>NC_132848.1:56578971-58027697 GCF_048164855.1 Canis lupus baileyi
TTATCTCAGTCATTCTTTCTACCTTTCCTGAATTCATTCACTATGTATTTATCTAACATTTCATTTATATATTTATACCAATATGGACACATAGATTAGCATTTTATTCGATGGGTTATAATCCATTATATTCAGTATTAATTTTGATTCTCGTATTATCTAAAATTTATCCACTGGCCACTTATTCTCACAGTCTTTGAACACTTCCCTTCTTTCTGAATCAAAAAAAAAAAATGTTTCTGCCTTATCCTGTACATTCCCATTTCATCTCTATAATCAGCAGTTTTTCCAAAGAAATCAGATCACCTTTAAGGCAAAATGATATTGTATAGTCCAGATCAAGGCTACAGGTCATTATTACTGCAGCATTGTTTCTCAGTGGTAGAGCTAGAAAGGTGTGCGTGTGTGAAGACAGATGCAAGTGTGTATCTATTTCTTCCTCCGTATCTACCTTTATATAATAAAACCAAGAATTGATAGATACCTCCAATTCTAACCCAACACCATAGCATGCATTTTAACTTTTCCCCTTTTCATATTTGTAACTCCCCTCCCAAATAGTGAAAATATTTGGCACCCATTATCCTTAATACATGTCCTTATTTTCCCAGCAATAGAAAACACATAAAATGCTTTCAGAATTGCTATTTCATACTACTGTGAAAACAAACCTACTAACCATAGCTCAGTATTAGTTTACAGGTTGCTTTTTTTTTGGGGGGGTGGTCTTTAGATACTATATAGTGTAAAGACAAAAAATATTAAAGGCTTACTTCTCCCTCTTAAAAATAAGGACAGCAACACCTCCCTTCCCTTTTCTTAGAATATTTTCTTTTATAAATTAATAGTTGTAAATGTACGTAAATCTTTTTTTTTTTTTTTTAAGGTTCTTGCTAGTTTCACAATACAGGAACATTTTTCTCAAGGAACTGGGACTATAAACAAATAACAATGGAAATAATGTTCCTATCTCCCAATTTCTTTGGAAGGGTAGGATCCTAACTTCAGTTGGCACTTGGCTCTAAGTTACAAATTTACCTGCTTTCACAAAGATACGAAAAAGTTTGTTCTTCTTTTGTGTAAGGCCAGTTAACCAACACTGAAGGTTATCCCAATTACCAGGTAAATGTAGGATGGACTGTATGTGATAAACTGTGCTGTCAAGTCACCTTACTTCAGGACTAGTTATTGTTTCTCTGGAGAACATATATGAAATGGGCTGTGTCTGCCTGATAATTTAAAAAGGTAAAATTTCTTCTTGTTTTTGCAATGTCTTAGGGGATTACCTGAAATGTATATCACATTCATATTTAATGCTTATTCAATAATAAAACTATTCTTTTTTCCCCACTACCTTCATGGAGGGTTTGGGGGTTAGAAGAAGATTTTGTTTTCAATTACATTTCCCCCAAAATCATCAAAACTATGTTCAAGTCAGTTGAGTTAATTCTATATACCCCTTAGTGTGGTTATGTATTCATCTGAAATAGAATTAAATTCATTTATTTCTGTTTGGGTTCTGTTTTGTTCCCTTTCTTTTATTAAGTTTATTGTTGAGTATATAAAACACCATTGGTTTCTAAAGTCAATGTTATGCAAAAAGTTTTATTGAATGAAATGTAACCCAACCCCCCTAAATCCTTCCAACTTCATTCTTATTAACCTCTGGAGTTAACCACTTTCATTAATAATCTGTTTCATCCTTCTTGTGTTTCCTTTTACACATATAAGCAAATACATACATAGCTTATTTCTTTTTGCCTACACAAAAAGTAGCATACTATATATATATGCTATTTTGTACTTTGTTTTTTGTACTTAATACATTTAAGAAATCATTCCATATCATTTCATTGAGATCTTTCCCATTTTCTCTTAGGAATACATTGTGCTAAGAGCGTGTGACTATGCTATAGTTTGTTTAACCAATATTTCATATTTGGGCATGTAGGTCATCTACAATATTTTGCAAAAACAAACAGTGATAGGGAAAAAACACTTCAGTGTGTGTTTTTATTTTGTTAGAGTTGGATCTTCATGGTAAATTCCTGGAAATAGGATTGCTGGATCAAAAAGTAAATACACATGTATCTTCACTTGGATGCTGCAAAACTCCTTTCCATATAGTCGTTCCAATTTGCATTCCCACCAATATATGAATCTATTTTTCCAGAGCCTCACTAAGATAATGTATCATCAAGCTTTTTAATTTGTGTCAATATAATAACTTAAAGGAGTGCCTGTGCTGGCTCAGTTGGTTAAATGTCTGCCTTCAGCTTGGCTCAGTTAAATGTTCGCCTTTGGCTCAGGTCATGATCTCAGGGTCCTGGGATCGAGCCCCAAGTCAGGCTCCCTGCTCAGCGAAGAGTCTGCTTTCCTCTCTTCCTTTGCCCCTCCCCATGATTCCTGCTCTCTCTCTCTTTCTCAAATAAATAAAATCTTTTTAAAAATATGATAGCTTAGAAATGATATCTTGCTACAGTTTTAAATTGTATTTTTGAAAAATAATGAGTAATGAACATCTTGCCATAGGTTTAAGAGCCATTTCTATATATTTTATATGAATGGTCTATGTCTGTTGCCTGTTTTTTTTTTTTTTTAATTAGGGTTTGCTTTTGGCCCCAACATTTATTTTGTTTTGGTTTGTTTTTAGATTTATTTATTTATTTTAAAGAGAGAGCAAGTGAGTGAGTGAGTGGAGGGGGGCATGGGGAGAGGAAGAGGGGGAGGAAAATAATCACAAGCAGACTCCCCACTGAGCACAGAGCCAGACATGGGGCTCGATCTCACAACCCTAAGATCACACCGGGGCCAAAATCAAATCTGACACTATCGATTGAGCCACTCAGGTGCCTCTGTCCCAAATATTTAAAAAAAAAAAAATTCTTTTACATGATGTATTAGTCTTTTATTTGTGATAAATGTTACAAATATTATCTTCCAGGTTGTTATCTGGAAGGTATTTTGCAGATTGAGTTCCTCGGGAAATGCATAAAGATTGAGATAGATATTGGTATGTAGGAAGCTTGTTAGGTAATATTCTTGAGATCAGTACCTATGGAAGGGAAGAGAGAAGTTCAACTGTTGTGTGTGTTCTCTCTTTGCCTGTATGTTGTTTGCTGTGAAGCATCCAAGTATTTCAGAAAGCAATTAACAAAAAACTAAAAGAAAAAACAATAAAAAGCATAATATTTTCTTCCAACATACCTCTACTCCCTATATCGTGGTTCTACCTAAATAAGTGTCAACAACAGGTGAAAGATCAAGGTAATTTTTTAAAGTTGTCCTAGACAAATTAATAATTTAATCAGAATATTTTAGATTGTCTTGCATCACAGGCAAGAAAGGATCAAAGCATTTGGGAAACATAAGAAAATACAAAGAGAAAATTCTGAAATTTTTTTGATATGTTCTTATTTACCATTTTTTAATTTTTCCAATTTTAAAGAGCTAAATTGATGAGCTTAAGTCCCAAATTTCTATTCTCTCTCTCTTTTTAATCACTTTATGTTATTTTATCTCTCAAAAGGTTTTAGAAATAGTTAAAAGAACCCCTTTGCAAGCAATAAATTGCCTAATAACAGCCATGGCTCTTCTTGCCTTTTGACAATGTTGTAGTTGTTTCATTATAATGTAGAGTAGAAATCCTGACTATCACAGACATAATAAGTTATATTTATAGATGCAGCCCATTCAGTTTGTGAACAAAAGGATTAAACAAAGGGAAAGAAAGAGGCCATGACAAAAACACTCAAAAACAACCAAACAGAGAATTAAATGGCCACAATCAAATGCCTTTATCAACTCATTTGACTAAATATCTGCAAGCGGGCCTGAGTCATTGCTAGAATCTGAGATCTGAGAGAAAAATGAAGGTGATCTCTTAACTACACCATTAGTATTTCCCATATGCACACCTCTGCAGAAGTGCATTCTGGGATTATCTGCCCATAGTCTGGGTATAACCATGGTATATCAGAGCAAGACTGCCTTGGAAATACCTTTCATATAAACTGTTTTTTCTCAAAAGAATACCTAATTATTCTCTTCTATAAATAAAGAAAACTTAAAATCCTTTAATTCCCCCCCCCCAATTTTATTGGTTCTCCTACTTACACTCTATAAAGTTATCAAATTGGGTGTATCCTTCCAGACATCCTTCTAAGCCCTAAACCCACACACGTATATCCACTCTAATATTCTTTCCATTATCCAGGTCACCTAAAGAAAGATCAGCCTGGGGCAATTCAAATTGTGCACCCAGCCGCATTCCTTATTTTATCCAAGCTTATTTAAGTGTAACATAACACACAGCTCAATGAAGAAGAAAATAAGCTGCAGAAGGATGCTCTATAGTTTGCAGTGTGAGAATATGGAGTATTATGCTTTATTTTCCCAATAGTAAGAGTAGTTGAGGTGGAAAGGAAGGAGGTTAACATATGTAATTCTTTCTTCCTTCTCCTATTCCTCTTTTCCTATTTTTACAAAATTCTAGTAGAGTAGTCTTCAGAAAGTCAAGCTACTATCTCAGTTTAGAACATCCTGGGAATAAAAAAGCTTCTAAAATAGTATATATATACATAATTGTATATGGCAATATTTTCTGTCTCTTTGGATATTTGGTATGATGATGATGGTGACTATAGGAGTACTATTCTCGAGGGAAGACAGCTCTCAATCCTGTTACAATTCCAAAATCACTGTTTGAAGAACATCTTTTAGTAAAATGCTTGAATCTGAAACTACATTATAAAACCACAAGTCCTTCCATGTATATCCAAACACATAGAGCATTACCTAGTATTGAAGTCCTGGATATTGTGGGTACACTTGCTTTAGAGAATAATACCAGAAATGCCATAGGATCATTGTTGGGATTATGAAACCTGACCCCATCTCAGGGACACAGCAGTCTCAGAGGGACATCTCCCATGTTTGAGCTTCAATTAGGGTCCTCCCCACTGGCTGTCTGAAATGACAGTTGAGATCCTGGTAAAATGGTTTCTAATCACTTCGGCTTCTTTTGTACAGATCTTCAACACAATACAAGATTTTGTATTTTATTCAGAAAAAGGGAAGAAAGAAAAGAAAAAAGAAAGAAAAAGAAAGAAAGAAAAAATAAAGTCATTTCAAAAAGGCCCAGGTGCTCAAGGGCAGAGGAAGGTTCCTGAATCCACAGAGGACTTGGCATGGCTCTCTTCTGCTGCAATTGGCTTGAAACAACACAGATGGGTTGTGTGCGAGGTGATAAAATGCTAAGGGAGGTGAACTGACTCCTGAGGAGAGGAGCTGGCGATGGCAAATAAGGCATTAAATTGGCAAAGCAAGTGAAAATTAAAACACACAAACTAACTGGAGCCACTGAATATATACAACTCCCAAGCGCCCAACAATCTTAAATGACTTAAATGGCTTTAATAGTTTACAAAAAGAGGCAAATGTACTAACGTGGGTCAGTACTTAAAATAAATCATTTTTACTTTATTCTTTTGAGTGCATTTTATTAAAGATAATTTTATATGTAGCCCCTCAATTTATGTAAAACAAAAACAGGTTAATGCCACAGCCAAAGAAAAGAAACAACAAACAACTATAGTCAACTTGCAACATATTTTAAAATTATCACTTATTTTATTTATTTATTTATTTTAAAATAATTAATTATTTTTATTTGGAGATAATTGTAGACTCAAATGGAGTTGTAAGAAACAAACCAAAAGATCCTGCATATCTTTTACCAGTTTCCCCCAATGATGGTACCTTACAAAATTATAGCACAGAATCACAACCAGGATATTGATATTGATATAGGTGAGACACAGAATAATTCCATCATCACAAACACCCCTGGCCATTCAGTACATTTAAAATCCTCAGATCAAGAGGTCTTAAAAGTATGGGCTTAATACATTAAGTGAAAAGCATGGTAGTAGGAACCAAAATAGGTACATACATATATAAGAATATGTTGGCTGTTTTTCAAGGAATTGAAAATACAGTTAGGTACAAAGTACATATATTTGCAGAGTTAACATCTGGTACCAAGAGTTGTGGTGGGAATTAACATTTAATAAGTACTTTATGCATCAAGCATATTTTATTATAATATGTATCAAATGAGATTGAGAAGACAGAGATCTTTGGGAGACCCTGAGGATGGTGCGCAGAAATTGTGAAATTTAGATTCCACTCAAAGTGTAAATAAAACCTAGTTAGGTGAAAAGAATAGGGATGGGCCCAATTAAAGGAAAAAAAGAGATAAAAATGCAAATAGAATCATCAGGTGATAATGACTAGAAGTTTGCCTAGAGTGGTTTGTGTAGCCTGGTAAGGGAGAAAGAGAAAGTAAGTAAATATTTATTGATTCTGTGATACTAGGTTAGGGGAGCCATTATATTAAAATGATACTGATACAATAAATGAATAAAATAGTAACAGCTACTCATGCTATGGCAGACCACATTCTTGGTGCTTTATATGTATTATCTCAATTATATTGCACAATAACCCTCTCCAATAATTGCCTCAAACTATGTTGATCACTAAAAATATTGTTAAGACAGTTAGTAAACTATGCATTTCGGTTTAATTGAAATGGGCAGTAGTGAAGGAAGCACAAGGAAAAACAGTCAACTCTCAGGCAAGGTCTCATTTTCTAGGTTCCTGGAGATCTTAGCTTCAAACTTTAATTATCTGTCTCCTACCTATTTTATTGATTAGCCGCACTTTCCCCAAAGCACTGGAAACTTTGAGAGAGGGGCTAAAACTGAATCATTGTGTGAACATTGCTTAGATTAAAATGTGACCATTTTTTTAAAATTCTCCCCCAACATGATCATATTCCTTACAAGCAATCTAGCGATTTTCCATTTAATAATGCCGTATTTCACTAACAATAAGACTGAAGAAAGAGAAATTAAGGAGTCAATCCCATTTACAATTGCACCCAAAAGCATAAGATACCTAGGAATAAACCTAACCAAAGAGGTAAAGGATCTATACCCTCAAAACTATAGAACACTTCTGGAAGACACAAAGAGATGGAAAAATATTCCATGCTCATGGATTGGCAGAATTAATATTGTGAAAATGTCAATGTTACCCAGGGCAATGTACACATTTAATGCAATCTTTATCAAAATACCATGGACTTTCTTCAGAGAGTTGGAACAAATTATTTTAAGATTTGTGTGGAATCAGAAAAGACCCCGAATAGCCAGGGGAATTTTAAAAAAGAACACCATAGCTGGGGGCATCACAATGCCAGATTTCAGGTTGTACTACAAAGCTGTGGTCATCAAGACAGTGTGGTACTGGCACAAAAACAGACACATAGATCAATGGAACAGAATAGAGAACCCAGAAGTGGACCCTGAACTTTATGGTCAACTAATATTCGATAAAGGAGGAAAGACTATCCATTGGAAGAAAGACAGTCTCTTCAATAAATGGTGCTGGGAAAATTGGACATCCACATGCAGAAGAATGAAACTAGACCACTCTCTTTCACCATACACAAAGATAAACTCAAAATGGATGAAAGATCTAAATGTGAGACAAGATTCCATCAAAATCCTAGAGGAGAACACAGGCAACACCCTTTTTGAACTTGGCCAGAGCAACTTCTTGCAAGATACATCCATGAAGGCAAAAGAAACAAAAGCCAAAATGAACTATTGGGACTTCATCAAGATAAGAAGCTTTTGCACAGCAAAGGATACAGTCAACAAAACTAAAAGACAACCTACAGAATGGGAGAAGATATTTGCAAATGACGTATCAGATAAAGGGCTAGTTTCCAAGATCTATAAAGAACTTATTAAACTCAACTCCAATGAAACAAACAATCCAATCATGAAATGGGCAAAGACATGAAGAAAAATCTCACAGAGGAAGACATAGACATGGTCAACAAGCACATGAGAAAATGCTCCACATCACTTGCCATCAGGGAAATACAAATCAAAACCACAATGAGATACCACCTCACACCAGTGAGAATGGGGAAAATTAACAAGGCAGGAAACCACAAATGTTGGAGAGGATGCAGAGAAAAGGGAACCCTCTTACACTGTTGGTGGGAATGTGAACTGGTGCAGCCACTCTGGAAAACTGTGTGGAGGTTCCTCAAAGAGTTAAAAATAGACCTGCCCTACGACCCAGCAATTGCACTGCTGGGGATTTACCCCAAAGATACAGATGCAATGAAACGCCGGGACACCTGCACCCCGATGTTTCTAGCAGCAATGTCCACAATAGCCAAACTGTGGAAGGAGCCTCGGTGTCCATCGAAAGATGAATGGGTAAAGAAGATGTGGTCTATGTATACAATGGAATATTCCTCAGCCATTAGAAATGACAAATACCCACCATTTGCTTCAACGTGGATGGAACTGGAGGGTATTATGCTGAGTGAAGTAAGTCAATCGGAGAAGGACAAACATTATATGTTCTCATTCATTTGGGGAATATAAATAATAGTGAAAGGGAATATAAGGGAAGGGAGAAGAAATGTGTGGGAAATATCAGAAAGGAGGACAGAACGTAAAGACTGCTAACTCTGGGAAACGAACTAGGGGTGGTGGAAGGGGAGGAGGGCGGGGGGTGGGGGTGAGTGGGTGACGGGCACTGAGGGGGGCACTTGACGGGATGAGCACTGGGTGTTATTCTGTATGTTGGCAAATTGAACACCAATAAAAATAAATTTATTATTAAAAAAATAATAATGTATTTTTTTTTATCTTACTCAAGTTGTCAAGGAGGGTTTTTATACCCCTAAGTCACAACTACTACCTGGCAGTATTTTAAGTACTCCTGAGTTTAAGAAAGGTTTAATTGTGGAAAAACTCTACATAAAAATCTATGGAAGTGGATAATGATGGCTAATAATTATTAAGCCTTCATAAATCAGGAACTAGTTTAAGCAGATTGTATACACTATCTCAATTAATGTTGTACACCAGATCTTTTGTCCCATTCGCCTTGTCTTACTCATTTTGTCCATTTTGTCTCTCACCTAGTTTTTGGATTCTAGGAATTAATCTTTCTCCAAACCACAGAAATGGTCTTGGTATGCACTTTCCTGAATATATGACCTGTCCTTTCACCTCTTTCCCCCAGACATTTCTTCCTCTGCATAAATTATTTCTCTTAAAATTCACATTCATGCACATCTATTCAGACCAACTTTTAAAGCTAGTTTCTAAAAAGTTTGATTCCCTGGACTATTGCTTCTGTTCCAGTGTAACTTTAAAGCTGTTCATCCATTCTAAACTTTGCTCTGTTCATGGAATATAGCCTTAGGGGCAAGTTGTGCTATTTCTGTGAGTCAAACTTTGCCCTTCAACAAAAGTCAATAGGTACTATCTGCAGACACCTCAGGACATACTTTAGCAAGCTAAATTTACTCTACTACCATATAGGTAGCTCTAATGCTAGTTTGTAAGCCATAATTTTACAGAAAAACAAAAAACCTATTATTAGAAAAGAAGAAGTTGAGGAATAAAAATAGTGAATAGCTTTCTTCAATCACCCGAGACAGGACTAACATAGCATGCTTTGAGGGTTGCCAAAAGAATTCCCCAAGGGAAGGAATATGTTACTCCAGACAAAAGCAAATGTCCACCAATGTCCCTTTCCTTATTGAGAGGGTTGCCAGGTAACATACAGGAGGCTCAGTTGAATTTGAATTTCAGATACATTAGGACAATTTTTAGTATAAGTCAATTACTGTTGTTTATCTAAAATTCAAATTCAACTGGATGTCCTTGTGTGCTAAATATGCTCCCTGGCCCCAGAAACTAACCAATTCTGGTCAGTAAAATGTGAATAGAAATAGTGTGTCAACTCACAACCGAGGTTCTAGAAAGCCCTTCACAATTTTCTAGTCTCTCTCTTCTTCTTCTATGATCAACAACATGGAGGTTATACAACATGTTTTGTTCTAGAAAATGCAATAGGTTATTTATTAACATCCCTTCCTTGCATGCCTTAAAATATTCATGGATTCTCAAAGGATTGAGATTCTCAATTCTCAAAGGATTGAGAATCCAAACACTCCAATTTACCAATGTTTGCCTTATGTTTTTCTGATTTATCTGTAGTATCTTGAATTTTCTTCTCTGAATCTTCCATTACAAGCTTGCACCCACAGGCACAATGTTGATTCCTTAGTAACATAGTATCCTAGCTTCATCCCAGAGGAACAGGGAAAAAGTAATACATTAAAATCAATAGATCCTATTTATAACATCCATCAAGTCCAAGAAGGCCCTCCTCAGACTGATATCAGGTATGTTTAAAGTCATGATGTTCTTGATATCAGGTATGTTCAAAATTATAATGTAAAATATCAGTCATCAATAGGAAATGAGTACATATAGAATCAAAACAGTGCAAAATAAATACAACATAGAATGTGAGCCATACTTGCATAGAATATATCTTGAATTTTTTTCCACTAAATACCTGATTGACTGAATAAATCAATGAATGAAATAATGAAATAAAAAAGGCCCACGTCTGGGATGCCTGGGTGGTCAACAGTTGAGCTTCTGCCTTTGTCTCAGGGCATGATCCTGAGATCCAGGGATAGAGTCCCACATTGGGCTCCCTGTGAGGAGTCTACTCTCTCTGCCTATGTCTTTGCCACACTCTCTCTGTCTCTCATGAATAAATAAATAAAATCTTAAAAAAAAAAAAAAAAGGCCCACAACCAAGAATTTAGCCTTTCCAGGGCAGATTTCTTATGTCTATTTTAAGAAAACATATTAAGCAAATACTATATGTCATTCTTTACTCACTTGCTGCACAGCAAGGGCTAGGATTTTGAAATAATAGTAATTAAAACATTAACAATGAAAACATAACATCCTTATCTCTCCTCTGGTGATGGGTGAATAGAAATTTTGTGAGTTTTGGAGATAATAGTAAAGAAATAGTTTTGTTTTATAGTTACAGTTGCATCAGTTTGTGGGGACGATGTTTTCTCTTATACTCAGGACTTGGAGCACCAATATGGCTTTGCTTTCCAGCCTGAAGATCACATCTCTGAATTAAAAGCACAAATTTAGAATGAAGCAAAGCCAGTAAATTACAGTGAAGTTACCAAAAAAAAAAAAAAATCTCAGCATAGAACTAGACTATTAAACCAATTTGGGGACAGAAGGGAAGTGATAGACCCCAGATGTGCACACTGGAAAAGTTAGGATTGAGAAGGCAGGACCTCGGGTAGGATGAAAGGGTCTCTGGTTTCCTGTGCTCGTGTTTGTGCCAATATGATTCTGCCTCCAAGTTGAATCCTTAGACATGTGGCTGCCTGCCTTCTTAATGGACTGTAAAAAAAAAAAAAGAAAAAAAAAAAAGAGAGAGGTACATTTTAAAAAGATGACCTGTGGCTATGTTTATATTCCAAATGTAAAATATACTTTGAGTTCAGAGTCACATTATGACTTACATGGGTCCTAAACATGTTTCCCTTCATGGGCTCCTTGCCCCATAAAAAAATATATATTTTTATTACATATATATATAATAAAATATGTATTTATTATATATTTATTAAATATATATTTAATGAGATATATAAAATAAAAATATTATATACACATATATATATATAATTTTATTTATTTATTTGACTGAGAGCGAGAAAGCGCAAGCAGGGGGAGGAGCAGAGGGAGAGGGAGGACCCTGGGATCAAGACCTGAGCCGAAGGCAGATGCTTAATGCGTTGAGTTGCCCAGGTACCCCTAAAGATTATATTTTATAATCACAGTGGTATAAAGAATATATTAATACCATATATTAAAATATTTCCTTTATCCTAAATACTGTTCTTCTTTCTTATTTTAAAAGAAGTTTAAAAACACTCTTCTTCTTTCTGATTTTAAAAGACGTTAAAAGATTTTTTTGTGGGTTCCTGAAAGCATTTTGTGTGCTCTTAGGGATAGCCTACCTTGCCTTGTCCAATGAATGTCAGTCCTGATTATTATTGTATGATTATAGTTCCTCTTCTTCTGGATTTTTACCTGAAATATAGAGTTTTTTTCCTTCTAGAATCTATCAAATAGCACATTTTTCCAACCTAGCTGGACTGTGATTGATGTGTCAAAGTTTTAAGTGTTGATACAGGAGGAGGAGCAGCTTTGGCAGCAAAGTGATTGTACTTAATGACTCTGATTTTCAATTGCAGAGCAAGACTTATGTACAGAAACCAATTTAAGAATTCTGAATCCCTAACATTTTAGATAATATTTAAATGTGATCTCCTCCTTAAATGTAAGATTTTAAATACCTCCCACGTTGACCATAATCATGGATTATTACTATAATATGGACATATTCTGAGTTACTGAAAATTAAAATTTCTTATAAAGACCTATAATCCTTTAAATATTGAAGTTGGTGGGTTCATACTCTATGTTGTAAAGTTCATCTCCAGCACAGTAAGCAAATGCTCACTAATTTCTTCCAAGTAAGTTAAAAAAAAAGGCACAAGGAATACAGCTGGTATAAACCCTTCAGTATAAAAGTGAAGGTCCCCTGTCTGGGATTGTAATTAGGATTATCTTTGCCCTGGGTCCTTATCTCTCACCACAGACTCTTCTTAAATGGGAAACTCAGCTATCTGGAGGCTGACAGCAAGCTAAGTCATTACTCAAAATTCATTGTCCATCCCTGGGTAATTCCCTGATTAGACAATTGATTGAGTGCCAGCTGGTTTTAACCTGAATTTTCTTGAGAATTTATTCTTGCCTCATAATCCTTCAGAGTATTATTTGACATTAGGTTGGTGGGTTAGATTTGCTAATGGTTCTCCAATTTAGATCTGGGGACTAGTGGGCTTTTTTTTTTCTTTTGAGTTCTTCTTTGACCCAAACAAATAGTGGTATAACCAGCAAGTCAGAAAATGGACTTGGAATGGAAGAAGGTCTACTATTTACCAATTCATTTGTAAGGCATTTTACCATGCAATATTTCCCCTAATTCTTACAATACTCCTATGAGTTAGTTACCCCTATATCACTCATTGGGGGACTGAGATTGAAAGTATTCATGAATCTTGCTCCAAATTATATAGTTACTAAGTGATAGAGTTTGCTTTAATTTAATAGTTAAGATCATAGGCTCTGAGCCAGAGTATTTGGATTTAAATTTAGGGTCCATCACTTATTAGCTATATGACTTTATTTCCTATACTCTCCCCATCACTCACTTCTTCTAGCCACACTGGCATTCTTGCTGCCTACCATTCCTATCTTGACTCTGCACATTCTATTTCCCCCTTCTGGAACAAGGTCTCTGCAGATATCCACATGATTTAATCCCTTACCACATTTATGTCCTTGCTCAGAGGTCGGCTTCATGTAGTCAATCAATAAATATTTATTAAGCACTACTGCTGCAAACTTCAAATAAATCAGGGAATAAACAGACAAATGTTCTTGGTCGCCAGCTTCTTGGGGCACCTGAGTAGCTCATTCGGCTAAGTACCCATATTAGGCTCAGGTCATGATCTCAGAATCCTGAGATCAAGCCCCGCAGAAGGTTCTCTCCTCAGCAGAGAGCCTGCTTCTCCTTCTCCTTTTGCCCCCTCTCTGTCTTGTGCACTATCTCTCAAATAGATAAATAAAATATTTAAAAAAGAGCTTGCATTCTAGCAGTGAAGGAGAAATAGTGGTTGATCAAGACACATAATTCTAATGTATTAGAAGGTGATATGTGCTATGAAAAAAGAGAGACTGAGGCAGATTCAGTATTAAGTCAGGTGTTAATAGTAGGACACTAGGAAATGTCAGCATAGCTTGGATATGAGGTGTGGGAGAAAACATACCAAGGATAAAAGACTCCAAACTTTGGGATCAAACTACTGGAATTACAGAATTGCCAGTAATTTGTCTTGGTTCCCATAGTTCTCCTAGGTCCTTGAAACCTCCTCATCCAGGCCAAGTAGCCTCTAGATTTCTCTGAAGATGAAGTTCTGAAATCATTTGATAGAAGGTCATAGTCTTAAATCATGAGGAATAGAAATTAGCTGTGTGGTTGATGCCCTCCCACTCAGAAAAACTAAGGAAGCAATGAAAAACATCTTGCTTTAAGAGTTTGCATATGCTCAAGAACTACTCACAATCTGGCAGTTAAGATATTGTTGCCACAGGCAAGTAGTAAGGGCCTTTCTCCATGACTTTATGTCCATTTAATGGGAGCTGTCTAATGCCTCTATGAGGGTCTAATTTTGTATGTAGATGCACTTATGTGTAAAGAAAGAGCAAGCAAGCAAAAATTAAATAGGCTGTACACTACAGTTATTTCCAGAGTCATATATTGGGAAGAATTAAGGTTATCCTTACAAACATGAGTTAATGCCTTTGTAGTAATTCATCCCCAAATGAATGTTAAGACCTAACATCGAGTATCTGCAACTAATTTGGACTAAAAATAAGTTTTGAGTGTTTAATCCAGTATACTTCTCAAGTTCTGCTTGAAGAGTTTCATTCCAATGTGATATAGCCAGGGATACCATGAAAAAAAATTAGAAAGCAGGGGGAAAGTGAAAATTACTCAGCATAGTTAGCTTATCTTCTGTGTTAGTTTCCTGGAAACCAATTTCTGGTGTGAGTTACTGTTCAGTAGCTATACAGTTACAAAAGCCACATTCCATTGCCCTTTGCTGGAATTGCCAGCACTCAACAGACAGGTTTTGATTGGAAAGGAACATGAACTTTATTCAAGAGGCCAGCAACCTGGGGAAAACGTGGATTCTTGTCCACAGGCCAACTCTGAGGTTTCTGCCTGGCCCAGAGATTCTTAAAAGGATTTAATCAGTTAAGGGGGTACAGTGGTCTGTGACATTTCTTGATTATGTGCAGACTCAATGATGCCAGCTAGAGTTATCTCAGTGCTTGGAAGTTGTAGAAGGAGTTCTAGTTCTGTAGTGCTTGAAGGGGTTGTGCAAGAAGGTCTGGTTCCTTGGTACCCAGGGGTGCCTTTGCAAGAAGGTCTGGTAACCTGGGGTGTGCAAGAGTACTATGATCCTTCTGCACAGGAGGGCAAGGTCTACAGATGCACAAAGGGAGGTCAATAAAGCCATTTGTATGACCTTAAAAAAGAAAAACATTTTGCTAAAAAGTTTGCTGGGCTAATGGAAAGTTTCAAACAGACTGGGAAAATTCTGGACCTTCATTCCCCAAGGCCAGTGGTCTGCAAATCTCAAAGAAAGTAAATTAATTCTATTACAGATCGAGAGCCTTAGATCAGCAAGCAAGGAGTGTGCCAGCCTAAAGCAAGTTAACTCTTAACACCTGCTAGAGTGCTATTACAATATCACAATAGAAATAGCAAAAGACTCTCTACTTCCCCACTAAAATGCTAATTAATATCTGAACCACTCTCCTGGAGTAGTGCAATGCAAATGTTTTATAATGTTTCTGTCTCTTACCATCCAGCCCTTCTGAACTTTCCATTCCTCTCCCTAATAATACCTCCACTGGCCTATTCAAAAAATCTGTCCAAGTACATTTTACACATGATTTAAATATTGGAATTTTTAAAGTTTTTATTATTTTATTTTTTTAAGATTTTATTTATTCATAGAGGCACAGAGAGAGAGAGAGAGAGAGAGGGAGGGAGGGAGAGGCAGAGGGAGAAGCAGGCCCCATGCAGGGAGCCCGACATGGGACTCGATCCTGGGTCTCCAGGATCACACCCCAGGCTGCAGGCAGCGCTAAGCTGCTGTGCCACAAGGGCTGCCCTTGGAATTTTTTAAAATGATTTGTTAGGCATCAGATGATTTGTAGACACTGAGTTTATCAGATATTTAAGCTTTGTCCATATCAAGCAAAGAATAGACAGGAGTGAATTTTTTTCATTAAATTAATCAGATATTTAGGCAGATTGTATAAGGCATTACCTGAAACCTCCTATTAGTGTCTTCTTTCCAGAGATTTACTTTGGACTTAATTTCAATTCTTCTTTCTGTGACACACTGAAAAGTAGTAAAATTTTCTTATTGTTCCAAATTTCCAAAGGAAGTTTCTGAAGATATTTTGTGAGAAGAATGTCCTCCCTCATTTGTGTTAGCAGAATATTGCATCCACATTATTTATTATAGTCTACCTGATATAATTTGGAATCCTTGAAGTCAGGACTGAATATTTTATATTGGTAACACTAGTGCCTCTAGCAGTATATGTCACATAGTAGGAATCCCAAATAGCTGTTAAAATAATTCAATATCCTTAAAAATTATGTCTAAATATTTCATGAGTTTCACATTGATCTCCATCTCTGGTGTATGTTTAGGAAAGAAAAACAAAACAAAGCGATGCAATACTTACTTATGAAATCAAGATTAAATGGTGAGAGAAGACTGATCCCCTGCTCACATTTTGGTACCCTAATCCTCTCTCTCTATGATGATCACTATGTTTTCCCAGCTTTGGAAAGGGCAGTACCATTTATTTCAGACAGTCATATATATCAGCTAGCATTTTTATTCCCATTTCAGGGACAATGACAGCAAATGATTTTGAATAAATGTGTAGTGTTTAGTAGAGATGGAAAAAAGACATAAAAAAGGGTGTTATATAATGGCATAACGTAATGGAAGAAACAATATGTGATCTTGACAAGGCCATTGCCTATAAAAATTGTATAGTCACAAAGATTATTTCCAGTGTCCCTCCATGGTCTTTTAGGCCTCCTTCTCCTCTCAGAGCTCAGTGCTTCGGCTACACAGAGCGCTAATAATTTATCATCTAGATTCTCGTAAACTACTGTTTTTCAATCCCTAACTGCTTATGATCTTTCAAAACAGACAACCTCAAATTTGATTGAATATCATGTCCTATTCTCTTTCTTGGCATTCTGAAAATAAAAAACTGTTTTAAATTTTTTAAAAAAATGAATAAAGTTGGAAACCAAAGAAAATAGTAAAGAGTAAACAAATGCATCTCTTTTCTTCCCATTTCAGGTTTTTTTGGTGACTGCACCTGAAAATTATGTGTTATCATTTGGAGGGAATGTTATGCAAAGCCAAATTTAGATTTAGAAGGCTGCTTTCAATATATTTTTAAATATATATGTCAAAAATAAATTATATATTTAATATATATAAATGTCAAATAAATGTATATATTATATAATTATATATATTATAAATTTTATATATATATAGAGAGAGTTCAGATGGAGAAACCAGTTTTTGTTAATTCATCTCAATTTGTCAAAGATTGTTTATAATAAACAAACAAATAAATACATTAATAAATAAGCAAGCTTGAATAAGGCCACTTCCATGCTTATGTGTTGGGGCATGAAATGTTGGCCATTTTTCACTGTGCTGTAATCAACAATAGGTAAGTCACGTCAACCACGTACAACTGGCCCAGGGCATTTATTTCCAAAATCTAATCAGTCAGATTTTGCCAGATTCCTGAAGACTGTGGGTAACAGAGATCTTGAAAGATGGATAAGAAAGATAGGCTATTTGCAAGTGCTTGTTGCTTTTTTAATTGGCATAGTATGGTAAATCTTCAAATAAACTCACCCATAATCTCACTTAAAAGCTTTTTCAGCATATCTTTTCCCAACATAGATCTGTAGGTTATTCTGATTCTGCAAAATAAAATCACCCATAATTCTAGTTAAAAGCTTTTTAGTGTACCTCCTTCTAATATACTGCCACATAGCTTTCCTTAGTATAATTAAAATCTTATTCCTCTTGGGAATTTAGGAGTAACTGTACAGACTTACCATTTTATTGCCCATTCTGTTCCCCAGGGTGAAATAATATTGAGAAGCATTTTCCCACATTCCCTCTTATCCTCCAAAAAAGGGAGAAAAAATGTTTATCAAATTGTTGCAAAAAAAAAAAACTCTTCCTGAGCTCTTGCAGAAAAGTACAATCTGCTTTACTCACCCCCTTCTCTAAGGGAAGCACACTTGGATAAAGAGTTCAGTCTATTCAACACCTGCCCATATAGACAGGCAGCCCAAAGCTAGACCTAGGGAACAGAATTAGGAAGTGTAGTGTAGACACAGATCTAAGCCATGTTACACAATAAATCTTTAAAAAAAAAAGGAAGCTGATATTTTGATCTATATCTGCATGAAACTTGTGCGTGATTGTTAATCATTTTGAAACTCATAGGACTAGAAAGGGATGTTTGTAATTACTACCCACAAACCACAGCAGTAGAAATTAGAAAAAGTAATCCCACTGGTCTATAACTTAAATCTCAGTATAAAATTATATGTGTATCACCATCACAGAGAGCACTTTCCCTATGAATTTGGATAGAACTATGTTTTCCAATATGGCAATCACTAGCCACTCAGGGCCACTGAGATTTGAAATGGGAGTGGCCTGAATTGAGAGGTGTCATAAATGTAACATACACATCAGATTACAATGACTTGGTTAGAAAAAGGGAAATATTTTAATAATTTTAATATTGATTCTATGCTAACTTGGTAATGTTTGGAAATATTGAATTAAATAAAATGTATTATTAAAATTAATTTTACATGCTTTTTTTACTTTTTAAATGTAGCTACTAGAAAAGTCAAAATTCCACATGAAGCTTACATTTTATTTTAACTGAATAGCACTAGGTTAGAACAATGGAAGAAATGCTATTCTTTTCCAAGGCATGCATAATGACAATACCAAGAAGTTCTTGGGCAAGTGTAATTTTTTAAAAATTAAGAGCATGAAATATAGTAATCAATGGCACTGTTATACAGTGTACAACTGATTCTTATGTGAAAGTTTCTATCTGAGGTTATTTTTCTCTTTGTACTTTATTATTTGTAGTTATACATAGTGTTTTCACTAAAATTCCAATCTCAGAACAGGAATCTATGTTCCTAGTTTGTGTTGTTGTTGTTGTTGTCGTTGTTGTTGTTGTTGAGGCTCAAGTAATTAAACCCATATGAGGTTCTTTATACTTTGAGAGTGATTAAAATAATTCTGTAATAAAAGGCAAATAGGTCAATTTCCCCATTCCCCTGTTTTAGTGTTTCCTTGGAAACAGTAAATTTGAGTCCCCATGATAATATTTGAAATCGAGATAAATCTTTATGGAGATTAAGCCTATTCTCCAGTTTTTACAATGTAGAGATCTCTCTAAAGTTCTGCCAAAAAGCCTCTAAATATGTTGAAATGTACCTCCAGAGTTAGCTCAGGAGTTCATCATGAGATATATGTAGGAGATGGTCAGGGATGGTCAGGAGGTACAGCCCCTAGTCTCTCAAGGAGATAGTGAATTCTTTTTTCTTTCCTCTTTGTTGCTGTATAAAATGTGTGACATTTTGTCTGAACTTCATAGTCACTGTTGTGCTTCCTTACATGTATGGAGGCCAATTAACACTTAGTAATATATGAAGCATTCTTGCTTCTGTATTTGTATGGAAGGATATTTTTGTTATTTCTCTAACATTGTTCAAACTGTGATCTGAGTCTAAGTAGGTACAAATCCCTACTGAATTCAAGTGTGAATTGAGCATTAAGAAATCATTGTATAATGAACTAAAACTAAAATACTGAAAGAGTTCCAGAAGCTGCATCAATAACCATGCTTGCTGGGGAGCTACTAGGACAAGGCCCTTTCAGTACTGAACATTTAAAGCTGGAAAGCATTCTGGATTTCACTGAAATCATTCACTTATTTTACAGATAAGAGAATTAGTACAGAAAGAGCTCAAGTGACTTACTTGAGGACTGCATTCCCGGTTAAGTAGAATAACGAATTAGAACCCGGGTCAAATCTGTGTAGAATGCTGTAGAGTTTTGTTTACTTTGATCCAGTCCTATTTTGCTATAGTTTTTCTTATCTCCTTGTTGATCACTAATAAGTTAAAACTTGGGCTTTTCCCAGCACTGGTGCTCAATAAAGATGGAACATGAAGTGAAAATAAATGTTGGTCATGAGGTAGAATGAGCAATCGCCCCAGATATCAAAAGAACATTTTCATCTGCCAGTTCATATTGCACTAACATGTTTTCAAAAATAACATTCTCATGTTATTTCCATGCTCTTTCTGAATGGGTAAATTATTCTTTTTAATTAGCTTCCTTCATGACAGCTTTTAAAGATACTATCACTGGATGAATACAAATCCACAGTGGTTTTGTTTTCTTCTGGGATTTCTGTCTTATTATTCAAATGTCTCTGGTTTGACCTTTTCCCTGTTTCTAACTACCTCATCTCAACAACAGTTTTGGTTAAAGTCAAGGAAAAAAAGCATCTTCATTAAAATTTCTTGGAAGGCTGACACGGAGTTGACCACCCTCATAGTCCAATCTTCTGAGACTCTAATCTATTTCCAGGGAATGTTCAAAGCATTATTACCAAGTGATTTAAACGGAAAATTCCATCATATTTTAACACAAAGGATATTATTTATACATATAGTTTTATAAATATTGTCAAGTGGCCCTTCATGAAATGATAAAAAGTAGGATATACTCTATTTATTTAAAAATAAATGGGATCCCTTAGCTCAAAGAAACTGTCTGACATTCTTTGATAGTTAATATATATCCTTTTCAGGACATTAATTTTATTGGGATTCACCACAAATTGCTTATATAGATGAAAATTATTTTTTAAAGGAAAAGAAATACATTTTAAATATATATGGAAACTAAAAAAATTGAATAATTATGCAAATATATTTTTCCCAGGACACAAGGTTCATTTCTTTGAAAGTATTGAAAGAAGATGAGTACTCTGCAAATTAAAATTTCTTTACTGCATAATAAACCAGCTGGCCCTATGTTAGAGCCATTTTAAGAATATCTATTTACATTGGTGTAAGCCTCTCTCTTCATGGGGTAAAAAATGACCTAAAGGAATTGGTGTCCATATACAAATGTTACTGACTTCTTAACTGATTTTTGTAACAAGAATTCATTTCATATAACCTCAATCTTCATGGCTCATTCAGAAAAGTAGGCAAACATCTGTTCAAGTAACTCATTAAGAAATGGAATTCTGTTGTTATTTCTGTATCTGGAATTTAGGACCAGACAATGATTTCAAAATACTTCTTACTTATCTCATAGTATTAGATTACTTTAGGACTGGGCCATATTTTTATCATGACTTCATCCAAGCAAGAATTCATGGGTGTTTTTAAACCAATGCAATATCAAAAAATTCCCTGACATATGAATGAATTTAATAAAGTCCTAGCATGTCTCTGAAATCATGCTTGACTTTTCCTACCTCCATAACCTCAGGCCACATGTTATTCATCTATTTATTTCCTCTGCCAAAAAAGAACACTGTCAGTACCTTATTACCAAAAGCTGGCCCTTAAAGCAAGGAGTGGGCATTTTTTTATTACTTTTTTTATTACATTTTTTTATTATTTTAATGATTTTTAAACAGCTACAGATTTCATTCATATTTTTTGTATAATAAACAAATGTTCATATCTAAAACAATGACATTTTTCAAAGCAAAATTTCAGTTCTTTCCCCATTCTGTTCTTATTTTATTGTTTTTGTTGTAAGAAGAATTCATGGTCCTAAATAGTTCTGTACATGCTCTTGGAAACCAAAAAAAAAAAAAAAAAAAAAAGAATTAACCATGCTGTATATTTAGATTATTTTTTAATCTACTTGGGATTAAATTGGTGTCAGTTCTGTGTACATGGACAGACTGATAAGAGGGAAATGCTTTGAATGCTCAGGCAATTGATCCATATGAAAAAGGATCATGTTCATCTTTTCTGCCGCAGACTCTCCTCCAACACACACTTTGTACCGATATAATAACTCCCTTAATTTTCATTCTAGACACAGAGCGTGGGTTTGTAAGAATGAAACTGCTTATGACAGGGTTGTTCTGAATTATTCACTTTTTAATCAGATTGATCATGTCATTAAAAAGTTTTAAAAATTACCTCTGATGATGGATCATCATTTTCCCAAGAACATCAGAAGATCCATGTAACTAATATTTCCATGTTTCTAATATTTTATTACTGCTTTTCTTACTGCTTAAAAACCAAGTTGTATATTACACTCAAATATTTTTCTTTAACTTATTTAATAAATATTTACTGTATACCTAGTGTGAGCACCAGACAGAAACTCTTGAGTAGAATAGAGATACAGTGCCTGATGTCCAGAAACTTACTGACTAGAGGAGGCAAACGTTGATTAAATGATCATTCAAATTAACATACTTTTAAAATTGTGATTAATTGTGCTGAATTAAGGTATTGAGAGTAAATAATAGGAAAACCTAAGTTTATCAAATCAAGGAAAACTTTCCTGAGAATTCAATATCTGAGCTGGAATTTAAAATGTAAGTAGTATTTAATAAGTAAAATGGAAAACCTTTTCCAGAAGAAAATGGCATATGTAAAGATATCTAGATAAGAAAAACTCAAAAAAGGTCAACTTGATTAAGGCACTTAGAGTGAGGAGAAGAATGGAATACTGTATGGCTGGGGAGGTAAGAGGTGGCTGATCAGAAGAGCTTTGCAAGCATAAATAATAGATTTTGATCTGTATCCTAAGAGTACAAATTATTGAAACAATTTGTGCAGGTGAGGAACATAACTCTTGTTGCATCTTAAATCACTCTGGTTGGATAGGTTGGGGCTTGGAGGTTGTCTGTCATTAATGTAAATAAGCCACTTAGAAGAAATAGATTGTAGTAGCTTGGGCTAAGATGGAGGTAGAAAAGAGAAAAAGAAACATATATATGAGAGACATTTCTGAGGTTATCCACTAGAGATGTAGTTATTGATAACAGATTTCAAAGACAATTTAGCATCTTGTTTTATACAGTGGGAGAATTTCAATGGCTCAGACTGAGACAGAAAATACAAGAAGCAGAACCCATTTGAAATGGAGCATACAATGTGCTCTTGCCAGACACTTTACATTTATTTAAAACATCCCCATAGAGATCTTGCTCAGACAGTTAGATATTGGCTTAGAGAAAAGATCTTGGCTAAAAGTTAATTCAAGATTATTTATTATATAGATTGTAATATACTCTGTAACTGATTTTACTAAGAAAAGGGAATATAACAAGAAGTAAAGAGAACCTATAATGAAACTTTGAGAAACTCTTAAATAAATGAGAACAGAGGAGGCTTCAGAGACCTTGCATCAGAACAGGCAAGGTAGAGAGTGTATCAAGGACAAATTGCCAAAAGTGTTAAGGACTCCTGAGAGTCAGCTAAAATGAACCTTGAAAAATATTGCCTGTACTGACTAAAGCGGTAGTCATTGGTCTACTTACCAGGAATCACTTTGGTGGTACACCAGAGATGGAAGCCAGGCTATTTAGAATAAGGATTAAGTGGGAAGTGAGAAAATTGACACCCTGGATTAAGGCACACATTTAAAGAATTTCTTATTGCAAATAATAAGAAAGTTAAGTGGTGGATAAAATGGGATCCTGGATCAAGAAGAGGTGTTATTGTTGTTGCCACTAGAGTTATTGCTATTTTGGGGAAAGATTTTGTTTGTTTTTAAGAGAAGAGAGATCTTTATCATACTTAAATGCTGATTAAAAAGACACATTTCAAAAGGGAGCTGTTGATTCTAGAAAGATAAATTTTACTTTATAGAACTGAATCTCAACCCTGGCTGCCTAAAATCACTAAATGTGGGGCACTTTCGAAAGTTTCCAATACCTTGGTTCCACTCTAAGACAATCTGGTTAAATCAGTCTAAGGTGGTAACAGAACTTCTGCATTTTTTAAAGCTCCTCAGCCAATTCTAAATTGTAGCCATGACCAAAACAAAACAAAATAATAATAAAAAAAAAAACATAGCTCTGGAGTAACACGGTCAAAATTTTTTTTTCATGATATATAATGATAGAAATGTTCTGTGCTATCCAACACACTGGCTGCTAACTTCTTATAACTGTTGAGCACTTACTTCTGTAGCATGTGCAAATGAGGAACTGAATTTTAAATTTAATTTAAATTTAAACAAGTAATATTTAAATTAAGATAGCCACTTATGTGATCTAATCCATTATATAGTGCCAATTTCCTACAGCAAAGAGTTCAATTGTACATACCAAATGGAGTTATTGAACTCAAGTAGAAAAAATAATTATAGAACCAGAATGTTGGCTATGCACAACATGGTTGCATCTTGACATTCACCATTTAGGGAAATAAAAGGCTATAGGTTTTCCCCTTAGTCAGGGAGCACACACACACTTTGCTTAAACAGCAAACAATGAGAATCTATGGAATGACAGCTTTGTCAGGAGAGGCCTATGTTCTAAGTTTAGTGGCCCCTGTGAATGTATCAATTCGTAATGGAAATTTATCATTTGGAAGAATAAAAGAGAGTTGAATATCTAAGGGCCCATAGCATGGTACTGTAGGGGAGGAAAGAGAAAATCTTCCAGTTGCTGGGCCTATCAAAAAAGGTAATAAAACATATATTAACAGGAGACAAGGTATACAAATTTATTAATTTTTGATATTACATGCATCACTGGAAAAAAAAAGTGAATACCCAAAAAAGCAGTGAGGTTTGAGAGCTTATGTATCATGTTAATAGGGGAGGGGGAAGGGAGAAGTAAGCAACTTAGGGTAAAGTAAAAATTTTTTTTGGGGGGGGGAAGATAAATGAATCCTTCATAGAAGAGAGATATGAGAGTTCATGACAGTATTTGTCTGGGTATGGTGTTGACTTCCATTCTCCTCTTCCATGATAAGAATCAATTTTCCCTGGTTAATGAAACTCCTAGGGAAGGATTTATGACAATTGAGTTCCTAAAGATCTATCTTTAGGCAAATATAGGAGTTCAGAAAAAGCTTCTCTCTGCATGTGCTGTCTTTCAAGTGTCTTCAGCTCAAATAATCAATATACCAAGCACCATATTTTTGAGTAGCATGCTCTGAACTCCTTCAACCCCAAACCAACTAAATCACCATCTAAGGTATAATGTTTGTGAAGCAAAAATGGAAACCTGAAAAATGTCTCCATAAAAATTCTCTCTAATATAATTTTTTCTCCCTCAAATAAACATGAAATTCCTGCCTTACATTCCCAGCATTCATCTTGCTATATCCAAGGGTGTTTCTGTAAAACTTCTTTTACTGCAGTGTTTTACTTACAGATACATTTTCTGACCTGGAGTTATAGATGGGGTAGTTAATTGCCTGTGTGGCTTGGTTCCATTGGTATGGGAAGGGACATAATGCCTCTACTGAATAGTACAGCACAGTAGATAAGGGGTTGGGTTCTAGATTTGGTGTTAACAAGTTCAAATCCCATCTCTCATCTTACCAGCTATACGGCCATGGGAAAATGATCTAATATTTCTTGGGCACCATTCTCTTATATAAAATTGGAAAAAAAAATAACAATTTCACAGACTGTTTTGAGAAATACTTGGAACAAGTAACCTGATACATATAAGATACTTTTAACTATAGCTACTACGTAGCTATAGACACACACACACACACACATATACACACACACACAGAGAAAGAGACAGAGAAGCAGAGAAGTAGATACTGGTCTGGATTTGACACAGGTAAGATTTGAAAAATTCAAGGGAATTGTAAAGGGTTTTCTAAACAATGAAAAAACAAATAGTGAAGAAATACATATGATGTTTGAATGGTGAGGATATCCATGTGGCTATAATAGAAAAGGAATATTGAAAGTCACACAGAGATGCTCAGGCTTAACATGTAATAAATAAGGAATGAAATAAGAAACTTATGTTTTTAAGAAAGAATAGTTTAATAGAAGCTTTCTTTAGGAAGATCCTAAGGCATACAAATGCAGAATTGATTTCAAGAGAAAAGGGATAGAGTCAGAAAGTAAGATGAGAAGATTTATACTGGGCACCTAAGATAAGGCAGGGCTAAAGATATGGAGAAATAGGATAATAAAAAAGGAATCTGTTAAGGAGAAATTGGCAACCCCTGACAGTTAGCAGGACTTAAGCACCAGATATTCATTCTGAAGTCAGAGACCTCTTGGGCACATGAAGGAATGGTGTCTAAGGAGAAGTAGGCAGAGGCCCATAATCACCAGAACCTGTGAGTGCCAAAAATATGTTTCATTCACAGAAATTTTGCCAAGGGACATTACAATCAATACCTAGTTCTTCAGTGGTATTTCTTCCTGGCTGAGGAATATTATCTTGGTTTCTAATGACAAGGCTAAGTCTGAGAACCAACAAAAATGTATTAAAGAAGTGGCTCAAGTTAAAAAATAGCTTCTTCATTAATATTCGGGATTTAATCAGCCACAGAACAGTGAGAATGGAACTTAAATTTTTTCTACTTTAAAAGATGCCAATATTTCAAGTTTTAGGGAAGTTGAAATATAAACTTAACTTATTAAATCACCCAGTGAGGATGTTATTGTAATATCATGAAATAGGTACAACTAAAATTTAAAATAAAACATATAGCACTGATTTATTTGCAGCAAAATATTATTTCTTTTGTTTGAGAAGAAAAAATTCTAAGAATATTCTGAATACAAGTGGAATAGTTCTGCTACAGAAATGCATTAATGAATTAAAAGTTAATTATTGTATTTTTTAAAATACAGTTACAGCGTCCTTACTCTTTGAAGCTTTAGGCACTTTACCACCTTTACAATTAAGACTTGATTAGAAATCTAAAATTAAAATTGCTGCATTCATGGAGGTTTCATTATTTTTCAAAGGAGAATTCTTAGATCCTTTTATCAATACTATTGCTTCCGAATAGCATGATCAGCATAAGTTACTTTTACTCTTTGCGATATTTTCAAACTAATGGCCTTAATTTGTCTTAGAGGTTTTTGCTTGTGTGTGTGTTTGTGTGTATGCATCTTAAAGCTTTAACCACTTATTTACAAAATATGAAGAAAAATTACATTTAGAAATAAATATAAATATAAATAAAGAAAGGGAAGGAAGGGAGGGAGGTACAAAGAAAGAATAAAAAGAACCAAGTTATGTGAATAATCTGAAATCACTGAGGGGGAGGAGAAGTCAAGCAAACCACTCACCAGAAAGGAAATCTCTAAGATGTGAGACACAGTGAAAAGCAGGGTGCAAAGGCAAGGCATTTTTACTGGGAAAAGGGTTTGCGTGAAAGTACAAATGTTAAACAGTCAGCTTCTCAAGCATGTTCTACCACTTGTCTCTTAAAACACCAACTGCCAAATTTTCTCAGAAGAAACTGGGCCAAGAGAAAAAAAAAAATCCATAGAGATTAAAACTTGGGGGTGAGCCAAAAAAAGAGCTGAGTGCTATCCAGTCACTCTACAATGAAGTCTAAAATCTGAAAGCCAAGCCCATCATATAGAATTCCTCCTCAGTACCTCATGCCTCACCCTTAAATGGGAGTTGACATCCCAAGATCACCATGGTTCAAAGGAAGACACCAGCAACAATAGCACGCAAAGAATCCAAGAATATATTTAAGTCAAGAAGGAGGATGGCCCTGCTCTGAACCACATCTACAAAATTACAATAGACTAAAGATCATTAATTCAACTACATTTGATTATGGAATTATATATTAGCTCCTAAGTGGTAAGGGGAGAGTTTGAAAATGTGGGAGTGTTGGGGTGGTTAGAGCTAAATCTATTTTTCCCCACAGCCAATAAATAGTATCTTATATCTTCTGAATTAATTGAGATCATCTAAATTAAAAAAATAAAAAAAATAAAAAATAAAAAGACGGAGTGCCTGGCTGGCCCATTTAGTGAAGCATGTGACTCTTGAACACAAGATTGTGAATTTGAGCCCCACATTGGGCAGAGAGGTTATTTTAAAAATAAAACATTCTGAACAAATAGCTCGGAAGAATGGAGGTAAATTCAAGAAGAAACACCTTGAAGAGTGGGAAATTGTCTGCTCAGGAAATTGAGATCATGGTGGGTTAGAGGCAAATGGAGGAGAGGCAGCTACTAGTTTGTATTATAAGCCTTAGAGTTTCACTTGACTCTTTCAACATGTGTATATATGTCTTTCATTTTTAAAAACTAATGAGTACAGACTTCTGCCTTCTGGTTTGGCATGTAAGGAGCTTGAAAGTCATCATTCTGTCCTAACAAGAACTAAAAATCCTAACAATCTGAAAAATCAAAAACTCTTTTTAGATCTGTCAGAGAAGTAGGAACACAAGGCAAAACACTGTCCCCAAATTGAGGAGATAGATCGGCAATGATTATAATGAGTCACAACTCACTGGAACAGAAACCCATGAACTGAAACCTCTGCAGGAGCTAGTCTGAGTGTAGGAAAACCTAAACAGTAACTGACAAATTGCTGGAGCCTCAGTGCAGACAAGTCAGAGTGGGAACCAGTCTTAAGGGGAAGGGAGCCCACTTTTTTTTTTTTTAACCTCCAGGAGCTCTACCAGTTTTTCACAGTGAAGATCCAAGAAAATTCCCCTTGTGCTTTCAGTATGGGGGAGGGAAAAGTGCCATTTTGAAACTTGCCAGGACATTCTGTTCTTACCCATGTTTATGTAGGAGAATCTAATTAATCAGAATCTGACCCATTGGAGTTTTATCAAAGCCTGACCAAGGTGAGGGAAGGGACATACTCAACTCCAACTCACTCTAGCCATATTGTCCTGCCTAAAGATGGGAAAGCAGGGGGAAGCCGAGAAGCATGTGTTGAGCTCATAGTCCAGACAGCAGACTCCCTAAAAGACTGAGACCTGATTATAGAACAAATAGAACACTTCCTTTCCCTGCACTCCTTAGGACCACACCATTGAAAGTCTATTTACAGGAGTTCCTTTTACTTAGTACATCATATCTGGCTTTCAACAACAACAACAAAAAAGTCACAAGGCATATTAAAATCTTTAACCAAAGATATCTAAAAATATTTTCTCCCCACATTCCCTAAGGCATAAACATCCAGCATATTAGAAACGAACCTACCTTTCTTTTTTTTTTAATTTTTTCAAATTTTTATTTATTTATGATAGTCACACAGAGAGAGAGAGAGAGAGAGGCAGAGACATAGGCAGAGGGAGAAGCAGGCTCCATGCACCGGAGCCCGACGTGGGACTTGATCCCGGGTCTCCAGGATCGCGCCCTGGGCCAAAGGCAGGCGCCGAACCGCTGCACCACCCAGGGATCCCCGAACCTACCTTTCAATTAAAAAATAAGATTTAAAAATGTTTATTAAAGAAACTGTTTGACAGAACCCTATTTCATTATTGACGTTGAAATCAAAACAGCAATAGCAGTACTTTGGCATATGGTCCTACCAATAAGAATTAATCAATATTTTCTCCCCAGACCTTTTAAGAGTTACAAGATTATCAGTCATTCAGGCCTTGTTCCAACTTCAAATGTGTGAGCATAAAAACAATATGAATTATTCACAGCTCCAGAACTCAGGTTCTTCCTAAATTTTCCCTTTTTCTTCTTTTGGACATTGTGTCTTTCACATGTGGGATTCATTACATAAAAGATTGTCAAGCTACTTCGTGTTCTTTTAGGAATGTAATGAATGTCTTGTTTTTCTCTTTTCTGAAACAAGTGGGAACCCTGAACACTATCTTCAAAGGGCATGTTGCTCCTTATAAGTACAGCTTGCAATCAGATGTTTATTTTACAGTCACTAGTAAGAACCCGTCATAAATATCATCAGTTAAATCTAAGGCCCCAGCTAAGTTTTATACAGGAATGGAATTTCTGCATTCAACTGAGCCCCTAGCAGAGTTCTTGGCTCTTAATTAATATCGAATGGCTTAATTTCCCATAAATTTAAGACAAAGGGATTTGTTTTAAATTGAGCAATGCATATATATGTATATGTGTATATATATATATATGTGTGTATGCTTATTTATAGGTAAAAAATATCACTTGAAAAATAGCTTTCTTATAAAAAATTACAACAGAAATGGCTAACATTTATTATTTCTTATATTTCTTATAAAAAATTACAACAGAAATAGCTGACATTTATTAAGCTTACTCTGGGCTAGGCATTACAAGTGCTCAGTTTCTCACAGGTATCCTGTTACAATGTTGTTGTTTTTTTTCCTGTTACAATGTTATGGATATCATTGCTTTTCAAAAATGAGGAAAATGTACTTTGCTTAGTATTAACCACCTCTAAGAGTCTGAATTAGATTTCAAAAACAATCATCTTAACTTCAGAACCCAAGCTTTTAATCATTATACTGAAAGATCAGTTTGATGCAGGGTATTTGGAAGATAAAGGTAATGAAGAAGGATAAAATTAAAATCAGCCTTAAATCTACCACCAAATATTTTAATGTAACATGCTCGTGGGTTTTTCTTACTTTTATTTATGCTTGTGTGTCTATCTCAAAATTAAGTCTCATTAATAGAGTTTTAGTATAGCTTCTCTCCATTTCAAAATATATGGTGAATATTTCCCATGTCATTTAATGGTCTTTGAAAACATCATGTTAATGGCTACAAGAGAAAAATATGTTTCATTTAAATGATCCAAAGAATTCTTAATTTCTTTATGTCACTCAGCATATGCAGATTTGGCCAAAAGGACTACATTTTTTCTCTTCATTTTTTTTAAAGATTTTATTTATTTATTCATGAGAGACACAGAGAGAGACAGAGATGCAGAGACACAGGCAGAGGGAGAAGCAGGCTCCATGCAGGGAGCCTGACATGGGACTTGATCCCGGGTCTCCAGGATCACACCCTGGGCTGAAGGCAGCACTAAACCGCTGAGCCACCAGGGCTGCCCTTCTTTCTCTTCATTTGGGCACTTTTCATTCCCTTGTTAGTAATCAAAATATATCTGTGGAGCTACACATTCTATTTGAATTCCATATGAAGCAGGTCTGAAACAGGTTAAAAACATTTAGCTTTGTTCTCTAACAGGCAGCCAAAATCCGCAAGGTCTTAGCCTAAAGGGATGACCCTTGCTCTTCTAAAACAAGCAGCCAGAGCCTGACTAGAGTACTTTTCTAGGTGTTATTTAAATGGACAGTGGGATTTTTTTTCCAAATATAGTCAGATATTTAAAATTCTTCCAGCTTTAAAGGTATAATGGAATCCATTTAATGAACTTTGTCCATATACTCACTGGGAAAAGTAGAACACGGGAGACCACTGTGGTTATAGGACCAGAGAAGAGACCGTTTGCTTTATTTTAGACCAAGGAGTCTTGGTTGGCTTGCTTCTATCCAGACTAATGGAGAATAGAGTCTTGCTCCAAATCTAACAGTTCTTTTTGTTGCTCATTCATTTTCTTGCTCAGTATTTCCTCCCTGGGGCTAAGTAGATCTCTATGGGAATGGTGCTAAGAATACAATCAAAATCAAGCATTTATTTTGCTTTACTGTTTCTCTTCTACTGTGCAGAAAAGACTGCCTTATATGGAGTTAAATAAAAATAATCCATTAACAGATTACTGGAGGAAAGAAAGCTAAATTACACTCTCCGTATGTAAAATATTATGGCAGTTGGTTAGGAACATCCGTGGGGCATTCCGAAAATGTACATGATACACGTTGGAGGTGGGAAGCTTTAAGAACCAAACTGTGAGATAGGGAAAAGGCAATCAGCGGGATGTTCAAAAGTACACAACTGGGCAGCCTAATTTAATATATAGATTTAGTCAAAACCCACATAAGATTTTTGTGTACTGTGAAGTATAAGTAAACTTAAGTAAAAGCAATACATCTCCTCCATATGTGGCATATTTTTTAAATATAGTAAGATATTATTATAGGAATGGAAAGACACTTGCCTAATGTTTTTAGAAACGATTATGGACTTGAGTGGATTGGTATTCTGTTCCTCTGATCCCTCTGAAGTAGCTGTATTTTACTAAACTCATTTTTGGGGGCAATAATTCACTCTCCTTTACCTCACCAAATATATGTTCTAAATAGAAATAGCCTCTTAAAGGAACCCACCTCCCTGGCTATCACCATTGGACTGAAGGAAGAATAGAGACTTGACCATAGCCGAGCACATCATAGAACCCTTGCCTTGGCTACACTGATGAGAACAACTGGTGTGCATATAAAACACTAAAGGCAAGTTGGTATTCCTCCTTGGGATTTTCTAATTTGACCTGGAAATAAAGGATCATTTCTTCTCTGCTGATAAAACTTTAAGAATTGAGATGTTTATAGCCTTACTGCCAGGCACCAAGATATCAAATGGAAATAATGAGGTCAATATACAGAAAGAGTAGAAAGAGGAAAGAAAGGATGAGAACTTAAAAAAACATAAAAACATAAATCTATAGGTTAGGTTGCCAGTTGTGTACTTTTGAATGCTACACAAGTGCTTGGGTTTTCTGTTTCTACTTGGTAAAATTCTGGAAAACACATATTTTATAGTATAGACACTGTAAGATGCTTTACTTGTTTTGTTTTGTTTGGATAATTGAAGTCTGAGAACAATGGAATAGTTATTTAAAAGAGAGTCATTGAAAGAAAAGAAAACTCACAAAGGATTTAGAGCTAAGGGGCTTCAAAATTATCTAATTCTTATCTGAAAAAAAACTGGTGTTATTGATGTGTAGACAGTTAAATTTCAAATAGCATTTATTTAGCAGTGATTTGTTTAAGCATTGCCTTAGCAAGTTTCAGACACTGTGCTAAGTGTTTAAGGCATCACATTTAATAAAGAGAGATCATTTTAGTAATAAACTATTGACACATGGTAAACTATATATAATTTTGATAATCTCTGATTTGGTATTTTGATTAGTAAAAACCTAAATAACTTGCTGTGAACTGAAACTGCTTTAAAAAAACAAAATCTATTAAAAAGTTTTTGTTAAAAATTAACTAAAAACCAAATAGTAGTATTCAGTGTCAGTAATTTCCTTCACTAATTTTCAAAACCTCCTAAAATAAACATATATAGTGATGCAAATCTCCAATCTTTTCTACTATTTGCACATTAGGAAATGAATACACTCATTTAATAATCTTGGTTCTAGCTTGTTCCCTTTCTCTCTGCTATATTTGCCTCCTCTAGCAAAATTATTTTGTAGTGGACCAGGAGGAGGTGGAGCTCTTATGTTTTGTAGCCATTCAGTTATATGTTACATTCTCTTGCCAGGGGTCAGTTTGCCCTTTATTTTTCTATGCTATGTTTTGTTCCCCAGTACATTTCTATTCTACTGATTTGGAATAAGACTCTATTTAACTCATTTCTTTAAGGACTGGGTTTAGGTAGTCTTCTGAAACCTCCACTGAATCTCAACTTGGTTATAAAGACCATCTTTTTGTTTTTTTCGGGCTTTACTCCCTAGTTATGTTTACATAATGCCAAATTACCAGCCTTGTAGATAATGTCAGCAACTGTACAAAAATTCAGCTTTTGTTGTGCATCACTAAAGACTAGGTATATACTATGGATATTACATGTGGCTATTTTAATTTAAATTAATTTCATTTTAAGCAACATTTTAAAATGCAATTCCCCAGTCATACTAACCACATCCCAATTGTTCAGTAGCTACATTTGACTAATGGCTGTTTGGGGACAGCAAACACTAGGTTTTCTCTATCATAAAAAGTTTTATTGAACAGCTCTAGATCAGAACATAGTAAATGTAATAAGGTACCAATCAACATGCAAGGCCTTTCTTTTTAGACAATTAGCTATTCCCTAATAACATGTCACCCTCTACCTAGTTCAATATTGTGTTTCATTTAATGACCTATTATAAATAAATATTAAATTGTATGACAATATTTTAATGTATAGCCGCTGAGCATATAAGCAAGCCCATATACAAAATATTGCAAAGAGGGCAAAAAACATAATTTCCCCCAAAAGCTTATTAAATTATTCATAGTAAAAATAACCAAGTTTCCACATATTAAAAAATCTGAAATTCATACTGGAGACAAAAATGCAAAGATATGGCATCCCGGGTGGCTCAGCAGTTTAGTGTCACCTTCAGCTCAGGGTGTGATCCTGGAGACCCGGGATTGAGTCACATGTCAGGTTCCCTGCATGGAGCCTGCTTCTCCCTCGGCCTGTGTCTCTGCCTCTCTCTCTCTCTCTCTTTCTCTCTCTCTGTGTGTGTCTCTCATAAATAAATAAATTAATAAAATCTTTAAAAAAAAAAAAGCAAAGATATTAGAGCTATATGTTGCATTGCCTGATGAAAGGTCAGGAATACCAAGCAAATGAAAAGGAGGAAAAAAAAACAAAGACTTAGATGTGGATTAAAAACAGAAAAGCATTTTCCCAGTTAATTATAGGAAGACTTAAAAGAAAAAAAAAAAAGCATTTCTTTAAAATACTGAGCAGAGAGAGATTAAAATGTTCTAGTAAAAAAATATATGGCAAATTAAAACTAATATTTAACCCCAATATTAATTTGAAATTTATAAACTGGCATTGACACGATCTTTAATGGGTTGTATATTTTAACTTAGCATAAAAAGTTCAACAGATAAAGAACAGATAGTTAGCATTCTTTATTATCATTTTAGTGTTTATAAAATGGCACTATTTTCTTAATCTAATGTGCTATTATAAAATCTTAGCATAAAATATCCCAAACTTTATTTAAATATTATTTTTCTGAACATTGAATTATCCCCCAAATGGTCATTCATTCTTTTATATGTTTATTTGCTCAACCAGTACTACTGATCCCCTTATATGGGTCACACTGTGTAGATCCTGGGAGAATAACAGTGAACAAGAGAAATCTGTGCCCTCCATAGTGGACTATGGTGATCAACATTAAGCAAATAACCACTGGTAAATTTATAATGACAAATGTAAAATAAAAGAGTTTTTGAGAATATTTTTAAAGAAAACTGAGAATAACAGGACAATTTTCTGAGGAAAGAAATCTTGGAATCTGATCCAAAGCTTGTACAAAAATGTTCTTGTTGAAGAAGGATTATTCCAGACAAGGGAAAAAAGTAAATGAGGTTATCAAGCCATGAAAAGACATGGAAGAAACTTAAGTGCATATTACTAAGTGGAGGAAACCAGTCTGAAAAAGCCACACACTGTATGATTTCAGCTACATGATATTTTGGAAAAGGCAAAACTAAACTATGGAACTGGGGAATTGTGAATTCAAGCAACAGTGAGATATTCACGACACATTTATTTGAAGGGCCAAAATCCTATACACTGACATCACCTAATGCTGGCAAAGATGTGGAACAATAAGAGTCCTCATTCGTTATTGGTGCAAATGCAAAATGTAAGATACAAAGAACAGATACTTTGGAAGACACTATGGCTATTTTCATATAAAACCGAACATATTCTTATCATTTGAGACAGCAATTACAGTCCTTAGTATTTACCCCAATGAGCTAAAAACTTCTATTGACACAAAAATCTGCAAACATATTTATACCAGCTTTATTTGCAATTGCCAAAACTTGGAAGCTACCAAGATGTCTTTTGTAGGTGAATGGACACATACACTATGCTATATCCAGACAATGGAATATTATTCAGTGCTAAAAAGAAATGAGTTGTCAAACCATGGAAAAACATGGAGAAACCTTAAATGCATATTACTAAATTAAATAAGCCAAGCAGAAAAGGCTACAATATTGTATATTTCCAGCTATATGATATTCTGGAAAAGGCAAACTATGAAGACAGTAGAAAGATCAGTTGTTGCAAAGAATTAGAAGGTAAGAGTGAATGGGTGGAGCACAGAAGAATTTTAGGGCAGTGAAACTATTCTGTATGATACTATAATTATGGGTGTCTATCACTATTCATTTGTCCAAACCCATAGAATGTATAAGAAGAATCATTCCTAATATAAACTGTTTACTTTGGGTGATTATGAAAGGTCAATGTAGGTTTATCAGTTGGAACAAATGTACCTCTCTGTTGGGGAATGCTGACAATTGGGCAGGCTATGCATATGTGACAGCAAGTAATATATGGGAAATCCCTATACATTCTGCTTAATTTTGCTATGAACCCAAAACTTCTTTAAAAAATAAAGTCAAAAAGACTGAATGGAAGCTAATAAGTCATGGGCAGGAAATGAAGGTGAGGATGGTGTCAGATAACAGTGGAAAAATAGTAATTGATCAGATTATATAGGTCTTTTAGGTCATTTTAAGAATTTTCATCTTTAGCATAATGTGAAAACATTAAGGTACGTAAAGCAAAGAGGAAAATAAAATGAACAGAATAACATCTTAATAAAATCAGTCTTACTGCAATATGGAGAATGAAGAACAGGATGGCAGAGTGGATGTGGGGGGATATTTTGAAAACTGTTTTAATAGTTCAGATGAGAAAGGACAGTATGTTGGACTAGGGTATAGGCCCTGAGAATACAAAGAAGTGGATGAAATCCAGAGACTTAGGAAGTTTAAAGGAAACAAAATGAATTAAATATAGAGTATAAAAGAAACCGGGGTAGCAGATGTGATCATAATTTCTGATCCACGGAACTGGATGAACAGGGTTCCATTTATTGAGATAGAAGACAATGCAAGGATTTTAGGGAGAATCCTGAGTTTAAATTGGGCGTTGAAAAAAAATTGGGCACTGAAGATTTTGAGATCATTTTGGTTAGTTTTGTGGGTATGATCTGCTGAGGATATGTATCTGAAAGCCAGACCATATAATGCATTAATTGCATGTCTAGAAGGTAAGGTAGGAAGATTGACAATATATACGATATATCCCATATATGATAATATGTTACAGTAAAGAAAATGCAAGTATCCCAAATTTGTCATTATGTCAACAGCTAATAGGTGAAAGTGGGTGGGCATCTAAATTAGAATGAAAATGATGATCTTTCAGACAGTAAGAAGAAGTCAGAAAATGAATCCAGAGGAAGAGAGACATCAAGAAGAAAAATGTGGCCTTGAGCATTAAAATCTTCTAAGAATTAAAACAAGAACCAAAAAAAAAAAAATCCTTAGATTTGATGACATAAAAATCCCTCCTGACACCAGTATCAACAAACTTATGGAAGCAGAATCCAGACTGGAGTAGAAGGTGTGGATTCAATAGTATAGCCAACTTGTAATAAATTTGGCTATAATTAGGGATGAAGGAGTTAACAGATACAGGGGCTGTCGCTTCTGAAGAAGTATTGGTGTATGTAAAAGTGTATGCTGAAGTCAGGGAGATTGAGCATATTCGAATACCAATGAGAGAATTCCGGTGAGCATGTAGGAGAGCAGTAGTCTGGAAGTGGCAGTAGGGAACATAACTCTGAATTAGGTTCATACATATGCTAAGAGTAACATGTTTGTACATTTTGACTTTTATACTTACACCTACATTGCATAATATGCAGTGGGAAAAAGGAATGTATCTATTTATTCACATGAGGAAATGGAGGCTTAAGATGTTAAACCATTTATCAGTGGCAAAAGCCTAGGTCATTAGACTTTCAGGTCATTGCTTTTTAATGGTCTGTGGTGAAGTTGGAACAGAGGACTGGATGAAAATATTACCATAGAAGGAAAGGAAACCTTAGGTTGGGACACATTTTGTTCCTTTGCTTTAAAAAGGAGAAATGAGGAAAATCAGAATTACACATAGTGAATAAGAAGTCCATACTGGCATATCAGAGCCTGCTTTGACGTTTTTCAAGAAGAGTTCCCTATAAGGTCATTCTGAAGCTCTAGGAGTAATGCTTGTTGTGCTCTTAGGGTTTGTGTGCCTGAAATCTTCTCTCATGTAGCAAGGCCAGCCATTCCTGATCTATTTATTTCTACACCTGGTGTATAACATGCAGATTATCAAGTAAAGTTTGCTATGGTTGGCCTTGGTTGACTAACTCCAATACAATATTTGCATATTATATTATTTAATGATCTAATTAATAATATATTGAACCTAATCATTTGTAAAACTCACAGTACCATTTCAACTTTTCTAGGTCCTCACAACACAATTTTATTAATAATTCACAATAGTGTGAGCAGAGAGAGTGTGCTAAATAATGAAAGCTTCTGCCAAAGTGTCTGTCATGTTATCCAGCCCAAACCTTTCCCGAAACTTGGCCTTGTTTGTTGTACACAAATGCTATTGGCAGAACTCCACAGGAAAACATGTTCCTGCCAATCAAACCCCAGGAGGTGGGGGCAGCCTGCTGATGGATCCACACTGTAGATTCAATTCTGCAAAACATAAAACTCCATGTTAAATGTTTTTAAAACAAAACATGGTGGCCCTATTGAAATGTAAATGAAAATGCATTAACTCACAGTCATGAGTGTTAAAAAGGGGGGATTAAAAAATATGGGGAATATTTTTTCAGAATGATTATTCCTTAAGCATTGGTTTTCAACTCTGGCTATAGATCATTATCACCTGGAGAGCATTTTTAAAATTTCATGTCCTGATGTCATCAGCAGAGATCCTGATTTAATATATCTCAGGGGTGACCTGACTGAGCATTGGGGTTTTTTTCCTTTCTTCTCATTTCATCTAAAATTATTCAAATGTGATTGAAATCACTACTTTGGAGTCAACTTGCCAACAACATGGAATATAAAGGGACAAACAAAGATGGATGAATTTGTCACTTCTTGAACCTAATCTAAGTCAAGCAGTTGACCTCAATATTTATCTAGATAAATGAAGGCAAGCTGACACTGATAATTAAGAAGAAAGGGTTAGGATCCTAACTGGTTCAGATTGGTTTCTTTTATTGATTCAATGAAAAGTCCTCATCTTATGAAATAATAGCAGAGTGTATATAGCAGAGTGCTGGACTTTTGATAAGAAAGTGATTGTTTCTTCTAGACAAACTTCACTTTCACACATTTGCAGGACTTACAGATGAAATCCTTGCAGGCAGAGTTTCCATAAATAAGAACACTATAATTTTTACTTTCTGTTCTAGAATGGATTAACTTTAGAACCTTGTCAGTAATCCCACAGCCTCTCACCAAATTTCAAGTACTAATACCTAAATAATATTTCCCTACTACCTTGAGATATCAAGCCCTAGGATTTTCCCTGGTGAGAACTGCCATGGATGGAGATATGCATTCTCTGGCCTATTGTCTCCTGACTTCTAATAGTGACAGGCACATTCTGTTCGATTTTTAAGAATAGAAAACTCATATTTAATTATGTCATCTTCTTTTACTTCCCCAGTTAATCTACCATCCAATCCCATTGTATTTTCCTGAGATCTATCTCTTGGATTCCCAAATGCTTCCCATTACCAAGACCAAGTCCAGAACCTTCTTACTTTGTTGACATACTACATTCATCTTGCATAGGATAAGGATCAACATTTTAAAATGCAACTTTCACCATGCTGTCATGTTCAAGAATAAATCATTATTCTATAGCATTGAACATTCTCCGATAACCTGAGTGAACACTTTTTTTTTTACCATGTAAAGAAAGTGCCTCAGTTTCTTCCATTCACCTTTACTCTCTTTCCCTAAAAATTGCCCAGAGGAAAATGAATTCATTGAGTCATCTTAAGCCTGAAGTCACTGTGTTATACCCAATTCTATAAAATTCCAATGTACATAGTAGGGAGGACATGGATGTTGGAGTGAAATATATCTCAGTTCAAATATTGGCCTCATCACTTGTGACCATGAGCAAATTTCTAAGTCTCTTTAATGTTCAGTTTATTATTTTTAAAATGAGGGCTAATAAAAGTCAACTCGTTGAATTATGGTAAGAGTTCTGTGAGAAACTTTTTTTCTTTATGTATCTGCTATACCATCTGCTATGCTTTGACCATAGTAGGTCCTCTTTAATGGAAGCTCTTGTTTTGTTTTGTTTTGATTTTTGCTTCTTGTTGTTGTTTGTTAACATGCTTTTAATAAAACATTCCCTTGGAAGAAAATGGCAATCCTTCTTCAGAGGGGTTAATTTCCTTTTGAAAGATTCAGGAGCTGATGGCTGAGTTGTTATTTCTTCTTGTTGGCAGCATAAGTTTAAACCAAAGAAAACATCAAAGCCCAGCCTGTCTTTGTTTAGTATGTGTCATAACTTAGAGATTCAAAGGATCTTTGCCTTTTAGCTTCGAAGTGAAAGGGGTTGATTTATGGTGTCTACAAAAGTAAGAACAAAATTTGCTAATTAGAAATTGAAAAACTTAGTCAATCAACAGGCCTCTGTTTTTTAGGTTTTGATCACTGCAAAAGGAGGAGTTTTGCATTTGCCTAGACACATACAAAAGGCAATTTGTTAAAATTGCAAAAGAGCAGCAAAGGCTGTCTGTTGTTCTACTTTCTTTGAATATACCGCCAGTAGAGAAAGGAGACTTTTAGAAACTCACCAAGTAACGGCATTTTTGGTACAAAAAGCAAACCAGAAATGGCAAAATTATTTAGGCTTAAAAAATATTCTTCTTCACCCTCCCAATCAAATACCACTTGGGACACATTCTTTGGTTCTTAATAGAAGGAAACATGTATTGGGGACAGGACCAATCTGTAATTAGTAGAGAGCTATTATTACCACAGGGACCCTTCTCATTTTCCACGAGTGCATTTTCTTTATGCAAAAAGTCAGGGAAGTCTGTACTGCTGACAGGCAAGGAGAGGAGAAACTATAAGAGCAAGGGACAGAATGTGGGCATGAAGTACTATTGTGAATGAGTGCCCAGGAGAACCACATTTGAGCTGATCATTTTATTTCATTTACCTGAATATGAGAAAACTTGGCCTTGTTTGTTGTGCCCCTGTATCCACTCTATCTCATGACCCTGAGATCATGACCTGATCTGGAATCAAGTGTCTGATTTATGGAATCAATGTTTAACTGACTGAGCCCCTCAGGTGCCCCTGAAAGAGTGATTTTTGCAGTGAAAAGCATAAGGCTTCTTTCCAGTTTGCACACTAAGATTCTTTCAATTCAGATGTGATTTCAAAGAGGAATAACAACAATATTAAAACATTAACTACAGCTCCTCTCCTCTTTTCTCATGAAATGCTTATTCTTTAATCCCGGATTAACATCCATATTCTCCACAAACCTTTCCATTCCCACTTACAAACACAGAATTCCTTCCCTTCTTACCTTAAAATCTTCCTTTGTGGAGAGAGGCTCTTTCACACTCTGGTGTCAGCATTACTCAGAGCAGACTTTCAGCAGGGCAATTTTGAAATATGTATGAAAAAACTTAAGGGCATGTACCAGGAATTTATCTTAAGAAAATGAAATGTGTTCAAAGATGTAAGCACAAAAATATTATTTGAAATGTTAATTACACATTAAGAAAAAAGAAAAAATCCTAATGTTTCACCACTTTGGATTGGTTCAACAAGCCTTGAAAAATCAAAAACTGGATTCTAGGCAATTGATAATACATATTTATATTTATCTATATATAAATGAATTTTAAGTATAAATGTTAATGACACTTACATAATTACTTAATTGCATAATAAAATGGCACATGTTGGATGATCCCATTTTGTTATATATATATATATATATATATATATATATATATATATCTGTATATTTTAATATATACATATGTGTGTATACAAACTGCAAAGATAAATGATCCAAATTTGTTAGCAGTGTGCTTGTGTCTTCATACATGGAGTTGGAGTAAGTTCAATTATTTGTTCACTGAAATTTAAGTTACTCCACAATTAATATATTCTACTTGGACAATGAAGAAAAAAGCATTTTTATAGTTAGATACTTTTTCTAACTTATATTTGTGATCTCTCTAATTATAAATTCCATAGTGAGGATTTTATAACTTCATAAAAGTCCCTCTATCCCCACAATTGTTATAGTGTCAAATTGATCTACACAGCCATTTGATTGTGATCTGGGATTGTTTCTAGAAAGAATGTTGATTCCCAGGCCATCTCTTCAATTCTCTGAAATCCCAAGAGAAGTAACTCTGGGATCACCAAAGAGTTTCAAACTAAACTGCTTAGGGGAAAAGTCTTCTAAATTCCCCAAATCTGAGATTCTCATTCAGCTTTGGGCATTCTGGGGGCTGTCTCCTTGACTGTCCTGCATTTTATCTGTAATGCATTCTAAAGATCATTCTCCTTGTCATTAGTCTCTTAAATCAAGCATATAAATGCCACTCAGGAATCAGAGCCACTGGATAGCCTGCATGCATTTACAGTGGAGAGAGCAGAGGTGAGAGCCCCAGCAGTACAAGCCTGCTAATGAAGTATGACTTTTAACCCCTGATGAGAGTCCCTGCAAACCACTTCCAGCAGAGCATGACCTCCCTGGAGAAGAGAATGAACAGATTCCTGAACATCTTAACAGCAAGCCTTGCTCAAAATAGGTCTTAAATGGGCCTTCAGGAGCAATGGTGTATAAACCAATTGTAACACAAAAATATGAATATCTCATCTGTTGAAAGAAAAAAAAAGACTCCTCTCCAATTAGTTACTTTTATTGAGTAAAGGGCAGCATCTCTCCTCCCTGTCACATTGTGTTACTGCCTGAGAAGATGTGAAGGTACATCATACCTTCCAGTGAATCCCATCCTGTATGTATGTTTGTTTCTAGGGGCTCATATCAGCCAGTACAACAGTTTTACACTTTCCAAGCTGATTTGGAGACTGACATCATTTAGATTCTGAGATGAAGGCCTCATAAAACAAATATTCACTGAACATTTACTTGAAGCAGTGTGCTCTGCCAGAGGGAAATGGGAAAGAATGACAGGGTTTTAACCTCACTGAGTCTACAGAAAAGGTAAAGGAATAACTTATTATTAATAGAAGCAAAATTTGCACAGTAGCTTCTGGAAATCTGTGTCAAGTATCAGGATTACTAGATTTAGCAGATAAAAATACAGACTATCCAGTTAAATTTTAATTCCAGCTAGACAATGAATCTTTTCTTTAGTGTAAGTATGTTCTAAATATTGCATGAAATATACTTATACTAAAAAATATTGTCATTAATCTGGAATGTAAATTTAACTGGCTCTTCAATGGTTCTTCTGGCAATCCTATCAAGGTATGATTTTCAAGCCAGTGCTTAGTACAAAATAGAAGTAAAGAGAGCATAGAATAGTGATTGATAAAAGAGAGAAGATAGGGGAAAAAAAAGGAAGATCTATTTAAGTAACAGACTCATTTAACCAATAAAAATGGTTAAGAAGATTGGCATCTGGGTGAATGCGAAACTAATCCCATATTAAAATCTTGGCTTGGAACCTCTACATGACATGACAATCAGAATTTTGCTATGAAAGGTACTGAGCACATTCATGTGCGCTAAAAAAAAGTCCAGTCTGTACTGCCCAGACCCAGGTTCTGAATGGAAGTCTTTGACATATAGATAACTTTGTAGCTGGCTCAGCTTGTCACCCTGTAATTTCAGCTAGCCTAAGGTAGTAAAATTGCTCCTGGTTAAGTGGATGCATAATTTTGCAAATCATAAAAAGGATGGAAATAATAGATGATGAAATAATCAAAACTCATAACATTAACATTTTTGGATAATCTATTAGTATTATTTATTAATTTTTAAGTATTATTATTTTTAAAATTCAGGCTGTTGATTTTAATTTGGAAGATGTAAGAAGACTTGATCACTTTGGTTCACTGTATTTAACAGTGTATGAGAAACTGTTATATTACCTTGTTCAGTTTTAATTAATAGATTCACTGCAGTTACTTAAGACCTAGGATGCACTTGATTGTTAGATTATTATGGCTGCCCTGCAATTGTTAAAAATGCTTTTTAAAAAACTTAATGTATTATTAAATCTAGAATGTTTAGTATGTTCACAAGAGTAAAACTATACGTACAAATAAGACTGGTTTTTTTAAAAATATTTTATTTATTTACTCATGAGAGACACAGAGAGAAAGGCAGAAACATAGGCACGGGAGAAGCGGGCTCCCCATGGGGAGCCCAGTGTGGAATTCAATTCCAGGACCCTGGGATCAAGACCTGAGGCCAAGGCAGACACTCAACTACTGAGCCACGCAGGCATCCCAATAAGGCCTAGTTTGTTAAGGAGTTTTAATCTGTTAAAATTTAAAAATCAATAATTTATCAGAGACAAAAATGAAAAGTGTATATCTTCTTTTAATACTAAATTGACTACATCTGTGAAAGGAACAAAATAATTAATAAACTTAAAGCTTATAAAAATTTAGATCATTTAGGTTATAAATTGAAGATATTGAATGTAATATAAACTTAAGCAATCTTAATAGTTTTTTTCTGCGTACATACCATGGATGTTAGAGACCTGAATCACAATAAACAGGTGTCTAAGAAATTGATTACATTCCCAGAAGTGTTAACACTCAAAGCAGTTCTACAATATATATATATATTTTTTAGTTCTACAATATTTTGAAAATGAATCTGCTCTGTAATAAAGGGCAACTCTCAACCCTATTATTATCTTTTGCTTTTTCATGTTCAGAAGAACTAAGATGGGACAAATTAGACTTAACAGTAATACAAAATTTTTAAATACAACTACTGCCAATGGACTATAACTCCATTTCTCCCAAATCATCTTTTGAATATGCCTGTTATAGTGATATACTAGGAACAATATTACAAGTCATGTAAACAGTGAAAAAGCATCAACTTAGCACGAGGAAAGAAAAATATGTGGCTTCTGCAAATATTCTACAAAGGCCTCAGTTTCTTCATTGGTAGTTAGATAACTAGGTATGATTTATCATTTCGTCACCAAGATTTACTGGGATGCTACTTAAAATTACAGATGCCAAGGCCTTGTCCCCACTATTACAATAATATTTGGAGGGGAAGGGCAGAAATCTGAATTCCTGAATTCCCAGAAGTTTGCCAGTTAATTCTAATGATTAGCCAGACAGATACGGAGAAAATTGCCCTCCAAGTCCTTACTACTCTAAAACTCAGTAATGACCATTGTAAAAATCTAACATTGCCCTTTTTTAAAAAAGATTTTATTTATTTATTTATTTATTTATTTATTTATTTATTCATTCATTCATTCATTCATGAGAGACACAGAGAGGCAGAGACCTAGGTAGAGGGAGAGGTCAGCTCCCTGCAGGAAGCCCAATGCTGGACCCGATCCTGGGACTTGGGAATTGGACCTTGGGCCAAAGGCAGATGCTCAACCCTTGAGCCACCCAGGCATCCCCTAACATAGCTTTTTAAAAAACAAATCATGACCATCAGTGAAGGATGCTGGCGAGACAGTTTCAATGTCTTTCATAATGTCCATTTAAGATAATGCCTATTACAAGGCATCTTTTATTAATAGAGTCAGATATTTTTGCCATGACACTGCCTAGAGAATCCTCTGGTTTCTTACTGGGGTTGAGACATTATAGATTTTTATCTTGTGACTATGAAGTATTTAAGAAAAAGACCTTGAGGTCTTTAATGAATGATATTAAATTCTTTTGATCTGTTCTTTACTATTTCCAGATCATTTGGAAAGCATTTAGAAATTTAATATTCATTGCATGGTGTAATTTCAGCAGGTTTCCCTCTGTTTAGGTAAAGACAAAAGATGTACCCACAAAAACTAACTCTCTAATCTGTTTTTTAGAAAACATGCGGGGCGGGGGGGATCCCTGGGTAGCTGAGTGGTTTAGTGCCTGCCTTCAGCCCGGGATGTGATCCTGGAGTCCCAGGATCAAGTCCCACATCAGGCTCCCTGTATGGAGCTTGCTTCTCCCTCTACCTATGTCTCTGCCTCTACCTATGTCTCTGCCTCTCTCTCTGTCTGTCTGTCTGTCTCTCTCTCTCTGTGTCTCTCATGAATAAATAAATAAAATCTTTAAAAAAAATAGAAAACATGCAGGGTAATGAAGTGGAATAAAAGCTACTCCCACACAAAGGGATCCAGAGCAAAGGAAAACAGATTTCATAATAGGACAGATTCCCCTAATAAACATCACTCACTGTTCCCTAAGACTCTAAGTAAACATTGCATGGGAACAGGTAGCAGCAGGAGAGCCTAGCTAGTTTGGAATCCAATATCTTGATCCTAATATTTTAGAAACATGCTTTTTTCTCAGTGTCAAATTGTCAGCAACAATCTCATTTCAGTTCTTTTTACTGACATGTGGATCTGTGCTTTGGGGCAGCAGAGCTAATTTCTCTTTGAATTGAATACAAGTCCACCCACGCTAGAAAAATAATGAAGAGTCTTCCATTTCTCCTACTATGGTTGCTAAGAGGCTGGAAGACTTGTCCACTGAAAACAAGTAATATTGGAGTAGATATTACACACAGACACACATTGACACCTTTACACGAACAGGAACATAAGTAAGATAAATCTCAGAGGCCCCAAACTAAGTTAGAGGAGAAACCTAAAGCAGAAATAGATTTTCTGTGGAGGGCATTTTGGCCTTAGCCAAAGCAGAGAAACTTGAGCTTGGGTTTTTCATTTCCTTTTAGGGCTACCCAAAGTGGGTTCATTGGTAGAAATGACCTAGAGGGATGAACCACAGAGAAACCCACACTTGCCTCCAAATGAGGAAATCCCTGTGTTGGTGCTCAGTGAATGGAAAAAAGGGCATTTCCCTTGAAAAATTATAACTATAATCTGACATTCAAAGATACTGCAGCGTTTTGTTTTGTTGTTTTTTTTTTTTTTCACCTTACCTGAGTGGCCTAAGGGAGCTCACGTAGAGAATTTGGCTTGAGATGGCCTCTGACTGCTGGTCTCCATGGCAGAAGCTGACATGCTCACCTTCAAATCAGACCTCAAGTAATCCCCATAAAGTTACAAAACCATGATACTACAATACAAATCACAAAACACAAAGAAACAAGGCACCATGAGTGAAAGCCACAAATAGCAGTATCAAACCCATGGACACTCTGCACCTTGGAATAATTAGACAAAGATTATAAAATTGATATGTTTAATAGATTTAACAAAATATTAGAAGTGAATGAAAATAGAAGTAAATTGTACAAAACATTTTTTTAAAGATTTTATTTATTTATTCATGAGAGACACACAGAGAGAGGCAGAGAGACAGGCAGAGGGAGAAGCAGGATCCATGCACAAACCCGACGTAGGACTCGATCCCAGGTCTCCAGGGCCACGCCCTGAGCAGAAGGCAGATGCCCAACCACTGAGCCACCCAGAGATCTCCTAGTAACTGACCTTCAGCCCAGGGTGTGATCCTGGAGACCCGGGATCGAGTCCCACATCCGGCTCCCTGCGTGGAGCCTGCTTCTCCCTCTGCCTGTGTCTCTGCCTCTCTCTCTCTCTCTCTCTCTCTCTCATTCTCTCTTTGTGTGTCTCTCATGAATAAATAAATAAAATCTTTTTTAAAAAGCAGCTGAATACGTAATTGATAAACTAAAATATAAATTTGAGTTAATTATTTAGAATGCAGCCCAGAAAGATAAACTCTCAATATGAATGCTGAATTGATTTATTATTTAAATGCATTTCTAATGAAATTCCTACACTGATAAAAACTTTGAATCATCCATAGAAAAGTAAATCTGATTGACCAATAAACATACTTTCTTTACATCATTATTAGTTAAGCATAAATTTAAAATAACATAAAATATAATTTCACACTTCACATATTGACAAAAATGAGATGCTAATGACAAGAATGGGGAATAACAGAAATAATTATTTTTTACTTTTGGTATTGCAGATTGGCATGCCAAAACGAATTTGGCATTATATGGTAAAGTCAAAGATGTGGATAACTTAATTTTGTGCTACTTCTACACACTCACACTAAAACTCTTAACCTGTGAGTACTAAAATCACGTGAAGTAAGGCAATAAGCAGATAAGCCAAAACTAAAACAAGACAAAAAAATTCTGAAAAACAGAGTCTCTATCTTTTAGTAGATTGGAACAATAAACTGTGGTATATTCATACATTAGATTTCTTATACTGCAGGAAAATGAATAAAATATAGCAGCACACAACAAAATGGATAAATTTTGACATTATTTTTTTTAGTAAATGTGCAAGTTATAGTACAGTGTTTTCATTTATACAAGATCAAAGAAGATGCAGAACTTGACAAACTCAGGCACACAGATTTAATTTGTAAAACTATGAGGAAAAGCAACCAAAGAATAGACACAACTCAGAAATAATAGAGAAGAGAAGCAATGTAATGCTTGATGATCATATGAATGACTTTACCAAAGTAATTATAATTTATTATTTACCTAACTGAGGCGGTTGGTAGGCATTTTTCATCCTTTATGTATCCTTGATAAATACTTTTAAACATTTTTATTTGTATCTTTTAATATTAAATAGTAATTGAAAATTATTTAAACTTGAATACCATTGAGTGCATCTGTGAAAACATGGGTTGTACAAAAGGATCCAAACTCTCATGGAGAGAGGAGGCTGAAAGGATGAAGGCATTTGCAGTTTATTTGCTGAGCCTAACAGCACTGACTTCTCACTAATTAGATGGAGCTCAGGGGTGGCAATCAACTTAAATTCATTTGAAAATTCATTTCTTCAAATGCTTTTACAGCAAGAAAAGTTACATTTGTGTGAGGATGCTGAACAGAGACAGAAGAATGGTCAGTCAAGAAGAGTGACGTTAGCATGTGGTCCACAATTTAAACTTCAGTTATCCAAATATGACTATATTACTCTCCTCTTCAGTGCTACTATTGCATCGTAAATACTCAATGCTCTTTATCACATACAATATTAATATTATTCACAAACTCATGTTAAAAATTAATAGCATCAAGCATTTACTATGTTCCAAGTCCTGTCTAAATGTTACATGTAGGAGCTCATTTCTTCTACATCACAACCCTATGAAATATGGCCAACTTTTCAGCAATGAGGAAAGTAGAGTGGTTCTTGGAATCTAGGAGACTTGTATTCTGTTTACTAAATGCATTTGATGTTGACAATGATATTAAGTATCTTATATCTATAATCTAAAACCCTAGACAGAGCTGTGAAGATAAATGAAATGAGGCTAAAGACCTTTCACTCAAGCGAATTAAACCTCAATGATGATAGAATAGCATAAACCCACATAAGCTAACTAAAAATATTGCAAACTGAAAATATTACACATTTTCTCAGAGATGTATTACTGTACATAGGCATTTTTCAGAATTTAAAATGTAAAAGAAATCCAAAAACAAAACAATATGGTGTGGACTTGAGAGGTCATGGAGGATTGGTCCCTTTGAATTGAAAATTTCTTAGAATTAAGGAAGATGACTTAGTTATCTTGTTGCTATCTTGTATTTGAATTGCAGATGGTAGATGTTCAATAACTTTTTAAGGAATAAGACTCATAAAGAAAAAAATTCTTGAAGGAATTCGATTTTACATGGTGTTTAAAAATAGTGGGATTTCTTTTATAGGAGAAGAGATCTAATAAAAGTAATTGAAGGAGAAATATGATGTTGAAACATTGGAATACAATGTAGCATATGACCTATGTGATCCCATGGTACACTAGCACTTGTTCATTTGTTAAATGTTTATCCTCCTCTCACTAGGAGAGCACAACTTCTTAAGGGCAGCGGCCACATCTTTTCCTTATTGCAGCACTTCCCACAGTATTCTTTATAAGTTAGAATTCAATAAATATTGACTGCTTTTCTAGAAACTGGTAATTTCTTTTCTTTTTCTATTGCTTTTTTTTTTCTTGAGGAGTACATTGCCTCACAGAAGACCACACATGAAATCAGTTACATCTTCATGTATATTAGGCTATTTCCATTTTTTCTAATGGAAATATACAAAAGCGTTCAGTATGATCATATCCCATTATGAAATACTAGGGAATTCTGGCCTAAAACCTTGTAGACAATCATTTATCAAATTTTTTAGTTTAAGAAATGGTAGCTGTTACGCTCTAATAAAAGGACCAGGGCTCTTTGGAGAGGTGATTGATTTCAGGCTGAGGCAGAGGAAATATGAAATGATCCTGGAGCATATTGTGCTAGGAAAAAAAAATGAGAATAAGTTGAAAAGTGTAGGCACCTACTCGATAGAGCTCCAAATGGCCAAAACTGGCGCCATTTGAGCAACAAAATTAATTTTGATGGTTTTGGATTCTAACTCAAAGTATAAAATATCTATATAAATAAATAAATGGGTGACAAGGACCAACTCTTAGAAAAAGATTCCAATTAATATATGTAGAAGGAATGAGGAAAATAGAAAATCACCCCAGCAATGTTGGCTGTAGGCAAGATATATCAGTAGATGCTAAAATTAGTGAGTCAAAATTTTATGAGGAAGCAAGATATTTGTATGTCTTAAATGAGCTCTCTTCCACTATTTATCTCCCCAATTACAAGGAGAGGAATACTAACTACACAGTGAAGGAATCTGGGAGACACCACCATAGACAAGTAATTAAGATTAAAAATACCAGTAAGAAAGCATGTCATCATGATGAACTACCTGATGTGATGAACCTAAGTCAAGTCTCCTCGGTGGTATTCTTCCCAATAAGGCATTACTGTGTGCAGGTGTAGTCTAATCACGAGAAAACATCACACAATCCCAAACTGAGGGATATTCTCCAAATTCTAGACTAGGGCTCTTCAGATACCTCAAAATCATGAAAGACTGAGTAATGGTCAGAGTTCAGAGGATGCTGTGGGAACAAAATATCAAAATGCAATCAGATCCTCAATTGGATTCTGAAATAAAGGACATTAGTGAAGAAAAAACAGATGAAATCTGAATAAAGTCCTAGTTTCTTTTTTAAAGGTGGTTTTGTTGCTTGTTTCTATTGTTTTGCAATATAAGAGTTTTTCTGTATATATGAATTTCTATTTTTGTGGATTGATTTCTTGTACATAGAAGGGTAAATCTGAATAGGTGATAGCAAGTAAGGACCTTTTCACTTTAATTTCATGTTCTGAATAAAAGCTATCCAGTTTTCTATTTAAGGGAACTTGATTTAAAGAAGTTCATAATTTCCTAGAGGTAAGTTCACTTTTGGCAAGATGTTCAGTGAACAGTGTGAATCTTCTTAGCGGCTGTACCTTCTGGGTTCTTGGTCATGGCATGGCAATGGGTATGACTCGTTCTACCAAGGTATTTCCCATGCTGGCTATATTTAGATTCCCTTTATAAAATATAATAATAAAAGTTCACTTATTTATTTTACAAACCTAAAATCTGTTATTTTAAAATAACTTATAAAGCAAAGGATTGGTCAGGTTTGGAGATTCCTTTGTCTACCTTACCACTATATTTTTTCAGGCACCTTTTAAATATTTCAAAATCTGTGGTCCATACTAAAAACACAAAGTAGTTTAGGTTTTGCGATGACTATGGATATTCCATGATTTGGAAAATGCCAAAAAATAGGAAAGATAGTCTAAAAGTCTAAAACAGCAAAATGGAATAGCTTTTCCACACACACCCATACACACACACACACAAGCATGCACACACACATTGGAAATTCTTGCACAATACTTCATGATGTTTCAGGATATCTCACTGGTATTAAAGTATAATGTTTTTAAAATCATAACTTTAATATAACTATAAACACAAGCATCCAGGATTTTTCTAACACATTAATGATGAAGCCAATCAAATGTTAAAACCAATTCAGAGGAAAATCCAAACAAGTATATGTATATATGTAGGCAATACATACTGTAGGTAATTTAGGCAACCTACAATGCTGACATGAATTAACAAATGGATGTAAAACTGGTCAATACCCACAAGACAAATTTCATTTGCTTTTTTAAAGGGTGAAGAATCATTTGCATTTCTATCAATTTTCAGTTCAGATTAATAAAATAGCTCAAATATGATGAAATGTGCAGATATCCAGAAGAGTATATGCTAAATAGTACGTCAGTGATCTTTATAGTCAATTGTAATGTCATTCATAATTTTTACTGATACTGGGTTTATCGATGAAAGCCTTCGTCTGACCTTCACTGACCAGCCCAATCACTCATTCAGTATATATTTATTAAGAATTTGCTACATGGCAGCCACTGTGCCAGATCTCAACCTTATAAAGTTAGAAACTGTAAGACAATATGATTTTATACCTCATACAAACTAAAATGTTGGCCTCCCACAGTTTCATATATATATGGGGACGACCATGCACTGTGGACCACTGCACTGTGTCAAAAGCACAGATATTACTCACAATGAAGAACAATAACAAGAACAATACTTTAACTCTGGTACCAAAGCCACTATCCCTGTAGGTCAATGTGTTGAAGGCCAGTGTTTATCTGTGCATGCATTGGATTTTCATTACAGGAGGAGGATCTCCAAATTAGGAGGCTGTTAGCTTTTATACGCTGCTGACACACATGCCCATCTTCTGCCCCAGAGAAAGAGATTATCTGTTAAACAAATCTCTGCAGGAGAGAGAAAAGACATCTCTAGAGAGGGAGATTTTATCTTTGGAAGGGCACAAACTAGCTTCTAAGGCTGTCTGTTATGCAAACATTCTTTCAGTGCCCTTTGCTCAGAAGATCTGACGAGGCAGGCGTATGGTAAAGCCATAGAGAATTTTCTCCCAACATAAACTACTAGAAAAAATGATCTCTGTATTTCTATATATCGTATTAAAATAATCAAAATTTGAGATACTTATTTTGAATGTTTATTTGTACTAAAACCATAGAAACAAAGGAAAAAAGAAATTCTAGTCTGTTAGTGAAAATCAGAGTGTTCCACAGAAGGCAAAATATCTGAACCGAAATAGAAAGAATGGTTAAGAAATATCTAAGTTGGTTGATATGAAGAGCATTTCAAGTAGAAGTATTAATATGCCCATTGCAAAGGAATTTGGAAAGAGCAGGTTCCTTGGTGAATGGGAAGTAGTTGCAGATTCTTTTCTTATGAAGTGAAAGGGGACAGAATATGGTGAGAGAGGAGAATGAAGACAGAGACATAAGCTATATTGTGAAGAGCATTGGATAATGTGAAAATTATCTGGACGTTATTTTTCTGGCAATAAACACTGAAAAATGCTGGTCAAGAAAAAAAAATCACATTATCAAGCCAGAATGAATTCTCTGGCAAAAATTGCTGAGGTTTCATGCTAGAAGCAGGGAAACTAGGAAAAAATTCCTCTTTTGAACCATGACATTTAAAATCTACAATATATTGACTCTTAGATGAACTTGATATTGTTATTTACAGAGATTATATTTAGGTTAATGCCAAACATTCTTAGTTCTAAACCTGCCTTCCATGGGAACTTAATCATTCTTAGGTCCATGTTATAGATCGTGCCAGGATCTGGAATTAGAGATCTTTATGTTAAAAATCAATTATATGTAATTACCTCATATTTTAGTAGAAATGGATTTGTAAAGCCAGATCCAAAGTTTTTGTCATCTAACATAAATTGGATTGCATTTTGCCCCATCATGAGAAAATATATTTAAATAATCGAATGAATTCTATACAACGTGAAGAAACATGTTTCCGTTTTAATTTAACTAGAGTATCAGATGAAAAGCCTTCCTTTTCAGCATATGTTTCATGCTAAAACTACTGCAACAGATATCTAAATCTTGGGGGTGAAGGAAGATTCTCTAGAGAATAACAAGTTAGGCTGCCAGGCTCATGTTTTCCATGGCAGATGACAAGACTAACCCAAGGTTCAAACCAAAGCCAAAGTGAAAATGCAGGAATGCTGGACAGAGAGGGCAAAATGCACCTTTCAATTTACTTTAATTCACAAACTTTTTAAAATTTAAATTCAATTTGGCAGCATATAGTATAACACCCAGTGTTCATCCTTCTTTAATGCCCATCATCCAGTTACCCTATCAAGACTTTTAAGATAATTTAAAACATTTGACCAAGCTAATTATCAGTTATGAAATACTGGGTTTTATGTTAGATACACAGGATATATATATATATACACATATATATATATATAATATCTATATATATGAAAAAAATTAAGGCACGTTAACTGGCTCTCACATACATAAAAGATAGGAACCTAAAGTTGTAAATGTCTTTAATAATTCAGAGGAGAGGGCAGCTCGGGTGGCTCAGCGGTTTAGTGCCTGCCTTCCACCTGGAGTGTGATCCTGGAGACCCAGGATTGAGTCCCACGTCAGGCTCCCTGAATGGAGCTTGCTTCTCCCTCTGCCTGTGTCTCTGCCTCTCTCTTTCTTCTCTCTCTCTCTCTCTCTGTCTTTCAAGAATGTATGAATAAAATCTTTAAAAAATCATAATAATTCAGAGGAGAGATAGATATTTTCCTGTACCATTAAAGGAAGTGTACATAGAAAATAAAAGGCCTGCTTTGCTAAGAGTAGAGAAGGCTGGTAGGGAACTGACATGGAGCTATTAAAATGGTGTTGACTCCATAGAGCACCCTGAAGAAGACAATGCCTCTTCTTCAGAGGTCACAGGCTGCACACTGTGTGGTTCATTACTTCTCATATTCAAGCATTTATTAACCCTTATGTACCATATGTTAAATGATCTTTGAAACCAGTAGAGGTAGACAGAAGGTAACTCCTATAAGAAATCCAACAGTTATACCCCAGTTCCTCACATCACTCTCCACTTTCCAATAGGAATTCATCTGAGAAGTTGTTCCAATTCCTTATTTCTAAATTCTGGTACTTATATTGTTTATGAATTCATTCTCTAGGTAAAATGTGGCATGTGTATGTATGCCCCCTTTGAACCAATCTCTACATCTGGACACTGGCTCTGAAGCATGGCTTCCAGTTCTGTTACTTTTGCTCTTTGCTGAAATGCTACCGGTGTGTTGTTTTTTTTCTTCCTTTGAGACTCTAAATATTGCTGTTCAGTCATAGGAGATCATATTAAAAAACAACCACAAAAACTCCTCTCTACTCCAAACCCAATCTCTATTTCTATGGAGTAACCCTCATGTAACTTTCTGCTATAACAATAAAAATAATTATATTGCAGCTAATAGTTAATAAATGATAAAATAGTATCATTTTCTGACATTATATATTCTATCTGCTTATAACCATTTCTAATTACTTTTATGTTTTACTGTGGTCTACCCATCTAGATTGAGTTGGAATATAAGGCATTGTCTCCATCAGAAACGATAGCTTAAATTTCCCTTTCCAATTGGATGATGCAGTTTATACAAAGAGTCAGTCTGATAAGTAAGTGCTTCTTTCTGTTGGGTGAGAATAGCATCTGTAAGCAATGAGCAAGGCTCACAAGTTACAGTACCACAGAAAGTTTACAGCTAAAGAGGAACAAAGAACCATCTAGTCCAACCTATTCATTTCACAGATAAGAACAAAAACAAAAACAAAAAACAAAAAACCTGTGATTAAATTAAAAATGGGCAAATTATACCCAGGACTAAATCTAGACACTCATTTTTTTTTAATAAATAATTGTCTGTGGCTCTTTTGTGCTATAGGAATGGAGTTGAGTATTTTGACAGAGACCATGTAACTTTCAAAGTGTAAAATATTTCATTTACTATCTTGCCTTTTCAGAAAAATTTGCCAACTAGTTTAGATAGTTTTCCCATGATCACATGAAAAATTAGTGGCAAAATTAGTCCAGAATCTGTATTTCCTGACTTTTAGCTTCATGTGTTTTCATTCTACCATCCTGTCTCACTAAGTCCAATAATCTAATGTTGAAATTGAAGACTAAATCCAAAAGTGGTAAGAAGAAAGTAGTTACAAGAACACATGGAATTTATTCAGTTCCACTAAAGTTTCCAAGAGCTACTAGTTCAATTTAATTATGCGGTCTTCAGTATTACTGGAAGAAAAAATGCCACAGATCATATAATTTTTATGAATATTTATCCAATGTCACAGTTACATTTATTAAGCTATAATACTATATTTTAATATAAAAAATCATAAAATAGTGATAATTAGGAGGCTGTTCTAGCATGGGCTACATCTACACTAGAAAGTAACAAAATATCTCTTTAGCTGTTAAAAGGGCCTTTGCTTTTTAATATGAACAGCCCAAACTCATTATTCAATGATACTCAAAGAGCTGAAAACCCTCAAAGGGACAAGATTCTGGGAAACAAAGTATTAAAACCCAAAAGTTCAAACAAACAAACAAACAAAAAAAAAACCTTCAAAGACTCTGGATTTGTCATTCTATCTGACAAGCCATATTAATGAAGAACTCATATTTAAGAAAAAGTAACAGTCTTTTTTATTAAGATTTTAGTTATTTTTTCATGAGAGACACAAAGAGATAAGCAGAGACATAGGCAGAGGGAGAAGCAGGCTCCCTGCAGGGAACCCGATGAGAGACAATACCTGGACCCCCAGGATCACTCCCTGAGCTGAAGACAGAGGCTCAACCACTGAGCCACCCAGGCGTCCCAAAAATGTATCAGTCTTAATCAACAACCAATGAAGTGTAGGAACCTTGAGAATTATGATCAGTAAGTTGATAACAAATATTCATTAGGAAGGGAATGTTATATGAAATTACAAGAAATAGTTTGATTTCATTTTGATGTTTGGCTGCTGGACGCCTTTAAGCTATACCCCTCTTTCTTCCCCTTCTGCCCCACATCTGCATAAGTGGATAAGAAAGCACAGTGCTTCCTCTGACAAGAAATTCAAACCACAAAAACTCTGCTGGCACACACCCATCCCCTCACCCCATCCACCATCCTGAACCCCCATGAAAACCCAAGCCAGTCTCCTTCAACCTATTTTTGGACCTCCTTAGGAACCAGCCTGTTCTCCCTAGAAAGCTCATTATGTAAGCATTAAACCTTTTCATACCTATTTTGAATGTATACTGTCATCAGTATTGCCATCTGAACCAAACTGAATGTAAGGATTCTATCTCATTTTTACAAAGTGACTAAAATATAAATTCAAACCCTTTTATATCCTCCACCGAAAATATATTCAGAGACATAACTTGAAACTCTTGTCAGAAATTGCACGCCTCCTCTGTTGTAGCTTTCAAGCAAGATATTATGTACATAAAATTAATGCCTTTATTTTAGTAGCCTGATTAGATGCTGTGTTTTCCCAGCAATGAAATTCTAACACACCAAGACCATTTTATTAAATATTTGTGCCACAGGGACTGAGATATGGCTACAGCTTACAATAGAAAAGAGGAAGTAATTGCTCTGATAATCATGACAGTAAGAAACAACTCTGAGAAAGGTAGCTTCAGGGACAGTATTTAGTAGCTAATTGTTCAACTCTCCAGTTCAAATTGCTTGCAGACATGGAATCTAGTTATGGGGTAAATCAAAGTGAATAAAGCTCAGCCGGAATTTTGATAGCAGCAATGTTTTTCTTTAGTGCTGCTTCCTGAAAAATAATAAAATAAAATAAAATAAATAAAATAAAATAAACCCCACAAGATGTCAGGGCAAATCTGAGATATCAAAATGGAAACTGCACACAAGAAAAATCCTCTCAGAACACCTCTTGTTTTGTATGTTTTGGGTGCACTTTTCAACTGTTAATTAAAATTGACCTTAAACTCCAAAACTTTAGTTGGCTAAAGAAATAGTGTTGAAGCTAATCTGCTGATGAGAATCAGACAATAACTTCGGGCATTAAATATAATAAAAATACATTTTTTACATCCTCCATTTTTTTGTTTTGTTTTTGCTTTTAGATATTTTATTTGCAAGTATTGACATTTTTTAAAATTCAAGGTAAAGCCTTTTCATTCATTCTTCTAATGAGCTAGCTGCTCAGGTTTTGACCATAAACACCAAATTCTGATTACTAAACCCCAGGATTTTTTTTTTTTTTCCCTTTGTATGGAATTTTATTTTATTTTATTTTATTTATTTTTTTTTATTGGTGTTCAATTTACTAACATACAGAATAACACCCAGTGCCCATCACCCATTCACTCCCACCCCCCGCCCTCCTCCCCTTCCACCACCCCCAGTTCGTTTCCCAGAGTTAGCAGTCTTTACATTCTGTCTCCCTTTCTGATATTTCCCACACATTTCTTCTCCCTTCCCTTATTTTCCCTTTCACTATTATTTATATTCCCCAAATGAATGAGAACATATAATGTTTGTCCTTCTCCGACTGACTTACTTCACTCAGCATAATACCCTCCAGTTCCATCCACGTTGAAGCAAATGGTGGGTATTTGTCATTTCTAATAGCTGAGTAATATTCCATTGTATACATAAACCACATCTTCTTTATCCATTCATCTTTCGTTGGACACCGAGGCTCCTTCCACAGTTTGGCTATCGTGGCCATTGCTGCTAGAAACATCGGGGTGCAGGTGTCCCGGCGTTTCATTGCATTTGTATCTTTGGGGTAAATCCCCAACAGTGCAATTGCTGGGTCGTAGGGCAGGTATATTTTTAACTGTTTGAGGAACCTCCACACAGTTAAACCCCAGGATTTTAAGTGCTATTAAATTTGTATCAGAAAACAAAGCTCAGACTCTCCAGTTAGTAAATGTATAATTCCATGAAAGCCTACATGCCATGGCAGCTGCTCACCTAAGCCCACTCATATTTGAAGAAGATAGACATTTTTCATAGAAGAAATCTAAACATTAAACTGTTCTTTCCTTTACAATTTGATTAACCAAATCACAAAAACATAATGTGGTTTGATTTGAATTCAACCAGTGTCTATTAAAAAGTTCATTGACAATGAACTGAAAATGTCCAAATTTTATGTGATCAAGCCTTATATATATTGTGATGAGCAAAAATTTGGGGCTCATTAATTCAGGCTGATTTCTAAATTATCCAGATTCCTGAAGAAAAACCAGAGTTAGATTATGTATGTCATCTGTAAAGTTACTGGTGGGACAGCTGGGTGTCAGTGTAAAGAAATGTATAGTTTAACTGTATTTAACTTGTGATATTTGTTCTGAAATATTCCATCAAAAAACAGTTTACAAGAAATGATTGAACAGAGGGTTGCAAAAGTGTTGTTAGAGTGATCTCAGGTAATAATAGCACTGTCTAAAACAGGTCTTCTAGGAAGTAAAGCTGGTTAGCAAGAAAAAGAAAACAGATATGAAGCTGCTTCAGAGACCTCAGAGCATTGCTTAGAAAAATGCAGGAGTTTTGCTTTACAAGGAAGCTCGTAGTAGTATTAAATAAGACCCTTAACAATTCCTTGAAATCTAGATATGCAAGAGATTATATAGCAGACTTAATTCAATAAAAATAAAAGAGAAATAATTTACCTTTCATTTACTTGATAAACAAAGTAAGATACTATTTGTTTAAGATAATTATAATTAGAAGAGACCAAAGAATTATCCTATTTCTTAATTTTTATTGTAATATTCTGTATAAAAATTAGTACATGAATTATAATTTTACTTTGATGTTTAATTCTGCTTTCTTCTTGTTTCTGCTGTAATCATTCTTTTGTTTTCCCATTTATTTATTGGTCTCTATCTTTTATGCGGAAGGCTTTCCTCAAAATTTCAAATTCTCCTTGGCTTTTGATTAATTTTTAAGAAATTTTTAAGATACTGAGAAAATTAGTTTCACTGCTGTATCTCTGAATGTCATTGTATTTGGGGGAGGCATTATAAATTAAAGAGAAATAGTAAGTATATACTTTCAGGTACTGAAAAGGAGGATATAAAAAAATTTGGATTCTAACCTGTGGAAGGTGATGAAGAAGGTCATGATTCATTTCAGTTTTTGTTATAATTCCTTTATTAACTGAGTGTTTGTTTCCATCATCTACTGTCTGGCAATCCTAAGCATGGAGTATCTCTGGTTCAGTTGTTGCCGTGAGCAAAACTCCAGGCTCCTTCCATTTGGGATGGGGAAGGGGAGTTGCCTGGTGATGTGGGCCTTAGAGGATGTCTGATGTATCTTACTACTCCTTATCCAGAATGTAATCCATTATGCTCCTGTTAAGTTCCTTCTCTCAAGGTACCTGGTGCCTCCAATTCTTTCTATACCATGTGTCAGTTCCTTTCTTAACTTTTTCTGGTGCAAGCACTCAGATTTTGGTTTTACCCATTCTGGCAATTCAAAATTTTATGTATCCATCTTTCAAAGTTCTTGATTGCCCCCCTCTTCTCCCATCTCTATCCTTATGAGTGTGTATCTCTTTAATTTGTCTAATTTCAATTTAATGGGCTTCAAGAAAATAGAGATAAAGACATGTGTTCAGTTTCCCAAGATAACTTGTCCAATGTGCTTTATTCAACTTTCAGTGTAGTTCGAGAAAGAAGACCCCAAAATGTGAAACAAGTCAAGGCAATATAGAAAAACCAGCTAGACTATGGGTTTTGCCAGGGCCCAGATAAATGTAGAAAATTGTATGGGTATAATCCTTTCTGAAGAGTGCATAAGAATTTAAAAGAAAGGGAAGAAAAAGAATTTAAGTGAAAGAAAAGAATTTTTGGGATCCCAGAAAACTCTCAGATTTCATTAAGACATTGTTCTTCCTGGAGTTGCAGTGGGTCTGTTGTGGAAGAAGTACAGGGACCTGTGGAGAAGCATGAATTGACTAGGGAAATTTGCATTATCAACAGCTTGAAAATATATGGGAACAGAGGACCACCTAATCCAGGGAAGATGATGATGAACATGATACTTCAGAAAATTTATGTCAAGCCTCCTGAAGAATGGCTGTGTTGGGAGATAGTAACGGAAACCAGAATCAGCCCAGGAATTCCAGATCTTGATCTTGAGCTCTTCATCCCCAATGGCACAATCAAAAGCAGGAATGAGAGATGTACATTCCAGTTTAGTACACCTCTACCTGTTTTCAATTTCTCTTTCCACCTAAGTTTTTTGTTGTTCTGTTATTTGTTTTTATTTTTGTTCTATTAAAGAGCCATACTCTGGAATTGCTTGCTGAAGTTCAGGGAATGGGCTCAAGGAGTCCAGTGTAAGGACAGGTATAGAATCTAACTCTCAAGCGATGAAGAAAAGCCTAGACTAGGTAATAATTCTAAATAAAAAGAGAAAATGCCTTATCAGGTATGAAGACACTCCCAGTGTTAGATAAGGACATAGTAGTTAAGAGACAAGATAGGATAATCTTTGTGCTTAGATTTTTGTTTTTAAGTTTAGCTTCTTGCTTTCATGTCCTATAATTAATACATTTGTTTCCCAAATTTAATGGTATGACTTTTCATCACATTTAGGCCATTAGGAATCTGGAGATACTGGTCTTCATTTTCATATGTCCAATTAACAAGAGTAATTCTTTTTTTTTCCTAAACAGACCACGTCTTCTGAGTGAGTGGGTGGTCATCCATCCTGTGGGAAGCAGCTTTGTAGGCTCTACCTGAGTAACACATATCTCTCATATGCATGTTGCTCCTTAGAATTCTAGCAGTGCAGATATTTTTGTCTTCTTAAGGCTTTGCCTTTTGTTTCTGCGAAAATGGTCTGAGAGATGTGATACATTTCAATCTGATTGTTACTCTAAATGTCTAAGTGTAGATCTTTCTGGAGTATAGCTTTTAATAGGAGAATGGTGGTGGGAGAAAGGAAACAAATGGCTGGAGGCCTGGGGAATTGGCAAAGGCACCCTGAGAAGAGAGGAAATGAATACCAAGTGGAGTGACAGCAGCATCGCTGCCAAAGACCAACTTTTTTTCAATTTAAAATTCCATATAGTTCTAAAAATTTTTTTGAGTATACTTGACATACAATGTTACATCAATTTCAGTTGTACAACATATTGATTCAACTTCTTTATACATTATGCTATGCTCCCCATAAGTATAGCTGCCATCTGTCACCATACAACACTATTACAGTACCATTGACTACATCCCCTATGCTGGTGCCCTTTATTCCCATGATTTATTCATTCCATATAGTTTTAGTCAGAAGTGAATTATGATCTCAGATATTAATCCAGAAAAATGGCAGCATTTTTCTAAGTATGTCTTCTTGAAACAGAAGATCCATGGCTGATGTTTTCACGATTTGTTTCCTTTCCTGTCACCCTTGACTTCAATTTGATAATTGTCATGTAAGCCTTCCAGGGGCTACAAAACTAAAGTACCTCATGACATCTCTCCCTGTTTCAGGGATCCGTGGTCTAGGATGACTTGTTATATTAAGAATGAGAGATTGTGCCAATTCCAAAGTTCAAGCAAAGAGTTTCACCCCTGAATCTATTTTAAAGGATGCTTTTGATATTTGAAATATAATGTATCCTGAGACCACTGCTTTTAATGATTACCCCTCTGCCTCTGTATCTATTCCCTTTATCTATATCAGTGAAGGAGTCACAAGTGAGGAAAAGAGGATTGTCAGGATGGAGGTCATAATCAAGTGAACTCTTATTGCACCTTTAGTTTGGAATTATGTTTCTCTAAATATTGCTTTAGGGGGAAATCAATGAATATAAATAAAAAATGTTCAAGTATGAGAAAAATAGACTTAAGGTGAAGTGTTAGAAATACACGGTTCATAAAGGACAGCATCCAAAAGGCATATATTTCTGCTTCTGTGGACTGCAAAAGATGAGCCATAAAGTGTAATTGTTTTATATTAACAATTTCCATCTTCTCACTTTCATAATTGCTTTAGCTAATGCAAAAGTGAAGATCTTAATATGATTAGACATTTGTTTGGGTGAATTGGAAAATGTTATATAAAGAAATGATAACACAAGGGTACAAGAAATGTACTACTTTAGAAAAAGCAGCAAGAGTTATATATTCCAGCTGTGCTGGGTCCCATGGTTCTTAATTTACATATGAATAATTAATATGCATACCCCAATAATGCCAGCTTCTGAGCACTACATTCAGTATGAATTATGCAGAAACACTTCAAAAATGCCTTTAATAGGCAAGAGAATTAACACTCTCTAAGGTATGTAGAAAATAAAAATCATTTGTTTGAAAACTGAAATAAAAACAGGATATCTGATTAAAAACATTCAGGAAAGGATAGTTTCTCGATCGACTATCTTTTTTCTTTACTGTGTGCTTTATCTTATAGGAATTGTATTAGCCTTCAGGAATATGAAAGTACATATGAATCCCTGGAAAACAACATTGTGAAATTATACAAGTACCAAAACCACAAAACAAATTGTAAGTAGGATGTAACTGTGAGTTAGCATCATAGAAGAGACACTGGAATTGAAAGAGGGAAAAGTTAAATAAGTAATCAAAAGGGAGAGAGAATTTGTGTGTGCATATGTGTGTGTGTGTATGTGTGTTTAAGTTGCACATCAAAGAATAGGGACATTAATTCAATATATACTTGGAAGATTTGTTGGATAAGAGGGTTTACAGATATATGATTATAAGCTATTGTATGATTATACATGTATGATTTTAAAAATGTCAGCATACACCAAGCCTAAGGCTACTTCATAGCTAGGTAGACATTTGATGAGGGTTTCACCTTTCTGGTAGGCAGAATGATTGGCCCTGATCATTAAGCTGGCCTAGAACTGGGGAAGAGACATCAGAGTGCTAATCAAAATTCAAAGTCATTTAATTTGAAGAACTTTTGGGGACCAATGGCAATGGCACCCATAAACTGCTCATTGCTCTGAAGTTTTGAAGAGATGAGACTCCTTGAATTACCTTAGTTTTGTTCCTTTATATTTTTGCACTTTATTGGGTGGGGTTTGATGAAACATATCCCCCTTCATCTTTAAGAAAAAACAAGGACATCGTCAATTATACAACAATGTATATTCTTGTGGTGCCAAAATTGCTAGATGCCTTTGAGCTGCAGGGAATTTAGAAAAGTTCAGGCAGTAGAGCATAGTGGTTAAGCTTAGGGGCTCCAGAACTAGATCTAAGTTCTGAAACCACAACTTACTAAGTGTCTGACTTTGGGCAGGTTACTTAAATTCTCTTCACCATAGATTCCTCATCTGTAAAGTAGAAATAATAGCACTACCTATCTCTGTAAGGTTATTGTAAGGATTGAATGAGTGAATACATGTAAATCACTTAGAATAGAACCAGCACATAATAACCACTCTATAAATATTAGTTAATATTTTTGCATCATAAAAATTTAATTTAAATTCTGGAGTCAGACTGTTATCTTGATTTTACTTTATACTGCCCATGAGCCCTTTCTGACTCAGTTTCCTATTAGATAACAAACTCCAAAGGTTGTTATGTATGGTGCTTTCCAAAATGCCCGGTTCTAAATGTGTTAGCAGTTAAAACAGCATCACTATCATTCTTATATTTTAGAAGATTTTCAATAGCCATTTATAAAATCCTATGCTTTGATTCATGAACATAAGAGCTGCAAGATGCTATTTAAAATAATAAATATTATCTTAAACATGTTTATCTAAGGCTTGCATGTCTTCCAACCCATGTAGACTTCAAACTCTCCAGAACCCCCTAAAAATGACTATTTTAATATATTTGGCAGTGAATTGTATTTACTTTTAGCATGCAGAACTAAATTTTCATACCCTAAAAAAAAAAAGGTCCATCCTGAAGCTTTGTCTGGCATGACCATGAATTGGGAAAATATATTTTTGTATTAATAAAGCAAACTTGAATATGAAGTGATACTTTGGGAAAAACAGTTACTTTGCCTACAATAGCTCTGTGTTTGTGCTGGAGAGAGCAAATAGCAAAATATAGTACTTGACAGACATGCGGAATGATGAGGTATTATCTTTTTTCTATTGTATTAGAGATTGAGCTTAGTTGATCCATAACACTTATGCCTGGATATAACCTGCCAGAAATAGATCGATTTCAACATATGGAGATAAAAATCAAATCATGAATGTGTTCTTCTGAGTTTTATGTAGTAAATTAATGGTAATGGATGAGGTGCCAGTAAATGATTCATACAAACAAGATCAATCCCGCTATGTTCTCATCAAGCAAAAAGCTGCATTAACGTCAAGGAGAGTTTCAATACAAAAAGGATAGGTTAATGATAGGATATAAGATTCCTTGTTGCGATGTTACCTATACTTACCTTCTGGATATCTCCACTGTCTTCCTAGAGTAAATGATACAATTATCCCCAAATAATAATAACTGAAGAACTAATTGCCTAATTATCAATTAATTGATGGAAGTTGGTGACTGGTCATAGAATCACTTGATTGAACCTGAAATTGATCAATATTTATAGATATATTCATACTAAGCTCATCTTTGTACCCATCATTAATGTTGACTTTCCTGCATTGTCACAATCATAATGTCATTTTGGAAGCTTCCTTCTGATTGCTTTATTGGAGGATCTTCTAAATTAAACCAGCTAAACATGCCTTCTTCAGTATCCTGTGTTTGTGAAAACAAATCCTCATTCCCTGTTAGAACATGATTTTATTTCAAAGTGACTTTTTTTTTTTTAATCAACCCCAAGGCCTCATTTATGTCTCAATTCTTTCTGTATGGCTCGTATCAATAATATCAGTTCATAATTCTTACTCTTAGTGGCAATCCAACCAGTACTACATAGCAGAGGAAGAAGGATATATTTACCAATCAATCCACATTCTTATTTCCTTTTCCTTCCTCATTTCTTCTTCCTTCTTTGCTACTGACAACCAAGGGGGAAAGAGGACAACTTCTTTTCTCCTTGCTTTTTCCTGATTAGACCTGAGAAGAAAAACCTTTAAAACAGATGACAAATATGAGTATTTTGAGGGATGTACCTTATTTACTAATTTTATTGAAGTAATTTAAGATATAAAGTCCTACAGAAATCACCTGATAAGACAGGCCAAGAATAGATTTTTCAGAACAAAGCCTCTTATAATCATCAGTATATTCAGTCGGTCAATTTTCTAGCTCTTCTGGCCTGTTCCTAACCCTACTCTGAAATAATAATATTCAAAGGCTTTCTCTTTGGTTTCTACCCCACCCCACCCTCTTTTTTTGATTTTAGTCTGAATTCAGAATGTACTGTAAAAATAAATTGTATTGTTTTTGTTAGCAGGAAATTTGTATATGACATTTAAAATTACAGAGATAATTCTTTTCTAGAGAGACAAGCCACTTTTTCAAGAACCTAGATGCCTAAGGAGAATTGCAACTATGTACAGCCACTGTGAAATTGAACATTTAGATGGGCAACTAGAGGGGAAAAATGTTTCAGAGAACTATTTTATGTTTTAATTCCTTTCAAGTATAACAATGGATAACAATTTCAAGTATCTTCCATGTGGAAGGTAATCATAAGGGAAAAAAATCAATCCTAATCATTCCTTGACTCAGGCTGCAATTTTGGAGCTCAGCCAAGGGTCAAGAAGTTTGACCTCAATGAAAATGGGTAGGTGTGATATACAATATAAAAAGCCTTATGGAATAAAAAGATCAAAAGAGGCACCAGAGTTGGGCTATTCAGGACCTATAGACTGTTTTGCACTCTGACTATACAACTTGAATTTTAGGACCAATTTCAAGGAAAGAAACAACTTTATTTTATAGACTCTGATGTGTCATATATACTTACAGGGTATTCTCTCTTAACCTCACATATCAAAGTGAGAGCTCTATTATTTGTACCCAGAGAGCCTGCAAGGAGCACAAAGTCTGGCACCAACAAATACACAGCTTTTTGTAGCAGCTGAAACATTTTAGGATAGGCCTATTGATTTATCACTTAGGGTGAATGTGGAAGCTGGGAAAGACACAGGACTGATATACCAGGAGACTGGGGCTTGAGATTTATTGACAGAACTAGTGTAGGCCTCTGGCCACTCTCAAAATAGCCCTTTAGAAATTAGAGTGGTTTCTATTTTGAAGAACCTTGAAGACAAGTGAGGTTGTCCATTCCCAAAATCCTAGAGTCTAGTGAGGGCTGGAATCAGACATAGATCTGCCATTAGTGAATGCTGAAGATCCCTATAGTACTTTTGTAGCAAGTAAGATACAACTTTTATAATAAGACTAGAAACTAATTTCTATCATAATTCTAGTACAATGAAGTGGTGTTTTTATGGATAAGTTTCTAATAAAAATTTCATGATATGTATGGATATGGTAAATGACTTCAAGAAAGATGTGCAATTTGTATCTTTTAAATATTTGAAAATTTGAACTTTACCTTTATGAATATATTTGTAATTATAAGGACTTAATTATTATGAGCATTATTTTTGTATCTTTGGTAATGAACATAAGCCTCCTAAATGAATTAAAAGTAACTATTGCTAATAGTCCCCCTGGAAATTTCCTGGAACCATGTGTGCTCTTTCCAATTTTGATGCCACAAAGGTAAGATAACATAATAAAGATAACAGGCTCTGGTCTTAGGCTGTCTAGGTTTTAATCTTGATGTGAATATTACACTTACTAGCTGTGTATTCCTAAGCAAGTTATATGTTCTCTGTGCCTCCTTTTCCTCATTTGTAAAATATGGCTACTAATGTTGCTTCCTATTGGGGTTTTGAAAAAATTAAATGAATTAATATGTACAGAATGCTTTAGGACAGTATTTGGTACATAATACAATACTAAACACATATTCACTGCAATTATCCTTTCCTTAGATTTATTTTAGAAAATTCCCTAAGTAAAATCAGTTGGAATTGAGCTCCACAAGAGACCAATTCTATGGTAGGAAAGGTGAGGTGATAAGATGAAAACTTGAATTTGAATGATATCCTGAGGGCTAGAGGGGTTGATGGAGAATTCAATCTCCCCACAAACAATAGTCAGGATGAAATTTCCAAAAGAATGGATTCTGGATAGGTAAAAGGCTGATTTCTCCTACATTTGTAATATCAAAATTTGTGTCTAACTCACGGCTACTAGTATAAGCATTAGCTTATGTTTCATAATGTTTTAAAAATTGAATGGTAGTCTGGTCTATTCTTATATGTTTTGTTTTTGCATTAACTATTTTGTATGAAATTGTCTTGTTCTCCTTTGATTCAAATAGTTATTGTCTTATACATGTAAAATCAATCTTCCACAGACCAGGCAATCTACTCATTCTAGCCTTTCAAGCTAGCCCTGTGCTGCTATAATTGGTATTTTGAAATAGCCTTGAGTAAGTGGACTTCTAAGACTGCAGTCTAGTATATTAACCAGTGTAAAAATGGCCTCATATTTCTATGGAAGAAAGAGAAAAATATCCTGGCTAATCTTAACTACACTGAATTTGCACTTTGTCACCTACATCTGGTACTTCTATTATATAGAAAATGTTACTGAAACTCAAACTGGTGTAATAGATGTGCGTGTGTGTGTGTGTGTGTGTGTGTGTGTGTGTGAAATTTCTCAGAACGTGGCAGGAGTTGCCTTCTGCACCAAAGTATATCAATCTTTGAGGTAGAGAACAACTGGGTCCATTAAACCAACATGGATACTCGCTCATAACTCATTTATTCATTTGATGTCATGGTATGAATACATGTTTACTCCATTAGGTTCCACCTTGCATTGAAATTGAAACAATCTAGTGTAACATCAATTTCCTTAGTATTGTGTTTTTGATTTGCCCATAGAGGTGAATATTTCTTCATGAACCCATTTACATTTCTTGAAAATTTCTGTAAAGTTATCATTGCTTCAATAACAATTTCCTTACCCTACAATTCTTTATATTTGTACACCAGAATTTTGAAAATAGTGTGGCTGTTTTACATTTCTTAAAAACTCTGAATTATAACAAATATTACTTTAAGCCTTCCCAGTGACTGTTGAAGTAATAGAGCTTAATGTTTATTGCATGCACACTTTTCAAGAAAGAAAGCAAAAATGGCTTAGGTTTTTTAGAAGCTTGTTCATTTAGACAGATTTTATTTTCTGAAGATGGTTGTAATGTTATCTCTCACCTACATATTCTCCTGCAATGTAACCTAGTCCCCTCCCATTAAAAAGTGGAGTTAATCTCTCTACCCATTCAATCTGGTGAGCCTCGTGATTGCTTTGACCAATAGACAGACAATGGCAGAAGTCAACTTGTCCATCACATACAACTAGCACAACATCTGGGGCCATGATACTTTTAGGTGCCCATGAAAATGTTTTAATTTCTTTTAAAATCAGAATAAAAAATGAATATTTAGGTTTAAGAAAATATTTGAACATAGGTATATATATTCATCTTTCTACTAATGCCATCACATAAAATATATATATTTAATTTTGTTCATTTGTTGATTTATTTTATGGAAGAAGAGGCCCATGAAAGCAAAAGTGTCAAGGGCTCATTAAAATCATAATTCAGCCTTGGAATAAATAATATAATGCCACCTCATAATCGGCCAGGAAGCTTCTGCTTCTTGCTATTTGGAATATTTGCCCTTGGGATATTCTATCTCAAAATCCAGCCACCAGTCTATGATATACCCAAGCTAAACCAAAAGGTCATTCTAGTTAACAGCTGCAGATGAGCTCACACACATCAGCCAATATTAACTGTCAACCATGTGAGAAGCTGTTTTGGAAGTCCAGACTAGTGGAGTCTTCAGATGATGTCAGCTTAGTCATTATCAGATTGTACCTGCATGAGAGACATCAGGCAAGATCTATCCAGCTTAGCCCAGTCAATCCAGCATACTGCAAAAGGTAGTGATAATGTACAGTTTTAAGCCAATAAGTTTTATAGTTGTGTATTAGGTGGCAAAAAATAGCTGAAACATTCATTCACAATTTATTGATAATTTTGTAATGTATTATTTGGGTTACTATAATATATAATAGTAAAGTAGTGAGCATTCTATTGGTGAGCCTGCCTTGATCAACTGCTTCCTTAAAACCTTGGAGATTGGGGTGCCTGGGTGGCTCAGTAGGTTAAGCATCTGACTTTGGCTTGGGTCATGAACCCAGGGTCCTGGGATTGAGCCCCTTGTTGGGCTCCCCACTCAGCAAGGATTCTGTTTCTCCCTCTCCCTATGCCTTTCCACCCACTTGTGCTCTCTCTCTGTCTCTGTCTCTCAAATAAATAAATAAATAAATAAATAAATAAATAAATAAAATTTTAAAAAAGTAAAATCTTGAAGGTTGGAGGGAACAAGAATAGGATCAAGGTTAACTAAACTCAAAAAAGAAGCTATAAGATTATTTTTAAGTTATAAAAAATGTTATTGATGACAAGTGTAATTCATTAAAGGGAAATATCTTTATTATAAAGCCACATTTGTAGAATACATTTTTTTAAAAATAAAATTGTTCAGACACCGGCTCCACTATCTTCTAACTACATGACTATGATTATGTATTTTAACTGTTCTATGCTTCACCCATACCTAGTTTATATAGTTGTTGGATAAATTAATGTGTGCAAAACTCTTAGAACAGTACCTTCTGTGTGTGAATGTGTGTGTATCCTCGATTAGTCATTTGATAAATATTAGCTATTTGTACATATATTTATAGTTATAAGCATGTTATCAGTGTTTAGAACAAACTGGATTGGATAGAAAGGTAGGCATGAACCTAAACCCTTGTATTCCTGCTAAATTTCAACCATGACCTGTAAAAGCCACCTTTCTTGCCCTTAGAATATCTTAGGTAGATCCCACAACTTCCCCAGGCAATTTCAGGCATAAAAAAAGTTTCTTTTTCAGAAACTAAGAAGTCAATTCCAATCTGATGTCAGGGCCTCAATCTGTCACCTAATTCAAAGCTTCTCCTTCCCTGACCCAGGTTCTAGAACTCAAAATGGACAGGGACTATGAGGTAGGTTTCTTCTGACTTCTTTGCCGAAAAAGGGCAAATTGTCATCAAGAGCTGCAAATTGTTGAGATTTTACCATAATTGAAATCTAATGAGCTAAATTTTCACAATTTTATGGATGCTGGAAAAAGACATGAGACTCATGGGCCAGAAAGAAAGGACTTTATTACTTATAGCACAGCAATTAGCTTCAAATTTGGGCTGGTGCCTTTCAATCCCTAATTCCTCAGGGAGTGAAGTAGAGCAGTCCAGGTATATGCTGCTCACAGAGGCAGCTTTGTATCACAGCTGAGGAATCCTGAGCTTAGGGAACTCCAGTCTTTTACTCTGAGTTACAAAAACCCTGCCTTACCTTTTTTTTCTGAAGGTAAAGATTTTCTAATATTTATTGAGTACCTCCTATGTGCCAGGCACTGTTCAAAAAGACTCTGTATTAGGTATTTTATGTAGAATAAATCATTCAATCCTCCCCACAAACTATGACATAGGTATTGGAAATATTCAGGCATGATAAGTACTTTCCCCAAAGGCACAGAGCTATTGAGTACAAATCTGGAACTATGGCCAATTTGGTCTGATTATTTTCACCTGGCATTGTTTAACTCTATTTTACTCTCTAGAGAAAATAAATAACCAAGAAACTTCCCCAAAGCCTGACATTTAAAAAAGGATAAATCAAATACTATGGCTTCCTATGTTTAAAGAAAATTAATAAGAGAGTTTGGATTTATATAGCTTTGAGGTAGAGAGAGAGGAAGTATTGTCTCATGGAAGGTGGTTATTGTCCTTGGGGCAAACAGCCTCAGTACTGGGATTCAACAAGTGTATTTTGCTCTATTGCTTCATTCCTGGTCTTATCCTTTCTTTCTTTCTTTCTTTCTTTCTTTCTTTCTTTCTTTCTTTCTTTCTTTCTTTCTTCTTTCTTCCTTCCTTCCTCCCTTCCTCCCTCCCTCCCTTTCTTCCTTTCTTTCTTTCTTTCTTTCTTTCTTTCTTTCTTTCTTTCTTTCTTTCTTTCTTTCTTCTTTCTTTTCTTTCTTTTCTTCTTTTTTTTTCTTTTTCTTTTTCATTTTTCCCCCTTACCCATACTGTAAAAACCCTCAGGGAGTTGAAACATACAGGCTTAGCCAGTGCACATTGCATCAGCCAGACCCTTGGTCATTTTATCTTTTCACCTCAAGCTGATATAATAATAACAAACACTCACAGGACTTGTGCTCTGTGCCAGGCATTGTTCTACCACTGTTCTATCCACTTTACGTATATCACCATGTTTGATCCTCACAAGAACTTCCAAAGTAAGTATTCCTATTATCTTCTTCATGTTTTAAATGAAGAAACTGAGCCAAGAGAGGTTAAATTAACTCGCCTAAGGTCACATAATTAGTTGAGTAGTAGGAATGGAAATTTAACCCAGGCAGGTTGGTTCAGAATCTGTGCTCCTACGCATAAGATTATTGCTATCAAGGAAGCACATTCAGTGCTTCTTCCCTATTCCTTCTTATGAGGATCTGAGCAGGATCTCAGAGCTTTTATTGTCAATTTACCTTATTCCCCCTTGAACATCTTATGTTGTTGTTGCTATTTTTAATTTTGTATCCAATCAACCACTTTTCTCAGAAAAAGGTTTAATTCATCTCGAGATCTTATGTGTGTCTTTCAGAATTTTTACTCAGTGGTTGGGTTGCTTGTCTAAGGGTTGACAAAGTAATTATTCCAGACTCCCTCTTAAATGAAGCAATCACAAAGACTGAGTTTAACATTATAAACCTTAGAGAAGAAATAGACATGAATTGTACAAAACTAATCAAGCCAAAAGCAGTGTCATTGGTTCTATTGTCAACTTGCAAAACCTTAAAACAAGTTTTAAGGTGATTGGCATGTCAGTCACCTCAGTGGGGATGAGAAAGAATAATGATTCTCAAGGTCATATAATACAAAAGTGGTAAAACAAGGTATCTTGCCATTCACGTATGATTATAAGCCATTCTAATTATATAAAAAGAACCCTTGGGATCACTTCTATTAATTTTATGGAAAGTTTTAACTGAGCCTTATTGAAGTTTATAAAATATTTGAGGAAAATGTTCATGTTCACTTAAGTACCAAAAGTCTTAAGAAAGGCTGTATTACTTCAGTTATAAAAGAACCCAGGAAATTCTTTTCCTTTTCAAAGAATTAGCTGAAATTTTGAAGTGATTAAGTATTTAAGTATATTTGAACTGAGGCATAAATGCTCACCAATCTGCTTTCTTGTTTCCTGCTGGGTCTGGCAACTCTCTAGTTCAACTTGGAGAACATAATGGGCTCAGCCTAAGTATCCATTGTGTTATTTTAAATATCTATTCTGTGGGGAGAAAATTGACTACTTCTTATCATATTTAAATGAACAAAAGCACTCACAATATTAGTAGTATATTCAGTGAAAAATATAAAGATTTAGACAAGATAGTAGAAGGTAATTTCATGTTCATTTTTATAGTTCTGTTAGAAAATGGGCCAAAAGTGAATGACATAATTATAGAAGTATTTACTTTAATTGAGGTCTCATAAAAAAAAAAAAAGTGACCACACTATTTTGAAAATTGCTGGTAGTATTGTGAAAATTGGTCAATCTAATGAGCCTCTATTTTAAAACCTAAGAGAAATAGGACAACATGGACAAAGCTGTAATTTTTCAACACTTAGTTCCTGGTCATTTTAAAATTCTTTTTTTTTATTATTCTTTATTTTTTATTTTTATTTATTTATGATAGTCACAGAGAGAGGGGGGGGGGGGCAGAGACACAGGCAGAGGGAGAAGCAGGCTCCATGCACAGGGAGCCTGATGTGGGATTCGATCCTGGGTCTCCGGGATCGCTCCCTGGGCCAAAGGCAGGCGCCAAACCGCTGCACCACCCAGGGATCCCCATTTTAAAATTCTGAAAGAAACACTTTCCCCCTCCCAACACACACATGTGCACACACACACACAGACACACACACAAGCTTGTGATGAAGACACACAGCCCAAAAGTGATAATAGGAAAGGCTTAGAAGCCCTTAAGGGTGCAGGTGAAATAGAAGGGGAAGATTGGTCAGAACAAAGTGGTGCAGAGACACAAACTGTCATCTGATTTCACAGAAAACTAAAACCTTCTTTTCTGCCACATTAAAACTGAAGGTAATATAGAACATGACTTCTCACTCTTCTTGGAAATGATACCAACTCTGCTGAAAACAATTGAGCTATGAATTTTTTATTATTTTTGAGAGTAGTGGTACAATTTTATGGCAGATGAATTCTGTTACAGTATCTTCAGTCTCTGGTATAACAAATACCCTCATGCAATAAATCTTTTATGCCTCAAGAAAACTGTATTTTTTTTTCCTAAATAAAATTTTTCCTATGATATATTCTTCAAAAAGTGTAACAACCCTAGAAACCTTCAGTTATGGGATCAGTTTTACAGTTTTGGCACAATGAGACCAATTTTTTAATTCACAAAGGGAACATGGACATTCACATCCCTGTGGAGAGTCAACTTTCTTTTGTGAAAAAAGCTGCTTCCTCCGGTATCTGCGAACAGAAGTATGACTGTAGTCACTCCCTGCACCTTTTGCTGGTGTTCTCGAGGCTAGAGGTAGACTATCTTTGGTTGTTCTTCTGGATCTTTATTGCTACTGCTGTGGCCAATCTTTAACTATAGGAGAACAGTCTTCTACTCCATTCTGATAAAAGTTGATAATGAAAAATAAAGTAAACAAGAAAAATTTTCCTCCTTTCACCCAAAAGATCATGTAGAGAAATTAGCAAATTAACAGGAATGTAGTTGAGGCTCAAGAACCAAGGCACAAGAATCAAAAGTGCTGAATAGGCGCTGGTACAAGAAGATAGGTCTTTTTTTTTTTTTTTTTTTTTATTTATTTATTTTTTTATTGGTGTTCAATTTACTAACATACAGAATAACACCCAGTGCCCGTCACCCATTCACTCCCACCCCCCGCCCTCCTCCCCTTCTACCACCCCTAGTTCGTTTCCCAGAGTTAGCAGTCTTTACGTTCTGTCTCCCTTTCTGATATTTCCCACACATTTCTTCTCCCTTCCCTTATTTTCCCTTTCACTATTATTTATATTCCCCAAATGAATGAGAACATATAATGTTTGTCCTTCTCCGACTGACTTACTTCACTCAGCATAATACCCTCCAGTTCCATCCACGTTGAAGCAAATGGTGGGTATTTGTCATTTCTAATAGCTGAGTAATATTCCATTGTATACATAAACCACATCTTCTTTATCCATTCATCTTTCGTTGGACACCGAGGCTCCTTCCACAGTTTGGCTATAGTGGCCATTGCTGCTAGAAACATCGGGGTGCAGGTGTCCCGGCGTTTCATTGCATTTGTATCTTTGGGGTAAATCCCCAACAGTGCAATTGCTGGGTCGTAGGGCAGGTATATTTTTAACTGTTTGAGGAACCTCCACACAGTTTTCCAGAGTGGCTGCACCAGTTCACATTCCCACCAACAGTGTAGGAGGGTTCCCTTTTCTCCGCATCCTCTCCAACATTTGTTGTTTCCTGCCTTGTTAATTTTCCCCATTCTCACTGGTGTGAGGTGGTATCTTATTGTAGTTTTGATTTGTATTTCCCTGATGGCAAGTGATGCAGAGCATTTTCTCATGTGCATGTTGGCCATGTCTATGTCTTCCTCTGTGAGATTTCTGTTCATGTCTTTTGCCCATTTCATGATTGGATTGTTTGTTTCTTTGGTGTTGAGTTTAATAAGTTCTTTATAGATCTTGGAAACTAGCCCTTTATCTGATATGTCATTTGCAAATATCTTCTCCCATTCTGTAGGTTGTCTTTGAGTTTTGTTGACTGTATCCTTTGCTGTGCAAAAGCTTCTTATCTTGATGAAGTCCCAATAGTTCATTTTTGCTTTTGTTTCTTTTGCCTTTGTGGATGTATCTTGCAAGAAGTTACTATGGCCGAGTTCAAAAAGGGTGTTGCCTGTGTTCTTCTCTAGGATTTTGATGGAATCTTGTCTCACATTTAGATCTTTCATCCATTTTGAGTTTATCTTTGTGTATGGTGAAAGAGAGTGGTCTAGTTTCATTCTTCTGCATGTGGATGTCCAATTTTCCCAGCACCATTTATTGAAGAGACTGTCTTTCTTCCAATGGATAGTCTTTCCTCCTTTATCGAATATTAGTTGCCCATAAAGTTCAGGGTCCACTTCTGGATTCTCTATTCTGTTCCACTGATCTATGTGTCTGTTTTTGTGCCAGTACCACACTGTCTTGATGACCACAGCTTTGTAGTACAACCTGAAATCTGGCATTGTGATGCCCCCAGATATGGTTTTCTTTTTTAAAATTCCCCTGGCTATTCGGGGTCTTTTCTGATTCCACACAAATCTTAAAATAATTTGTTCTAACTCTCTGAAGAAAGTCCATGGTATTTTGATAGGGATTGCATTAAACGTGTATATTGCCCTGGGTAACATTGACATTTTCACAATATTAATTCTGCCAATCCATGAGCATGGAATATTTTTCCATCTCTTTGTGTCTTCCTCAATTTCTTTCAGAAGTGTTCTATAGTTTTGAGGGTATAGATCCTTTACATCTTTGGTGAGGTTTATTCCTAGGTATCTTATGCTTTTGGGTGCAATTGTAAATGGGATCGACTCCTTAATTTCTCTTTCTTCAGTCTCATTGTTAGTGTATAGAAATGCCACTGACTTCTGGGCATTGATTTTGTATCCTGCCACGCTACCGAATTGCTGTATGAGTTCTAGCAATCTTGGGGTGGAGACTTTTGGGTTTTCTATGTAGAGTATCATGTCATCGGCGAAGAGAGAGAGTTTGACTTCTTCTTTGCCAATTTGAATGCCTTTAATGTCTTTTTGTTGTCTGATTGCTGAGGCTAGGACTTCCAGTACTATGTTGAATAGCAGTGGTGAGAGTGGACATCCCTGTCTTGTTCCTGATCTTAGGGGAAAGGCTCCCAGTGCTTCCCCATTGAGAATGATATTTGCTGTGGGCTTTTCATAGATGGCTTTTAAGATGTCGAGGAATGTTCCCTCTATCCCTACACTCTGAAGAGTTTTAATCAGGAATGGATGCTGTATTTTGTCAAATGCTTTCTCTGCATCCAATGAGAGGATCATATGGTTCTTGGTTTTTCTCTTGCTGATATGATGAATCACATTGATTGTTTTACGGGTGTTGAACCAGCCTTGTGTCCCAGGGATAAATCCTACTTGGTCATGGTGAATAATTTTCTTAATGTACTGTTGGATCCTATTGGCCAGTATCTTGTTGAGAATTTTTGCATCCATGTTCATCAGGGATATTGGTCTGTAATTCTCCTTTTTGGCGGGGTCTTTGTCTGGCTTTGGAATTAAGGTGATGCTGGCTTCATAGAACGAATTTGGAAGTACTCCATCTCTTTCTATCTTTCCAAACAGCTTTAGGAGAATAGGTATGATTTCTTCTTTAAACGTTTGATAAAATTCTCCTGGGAAGCCATCTGGCCCTGGACTCTTGTGTCTTGGGAGGTTTTTGATGACTGCTTCAATTTCCTCCCTGGTTATTGGCCTGTTCAGGTTTTCTATTTCTTCCTGTTCCAGTTTTGGTAGTTTGTGGCTTTCCAGGAATGCGTCCATTTCTTCTAGATTGCCTAATTTATTGGCGTATAGCTGTTCATAATATGTTTTTAAAATCGTTTGTATTTCCTTGGTGTTGGTAGTGATCTCTCCTTTCTCATTCATGATTTTATTAATTTGAGTCTTCTCTCTCTTCTTTTTAATAAGGCTGGCTAATGGTTTATCTATCTTATTAATTCTTTCAAAGAACCAACTCCTGGTTCTGTTGATCTGTTCCACAGTTCTTCTGGTCTCGATTTCGTTGAGTTCTGCTCGAATCTTTATTAACTCCCTTCTTCTCTTGGGTGTAGGATCTATTTGCTGTTTTTTCTCTAGCTCCTTTATGTGTAAGGTTAGCTTTTGTATTTGAGTTCTTTCCAGTTTTTGAATGGATGCTTGTATTGCGATGTATTTCCCCCTTAGGACTGCTTTTGCTGCATCCCAAAGATTTTGAACGGTTGTATCTTCATTCTCATTAGTTTCCATGAATCTTTTTAATTCTTCCTTAATTTCCTGGTTGACCCTTTTATCTTTTAGCAGGATGGTCCTTAACCTCCATGTGTTTGAGGTCCTTCCAAACTTCTTGTTGTGATTTAGTTCTAATTTCAAGGCATTATGGTCCGAGAATATGCAGGGGACAATCCCAATCTTTTGGTATCGGTTCAGACCCGATTTGTGACCCAATATGTGGTCTATTCTGGAGAAAGTTCCATGTGCACTTGAGAAGAATGTGTATTCAGTTGAGTTTGGATGTAAAGTTCTGTAGATATCTGTGAAATCCATCTGGTCCAGTGTATCATTTAAAGCTCTCGTTTCTTTGGAGATGTTTTGCTTAGAAGACCTATCGAGTATAGAAAGAGCTAGATTGAAGTCACCAAGTATAAGTGTATTATTATCTAAGTGTTTCTTCACTTTGGTTAATAATTGATTTATATATTTGGCAGCTCCCACATTCGGAGCATATATATTGAGGATTGTTAAGTCCTCTTGTTGAATAGATCCTTTAAGTATGATATAGTGTCCCTCTTCATCTCTCATTACAGTCTTTGGGGTAAATTTTAGTTTATCTGATATAAGGATGGCTACCCCTGCTTTCTTTTGAGGACCATTCGAATGGTAAATGGTTCTCCAACCTTTTATTTTCAGGCTGTAGGTGTCCTTCTGTCTAAAATGAGTCTCTTGTAGACAGCAAATAGATGGGTCCTGCTTTTTTATCCAGTCTGAAACCCTGCGCCTTTTGATGGGGTCATTAAGCCCGTTCACATTCAGAGTTACTATTGAGAGATATGAGTTTAGTGTCATCATGATATCTATTCAGTCTTTGTTTTTGTGGACTGTTCCACTGAACTTCTTCTTAAAGGGGAATTTTAAGAGGCCCCCTTAAAATTTCTTGCAGAGCTGGTTTGGAGGTCACATATTCTTTTAGTTGCTGCCTGTCTTGGAAGCTCTTTATCTCTCCTTCCATTTTGAATGAGAGCCTTGCTGGATAAAGTATTCTTGGTTGCATGTTCTTCTCATTTAGGACCCTGAATATATCCTGCCAGTCCTTTCTGGCCTGCCAGGTCTCTGTGGAGAGGTCTGCTGTTACCCTAATACTCCTCCCCATAAAAGTCAGGGATTTCTTGTCTCTTGCTGCTTTAAGGATCTTCTCCTTATCTTTGGAATTTGCAAGCTTCACAATTAAATGTCGAGGTGTTGAACGGTTTTTATTGATTTTAGGGGGGGATCTCTCTATTTCCTGGATCTGAATGCCTGTTTCCCTTCCCAGATTAGGAAAGTTTTCAGCTAGAATTTGTTCAAATACATATTCTGGCCCTCTGTCCCTTTCGGCGCCCTCGGGAACCCCAATTAAACGTAGGTTTTTCTTCCTCAGGCTGTCGTTTATTTCCCTTAATCTATCTTCATGGTCTTTTAATTGTTTGTCTCTTTTTTCCTCAGTTTCCCTCTTTGCTATCAACTTGTCTTCTATGTCACTCACTCGTTCTTCCACCTCGTTAACCCTCGTCGTTAGGACTTCTAGTTTGGATTGCATCTCATTCAATTGATTTTTAATTTCTGCCTGATTAGCTCTAAATTCTGCAGTCATGAAGTCTCTTGAGTCCTTTATACTTTTTTCTAGAGCCACCAGTAGCTGTATAATAGTGCTTCTGAATTGGCTTTCTGACATTGAATTGTAATCCAGATTTTGTAACTCTGTGGGAGAGAGGACTGTTTCTGATTCTTTCTTTTGAGGTGAGGTTTTCCTTCTAGTCATTTTGCTCAGTGCAGAGTGGCCAAAAGCAAGTTGTATTGGGAAAAAGAGAAAAAGAGAGGAGAGAAAGAAGGAAAGAAAAGAGAAAGAGAAAAAAAAAAGGGAAGAAAAAGAAAAAAAAAAACGAAAAAAAAAAAAAAAAGAAGAAAAAGAGAAAGAAAAAGAAAGGAGAAAAAAAGGGGGTGGGGGAAGGAAACAAATCAAAAAGCAAAACAAAATAAAAACAAAAACAAAAACAAAAACAAACAAACAAAAAAAGAACCACAGGGGAGTATCTTCTGATTCTGTGTTCTTTAAGTCCCTTGGCTTCTCCTGGAAGTTGTCCGTCTAGCTGGTGTTCTGGGGGAGGGGCCTGTTGTGCTGATTTTCAGGTGTTAGCAGTTGGGGGAGCTGCTGTGCCCCTGCCTGGTGCAGGGCTCGGTGGGGGTTGTTTACCCCCTGAGGCCGCAGGAGGAACAGCCCCAGTGGCGGGGCAGCTCTGGAAACCTGGATTCAGCCCCCGCAGGAACTCCGGAGCTCTCGGTCTGCAGGGCCTGGAGGCTCCGGGCGGGGCCGCTGATCTGCTCAGCTGGGGCAGGAGCGTCCTCGCTGTCCTGGGCCCTCCCGGCCTCTGCCTGTCCCGGGGGAGGCCGGATCCTGGGCTGTGTCCCGGCGCCCTGTGCTCGGGAGTCTGCGCTGGTGGATTCGCGCTCCCGGGCCTCGCAGCCCCCTCCGCGGAGCCGCCGCCCGAGCCCCTCCGAGCTGCTCCTGGAACCGCGCAGCCCCCTCCGCACGGAGCCTCTTCCTCTGCCTGAGCCCCTCCGAGCTGCTCCCGGGGCCGCGCAGCCCCCTCCGCGGAGCCGCCGCCCGAGCCCCTCCAGCTGCTCCTGGTCCCGCCGGGTCCCGCCGTGCGCGCTGCAGCCCTTGGGGAGCTCGGCGCACTCTCCTGGGTGCGCAGTTGCTGTTACTGTCCCCGGGAGCCCGAGGGCATCCCCGCCCTCCTGGGTCCTGCTCCAACTCCCCGCGAGCCCCTTTCCCCCGGGAAGGTCGGTGCAGCTCCTGCTCCTCCGGGACGGGGCTCTCCTGTCCTGGGGACCCTCGCCCCGGCCTCAGCCCGGCTCCTCGCGGGGCCCCTCCCCCTTGGAGGCCTTTGTTTCTTTACTTCTTTTTCCCCGTCTTCCTACCTTGATAGAAGCGCGAACTCTTCTCACTGTAGCATTCCAGCTGGTCTCTCTTTAAATCTCAGGCCGAATTCATAGATTTTCAGGATAATTTGAAGGTTTTCTAGGTAGTTTGGTGGGGACAGGTGATTTGGAGACCCTACTCTTCCGCCATCTTGCTCCTCCCCCCCAGAAGATAGGTCTTTATAACTTCAATTGGTAAGAATTTTCATAAGACTTTATTTCAGAGTATCTCATCCTTGGTGCTACTGACATTTGGCACTAGATAATTTTTTGTTGTGGGGACTGTTTTGTGCATTGTGGAATATTTGGTAGTACCTCTAATCTATATCCACTAGATGGATACCTGTAGAAACCCCTTACCTCCAAAGTTATGACAACCAAAATGTCTCCAGACATTGGCAAGTGCCTCCTGAGGTAATAACCCCCACAGTTAAAATTACTGTTTATTAGAATTCCATGCATAATGCCTGGCACATAAATATTTATTGGATGAATGAATGAATGAATGAATGAATGAATGAATGAAAGAAATCAGTGAGGATGATTAAATTGCTTATCCTGTTGCCTGGTATATAGGTGAATACTTAGTGAATAATAATTCTCCCTCCCAAATCCCAGGTGTGATGTGATATCTTGTAACTAAATTTCTCAAGGCAAGCATTGGTGAGTAGGTGAGTGAGTATAAGAGGAGACAGTGTTAAAGGCAGGGATACTTCATGGAAAACAGATTAAGTAACTGTGTACATGCGGAATATTGATATCACAGTTCTTTTCACCCATGAAACACACAGTGTTATCTTTCTAGTGGGAATTCAAGAGGCAATATGATGTAGTGAACATGAACTAGGCTGCCTGTTTCTGTACCACTAGTTGGCTGTGTAACCTTAAACAAGTTACTTAACTTCTTTTTGTCTCAATGCCTTCATCTGTAACACTAAAATAAAAATCGTATATTTCTTATAGAGTTTTGAGGATTAAATAAAATAATATGTTACAAGTACTTAGAACTGATACCCAATAAGCATATGATAAGTGTTTATTATTATTATACCTTGGGAAATTAAAAAAGCTCAAGGAAAAAAGACCTACAGCTATGTACAGTGGTACATACATCCTTTTACTCCAATCACCTCTCAAAAGACCCATGGTTGACAAAACTCATGGAGCACTCCAGTTTTCCAGTACAACTTTTCAATATCCCTTCTTCAGTATTAGTAGTCAACCAAGGACTAGAGATCCTGAGGAAGGTCTGTAATATTGAAGTCAGACACCAAAGCAAACAAGCGGAATAATACACCGTGAAAAAATGCAGGCAATGAATTTATAACAAACCTAAAAGAAATTATTAATATCCTCAGAGAGATAAGAAAATGTATCCATGAATCAAGAACAGTTTGCCAGGCTGCTGTTAAAGAACATTAATAAGAGAATAAACAAGAGCTGTAGGAAATAAAAATATGATGACAAATGTGAAAAATTCAATGGTATTCAGTAAGTTCTGGGGTCTTGCAAAAAGTACCAGTTAAAGACAAACAGAAGGAAGAAAGAAAATTAACAAGCCAGAATGACTCACATCAAAACAAGATTTTGGTGTCATATAACACTTTAACATACCTTGCTTATCATAATTGATAGCAGAAATAACCATAAAATAGAATTAAAGCATTGTCATATATGAAAGAGCTAAAGCATTAAACTCCCAAGAATATTTCCTCAAGAAGCGATTAGACAACAGTAAGAGAGTAACTAAGGAAAACAAACAAACAACAACAACAACAAAAACCCACTCAGGATCCAATACCAGAAAGGTAAAGACAAGCTCCAGGTTGATGATAAAGGAAGGTCTAAGTTAGTAGCTTTATAGCAGATCCAGAAATCAACTCACTACCTCATGTTGGAGACACTGCTTGATGACTAGTAAGGCTCAAGCAAAGTTCTTCACACTACATCTTGATTTGGTGGAATATTCCAGTCTCCTGTATGTTTAGAGTTCAGCTGTTCATAGAGAAATCTCACATAACTTGATCATTCTCCCACAAAATAAATTAACATTTTTATCCATTCATGTATTTGAAAGATAGTGAAATTATAACAATAGAATTCATTTGCCAAAAATCTATACCGTTGCCTTCAAAAGTAATGAAAAATTCATGTCTGGTGTTTATTTTTAAATATTATGCTGTGAGTTTTTTTGTCTAGAATGGTAGTTTAGCATTTTATTTTGATTCCTAAGGTTTCTCATCATCAGTTCACAGTAGTTATTTGTGATTCCTGGACAGTAGTCTACATCTACAAAGTCACATCACTGTGAAAAATATACTTGATTGTCTTTTCAATAATAAATTCTATTCTTTTCCTGCCTTTGGGAAACAAGCACTAGTTGAGGGCTGGGAAAATATCCCCAGGCCTGAAATTGATTGACTGCCCTGGTCTTGAGACCACCACCCACAAGACTTAGAATGACTAATCTGAAGAAAGTGCAGCCAGCCCACAGCACAGTGGCTATTATATAGTGAGTAAAGGGATGGAAATTTTTGAGAGCAGAACCTTTTATCTCCCATCCCACAGAGCACTGTCTCTCCAACACCTCCCACACATTACACTTTTCTTAGTGTCTTCTCACTTACCTCCCCAAATCCAGGCATCTTCAAATACACTATACTTCTACCAATAAATCTCTGAAGTCCTTCTAAAGCTTGCACATATGTTGCAAGCATGACTGAGGAGTGTGACGCTATATAAAGGATTCTGCTGTGTGTGACACTGGACTTAATTCTATTTCTCCTGAGTTGTTCTAAGACCTTGGACAGAGCACTTAAACTTATGCTGCTTTGTTCATCATTAGACAATAAAGGTAATCCAATCTGTCTCCTTATATAGGTTGTGAGAAGCAAATAAGGGTCAAATATCGCATATGTGTATGAGAGTGTGGGTATGTAGGTGTATATAATGTGGGTGTGTGTATTGGCATTGAAATAATATAATGGGCTATAAATATTAGACATTATATTTTTCAAGCTTGATCCATATATTAACACTGAAAAGACTACTTTTGAACAATTGTCAGTTTGATGGTGCAAGGAATTAGGTTTAAATCTTAATTTTTTTGATTTTCCATTCTCCAAAATGTAGTGGTCTGAATTCAGATTAGTGAGAAATTAAAAGAGAGAGAGAGAGAAAGCAAATCCATAAACTGAAAGATCAGTTCAGAATTTATAGATTAGATATTTTGTTGTTAGATATTATTAGATTATATATTTTGAGGCTTCAGTTATTTTTTTTTTTTAATTTAACTAAAAGGAAGACAAGAGTCTTGGAAAAGCCATGAACTGATGTTTCTACCACTTGTGGATTGTCAGACTGCAGAGGTAAGGAATATGGATCACTGCTAAGGTTCCATTGTGTCAAGCTAAGCTTAACAGATTGGAGAAAAATGGAGATCTTGCCTCAATTTACAGGGATAATTGTCTAATACTAGAAGACAAAGGGAAAGTAACAATGATGAAAAAATGAATTGGCTCAAAAGCCATCCTATTAGATTAAATTGGACATGGTTTATGATATGTTTCGGTCTTTGAATTAAGATACCTTATTGGAAAAAAAAAGTTACCTTATTGGCCCTTTAGCACCAAGAATCTGTAACCCCTTACTCTGTTACACAATGATAACTTTCTATCTCTGCTTCCACTTCTTTTTTCCTACAACCATTTACATTTATCTCATGGCTTATGTTCTCACTGTCAACCACTGAACTCTCCACTCCTTTCTTAGCATCTGACTTTTGCTAACCTAGCGCTTCAATTTTCTTATGACAGGTACCTTCTACTGCCTATGGTCTCTGATAATATACATCACTCAGCTTCCATGTCATTACTCTGTGATCTGTTTCTCCATGACTCATTTCAAACTCTTTATAATATTGTATGGATGGATCTAATGGTTTCTATGTAATATAGAGAAACCTAAACAGGGCAGATTTCTAATGTCAAGTCATCTTGTGCCCTTGGTAAACTTAATAATGGCTGTCATTGCTAGGGTGCCCATCCTTTGTCTAATTAATCATGACTTGAACAGAATGGTGAAATTTGTTTTCAAAATGTAGTTGTGATATGTAAGTTACTCAAAGAATATGTTCTTGTATAATATATGAACACAGAGGCTGTGCATTTGTTTATTATCGAGTATAGTCATCCAGTGAACTCTAGCATGATGTATGTTCCAGTTAAAAGGTAGGAAAATATGATTGCTTGTTCCTTTTTTCATCAAAAGAATATTGTGTTTTTTAAAGTGATATCAATAACATTTTAACCAATATTTATATTACATTTTTAATTTTAAAATATGTTTTAAAAGATATCCCATTTACTTCCTACAACATCTCTGGCATTATTTTATTTTTTTTCATTATTCAGATGAGGCATTTGAAACCCAAGGACATTCTATGGTTTTGACACCGCCCAATTTGAAATGTAGGTTTAACTTCTAACTTAAAATATTTTCAATTGGACCAAAGTAACTTTTAAACCTTTTTTTAAAAGGTTTTATTTATTTATTCATGAGAGACAGAGAGAGAGAGAGAGGCAGAGACACAGGCAGAGGGAGAAGCAGGCTCCATGCAGGGAGCCCAACGTGGGACTCAGTCCTGGGACTCCAGGACCACACCCTGAACCAAAGGCAGGCGCTAAACTGCTGAGCCACCCAGGGATCCTCCAAAGTACCTTTTAGATAGCAGAGTTATCCATGTGTCAAATGGAACCATGTATTAAGGTAAGTCAGTTTTTCTATGTGAATTATAAAGAACAGATAATGAAACCAAAGTGACTGTAGGTAAAGTAAACACATCTTCATCCCCCGAATCTTTTTTTTTTTTTTTTTTAATGATCTACTAAGAAATATTACTTATTTTCTGTCAAGTCAACTTTCTGGTGTAGTTCAAAATATGTCAGTATTTACCAAAAATTGCACATAAGATTTTATTACGGGCAGAGATGATTAATTCTTTGGGGCCTATTTTAATCATTCCCTTTTTGAAGTGAAGTGACAGTCCATATATTATTCTAAAGTCTCTGCTTTACATAAAGTTGTAGTATGGAGTTGAATGAAAAATTGGCAAAACATCACAAGATGTAAATGAAAAGGGCCTATTTCTTTCACAGGCAGAATTATAGTTTCAAATGGTTATAGTAATTCAAACACAGAATACATGGGATTCATTTTTTGAGATTATATTGAGACCTTGCCACAAGCAAAATAATAAATTTTTCACCCTGCAGAAGCTTGTTAGCTAAACTTTTACCATAGGGCTCTTGTAATTACCCTGTAGATTACTGTTCAGATACAATAGGGAGGCTACACTTTTCTTCTAATTGGCAGCCATTAGAACTGCCACAAGAAAGGATAGCTGTGATCCAGTTAGCAAAATTTTAACAAAGATGAGACTTTTTGTCTGATTTTGATATATTTCCATGGGCTTCCAAACCTTGAATCTGGAATTGTTTTAGGACATATTTGAGAATATCCCATTCACATGCCGACCATAATCAGCACCCATTTCACATCTGGCTGTCTCTGCTGAAATGACTGAATCCTGCAGTAATCCTGCTGATACTATCTGCTAGAAAAGAGCAAGGTATAGACAGTAATTGGTTATTGTGAGTAAGAGGATCTGTTCCAGGTCATCTCACACAAAATATCCTCAGAGGACCCTTCTCTTCCATTGCCTTTTAATCTTCTGCTAGTGATTTAACCTTTTAGACCAATATACAATTTGACTTTTCCCCAGGTCCAGCTTCTTCATAAAATAAAATGAAAGTACTCTGTGTAACTGAAGGCAAACTTTTAACCCATTGGAATTGAAGGTGGAGAACTGGGTTTTATGCCGTGAAACGAGTGGACTTTAAGCACAAATCAGAAGCCACTAAGCTCTATACCATGCTCAAAATCAAAATGACTTGACTGATTCACCGTTAGGAGCACATTCCTTTTGACTTATTGTTCCTATATTGGATATTGTTTTAATTTGATCCATCCCCATTACCTCCTATGTAGGGTAATACTTTGCCTAAACCATGACATCTATTAAGTCCATCTTTGAAATCAAAACCCATGTCATTTTCTTACTATCATTTTCCTTCTCTCAATTTCCTATTGAGATATTTCACAACTTTATGACTGCCTCCAGCCTATGATATCCTTCTTTCAGAAATGATTTATTAGTGGTCACTTAAGCAACTGTCAAAATGAAATTTTATGAACTTCTCGTCTTAATTTGAAGTGTTATTTTAAGTGTGTCCTAAAAGATTTGCCTCTCTTAAAGAAATCAAGGAATCTTGAACTTAGTGATCTGGAAGGGATGGGGTGGAGGGAAGAGAGAAAGAGAAAAAGAGAAAGAGAAGGAGTAAGAACATAAACCCCTGGACTCACAGGCTGTTTAGCTGCTTATGTGACTATTTCACTACATTGCAGTGGGACCCATAACCCAAACCCCTACAGCTGGTTAAGGTTAGGTTCTCAGCTCAGTGTATAACCATGCTATGGGACAAAGAAAAATGGCCCATGTGGACATAGAACCCCAAACCCTAATTTTATTAGTACTTCATTCTGAAGTAGATATGCTAAAGAAGGAGAAAAAAAAAAAAACAACAAAGTAAGTTATGAAACCTGCAAAGTTAACAAAGTTAACAAAGGATTACTGCTGTTCTTCTAAAAAATTAAAGCCATGATTTACAAGGAGAAATGCTTTTGGAAAGTTTTCTACTCCAGAACACTTATCTCTCTCCCCTGATTCTATTATCTCGATTTCTACCTCTTTCTCCTCCACTCTCTTCCCCTTCATTCCCCCTTAGGTCTTTACTAAACATAATATTTTTATAAACCTCCTTTGACTTTATATATTTAGAAAATATATATGTGGAGGATTGATGACAATATGAGAAATAGTGTCATAAATATTCAGAGTAATCAGAAAATAGTCATCCAGGGTAGCATTTTTCATGTTAAGCAACAATGAGAAGAGGACAGGTGGCCTTGTTAAATGCCCACAGTTGATTAATGAAATGTGAGATTGATTGTGAAATGCTTGGAGGGCCCCCCAGATAGTCTTCCCTCAACTTCTCAAGGAAAGGCAAGAAAATGCTTTCCATATCTCACAAAATAAGTGGATTAATATTTAATCACAGACTTTTTCTCTTGTTTCTCAATGTTTATGTAGCCCAGAAGAAAGGCTATTCCCCTGACAATAGTGTTATCACCCCACATTTATATAGTGCTTTATATTTTATGATGTGTTTTAAGATGAACCATCAGGCCTCATCTTAATGGCTACCCAGTCTCTAAGGATAGTGAGTAGAGCCTCATTCTCTTTCACTCATAGGTGGGACAACAGAGGGAAGATGAATTTACTACTATCTTGTCATTTGTTAGGACTGAGATTAGAATCTACTATTTCCTTCCAACATCTGTATATTGGTTTCATATTTGCTTAGGTGGAATTGTCTAAACTGAAGAAACTATTTGCTATAGTTAAAATTGCAACAATATTTAAATTAAACAAAAAACTGGACCTGCATTTTTATATAATTTATAATTATATTATTTGTAAGTTACAAAAGGGAATGATAATGATCATTTTGGGGAGATGAGAAGTATGTTTTTAATGGGAATCAAAAATATAATTTCCAATGAATATAACTTTGAGGTTACTTACCAAAATTGATCTCATTTTCTTAGTTTAGGTAAAATTTCATGGGTGTTTTAATAATATGGCTCTATTTGCCATGAATTTATAGATTTGGGAATCAAAGCTACTTTATTTAAAGGCATCTATTCTGTGTTTTATATGTTTATTTCCCATAGCGATTAGCTATTACTATGTAACAAAATATTCCAAAACCTAGTGGTTTAAAAAAACCATTTACATAATTTTGGGCAATTTGGGCTAGATTAAGCTATGAATTTCTCCTGGTCTCAGCTGGGTTCACTCATATATTAGCAATCAGCAGACAGCTTGGGTGAAGAATGGCTGATCCATACTGGCCTTAGTTGCACTAGTCTCTTACTCTCTGGCAGCCAGTCAGAGATTGTTCAGAAGACTGTAGTTGGGGGAGAGAGAGTGGGGTGAAGGAGAGGGAGAGAGAAAGGAAGCATGCAAAGTTTGCAGAGTCCTAGACTCAGAACTGGCACAGTTTCATTCTGCTTCATTCTTATGGTCAAAGTTAAGTCCTAACATCAAGCCAATAGGCTGTCTTTTGTTGAGAGTATCATAGTTACAGTGAAAAGGGAGGGGAGAAACACTATGTCCATTTTTGTAATTTATCACCTTACCTGTTTACTTATTTTTGATTTTGAGCAGATTATTGTTTGAGTTAGATGAGGTCATTGGTGCAACTATTTCAAATTCCTTCAAGGAGTTAGCTGGTATATATGCTACATATATTCTATATATGGAAAAAAATATTAATTAAATAATATATTTTTATTAACTGGAATTTTCTGATAGCTAAAATAATTTAATTTTACATTAGGGCTATTTTAGAATTTTGGAATGAAATTGTTAATTTTAGATTTAAAAAAGCTCAAGCAGCCTACTGATGGTAAATCTTTCTACGTGGATTAATCATAGTTACTCATGGTTCTGATTCATATAGATCCTGAGAATATTCCTCAGGAAATCACTTTTCATGTGTGTGTTGCAAGTAGATATTCCAGTAGATCTTGTCTGCTGGTCTCATTTATTCATTTAAAAATCCTCTCACAACTGGAATTTTGGAGATATTTATAGGTAGACAGAGAAAGAAAGAAAAAAGAGAGAGAAAGTACATATCCATATTTATGTTTGTGCAAGGTATTAAAAACTTCAAAATATAAAAACTTTAAAGGTTGGCAATATTAAAATGGAACGATTTAAGGTTAAAAAATCAAGTTGCAGAAGTGTTCAAAATAAGGAAGCATTAATTTTGAAATAAGAATAGTTGTATCATGATTTCAAAACTTCATACTCTTGGAATTAATACTTTAGTTTTTCATGCTTTCCAAAATCATGAATAAAAAAGTAGTAATACCGGCTTTCAGTCTTCAACATAGAATTAAAGAATTATCATAAAATTATCAGATCCTAAATTATAGAAACACTGTTATCTGAAGTTCTAATTATACCCACTTTTAACAACAGTTTAGTTTAATAAAACTTTCCATATCAACTATTGTCACAATTAAAATATAATTTATTATCTGCAACCAAGGGAGCTCATCCACCACGATTATCCTTTGTCTTGAGGAATGCAACCTTCTAGTATCTTCCACACATTCTTTCTTACTATAAGTCTTACTGCCTCAGAGAATCCATTTTCCATACTTTTAAAACAGATAAATAGTCCTCAACATATGTTGTTGTTCTGAGCAATCAACTCCATTGCTCAAAAACTTTCAATGATTCTCTATTACTTGGGGGAAAACACAAAAACAAAACCAAACAAATAAAAAAACCTCTTAGCTTTGGTTTCAAATCCAGTCAGAAATACAAACAAACAAAACTTTATTACTGAGATCAATATGAATGCCCTATTATTATGCTAATAAAGAGTTATTTACTTAAAGGAATGTCCTCAAATGAGTCTTGATGAGTCCAGGAAGAGGCAAGCAAGCCAATTTCCATTACAATGCCATCCTTGCTAAATATTCATGAGGTCTCACTTTGATAGAGCTCTTCCATCAATAATGTTAAAGATGACACCTGCATTATAAGAAAAGTACTTAGCATGTGGAAAGAGTGCACAGAGTTGAGCTTTAAGATAGGCAAGCCTTCTGAAAACTTACAGTGGTTTGAAGTAAAAGTGAAGTCAACAAGCTTTTCCAACTCAACCTCTGGTATTAGATTATATTCTTACATTTTGAAAAACAAAATTCCGGTTATAGTAGATTATCCTTTGTCTATAGAGGTTAAAGTTTGGACATATTTTTAGGACAATAGACTTTTTGGTAGAAATCAAACAAATACATTAATTTAAAAACATTTTTGAGAATAATATTTTTATTATACTGAGGAGAAAGGGATGAAAAATTATGGATGCAAAATAGTGGTGGAATTTATCCTGCTGAGACTATATGTACCTACAGATGTTATCAGGTGGCAGGGCCATTTTACATGTATATTGTTAGTCCTATCTCTCATGTTCTGAGAGTATTAGGTAAGTACTCATTAGCACTGAAGGGGTAAACAGTCTATTTCCTGAAAATAGAAAAATATATGAGAAAACAATGTTCCCATCAAAACATTCTTTAGGCTGAAATATAAAATAGAGCAAAAGGATAAAAAAAAACAAAAGATGAACAAGAGAAAATATGTTTAGGATCTATGGGATAAAAGCAAACAAAAAGACAAACAGACAAGTTCCTGTATTTCATTAAGTATATTTTTAAAGGTTTATTTCTTTTTTAAGAGAGAGAGAGAGAGAGCAGGGGGAGGGTCAGAAGGAGAGCTGAGTGGAGAGTCTGAAATGGGCCCCATCCCAGGACCTTGAGATCATGATCTAAGCTGAATTCAAGAGTTGGATACTTAACCGACTGAGCCCCCCCAGAGACCCCTCAGGAACATTAAGTATTATAAAGATAACAATTTTATCCAAAGTAACTCATTTTTAATGAATTTCAATAAGTATATAGGGATTTTTATTATGTGAAGTTTTTTTAGGTAGTTTTTTTAAAAAGAGGTTTTTTAGAAAGATAGTTCAGTTACAAAATGATGGGAAAATTATATTACTCTCTATTGGTACAGATCAAGAAAATATGGAAATTTCTTATACAAATGTTCCTAACTTTTTGGAACTCAATTTGATAACTGATACCAGTAGGTCTTTTCTTCAAGGCATTATACTTCTAAAAATTTATTCTAAGAAATATAATCTCAGGTACTCATAGTGATTAAATACAAGATTTATCTTCACAGCAATAATGATAAAAAAATAATTGGAAACAAAGATCCTATGGGAGATTGGACAATCTAAAATTCATCCATCTAATGGAATACTAGGCATGGTTAACAGTTGTGTTTTAGAATTTAGAAGAATATGAGGGATATATCAAATAAAAGGTAAACAAAAGTTGCAAGATGATATTTATAATAGGATTTATCAATGTGATTTCTGTGTGTGTGTGTGTATATACAGACAGAAGATAAAGAGAGGAGAGTGTGAGAGAGAGAGAGACCAAATGGCAGTAATGTTGTCAGTGGCAATTACAGATTGCAAACAACCATCCATTGTAGAAAATGGCACACGTCACCTAGAGATGCTTTCAGTTACCGGTAACAGTTGTTTAAACAGAATAAATGTGACTTAAAGAAATGCTTGTTCTAAGAAAAAAATCTGAATGTTGGTGTTCGTTTCTGGCATTGATTTAGTGACCGAGCATTGCTGTGAGGGCCCCAATTTCCTTCCATGTCTCTGCTGTGCCATGTTTGGATTCTCAGTTTTTATCCTTGTGTTTATCACAGTAATAAAAAGGCTACAACAGACTTAACCATTACATCTGAATTTAAGGCAAAAGAAAGAGATTGAGGAACAATACCAGCCATATCTGGGATCCTCAAAGAGGAAGGCAAAAGCTTTCCCAGAATTGTTCTCTCAGAATTGACTTTATGTCTCCTTGACCAGAAATGGATCATGTGGTCACTTCTAGATTCAAAGCGCTATGATAAAGGGAGGAACTTGAGTACCACAAATGATTTAGTCCAATGGTTCTTAAACTTGGCTGCTCACTTATATCAATGGCTGTCAACTAGTGTTCTAAAATATGAAAGATATATGTTGGTCTTGTGGCTAGGTAAGAAATGGAAAACAGTCATTGACAAAAATCAGAAAATTCTTTTAGTGATTCCAGACTAAAAAGTTCTTCCTTTCTCATGTTATCCTAGCCTTTTCCTGTTAGCTGCCAGCAAGACATTTAATTGCTTAATCAAACTACTTTCTTCATAAAAAACAATGAAGGGGAACAAATATTCATTTCAATTATCATCATGCTGGTCTAGAAATATGAAATAAGATTTTTTATAGGAGAAAACTGAAAACATTTGAAATGTACTAAAATTATTATCTTTGTTCCATGGAAAATTCAGTGCTATCTAGGAATATCCTCTTAGGTTATCTGATCCTATAGACCTCTATGCCTTTCATCATTTTTTTTTATTTAAATTCAAGTTAGTTAATATATACTGTAGTATTGGTGTCAAGAGTAAAATTTAGTGATGCATGACTTACATATAACACCTAGTGCTCATCCCAACAAGTGCCCTCCTTAATGCCCATCACCAATTTAGTTCATCCTCCCACGCATCTCCCCTCCAGAAACCTTCAGCTTTTTCTCTATAGTTCAGAGTCTTTTGTGGTTTGCCTCCCTCTCTGTTTTTTTTTTAATTTTTTTTAAATTTTTATTTATTTATGATAGTCACACAGAGAGAGAGAGAGAGGCAGAGACACAGGCAGAGGGAGAAGCAGGCTCCATGCACCAGGAGCCTGACGTGGGACTCGATCCCGGGTCTCCAGGATCGCGCCCTGGGCCAAAGGCAGGCGCTAAACCACTGCGCCACCCAGGGATCCCCTTCTCTGTTTTTATCTTATTTTTCCTTCCCTTCCCCTATGTTCAACTATTTTGTTTCTTAAATTCCACATATGAATGAAATCATGTAATATTTATATTTCTCTGACTTATTTTGTTTAGCATAATACTCTCTAGTTCCATCTACATTGCTGCAAATGGCATGATTTCATTCTTTTTTGATGTTTGAATAATATTCCGTTGTGTGTGTGTGTGTGTATACCACCTCTTCTTTTTCCATTCTTTGGTCAGTGGACATTTGGGCTCTTTCCAAATTTGGCTATTGCTGATAGGGCTGCTATAAATATTAGAGCACATATGTACCTTCGAATCAGCATTTGTTATCCTTTGGAAACACACCAAGTAGTATAGTTGCTGAGTCATAGGATGGTTCTATTTTTAACTTTTTGAAGAATCTCCATACTGTTTCCCAGAGTGACTGCACCAGTTTGCATTCCCACCAACAGTGCAAAAGGGTTCCCCTTTCTCTGCATCCTCACCAACATCTGTTGTTTCCTGAGTTGTTCATTTTAGCCATTCTGACAGGTGTGAGGTCATTTCATTGTGTTTTTTATTTGTTTGTTTAGAGAGAGAGAGTAGGGAGGGACAGAGGGAGAGAGAGAATTTTAAGCAGGTTCCATGCCAAGCACAGAGCCCCGATGGGGGGCTCAATCTCATGATTCTGAGGTCATGATCTGAGCTGATATCAAGAGTTGGATGCTTAACCGACTCAGTTACCCACACACCTCTCATTGTGGTTTTGATTTGTATTTCCCTGATGATGAATGATGTTGAGCATTTTTTTCATGTATCTGTTAGCCATTTGCATATCTTCTTCGCAGAAATGTCTCTTCTTATCTTCTGCCCACTGGATTAATTATTTGGGAGATGTTGATTTTGGTGAGTTCTTCATAGTTTCTGTGTACTAGCCCTTTATCTGATATGTCATTTGCAAATACATCTGCCATTCTATAGGTTGCCTTTTGGTTTTGTTGATTGTTGCATTCATTATGCAGTAGCTTTTTATCTTGATGAGGTCCCAATATTTATTTTTGCTTTCATTTCCCTTGCCTCTAGAGATGCGTCTAGTAAGTTGCTATGGCCAAGGTCACAGAGGTTGCTGCCTGTTTTTTCCTCTAGGATTTTGATGGTTTCCTGTCTCACATTTAGGTCTTTTATCCATTTTGAATTTATTTTTGTGTATGATGTATGGTGATCTAGTTTCATTGTTCTGCATGTAGCTGTCCAGTTTTCCCAAAGCTATTAGTTGAAGAAACTATTTTTTCCATTGGATATTCTTTCCTGCTTTGTTAAAGATCAGTTGACCATATATTTGTGGATCCATTTCTGGGTTCTCTGTTCTGTTCTATCAATCTATGTGTCTGTTTTTTGCCAATACCATACTATCTTGATGATTGTGACTTTGTAATACAGCTTGAAGGCTGGGATTGAGATGCCTCTGATTTTTTTCTTTTTCAAAATTCCTTCAACTATTTGCAGTCTTTTCTGGTTCCATACAAATTTTAGGATTGTTTGTTCTAGTTCTGTGAAAAATGCTGGTGGTATTTTGATAGGGATTTCATTAAATATGAAGATTGCTTTGGGTAATATACACATTTTAACAATACTCTTCCAATCCATGAGCATAGAATGTTTCCCTTTTTAAAAAAAGATTTTATTTATTCATTCATGAGAGACACATAAAGAAAGAGGTAGAGACATAGGCAGAGGGAGGAGCAGGCTCCATGAAGGGACCCACTTGTGAGACTCAATCCCAGGACTCCGGGATCATGCCCTGAGCCAAAGGCAGATGATCAAACCACTGATCCACCCAGTCGTCCTGTTTTCCCATTTTTTTTGTCTTCAGTTTCTTCCATAAGTGTTCTATAGTTTTTTCAGCATACAGATCTTTTATCTCTTTGGTTAGATTTATTCCTAGGTATCTTATGGCTTTTGATGCAATTATAAAGGGGATCGATTCCTTGATTTCTCTTTCTGCTGCTTCATTCTTGGTATATAGAAATGTGCCAGACTTCTGTACATTAATTTTATATCCTGTGACTCTGCTGAATTCCTGTATCAGTTCTAGCAATTGTTTTGGTGGAATCTTTCAAGTTTTCTGCATGGAGTGTCATGTTGTCTTGTGAAGAGTGAAATTTTGACTTTTTCCTTTGCAATTTGGATGCCTTTTACTTATTTTTGTTGTCTTATTGCTGAGGATAGGACTTCCAGTACTATGTTGAACATAGTGGTGAGAGCGAATATCCCTGTTGTGTTCCTGACTGACCTTCAGGGAAAAGCTCTCAGTTTTTCCCCACTGAGGATATTAGCTGTGGGTCTTTCATATGTGACCTTTATGATGATACTGAAGTATGTTCCTTCTATCTCTACATGGTGGAGGGTTTTTATCAAGAAAAGGTGCTGTATTTTGTCTAATGCTTTTTCTGCATCTATTGAGAAGATCATATGATCCTTGTCCTTTCTTTTATTAATGTGTTATATCATGTTGCTTTATTTGCAGATATTGAGCCACCTCTGCAACCCAAGAATAAATCCACTTGATCATGGTGAATTATCCTTTTAATATACTGTTGGATTCAATTAACTAGTATCTTGTTGAGAACTTTTATATCCATGTTCATCAGGAATGTTGGTTTATAATTCTCCTTTTTAGTGGGATCTTTGTCTGGTTTGGAATCAAGATAATGCTGGCCTCTTAGAATGCGTTTGGAAGTTTTCTATCCATTTCCACTTTTTGGAACAGCTTCAGAATAGATATTAATTCTTTAAATGTTTGATAGAATTCCTCTGGGCCCTGGAGTCTTGTTTGTTGGGAGATTTTTGATTATTGATTCAATTTCTTTGATGGCTATTGGTCTGTTTTTCTTGTTTCAGTTTTGTTAGTTTATATGTTTCTAGATATTTATCCAATCCTTCCCAATTGCCAATTTGTTGGCATATAATTGTTCACAATATTCTCTTATAATTGTTTGAATTTCTGTGGTGTTGCTTGTGATCTGTCCTCTTTCATTTGTGATTTTATTTATTTGAGTCCTTTCTCTTTTTTTTTTTTTTTTTTGGTAAGTCTGGCTAGGGATTTATAAATCTTATTAATTCTTTCAAAGAACAAGCTCCTACTTATGATTTTCTATTCTACTGTTTTTTTTTTCTGATTTCTATATCATTGATTTCTGCTCTAATCTTTATTATTTCTCTTCTTCTGCTGGATTTTGGCTTTATTTGCTGTTCTTTTTCCAGTTCCTTTAGCTCTAAGGTTAGGTTGTGTATTTGAGACTTTTCTTGCTTCTTTTTTTTTTTTTTTTTTTCTTTTCTTGCTTCTTAAAGGCAGCCTGTATTGCTATATCCTTCTCTCTATGACTGCCTTTGTGTGTCCCAAAGATTTTGGACTGTTGTGTTTTCATTTTCATTTGGTTCCATGCATTTTTTTATTTCTCCTTTAATTTTCTGGTTAACCCATTCATTCTTTAGTAGGATGTTCTTTAACTTCCATGTATTTGTGGTCTTTTCAAATTTTTTCATGTGGTTGATTTCAAGTTTCATAGTATTGTGGCCTGAAAATATGGATAGTGTGATCTCGATCTTTTTGTACCAGTTGAGGCCTGATTTGTGACACATTATGTGATCTATTCTGGAGAATGTTCCATGTGCAGTCAGTAAGAATGTGTATTCTGCTGCTAGGATGAAATGTTCTGAATATATCTATGAAGTCCATCTGGTCCAGAGTGTCATTCAAAGCTATTGTTTCGTTGTTGGTCTTCTGTTTAGATGATGTGTCCATTGCTGTAAGTGGGGTATTATTGTATTATTATCAGCAAGTTTATGTTTCTTATTAATTGATTTGTGTGTTTAGGTGCTCTCAGGTTGGAAGCATAAATATTTATAATTGTTAGATCTTCTTATTGGATAGACCCCTTTATGGGTCTTTCCTGATATGGTGCCCTTCATCTCTTATGACTGTCTTTGGTTTAAAATCTAAAATTTATGTCAGTTTGTCTGACATAAATATGGGTACTCCAGCTTTGTTTAGATGGCCATTAACATGATAGATGGTTCCCCACCCTCACTTTCAATCTAGAGGTGTCTTTGGGTCTAAAATGAGTCTCCTATAAGCAGCATATCAATGGATCTTGTTTTTATTTAATCCATTCTGTCGACTTATGTCTTTTGATTGGAGCATTGAGTCCATTACACTCAGAGTAAATATTGGTAGATATGAATTTAGTGCCGTTATATTTCCTGTAATGTCAGTGTGTTCCTGTATTTTGCCTCTGTTCCTTTATAGTTTTGGTTGCTTTTGGTCTCTATTTCCCATTCCAAGGATCCCCTTTGATATTTCTTGCAGAGCTGGTTTAGGGTTTATGCCCTCCTTTAGTTTTTGCTTGTGTTGGCAACTTATTATCTCTCCTATTCTAAATGACAGCCTCTCCTTGACTTTTCTCTGAGAAAAGGCTTCCTCTTTGGGCACCAAGGCTTTTCTTTCCCTCAGTTCATACCTCTGAATGTTGCTATCTGACACATTCTCTCCTTCCAATTGTGCAGATTGTATTCTTAATCCTTAGATCAATTTTCTAGTTGTTCAAAAATGATTTGATGTTAATCTAGCTGTGTTTGAGGGACAAGGCAAGCTCAGGGCTCTCCTACTATTCTGCCATCTTAATTCCTCCAGCTTTCATTATTATTGAGCTATTTTATAACTTTTTAAGTTGTGATTAACTGATGTGAATGCAAATAATACTTGTCTATAAACATACAAATAATTTATGTTTGGTGGAATTAACACCTCTCCTACTTCTACTATATAATCTATCAAATTCCCATGTATCTGTAAGTTCTTATCTGCCAGTATATGTATGGCATTTTCAACTTTTGTTTCAACCAATCGTCACAGTGTATTGCTTCATTCCTTCACTAACGAGTTAAACAAAGTCTTTGATGTATTGATTTAGGAGTTCTATGCGAACTGTGATGGACTCTGAAGTATTGGTTAACAGTTGAAAGCTTCTGAGGTTAATAGGTAAAATAAAATTTTGACTTGACTTTGTATCTGATTTGGTCTCACCCAGAGCTGCTTTATTAGTATAAATAAAATCAGTAGTTAGGATAGGAGATGTTTCATTGAAACATCTGAGATTTAAATAAATCAAAATAATAAAACAACTTACCAACAAACTTGCAGAAAAAAGTAGCTGTAGAAAAATATTATCAAATTTATCAAAAGCTAATTTATATGTTGTGCATAGAGTCCTAAATTCAGAGGAACATCATTCTCTTTCACTGTTTTTTTTCCACTCTGTTTTGTCTAGGTTAACAACACAAAAATAGTATCATACTCAAGAATTTTCAAGTTAAAAAAAAAAGAATTTTCAAGTGACTCAAATTTGGGCATATATGTTTTAAGAATTGGCATTAGTTTTTAATTTAAAAAGATAGGGGAAAATAGATGAAGGTCTTTAATTTTTGATGAATTTAGAAAAGAAGTTTCTAGAATTTTAAATTTTATCTCAAACAAGTGTTTAGGACTTTTGTAAGGACTTAGTAAATGTGCCTTTACTTTCAAAACAACCTGTTTTGTTTTTTTAAAACTTTGTTCCATTTTATCAAGTATTTGATAAAATTAAAAAAAAACAAAAACTAATGCATTCATTTACTCTGAATTGTTAATGACTAAAGGTATTGTCCCTTCCTTGAAAGAAGCTTTTAATGATTAATGGTGGGGTTGCAAGTACCCTGGCAATTCAATGTCTGCTGTTTTGGGGTCAACATAAACATTTTCATTGACCCCCAAATTACATCATCTAGGCTGATGTTATTCTGTACAATACATAACCTCTGTACTGTGTAACTCATAGTATTTATTCTCTGGTCTTTATACAGCTTGAAGTACTTTTAGGTCTGTAACGAGGTATATTTAAATAATTTCTTTTGTCATAGTAGGAATATTCAACATGAATTTAGTAAAGTATGTGAGCTTTGGACAAAATTAGCTAACTACCAAACATCATTGACCCTTCTGACTTCAGCCAGCTAGCATGAAATGTCAATTATACCACTTTGCCTGAAGATTTGGTGAAGTGTAAAACATCCTCTCCATAGGAATTAACCTACACTATGAATTTTTCCCAGTTGTTAAACAGAGTGATGGAATATTTCAATTGTCATGAAACAAATAGCCGTTATAGAACGATAACCACAAAGAAAAGGTAGAATTGCAATTAGAATGCTCATAACTTGCAGACTAAGTTTGGGACCAGCTGAGTTAAGGATGTATCTTACTCCTAATGAAACCTGAGCCAGATCTACTGCATGCTGGGAGCATTACTGTTGGAGATATCTTTGTGGCAAATGAGTTGCTCTGTTCACCCAAGTGGATCTAACAGCCATTTTCCTGAACAGTTGGAGTCATTTTCCTGGCCAGAATGAGGTCTTAAAAACAAAAACAATAACAATAGCTCTGCTTATCTACGTTGCCAAAAGTATGACTGGCAAATCTATGTTTAATGAGATGAAAGGTAGATAGAATGTATTGGAGAACCATGTTTGGCAACATCTCAAGAGAATGATGTAAGTTCTATTTGAGCAGCCATTTCTACTTTGTTGTGTTGAAATCTTAGGACTGATATAAGTATCTCAGGTGTTTTGGGGGGAGGGGAGGGCAAATTGAAGTGGGTAGACCTCTATCTTCTGGAGAACCTCCCTCATTTTTATCCAGTTTTTAAAAATCAATGTTCCTTAATTTTTTTTATTCATAGAATTCCACTGCTAAAAATACTGTACAAGAAAATTCCTCTACACCAGTGATACTCACAGGGGCTCTTTTGTCTCCAAAGGGTATTTGATAATGTCTACAGATATTTTTTTGGTTATCGCAACTTGGTAGTGCTATAGGCATCTCATTGGTAGAGGTCAGAAATTCTAGTAAACATCCTAAGGTGCACTGGATAGGACAGTTTCCTACAACAACAACAAAATTACCTGACCCAAAGTGTCAATAGTGCTGTGGTTGAAAAACCCAGCTCTAAAACAGAGCTATGATTTCCATAACAGCTCTAAATTCTCTTTTGAAGTGCTGGAAAATATTGATTTTACAATACTGTGGGTATTATTTTTCTTTGTTTCTAAAAGGGCACATTTTTTTTCTTTGAGAAACATCCTGATTTAGAAAGAAGATAAGAAATTAGATCTGAGTTAAATTTTGATCCTTCTAATTATTCTCTCTTTAGTCTTGGGATGTTCCTTGATCTTTCTGTTTCTTCCTTTGGAAAATGGAGATAGTAATACCAATTTATTGAATTATTATTAGAAATAAATACAAAATATATTTGTTTAGCTCTTTGTTTATGCAAATAGGAAATGAACAAAAATCTCACCTATTGGCAGATACATATGTAGTAAAATTCTTTAAGAATGCTGTTGTGGCCAGAGCCACAAGATTAATATTCCCTTTAGCCTAACTAAACTTTAGATAGGCATCTTCCTAACTGTAGGTCCTTAGAGCATTTACTTTAAAACACTTAAAGTGAAAATTCTTTTCTACCCCTTTGAAATGTATATAATCTCCCAGCCTCTTGCCAGTTTTGTAACCCAGAAATGTCTTTCTCATGGACCTGGTAGCCATCCCTTTGAAGTGTAATTATGCAAAAAAGAGCCCCTATCTCCATGTTTCTGTGGGAGGGTAGGAAATTAGCAGGCATCAATCAGCAAACACAGATGATCTATCAGACAGAAAACATTTGCAAATCTAGGAATAACTCCATGTGTTCAACCCATCCTATTGATCAACCTCCCTACTAATGTCCTCCCTTTCTTTGGTAGTCCCCGCCCCTTGCTCAGTTTCTGCTTTAAATCAAGAACTTAAAGGCATATTCTACAGGGGCCAAGAAATGGGCTTAAAGTGGAAGACTTTTCTGAGCAAAGAAAACCCAGATAACCTTATCTAGGGAAGCAGCGAGGTGGAGGGGTGGCTCATTACATCAGCTTTATAAGATCCAATCTTCTAAAGTAAGTGCCAGCTAAGAGGGAGTTTCCTGAAATTATCATAACCCTCTCCTGGAAATATCAGTCATCCTAGGGCCCGATATTGCCCAATATGGATGGAGCAGACAACAAACTACTTTATGGGTTTGGATCTCTCAGCTAGATCCAGAATTATTTATAGGAGAACTTTGTACTCATAACCAAGTTGTATAATTTCTCTTGAAGAGATAGGATCCTACGTGCTATGCACTATAATTTCTTACATATCACATTTATTTAGCTACTTCAATAAAAATAATATAGACAAAAAAAAGGAAAACTAAAAATTCAAGAACAGAGTAACAGTTTTATTTAGGAATGTGAATTTGGCAATAGGCCAAATCTGCAGGCCACTTATTTTGGTTTTGTTGGCACAAAGCTACATGCATTTGTTTATTGTCTATAACTTCTTTTTCACTAAAAAGACAGAGGTGAGTAGTTGTGACAAAGTCCTTACAGCCCCAAAAGTCTAAAAAGGAACTAAAATGTTCTCTTTGGCTCTTTGTGGGGAAAGTTTGCTAATTCCTGTATGAAGAGTAGAAGTGTATACAGGTTCTGTGATTTAACTGGGATTACAGAGTGGAGTTAATTACTCTGGCCTGTATGACCAGCTTATATGTTTTTATGTTACTGATAAACTTGTCCCTACTGTTATAAAAAGTAGCTAAGAGTGTAGATCTCTTAGAAGGTCAAATAAATGGCACCCCTGTAGTCTTCTAGGGCTCTGAACAGTTGAGAAACAAAACTGGGAACAGTAGCAGCACCTGGGTGTCTTAGTCAGTTAAGCATCTGCCTTGGGCTCAGGTCATGATCTCAGGGTCATGGGGTATAGCCCTGAGTTGGGCTCCCTGCTCAGCGGGGAGCCTGCTTCTACTTTCCCCTCTGCATCTCCCTCTGCTTGTGCTCTCTTGCACTCTTCTTCTCTTTCTCAAATAAATAAATAATATCTTAAAAAAATAGAGTTGTCAAAATCAGGAGCAGTAGATGGAAGCTTTCTCAGTGTTGGTAATGATTCAGTGGGAAAGTGTGTTTAGTATCAGCCCTTGGACCTGTTAACCGAACCTTGTGATTAAGCAGATTTACCAACTGCAGCAGGGCAGCACCCCTACCGCCCCCAAGAGGGGCAGCAATAGCTAGAGATGGGAGTATCTGAGCCAAACATGCCAGCATATTCTTCCCATATTTATCAATAATTCTGTCCAGAAATGGAATAGAGAAAGGTCTAGAGAAAGCTCTAGAAAGAAGATAGAAGTATATGCTTGGTGAATTTCTCCTCTAGAAAACCAGGAGAGGTGAAAAGGGTTTCCTTCTAATTGACAGTTCAAGCATAAGTCTTAATAATCAAAGTGGAAGATATTTGAGATGCTGTACTGTTTATATATTGCTTATTTTTGCTTCATGTTTTTTTTTCAAAAATGAACAAAATTTACTTCAGTTAGAGTACATAAATTAACATATATACTAATGTTTTTCTAGAAGCTTTATAAAGTTGAGACATTAAGTACAGAAATGCTTAGTCATATTTACATTTGCAAAATCTTAAGTGAGGACAGAATTTAGGCACTTCTAAAGTTCTTTTTTGTCCTTGTTGCTATGCTGTGGCCTCCATACTTTTCTTCCTCCCCACTTTTTTAGTCCCCACACCTCACTCACTCTGAATGCAAACATTATCAAGTGACAGGTAAGGAGGAGATATATAACTAAGGATAGTATTAATACAAATAAAATATTATGGCCTTATCAATTGTCAAGTCATCCCTTTGTCCAACTTTGGAAAAGTTTGATTTTTTTTTTAACTTACTTTGTTTAGTAACACTGCTGAAAACTTTAAAAAGTATATAATTACATTCTGAATATTACTTCTTCTATTAGCTAACAACTTTGTATTCCAGCATATTGACATATGCTGATAAATTTCCCCAGAATGAAATGTAGTTTTCCTTATATATAATCTCTAGTGAGCTCTGCCTAAGCTTGAGGTCTAGCTTTTTGCCCACATCTTCACTTAATCAAGTGAATTGATAGGTTCTCAGTACCCAATGGATCCAGTGTGTTAGTACAAATGTTTTTGCTTCATAGTATTACCTAGGGGAAAATGTATATATGATGGATGATTTTCTATTATTTGAAAGAGAGTGATACTTGTTCTTCCATGAGGAAAACATCTCATCAAAGATTATGAAAAACAAAACAAGCAAAACCCAAAACTGAATAGTAATGCTAGTTCAATTTCTTATTGGATGCATACTTCTCTATGGCAAATTAAGAATCTACAAAGCATCATAATTTGATACCTTCGTACCACTGTTGTAGGAAATACATTAGTGTAAATTGGTTTTTTCCTAACTGAATCCTTATATCACAATGTAATTTGGATGAAAGGGGTTTCCAGAAAAGTTTTATTTTATTTTAAAAATTTCTGTTTTATTTTGCTCACTGGCATATTGAACAAACAACAAGCCATTGGGGTATTGAAACACAATATATGACTGTATCATTGCTTTAATGAATGTTGAATCTAGAAAACCTAAAATATATTGAGATTCTCAGAATAATCACAAGGGAAGAGCTGTCCTGTGGATATGAATAATGTAAAGAACCAGTTGAGCCATCCATCTTTATTTCAGTAACAACTAACTCCCAAACATCAAAATAATTACCACTATTACTACTGGTTTATTATTATATTAGACAAAAAGATCCTTGGCTGAAGGTACAAAACAATTCAAACTTGCAAGCCTTTAGGAAATTAGTTACAGCTCAATTTCTGGCTCACTATCTCTGACTAAGTGATAAAATAATAAATTATTCTTGCAAGGGCAACAAAAACTAAAATAAATGAGATTACATCAAATTAAAAAGCTTTTACACAGTAAACCATCAACAAAATGAAAGAGCAGCCTATTAAATGGGAGAAGATATTTACAAATCATACATTCAATATGGGTTAAATATCCAAAAATACAAAGTCCTTACACGACTTTATAGAAAAAACAACTAACTAAAAAATAAGCAAAGGAGGGGCACCTGGGTGGCTCAGTTGGTTAAGTGTCTGCCTTCAGCTCACATCATGATCTCAGGGTCCTGGGATCAAGTCCCATATCAAACTCCCAGTTCAGGGGGGGAGTCTGGTTCTCCCTCTCTCTCTGTCCCTACCCTCACTTATGTGCTCTCTTTCTCTCTCTCTCTCAAATAAATAAATAAACAAATAAATAAATAAATAAAATCTTTTAAAAAATAAGCAGAGATTGACAGATATATATTTTCAAAGAAGGCAAAAAGGTGGCCAACAGGCAATGTCAAGATACTCAGCATCACTAATCATCAGGGTTATCGTATGGATAGAGGTTTCTATGATTTGTCCTGCATAACTGACTACCCCGACCTGCCCATACACAGGCTGGCTAAAGAATGTCATTTGTGAGACTTGTACTTCTTAAGTGACCTTGGCACCCTAGTTGACATTAGCCGACCTCCAGGTCAGAATTGGCCCTTGTGGTCTGGACACCAAGAGCTGTAAATTTTGTCTAACGTCCCTTCTGGCTCCAGGATGGACTGCTCCCCTCAGAATGGAATTTTAGAAGGGAGGCAAGCACACCTAGCCCGGGCTCCATGAGTATGTAAACATAGAAACGCAGCCCACTCCAAATTGCACATAAACAAACAAATGTTTAAATTCAGACCCCATTATTTGGCCTATAAATACAGCCCTTATGGAGAGGATCAGTTGGAAGTCTCCCCTGAGGGGAGGATGCTCTGCTCAGGCCTTTCCATCAGGACTCCAGCCTGGGAGCAGCAGGAGTCAGCTCCCAGGGCTCTACAGCCCTCTCCACAGGGCTTCCCTAGTGGTTGAGGGTGGATGTTGTAAGTACCTGATTTGATATAACTCTGTCTTATTCTCCTTCTTATTATTGCCCTCATCTGTGTGCAGATTTCCCTTTTTTTCTGTTTCTATTAGATTTTTGTAGTATCGATAGAGGTGTTCTCCTTCGAAACTGAGAGTACAGTGGCTGTGACTCTTTTCTTCAGAACACAGGAAAATGCAAACCAAAACCACAATGAGATATCACTTCATACCTATAAGATTTCCTACCAACAAAAAGACAAGAAAAAAAATGTTGGTGGGGATGTGGGGAAAAAAAAAAAACCTTCGTACACTTGGTGGAAATGTAAATTGGTGCAGCCACTATGGAAAACATTATGGAGGTTCCTCAAAAATTAAACATAGAGCTACCATTTGATCTGCAATTCCACTTCTGAATATTTATGTAAAGAAAACAAAAACACCAATTCAAAGAGACACATGCACCTCCCTGTTCATTGCAGCTTTAGTTGCAATAGTTAAGATATGGAAGCAACCTACTATCCATCAACAGATAAATGGTTACAGAAGATCTCGCTAGCTCTCTCTCTCTCACACACACACACATGCACACTGTCTGAAATATTACTTGGCCACAAAAAGAATGAAATTTGGCTATTTGCAACAACATGGATGGACCTAGAAGTGTTATACTAAAAGTGAAATGAATCAGAGGAAGACAAATATCATGATTTCACTTATATGTGGAATCCAAAAAACAAAACAGATGAACAAACAAACAAACAGATACAGACTCACAAGCATAGGAAACAAATTGTTGGTTACCAGAGTGGGGAAGTGTCGGGGTGGGGGGCAGGCAAACAGGCAAAGGGCTTAAGAGGTACAAACTTCCAATTATAGAAGTAGGTAATGGGGAGTATAATGTACAGTATGAGGAACATAGTCAATAATACTGTAACCTTGTGTAGTGACAGATGGTAACGAGACATGGGGGTCATTTCATAATGTATAAAAATATTGAATCACTATGATACACACCTGAAACTAATAGGATATTATTATCTGTCAATTATACTTCAATTAAAAAAAAGCATAATATTGTTGTTAATCGCTAATTCTACTCAGGACAATATCTTGATACTAATGACCCTCTTGAACACTGTGTTTCTTTGGAACTTTGAATTTTTAGTTTCCTACACATGCATCGAGAAATTTCCCATATCATTTGTGTTGGCTGAACTTATGCTTATTGTCCTGCCCTTGGATGGTATGGCTGAGAGAATTGTTTCCTTTTGGCAAATTGTCACCTCAGTTAGTCTGAAGAGGGGCCTTGACTGGGAGCATAGCTGACATTCTGATGTGATCCCAGCAGGCAAAGACAGACAAGCTGTCATCCTCCCTGTAAAACGGCTGCTATGCAGAACAATTCTGTCTGGTGGGGAAATGCTAGATTTCCCTGGAGATAGACTACTGCATGTGGGTTTATATTTATTGCAGATTCACTTGATTTGGTAGATGGATTTGGATGGAAATTCTTATTATTAGTCAGCCTGATGTTTCTTTAATGTTCCTCGGTGGTATTCCCCCGTAGCTATGTCTTGGCTCTGGAAACACAAAATCTCAGTTTAATGATTGGTATCCTCCCTGGAGATTTTCATTCTCCTTCCTCCCCTGCTCCTAGAATTCTCCATAACCTTGTGGAGCAAACCAAGTCAGCACTCAGGGTATATATACTCTCAAGAGTTTCAGATACTCTTACAATAATCGTATTAACTGGAGGCAAGAGAATATTTGAATATTCAAGAGAATATGTGTATCTTGGTTGTTTGATTTCATAAGTGGACTCACTTTGCTAGAAGCACCAAAGTATATATCACTTTGAACAGCCAGTTATGTCTTTTTTGTCTCCTGCTGGTAGTCCAATTATCTTGTCAGATTTTTGGCCTACAGTTGATGCTGTCTGATTAGAAAGGCTGCATACTAAAAGGTGCTCTGGTGAAGAAACTTCAAGAGTTCTAACAACAACAACATTTATTTTCCTTTCGCACAGTGGTCCAGTGTAACTCAGTGTGGGTATTACAAGTCAGCTCTGTACTGTCATTTAGACACACACGTTGATGTGCCATCAATATATGACTTAAGGCTCATGTGTTCATGGTCACTGCTATCTTGCCAAATCAAGGACTAGTCTCAGAAATCTCCTCTAAAGGGAGTGAGGCACAAGTACACATCACTTTGGCTTACATTTTATCAACCAGACCTTAGTTACCTGACTACTTACAAGAGGAGTTAGGAAATGGAGTCCTTATCTGTGGCTATATTCCAGCCTCAACTCCATGCTACGGACTAATGGGAACCATATGTTGTTGGATATCTGATGGTATCTTCCACATTGTTTTCATCTCCTCAAACTCTGTGCTCTTCTCCTTTACATGGAACCATGGGGACCACTAAGTTCCTCTTCTATACCCTAGGAACATGGAGAACTCTTTTTCTGGGTCCACTATACTATGGTCCCTTCCTTATTGGCCCAAGGCAGAGGTCTATCCCCTCAAACCTCCCATCTTTAGAAAATTTCAGCTGAGTAATATGTTATACACTCTATCTTCATATATGGCCCTAAACTTCTGGAAGCAACCGTCAAGTTCTTCTGACAATACTATCACTGACTCCTACTCTGGCCCCATGACTCCACCAAGGACAACTCCATGATGGGCCTGTACACCTCTGGTCAGTGACCCTCCTGACAGGTGTGGAAAGTCTGTCTTCTCATTTTTCAGGCACCTCTAATCTTAACAAATTAGCCTCTTAGAGATTACTCTTACCTGGCTGGGTGGTGGTGGGGGTGGTGGTGGTGGTGGTGGTGGTGGTGGTGGTAGCAGGGATTCTCTTAAGAAGATGGTATATCCTGTAATGCTATCAATTTCTCTCTTTCTGCTCTCCATTATTTTTGGAGAAACTAGGCAAGGGTTGGCTGGCCTGTTGTTTGGGGTTAAATAGTATGCTGAGCAACTTATTAATATTCCTCTGAGGGTAACACCTGAATCCAGTTGTACATTGTGGAGCATTTATCTCTCCTTATTTATCAACTTTGGGAACTAATTGCCCATTTTGAAGTAAGAACAGTCATATGCAAAATACTGTTTTCTAGATCTTGTCTATGCCCATGCAGTATTTTATAGAGTTGTCATCATAGCACAGATCCAGCTTTTAGTTGGCAATTGGTAATCAATTAATAACTGAACAATATTCTGTGATGTTCTTCCTTATGAACTTTTACAAATATTATTATCAATGTCATAGGAATTTTATAGGAATTTTGAAAATTACAAAGAAAGAAGGTATATTTTATAATTACTTTTCATAAAAACTGATCCTTTTGAGATTTTTCAAAACAATTTGAACAATGAAAAGTAAAAAAAAAATTAAAAAACAAAACTCAAGAGCAATGGTCACACCAAAGAAACATTCTGTTTTGACTCAGACTCTTTTGGTGATGCATTAAAAATTTTAATTTAATAGAAAATGTTGTTAAGTATAGAACAGACATTATTATGAAGAAATTGAAATTCAGGATAGAAGAAAAGTAAATAAGACAGCTTAACTAAGTTCATGTCTCTAGACCAGGCAGATTTTATCTCACAATACTGGAACCCCTTATAGCAATGGCAAATAAAGCAGAGATGAAAAAATAGTATAACTGTTGTGATAAGAGAAATGTGGGGACAAGATATGTTTCCAAAATACTTGAAAAATATAAAAAAGTAGTGAGAGGATCATAGCTTGAAAAATATAAAAAATAGTGAGAGGGATCATAGGGGAAAGGAGAGAAAATGAGTGGGAAAAATCAGAGAGAGTGACAAATAAAATCAGAAACTCCTAACTCTGGGAACAAACAAGGGGTAGTGGAAGGGGAGGATGGCAGGGGGATGGGGTGACTGGGTGACAGGCACTGAGGAGGGCACTTGACAGGATGAGCACTGAGTGTTATACTATATGTTGGCAAATGGAACTCCAATAAAAAATATATACAAAAAAAAACCCCACCCTCCATTTAATTCTCGTCAAAACTTCCAAAATACATTCTTGATTTTATTGAATGTCTACATTATATATGTAATTCTTAAATTTTGTATGCTTAAGATTCTTTAAAAATAATACTAAAAGCTCCATTAAAAGTGTACATCTTAATGAATTAAAGTAAGAAAAATGTCAAGTAGCTACCACCATGTTAGTAGATAGGACATCATCCATAATCTCAGAGGCCCTCAACGTGCCTCTCTTACGCATAACCTCCTCTCTCCTGTTAAGGATTATAGCATTCTGACTTCTATGGAAATCACTTTAACTTCCTTAGTTTTATCACCCAAATGTGCATGTCTAATCTGTATAGTTTATTTTTTACTATATGGGGTATAGTTGATAGGCAATAGACTGGAATTATGCAAAATGTACACATGTGATCACACCCATGAAAGCACCACTACAATCAATATAGTAAACATATTCATCAGGACCAAAACTTATTTTGTGCCCGTTTGCGATGTGCCCCCTTCCATGACTTTTCCTGCCCCCCCCCCCATCTCCTGGAATATACTGTTTTACATATTGGTCTCAAAATTCCCAGACTTCACTTAATATCATTTCATAGTAAATACATAAATAAATCCTGTATCTGTAGTCCCACATTTTTTAAGTTTCCCGAAGTACTAGTTAAATAGAGTGAATTGGTTTTTAAGATGTTATACCCAAGACCACACATCCTCCAAGCTGTTCTAAGACTAAGAAAGGACTACTTTCCCATGGAGTACTGAATTCCCATTAAGTAATTATAGTCAGATATGGCTGAGAAGTGTTTCGAAAGATAAGTCCCAGACATTGCTTTTAAAAATATGTGTATATTTATATAATATTTTATTTATATTATTATTTACTTATATTCAATGCATATTTATATGTATTAGCATTTGATAATTTAACATTTTAAATATTAAAAGAACTTTAATATTTTAAATATTTAGTATTTGGTTATATTATATATTACATTATTTTATTACATTAAATGTACAATTAAATAAAGGTAAAATAAATTTGTTAATATATCATACATTAACTATGTAAATATAGATTAAATATAGATATATATGTCATAGATTCCAGAATATATTCTAAGCCCATGAAATGTGTCACAGATAGAATAACATTAACCTTAGTTCATGTTGACCCCTGTAGGAAGATAATCATATACTATTTGGTTTATACTAGTTTCTATAATCTCTAAAATTCAAATAGATTATTTTTACATGTATGTCACTGCTCCTTATGGAATTATCACATAAATATGATTTAAGTAATGGGTATAAAGTCACTACTTCAATGAGTTTTATTTGTTTTACAGATATCCTGTGTTCATTTGCATTATTTTGTAGTGCTTCACTTACGTATCTTATTATGTTTTATACTATGGAGTCTATAACTTTCTATTATGATTTCTTCTTCAATCCACACCCCCTGTAAAATTTTTGTTTTGTAATAGGTTTTAATATTCTTTATATTTTTAAGTTTAAGCTATTGCAGTAAATGAGAAACAGGGATTTTTAAGAGATGGATATAACAATGTTCTTCTGTACTCATCAATATTTTTACTGTGTATATATTTTACCTTATAAATACTACAACATTATACATTTTAAATTTAAAAAAGCAAAGTAAGTCCCTTACTCTATACTTAATGATTATTTCCAATCTATCTTTCCATGCATGGATTTGTTTTTTTCATAATTAATGTATAATTTTACATTCATTTTTTTAATTTACTGCACTTATGACTTTTTCATGGAGTTTCTTAGGTTTAGAGTCATAATTTACAATGATTTCCTATAATATTTTTGAATGGATGTGTGCTAATTGATATTTGGGTTATTCTTAATACATGACTCTTGAAATAGTATTTGGTTTTTTTTATTTCTTTTTATTGAACTGTTCTCATTACCACACTCAGCCTTATGAAATTCTATTCAGTCTCCAAGATTCAATTTAAACATAATTTCTTTCATACAAAGGTTTTCTGACCCCAAATCCCCAGCTTATTATTCCATAAGGGTTTGGCCTACCTTTTCTGTACTTCTGTAACCCTGCCTATACCCCCCAGGTATGGACCAGATGCATTCCCCTCAAAATTCATAGGCTGAAGCCCTGACCTTCAATGTTGATGGTATTTGGATGTGGGGGCCTTTGGGAGGTAACTAGGTTTCTATGAAGTCACAAGCACAGGGCACTTATGATGAGATTAGTTCTTCTAAGGAGAGAGAGCTAACAATCTGTGCCTTCTGCACACACCGTGAGGGTAAACCTTGTGAGGACACAACCAGAAGGCAACAATCTGTAAGTCAGAAAGCATGGTCTCAACCAGGACTACATCTGCTGGCACTTCGTTCTCGGACTCCCAGGCTCCAAACCTGTGAAAAAGAAATGCCAGTTGTGGGCAGCCCCAGTGGCTTAGCAGTTTAGTGCTGCTGTCAGCCCGGGGTGTGATCCTGGAGACCTGGGATCGAGTCCTACATCGGGCTCCCTGCATGGAGCCTGCTTCTCCCTCTGCCTGTGTCTTTGCCTCTCTCTCTCTCTCTCTTTCTCTCTTTCTGTCTCTCATGAATAAATAAATAAAATCTTTTTAAAAATGCCAGTTGTTTAAGCCACCCAGTCTCTGATATTTTGTTACAGCAGCCTGAAGTGACTGAGACGTCTACCTCTATTTCCTCAAGTAACACACTGAACTAAAATTGGCTTCATATGTGTATAAACTCCTCGAGAGTAGGAAATGTGTTTAATCATTCCTTCGCATTACTGATTTTGGCAAAGTGTTTAACAGCACGGAAATGATCTTCAGTAAAATTAGTCATAGTTATAAATCCTGTAGATATAATATCTGTCTTGAAATCCTGGTCTTGCCACTTCTTACCTGTGTGAGCTTGGAGGTGTTGCTTCCCTGTGCCTCAGCCACCTCATTGGTTGAAGAGGACAGTAAGAGCGGCTACCTAGTAGTAGTAATAATAGTAATAATAATGGATATCTCACAGGTTATATTGAAGATTAAGTGTATTAAAGTAAGTGCAACAAACAGTGTCTGGAGCATAGTATGAATTTGTTTCTTATCAGCTATTATCATTACTATTGTTATTATCATCATTTTACAATTATATCTGTTGAAAGAATGCTACATTGTACCCAAAGATCAAGAGGAATACATATAATTTCCTTGAGATTAAGATAAATATCCGATAATTTTGCAATAGGCTAACAGAACCATATAGTTATAGATTTGGGAGGAATATTACAAAGTGATTCATGCGATCAGTATCCTTGAGCTGTTTTAAAAAACAAGGAAAGGATAATTTAAAGAAAATGTTGAAGTCCTAACTGCCAGTACTTCAGAATGTGACCTTGTGTGGCAAGAACATTGTTTTATATATCATTAGTTAAAATAAGGTCACAGGGGGGTAGGGTAGGTGGGCCCTTAATCCAATAGGACTGGTATATTTTCCGAAGAGGAGCACAGAGAGAAGATAGCCATGTAATGATGGAGGCAGAGATTGTGAGGAAGCACCTCCAAGGCAAAGAATATTCAGAATTTCTAGCAAACTCCAGAAGCCAGAAGAGGCAATAAAGGACACTCCTAGTTTCAGAGGAAGTCACAGCCCTACCAATACCTTGACTTCTTGTTGCAAGTCTCCAGAACTACTGTGAACAACATTTCTGTTGTGTTAAGCCCCCCAGTTTGTGGTACTTTTTTGTGGAAGTCCTAGGAAACTGATGCTAGACGCATGTATTTTTTGCCTGTGAGAGGGTTGTAAATAACCTGTGTCCAGAGGGAACACTATGGTAGATTAGAAATTACTATACAGTTTTGGATATCCTCCAATAGGAGGTGTAGTTTGATCCTTTTCCTATTCAGTCTGGCAGGCTTCTGTGAATATTTTCTCTTTCGGCATGTTGAGAGAAGCCCAGATCTCACGGAGAGACCACATGGAGGACTGAGGAGGTGATCTGGTTGAAGGCGAGCTACTACAGCAAACGTTAACTGCTGGTCATGTGAACAAGTGATCTTGGACGTTCCAACTAGGCAAAGCCTAGGAGGATTGCCCCAGAAGCACGCAAGTGAACGCAGTCAGTGTATAGATTGGTGAGGAATAATATATGATTTTTTGTTGTAAGCTACTGACTTTTGGATATTTTGTTATGCAGTAAAAGCAAACCAAAGTATCTTCATTTATTGAATTCTTATTATGTGCCACACACTGTGGGGGACACTTTATATTCATTATCTCATTAAATCTTCACCAAAATTTATATGTCAGATTTTACTCCCACTTTAAGGTTAAGTTAGGACGTTTTCTGGCTAAAAGGGGACTGAGAAAAGAATCCTATAGAAATATGTTAAAACCCACAGTCTTTATTATCTACTTTAATATAATTTTATTAAATGACCTCATAACTTGGATGAGTTATTAACTCTCTTTGTAAATGTTTTTCTCATTCATGAAACAAAACTGATTTCTTATGATGATCTTAGACATACATAGAGTACCCTGTGTAGCCTAAAATCAGATATACGTATGATGTGAAAACCATATCTTAGCTACAAGTGCAAAGCATAAACCTTTTGTTTTGAACTAGAAATGAAATGTCTCTTACTTAAATGTTTTCATCAGTGCACTTGCTGCTCCTCTAATTTTGCTAATTCATTTTGCCATCAGTACTGGTGAGAAGTGGTACATGTAAGAGCACAATAATCTTCTTCCAATTTGAAGGCACAAACTCAGAGGCACTGAAAATGTTGTAGTGTTTTTCATTGCTTGTTCCTTTATTCTCGATATCCATTAACTTTCAGCTTGTGTTTTCAACCACTGTTGAGTGCTGGCTTGATTCTTACTACATTTATTCCTTTGGGCCGCCTCCCTATCTTTTCTAGAGCCAAACCACCCGAGCTGAAGGCATCCTTGTGATATTAAAACCCATGCTGACACACCTGCACAGCTGCATTAGCATCGGGAAGATGGTGAGGTGCATAAATTCAGAGGAGTGTGTCAGGTAGCCAGCTGAAACCTGGTACTAAGGATATAGTTTTTCTGCTTGCTCCCAGGAGACTGATGTTCACTGAAATGTATTCACTGGAGAAGTATTTGTTTTTTTTTCAGTAAAGCAGTCAGCTTCAGAAGGCATTGTTTCTACAGTTTTCAATAGCAGCATTATTAGACAATATACAAACATATTGAATACCAATGTCTTTTCTTAGTACCTTATTGGTGCCATGGTTCAGCTTCATAAAATAAAAGAGCACCCTTTGGACCAGAGACTATTTAATGGGAGAAATAGGTGAAATTATACAGATGTGTGATGCTTATGGATACAGAGATAGGCATAGATAGAAAAATAGAAATAGTGAGATAGATGATATAATCAGAGTCACATTATTATAATAATACCCTCTGGCTAATGTAGTCTGCTAGTTTTCTTCCTGAACTGGCTCTTCCCACTGATATCCCCTTAATCAAAACTCTCCTCTTGTCTAAGCTTAAGGATCAACCTAATCACCTTGATGTAGAAAGTCTTGTGCAGTCAAGCTTCAAGTTGACCTCCTTCTATTGTCTAACACATCACCTGTGCTAGTCAAAATAGATTTCTCATTGCCCCCCCCAGAAAAATCATATATGATTTTACTTGTGTGAAATACTCCTATAACTGTATCGTCCTCATCTGGAATGACCTTTTTGCTTCTCTATACCTATGCAAAGCAAACTGAATTCAAGCTCCATAAAGCCTGCAATAAATGTTCTCTCTTCCAGTGATTCTTTTCATTCTCTGAAATTCTACAGCACTCATTGCCTCAACCACTCTCTTGGCACTTTGCCCTGCATTTTTACCTATCATTTTATGTATGGATCCTGTCACCCGAAAGAGCTTGTCAGGCCTTTAAGAGTAGAAACCATGTCTCATAACTATTTATCTTCATTGCCTAATATAGAAAGCCCTGTAGGTAGTGTGCTCATGATTAATATTTGATGCTGATGATTTTAATAAATTTAGTTATGCACAGATCATATGTTACGCTTAAGTTCCTTGTCTGTCACATTCTTGGCATTAGGGAGAGTTTTTGTCATGACTCTATGTTAAGATCGGCAAAACAACTGTAGATGTTTCTGTCCAACATAATTTTTCTAATAATGACCTATAAAATAAATACCAACAGGAAGAATTCTTGACTTAACAAGGAGATATTTATAGAAATAGCAGAGCTTGATTGAGTTTAAACTACAGGGCAATTGTCTAAAAGGAATGGAAATGCTATGGAAACAAACCTCTGATTGGTAGAATCCAGGTTTTTCCATTCTCCCCTCATATGACCTTTGTTAGGAAAGCCTAGACACTAGAGAATGTGTGCTATTTTTTTAATAGATTGCACTAGAACCTACAGGAAACTGCTTCCTTCTTCCCTGGAAACAGATTCTTGCCCTGGGTAAATGTGTCAAACCTGTATCAAATATTTTCTTCTTCTAAGCACCAAAACCCTATTTATAATCTCACTCCCACATTAAAACCCTCACTATGTTACCATCACTGTCTACCTATGAATTCCTTAACAAACTATCAATAGTGGTATGATATGCAGAAAAATCATTCCCCAAAGATTTCTACAGCCTAATCCCTGGAACCTGAGAATGTATTACATGCAAGACAGAAGTAGTATTGGAGCTAGAATTTAGGTTGCTCATCAGCTGATCTTGAGATGGAAAGTTGATCCTGGATTATCTGGGTGGCCCCAGAGTATTCACAAAAAATACGTAAAAGTGGAAGAGGGAGGCAGAGGAGAGAGTCAGAGAGATGGCAGCGTGGGAAAGACTCAACCCAAAGTTGCTGGCTTTAAAGATGGAGTAACAGTCCCATGAATCAAGGAATGCAGTAGCCCCTAGAAGCTTCAGAAGGAGACTTGCCAACTGATTTTAGCTCAGTGAGATCCATTTCTGACTTCTAATCTCCAGAATGGTTAGAAAATAAATTTGTATTGTGTTGCTTTAAGCCACTAACTTTGCGGTAATCTGCTATTGCAGAAATAGGAAAGTAATACAAGTGGGTGATTTCACTGATTTGTTTGAACAATCCCCCACCAATGGAAAGGGAAAAGAACTCTAATTCCTATTTCATAGAAGATCTTTTATTTTTATTTTTTTAAGATTTTATTTTATTTGTTTATGAGAGAGAGAGAGAGAGAGAGAGAGAGAGAGGCAGAGACACAGGCAGAGGGAGAAGCAGGTTCCCTGCAAGGAGCCAGATGTAGGACTCGATCCCAGGATCATGCCCTGAGCCAAAGGCAGATGCCCAGCCGCTGAGCCACTCAGGTGTCCCCATAAAAGATATTTTATAGGTTAGCATTTTCCACTTAAAATCAAGTTCCTCACTCGAGGCTTAGTGCTTCCAGTTCTTTAAAGTTCTTTCACAGCCATTATCTCACTAAAATCTCACATCATGACCATCCAGTTGCTATTATCTGCATTGAACTGCTGAGGAAATTGAGGGTATAGAGGTTCAGTGACTCACGTTCATGATACAGTAGAGGACACACAGTGCAGTCTAAAACTGAGAGCAGAGAGAGATGAAACAGACATCTGGAGTATCCAATATTGGTTGCTCTTTATGTCTAAGTCACCTTAGAGTGAATGTAACCCTTTGTCATATTTTATACATTCGTATAATTATTCCCAGAATTAGTATTGTGAGTTTCATTTAGAAAGTGTGAGAGAGATCATTTTTGTAAAGAACCTTAAAATCTGGCAAGGGAAATTAGTAAAATGTCATGATCTGTAGTAATTTTAGAATCCTATGGGGCCACCCTTGTCTACCTCTTAAACCATAGCTCCTCCAGTTCTTTCTTGTCCATTGTGTTTTAGTTTCATTCTCTTTCTGTGTCTTGACACACTGAGCTCTTTCCCAACTCAGTACTTTTATAACTAACATTCCTTTTGTCCAGAAAGTTGTCACCTGGATTTCTCCATGCCTAATTTTTTTTCTTATAATTTAGCTTAAGTTTCACTACTTAGGCCTTTACTAATCTCCTAAACTAGAAAGGACAGTAACTTTCAGTTACATGCCTAATTTTATTCTTAGCATTTATGATGCATTGCCATTTATTTATTTTTTGTTGTTGTTGTTAATTTTCTATCTCCCCCTCGGGAGATGGAAACTCTATGGAAGCAAGAGTCTTGTCTATGCTGTTCACTGGTATATATGTATTTTCAATACTTCAAATATTGCCAGGAAGGTATTAACTCTGTGTTGAAGGAACAAATAGTTTCCACACATTCTTGATACCTGTAATACTACCATTAGATCTAACAGACTGAGATGATGAGGGCTCTAAGGAATTGACCTAAGTCAGACATTAGTAAATGGGCATCATGATTTTCTCTCCTGAAAGTCCATTTGCCTTAGGGATATATATAATCAGGTGAACGTATTGAAAAGCATGCACTGAAGCTGAGTTTGGACATTAGAAACAGTTGCTCCCTTCCCTTCATTCTGTTTTTTATGATATGCTGAACATTTAATTTATTAGCAGGCATAATGGTATAAGGGAAAAAAAACTGTTGTGTGATATCCAGCACTGACATGATAAATGCTGCTCCACATGAATTGATCTTGGGCCTGAAGAGACTATGCATTGTACATGGCAGTTTGCCAATCTGTGCCATATAAACTGCTGTCATGGGTGAGTAATGTTAAGATTCATAGGTTACACTGTCTTTATCTCCAAATGATTTAAAAATAATCACTTTCTTCCAGTTTTAAAAATTAGATATCCGTTTGAAGAGAATTCATAAAATATAGTTATTTAGAGAAAAAAATAAGCCACATGCAAGCATATCACCTGGTAATAACTGTTATGATTTGGATGTACATTATGGCAATCTTTTCTCTATAAGTATGCACATACATGCACATATACATCTATTTATACCTAATATGTAATAAATACTTGATAGATTTCACTTGAATATATAGATGAAGGAAGGAAAAAGTAACTATTGGTGACTCCAATCTGATTGAGAATATATTTTGTTTCAAAGATTAGTCATTTGTTTCATTTAAACTGTTGTTAATATTTCACTACTTTGTTCTCATCATTCTAATTTTCTTTCGCTACTTCACAAAGTCTTGGGCTTTTAATTTATCAGTCCAGTTCCATTTAAAGAGATCCAAAACCCAACTTAGAAATAATAAAACCTACTGAAATATGGCAGACAAATAATAAAGCCACATCTCTTCTCCTCACATCTATTCTAGGGGAAGTATTTATTTAAAATTAAAAAGAAAACTAATCTCAATAGATGTGAAATTAGCTTTTGGGGAAAAATATCCACATTCATGATACATGCTCTCAACAGACTAGCAATGGAAATGAATTTCCACAAAATGAAATAGGGCATATATGAAGAACCTAGAGCTAACATTACAATTAGAGAGTCAGAGTCCTCCCTATAAAATTGGAAATTTTGGAAGAACAATTAACCACTTACCACTTTCATTCATCATTGTACTGATGGCACAATGCAAGTGAAATAAACACGAAGCATCAAAATTAGAAAGGGAGAAGTAAAACCAATTCTATATGCAGACAACATAACTATGTGTATAGAAAATTTTAAGTAACCCACAAAACAAAAACAAATAAATAAATTCAACAAGTTTATGGAATAAATGTCAATATGCAAAAAGCAATTGGACTTTTATATATGAGTAACAAAGTTAAAATGATGAAATCAATATAATGTGTAGCTGCATGGTAAGCTATTAAATGTGCAAAGATGAACTTAATGTAAGTTTAGAAAACTTTTACACTGAAAACCACAAAACATTGCTTCTAAGGAATAGTAAACAAAACCTAAATGGAGAGGTATACCATATTTATGGTTTGCAAAACAAAATTGTTCAAAAGTCAATTTCCTCCACGCTGATTTATAGATATTATTCAATCCCCATAAGAAACCTGGCACACTTATTTTCTTGTAGACATTGACAAGCTTATTCTAAACTTTATATGGAATGAAAAGGACTTGAATAGCCAAAAAAAAAATGTAAAATAAAGATCAAAGTTGTAGGATCTGTACTACCTGATTTTAAGATTTATTATTAAACTATACTAATTAAGACAACGTGTTATTGATGTAAAAATAGATAAATGGAAGAGAATAGAGGTCAAAAGTAACCTCATGTGCAGTCACTCAATTTCTGACAAAGTGTGAAAATGATTCAGTGGAATAAAGGAAGGAAAGTCTCTTCAACGACTCCTGCATATCCATATGATGTCTACCTTGCACCATACAAAAAATTAATTTGGGATGAATAGTGGCCCAAATGACTAAGTTAAAAGTATTAGTCTTCTGGAAGAAAACGTAAGAGAATACTTTCATGATAGGTGCTTTAAAAAAGTTTTGTAAACAAAAAGTGATAACTGGCAGAAGAAAAAAAAAATGAAACAATAACTTGATCAAAAATTTAAAGCTTCTGCTCACCAAAACAAATGTCATTACAAAAAGAACAGAGCAGTCACAGACTAGGAGAAAATATTTACTATATATATAGCTGACAAAGAACTCATTTGCAAGATATATAAATAACTGCTACAAATTGACAATAAGAAGTCCAATAATCCAATTACAATAAGCAAAGAATTTGAACAGACTCTTCATAACAGATGATTTACAAGTGGCCAGTAAGCATATGAAAAAATGCCCAACTTGGTTTGTCATCTGAGAAGTTACATATTAAAATAACAAGGAGATATCACTGCACACTTTCCAGAATGAATAATATTCAAATGACAGAAGATACCAAATATTGGAAAAGATATTCTCATACAGTGCTGAAAAAGAGTAGAATAATACAATCGTGTTGGAAAAACGTCTTGACATTTTCTTTTAAAGTTAAACATACACAAATGCTATGACTAGCATTCCGCTCTTAGCTATCCAAGAGAAAGGTAAACACATGTCCTGTGAAAACACTGTTACATGTTTGCTAATAGTGGCTTTAGTTATGATAGGAAAGGGGGAAAACAAGGAAGAAAAGAAAAGAAAAAAAAAACCCAAGTGTTCATCAACATGTAAATGTATAAATAATTTGTGCTACACTTGTAAAATGGAACTTTTCACAAATGTAGGTAAGTACAAAATGGATGGTTCTCGAAAACGTTATGCTACTTGTGAGAACCCAGGCACAAGAGTACATAATGAATGATTCCTTTTCTATGGAATTTTATTTTTTTAATTTTTTTAAAATATTTTATTTATTTATGAGTGATAACAGAGAGAGAGAGAGAGAGAGAGAGAGAGGCAGAGACACAGGCAGAGGGAGAAGCAGGCTCCACGCAGGTATCCCAACATGGGACTCGATCCCAGGTCTCCAGGATAAGGCCCTGGGCTGAAGGCAGAGCTAAACCACTGAGCCACCCGGGCTGCCCTCTATGAAATTTTAAAATAGATAAATTAATCTATGGTACTAGAAATAAGAACAGTGGCTGCCTCTGAGTGCAGGGCCAAGATTGAATACAAAGGTAAATGATGGATATTCCTAAGGGCAGTGACAAAATTCTTCATCTTTATAGGGATAAGGGTACATGGGTTTATTCATCTCTAAAAATCCATCAAACTACATTTTAGCATTAGGGAAATTCACTGTATTTAAATTATGCCTTAATTTGCAAGAAATTTAAAATGGGGGGGTCAGTATTTCAAGTGAAGAGGCTCAAACAATCTCTAATTCATATGTTTCAAGACACATAATTTGTTTATGGATCTTTAAGTCAAAGCTACCCATAGTGAACTAAACAACAATAGGGTCTAGGTAGTTGAATATATTGCTTTCATTTGTATCGGGAATGCTTTGGGCACAAGTGACAGAAAGCTCAGTAAAGATTTTGTTAACAATAAATCCATCAATAGGATTATTCATTCCTGGTATAACTCAGCTTGAAATCTCACACTTTGTCCTCCCTTTCAAGATATGGTTGGTGCCCTTCCAGTCAGCCACATCAAGAAAGGACTGGGAACAAAAATTTTCCTATTGATATTTTTATTTTTATCAGGAAAAGGAAGTCCTCAGGGGGTAAAAATATTGTCTTACTTCTCATTGTCTAGAAGGTCTTTGGACACCCTTAGACCAATTTCAGTTTGAGTGAAATAGGGATGTTGTGATTTATTTGAACCATTGTTTTGGCCTGTGTAGGAGCTTCCCTTTCTGAGACCAAAACATCTCCTCATCCTACCATAAAATCAAGGTTCATTTCATAGGGAAAATTTTGAAGTTGGGTTTGACAATTACACTGATGGTTGCTAATGAGCAGTATCTCACACATACATCTTCCTTGCCTAACTTCTGTTAAGATGAGACACTTACTTCCCACTCCTGATATTTTTCCCCCCATGAGGAAGGACTTCAACTGATTAAACTCCTTCTATTCTTTATCCTTTTACTCATTCTGCCCCAGATGGTAGGAAGTGACTTAGTTGTTGGGTAAATTTGGGAAGAAGAAACAGGCTATGTTAGCTCAGCAGTGAGTGACTTTCTTTTAGAGGAGCCAGACCTGCTGCTCCACCAGGGGGAGGCTTTGCCTCCATGGGGGCCGTGGAAAGGATGTGAGCACAGGGAGGACTTCCCCAGTCTTCAGGTATCAATACTCTGTCTAACTCTATGCAGTTCTGGGGAATCAATGTTAGAAAGGCCACGAGGCTCTGACACCCAAGCTAATTTCTCTGACCCTGCATTTATAAGCAGTAAGGCGGATTGTTACTCTCTATATTAATTTTCCATGTTTTTGGAACTTCAGTAGGGAGGAGGGAAGCTGTTTCTTAAGTCCCCTGAAAGGCTTCAACAATTGGTGCATTGGCTAGGGGCATTTAATACAAGGAGCAGAATTCTGAAGGAAAAGTATATTAGAGAAGGCCATGAATGTATCTCTGGACCCGGGGCTTTCATATGTTACCATAGTGTTCTAACCTTTGAGGGGAGCTTTGGAGGTTTATTATCAGTTTTTAGCTGTCACCCCTTGCTCTCACATTGCAGGCTGGACTAAGCCTGACTTAACTGTACTCTAGTGTGTAGGCCTTAACCGAGGACACAAAAGGGTCTGGTAAAAGCAAGAGACAGTCCCAGCAAAAGCACATGGCACATAGAAGTGTTCTAAGCAAAGATATATGGGAATCACAGAGTTGCCTGGGCAAAGCTTCTTAGCTCTGCTATTGGTGGTCTGGATTGGCTTCTAATAGGTATGTGTAACCAGTTTTAATTCATAGGCTTGGCTCTTCGTAACAGACATAAATCTGTGGCAAAGATTATATTTACAGAAAAAAGAGAATCTTTGTGTCCTTGGTGTTGGTGAGTATAAAATAGTTGTTACATTTAAACATTAAGGAAGCCAAGTTCTTATAATTCTGTGATTTACAGTTCACAAAATCTAGTTTAAAGTCAATGCCAGATGACTGTTCCAAATCCTATCATATATTCAGAGCCAAGGAAAAACTGTTGGGTGTAATTAATCTCATCTCTTTAATGCAGCTATAGATGTATATGTATATTTGTGTATGTATATATATGTATATATACATATGAATGAATGAATAATTCTCAAAAAATTAGTGGATATATTTCAAGATGATTGAATTATTATGGGTGGTATTATGCCCCGAGAGAACATATTTCACAGCTAGATGGAACTGAAGAATGGAAGGAAGATAGTGTCTTGAAGGATAAAAGGCTGTATTGTTCTATTCTAATCCCCTAGGACAGGAGGCATCAAACTATAGCCATGGGTCAAACTGGGCTATTTTTGTAAACAAAATTTAATTGGAACACAGCCACAGTCATTAATCTAAGGTAATCTTCACTCCACAGTGGCAGAGTTGAGTAGTCGTGACAGAGAAGGTAGGAGTCATTGACTTTTTACAGAAAAAATTCGCCACCTTTCCTAGAAGAGGGCAATGAGTTTCAAACTTGAACATACATCCGAATTGCCTGGAGGATTTGCTAATTTACGGATTACAAGGTCTCATCTGCAAAGTCTCTGACTCCGATGTTTCCATTAGGCCCCTAATTTGTATTTCTAGCAAATTCTCAGTGATGGTGATGCTGCTGGGCTGGAGACAGCGTTTCGAGAAACTCTTCCTTACCCACAAGCTTCAGAAGCAACAATAGCAATTTCTATAATCTGCAAAGGTCAAACCAAACCTTTTGTGGAAATGTGGTGAAAGCCTCAGGTCTAAGTATCCATCAAAAGAGGTAGTGGCAGCAACGGAAAAGGGAAGAAAAGAAGAGAACAGAAAAGAACAGAATAATAATACTAATCACGAAGAACCAGAAGGTCATTGGATGGAGTTCACACTTCCTCAAGTACCAGGTTTTGAAAATCATGCATGTCCACGAGGAAACGGGCATTAACAAATGGAAGGAATATATGCTGTATGGGAAAAAAGTCTCCTTCACCCACTTGATCCTTCTTCCAAATGGGGTCCATGTGTTCAGACAACAGGGAAGCCCAGGAGCAGGGCCCAGGTGCACCTGTCACGCGGCCAGCCAGGTTCCAGGGTGGGGGCTGCAGCTGGGGGGGGGGGGTGGTACGGAGGGGGCACGTCCCTCTGGTGCCTCTTCGGTTACAGGCGCACCCATCCGAGGCCGTCGCCCTGAGCCTCGAGGCCCACGCGTGAGCATCGTTCCTGCTGTGGCCAGTCGCGCAGCTCCGGCCGTGGCGCATTCACGGCCTCCCGGGCCCCGCGGAACCCGCCGCCCTCGCCGCCCTCGCAGGCCCGCATCGACTCCCCAGGGTGGGACTCCAGACACCTGGGCATCGTCTCCCCAGGGTGGGACTCTAGACACCTGGGCATCAACTCCCCAGGGTGGGACTCCAGGTACCTGGGCATCGACTCCCCAGGGTGGGACTCTAGACACCTGAGCATCGACTCCCCAGGGTGGGGCTCCAGACACCTGGACATCGACTCCCTAGGATGGGACTCCAGGTACCAGGGCATCGACTCCCCAGGGTGGGACTCTAGACACCTGGGCATCAACTCCCCAGAGTGGGGCTCCAGACACCTGGGCATCGACTCCCCAGGGTGGGACTCCAGACACCTGGGCATGAACTCCCCAGTGTGAGACTCCGGACAATTGGGCATCCACCAACGACTGGCATCTCCGAATGGCTAAGACCGTGGAGACCTCCACCTGCCTTTGCTGTGGCCTTCCCACATTAAGTATGCATATGCGTGGCTGGGAATGTGTTTGCTGGGCCTTGACTCCCAGGCCCTGTGTGGCTCACCTCCTTGATGTGGTGATAGCAGGGGCAGCTCTTCATTGTCCCACATGCCCCATTCACTCCCTCAGGTGTTAAACACCAGAATGTACCCAAGAACTGGCTTTGCAGTTTGTGATCCCGAAGGAACATCATCTCTTTTCTGAGAATCGAGAACCTCAATATCACACCAACGTTTTGCTGAAAATGATGGGGTTTGGACTTAACTTAAAAATTTGGAGGTTTGGACCACAAACCAAAGGGCAGAATGATTTGAATCTAAATAGTAAGGCAGTGGAACTTCCATATTCGAGGATTTTAACTTGCAAGTGGATTTAACCATTCTCCCTTGGAATTTAATACTGGGAGAGTGTTTTTTATTTCCATTGGGATGTCCCTATTCGAGGGTATTTTTATTTGAATACATTCGATGTCCTTGCAGAATTTCTGGAATGCTACGTGGATGCTGTGATTGGGATGGAAAACTAAATAGGAACTGGGTTTTTACTCTTGGGTACAGAGTGGCCTTGGAGCAGACCTAGATGGTGCTTTGTTCTTATCAATTTTAGCAAAATCTGAAGTATCAGTGGTTCCAGGATGATTCCTAAAGAGCAGTGGTTGGGAATGGAGAGGCAGTCTAATGTATTTCTCTGATAGACTGTTGGTCCCCTCAAAGAGGACAGTCACACTCCTGCTTGAGTATAGGCTTTACCAAAGGTTTAATAGGTTTTGAAGAACAAAGTAGGGGAATTTTATGGGGAACACTTAACCCTCATTCTTCCTGTTTACTGCCTGTAAAAGAAACTCAGAATGTGTCCCTTTACTCACAGCAACCCAAAGGCAGTGGAGTGAACAGTCTGATTAGTAAAACTGGGAAGAAAAAATAGGCGTATCCGCTAGTCATCTGCTCTACTCGGAGCTACCACTTCTTCCTTTTAGAACTAACGTAAAGCTGTCTGCTAGGGGGACAGGTTGCTCGGTTTTTCCAGAGGTAGATTCTGCTTCCCCTGACTATGAGAGACACTGGGTGGGTAAGTCAGCCTAATTTGGGGGGGTTCAATATTAGGAGCGCATTTAGCTCTCACAACAAAGCTATGACCTTTAACTTAGCATTAAATTAAGAGTAGTAGTATTTTGACCTCCATATGCCACTGTTTTACTTCTCAGTATGTTTTGAAACTAAATAATAAAGATGCTAATTTGGAGGGAAGAAGCGATCTTCCCTCAGAAACAGATTTTACCCCTTATTTACTCTTACTACATTGCTTTCTTTTTTGACCACGAAAGCAATTTTTCTATAGTAAGCTAGTGAATGAAGGGATTTTGTCAATTAAAACAACAAAAAAGTCTGTGGACTCTAGATAACCTGTGGAGATTTGTTTTATAAATCTCTTCTCCCCCTACAATAAGTAAAAGTGTCAGCCTCACTCTGAGAACAGGTGTGTACATTTACATTAAATAAATTATTCATTTGCTAATATCGTGGGATTGTTTTGTGGCGCATGAGAATAAAAGAAAGCTGTAATAATCTCCATCCCTTGCATTATGCTTATAACATTAGAAAATAGGTTTTTTTTTTTTCTGGAAATATTCAACAAACAGGTTCTCTTTTCAGTCCCTGAGGTACTATAGTAGGCAACAGAATAAATCCAATAAAAATTTGGAATTTATTTTTGTTCTTTGTCATCACCTTTCGTTAATGGTATGTAGGTTTCAATATCAAGGCACATGCAATATGGTTTGGCTAGACTGAATGTTATTATTTTGATTCCCTTTGCTAAGCTTAAAGTATTCTCCTTTCCCCTTCCCTTCATTCTGGGGAATTTTGTACACTCACTCATAGTCCTAGTTTTTCCCAGAGCTGGAAAATTCCCGTATCTAGTCTTTGGTGCTTTTCCCATGTACACATACCACTGTGTAGCCTCTCCTGCTCAGCCATTCTAAACTCACTAATTATTCCTTTCTAAACACCACTGTATACTTCCTGCCTCTACCACTCAGTTCGTTATTTAATATTTTGTCATTCGCATGCACGGTGTGCATACCGTGCAGATCTAAATACAGGCTTCTTAGCCAATCTTAATATTTTGCGCATCACTCAAAGCATTATATTTTGCAACTTGTACATAACTTTTAGGCACCACTTTTGAATGTACCTAACTTTCCTAAGTGGAAGAAACCTTATTCAAGGAAGATAAAGAACCCTTTGGAGCTTCTACTGAGGGTACAAAAAATTTAGTATGTGCTTATTTTCTAAAATCTGTACCACATATATGGTTGAAATTATGCCTAACATTTGAACGACTAATAATTCACACATGAGAATAATTTTAGGTATTATTTTTCATGTATCTGAGATGTATAAACCCTATTTAGAGATGGAACTATCCTTTTTTAATTGGTATGTACTCTTTTGCTTTCATTTATAAAATCAATGTTACTGAGGCATAATTAGCATATAATAAAATCCACCCATTTAAGAGTATGATTCAGTGAGTTTTGAATTATAAACTATGTAACCATCACTACATTCAAGATATAGGACTTTTACTCAACCTAAAAGTCCTTTGGAGCACAAAAGGTTTGTGTATGTGTGTCCACGCATGCGTTTATTTACTTTTAAATTACAGTAATGTGCCATAAAAGAAACTTTTTTTTGGCATATAGTTTGTTTATTGGGACACTTAAACATTATCTACGTCATGTTTTAGTTAAAAACTGAAGCTTAGAGTGATTTTTCTAAAGGACACAGATATAGCTAGTATAATAGGAAATAGCTAAGCCTTGATAAAGCCTTGCTTTTAAAAGGGTGGACATGATAATCTTCTAAATGGATAAAGGAGAAGCTCATCAACCCACAAGGCAAGGAAGTCTTAGTTGCCTGCTTGACTTAATTTACCTGCTTCCTTTCTGTCTGAGACCAGGCAGGGGAAGAGGAATCAAGAGCTATACTGAATACTGGCGTCTGGGCCGATGACAAGCCAAATGATCAGGTCTTTCTCTCTAATCCTTACCTAGTAGACTGCTGAGGACTTCTCACAAGAAGTGAATTATTTTAGTCATAATAAGAAATCAGCCCCCACAAATAGTAAATCCTCACTTTTCATCTGTGTTTGCCATGTCGTTCCATGCACCGAATTGTTTTAGCTTAATGGCCTATTTTTCAATCACTTAATATGTTGATGCTAACGCAGAGGCCTTTGTGGATATCTTCTGGTCATTGGGTTGAGACAAAAGGTTCATTTTTTTCATCCTGTGATGTGCAGACAGAAATGAATAGGCGGTGGAACAGATCCGCCATGCATTGCTGCCACTCTGCATTATTAAGCATGCAGCACTCGGCCTCTTGGCTTTTTTGGGTATTCATTTTCAGAGACAGGGCCCTCTTTTACTTTGACTTTTTGCTGTGAATGAATAAACTGCAAATAAAACTGCTGAAACCTGCTTTCTCCCTCAGACCACTTATTTCTTTGGATGCTTCCGATTCAGAGGCAGTAGGGTCTTCAATAGGGACTGTTTTAACTTTTACAAAAGGAGCTGTAGTTCTGCCCCTGAAAATAAAGTAAGTTAACATTTCAGAGTAGATCTATGAACAAAACACTTGCTGCAGAAACTTCCTGGTAATTGTTTTTTTAAAGAATACATACGATTGGGAGAAGATGAAGCTGAAGACACTCAGTGACAAAATCAGGCTTGTCTCCATTCGAAATTGCTGACTGTATGAAGACCGTGTAGACCCCCTCAGCCTTTGTTTATTTTATAACTTTAAGTCTCATTAGCCAAGTGCCCGCAAACTACCCTCCTCCCCTCAAAACCTCAGGAAAGGATCTAAGAAGCTATCTCACATTAAGGCTTAAGGACAGACTCAACATTCAGTGTTATCCCTAAATGGCATCTCTGATCTTGGATAGACAGATGAAACTTCATGCTAAATGAATGATGCTTCCGTGGTATATTCAGAGCTATATTTTTAATCATCATTTGGCAGAATTAAAATGTTCCCTAAGAGCATACATGTCTGACTTTGTGTAAAACTGTACAAGGCGTGGATCACTGCTCTCCCCGACAGCTCCTTCACTCAGTGAAGAAACCGTTGCACGCTCCCACTCCACTCCCTATAACCATAGCCAGTTGGGCCCTGAGGAAGAACTGCTCTGAGAACTCATTCATTCACTTAGCAGGAACAGTGGATTGTGTAGCTGGACATACTAGAGAAAGTTGGGCCAAGCAGATTCCTCTCTGGGGAAGAACCTTCATTTCTTCTCTTGCTTCCCCCAGCAATAGTGAGTCATGTTCTAGGGAGGTTGGACACTGGGGCAAATCGAGTCGGTTATCATTGTTCTCACTCTTATTTTTAACTAATTGATTTCTTTCGCTGAATTTGTTCCCATGGTGACAACACAGGCCGCTTGGGTTAAGCAGCTCAGAAAGAGCAATGAAACTTGAAGGAATTCATTTAGTTTTGTCTCCACTTGCCATCATTTCCAAATGCTGCCAACTGCCTCATAGGTCACATCATCTTTGAGTCCCCAGGATATCTCTGATGAATTTTAAGATTGTTTTTATTTTCTTCCCCATTTAAAAAGGGCACTTTGTTTTTCCTGACACACACACAATACTTTTACTGAAGCTTCCATGTCACATACTTCAATACGTAATAGTGACAAAATCCATAAGGAAGAGCAAGGACAAAAACTGACTGATGTGGGGCCTTTGCACAGCCCATTTCCCCAGTGTAGCTCTGGTCTTTCTCCTATTCTTTAGCCCTATCAACTAACAATGATTATTTTTTCTCTCTCACCCCAACTATTACTTCCTCGAGAAGCCTGCTCTGGCCACTCACGCCGAATTAGGCCCCATTGTTCTTTCCGTCCACAGGTCCTTTAAGTTCTTCTTTAAAACTTTTTATCATAGTTTGTAATTACATAATTTTGTGATTGTTTAAATAGCATCTTTCGTTTGTCCCAACTAGGCTCTGAGCTTCTAAAGATAAGGTGCCTGACTCTTTGGTTTATCACTGAAATTCTAGCACCTAGCACAATGATTGTGAGTGGACTTGATAAATATTCATTTTTTTAAAATTTTTTTTTTAATTTTTATTTATTTATGATAGTCACAGAGAGAGAGAGAGGCAGAGACACAGGCAGAGGGAGAAGCAGGCTCCATGCACCGGGAGCCCGACATGGGATTCGATCCCGGGTCTCCAGGATCGCGCCCTGGGCCAAAGGCAGGCGCCAAACCGCTGCGCCACCCAGGGATCCCTAAATATTCATTTATTGAATGGATGGAAAAATATTTAATTTCTTCCATCCTAAGGCTAGAATCAAGTTGACAGTTTACTTGGATGTATTAGTCAGCTCGGGCTGCCGTACCAAAGGGCTGTAGACTGAGTGGCTTAAATAACAAAACTTTCTCGTAGTTCTGCAACCTGGGATGTCCAAGATCAGGGTGTCAATTAGGTAAGAGCTCTCTTCCTGATTCGCAGATGGCCACTTTCCCCTTTTTGTCCTCACCTAGCAGAAACAGAAGTGGGAAAAGAGAGATCTTCCTCTTCTTAGAAAGGCATCAATCCCATTGGATTATGAGCCTTTCTCACCTCCTCACAGACTCTATCTTTGACTACAGTCACATTGGGAGTTAGCGCTTCAAAATAGGAATTTTTTTTTGGGGGGGGGCAGGGGACACAATTTTGTTCATCTAACTGGATTAAGCTTACTTGACCTGAAGTTATCACTGTCCTTCCAGCAGACGTTTTAACTTACTACTTTGCAACTCTTCTGTTTTCCTCTTCTGCAAGCAAGTCATTATATTTTTGCAAGAGAACATTTTGGTTCCTGCTAGACTCTACAGTCTCTCTATCTCTGTCTGTCTCTGTCTCCTCCTCTGTCTCTCTGTTGCTATTTGGCTTTTGGGAAAATACACTTTTCAAAGTTTATTATTTTCTCTGACTTGAAAGTTCTGGTGCAGGATGCCAACACAAAAGTGTATTAATATAAGCAAGACTCAAAAATCATTATTGATGCATTAACATATTAAACATATTTCTCGTGAAAATCTTCAGTGTTTGCCACTGAATATTACTGGGCTTTGATGTTCTTTTTTCCTAGATGGCTTTTATTTTCCTCTATTTCATATCCTTGACTGACGGTGAGCCCTGGTTCTTGATAGTCTGCCTTTACACAAAGTCTTATATTTGTCTGCAAAGACTCTATTTAATTTTTAAAATCATTTTTATTACTCTGTTCAAGGGAGTCATCTGGAAATGACATTCTGTAATAAACTGCCTTTGACAAATATTATTTTTTTTCTTGTGAAAAGCTCCATTTCCTGTTTTTCTTCTTTAAATAGCCATTGGCAGTTCTCTGATTGAGAATGCAGGGCTACCAGAGGAACAGCTCTTGCCAAGTGAGCTTTTTTTTTTTTATTTTTTTAATTCCTCCTGCTTTTATGTTATATTTAATCAAAGTGCACCATTTTACATTCTTTTCTTTTCTCCCGATTTTACTTTAAATCTCTTTTCTGTAATTGATTTTCCGGTTTTCACTGAACCTGCAAATGAATGCAAAAATCTGTTAAAAGAAACTTTTCATTTATTAATTCACTGTTGCGTTGGCCGGCCATTTCTGGGGGAATAAGGAAGTTGAATCAGGTATGAGCCTGGTCTGTGAACAGGCTACTTGAGTACTGATTTTGAAGGTCCTCAGTGAATAACATTCTACTTGAAAAAAACAGTTTCAGGCTAACTTCGTGCATTAATGAGGCGGTCATATTGACTAGACTTGTGAAACAAGAAATAAGCCTCCTTCCTTGCTACCTTACCCTATTTGAATTTCATGCCAGTCTGGACCTTAAGTGTCCCTTTTCAATGGAAGGGTTTTACATCTGTCTGATCCATTTAGGGTAGAGCCGGGGGCATTTATGACAAAGGTGACCAGGTAAATGGCAGTAATATAAAACAGTAAAATCCCATCACCTGGCTGTGCTGATTTATTCCATGCCCATGAGAATCAATTTATTATCTAGACAGAATCAAGGACCAATTTATCTATTAAAGCGTTAGCACTAAAATGTTAACTTTTTTTTTTTACATAAATGTTTTAAATATCCATTTACGTTCCAGAAGATGATGGAAAAATGAAGTTAAATTGGTCATTGTTTCTACCTTCAAGGATGTTATAGTCTACTAGAAAAAATATAGATAATAGATGAATAACAAGGGAGAGAGTGATTATGAGCATAGGAATTCAGAGAAGGGAGTGATGATTGTCATTTCATTTATGAAATAGAAGAAAGATTTTCAGCATGGAGGCATTTGTACTGCCGCCTGAAGGATGAAGGAGAATTGAGCAAATGGAAACGATAGGCAGGTATTCTGGGCAGAAGAGCCAGATAAAAGAAATAACAAAGTCATTTGTTCCCTAAATAGGTTGGAAAGGAAGGACTGGAAAAGAACACAGAAAATATTGGATGTCACTTAGATTTTAGACATTGTGAAGATCTTAGGGGATCTGAGGTAGGGGAGAAGAAATAGAAGGAAACAGTAGAAATTTATGTTGCATAGAATTGTAGACTTTACAATGTATTAGGAGGTCAGGAACTAGCAGTCACATTTGAGTCTGTAGTCTTTATCCCAGGTGATTGGGAGAATGATGTTCTCAGAAAGAGGAGCTATGAGGTTTGGAGCAAGGTGTTTTGGAGAAGGAAATATTCGATTTCGAAAATAAAAAGATGTTTCTATAAAATCTCCCCAAGCCTCAATTGTTTAAAGCAATACATAACTTTCAGGGTAGAGATTTAATACTAGATTTTAATATAGATATAATTCCTAGAACTTCATATCTGAGAGAAATTTATAAGAGCGCCTCTGTCCCAGCTGACATAGCCTTTGTTCCCTACTACTATTTTGTTAAAGAGGTTACATGATAACTTACTATCTGCATTTTGTTTTTGGTTTGTTTTCACATAAAGTGCAGTCAAGAAAGAAGAGAGCTATGTAAAGAAAACCCAAACAGGCCATATATAAGGAGGCAGAAGCTTAATTAAAAAAAAAAAAAAAAAAAAAAAAGACCTACTGAGGGATCAAATTGGAAACTGGGTGAGATAGCAGGTGATGACTTTTGAATACATTGATATTCAAATTGGATTCATCTGATGATTGTGGGCTCTAGGATTTAAGATTCACACGCCTTTTCTAACTGGCGTCAGAGCTCTCTGTTTTCTGAAGATTCTGACAACAGTCTACGGTGGTATGAGAGCTCTGCCATATGTGAAAACTATACTGGAAAAGCCTGGGCCTGGACTGTGGGTGTTAAATAGAAGAGCGGTCACATGGAAGACTCTCCAGGCTTGTCTTTATATGGAAGAAAAGGATGGTTTGTACATCTGTGTGTGTGTGTGTCTGTGTGTTTAACAATTATTTTGTTTGAAAGAGAAGAGAAAATACTTTGTTCTAATTTCTCCTCAAGTGTTCTTTAGCTTTTGACCTAAACCCAAGTGAGATTTTCTTTCTTTTTAAGCACAAAGACTTTAAAGAGTATTTGAGTTCTTTTCAGCGAGATTTTTTTTTATAACTCTCAAATTCAATTGCCTTTGAGGAAGTACTAACAATAGAGAATCAAGTAACATTTTCTCATGTGCTCATATAACCTAATTGATTAACTAGATGTTTATGTGTATTATGAAGGTATAAATGCTATAGGTTGTCTTACAAATTTGTTGATTTCTTATTTAAATTCTGAGGTTCAGATGAAACATCAGCAATATCTAAGCCCGTGTTCTCCCACCCAGGTCTATATAAAATCTCCATTCTTATTTTGAGTTCTGCAGCAAGTGTCTGGAAACCCATTGGAAATAGATAATGGGAGAGTGCTGTTTGATAAGCTACCTTTTTTCTTTCTTACATCTACTAACTAGGTAGAGCGAACCTTGAATTTCTTTGGAAGTAGAAGCAAAGCCAAGTAGACTAGATTGAAAAATTCAGACCAGTTCTCATGAGAGAGCCTAGGCACGTAGGGATTTAAATCACAGGCAAGCAAATGGGAATAACGGGTTAGAAATAAGAACCAGAAGATAATATAAATTATGAGAAAGTCAGGTAAGGACTGTGTGCAATAAAGGAGCTTGGTATTACAGTGGTAGCTGCCTGGACTGGAGCTTCCTACATATTTTATGTCAGAGGAACTGTACATTGTTCAGAATCCTGGACTGTGATTTGAGCGCAGTGAAATGGGGAAGAAGAAAAGCAGAAGCAAAGTAACTGCTGCTAGTGAAATATGACCCTTTAAAAATATTTGAAATGAAAATTATATATATTTAGGATGTATAACATAATTTGATATACATATACATAGTGAATGGATTAGTATAGTCAAGCTAATTAACATATTTTAAAACTAGAGAATATATTTAATTTTAATTTCAAACATTTTATTTATTTATTCATGAGAGACACAGAGGGAGAGAGGCAGAGACTCAGGCAGAGAGAGAAGCAGGCTCCATGCAGGGAGCCTGATGTGGGACTCCGTTCTGGGACCCCAGGATCACGCCCTAGGCCAAAGGCAGATGCTCAATGGCTGAGCCACCCAGGCATCCCTATATTTAATTTTAAAATTAAAATTTACATATATTTATATTATAATTAAATTAAAGCTTATTTAATTTAATATATTTTTAATTCCAGCCTAGTTAACATACAGTGTTATATTAGTTTTAGGTGTACAATATGGTGGTTCAACACTTCTATACATAACTCAGTGCTCATCATGAGGAGTACCCTTAATCTCTGTCACCTATTTCACCCATTCCCCCCACCCTCCTCCTCTGGTAACCATCACTTTGTTCTTTATAGTTAAGAGTCTGTTTCTTGGTTTGTCTCTTTTTTTCCTCCTGTGTTTGGTTTGTTCCTTAAATTTCAAATTTGAGTGAAATCCTATGTTATTTGTCTTCCTCTGACTTATTTCATATTTTGTACTCTCTGGATCTATCCATGTTGTTGCAAATGGCAAGATTTCATTCTTTTAAATGGGCTGAAAAATAGTCCATATACACCATACCTTCTTTATCCATTCATCTATTGATGGATGCTTGGGCTAAACTTCTTATATAGTTACCATTCTGTGTGTGTGTGCACACATGGGTGTGTGTGTGTGTGTGTGTGTGACAGAGAGAGAGAGAGAGAGAGAGAGAGAGAAAGAAAGAGACAGAGAGACAAAAGGACATGAGAGTCCCTGAAATCCTGGAATCCAGTATTCAATACAGTATTATTCACTCTAGTCCTCATGTTACATGTGAGATATGTTGACTTACTCATCCTACATAACTGCAACTTTGACCCACATCTCTCCATTTCCCCTATCCCTTCCACTTGCTTTCTACTTTCTGCTTCTATGTATTTAAATTTTTTAGATTTTACATATAAATTAGATCATGAATTTTTTCTTTTCTGTTTCTGGCTTGTTTCTCTTAGCATAATGTTTCCATGTTCATCTGCATTGATTTTCTTCCTTCCATCTGTCTGTCTATTATCTATAACAATTTCTTTATCCATTAATCTGTTGCTGAACACTTAGGTCATTTCCATATATTGGCTATTGTAACTATTGCTTCAATGAACATGGAAGCATAGCTATCTCTTCAAGGTCCTTATTTCCTTTCTTTCCTTTGAGTATATGCCCAAAAGAGAGATTGTTAGGGTAGTTCGATTTTCAGTTCTTTGGTAAAACTCCATGTTATTTTTCATAATGGCTGTCCCTGTTTACATTCTCACCAACAGTACACAAAGGGTTTCCTTTTTTCCCATGTCCTTGACAACATTTACCTTTTATTTATTTTTTGACAATAGTCATCCTAACAGATATGAGGTGATATATCACTGGGTTTGATTTGTATTTCCATGATGATTAGTGATGTTGAACACCTTTTTGTATGCCTGTTAGCCATTTATTTTCTTCTTTGGGAAAATGACTACTCAAGTACCTTGCCCAGTACTTAATTGAGTTATTTGATGTAATACTTTCTGTGCATTGTTCTATCTATCAAGATAAATTTTTATCTATGATAAAATCATTGAAGGGTCATATCATGTGAAACATCCTAGTTCATACGATAGCTAATTGACCAACTTAAATTTTAATAATTATTCAAATTTGGCAACACTACTTTAGCGTGATCTCTTTCAAACAAGTAGCTTACCCCTAAGACCATAGAAACCGAGCTCTTCATCTGCTCATTCTAAGAAACTAGAGAGACATGTATACCAGAAGATAAATGGTTCTGGTTCTAGGTATAAATTTTTCAGCAAAAGCAATTTGTTTTTTGCTTATCTAAACCACTCTATTTTTGGTTATTCTAACTGGTCCCTGACATCAGCTGATGTTGCAAATGGTGACAGCAGCCAATACAAACTTTCTTTCCTGCCTATGGTCCAACAAACAGCTGACCTCACAACTCTATTACTTGGTAGCAGTGGCCAAAACAGTAATCATGTGCTTGGAGTGAACAGTAAACATTTGGCCCAGGGAGTCGAAGGTAAGAGATTAATTCCATCTGTGTGTTACTTCCTGAAAGCAACAGCTTTCTTGAATCTACCTTGAAGTTCAGAAGGGAGACCTTTGACTACAGCCTGGAATAGTAGAAAGGGAGAATACAAGGGGAAAAGGCTTGCAATTTCATGATACAACTATAAATCAGTAGTTATCTTTGCTATTTAATAGATTATGTCCTTTGTTGTAGTACCTTTTTTGAATTGAAACTAATGAAGTTCTTCTTGCAGGAGAGGATGTTTGAAGTGATTGCTTTTGATTTTTGGGAGCTCAAAAGAGCTAGTATTTTGAGGAGGGGAATTGGTTAATCATTAGTATTGTTAATGAAATTTATTAGCAGCTGCCTCATCACTTTTAGCCTCTTATTATATTATAGGAAGGTCTGCTACTTTGTGATGTGCTACAAAGCCTATCTACATAGAGCACTGAGGGTTCTGGCCCTGAACTAAAACTCTGTTCATGGATGAGAGAGAAAAATCTCTTAGAACATCAACCTCAGGATGAAGAGGAAGATGAATCCTTTACTCAAATTCTATGCTAGGACTCCTAAGAACAAGATAAGCCACAAAGCTCCAAGGGAAGGGAAATATTAACAACTTTTTAAATTTTGTTCAGACAACTTTAGGAAATAAAGATTGTTTTTTTTTTTTTTTTAATTGCACAATGAAATAGGAGGTCTTTTCCACTTAACAGGAGTGAGCTGTAGCTTTGAGTATTGTAGTTTTATCTTCTGCTATTCAGGATTATTCCCATCAATGCAGTGGTGTAAAGATCCTTTGATTCCATCCTTGAACTCTGCCTGCCTTGAGCATGATCCTATCATATTTCTTCCTCCTGTAGAAACTGACAGTCCTCACCCACACTCATTCTGTTTACATAGTTAACAGCTTAAGTTGACTACATCCTTCAGCCTATTTCCTTGTCCTCCTGTCTATAGTAATTATAGATAGGGAAATATTATTGGAAGTGGAGTCCCTGTTAGAAATAGAGTTAACTCCCTTGAACCTAATCTGAATGCCTAATAGTTTAGATGTTATCAATGCCTAATGACCTCAAGAGAAAAAACTGAAGGCTGAATATTTCTAAATTAGAGATAATTTAATTATGAGGAAACCTTCACATTAATTCATATTAACTTTCACATTATTAGAAAAATTTCACAGTAGGAAAATTTCTGAATATATTGTGGCTTTGGTTATACCAGTTTTCTCTATCTAAATTCCCTTATTTATCTTTGGAATATTAAAAATCACTTGAACTGTCCCTGAATCATTAAATTCACAACATGCTTCAAAATTCTTCTGCAAAACTTGGGAAGAGGTTTTAATAGAGAATTCAAATTTATAAAATAAAAATTTATTATTTTGTCACTATCCATTTTATCAAAGGTGACAACTGCATAGTAGCATCTCGCATATTGATTTCTTAGATAAAAGAACCGAGTACTTCCATCTTAACAGTCTTAAAATACTAAAGCTGTTTTTCACACCTAGCAATTACTGAGAATGCATTTTTCACACAACTGGCAAATGTATCAAGCCGCATGAGCAAATCCAAATGCTAAAATGTCAGGAGAGCAGGTGAGATCACCTATACCAACACAAACTAGACGTTTTTATTTTCAAGGAACTGCATTTCTTTCTCTCTTAAGAACAATGACTAAAACTAGGAACACAGTCCACGAAAGAGTTGAGCTAATTCCCATAATGCCACCTCTGCTCACTCACTCTTCTATTAAAGCTGCAGAGGCAGTCCTCGTTAATGCCTTTTTGTCCTATGAACTGGTCCCATTGTGGTTCAGAATGAGAAAGTAGAAGGGTAAAAACAATTTTTTGGACTAGTTGAGCAAGTGATTCCTTGGGGATTCACCCCTGACCTTTTCAAGGGCCAGATTTCCATAAATAAATTGGGGCTTTGTTTTCTTCCACGAAGATTGCTAATTCAAACTTAAAAGACATTTGAATGCCAGAATCGCTTTACTGTTCTTTTGCTGTAATGATTTAGATTGAATGTCATTGTGCACTCAAGCTTGCCAGGTAATTGAGCAACTATGGTCTTTATTTGATGATATAGTCATGGCTCTTTAAATATCAATGACCATGGTGTTGGAGTATAAAATACTAGTTGGCAAATATGTAGTGATTATGAATAAGATACACATCACTACAAAAATTTGTTATTTTTAAATTAATGGGTTTCAACATTATTAACTTAGAATAAATTATGTCCTTAAAAAATTTTAATTATGTAATTATGAATCAGATTTCCCTTGGAGAGCAGAGCACTTTGTTGAAAGTATAGGCTTTTATTTTTTCTTCTTTGCTGGTGAGAAGAGTAGCTATTTTAAAAATAACTTCTTTATTCAGCGAGATTTCTTTTTGGGGTTTTCTGGTTTTCATGGCACGTTCTCTCATAATCTCTATAGTTCATTACTTTTCATATGTTCATTATTTGTATTAAAGAATGGATCATGGTTCAGTAAGATACATATTTTTAGTTTTTGTTTTGTTTGTGGGTGGGAATTGGCTTAACTGATTAATTTTCACCTTACCTTTCAGACTTTGAAGTGAGTCCTGCATTGGTGCAATGGCTGACCAGTTTGTAGAACACCTTTGATCATGAACCCAGAGAGGAAGCAAAAGGTAAGTAAATTAACACTGTATGGCTCCAGCTCTATGTAAGCAGTGAGGTGGGAATTTTGACTACTTAACACCAATACTATCAAGATGATTAAGCACAAACTATGTACACCATATTCCATACTTAAAATACATTACATTTCTAAATTTTTATAACTACTCTGAAATAGGCATTAAAATCTCCTCTTTGGGTGATCCCTGGGTGGCTCAGTGGTTTGGTGCCTGCCTTCAGCCCAGGGCATGATCCTGGAGTCCCGGGATCGAGTCCCATGTCGGGCTCCGTGCATGGAGCCTGCTTCTCCCTCTGCCTGTGTCTCTGCCTCTCTCTCTCTCTGTTTCTCATGAATACATAAATAAAAATCTTTAAAAATAAAAAAATAATAATAAATAAATAAATAAGTGAGTGAGTAAATAAATAAATAAATAAATAAAATCTCCTCTTTGCAAATGAGCAACTTAAAGAGGAACAGGTCATTAAATGGCAAAGTAGACATTTGAACAGAACCTGTATTTCCCCAAGTGTGTTTTGCAGAACAAAATCAAGTAAGAAGGGTCCTGTAACAATAATAAATACACAAACCTATCTGCTGAATGAATGAATAGAATCATGAAAACCCACTTTTGTTTGAATCCAACTAATACTTATCATGCACTTACTTTTTGCTGATTGTTTTCACATAAAATAATTCATTTGATCTCTTCATACCTTATGCTACTGGTTAAATAATTCTCATTTTACCTATAAAAAATGAGATGCAGAAAGATTTATCAATGTGAGGCAGTTAGTAAATTAAGGAACAAACATATTCTATCACCTTATCTCCCAATGGTTGCTTGTCTCCCTCACCTATAGGAATGTTTTCCTGAGAGCTTTGGACCATGGCATGTCTTAGAATATGAATTAATATTATGGTGCAAACAGGTGGTAGCATTTTTAGTTTATCTGACAAAACTCTTGATCTACTTTGTTATGAAGTTGGGCTGTGGAAAGAATTTGGACACAAAGGTCTTCTTTGGTTCCCTCATTTTAGAAGTCCAGAAGAAAATAATATATTATGTAACAGTCATTTAAAATAGACTGTGTTTTTTTTTTTTTTTTTTTTTTTTTAATGTGCAGAATAGGGCACAGGCTGGATGGTTTTATCTCCCTAGATTACTTTCCTTAGATAACTTTATTGTCTAATATAGTCAGGCCCTCTAGGTAAATATATAGTAAAAACTGATGGGGGGGGGGGCATGTACGGCTTGTGTTAAATATTTGAAAGATTTTTTAAAAAGCTTTTATTTATTCATGGGAGATAGAGAGAGAGGCAGACACATAGACTGAGGGAGAAGCAGGCTCCCTGGGAGGAGCCTGATGCGGAACTCGATCCCAGGATGCTGGCATCATGACCTGAGCCAAAGGCAAATGCTCAACCACTGAGCCACCCAGGTGCCCCTGAAAGATTTTTAAACTCTGTGCTGGTGATGGTGTGGGAAAAGGAGCACTGTTTCACAATGCAGCTGAAGATGTAAATCGGTATCCTACTTCTGCAAGGCAGTCTGAAAAATATGCGTCAAAATGTAATATACTCCTGTTCTCTTACTCAGCAATTACACTTCTATCTTCTAAAATAGTGATACTTTAAGATATTTAGCACAGTGTGATTTAAGGCTGTGATCACTTTGAAACAAATATCCTAAAATATTTATCCCAAATATCTATAACCTAAAATCAGAGATTTGGGTAAGTATGTCATAGTGCACGTTTATAATATCCCATTATGATAATGTGGTAGATCTATATTTATGAGGAAAGAAGTTTATGATATAGTATTAAATGGAGCAAGAAGTCACAAAATACTGTATTCATCATTTAGGTATATATAACTAGAGGGGGGAAAAACAGTAAAAACATTCACCAAAATGTTCACACTTGTTGGTTCTGGTAGTAGCATAACATTTTAATTTTAGTTTTAATTTTCATGCTTTCCTTGAACAATGTTTTTTCAATATGAATATGCAGGCCTACATTCCCTTTCTCAAAACCAGCATGGCCAAATATGATTTGGAATTGAGAAATTTTTGAAATCGAGGAGGTTTATGATGTACATACACTTTATAATAGCCTATACCTTTAGTGGGATCTGAGACAACCTCTTGTATTCATGCACATTAATCCTTCACAAGCAAAAGTATGGATACGCATGGTAAGTAGCACCGACTTGGCTTTAGATCAGTTCAGGTCAGGTCACCTTTTATCACAAAATGAGTTGCAAAATCTCTGGCTTTCAGAGCTTTATTTATTTATTACTGTTTGGAATTTCAGATAAGGAATTGTATACCCGTACTATTTTTTTTTAATCTGCAAAGGAATACTCTAAAAATACACTTAGAGAAAGAAGCGGGACCTGTCATCCTAAGTCTGAACCCCCATAAGTTCCTCTTGTGTTAGTGTTGGCATGGCGGTTGAAAGGCAGGTGGGTGTGTGTAAATGAATTCCTCTTAGGGTTTGGTTTTGTTTTCCTGTGTTTTCTTCTCTCTTCTCTATATCTGCAGGATGCAAAAGTGATACAAAAGCTTTTAATATCTAATGAAACATTACTTAGGGCAAGTTAAATCAGCTTTTGACAGCTGTCTTATATTGGTTTAAAATGGAGGGAGAAAGAGTGTTAATTAAGTATGAGCTATTAAAAAGAAGATATGAGTGATTTTCGGAAAACTGTCTTCTGCAGCTGACATACCAACAAATTGTCTCCTGGGAAGAAAATGGTTTTGCAGGCTCTTCCCCAGTCTAACTGCCTGCTTTGCTAGGTGGGGGGTTAATAAGCAACATCTGACAGTGGCAAACGTACTCTGTCACATAGCCTACCGTACATTTCAAGATTGCTAAGCATCTGTTTTTTTACTGGGATCATTTTGGTAATCTCCTTTTCAAAACAGGCCTCAGTCTATAAACAGAAATCACTTTTTCACACTTAGGGATGTAAGTTAGATAGAGTTTTGGAATTATTTTTATGGTGCCGCCTTCATGTTCTAGGATAAACCTGAAGTGGTTACTTGGGCTCAAATTGCCCCTTAATCTTATGGAAACAAAGGTTAAACAAAATGATTCTGTTTGTTTTATTGCTTTGTTACTTGTCTTTAAGACATTTCTTTCCACCAACTTTACCCTTTAGGAGTTTATTATGGAATGGATAGAAAATACAGAGAAAAATATTTTAAGAAATTGCAACCATCCACAATTTTTCTGCTGGGAATTTTTGTGTGTATATATTTATACTTTGGTATTTGTGTGTGTGTGTGGCTAACAGATAAATGTGTATACGTACTGCTGTAAACACATTGCATATGTTAATCTTCCCAATATCCCCATGAAGTTGATACTATGCTACATATTTTATGAATATTGAACATATGAAATAGTGGGATCTGCTGTATATAAATATAAATGGTATTTTAATAATATTTCTTTTTACTTAAGACTATGATTTCATCAATTTTCTGTACCATTATTTTTTTTTGAAAACTCCCCTTTTTAAATGGCTTTATTATTTTGAGAGAGAGAGAGAGCACACAGAGAGAAAGGGAGAAGCAGACTCCCAGCTGAGCAGAGAGCCCAACACGGGGCTTGGTCTTAGGACCGTGGGATCATGACCTGAGCTGAAAGCAGATGCTTAACTGACTGAGCCACCCAGGCGCCCCTTGAAAACTCCATTTTTATGGCTACATAATATTTGGCAGCATGGATATACTATTATTTAACAAAGCCATAGTTATTGTGTAGTATAATTGTGCTCAGATTTTCACTTTTATAAATGATGCAATAAATAACCATTGTATATTGCTATTTCTGTAAGTAGTTGATTGTTGCCTACTGAAAAAATCCTAAACATGAAACTATTAGCCCACTTCTGATAAACATGTTTAAGGTGATGGAACATAGTACAGACTGCAGGTTCTGCAGAAGGCCATATGCATTTAAGCCCCAGCAACTCCACTTAGTAATTTAGTATGATATACAAAGTTACTTCAATTTTCCAATAATCAAAATGGGTAAACCCCTTAGAATTTTGTATAGAATTAAGGAAGACAATATATCAAAATTATTTAACAACAGATGAATGTGTAGACAAAATGCAGTATATCTCTACAATGGGAAGTTATTCAAGTATAAAAAGGAATGAAAAATAAAAAATAAAACAGAATGAAGTACTGATACTGATGTTTCAAGACGGATGAACCTTGAAAACATCAAGCTAAATAAAAGAAGCCAATCACAGAAGAAAAAAGACTTCATGATCCCAATCATACGAAAGTCCAGAATAGAGAAATCCATAGAGACGGAAGGCTTAGTGGTTGCTTAGGTATGGGAAATGGGAACAAGGGCTATGAGGGTGTAACTAAAGGGCACTGAATTTTTTTAGAGGTTATGAAATGTTCTGAAATTGATTGTAGTGGTGTTTAGACTTACCTCTAAATATACTAAAAGCTAATTATATGCTCTAAGTGGGTGAATTATATGAAAAATGGATTACATTTCTTTAAAGCTCCTTTTATAACAGCTGCATTCAAAGTGGCCTCCAAAAGATGAAGTAGGGTTTAAACCTCTTGAAAATTGAAAGAAGCTCTTTGACTTGCCATCTTTTTTAGTCTCCAGTGGATTCCATTTAACTTTTGACATATACATATACACATGTATATGAATTTTGCAAGCCTTGCATTTTCATGTTAATCTCTCACTATTAAGAGCATCTTTATTTTTCTAGATGGATGTCCTACCTCTGCTATTGGTATGAAGAGAAAAAACTGATCTCAAGGATTGTTAGCATAATTTGAATGGAGGCTTGGCCCATTTCAGCGACCATTGTAGTCTAAGGTCAGGCAGACAAGAATTGGTATTCAAATCCCATGGGTCTTACTTTGGATCTCTTTTTCTTTAGTATAAAATTTACTTCTAAGCAATTCCATGTATTTATTTCATTAATTCCAATAGAAAAGTATATTTTTAATGTCGCTAACTTTCAAATTCAGGCGGAACATGGGTACTTAGGAATTTAAAATACTCAGAAAATGACCTGCAATGTAATTTCTGTTTCAACTGTAACTTATATTTTCTGACAGGAGTTTGGTGACTATTCTTTCCTGGAGATATCCTAATGAAATCTAATATTCCAGTTATTTAAAGTAAATTGGCAATAAGCTCTGTATGTGTCAAACACCTTTGTTCCTGGATGGAAGCTTGGCTAACTGTTCACAATAGCACTTGCACATTATGTTACAAGTTTGTACCTTTGCAGATGGTCTAAAGGTTACATTGAAACAAAACAACCAGGTATTTAAAATAATAATAATAATAAAAATGAAAAAGCTCTATTCTTTTTACCGGTTTTCTTTTAAAGACTTGGAAGTAAAAATTTCCAAATCATCATAAGAGATGTAAAGAAGATCAGATCCTGATGTTAGACTGGAAACAGAAATCCAGATTTACCCTTCTACCACCACCCAAAGTCCTGTTTCCCTAAAATAACAGAGATCCAGTCAGTGGAATATGCCAAACTACCTACCGAAATCTTCAGTTTTCTTCTCCATTCTTGGCTTCATGATCCTAAAGATCTTAATTTCTGGGACAATCTGGGTGATTGATAAAGTTATTTTGATTATTAATCCCAAGTGTTTTGGTATGAACTGGAAATAAAATGAAGAAAACGTAACACCTTTAAAGAGTCCCTGATTTCAGTGATGCAGTGTGTCACTTCTGAATCTGTTGTTCTCCCCATAAGATAAAAGGTAGAAGAAATGGCCATTTACTTTGGTAATATCATCTACTTTTTCAAAACAGTCTTATTAAGATGTAATTTATAAACCATAGAATTCATCCATTTAAAATGTGAAATTCAATAGTTTTTTATTTTTTCACATATTCACAAAGTCCTGTGATCATCACTATAATCAATTTTGGGACACTTTTATCACCCTCAAAAGGAACTCCATACCAATTAGGCACTTTCTGTTTCCCCTTAAGCCCTCCAGGCCTAAGCAACCACTAATCTACTGTTGCCTCTAGAGAGTTGCCTCTTCTGGACATTTCATATGAATGAAATTATATAATATGTGATTATTTGTGACTGATTTCTTTTACTTAAGCATAATGAATCAAGAATTTATCATGTTGTAGAGTATATCAATACTTCTGAATATGGCTGAATAATATTCCATTTTATGGACCTCCCACATTAGTTGAATAGTTGGGCTGTTTTCAGTTATTTGGCTATTAGGGAACAATGCTGCTTGAACACTTATGTAAAAGATTTGTTGTAGATAAATGTTTTCATTTCTTATGAGTATATACCTAAGAATGAAACTGTTGAGTCTCCTCTGGTAACTCTGTTTTACATTTAGAGGAACTACCAAACTGTTTTCCAAAGGAGCTGTGCCAGCAGTGTATGAGGGTTCAAATTTTTCCATATCCTTGCTAATACTTGTTACCTGTTTTTTTTTATCCTAGTCATTTTATCAGCCAGTATCTTATCCTTTTTTACATTTCTATAATTTTGAAATTTTCAAAGTAATAATTGTTTTAACATAAAAGAAATGTTAACAGAGAAGTGGTTTTTCATTGATGACTTGAGCCAACTGCCTTTTCATAGAGTATTTTCTTTAAATTCAAAATGTTTAGACAGCTTTAGTGCAAAGAAATATGGCTAGTCAACTGGGATTCATAATCTATGGTTTATATTTCAGAGTCTTTTCAGAGACTAGTTTCTTCATCTTGGAGCAATCTTTCCTCTCTGGTCTGGTGGTAAGTTTGAGATAAAGTTAGTAAAGTGTTTACTCTCCCAAGAGAAAATCACACTATCAGTTTATAGGAAGAGTCAGCGAGGGGAACCTTTACAAAACACATTTTTTCTTATTTCTGAATCTAAATGCTATATAAAAACATTTGCTTCGACCCCAAAACATGACTATTCTTTGAGTTAAACTGGTTTGTTTTTTTCTTATATGTTCTATTTACATATTTCTTGGTTATTTTTATTCTCAAAATTATAGAATATCACAAGTAGAGTTGTAAATTGATTTTAATGTTTACATGTTATATTATCAATGTCCTTAGTTTTAGTTTGAAAATTTACAGTTTGATGAATGCTCATGGACATGTAGGAATTTGGTGATCTACATTGTGAGATCTCCCTTCTAATCCATGTGGATTTAATGATATTTATCAGACACTGATAAATATCAGGGGACTGATACCAGGGCACTGATAAAAGTTCAGGAGACAGATGTTAAAGTAACAGACATGGGATCAAGAAAGCAAGCTTTAATTATTGTTTAAAATAGCTGTTTATTAGTTTCTGCAGACATCCTGAATAGTCCTAATAAAGGCAGATTCTACTCATTAAAAAGTTGTATATATATATATATATATATATATATAATGAATTATGTAATTTATTTATTTATTTATTTATTTATTTTTTAATTTATTTTTTATTGGTGTTCAATTTACTAACATACAGAATAAACCCCAGTGCCCGTCACCCATTCACTCCCACCCCCCGCCCTCCTCCCTTCTACCACCCCTAGTTCGTTTCCCAGACTTAGCAGTCTTTACGTTCTGTCTCCCTTTCTGATATTTCCCACACATTTCTTCTCCCTTCCCTTATATATTCCCTTTCACTATTATTTATATTCCCCAAATGAATGAGAACATATAATGTTTGTCCTTCTCCGATTGACTTACTTCACTCAGCATAATACCCTCCAGTTCCATCCACCATGAAGCAAATGGTGGGTATTTGTCATTTCTAATAGCTGAGTAATATTCCATTGTATACATAAACCACATCTTCTTTATCCATTCATCTTTCGTTGGACACCGAGGCTCCTTCCACAGTTTGGCTATCGTGGCCATTGCTGCTATAAACATCGGGGTGCAGGTGTCCCGGCGTTTCATTGCATTTGTATCTTTGGGGTAAATCCCCAACAGTGCAATTGCTGGGTCATAGGGCAGGTATATTTTTAACTGTTTGAGGAACCTCCACACAGTTTTCCAGAGTGGCTGCACCAGTTCACATTCCCACCAACAGTGTAAGAGGGTTCCCTTTTCTCCGCATCCCCTCCAACATTTGTTGTTTCCTGCCTTGTTAATTTGCCCCATTCTCACCGGTGTGAGGTGGTATCTCATTGTGGTTTTGATTTGTATTTCCCTGATGGCAAGTGATGCAGAGCATTTTCTCATATGCATGTTGGCCATGTCTATGTCTTCCTCTGTGAGATTTCTGTTCATGTCTTTTGCCCATTTCATGATTGGATTGTTTGTTTCTTTGGTGTTGAGTTTAATAAGTTCTTTCTAGATCTTGGAAACTAGCCCTTTATCTGATATGTCATTTGCAAATATCTTCTCCCATTCTGTAGGTTGTCTTTGAGTTTTGTTGACTGTATCCTTTGCTGTGCAAAAGCTTCTTATCTTGATGAAGTCCCAATAGTTCATTTTTGCTTTTGTTTCTTTTGCCTTCGTGGATGTATCTTGCAAGAAGTTACTATGGCCGAGTTCAAGAAGGGTGTTGCCTGTGTTCTTCTCTAGGATTTTGATGGAATCTTGTCTCACATTTAGATCTTTCATCCATTTTGAGTTTATCTTTGTGTATGGTGCAAGAGAGTGGTCTAGTTTCATTCTTCTGCATGTGGATGTCCAATTTTCCCAGCACCATTTATTGAAGAGACTGTCTTTCTTCCAATGGATAGTCTTTCCTCCTTTATCGAATATTAGTTGCCCATAAAGTTCAGGGTCCACTTCTGGATTCTCTATTCTGTTCCATTGATCTGTGTGTCTGTTTTTGTGCCAGTACCACACTGTCTGAATTATGTAATTTAAAAATTTGTCACATGATCTGTTTGGGGGCCATATCTTTCCAAGGTCAGGCAGAGTGGCTGTGAGATGTTTCATTTTGTTTCATTAGACTTACTGGAATATAATAGTAATATATTTCAGATAAAATTTGGAGTGTACCAGCTTTGATCTAAGAAGGACTTGTTTCTCCAGAATTTTTTTTTTTTGTCCTATAACTGCCCCATAATCTGTAGGACAAATTTCCTTAGTGTAGTTGGCCACAGAAAGCTGTCTGTGTCTGTGTCTGCATCACCTTTCCTTGCAAAGTGAGGATGGCACAAGAGTGGGACATTCATGGAAAGGTTCCTAACAGGGGCTGAAAGCATCATCAACATGAATCAGCTAGAAACCTCCTGTGGTAATGGCCTTTAAGCCAACTTCCCACAGCATTCATACCATTCCGAGATGCTTTGGAAGCCCAGAGTGAGAAGGGACAATGGGTGAAGGTCAAGGCTTCCCATTCCTATTCAGATTAGTGCAGTACAGTTCTTGAGTCTGTGAAATATTTTGGAATATTTCTATATAGGAAAAGGTGATATGCCTTAATATTATTTCAATATTCTTATTTAACATATCTATAAAAAATAACTTTAAGCCCATCAAAATAAGCCAGAATCTTCCCCTTCCATTCAATTTTGCCATATTTAAGACAGTCAACATCATGTAATCACGAAGAAAGACATCAATTTGACAAAGCACTGAAATATAAATACATAATATTTACATTTGTGTAAGGAAAATACTGAATAAAAAATATTTAATCTGAAAGATGTGATTATAACCAAGATAGGTTTTATTTTTAGAAATCTTTTTAAATCTCTAAACTTAAAAAACATAACTTTTATAAAAGGAATATAGTTAGAATAAGACACAGTTCCATACTAGCCACAGATATTAAGAAGATCAAAAGTACTAATTTTGGATCTTCAGCTAATAGTTCACAATATTGATCAAATCCCAAAATATCTTGACTTTGAGACTCTTCACATATAAAAAAAGATAAAACAGAGTTAGCTAGTTGCATCATTTTGTAAGTTGCCTTCTGGATCTAAAATTCTGAAAACTGTTATTAGGAAAATCATCTGAATATGTTTAGATTCAGTTGCATTGAATATTTGGTTCTTCGCACCAGCAGCACTTAGCGTGAGAGAATTTTCAACCTCTGTAAAACAAACAAGTTATGATCCCCTTGCTTTAGATTGTTGAACACATATCACATAATCGATGTATACTTTTTATGGACTCAGCATTGCCTCATATATTTGGTGATACAAAAGAAATGTAAATAAATTTTCCCACAATGAATTAATAATAAATTTGGATAGAGGTCATATTGCTGTGTCAATGAGGAACCATTCAAGAAATAATAGAGTTTAAAATGGCAGCCTGTACTATGATATAGATGAGAGAATAGGATAACATATGAGGTTATTACAATCATTAAATGGGGAAGGGAGATAGAAACATATAGTGGTATGCCCAAGGGCAAGTGCCCACTGAGCCTTATGAGTAAATCGTGAAGAAAAATATTATGTGGGTGTCATTTATGTTTGTTACCACTATTCTATGTCTTGGAGAGCTGAGGGTGATAGAACCAGAACTTGCAAGAATCTACCAAAGACAATCTGCCTTCTATCAAGAAGGTTAAGAGAAGAGAATTCTGTTGGAAAAAAGGAAGTCTCATAGAATGGGAAAAAGAAAACCTCAATGTTAGTCTTTTCTTTATGTATTTCTTTTTCTCCAGATACTTTTTTTTTTTTTTGGCTTCATTAATTTTCCCCTCTCTTGCTTTCCTCCTAAACGTAGCTTAGTCTTTCATAACTTTGAAGAGTGACTTGGCTTGCATGCTACATTTCCTTAAGTAAGAATGATAATCTTTTTAGAAGCAGGAATGCCAACTCTCCTTATTCATTGAAGTTTTTTGGTATTATCCTGCAGAAAACTTTATTTAATAAATGTATAAGCTGAAATTAAGGCAGTATCAAGGAAATTATATATATTATATATATTATATATTAATATATATTGTGTATTATAATATATAAATTATATATTATTTATATATATATAAATACCTGCTAATGTCCCACATTGCTTATAACAACGATAGGTGAAATTCAGAAAATGTCTACTGTAGCAATTTAGTAGTTTGTGCTTGGGTAGAGTAATAAACTGGCTTATGCTTCATTACATGACTGACTTCATTACAGGAAAACCATGCACACTGTTTCTGTCAATTAAATCCTCATTTACTTTCTTAGGCACTAATTAAGAAGTCCTTATCATTCAGGTAGGGATAAATAATAGAAACAATTACTGTCAGATACAGACATATTTAATAAGCTTGGACAACCCACCTGTCTACTTTTGGTGACAACCTTTTACTTAAAGCTCCAGAGTCAGAGGCTCAAAGTTTTCTTGTGAGTGAAGGCTGGCATTGAGAGGCAAGAGAGCTGCTGTTTCCTGTCAAAGTCTCCTTAGCTAAGCAACTTTGTTGGCCCCATTCCTCTGTATATTGATTAGAACTGTATAGAAACTACTGGAAATGCCATAGGGGAAGTGAAGTTCCTTTATGTATACATTATATGAGTTGGCAAAAAATCATGCTAGATATAGAGCAAATGCATGCACAATTTGTCAAAGTTTCCATAGAAATATGCCAAGCAACTAGATTGAATAGCCAGGTTGTTTGTGAGTATCTCCACATTTTTAACTGAGTGGGCCATATTGTCTACACTGGTCCACTCTAGTCCTTTAGAATCCTCTTCAGATTCATGTAGACTTAAGTATTCTTTTAGGCTAGCCTTTTTTTTTTTTTTTTTCTAACTGCTGTGTGACAAATTGGTGCTGGTCATCATTCAGGCTTTCATAATTCTCTTTCCTGCTTCCACAGCCCAATACATTAAAAGTGAGTAAATTGAGAGAATCCATTGTGAATCAGAACACTAAGAGAATTCATGCATCTGTGATGACCATGTTCCATATTCCTATGCCATTTCTCTTTATGACAGACTATTTTTTGGCCTTGAAACATACCACCCAACTGGAAACAATACTCCACCAGAAAGTCAATCTGATAAAATAACGTTCTGATTGGTAAGGAATCTGACTCAACTTAGGGGTTTGAGTCTACAGAGAAAATTCAATAAGTGAGTTCACCAAGACATATTTTAAATTACTTAACAGATTTTTGTTAAAAATAGGAATGTCATACTTGGAAATTTCAACTATAAAGAATGCCTTTAAATATACCTGATTTTTTTTATTTGTACAGGAGGGGAGGGGCAAGTATTTTTATTTTAAGAATGGAAACTTCTTACAAGTATATGAATGATAGTTTAGGTATAACTTTAGTGACAGCCTTAAGGTGAACAATTCTTAAAACATGGTTGTGGAAATTCGATTACATATAGATGCTAAGAAAGGACAATATTGGTTAAAGAGTATGCAGGGAAGATTGCTACTACAATGTGAAACAGTGGACATTTATTTATTGTACAGAAAAACAAGACAGATGAAGGAATTTTAGCTTTCCCTGCCCCTTTTCTTTCAATTCACCAGTTTTGTCTTAATAAACATCACTATTCAGAACAAAATACAGAGGTCAGAACCTGAGCACTATAGTTAGCTACATCTAGTTTCAAACTTGTCAACAGTGAGCACTTCCTGAGAAATGTATTTAACTTTTCTCAGTCTCAGTCTACATATCTACAAAATTTAGACAAATTAAGTACTTACTGGGATGTAGTAAGAAATGTCACGTACTATGTGCTGGGGATTTTTCTAAGTATATTACATGTAATCCACTGAATTTTCACAACAATTTTGTGAGATAGGAGCTAGTCTAATTCCTCTTTTTTCAGATGAGAGAAATGAGAGACAAAGAGGTTTTGTAATATTCCCAAATTAAAGAATATGTGATGTATGAGATTTGAACCCAGGCTTTCTGTCTCCAGAGTTTAAGCAATTAGCCACAATGCTATAATAATGAGTATTCAGTATGGTATCCAGAATGTAGTGAATGGCCCATAATTGTTAGCATTGGATGCTATCACTGGTGAGGCTCATAAATAATACCCTAGTTCATTTCCTGAATTCAGAATCAATTAAAAGGTAAACATAAGTATTAGTTGGAGATCAGAATGTTACTGGCAAACTGATTAGAAAATGTGGTGTTAGGGCTGCAGCTAAGTAAGTGTGGTAATATCATATTCCTGAATTAATTTGATTTCCCACTTCAAACTCTGACAATTCAAGGATCCACAGAAGGGACAGTCTTCTCCCACAGCAGAGAGGGAACCAGAGTACACATTCTGTGAACAGTGCCAGTGGTCCTCAGCCATATTTTCGTGGCTCTCTTTTTTTTTTTTTTTCAACTCCCCATTCGGGTAAGACTGTCTTCTTCTCCTGAGGAATAGTGAGTGACAGTTGGAGAGCAAAGCTTTAGGTAATGTCTCTCCACTGGAAACAGGTCAGGATTCCTCCTCTCCTAAACCAACGGTTGCTGTTTGCACTGCTAACATTGTTCCTGTTGTTATCACAGGAAGATTCAAGGGCCTGTCCTTGCTCCTCAGCCTGAGCTGAGAGCTGCTAGGAAGGAAGTGACATTGACTCAGTCTTAAGCGTTGATGCCCCTAGATTTGCTGAGATCCTGGCCCAGATGAGGGAACGACTGTGCTTCACGGCATGGTCACCTTTGGTTGCCTTAAGCAAGGCAAGAATACGACCTTTAAAAAACTGCAGATTTCAGGTGTGGTGGGAAGGAGTCTTGTCCCACCTAAAAGTATAGGAAGGACATGTTATTTCTAGATGCCATCAATGGACTTCCATCTTTTAGCTCAGATAGGAATAGATCTACCAGAATGTGTTTTCAGAACACATCATCTTCATTAACAGAGGGATTGCTCTGTTGGTCATGTTAACACAGCTGTCCTTGGAAGTGCCCTAAACACAGAGTGAATTTTCTTTTCCCCCATGGAATTGATTCTTACCTATTTCCTTGAAAGGAGTTTATATAAAAGTCTGAAGATGAACATATTCATAACTACTACATTTTCCCACCAAAATGACATTTTTCGCAGAAACTCCCCCAGGGACCAGAAAGAGATAAGCCTAGGAAATTAGCCATAGTAGTGGTAGATGATGCCATTGTAATGAGGGTGTGAACCAAGAGGTGATCTGAACCCTATGTCTATAGTAGTTGAAATAATAAGCCACTTAGCAAGAGAGCATGTCAGTGGTGCACTTGAATACCATATGCACATTCAAAGCCCAACTCTAGAAGCTTCACACCCCAAATTTAATGCCACTTTATCTATTTAAAGCCTTGCCCTGTACATGTCAAAACAATTGGTTATCCTTTAAAACAATTATTTGCAGATGCATTTAGTTAAAGGCATCTGACATGGAACTAAAGTGCATTAAGTTTCCTGGAAAAAAAGTCATTGTGATGCCACTAATAATGTGTTGCTTCAAACTGATGAAAGCAAAGGAATTTAGGCTGATGAGCCCTTAAAGAGAGAATGCAGTGTGGATTGTGGATTCTGCGAAGAGATAGAGGCTGAAAGTACATTCAACCTACCTCCTATCCTTCACCTCCATCCCTATAGGAAACTTCAAAGAAGCAAAGCACACTTACTTGGCTTGGTCCCAGAGAAAAAGCCTCTGAAAGGTTGCATTTCCTTATTCAAAAGAATAGACTTTATCAGGGTCCTCCTGGCTTGAGGTTGGCATTTGGTCTGAGAGCATTATATAGTTTCCTGAAAAGTGACAGCTTTAAATTAAAAAGAGAATAACAAAAGCACAGGGAACCATAGGTTCTTTTTTCCATTACACTTCTCTTGAATGCAGTGCAATTTTCATCTTCCCTTGTTTCCTCTGACAGGAGGTCTCTATGTCTGTCTGTGGTAGAGGAGGCATGTGAGTCAGGAGGACTTCCAGTCCTCCTTCGCTCTTACGGAGGTCACCCTAGAGCTGCTCGACTGGTTTCAAACCATGGGATTCTTCTTCATTGTCAGATTTATTTACATTGAGTCTACTTCTTGAGGAAAAATAATAGATATTTTATATCCTATGGAGTAATTTCTGCCCATCTTCCTTTTCCCCACCTCAACCAGAGTCTTTTCCCCTACTCTTTCCATATAGCATAAGAATGTATGCTTCTTCTCTTTCCTCTCATATATCCATACCCTGTCCATACTCAAGGCCAATATCTAGCATTTTGTGAAGTCCTTCATCTGCCCATCTTGAATTAATTTCTCTTTTCTTCATGTTTGTGTAGTCCCTAATTGTATCCATATTATGAAACTGTTAATATTCTGTTTTGACTTGGCTTTCTTTTCTCTCTAGATTTTGTTTTCATTGTTTTAATAATTTACTGCACATTGTTGCCAGATTTCTTATCAATTTTGGTAAACAACTGGGATTTATAGCAGTTAAAGGCTTAATAAATAACCTGTCATTTCTAAACCTTTTTTTCAAAGCACTCCTCTGCTCCCATTACCTTATTAGATTTCTTGAAAATATTTGAATAAAGTTCAGGTAATTCAATAGACATTACCTAGACAAAAATTCCCAAAAGTCTGTATGTACCTTTGTCCTTATAAATACAAAAATATCAGGATTTTTATTATTCATTTATTTCAATGGTAAATTCCTTGGGTAACTTTATGCATTCAGGGCTAAATTTATTATTTCCAAAAATTTGTGCAGCTTTGAGATGTTAATTTACTTAAGAAGAATTAACTTCATTTAAAAGAAAAAATTGTATGCCACATTTTTTCCTGTTGTCACCCACCTCCACATGTTACTATAGAGATACACTGTAAGAGTTAAGTAATTTGGTGAAGATTACAATGTATTCTGTGATGGAGCTGGGAGTAAAACCCATAGGACTGGGACCCACTTTGTCAGGAATTTACCTGACAAATGTACCTAGCTACATCTAATTTCATGTCATATGTAAAATCAGGATAAAATCAGGATTCTGATGCAGTGTAAATGTTCAGTAAATGTGAAATTTAAAAAAAACTCATCATTTTAGAAATGTAGAACCTAACTTTATAGAGATTACTTGAATATATGACTAGGGCTAGTAAAGAGAGAATGAAAAATTTTCCTAAGTCAAGTCCATACTAATATGGTAGAGTTTACAAGACAAAAGAACATTGGTCTTTTGAATAATGTCTTAGAAACTCCTGAAAACTCCCATTTACCCGAATATGATATGTAGAAATGTTTTTTTTTTTTCAGAAGAAGTAATTGCTGCCCAGATAGAGTCTACAAATTATACTTTTGCAGTTGCTTTTTGAACTGTTTTTCCTTTAAGAATTTCTTGTGGACTTGTATGTAATCCACTGTACAAATAATTTAGAAATATGTAAAGATTATTCTACTTTAAAAAGTATTGTTTATTGAACATCTGCAAAAAATAAGTATTTCTAGATGTCTGACTCTAGGTATTAAAATTACAAATGAGAACTTATACAACTCTCTGGGCTCTCTGGTTATCATAGAGATGATCATAAAGCATACAGCTTCTTAAACAATTAGTTTGGTCCCTGAATACTTTCTGAAATCCATTTGCACAGTTGGGCAAATGAGATTTTTCTGTCTCCCTCTCTGTCTTCCAGTCGTGCTCACCCTACACAGAAAATTTAGATATCACAGGGATGTTTCAGGTAGGACAACAGACAAGTGCACAGCAGACAGGGTCAGGATGTCTTGTTAAAAGGATTTGAAAATCGTAAACTTCCAGTACCTTCCCCTGATGAACCTATAGGAGGATAGAGCTGGCCCTCTAGGGACAGGAGAATGGCCCAGAACTGTTGAATCTATGTCTCAGAAAAAGTAAGTGAACTGTCATCAACTAAAACCAGGCGAGGGCAATGGACAGAAGGAGAGCAGACTGACAATCTGAAAGTCAAGGAAGAGCGAGTTCTAGAGAAGGTTGGACTGAATAGAGGATGAAATAGAGATATTACCCAAGAATCTGTCAGTTCACCCTTCACAGATGAACCCAACTTATAAATCTGCAAAAAAGGCAATGGTCCAGAAATCTTCCCCAATAAAGCCCATAGCAAACATGTTTACAAAAAGCTTCCACTATGATACTGAGCAAAAGTTCTCTCCTTCCTGATTTAAGAAAACTAAGGTGAAAGTGAAGATGAAGTAGAGATTTCGGGAAATGTCTGTTTTGGACACATTATTGACACCAAATATATTCTATCTGCAGGTTGATTTTTTTAATATTGAGAGCACATTTTTTTTTCCTAATGATTTCTGCAGCAGAATGGAAACTGTTTTCTAACATAGTCCCTTTAAAAATTTTTAAAAATAGGGATGCCTGGGTGGCTCAGTGGTTGAGCATCTGCCTTTAGCCCAGGGCGTGATCCTGGGGTACGGGATCGAGTCCCACATTGGGCTCCTTGTATGGAGCCTGCTTCTCCCTCTGCCTGTGTTTCTGCCCCTCTCTCTGTGTGTGTCTCTCATGAATAAATAAATAAAACCTTAAAAAGTTTAATATTTTAGAGCAGTTTTAAGTTCACAGCAAAATCAAGAAGTAGGTACAGAGATTTCCCACATATCCTCTGCCCTTACATATGCATAGCCTCACCTACCATCAACATCACTCACCAAAATAATACTTTTTATTAAAAATATGTTATTTATTTATTTATTTTAGAGAGAGAGAGCATGTGAGGGTGGGGGTGGGGGAGCAGAGGGGGATAGTAAGGAAGGGGAAAGAATCTCAAGTAGATGCCACACTGAGCATAAAGCTGGACTCAGAGCTCAATCTCACCTCCCTGAGATCATGACCTGAGCCAAAATGAAGAGTTAGACACAACAGACTGAGCCACCCAGGCACCTCAAAATGATACATTTTTTATGAAGGATGATCCTGCATTAACTCATCATGATTACCTAAGTTTACAGTTTCCCTTAAGATTCATTCTTGGTGGTGTACCTTCTATGGGTTTGGAAAAAAAAAATGTATAGTGACATGTGTCTATCATTATAAAAGCATACAGTGTATTATCTTCCCTAAAAATTCCTCTGTGCTCTATTTATCTCTCCACTAACCCCCCAAAATCACTGATCTCTTTATTGTCTCATAGATTTGCCTTTTCAAGAATGTCATATTGTTAGAAGAATACAGTATTCAATTGTCATAACATTCCTTTTTTTTGTCTTGTGGGCTTTTTAACATGTCATCTCTCTCCACAAGGTATTTCTAGCTAAGTTCGCCCAGAACGTTTCTGCCGACAACACACAAGTCAAAATCTACCCCCTCAGTGGAAGTGGGTCTCCCTCCTCGTCTACGCTTATCTCCTCTGAGCACTCCCTGTTTACAGTTCCGTCTGGATTGATGTTACACATTAGAGTTTGTTATCTGTTAGTGCATTTCAATAATTCCATAACACCAATTTTGACTTCCCAGCTAGACTATGAGCTATTCAAAGGCAGCAGTCAGTATCTCACAGTTCTCTTTTACCTTTCACAGTATTTATCTTGGCACTAGGCACATAAATAATGTTTTAGAAATAACTGTTGGTTGATTGAGAATCTTCCCTGAATAATGTAAAAGACTTTACCAATGAGAACTTGAATTACTTATTCTCTCTGAAAAAACATTTTGCAGATTAAAGAGGATGAAAATACTCATACTCTAAGCACTGAGAGCTTGCCTTCTCTCTAATTATTATAAATCATAGCCTGAACATTTAAACTCTTCAAGTTTTCAGTTTTTTTCCTAACTTCCTCCAGCAGGAAATCCAATCAAGCGTTTGCTTACTGCTGTTTCTGTACTCGCCTCCAAGCACCCATTGTAACGTATATGCTAATTGTGATTATTTTTAATGATTTCTTCAAGTTGTTTTTAATACGGAGTTGCTTTAGTACAACTCATTTTTAATACAGAGCTCTAGGTAAGCATGACATATCCCATTATTTATAATTGCATCAGCTTCCAAAAACCATTAAACCCATTCCTGATAGGTATTTAGACAGCATTGACCTCTTGCAATCTACAGAGAATGGTCCTCTCTTCTAACCTTGTGCTGAATCCAGCTCCCCTCTTCTCTGACAACTGGAAAACACAAAACTCTTAGTGATGTATTTATCTCTTGCCTCCCACTGGAATGTGAACTCCATGATCCCCTTTCTCTGTGGTGCTGTCAATCTTGGTATTAGGCAGTGGAAGGATCCCTCACCCTCTTCCAGCCAGATATCTTTATGTGAAGCCTGACCACAGGGTGAATTTATTTATTTATTTTTTTTATCTGCTGTGATATCTTCTTTACTTACTTGATATCTTCTTTAATTCTGATGTTGTCTGGGCCACTTTAATTTCTTCCTCAAACTAATAAATTTCTAATTGCCCAAGCTTTAGCTCTAAATACATATTTTGGAGGGTTTTAGCATTTAAGTCTAAGATAAACACTTAAATTCCTCTGATACATTGTCCCTCTAGCTATGAATTTCTTGTCCAAAAGGCTTTCTGGAGGGCTGAAATCATCTGCCATTAACTCAGACGCTTTGCCCACAACCTCTGTTTTTTTTTTTTTCTCTGTTAACCTTATATGCTGAAGAATATTGCTTGCCCCTGGCTATCTCCTATTTCCCGGGTTGACCCACATTTTTATTAAAACTCGGGATTTGAGAATTCTTTTTGGGACTATAATTATTTCTACATGACTGTTTATCTATTCCCAGTGTAAGGTCACTTTTTATCTTGCAGTAGAGTTATCCAAATAAACTCTATTTTGCCATTTAGGCCTTTGAATGAAATATGCCCTCCCTTACAATTTTCTGAATGTAGCCCAGAACTAAGGAAATTCACGGTTACTTAATATGGAGCCTAGATTTCTGGTAACCTCAAACTTCTGAACAGAACTGTGAACTGTGATGTTAGGCAAACACCCTGTAGAATTTTCAAAATCTTAGTGCCATCATTCCTACCTAGATCATTCAATGCCAATGATCTCAAGTCACCAACAAAGTTCTATTTGTCCAGCAGATTGGGTTTAGGAATGCAATGAAGTAATATGTTTAAAAAATGTTTCCAAAAAAAAAAAATGTTTCCATTGTAAGTAGTTATAAATCTTAAAGTTAGTATTGCCAGTATTGTCCTATGAATATAAAAGCTATCCTTCTTAAGCCTCCACTTTTCGACAGGTACTTAACATATATGGTCTCATTAAATCCACCCAACACAGTAGATTATTCTCCTGATTTCACAAATGAGGAAATGATGGCTCTGAGAAGAATAAATATTTGCCTTGTTTATTTGAACAGAAAGTTAATGTCTTTGTATGGGTATCTAAGCTCCTTAGAAAAAGATTATCCAGATAATATCTCAATATGCCCTGAGAGTTTTTCTCTTTGCGTTTCTAGGCTTTTAAAATTCCTTTTCAGAATTATTTAGCAGTTAGACCACTTTGCATGATCCGCATAAGGCAGAAAATTTCATCCTCTAAATAGAAATCAAAGGCCATACAGTTCTCCACAACTTCCAAGAACCTAATAGGCTGGTAAAAATATAGTGTGGGAGGAACAGTGTTCTCTTAGTGTGGTTCCTCTTTTGAGAACTTTCTAACCTCATTATGGGCCTCTGAGCTTTATTTCATTTCTTCATGATATTGGTTGCATGAGGTGTCAAGAACTCAAGTGTCCTATAGCTAATCAAAGACTGTTTATTGAAATATATAGGTGTGTGTGTATATATATATACATATATATGTGAAGAGAAACTCTTCTATAACTAATACACTGCCTATTAAAATCAATACTTTGACATTTGGGGTATTTTCCCTATAGAACCTGATTTGATAAGTAATTCTGACATATGAATCCACAAATTGAGAGAAATATATATAGTTGACCACTGAACAACATGGATTTGAACTGCACAGGTCCACTTATCTGCAGATATTTTTGGATAAATATGATACCCTACTGTAAATGTGTTTTCTTTTCCTTATGATTTTCTTAATGGCATTTTCTTTTCTCTAGCCTACTTTGTTGTAAAAAGATAGTATATAATAAATAAATACATACATACGTACACAAAATATGTATTAATCAACCATCGATTATTATTGACCCGGTCAATAGTAGTCTATTAACAGTAAAGTTTTTAGGTAGTCAAAAATACTTCAGAAAACTTGCCATTGTAAATTCTTTCTTTGCCCCTTGGAGATGTGAATCCTCTCTCAGCCTCTTGTAAGTTTATAACCCATATAAAAGTCTTTCTCATGGACCTAGGAACTCTCTTTGAAATGTAAACCCAGAGGGAGGTAGTACCCCATCTTCCAGTCTCTCAGTTGGCAGGAGCCTAACTTTGATGGGCACCAATTAGCAAACACAGATGACATAATAACAGAGAAAAGCAGTTGCTGACTCAGTAGTAACTCAGTGTTATCATAACAAGGCATATTTCATTGATCAACAACCTCCAGTACTTTTCTATTAGCTCATCCCAGCACTTAAAAAACTCCCACCTTTTGTATCAGCAAAGCTAAGTAACTATGCTCTGCCTCCTATTGCTGGAGTTTGGTGGTATTGGAATAAAATCGACTGCCTGATGATGTGGCCCTGAGTGATTCTTCTTTAACGATATCTGTAGTACCTGCCAATATTAATGTCTTAAGAGTGGTTTTGCACCAAGAAAAAAGTAGATGCTGCTTTTTTTTTTTTCAACCAGTTTTAAAAAGCATATCTCATTTTGGAGAATTTGCAATCTTTATAATGTATTTAAATCAAATTTGCATGTGGGTGGGGAATGTGGGAGTATGTATATGTGCATGTGTGTGTGTGTCTTTCTAAGCAGGACTTGAGCGCTAGAAAAATCACTGTGGAAAGTCATGAATTTTTTTACCTTTCTTCTTTCTGGGCTCAATTTCCCATATTTGAGAGAAGTCAGGTCTGTTCCAACACTAGAGCACCTCCTCAAAGCCACTTAACCATCCTGGGGTGGCAGGCATCTTCTTTCTGGTCCTGGCTGTCAAGAGGTGAAGAGAAAGCAGAGTTGAAGGCTTTCTCACTGTACTGGAATATTATCTGACTGCTTGGAGAGCCCTCTGAAGATGCAGGCAAGAGCATTCCTAACTCTCGACCATAAAGGAGGAAGAAAAAATATCCCACTGAAGACTTACACCTTAAAATGCCTTTAGAGATCACAGCTGGGTGTTTGCATGAATAGAGGGGAAACTCTGGTGCAAAAACTAACAATAGCCAGTCATGGCATGGAGAGGAGATGAGCTATCTGAGGAAAGTGGCTCTCCTAGCAAATAAAGGTCTGATTTGACCATGTGGAAGATAAGTTTTTCTGTTGATGGTCATTCAGAGGAAGCAAAATTATCCATCTGGTGTGTGAAAAGTATTTGCTTTTTGCTGTCCTTCTGATCAACCAGTGAATTTCCTCAAGCTGCTCAATTGTACCATCGAGATCAAATATAAATTCTAAGCTTATAAATGGGGTAGAATGTGACGCTCGCTGATGGGTCCCACAGGGAAGGACACTGTTTGGGGGCTTTCCTTAAACAGAAATCTTAGAGCCGAGTCACTCCATCTGAAGGAATGAAAGTAGACAGACAGGGAAGCCAGGCTTTTTCTTAATCAAATTGATATCAACAGCCTGCTCTGGTAGGGTGGCAACAAAAGGAACGAAATGTGGAGTGTACCCTGCCTTTTCATGGAAAGTGTCAGAACCCCCTGCTGTTTGCATAAGTGACAATGGATCTACCTCAAAATTGTAGTGTGCAGGGTAGCAAAGATTATGTGGGTGAATTCCTCCTGTCAGCTAAGCCATTTTGTGTCTCGGCGTCACCTTTAAGCCAATCCACTTGTGGTCCATTTCTTCTGTTATTTGATTTAAAGTTGAGGGCAAAGATAAAAATCAGTTTAGAGAGGAAGTTGACACTCTGGTAAATAGCTTTGGCTTTTTCTCTTTTAGGCAATAGAAGATATACCAAGGATCAAAGGAGCAAGTAATGCTTCTCCTTCCTTCTTCCCTTCTTCTCTTCCTTCCTCCCTTCCTTCATTCTTTCTCTCTTTTTTCTTTCTTCTTTCTTTCTTTTTTCTCTATTTCTTTCTTTCTTTTTTCTTTCTTTCTTTCTTTCTTTCTTTCTTTCTTTCTTTCTTTCTTTCTTTCTTTCTCTCTCTCTTTCTATTGAGATAGAGAAAGAGAGTAGGGAGGAGGGGCAGAGGAAGCATCATAAGCATCATAAGTAGGCTCCACACCCAGCAGGGAGCCTGATGTGGGGCTCAATCTCATAAGCCTGAAATCATGACCTGAGCTGAAATCAAAAGTAGGACACTCACCCGACTAAGCCAGCCAGGCACCCCTGCATATTGTTTCTTTAATTAAATAGCATGATGCTCTTTCTGGACGGCACTATTCCAATCATTGGCCTATTTTCTTCATTTTTATGGGAGTGTTTTTGCACAGAATAATTGGCTGTATAAATTTAATTTTTCCTTAAGTCCCCTCTCACATAATGCTGATCTAAATTAGTTTGATTCTATTGATAAATTGATTTACTGATGGTTTTAAAAAATTATTAGGAGTACTATATGCTAGTTGCTGTGCTAGGTCCTATTAGGTAGGAACTCACTAAACTTTCTCTACACTAAATTCTCAAGTTTTATTTCGTAATTTTTATTTTGTTTGCAATTGTATTATTTATTTTATTTTGTTTTAAAGATTGTATTTGTTAGAGAGTGTGTGTTCGAGAGAGAGCACAAGAGTGCAAGCAGGGGCAGGGGCAAAGAGAGAGGGAGAAGCAGGTTCTCATGAGCAGGGAGCCTCATGCAGGGTTTGATCCCAGGTGTTGGGACCATGACCTGAGCCAAAGACAGGCACTTAACCAACTGAGCCACTCAGGCACCCCGTTGCAATTTTATTGATACTGTTTGACTTTCCAATTCAGTTTTATCAGTAGTTAACATTTCATCCTTTTATTAAATTTCTGATGACACCTAAAATAAGGTAAAGCATATAGTAGATGCTCAATTAGTCCCTTTTCATTGATTTTCCCTTTTGGTCAACTTTGAAAGTGTTTTCTATATGTTGAGATAAAATGACTGTTTCTGTGCCTCCAGGCTATATTTTTTCTATGATGCCTCTTCCTTTCAATGTCAGGTCTGATCATGGCTTCATATACAAAAGATGTCCAAGTAGTCCTACCTTAGAATTTTGAGAAAGCCCAGTAGAGAAGTAAGAGACCTGAGCAGATCTGAACTAATATCAGGAGAAAAAGAGCACCAATGGCAGTACAGGCAGATGACAATAACCTTTTGGCCATGTGTCCTTTCTCCATACCCCACCTTGATAAGTGGTAACCCTGGAACCATTCTTTGATTCTTCTCATTCATTCTCACTCTGTGGCCAGCACTTTAGCAAGTCACCATCATCTATTCCTTGCCAACCACTGAACACCACCATTCTGGTTTAAACCACTCTTTCGCATCTGGGCTTTCACAATAGTCTCCTTCCTGCTCTCCTTGTTTCCATTCTTGCCTCTTCTTCAGACTTTTCTCCACACAGCAGCCAGTGGACTTTTGAAATCTAAATCAGTGTATATCATTTCTATGCTCAAAGAAGATCTTTTAGAATGAAGACCACAGTTAATGGAAGATTCCTACTCCTAAATAGGATGCATGGTCTACAAGACTTGACCTGAACTAGTCCTTGTCATTGCACAATTTGTCTTCCAATCTTCTCCCTAGTTCTTCCTCTCCAGTCACATTTTCTTGCTCTTTTCCTTAGCACACCAATCTTATTCAGACACAGTGACTTATCTGCTTGATATTTCCTTTGGCCCAAATGCTTTACCTCTAGATTTTCAAATGGCTCAACTGCCAACTTCATTTTGGATCTCTGCTCAAATTTTACCTTCTCGGATATGCCTTGCTTGTTCATGCATTTGAAAAAAAGCCCATTCATTCTCATTCTCTTTGTCCTGCTGCTTTCTAAATATGTCTATGACTGTTTTCATTATCTGAGATTATGTTTACTTGTTGACTTAACATTTTTCTCTACTAGAATGCAAAGTACATGAAGGTGGAGCTCTTTTTACCACCCCATGAGTAAGACTGGCACATAGTAGATACTAAATAAGATTGGCTTAATGAATTAATAAAGAAAGTAATGGGTGCCATAGCCATTTCTGAGAGCGGGAGCATGTTACTGGTGTGATGGCCTTGATTGCTTCCATGCCATTTCTATTTACTGAACTTGACCTGGTGTTAATGATTTTTAGAGTCAGACTCTTCTTTGGGTCATCACTGGATTATGCATGGAGACCAAAGCTACTCAAAGCAGGACAGAAGTGAAGAAATTACTAAATCACAAGGGAAAATATCAGTTGTCTAATGTAGTTGTTTCAATTTACATATGACAAAATCTAGGTCCCTAAAGAATTAAGCTGAAAATATTTGCTGGTTGTCAAGGCTTTATATATATATATATATATGTATATATAATTATTATATATTTTATATAATATATATAATTATTCTATCTTTCTCTCTAAGGTAGATATGATGATTTACATTCTATGGGTAAGGAATGAAGGGTTAGGCTCAATTGTCATGTGCCCCTCAGCTTTCATTACAACACAAATTCAGAGCCAGGTCTCACGACACCCACTTAAGTGTGTTTAGTGTTTTCACACCTGGGCGGCAGAATGTTTTACTCTTTTAAAAAAATGAATTGGGCAGCCCGGGTGGCCCAGCAGTTTAGCACTGCCTTTGGCCCAGGGCGTGATCCTGGAGAACTGGGATCAAGTCCCACATCAGGCTCCCTGCATGGAGCTTGCTTCTCCCTCTGCCTACATCTCTATCTCTCTGTCTCTCTGTCTCTCTCTCTCTCTCTGTGTCTCTCATGAATAAATAAATAAAATCTTTAAGAAAAAAAAGAATTTGCAGATAAATCCCAACCAGCTTCACTAATTGCTAAATTACTGAATAAATTACTTATATCTTAAGAACTTTAGTTTTTATGTCTTCATGAGTACTGTATTATCACAGCTACCTTTTTCCTAGAGAAAAAAACAAAACAAAACAAAAATATATTCCACAGACATCTAGGGATCTAATGGACTCTCTTTCCCTTATTACCTGGTGAAATATAAATATGATTTTTCTGAATTCAATTTTGAGTTTATTTCTTACAAAGTGCTGTGATAGTTAATAGAAGATATACTTCATCAGTTTTGGCAAGGGCCAACCCTCCAACTGGAATCAAAAGCCCAGTGAATCATTCAACACACTTTATTTTCAATATAACCACTGAGGAGGAAATGGAAGCTTGTCATTTTCCTTTTAAAGCTGTGCACATTGCTAAGTTTTCCATGGGCTTGCTGTGCATATATATAACTTTTAAAGTGAAAATACTATTTGTGTGAAGAGGTGATCAAGGTAGACAGTGGTGGATTGTCACTGCAGTAGTTTGGGATGTCAGTAATTCTTAAGCCAAAAGGAATGCTTTGATGATTCAACAGGATACCTCTAATTTTACATTTATTGTCATCTTTCATTTGCTTTTCTATTTTGGAGACATTTATCAACTGTGCTGATCAGACTGTGTTTGATTCCTATGGAGAAATAATCTATCTTAAAATTTGTGATCCAAGAGGAAGCTAGAAGGAATTTATACTTTGATTTCACAGAATATTTGGAAAACTTCATTGTTTATCTACTGTGGGCTTTTGTTATTTCATTATTGTAGGGACTACACAAAATAGACTGCTTTGTGCATTTTTTTCTGAGAAAATGCACTACTTTAGGCTTGCTTGATCAACAAAGCAACCCTAAAGTAGTTTTCTAAAAGAAATAGTCACACATAATTAATATGAAGAAATCAATTGAGTCTACTATTCTTCTGTCCTTATTACAAGAATATATGTGACCTTGGAAGTAAAAAAAAAAAAAAAAGTTTCTTGAATGTTACTTCACAATGCAGAATCTCTCAACTGTATTTGGGGTATGATTAGATGTGTCTTTGGTAGTTACTACAACTATCACAACCCTGGGGTGCCCACAGGCAAGTTGGAATAGGACTTTTCAACCAGAGAACAATGATAGGAAATGTATGATTCACAGATACATGGTTCTATAATATTATCCTTTGATTGATTTCTGAATTTTATGAAGCAGAAGACACTCAAAATAGACCATTATTTATGCATAATAATAATACACCATTATTTATGCATAATAATATTCTAGATGAAGTTTTTTTAATCAGCTTTCCTGAAATGATGGGAAACCACCATTAATAGACCAGTTGTTTGTATCTGAAATCCTCAAGGTAAAAATTTCAGCTTGGTTTACGGAATGCGTAAGTCATGGGAATAAAAGACACAGCAAGGGAATATAGTCAGTGACACTGTAATAGCTATGTAATGGGGATAGATGGTCACTACACTGTGGACTGTGGTGACCACAGAATAATGTATAAACTTGCTGAATCACTAGGTTGTACAGGTAAGATTAATACAATATTTTGTGTCAACTATACTCAAATAAAAAAATTAAAATTCAGCTTGGGAAAGGACCAACAGGCCTGTCTATTTGCTAGAATCCCATGAGAACGTGGCCGAAAGGAGGTAAATGTATTTTGAAACTCTTAAGTAGTAAGATGCAACAAAATCAGGTTCACATAGGACTTTCTAGAAACCTCAAAGGACACAGAGAATAAATATGTGTGGTGATGTGTTGTTGTTGTTGTTGTTGTTGTTTTTTCTTTAACTGTCATTTGTCAATTGGCCTTGCCAATACCGCGCACCAGACTTAGCAGGAAAAAAAGGAAAAAAAAAATCACTTTTGTCTGTAATGCTTTTGACTGGAGCTTTCTAAAGTTCTTGGAGGTAGATCACACTAAGAAAATTGAATCAACTCAGTTGCTCTAAATCATAAACCTCTGCATTATCCAGCTTTGCTGGGCTAGACTATATTCTGATTCCATGAAATTTTTTTAGCTTGAGAGAAGACATTGGTGTTACTAAGGCAGAAGGGAATTCAGGACTTTCTTGAACAAAGTGCAGCACTAAGGGTAAATTATAATTTTTGAGACTTGGCCCTTAACTGAAACCAACCTGTAAGCAGATCTGAAATGAAAGCTCTCGAAATGTTATTTAGGACACCATAAATTTCCTAGAAATCCACAAGCTAGGAAATCCCCAGGTACAGCAAGTAAAGGTTCCACAAATATTATGTCTGCACGTAAGCATGCTCTGCACACATGCTCTGCAGTTAAAGAATGGCTGGAGGGCAAAAGTCATACGCATTGTCACCAGCCACGCTGCAGATCTTCAGGTCCATTTTCCTTGCCTGCTAAGGTACATGGTTGCTTCCTGATGGTGGTGATTTTCTATGTATTAAGCTTTGAGTAAATCATTCTTGCAACACTCCCCTCCCCTTCCTTGTTTATTTACCTCAGAGATTACAAAGCTCAGTGACATTTGACTCTGCTCTTTTGCTGGCTGGATCATGGAATGCAGGAGGCATGTATGTATCATTAAGTGCATCTCTGAGTGATGGGCCATGGCATCATGTCACATCACGGGGTCAGCCTCTCTCATCATGTCACATCACATCACATCATGCTTGACACAGACACACAGCTCAATTCTGAGTATCTTGAAGTAACCGGGAAGTAAGCCTTCACAGCAGTCTGAGCAGTGCTTTCAGAAATAGAAAAGAGAGAAGATTGACTTTTCTATTTTCTGTTTTCTACCACTGCAGATACAATGACCCCTGTTGGAAGTTGTGCACATAAATATATTCACATCTCAATGAAAAATAGGCATTTGTATAAGACAGGAGTTATCCTTCTGTTTTTCCCTCACAGTGATGAGGCGGTGCCCCTCCTGTGTTTATTACTGTTGTTGGTAAAATCTAATTCCAGGAACCAGGTATTAATCTCAAGTATTCTATTGATGGAATAAGCTACATGATAGTTATTAAGGATTTGTAATGTGACAATCAAACTAAGGCAATTCAAGGAGAGAAGGACTAGGCTGTTGAAACAATTTCTACAAAGTGTCTCCACTGTAAAATCAATCCAATCTGATACGTTGGCTTCTGTTGCTTGATAAATGTGGATTATACATCTATAGCCTGTAGCACTGCATACTTCTGATTTTTAATCTAGCCTATATTGTGAGCTATTAGTTCCTGGATTTAAGTCCTCAGAACCCATCTATCTTTACTCCTTCATCCTTAAGGCCTTTCCACATCAGCAGCTGGTAAAAAGGAAAAACCAAACCAAACAAACAAAAAATAATAATAATAATAATAAAATAAAAAAATAAAAAAAGGAAAAACCAGCCTGAATGAAACAAGATTCTTGAAAATTAATGAACATAGTTCATGTTATTCAAATTGTGTGTGTGTGTGCACACGTGCGCACGCACGCGCCCCAATAATACCCAGGAATTTACAAGAGTGAAAGGTGGGTGTGTTTCCTCTCCTGTCACTAGATTCTGAAACTTTCACTAATAGAAAGGTATATTGTCTTTCAAGAATGTGTAAATTAGCATCTTCCTCTCCGGGAAGCTCAAGGGGTATTGAATAGAGGTTTTACATTGGTCATCAACAGTTAACCTTAATGAGCACTGGATCCCGTGAGGCTTTCTTCAGTGCTCTCATCCTCCTGTGTAGTACACTACTCTTTTTACTACTCTATTATTTTTACTCAAATATTTAGTGTTCTTCTTTACGTTTCTCTTTCATTCTCAGTTGAAGCTTCCTCTCCTAGATAGACCTGAAAAATTGATGTACTATTCTCAAGTGATTTAATAGGAATCAAAACCATAAGCCCAGAAATGAAGTAATGGTCACTGGATAAGTGAGGGATATGTTAAGAAATGGTAAACTGGTTAACCCTGAAATTATAAATAGGGTCAAATTGCTCATTCTTTTTTGTTTTTTGTTTTTTTTTTTTTTTTTTTTTTGGAAATTTAGCCCTGGTCTATAACATTACCCTAAAGAATTTACATTGTCATCATTTAATGACGTTTATCATGCACTCACTGACAGAATGTGTTCTGACATTATATTGTGAAAAAAGACTTCATCATGTAGGTTGACTACAGATTCAGCATGGGCATGTCATCACTGTACAGAAAGCTAATGCAAGCATAGGTTACCCTCATAAAATATTGTGTCTCAGTCAGGTGCAGTGATATTCCCTCTATTTTCTGTGCTGATTTTATTAGATCTAGAACATTGAGTTCACTTCTAGATTCCTTATCTTATGATTGTATACTGGACCATTTCAGATGCATTATAACGAACGGATAAAATTTACAAATTTTGTACACATTTACAATTTAGTACAAAAAGACATAATATTGTTTGTTTCACCTTAAAGATGTAGGGTTTACCCAAAGGGATCAAATGATTCCTGAAAAAGGTTTTCCTAATGCAAGGTAACAGTGAGGTTGGAATAAGGTTGAATTGGGGTTAGAATGAAGTGAGAATGATCTTGGAGTGAGGATGGACTGTTCCAGGGTGATGTTGGGATGAGTACAGAGAATCTACGGGCAAGTTTAGGGTATTATAAAAATGGGAAAAAGCCACTCATGTGTCTAGAAAAACCTAAAAAAAAAATAAATAAATAAAAATACTCTCAAGTTTGCACAGCAGATTGGTATATCCTAGTAGACATAGGGTCCAGGTCATACTAGTCAACATAATAACACCTCAACACATAGTCAGCCAAACAACAAAAACAATCACCTTTGGCAGAATGCCCCTGAACTTTTCCAACATATTTATTATATTCAGTTATCTGAGCATGTCCTATGCCTGAGCCCTCACTATAAATACTCAAATGTGGAAAGGGAGTTGAACAAGATGTTAAAGAGTCAAGAGTTACCCAAGGTATGATTGCATAAATTAAAGATTTGTCTAGGAAAAAAGAAAAAATGGAAACCCATAGTTCTTGTTACTTCATAGTTCAAATTAGGGGATGATGGTGAAGAAACAGCAGCACTGGTCTTGTTTCATCATATAGCAGACTTAAAATGGGTACATGGAAGTTATCAGGAAATATTTGAGAAAATGTTCTAATAATGAGGGCTACACAATGACGGTATGCACAAGCTTATAGCTAGGGGAGTTCCCATTTCTACAGATGTGCAAGAAGAAGCTGATAGACTCTGCCTTGAATGGGGAAGGACCTTAAGGTTCTTTCCAAAATTGTGGCTCTGATTGGCTTTGATTTTTTTTCAACCATTTTAGTGCCAAGATTTCTCTTTTTGAAGAGATCATTGAGTTTTCTTCTTGAAGTAAAAACAGAGTAAATAATTCAATGTCTCTAAGGCATCTAACACATACCACTTTTCTTAATCACTCTCTTCCCTTGACTCTTAAAGAACACATATTAGATAAAAATTGGGTAATTGAATAGGATATACTAACCAATATAGAAGCATTTTCGTTGGATGTGAAATACCCAAGTAGGCAAAGGAAGATTTATAATATGACTAGCAAATATATTTTATTGAATTTTTTCAACCTTAGGCTCCCCAAACTAATGTTGACCACCATTTCTTTGTGCTTCTATTTTTGTTCATTTTAAAAAAGCAGTTTGAAGCTCCAACTTCTAAGCCAGGAATGCTCTTTTCCACTGGCAGCATTTTCTCTTTTGGCAGAATCCACAGGCAATTGCTTTGATGTTTTTTGGAGTTACATTTGGTGTCTGTCATAGTTCATGCAAAGATAAGCTGATTGGGTTGTCTAGTTGGTCCCAGATGCTTTTGGCTTTAATGCTCCATCAATTCTCTTTGCAAATGAAGTCCTGGGCCAATCTCATCTCTCAAGGGACACTTGCAGATGACTTGTTCATGATCAAAAGGCAACATAATTTCCTGATGTCCATATGCTTCCCCTGGAACTTTGTTTGGTGTCCTCAAAGCTGGTGTTTCTTATAAGTGGACGGCAGATTGTTATTTAGAAACAGTCTACCCTTCAGAAGTATTTCCTTAAGAGTTATTACAAAAGGGAGTCAGAAAAAAACAAAAAAACAAAAAAACAAAACAAAAGGGAGTCAGGAGGTCTGAACTGATTTCTAAGAACTCCAGGAAATGGGTTCTAGAACATGTTGTTATAAAGTCACCTCCCAACCAAGACCAAAAACTAGGTTTATGGTTTACCACTCTATCATGATTATAGTTAAGTGAGAGTTTGTAGAAAAGAAATTATCCACATTTTCCAGGTTTTTTAGTATTAAAAGGAACGTGATTTGCATATTTACTCCTAGACAAGCTTATTTGCAATCATTTTGTTACAAAGATATTCAAGAGGCTAGGCCAATTAGTGATGTGTTCATACACTGCATAGATTTGTTGGAACTAAGGCTTTAAAAATTATCCAACTGACATCTTTGAGCACCATCCCACACCCTACATGCCACACATTTCTCTTTTGGGTCAAACATGAAAAGCGGGTAAAAATCCTTCTGTTTTCCAAATTTTTTTCCAAGGACACAGCTAGCAAGAGAACAAAATATCAAGGCTAAGTAGCAGGAGAACGACTGTGCTTTCTTGAGGAGGTCTCAGTGGCACATTACAGGACTTAGATAATGGGTTTACTTCAGCTGAACTTCCAAGCCTCATTCTTTCCTTTATCTCCAAACAGTTATTAATGAATGAATGAATCAATCAATCAATCAATCAAAGGAATGTTTGGAGAGGCTTTGTGTAGAGTCCTAATTGAAGTGGTTCCCACCTTAGACAGCTAGGAGGAGGAATGATAAAATCCCTAGTTAGAAAAGTATTTGGGCAGTATGGGTGGCTCAGTGGTTTAGCGCCGCCTTCGGCCCAGGGCGTGATCCTGGAGACCTAGGATCGAGTCCCATGTTTGGGCTCCCTGCATGGAGCCTACTCCTCCCTCTGTGTCTCTGCCTCTCTGTGTGTGTGTGTCTCTCATGAATAAATAAATAACATCTTTTTTAAAAAGTATTTAAGAATACCACATAAATCTCTGCAGTAATACTTTCATTTATGTTAGGGAGAAAGGGGAAGGATGACAATGCAGATTCAAAATGCTTTTGGGTGGTGTCGAGAAGCAAATCATTCTTGCATATTTTTTGAGCTTAAACAAAGCAATTGGAGTTCTATGAAAAGCTCAGGAGTAGAAAGTGTGGGAACAAAGAGCCATCTGTCAGCTACCTGTTCTTATTATTCATCTAGTCATGGCTCCATTTTTACCTTCCTCGGTTGTGGACCTGCCAGACATTGTGTGAAAGATGTGTGTGTCCTGTAGGCAGCCTTCATAAGGAAACAAACCACTCGGCTAAAATCATGAACTACTCACAGTGATTAAATTTAGATAGTATTTTTGGACAGGTGAAGGCTCTATGCTTGTACTTTATTTACATGATCTAAAATATTTATTTCAATAAACCTGAGTTTAATATCACTACTGTTACTTTACAGAAAAAGTAATTGAGGCCGGGTCAACTGCCTGACCTCTTAGAATTGGTAAATACTGGAGCTGAGGTCTGAATCATTTTGACCGAGTTGACTTTACAATCTAGCTCCTACCGGTGCCTCTGTTTTCTTTCTGGTGGACAAGCTTAACTGCCTTCTGGGTGTCATAATTGTTCTCAGTGTCTTCCATTTATTTTTGATTATTTACTGTTTAAGGGTGACCTTGAGAAAGTTTCCTAACCATTGCCTATATCTGCTTCCCAGAGGTATACACCATCACAATAATAATGTAAGAGGTTCAAGTGCATGAAAAGTTGGTGTTACTTCCATATATCTAATTGTCTATGGGCATCTCTGGCTGGATATTCTACAGGAATCTCAAATGCAAGAAGTCAACATTGAGGAGATTTTCCTCCACACTCTCTTAATTTATTTTATTTTTCCCTATTTCTGTGAATGTCATAGCTTCCACGCAACCTGTGAGCTCTAAACTCAGGTTTCATCCTGGATGTCTGTCCTCTAACTTTCTCTTATCTGTTTCTGCTTTGCATTCCTACAACTAGTACTTGATTTCCAGGCTTTTACCTTTTCTCTCCTGGATTCTTCAATTCCATCACTCATGTTTCCATCTGCAGTCCTCTACCTCCTCAACACAGATTCTCCACTGCCACTAGGGGGAGCTTTTTAACAAATAAGTAATATCTTCTATCCCCTGTTGAAAACTTTTTTTTAAGACTCCAAACGTTTTAGCATAGCATATCAAACCATCCATGGTTTTGTCTTGCTTACTATTTCCAGCTTCCCATTATATCATACTCTCTGGCACCCCATTCTGAAGGCAAACACAACTGCTTGAAATTCTCCAAATTTGTTGTTTTATTTTTTGTAATACAGCTCATTCCGGTATGCCTTTCCCATTCTCCCCATGTGCTTATATAGTAGGAAATACCCTTCTGCCTCACCTTATATTAAGTTTCTATCGTTGCAAGCATAACTTATTTCCTTCTTTGCTTTTCTAGAGTCCTTGATTAAACTGTTAAGTTCCCGAGGGCAAATTTTATCTTATCCTTTTCAGCAGTACCAGGAGCTAGCACAGTGCCTGACTCATAGTTCATCCTCAGAAACCTTGGTGAATCTAATAACTGAAAGTGAAAGCAAAATCTCAAATCTAGAGACTCTAAAGGATATCAGATTGGCAGTGGTCTAAAGGCATACATCAATAATCAATTGAATAGTTTGGATCTTCCATATTTTACATTTATTATGGTCAAGAGTTTGTGTCTGTAGGAGAATCTATATATGCTCTACAAAACATACTCTGAAATTTCCTATCCATATCCCTGTACATGAATTGCCATTTTTAAAAAATGTGTGTACTTAAATGTGGGCCTAGAAGAATATTGTTTAGCAAAGAACAATGGCAAAAATAACTGGTTCATTCCTAATAAAGTGGATGAATTATATTACCTTAACAGGAGCCTGATTCTAAATAATGTAGTTGATAAAACAATATTGTCTTATGTTCATTATGAAATTATATAATGCTTACCAATATAACGGCAAGCACCTCAGAAAATTAGAAATCATTCGTTAAATAAATGAGGTGCAATTAACAAAAACATTTCAGGAAAATCAAGCATCATTTAAAACCTGGTGAATTGAATTGTCTGTATGTATTTGCATGTGTTCATAATTTATTTTCCCCAACTCACTGTATTTAGCTCATTTGAAAATCATCTATGGGAAGCAGCTGTTACCCAAGTCATGTGTTTCTATATTCTGAGATAATAAGAATCCGTTTAGATTATAGGATCCAAAACCATCAACTTGTATGTCAACTTAATTGCTTAAGGTCAGTGTGAGAATGTATGATCATAATAACCTGAGTTTCTGAGAAATTATAAATTCATTCTTTCTTCCTTTTTTAAATCTAAACCATTGTATTTTGAGTACACCACCTACAATCCAATATTGGATGTTCTATATTTTTTCTTTAGATACATGTTTATGTGATTGGAACAAATGGCATTATAGGCTCACAAATACCAATGTTTAATAATTTATAATAATTTTTATATAAAACCAGAGCATAAATACCACTTTTACCCTATGTTTTTTTTCATATCTTGAATTTAGGGGTGTGATAGCAAAGATTGAAGTATTGCATGCCCATCCATGGTAAGCATGGATAGGTTCTAGCACTCAGGTGTGCCGCTGTCTCACCTTACATATGGCTTTATTAATGTAGACTAGTTGCTTCAATTTGATAAATGGTTCTCAGGCATTGTTAGACTCACAATTATCTGGTTCAGTCTTTCAAACTATATTTGAGCAAATTCACGTGTGCTAACATTTACTGATGGTGGTGGCAGCGCCCCTTGGGTTATAGCTTGTACTTCTTTGATTGTCCCACATGTACTGAGCACATTGAGAGTTACTGAGTCACTTTGTTCTTTTTCTCTTTTTCTTTTCTTCATCTTTTAGTCCTTTTTTTTTCTTTTCTCTTCTTCCATTTACTCACCCAGTCACTTAAATCACATCTAAACATTGACCTTGAGTTCCACAGTTCCCTGCCTCTGACCAGACTAACTATGCTATCTCTAGAGAAGAAAATTGGTTTGGATGAAAATCCTTTCTCCTCACATTTCTTCCTCTCTTCTTCATCCTGCCTCTTCATTCTCTCTTCCCTGAAGTTGTGGAAGTTATCATTTATTGAGTAGATATTATGTGCCAGGCCGTGTACTAGTCACTGCATATATGTTATTACATGAATTCACATAACCACCTTATGAAGCAGAAACAATTACCTCTATTTTATCCATGAAAAAAATAGGGTCCAGCTTCCCTTACCTATAAATTCAGAGCAAGCTAGTAGATGAGCCATGAACAGAATCCACTTGTGTCTGACTCAAAGTTCATTCTCTTTTATTACTTCCTTTCTGTTTCTTTAATAGATTCTTAATTTACAGGTTCCAAAAGTTGGGAAATTGAGACAATAAACTTGTTATGTGGGTGTTTTATGGATATGACATCTCTTATGTTGGTTTGGCTTTCAGAGAGATTACTTTTCAAAATGAATTTGTAGAAAAGTGGGGAGTGTACACTTAAGAGTGATTATTTTCAGAATTCAATTGAATGCTTCTACTTTCATAATTAAAACAATAATTGGAACATAAAATATTTTGATGGGACTTAAGTTTTTTAATAATCTATTTAATAGAGACCTTTACAAGTTGAACAAATGCAGAGCTCTCTCCCAGCCTGACTAGAATGTCAGCCATCTGCACTCAGAATTTGAATGATGGAGCTGTCATTTAGATTGGTATTTGAAATCAAACTATTGCTGTGGATTTCTAAACTACAAAATGAAGAGGGAATGGTTGCTTTATCCGAGAGCTATGAAAATTATCTTCAAATTCTTTCCCTTAAATGTCTAGCAGTCATGAACTATTTTCCTTGATCTGGACCATTTCATTAGATGAAAAATAATAATAATAATATAATAATATAATTTTGCCTTCTAAAATTAGTGCAAACTTGCTTATATTTCAGTGTGTGTTTAACACTGTTTTTGATATTGTGGAAAATATAAATATATTTTGAGATATGGTAATCTACCCCAAGAAGTCCACAATCTAGTTGGGTTTGTGGTATATTGTTGATATATATATATATATATATATACACACACACACACACACACATGCATGTATATCAGTGTCAGTAGATTTTGAAGATCAGAAGAAAACCTCAAGTGTAAATTCTGCAAGTGAAGCTTCTTTGTGGAAAGTTTTCATTGAGACACTTTGTTTAATTAGAGCAACATATTCACATTGCCAAACAGAAATTCAAAGACTAACGTAAAGTTGAATCGCTCCCACTCCCAACGTGTGATACCAATTTACCAAGTAGTCTAGATTGCAGCAATACAAGGACATGTGAATCTAGGTGAAAAATAAAAGCTGCCCAGTGTTGCAATCATATTCCTGAGTAGGAGGATATTTCAAATATTTAAACGTTCTCAGTATTATTGAAGGGATATACAGATGAGTGGCTGGGGAGTTGGTAGTTGGTACATGCAGAGTGCAAAAACACAAATGAGACAAAGTTTAGCCTTGGAGAAATATATGCAAAATGTGTCTCAACACTACATTATTAAAAACAATAAGCAATGCCATCTTCTAAAATTTCATCTTAAAACCATGTTTAAATTCATAATTAGATCTTTGATTTTTCACCTTCCCTATAATTACTAGGTAAAAACGTGTTAGATTGGTGGTTGTCTTACATGTTCATGCTAGTTATAGAAAGTGTCAAGATACAGTTGTTATGGTGATGAGAAGGAGAAAGGAGTTACACTTCATTTTAGACTGTAGAGGGTATTTGGATCACAAAACCTCTGTGAAAACCTCCTAGTGTAGGATTATGTAGCACACTGTCCACTCCCATCATGCTAGCATGCTTTATGGGTCAATAAATGTTCCAAATAACTTGTAAGTCAGAGTAGTCTCTGTCCTTACTATACTGCCCTCATGACGTTGGGAGGACGAACCAAGGGAAAAGTTTCACTTTTAAATTGATGAAATACTTATTAGTAATTGAAGTTTCCCACTCATTCAGGTTAAACTAGACATTTGGAGGCAACTGTGGGATGATTTTGCCAAAAAAATTAAAATTCTTGGAGTAGATTCTCAATGAACTGTATTTTATTTCATATGTATTTTCTCTGTGCAAAAAATTAATGAACCTGATTTTTTTTCATGGCTTTGTAAAAGAAAGAGCCTTACATAGTATATTGACATCTTGGTTATGGCTGATAAGGTAAAACTTTCTTCCTGAAATTGGGTTGATACTTTCCTGATTTGCTATGTTATACACGTTAAAGATCAGTTTGCTAAGCAAGTGTGAAATATACCAGTCTCATTTTTTATTACTAATAATTGAATAAATTATGGGTGGACTAAGTAGTCTAAAGAGAAACTTTTTTTTTTCCTTTAGCTTATCCAATTGCTATTTAGGAAAATGTGTTATGTGATGATTTCCAAGTTTAATGTAATGATTATGTGTTTGTGTATATATACATATTATTTCAAAAGTCTATAGCTTTTAGTATTTTGTTAAAAATAAGAGACAACAATATATATTGAAAATAGTTTTGGAGAAAAATTTAAATCAATCTCTTTTTAAGATAGAAAAGAATAATAATAAAAGAATAATAATCAAGATGATCATGGATATAGATAAATTAGACTTGGTAAAGTGACAATCTTTGCCCTTTCCAACTTTACTGTTTTTTTTTTTTTTAAGATGCACTTTATTTTTTTCTGCCTGCTTTCTTCCCTTTCTCTTTATATTCCCACTAGCCACATCAATCGGAAATTAATTCCTCTAATCTCTTTTGCAACATTTATTGAATCTTTATCTTACCTTTTTGTTTTCCTTTGCTACCAATCAAATCTAGGCTTTTATTTCCTCATGATCATTGCTTTGTTCACTAAAATAGTTTCTTTCCATTAATATTGTTCCCCTACTGGTCATATTCTTTATAGTTGCCAAATTAATCTTCCAAAACGTACAGTTTTCATTAAGTCCTCCTTTGCAAAGCAAATACTCTTTTATACTAAATCATAGCAATTTGCACCGTTTATGATAAAGACCCACTTCCTTTTCCTAGTGTACCTGGTGTTCCACCGTTTCCCTCCATTCTGTATTCCCAACCATGTCCTAAGTTGAATCCTTTCCTGGATTCCATGCTACAGTCAGAATCATTTAACAGCCATGACATTTCATCTTTTTTTTTTTCATTTCACTTTCAATGTATTGTTCTTTCTTTATTCTCCATCCTGAGCTCTCCATTTTCTCTTAGTTTTATTTAATTCTATCAAATTCTAAGGTCCAAATTAAATTTCACCTCTTTGATAAAAAAAAAAATTTTGATGAGACTATCCTGCAAAGCTTTTGTCTTACCTGAAAAACAGCACTCATATCTACACAACTTTATAGTAATTTGTAGCCTGCATGTTTGTGATATATATATATGTAAACACATGCATCTTTCTTATACATATACATAGATATCTGGGTTTGGGATCAAGCTTCCTCCATTTTCATTCTCATTTTGCTGTTTTCAAGCCATATGATCTTGGATGAATTATCTAACTTTCCCAAACTTTAGTTTTTTCATCTATAAAGTGGAATAACGAAAGTACTTTAATCAGTTGCTTAGGGCTGCCATAACAAGATATCACAAACTTGGTGGCTTACAACAACAGAATTTTATTCTTCAGAGTTCTGCATACCGGAAGTCTGAAATTTAGGTGTTGGCAGAGTCATGTTGTCTCTTAAGGCTCTTGGGGTTTTTCTCTTTGCCTCTGGAAGCTTCCTAGCTTCTGATGGTTGCCAGCTCTCTGTGGTGTTCCTTGGTTTGTAGGCATATCACTCCAGTCTCTGCCTCTGTCTTTTCATGGCATTCCCTCTGTGTGCTCTATGTATAGTCCTAGGATTAAGGTGTATCCTAATTCAATATGACCTCATCTTCAGTAATTAACACCTACAAAGTCCCTATTTTCAATATGGTGACATTCTGAGATTCAAGGAGACATGAATTATTCAACTCATTATACTATCTAAGAGTTGTTGTAGGATTTAATGGGATAATCTATGTAAAGTTTTTTGATGAAGTTCATTGGTACATGGTAAATGTTCACAAAGTTAGATATTTATATTATTATTACTACTATTACTATTTGACAAATCCCCTTGATATCTTCAAGGGATCATGTATATGAAATTGGAGGGTTTAGCCATTTGATCATGTTTGTTCAATGGTTTTTAGAAATCCACAACTCAGATATTTAATAAGGATAAAAACCATCCTATTTAAAAGGTATTAGTTACCACAATTTGGGGAACTTCCTTTTTATCATGATATAGTTACCTAGGTCAACAGTTACTTGCAGAGAGTTTTTAGAATTTGCATGCCTGTTTTTGATAAAAAGTAATTAACTCTATTAGAAAAATTTGAGTGAGCATAGATTTATAAAAATATAGGTATAAAATATAGAAAAGTGACAAAATTGCAGAAAGATCATTGGGATGTTTTTAGTCTGGTTAAGATGAGGGGGGAAAAAGTTAAACAAAGGATAAAGATACCATTGGAGGAAGATACTATACTGTGTAGAGATGTGAGAAATCTTCACTATTTAATTTCCATTATGCTTTGTTCTTTCTTACCAAGGAGAATATACTGACAAATATAGAAAAAGCAAACACAATTGGCAGAAAATGGAAACTCATGACAGATAATTGTGGGAAACTTGCTCTTTTAAATCAAATCACTTTTTTAGAACCAAACAAATAATTTTGGGGAGGGAGGTTGAGTGAAGATGCAGAGGTGAAAAAAAGCCTGTATGGCTAATTTTCAAGAATTGCAGAGGAAGAGAGAAGTGTTAGGAAAGAGAGGCTTTGCAGAGTTCCTAGCATAAAAAACTAGTATTTGTTTTATCATTTAAGTGGTCATAAAAGTGACCTTACAAAGCTGATATATCTCCCAAGCAGACTTTCATAAGGATTACTAATTGATTATGGAATTTACTCAGGCCAAAGTTTAATCATTTCATTTTATAGTAATTGATATAGAAATAGAATAATTTAGGTATTTGGTTCTTGGCAGAGCATTTGCCAAAGTCTCTCATGATATTCTCTATAATAAGTAAAATAATTTGGGAATGACAATATAATAGTTTGGGAAATTTACAACTGAATATACAACTGTGTCCAAGGAATTTTTAATGTAATAGGAATTTAAAGTAATAGGTAGGAAGGTGAACTCACCTTTCAAACTTATATAGATTTCTGGTCAGGATGGCACCATGAATTAACAGTATAATGCATCCTCTCTGCTTCAAACATATATATATAAACTGACCAGACAAAGAAAATACAAACTAGGCTAAAAACCAAACAAAAACATAAGCAAAAGGAAAAGTATTTCCATGGAGCTGAAACAAAGAGGAACTAAAAATGGTTAATGTAGCTGGAGCATATATCTTCTGGCTTAGAACCCCAAGCAGTAGGTTGCAGTTTCTTTTGACTTTTGAAGAAGAAGGGAGAATAAAAGTACTCTGTGAGGGATGGGGCCTTGCGGAATTCTCCTTGCTTGAATCTAGGGACTGTACAGGAAGCTTATGAATATATGCTGTGAGGAAAAAACAAAAACTGCCACTATATGTGACATTGGATGTAAATGAACTGGAAGGTCCTATACAACCTCTAAACCAAGAGTGAACAAAGCCATGCCCTGGATCACTAACTGGATGTACAATTATATCAACATCACAATGGCAGGGAGCCCCAGTATTCCATCATAAGACCTGAGGGGCATAGGGGTTTGGAAAATGATAATTGCAGACCCTTATGATGTGGAGAGAAGAACACAGAATGATACAGAAAATAACACCAGAAAGCAAAAACTAAATATTCAAAATGAACTTGCAAACCAAAATCTCAAAACACATGAGTAAATGTAATGCTTTTAAAGACAGCCCAATCAATACTTAGAATGTGAATTTATTCCAGAGGAATTATTTGTAAGAGCAGTACCACAAAGGATTTCAAATGTATTTGATTGTAAAACTCAAGGATGACTTTTATTAAAGAGCATGATGTTATGACATATATATATAAGCATAAATAAAACAAGGACATGTGCCTATGTGAACAGAAGCATTAGTAAGGAAAAACTGAGTTATTGAAATATTTTAAAATGTGACAAATTAGATAAATTGTAGACTGTACATGGTGAGTGAGTATGTGAACCAGAAGGTGATGCTGAGAAGTTCACTCAAACCAGCACACAGGGAGACAAAGAATACCAATGAGTAGTTAGGAGATATCAAAGGGAGGCTGGAAGGTTCCAACATACATCTAAAAGAGCTTTAGAGGAGAATGGCAAGAACTGTGGAACATCAGTATTCAAAGAGATAAAATCCATAGATTTCCAGAATTAAAGCCCTGAGTCCTGAGACTAAAAAGATGAATAAAATAAATCTACAACTTGAGAGAGTGCAGCAAACAAAGAAACCAACTCTTAACTATAGAGAACAAACTGATGGTTACCTGAGGGGAGGGGGTTGGGGGGATGTGGGAAACAGGTGATGATAATTAAGGAGTGCACTTGTGATGTGCACCAGGTGATGTATGGAAGTGTTGAATCACTATATTGTATACCTGAAACTAATATTACACAGTGTGTTAGCTAACTGGAATTTAAATAAAAACTTAAAAAAATAAATCTACAACTTGAAAGATTTTGTGAAATTACAGCCTATGGAATAAAGGAAACTCTTAAACCAGAAAGACAAGAGAGGTTTTCATCAAAGGAATAGCACTTAGATGGACAGTTGACTTCTCGACACTAATAGACACTAAAAAATAGCACAACAGTGCCTTCCCAGTGCTACAAGATGATATTCAGCCTAGATTTGAATTTTCAACTGTATCATCCGCCCAGAGTTTTCTTTCAGACCTATAATTATTGAGAGTTTAAACTACTATTAAAACTACTTTAAAGGGGAGTGACTAAGTGGCTCAGTCAGTTAAGCATCTGCCTTTGGCTTGGGTCATGGGTTATGATCCCAGGGTCCTGGGTTGAAGCCTTATAGTTGGCTCTCTGCTCAGCAGGGAGTTTGCTTCTCCCTTCCCTCTCCCTCTGCCTGCCCCTCTGTCTGCTTGTGCTGTCTCTCTCTCTCTCTGTAAAATAAATAAAATCTTTAAAAAAAACTAGGAGAAAAAATGTCATAGTAGTTAATTACTCCTATTACTTCATAATTACTGTATGAAATATATACTGACTATAACACTTAAAAAATATTAAAACATTGGAAAATAATTAAAGGAAACATTAAAATCATCTTCAATAAGTAGTTAAACTATGCTTGGATCTATAATGTATTGGGGATGAGATGGGAATGTAGAATAACTTTTGTTATAACAATTTATAGTTAAATATGATGTTAAAATTTAAGAACAATTATCCTCTTACTCCCATTAGGATGCCTATTGCAAAATAACAAAAGTGTTGGCAATGATGCAGAGAAATTTGAACACTGTGCAATGTTAGTGGGAATGTAAAATGGTGTGGTGTAGCTGCTATGGAAAACAGTATGGGGGGTCCTCAAAAAATTAAAAATATATTTATAATTCTATTCAGTTCCAAGTATATATCTAAAATAGTTGAAAGCAGAGTCTCGATGTATTTGTATACCCATTTTCATAGAACCATTATTCACATAAGATAAAACTCCAGTGACCATCAACAGATGAATAGATAAGCAAATGTGGGATATACGTGCAGTGAGCTATAATCCAACCTTAAAGAGAAAGGGATTTGTGACATATGCCACCATATGGATGAACCTTGAGGACATTGTGCTAGGTAAAATGAGTCAGTCACAAAAAGACAAATACTGTTTGATTCTACTCATACGATATTTCCAGGCAAATTCATAGAGACAGAAAGTAGGATGGTGATTGAGGGGGGCTGCAAGGAGAAGGAATGGGTAGTTATTGCTTAATAGTTTAGAGTTTCGGTTTTGCAAGATGAAAGAATTCTGGAGATGGATAAATGTAATAGTTGCATAACAACATGAAAATGTTTAATACCACTGAACGATAAACCTAAAAAGAGGTTAAGATGATACATGTATGTGTATTTTACTGTAATAAAAAATTAAAAATAAAATTAAAGATGATTACTGAAAGAATAGGCATATAATCTATGATAGCCTACCAACAAAGGGAAAATATAGTATTTTATCAATTCCAATGGAGAAAATAAAAGGGAAAAATTAAAACCAATGAAAAGTCAATAAGTAGAAAAACTAAGATGACAGAAATCAGTGAGATAAATATTGCCACATTATCAGATATAGTGATAAAATATTCTGTCATATGATATTAAAAAGAGAAGGACTTAAAACGGCATAAAAATTGCACAAAAAGAAATGAAAAAAGATTAGAGAAGTATGAGTTAAAAGAAAGCTGCTGTATCAAAAATAATATTAGACAAAACAAAATATAAGGCAAAAACCATGTATAGGAAAAAAATAGGAATACTACATCTTAAGAAGTAAATTGCTGAGAATATAAAATAAATTTTTTGTCAATAATTGAGTGTCTAGTATATGCTCAGTATCATTCTGGATACGAGGGAGGAAAAGAGAACAAAGAGCCAAAATCACTATCCTCATGGACAGAACACAGGCAAATTTGAAAGATCCACAATTGTAGTGGAATATTTTATCATGTCTCTACGAAACTGAGAAGTCAGGCACTCAAAAAATTAGAAGGATTTAGAATGTTTGAACAAGAAACTAGCAAGCTTGTTCTAAAACATATTTAAAATTTTATGTTCTATTTGTTCAGATATATATTCTTTTTAAGTACCCACAGAAGAAAACACTAAATAACTAGGAATAAATTCAACAAAAGTATTTAGCATCTTTATTGAGAAAAAATATAAGATATTATTGAAGAAGCTTTTAAAAATCTTTTTAAGGGGAAAGATATAAAATTGTCATGTATGGGGTCACTTAACATGAAAGATTTCACTTTATTAACCTATAAATTTAATGCAATTTCTATCTAAACCCCAGGAGGAATTTTGCTAGACAAACTAAGACTAAAATGTACTTTGAAGAACATAAAGCCAGTTAAAATTACAGCAGTTTGAAAGGAGAGAGTGTATTAGGGTTCTCCAGAAAACTAGAGCCCCTTGGGTATATACATAGGAAGATATTTATTATAAGGAATTGACTCATGCAATTATGTAGGCTGAAAATCCCCCAAGATCTGCCATCTGCAACTGGAAAACCCAGGAACATTGGTGTAATACCAGTTGGAGTCTGAAAGCCTGAAAACCCTCTGGGAGCACAGTCAATGAGAAAACCTATATCCCACCTCAACAGGCAGGTGGAAAGCAAACGGGTCAAGTTCTTTCTTCTTTCATCTTTTTGTTCTGTTCAGGTTCTCAATAGATGGGATGATGCCCACTCTTTTTTGGGGGGTGGGTAATTTACTAGGTCCATTGATTCAAATGGTTATCTCATCTGGAAACACTCTGAAAGACACCCAGAAATAGTGTCTAATCTGGGCACTCCTTGGCCCTGTCAAGTTGACACATAAAAGTAACCATCACAGAGAGGAGCATGGTAATTGTTTTTCCCTACCAGATACCAAGGCTCATCATAAAATACAGCAATTAAAACTAAAAGGGGAAAATGTGGCATTAATTCAAGGATTAAATAGAAGAATAGAATAGAAAGTCTCAAAATGAACCATTGAAATGTGATAATATGACAAAGGACAGAGGTGACATAAATCAACGGGAGAGATTGGGGCACTTGCTAAATGGTATGGGAACAAAGCTTATTTTTGTGGACAAAAAGATAATATCAGGTTCTACCCCACATATACAATGATATGTCCCAGAGTTGTTAAAAACATAAATGGGAAAGTCAGAATATTAAAATATCTAGAAAAAAGTAGGTTATTTTATGACCCCATGATAAGGAAAAATTGTTGAGACTAGACACAGTAAATACATACCATAAAGAATAATATTCATAAATTTGACTACATTAGTGCTAAAGATATATGTATGACTATAAAAAAAGTTATGTCACACATAATAAAGACTTGAGTGAATTGTATCAGAATGTATAAAATAAAAATAAAAAAGTAAAACCAAACCAGAAACTCAAGAGGAAAAAGAAAAAGACAATGCTTCATGGGCAAAGAAAGCTGAATGGCCAAGCAATATAAGCAGACACTCAGCCTTGTTGGTAATTAAGGAAATGCAAATAAAACTGAAATGAAATATAATTCCCATCAGATTAGTAAAAAGTACAAGATTTCATAATACCAAGTATTGTCAAGATAGTGGAGCAATGGGGCTACTGGTGTGTATATAAATCGTTTCAATCACTTTATAGTGCTAATTGTTGCAGATGCCTCTTTGCTACAGCCAAGTAATTTCATATCTAGGTTTACACCCTAGAGAAACTCTCCCACATGTTCTCAAGTACACAGATCTTCTCATTGTAGAATTTATTTTTTTGCTGTTGTCATTCAGTGGTTTAAATGAATTAGCTGGAGCAATATGTAGTGACCTAGAAAATCTCAAAAGTTAAATAGAATAAAGCAAGTCACAAAAAGAAAAAAAATATATGTGTGTGTATAGAGAGAGAGGGAGGGAAAGAGAGAGAAAGGGAATGAGACATTTATACAGAATTTGAAAGTTATTAAATATTGCTGTATTGTTTATAGATATATACATATGAGTAAAACTCTAAAATGCAGACCAGTGATTCAAGGCAAATTCATTGTGATGATTTGTTCTGGGGAGAGAAGGAAGGAGATAGGATTTGGAAAGATCACACAAGGTAACTGAACAGTATTTGTGAAGTTTTTGGTTGTTTTGATTTATTTTGCTCTGAGTTTCTTTTTTTTTTAATATTTGAAGCAAATATGGCAAAACACAAAGATTATTAAAATTAGTTGCTGCATGAGTATTACCTTTATTGTTGTAGGGTTTTCTGTATGGTTAAAATGTTTTACAATAAAAATATATTGTAGATTTATTTAACATTGACCTAAAATAGAATGAGGAACAAGGCAAACTTTCATGCTAGGTTCCAAAAGTAGATCCAAGAGACTGGCTGACTTAAGAGTTCAGTGAAAAGGTCTCATGGCATTTAGTTATCTACAAATCTGTGAGATCAAAACCAAAATAAATGCAGTCAATTCAGTTGAAACTGGTTGTTCAGACTGGATGGGCTAATGGAAGGGAGTGACCTCCTTCTTCTCAGAAGTATTCAAACAGAGCTGATGACCATAGTTAGTCTGGTTGTGGATGGGGGTGGTATTTTGGGTGCAAGAGCAAAAACGATGAGTTCTAAGATCTTTTCCAACAACTGATAGAAATGATGTATTTTTTTCTTTGCTCATTAAGCAAGCACTTCTTGCAGGGTTTTAAAGTCATCTCTTTCTATATGAATAGTCTTTACCTTCTGATCATTTGTAAATTTCTTTTTTTTTTTTTTTTTTAGTAGTCTCAGACTCAGATCTGGCCTGTCGCAGCCAAAAATTATTCTTTCCTTTCTGAGCACATGTTGATTAAAAAAAAAAAAGGTCAAGGAAAATCATTACTGCTTATTCAATAACATTTAATAAGTGCCAACTGACTGTTTTACTCTGTATTACGATTCTGCTGCTCTCTAGACTTTGTCCGAATCCTCTTCTTTGATTAGAAATACTTTTTTAAGTAAGACATTTAATTTTTATCTACTTATACAATTCTCCAATCATTGAAATCAAATTGTTTAATGGTATTAAAAAATCAACAGTATCAGTACTGCAATATTGTTTTAGAGACAGAAGCACAACACCTAAAATTACTTGTAGCTTAACCAGCAATTTATTTTCCTATTTGTTTTAGAAATAGAGAAGCTGACCTTGGCCTCTGCCTCTAGAGATTACTTGAAAGAAACAAAGGCATGGTCTGCTAAGGTCACCCTAAAAACCCATTAAAAATTTATTAAAGACTTGAGTTAGTAGTAGGCAGATGGAAAATATAAGTATCCAAAGAGAAAATAGAATATTGTGGTGTAGCAGGAAACATAGGTGTGTAGCTATGAAAAAAATCAATATAAGTAACTCAAAAAGGTAATAAATCTCTCTTAAGGAATATTGTCATGTTTTCTGAGCCTGCAACTATAGCCTGCATTAAACTTTCTATCTGATGAGTTGCAAGTTCCTTGCACTTTCATATCTAGTAACAAATTCAGAATGTTTTCTTCTGTGATTGAGTAGTGAGATGGAGACTTTTTTCTAAAAAAAAAAAAAAAGCCAGTGTTTTATTTTTGTTTTTGTTTTTGTTTTGTTTTTCCCAGTGGAAGAATGAGAACAGTTTCTTTAGGAAACTGTTTCAGAATGTGTCTAAATGAACAGCTAGAGCTTTTAGTCGTATCCTGTCCCTCATGCCACCTAGACTGTATAGTTTAGGTCTGTCAGTTTGGGTCCTTATCTTTGTCATGATGATTTAACTATTTAGAGAGCTATTACAGTAAGGGCTTTTTCTTCCGTGATTTGAAAATTTGTTTTATAAAACTGTGATCTCTTACAAGAATTCCACCAATTTGGAAACATACTTTGTGAGTACAATTTCCAGGTGGCTACCAGGCATTTCTAAATTATTTGGATCACATAAACTTGGTAGCTTTGAAAGTAATGGAGTGAAAACTCCCAAATAGTTTGACAAAAATTGGCAGTGCTTCAGAAGAAAAGGAGCCAAATGGAAATGTCCCTGTGGAAAATGTACTGCTCCGACAGTTGTAATATTGCAGTTTATGACAGGATAATACATATCATGTTTTCCTTATGTATCCAGACCAGAGAGAGGACATGTTTTGTGGCCTTCTTTTATGAACCAACCTTGTACTGCATATGGACAGCTTTAATTTAGTTACATGGATGTAATCAATTTATTATCCTTTCAGTTTCCTAGTCTGAAAATAACCTAGTTATTTCCCTTCAATATTACAATTCGATTGCTTGTGAATAAAAGATGTACTGGATTTATGTGTTATACATTGTTTGGGGAAATACAGCTATGTTCCTTAACTGAGATTTTGACACTGAAATGTAGCAACTGTATTTATGTTGTATGCAGAAGTTTTCCTAGACAAGCAAATGTTTTTATAACAGGTCCTTTCTATTCTATCAATTTATGACAGAAAATTTATCAAAGTTTTATTATTTTACTTTGTGTTTTGGCATGTGATTTTCAAGAAACTTTTTTTTAGTTGATCTTAATATAATTAAAGGTGAGAGATTTTTCTGGTCATCTTATTATATTTAATACATCCTTTATGACTTGCTTTTTGGAGAGCAAAATTGCCAATTCTTTCTTACCTTCACATTTAGGGGGAAAACAAAAATACCTATTTTGTTTAAATTCTTCAACAGTCCATGGAAGTAAAATAAATGCTGGAGGTGTCTACAATTGAGTTTCTAGCCCCAGAATGAAATTCTGTAGAAATTTATTGTCTTCTCCTTCAGAGGACGGACAGATTCCATTCTAATACGTTAAAAGGTTTGTTTTTAAAGTTGGAGAGGGAAGCAGAAAGAAGAGGGAAATGGGTGAGTGATAGTAAGTAGAAGATTTGAATGGACTTTGTCCCTGTGGGCCTAGAGTATGACTTTCTGCCTTCAAAAACTAGGGAAGACTGGGAACGGGCTTGATGGCCTCTTTGTCTTAATAGAAGTCAGCATGGAACAGACTGGTGATTTTTTTTGTCATATTTGGTCTTGTTTTCTTTTTGGATTGCATTTTTTAGTGTACACTAACAGACTTGGATATGGAAATAAAATAAGTGGATATGGAAAGAAATTAAGTTCTATAAAAACTTTCTTTTTGCAAGTTTCTTCTCCTCTTTGTTTTAAAGAGAAACACACACACACCTGCACACACATACATATTCCTCAGTGCTACAGGAGTGTTTATAATACATACATAATCTCCTGCCCATGCCTTCCAACTTCTATTCCAGAGTTTCAAAGGCAATGACTTCAGGCTATTTCTATGGGTTTTTTTGGGCAGTTACTTGCACCAGCTAATAAATGTTCATTTAGCTCTTTCGGATTTAGAGATAAAGCTTCCTACTATGCTAATGTTTTACTTTACCCTCTCTTTTCCCTCTTCTCCCTAATGTAGTTAGAAAACATTTCAGTTTCTTTGTTACCTTTACGTCTTCAGTGGTATATTTAAACATTTATTTTATTTTATTTTATTTTATTTATTCATGATAGAGACAGACAGTCAGAGGGAGAAGCAGGCTCCACGCAGGGAGCCCGATGTAGACTCGAACCTGGGACCCCAGGATCACACCCTAGGCCAAAGGCAAGTGCTGAACCACTGAGCCACCCAGGGATCCCCTATTTAAACATTTATATCTTGTTTCGTCAACTGCAGAAAATATTTCCTCCCTATATGTGATCATTTTTATGGTCATAGTTGACTTATTCTCTAAGGTCAGAAGTGAAGGTTGGCAAACTTCTTTATTAATGCCTGTATAAGATGTCAGCCTTCCCAATACACTGATTTTCTAATGGTACTTTGTGAATCTTCGGGATTTTACAAAGAATGAACTTTTTCTTCTACCATTCAGCAGACCATCCATCTTTGAGTTTTTTGTGTTAGGCATTTGGATTTTTATTTAAAATTGGGATCGGGTTCTAGGAGACTTTACCAAGTCACAGTGCTCTCTGGGCATCAATTTCAACATCAATTTCAGTACTAAATAGCAAGAAAATGAAATTTGCATTAGTCTACTTAGACTGCCATTACAAAGTACACAGACTGAGTGATGTCACCAAAAAAATATTTTTTTGCTCACACTTCTGAAGGATAGAAGTCCAAAAGAAAGCTGTCTTCAGGGTTTGTTCCTTCTGAGGTCTTTCTCCATGGCTTTAGATGGCCACCTTTTCACTCTGTCCATACATGGTTTTTCTTTGTACATATCTGTGTCTTAATTACCTCTTCTTATAAGCCCACCAGTCATATTAGATTAGGTCCCACCCTAATGATCTCATTTTAACTTAATTATCTCTGTAAATACACTATATTCAAATATAGTAGTCACATTCTAAGGTTTTCAACATATGATATTTAGCATATGAATTTTGGAGGAACACAGTTCAGCCCATAACAAGGTTGGCAATCTTAAATACTATTCAGCTCTAAAATTAAATGAATACTGCTAACCAAGAAGCAAAAATTTTTTTCACATTTGTTTAATATTTATTATTTAATTTGTAGATAAAGACAATATGATGCAGAGAGGAATCATGTTTTTTTATTGTGTCTTCCTTAGATAATAGGTATGTCAGTGTATAAATATTTCCCTCTGGCTTGGACACTCATTGTCAATCAAAAAGTTTCATTTTGGTCAGCACAAAATGCTGTAATTATACTGCTGAGTGGGAAAAATCCAAATATGAAGTAAGTAGAGCCAGTTGAAAACCCAGCCCATGTTTGTCCAATATAAAATGAAGTCTTAGAATGAACATCAAGGAGGATCAGTTGGATCACAATTAAGTACTGAAATATAAACAAGTGATTAAAGACTAATTTCTCATATTTGACTCACCAGACCTAGAATATGGTTCCAAATTTTACTGTATTCTAGCTGCAGAAAGGCAACCTTTAGCATCCTCTTCTAAAAAATTATAAGGCTAGTTATCTTTTGGGTACACCCTGGAAATTTAAGACTAACTGCCTATTTAATAAATTTGTGAGTATGGATATTTTGCTATAACATGCCCAGCATGAAGAAGAGGTCAGCTATACACAGGATATCTTTTTCCATTGTTTCATTTTCAATTTCTTGTGTATTTATAAAAGAAAATCTTGGTTTTTAGTCAGTCTGATTATTTTAAGTGGGGTATTTCATCCATTAACATTTAGTGTAATTATTAATACAAGATAGGTATGCTTAAGTCTGCTATCTTTCTACTTATTTTCTATGTGTCCTAGTGATTTCTGGTACCTTTTTTAAAAATCTTTTTTTTTTAGTAAGTCAACACAATGTTACATTAGTTTCAGGTGTACAACATTGACAAGTTTATACATTATACTGTGTTCACCACCAGTGTAGCTACTGCCTGTCCCATTACATTGCTACTACAATGTCATTGACTGTATTCTTTATGCTGTGCCTTTTATTCCCATGATTTGCTCATTCCATAACTGGAGGCCTGTATCTCCCTCGCCCCTTCACCCATTTTGCCCACCTCCTACATCCTTCCCCCTTTGGTAAACATCAGCTTGTTCTAACAAAATGGATGTTCCTCCAAAAATTAAAACTAGAAATACTATATGATCCAATAATTCTAGTATAAGGTATTTACCCAGGAAAAATAAAAACACTAATTCAAAGAGATATATGCACCACTATGTTTATTGCAGCATTATTTACAATAGCCAAGACATCAAAACAATCTAAGTGTCCATCAGTAGATAAATGGATCAGGAAAAGGTGGTACATCTATTATGGAATATTACACAGTCATAAAAAATGAGGTCATGCCATTTGAGAAAACATGGGTAGACCTAGAGCCATAAAAAATGAGGTCATGCCATTTGAGAAAACATGGGTAGACCTATAATGCATAGTGAAATAAGTCAGACTGAGAACAACAAATATCATGTAATTCCACTCATATATATAGAATATTAAAAATAAATAAATAAATAAATAAATAAATAAATAAATAAGCAAAAGCAGAATCAGATCTATAAATATAATAATTCTTGGGCTTTTTATTCTTCTTGCTTTAGGGTTAACCAAATATCCTTGACTAATTTAATTTTATCTTTTGGCATTTAGCTATATCACTTCATATTTTTTTAGGAAGTTACTCTAAGGATAACAATATCACATTTAACTTACCACAGTTCATTTTGAATTAATATTATACTACTTTACATATAATATAGCAACCTTAAACTGTATAATTCCATTAATCTCCTCTTATCATTTATGCTCTTGTTAAATATTTCACTTTTAGATTTGTATCCTATGTAGGGTAATATTCATAGGTCTTAGCAGTTGGGACTCAGATAAGCCTTCTGGAGGCCGCAGTTCAGCCCATTTTACCACTTCTGTTTAAAACCCTCCAACTGGGGCACCTGGGGGGCTCGGTTGGTTAAGTGCCTGCCTTTGGCTCAGATCATGATCCCAGAGTTCTGAGATTGAGCCCCACATCAGGCTCTCTGCTTAGCAGGGAGCCTGTTTATCCCTCTCTTGCTCCCACCGCTTGTGCTCTCTCTCTCTATGTATCAAATAAATTAATAAAATCTTTTTAAAAATAAAAAAATCCTCCAATTTCCTCATCTATCATTCAGATTAAAAGACAAAATCTTTACAATGTATTTCAAGTTCTTGACAATATGCCCTCTCCCTCTCTTTCTTCTTTGACGTCAGTTTAGAACTTTGATCAAGTTTTGTTCTTATTGAAGCTTTTCCAGACTCTTCAAAATTGTAACTCCTTTCCCTATGACTGTCTTTTGCATTTTTTCAAAAATTTTTCTACAGCATACCACTATTACTAATATATTTTTATTATTTTACTTACTGTCAGCCTCCATTGAAATACAAGTTCTGTGAAGGCATTTTTGTTTACTGTTTAATACATAGCACATAGTACTCAATAAATATTTGTTGAATGGATAAGTCAATGTGTTATAGCTTCCATTTTTGCTCTTGAGAAATTTGTCCATTTGGTTGTCTTTATTGTGCTAAAAATACTTTTTCTCTGACTTGCTTACAGGTTTTCTTATAGAGTTTCTGAAGATTCACTGCAAAGTATCTACATATGCATTTATTTTCATGCATTCCACTTAGTATGGTTTATACTTCCTTACCTCTGGATTCATTTCTTTTTTTAGCTCTAGAAAATTTGTGGCCAATATTGCTTCAAATGTAGTTTCTCTTCTGTTTTATCTCTTCTCCTTTCTGGAACTCTGACTCTTATTGTCTCTATTAGTCTTCTCCATAACAGCTGTCATGTGATCTATTCCCTGCTTCTTATTTTGTATCTTTTTCTCCCACTTTTTTTCCTCAGAGACCAGAAAGACGACCCTAAAACATAATAGATGTTTAATGAATGCTGTTGCAAGTTTATAGAGTTTATGTTCTCTTTCTTTCCTCCATGAATCTTAACCTCTTTTCCACATTTTCCATTTTTCCATAAAAATTTGGAATATCTTCTGCAATGTTTCTGAATTCATGACTTTCCTTTGCAGTTTTGCCTATTCTGATATTTAATCTATTAATATTTTTATTTTAACCATTTAAAATTTCTCATTTTAAAACAGCTATATTGAAATTAAATTTATATTCTGGAAATATTTAATATGTACAGAACTGTACATATTTAATGTATATAATCTGATGAATTTGGACATATACCCATGAAAGCAACACCACACTGAAGGTAATAAACATATCCATCATCTCTCAGAGTTGTCTTGTTTAAAGGGTGTGTGGGGAGAGAGTACTTAACATGAGTTCTATCCTCTTAAATGTTTAATTATGCAGTAAGGTATTGTTGACTATATGCACAATATTGTACAGCTGACTCTAGAATATATTCATGTTGTTTAACTCATATTGCTACCTTATATAAGTGGAGTCAGCAGTATTTGTCCTTCTGTGACTGATTTATTTTAAGATAACATCCTCCCTTTTTTAGGTCTGCATAGAATTCCATTATATGATATATCACATTTTCTTTGTTCATTTATCTATGTCTGGACACCTATTTTCATTTCTAAGTTTTCTATAGTATTTTTAATTTCTAAAAATTCTGTTTAGCTTTTTTTTTTAAATATGCCTAATCCCTTTTGATAGTATCTTAGAGCATGGTTATTCTAAAAATTAAATTATTTTATAGAATACCTCATCCATGAGGTACCTGGGTGGCTCAGTCAGTTAAGCATCTATCCTCAGGTCAGGTCATGATCCCAGGGTCCTGAGTCTGGCTCTCTGCTCAGTCAGGGATCTGCCTCTCCCTCTCCCTCTGTGTACTCTCTCTCTCTCTCTCTCTCTCTCTCTCTCTCCACACACACAGGCACATGTTAAAATAAATAAATAATCTTTCAAAGAATAGAATATCTCATCCATAAGCATTTTATGATCTCTAGCTGACACAAGTGTTGAAGTTCTTTGATACCTAAAACTGTTATATATATATATCCATCCTCAAGGAGGATTTGCATTTGTTTAATCTGGCTGCAGGGAATGGCAGCCCTTTTTTAATGGTCCCTGGCTTAATCCAATAATTTTACATTCATGTCTCCCTTTCTGCTTCTATACCAAGGCTCAGTATCTTCAATGCAATGCTACTATTGACTTTTGTCTTCAGAGCAACTCTGGCTTTCATATTTGCTTACCACTTTCTCCTCTGATTTTAGTTTTTCTTCTTGTTTTTCTCTCCTTAATGTATCTCTTATCTCCTCCAAACCTAATAATGCAATAAGCATTATGGATAAATATCTCTATATCTATTTACATGTCTGTGTATCTTTTTTTCTCTCCCATGGACTTTCAGGTAACTAGAAAAATGGCTTGGTGTGTTTTCTCTGCTTTTCATTGGATTGTCTATAAAATGTAAAGATTTCAAATAAGGGATATCAATACTTGGATAAATAATAAATATGGAAAATTGTTAAAATAACAAGTATAGAAACATCACTCTCAAGTGTATCAGTTATTTACATCATTAATGGTAAATACTAATGTGCTTCATTACTTCAGGTCTACCACTATAGGAACATTATAGTTCCATTTGTATACCCACAGAATATTCTTGACAGATAAATTAGAATTTATTTTTCTGTTAAACTGTTTTTTAGTGAGATGGTTTTAATTCGTTTCCTTTGGTAGGAAAAATTAAATTACCAGTATGTCCCCTTGAAAACCACCCTGGATCTAATATCTGTTATTGCTACTTATTAGTAGGGAAACATGATCCTGTTACCTTATGATATTAGTTGTGGTTAAGTATTTCCTCTCCATATTTCTATTTTTCTGTCTATTGTCTGAAAATGCATTCTCATTTGGTAGCACTCAACAGGCTAATGCAGTTTTTAAGACCTAGGAAAAATATAAGGATAGATTCTTGTTACATAATAGTAAACGGTGCTGGGTCTTGTAGAGGAACTGGGTGGATTTTATGGAGACTGAAAATACACTAATAGTTGCTGTTGGTGTAGCAGTCAAGGGTATTATAACAATTGCACATGAGATGGTTTGCGTAGTTTTGGGAAAATCATGCTGATAGGTTTCCTGACCTAAAATTGATCTCTCTTCTGTCATCTAAGTCATTCATGAACCTTTAATTTTATTTTAATTAAACAGCAGTTAACAATTATTTAAGATATAGTGGATGTATCTTTAGGAAGATTTTGAGCTGTACCTTAAAAACCTTTGTCTTGAGAGTTCTTGATGTTAGAATTAAAATCCTTTCTTTTTCTCTATGTTGCATATTCAAACCAAGATAATTAGCAGTGTGGAGTTGCAAGCTGAGAGAGGGTGGAACAGCAGGATGGAACAGACTAAGAGAAGAAGAGGTTGCATCCTGAAACATCTGGTTAAAAAGTAAAAAAAAAAAAAAAAAAAAAAAAATCTGGGGTTCCCAAGCTTTGACATGTTAAAAAAACATTTCGTTAAAATGGTGAAGTATATGACAGCATATTTCTCCAAATTTTAGAAAGATGGTCCATATATTTAAGTTAACATCTTAATTTTTATTTTAAATTCTTAATTGTGCAGTCATGAAAACCTTTCAAGTAACATACTTAAAGATGTCTATTTACATTTAAATTGTGGACATTTGACTTTCTTGCTTATGACATTCACTCGCTAACATGATACCTAATTTTATCCCAAAGTATACAATTTAAAATGCCAAATTTTGCCTCTGTTTAAAGTGTTTATTGGTGTTATCCAGAAGCAGGACATTTTAAATCTTATTTCTTGTTTGTACATGTAGAGAGAAATTCAGAAAATTTATCAAGAGGCTTAGAAAAGTAATACAAGATTACGATCTTTGAAAGAGTAATTAAAGTATCTATTCCCTTTCTACAGTCCAAAAGTTATAGCACTTTGAGGTTGTATAAATTGTAAAATCATTAGGGAAAGAGCTGGGGCCTTCAGTCTCTCCCACGAAATTTCAGCAGCAGGTTTTATCTGTCAGAGTTAGGCTTCTCAATTCATGTTTATTTATCCAATGTTTGCATTAATGTAACTAAAACTCTCAATTTTTGTTACTAATCCCTTTTGTTACTAATTCTTTTTTAAAATTATTTTATTGGAGTTCAATTTGGCAATATATAGCATAACACCCAGTGCTCATCCTGCCAAGTGCCCTCTCAGGGCCCATCACCCAGTCACCCCAACCCCCCACCCACCTCCCCTTCCACTACCCCTTGTTCATTTCCCAGAATTAGGTGTCTCTCGTGTTTTGTCACCCTCACTGATATTTTCACTCATTTTCTCTCCTTTCCCTTTATTCCCTTTCACTAATTTTTATATTCCCCAAATGAATGAGACCATATAATGTTTGTCCTTTTCCGACTGACTTACTTCACTCAGCATAATACCCTCCAGGTCCCTCCAGGTCGATGTAAATGGTGGGTATTTGTCATTCCTAATGGCTAAGTAATATTCTATTGTATACATAGACCACATCTTCTTTATCCATTCATCTTTCCTAATTCCCTAATTCCAATGCAATTCTGAATGCTTGGAAACTTCACCAGATCTGTTCTTTTTTCATTATTTTTTCCCACTTCCTTTTTCTTCCTTTATCTTCTATGTTTTTTCCAATACAGCCAGTGACTTGGAGGTTGCAGTGAATGCAGAGAAATAGCAGACAATTGAATGGAGAAACTCTTTCAGATTCCTTTTTAAAAATTAAGCCTGAATTTGAACTCCACTGGGGGAAGAGGTCTCTGGTAAAAAGAGGGTTAGTAACGACTCAAAGACTATTTATTGGGATTGTCCCTGTAATGAGAGAATGTTACAAAAATAGAGTCAAGCTGAGAGTAAGAAAGAAAGTAGAATTTCCAGATTTTAGATTTGCCTGATAGCTGTAAATTTTATCTAGAAAATACATTAGGTCTCCCTCATTACATGAGAATAGCACCAATGAAGAAACATATTATGGACTTAAAATTCCAGGGCATTCTGTCTTTTTGAAGTGAGATTTCTCATTATTTAAGTATTAAAGGTCATTGTCTTTGGAGCCAGAGCAAAGTTAGTTTTCATCTTTATGAATTATTTTACTGGGTCATTAGTTTTCCTCTTTTTACCTTTGTTGGTTATCTTCAAAATCAGGATGTAAATCTCCAACTTACAAGGTTTTTGTGGATATTTTTGAACGCTGCATCTGAAATTAATGATGTACTATATGTTGGTTAATTGAATTTAAATTTCAAAAAGGAATAAAAGATTTTTGTGGGTATTAAATGAGAGTACATATTTACAATGTATAATGCAGCTTGATAAATTTTATTGTTCTCAATAAAAGCCTGATAAGGAACGAAGTTTACTAGCAAAGTCACAGAATGTAAGGCCTTCTTTTGAGGTGGGTAACATTTTGTTCTGTTTTAGCTATGAGAATGTATTTCATCACATTAGTGATATCTAATGGAGGTATGCCTGGGTCAGTCTGCTTATGTCTCCTTAAATTTAAAGGCACCTGCTGTCTGTGTATACAGTGCCCCATGTCTAGCTGAAAAGATGAAAAGCTTCAGTGGAAGAACTGGGTGTTTACGAAGCTTAGACATTAGGATAATTAGGTAGTTGACCTTTTGGCTAACTTTTTCATCTGTATCTGGAGGTGTGTATGACCATAGCTGTGGACCAAAGACCACCATGCATGACTATGACCTATCTACACAAAGGATGGACAAAATTTTGGTGATTTGATTGAAATTGTCTTAGTATGTTTCTAAATATTTGAGTTTACCTAATTTCCTAATGTCACATTTTGGTCTGTGTTTACTGGAAAGAAAAAATCTGTATGTTTGCTTTTTTGTGTGTGATACATTTGATAGGCATATAACCCCTGAGTATTCTTCTAGTATCAAAAACTGTGTGAATTGCCTTTTCATATGCTTTCAAAAAATTCAAGCTAAAATATATAGTCACTTTGACTCATTGGTTGACAGTGTTACTCTTTTTCTAAAAATCTCTCAGACTTGCAGAAAGTTCAAAATGACTGAAATAAACTTTATCAATTGAAGATTCCCTCTAGGAGATATAATTTTACCCAGACAAAATGTCAAATCCCATGTCAACAATTAGAGGTAGAAAGGACCTACTACGTTATTAAATCCATCCAAGTGGCAAGAAAGAAATGCACCTGACAGTACATTATTTTGGTATATAATTTATCTCATAGCAACACTTGAAAGAACTCCCAATGCTTCTGCAAAATTGTCATGTGTCAGGGTGACTTATTTTTTATTTTTTTAAAAGTATTTCTTTAAAGGGAAGAGTGTGAATATATAAATTAGTCAATCTGAGTTGACACATGCAGAGTGAAAGGGAAGGAGCTCTGGGGCAAAGACAACCGGGACGAGAGGAGAAAGCGTGGCTGTGGATCCTATAGCCTGTGTACTCTTCCACATGCTGCCACTTAATAGCTGAATTAGCATAGATGAAAGTGCTGAGCACATAACAGGCACTCAGTTAATATAACTCCTGTTGTTTACTTATCTAGTATTTCAGTAAATTTGACAAAATCTGCTTCATATGTCTTATATGTATAAGCACATATACATTCAGTTTAAGGTATAGCATGATAGAGCAGGGCAATCTTGTGGAAGTATTTAAAAATTGTGCTTTTTGGGGATTCCTGGGTAGCTCAGTGGTTTAGCGCCTGCCTTCAGCCCAGGGCATGATCCTGGAGTCCCAGGATCAAGTCCCACATCTGGCTCCCTGCATGGAGCCTGCTTCTCCTTCTGCCTGTGTGTCTGCCTCTCATGAATAAATAAATAAAATCTTTTTTAAAATTGTGCTTCTAATAATTTATAGAAGTACTAAAATATTGTTTCTATGAACTTTAATAATACCTCCAATATGTGGATGTATGCTGACCCCTGATTCTCCAGTGGTTGCTTACAGACATGTTTTTTTCTTTTTAATATCTTCCACAGTACCTCTGGCACAGAATTGAAAAGACACCTTAAAATTTTGTTTTTACATAATATTTCTGTCACAGTACTGAAAACACACAGTACTTAAATTTGTTAAATAGAAAGATTTTTTTAAATAAGAAAAGACCCTAATACAGAACTTGTCTGCAAGGCACATGACCCATTAGTTGACCTAGGCACTCTCTTTTGTTAATTTATTTTCTATCTTTACATTTTGAATCAATTCCTCACCCTCTCCTGATGCCAGAAATAATTTCAGGTAGTTCTATAGTTACCATGTTTCCCTGTAGCTGAATCTAGAACTTAAGGTACCTACTTATTCCTAACCAGGGCATCTACAAAATTCCTTCTGTTTCAGTTTCAGAGGAATTCTCTCGCAATATAGAAGAAGGTGTGCCATTTTTAGGATCACATATCTCTGAGGCAAAGTCACTAATATGAATCCGTCCCCTCAGCCTTCCACCTTCCATTAAAGACTGTTTCCGTTTGCTGCCTTCATGTGCCTTGCTCATTAGCCCCATGTCGTTCTTTTCAGATTTTCTGATGTCCAGGCGCTATACTAGTTCTTGAAGATGCAATAGATGAATGAAATACAGTAGTCCCCTATTATCCACTGTTTTGCTTTCTATGGTTTCAGTTACCCATGGCTAACTGTGGTTAGGAAGCAGATGATCCTTCTCCTGAATATTGTCAGGAGGTCAGTAGTATCTTAGTATGTTACAATGTCTATGTCTATGTCGTTGACTTCACTTCATCTCATCATGTAGGCATTTTATCATCTCACATCACAAGAAGAACAAGTAGAGAACATTCAGATATTTTGATAGAGACCACATTCACCTAACTTATTATAGTACATTGTTGTTAATCTCTTATTGTTCCAAATTTATAAATTAAACTTTTTCACAGGTATATATGTATAGGAAAAACACATAGTATACACAGGGTTTGGTGCTATCCATGGTTTCAGGCATCTACTGGAATTATTGGAACTCATCCTCCACAGGTAAGGGGATCTACTGCATGCTGACTGTCTTTAAATCCCTAATAGTCAATGTCTTTGAATCATTCCTTTCCTCTAAGATTCTGGTTATGCTACATAGCCTCTTCTGAGAGATATCTTTTTTTTTCCCCCATTATATTTCTGGCTTCCGGTATCTCTCTTTTCCCACAATTTTGAGATATCACTAATCTCACAGCTATATATAACAGAACTACTCCCAAATGTCTATCCATCACTGGCCTTTTATTTTTCCTGAGCTCCAGATGCCTATATGCAACTTCTTACTCCCTACTTCTTATCCCCAAGTCCTTATAAGATAGTCCTTTTGCAAATATTTCTTCCAGTTGGTGGATTGTTCTTTCATTTTCTTAACAGTGTCTTCTGAAGAACAGAAGTTTTAATCTTGGTAAGGCACAATGTACAATTTTACAATTTATTTTTTTATAGATCAGGTGTTTGATGTCTCAGAACAATATTTTTAATTTTAAAATGACAAAATAAGTTAAGAAGCATTAATTTCTTTAAGATACACTTTAACATATAAATAATAAATCAAGAATTAAATGATAGTCCAGTTAGTTTTTATTTACCTTTGACCTCTAAAAAAACTCATTGAACTTAACTAATATATTATGCAACTAACTTTAAGCTGCCTATCATTTTTATACATGGAGAATACCCAGGTCAAGCTTTCTCAACCTTGGTACTATAGACATTTTGGTCCAGATGTTTTTTTTTTTTTTTTTTTTTTGTCATGGAGCTTCCCTGTGCATTTTTAGGATGTTTAGTAGCACCCGTGGCCTCCCTCCACTAGATTACAGTGGAAGCCTACAGTTGACAATTTAAAAATGTCTCTAGACATTGCCACATGTATGCTTGGGGGCAAAAGGACCACCCTTGGTAGAGAATTTTTGCATTGATTTGGATCCAGTCAGTCCCAGGCCACCTGGTGGAATATTTAAAGCCAGGTGATAAGTCCAGAAAAAATAATGTCATTTCTTTCTTCCTTGTTTGGCCCCTACTGATATTAAAAGAAATGGATGGCCTTCTCTGAGTCTCATGCCTAGATAAATGGGCCCCTAAACTACACATGAAATTATTCTCCAGTGGGATTTCTTTCCCAATCTCTATTTTAATGGCACAGGACAACTATTTGGGTCCTTTTCTTGTGCTGGACACAAAGGATGCCAAGTGCCCCATTTTTCCCAATTCTGGAGGTGGTGATTTTCCACCTCATATGAGTTACACAATTCTCTTGCTTTCCATCAGCACATATGTTTGATACTAATTTAGCTACGTCTTTTTCTGACCTTTTACTTAAGGCAGATATATTCGTTGTTCGTTAGATAGTCTGTAGCTGATAATATTCGTACAGTTTGCCTCAAAGTATAAATAAGTTTTTCTAAATTATAACAAAATAATGCAGAAAATTTTGAGGGCAAACAGAGGTAGGAAAATACTTGTAAAATAATCACCACGTTAGCTATCACTTAATTATATTCTTTTCAGTTTATGATATTCATGGCAATAACTTTTTCAAAATATCCACTTCCTATTTCAAACCATTTATCAATTTTAGGACTTAATTTAGGATTTTAAAGAATGTTCATTTCTCCATTGCTGAGGTTCCCTTGGAGGAAATTGGGAATATCTTCTTACATGACAAAGATATTTCTGCCATTTTACCAGTTTCATAAAACAGCTGGGCTTTCTGGTGGTTTTTTTTTTTCCTCATAAAAATATACTATATGAATTTCATTTTTTTCCATTGGGAATGCAGATTTACAAATCACACGGGATGGACTTTGAAAACAAGACAAATGCCACTGGTGGCATTTCTTTAAATAAGAGTCTGCATAAAATTAATGATTAAGATTGAGCATCCCCTTCTGCTGAAATGGCACATTAAGAGATTGTTAGCACAGTTAAGAGAGCTGAAAAGGACAATGATAAGAGATGCTGGGCCAAACTCATCTTGTTTTTAAAATTGATGCCAAGTATTTGCTGTCAAAATTACCAGTACTACTGTGTGCAATAGTGACTCAAATAATGGTAGTTAGGCCCTTCTGAAATAATAAATTTGGTGGCAAACCCCTTATTTTCAGGGCAGGGAGTCAAGCGAATGGTACTTTGAGGCCTTTAGGTCACTAAAAGGCATCACATTATTTTGCTGGGTTGGCAATTGTAATTCACCAAATTACAAGGCAAGTTCCTGGAAGAAGTCATTTTATTGTAACATCATGCTGAATGTGGGATGGCATTTTTCAATTCAGGCTGAGAAAGTTAGAAAGGAATGGTGATTAAATGCTGGGAGTCACTGAGGATGTGATCTGATTCTACAAACCAGCAGAATTCAGGGTGGACGTTGCTATCATCACCCCTTTCTCCATTTTTTTTTCCCTAGGGAGGGCATCTTTTCCCTCCTTCCTTCCTTTCTTTCCTTCCGCCCTCCCTCTGTTCCTTTCTTCTCTTGAATGTATCAAGAAATGGAAATTCTGTTTTAAAACTGTGTTCTCTCTCCTTGGCCTTAATTTTTTTCCCTTTACTTTTGTCTCTTGATTACCCCTTTTCTCTCTCTCTCTACTTCTCTCCAAGCAACTTCTCTTCTTCTCCTTGGATCCTTTGACATGGTTTCTTGTCGCCTCATACTTGCAGTTTGTGATAAAGATGCTAGGAGCACAAAGGAATTATCCCAGAGGTGGCATTGACTGTTTCTTTGGTTAGCTGTTCTACACTTTTCTTTCAAATCGGTTTTCTAATTATCAGGACTAGTCCTGCTTAGGCCCTAGGGGTCCAATGTCACAAAAGCAAAATCATTACTCACCTACTACAATGGAAAGCCAGAAACAAATGCATGTTACTTCTCAATTCTCATTTATGAAACGGGGAATCACTTTTTATTTGGGAATAAATAGGTCATATGGCTCAGGATAGTATGTTTTATTCACCAAATTACTTAATATAAGCAAGGATGGTAATTTATTTCAGTGGACTTGTATAGAGTAAAAAATAAAAAGGTACCTGTTTGTTTTACTCAAAGAAGGCAATGAAATGGGCTTTTCCTTTCTCTGTGACCCTGCACACATGATTCAACTTCTTCAAGGCTCATTTTTCTCAGACAAGATAGAAATAATAGCTCCTTCCTTGCAAGTTTACAAGATTAAATGAGGTAATGCATGTGTGACAGACTACTCCATAAGCTCTGAATTCAGAACTGTATTTGTTTTTGGTTCTGTCACTTGTAATTGTGGTGTTATTTAATCTTTCTGTGCCTCTGATTATTTATCCATAAAATAGGGACTGTTTTCAAGAGTGACTGAGATAATATGTGTTAAGAACTTTGAAAGGCTTTGAAAGGCTTCTGGTACATGTATGGTTATAAATGTCATTGCATAGCAATGTTAAAAAACCATGTTTAAAAAAATTTTCATTGGAAAATATAGCACATATAAGGAAAAATTGCGTGTGTAAATTGATTTTCCTAGTAAGTGTTCTTTTTGTGTATGGTTTTTTTTTTTGTTCAGCATTGTTTGTAAGATTCATTCATTTTTTTATTCATGTGATTTTTATTTTTATTTATTTTTTTAATTGGAATTCAATTTGCCAACATATAGCATATCACAGTGCTCATCCCGTCAAGTGCCCCCCTCAGTGCCTGTCACTCATTCATGTTTTTGCATAACTTTAGTCTTTGCATTCTCATGTTCTTACAGTGTTCTAGCGAATGAATATAATACAATTAAATTAGCCAAGCAACTGTGTATGGACATTTAGGTTGAGTCTAGCTTTTGGCTGTTAATAGTGAGGCTGCTGTAATATTCTATTATCTATCTCTTAGTGCATGTGAATGAATTTTGGTAGAGTCTGTACATAGGAATGAAATTGCTGAGTTACAAAGGGTGAGTCCAGCATAAGTAGATAATGCCAAATTTTATGAGAGTCTCTGTTTCTCCTCATCCTCATGAGCACTTATGTGGTCAGTCTTTTTAATATAGCATATTGTGGTGGATGTGTAGTGATAATATCATTGTGGTTGTAATTTGTATTTTTCTGATGATTAAAGAAGAAGACGAACTTTTCATTTTACTGTGGGTCATTTGAATATCTCCTATTGTGTAATGTCTCTATTCTGCATTTATACCTCCTTTATTGGTTCTTTGAATTGCAAACACCATCTCCATTCTATGACTTGTCTTTCAACTTTCCTGATCCTTTGGAGAAAAATAATTTAATTTTAATGCTATTAAAATGTCAATCTTCACCTTTATGGTTAGTGTTTTTGGGTTTCTGTTAAAAGTAAGAAAAAAAATCCCCTTCTCTGAGAAGTTTTTAATATTCTTCTCCACACTTCTAAAAGTTTCATTATTTCAGTCTAAAACCCAACTGAAATTGATTTTTTATATGGTAGAAGGGGGGCATAAAGCTTTGTTTTCTTCTGAAATGGATATCCAGTTATCCCAGCATCATTTATTGAAAAGACCATCCTTCTCCTTTGGCTCTATAATGACAGTTATATCATCTATCAATGAAGAGTCCATGTGTGCTTTTAGGATCTTTGTATTGTTCACTGGTCTATTTTCTCTCTTTCTGCCAACACCATACTGTTGCCACTTTATAATAAATAGACCAAGTCATCACTCTCTAGCAATAGAGAGCAGTAGCTTCCCAAAGTGTGTCTGAGGCCCATCTGGTCCCCAAGATTTTTCAGAAGGCATATGATTCCATCTTTTCCAGCTATATATTAGGATAAGTTTGGCTTTTCTTCATATACTTCAACCAAACACCATATGTAATAGATTTTAATTCTGAAGACAATGTGAGTAATAAGTAAAAGTAAGTATGCAAAACAGGGCCACCATTGTTACTGATTATTTTTTATTGGGAAAATACAGTATTTTTTATATTTTGAAATATGTTATTTATATTATGTTAAAATACAATGCATACACTGTTATTTGAGAATAAATCATAAATATTTTAAAGTGTTTCCCCCAGTTTTAATATCTAATGTGGTAAATATCAATACATCTTACCCATATAAATTAAAACGCTTTGTGGTCTTCAGTAATTTTTCAGAGCACAAAACATTTGAAAATAGGTAGTGTTGGCTGTCCTAGATCTTCTGTATCCTCAAATAAATTATAGAAACAGCTTGTCAAGCTCCACAAAAACAAAACCAAAAATCCATTGCAATTCCCTTTGTGATTACATTGAGCCTATGTAATTAATTTGGAGAGATTGATTTTTTAATATTAAGCCTTTTGGTCAATTAAAATGTTACACCTCAATTTATATAAGTTTTCTTGCATTTCTTACAATTGTTTTGTAGAGGTCTACATAGAGAACTCACATATTTTTAGTTTAATTGTTTTTGCTACTATAAATAGTATCTGGATTTTATTTTCTGCTTTTTGTTTGCATATGGATCATTAAATCATACTGCCTTTCTGAATTTTCTACTTACATAATCAAGTCCTCGGTCAATAATGCCCATTTATTCATTTCTAACTTTTACACTTCTATTTTTTGCTTGCTTGCCTTCCTTCCTTCCTTCCTTCCTTCCTTCCTTCCTTCCTTCCTTCCTTTTTTTTCAGTATAAGACTGAATAGAAGTAGTCATAGCAGACATACTTGTCTTGAACCTGATTTCAGAGGAAAGGTTTTCAGTGAAAGCAACTTTAAATATTACAGATTTCCTGTAATTATTCTTTCTTACATTAAGCAAATTTCTTTCTAGTTCTAGTTTGCTAAGAGTTAAAATGCTGAATGAATATTGTATTTTGCTTAATGCTTTATCTGCATCTATTGAGATGATTATCTGATTTTTGTTTTTGTCAAAGTGACATGCAATATTGATGGATTTTTAAACATTAATCCAATTTTTATTCCTGAAGGAAACCTATCTTTGTTGTCCCTTTTATATATTTCTGGATTAGTTTGCAAACAGTTTGTTAAGGTTTTTGTATCTGTTTTTGAATGAGGTTGGCCAATAAGTTTTCTCAAGTTATCATTTTAAGGTTAATTGAACTGATGTTAAATGTTTGATAGAATTCACCCTTGAGGCTACTAGGGCTAGCTTTCCTTGTATGAATGTTTCAAATTATGGATTCAGTATCTTTAAAAGTTACAAGCTTATTTACATCTTGGTAAATCTACATTTTTTGACATGATGATCTTTTTTATAATACTTATATTTGATGTTTATAGAATCTTCAATGGAGCTCCCTTTTTCTGAAATTGATTTTAAAATATTGTCTTTTTTCTTATTTCCTTTATTATTCTACTTAGGGATTTGTTAATTCTTGACTCTTTCCAAAGAACCAGATTCATGTTACCAATTCTTTCTCTGGTGTGTTGATGTTTATTTCATTAATTTGTTTCATTATTTCTATCTATTCTTAATTTTTATCACTTTTCTAACACTTTGAGTTGCATCAGAGTTTATAAATTTTTAGTCCTATCCCTTTTCTTAAGTATGAAATTAAAGTTGTAAATTGCCTGATAAAAATAGTTTCAGCTGCTTCTCTTAACTTTAAAATGTATTTTAGCTATTATTTAATTCAAAATATTTTCTAATTTTCTTATAATTTGTTCCTTGACTCATGGTTCTAAAGCATTATATTTCTTGGTTTCCTAAAATCATAGAAACATATTGTTATTGATGTCTATCTTAATTCCACTATGATCAGACATTTTCTGTATAAATTCAATAATTAGAAATATATTGAGGTTTACTTTGGTCAATTTTTGTAAATGTTTCAGAAATCCTCAAAAAGATTTGCCTTCTATATTTGTGGGGTACCTTTCATCTATGTCTATCAGGTCAAATTTGTTAATTGCTCTGTTCAAGTCTTTCATATTCTTAATATTTCTTCTTATGTTATGGAGAAAACTGTATTAAAAATTTGTACAGTTATTATGGATTTGCTGATTTCTCCTTATAGGTATGTCAATATTGTTTTGTGTATTTTGAAACCATTGTATGAGTTGCATACACGTTTAGGATTATTTTATCCTACTGGTAAATTAAACGTTTCATTCTAACCATGCATTTTCCTTTGTTTCTTTTAATGTTTATTGCCCTTAAATATACTGAGCTTGAATTAATACAGATATTCCAATTTTAATACTTGTTATTTTTCACACAGTAAATTTTAAATTGTCATCCTTTTATTTTCAACTAGACTCTCTATATCTTTATTTTTTATATACATCTCCTATAAGAAGCAAACATGTCAGTTCTTTTTTATTATAATCTTTTTTTCTTTTTTAAGATTTACTTATTTAATTTAGAGAGAGAAATGGGAGGAACAGAAGGAGAGAGAGAATCCCAAGCAGACTCCACACTGAGCAGGGAACCCAACACAGGGCTTGAGATCACAACCTGAGCCAAACTAAGAGCCAGAGGCTTAACCAACTCTGCCTCCCAGGTGTCCCTTTTATTATAATCTTACAATCTTTTTTAAAAGATTTTATTTATTTATTTATTTATTTATTTATTTATTTATTTATTTATTTATGAGAGAGAGAGAGCTTGAGCAGTGGGGACGAGGGAGAAGCAGGCTCCTGCTGAGCAGGGAGCCAACATGGGGCTTGATCCCAGGACCCTGAGATCATGACCCGAACCGAAGGCAGACACTTAACCAACTGAGACACCAGGCATCCCTAATCTTTGTTTTTTAATGGGAGTTTCTTGTTTACCTACATTTAATATAATTATTATATTATATATTAATATATAATAATATTATTAATATAATAATGTATAATAATATAATTATCATTTTTGGTGTATATGTTGCCTATTTCCTACACCTGTTTTATGTTCTCTTTTTGTTTCTCTCTTGTTTGCACAGATAGATTATATTATTCCATTTTGTTCACTTTGTATTTGGAATTTATACATTATTGTGCTTTTTTTAGTGGTTATGCTAGAGGTGATTAAATACATATTTGACTTATCAAAGCCAATATTAATTAGTACTTTATCATTCTCTGAGACAATGCAAGGATCTTACAGTACATTAAATCTATCTACCTTTCATCCATACATATCATTCATATACCTGTCTATATATGTGAATATATGTTAATATATACCTATGTATGTGTGTATATTTTTTTCTTAGGATCTGTAAAGAATTCTCTGTTCACAATTACATAAAATTTATTTCACTTGAATTCTGATTTTCACTTAATATAGAATTTTCACATCGGTAGATATTTTCTTTCTTTACAATTAAAATATTTACCCATTAAGGGCAAATATTAAATTAATATTTACCCATTCTTTTGGTTTTGTTGTTTCAGTTAAGAAGTCAACTTTATTTTTTTTTAAAGATTTTATTTATTTATTTATTTATTTATTTATTTATTTATTTATTTATTTATGAGAGACACATACACAGAGAGGCAGAGACATAGGCAGAGGGAGAAGCAGGCTCCATGCAGGGAGCCTGATGTGGATTCTATCCTGGGACTCCAGGATTATGTTCTGGGCGGAAGACAGGGGCTCAAGCGCTGAGCCACCCAGGCATCCCAAGAAGTCAGCTTTAAAGAAAATTCTAATCTTTTTTTCTTTTTTTGTCTGCTCTTGTTTTTTGTATTCTACAGTTTTGCAATGAGATATCTATGAGCAGATTTCTTTCATTTAGTGTACTTTGTGGCTAACTGGATCTTTGAATCAATTAACTGATTTCTTTCATTAGCTTGGAAAAACTCTTGGTTATTGTATCTTCAAATATTGCTTTTATTCCACATGCTTCTCTCTTGGGGTTATAAGTAAGTATCTGTATATTAGGACTTCTCGTTGTATTCAATGTCTCCTACCTATTCTTATTTTTGTTTTGCACTGTGCTTAATCCTCAATATTTTTTCTCTAATTCTCTCTTTATCTTTGTCTAATTTATTGTTAAATACATCTGAGTTCAAAATGCTTGCTATTGTATTTTTAACTTTTGGCTTTCTTTGGTTATTTTTCAAACCTGCAAAGTAATTTTTATAGTCTCAGTTTTCTGCTAAAATTTTCTTTATTCTTTTGATTTTTTTATGATTTAATTTACTTTGGAGAGAAAGCACACAAGAGAACAATAGAGAGGGCACAAGTGGGATGGAGGAGGGAGAAGGAGAAGCAGACTTACTGCTGAGCAGGGAGCCTTATGGAGGGCTCAATCTCAGGACCCCATGATTATGACCGGAACCAAAGACAGATGCTTAACTGACTGTGCCACCCAGAGACCCCTTTTCTTTTGATTCTTGAATAGAATAAGCAGATATTTAAATATCTGAGTTTGATAATTATAACATATTCAAACCTATCTTTAAATCTGATACTAATTTTTATTTCTTTCAAATTTTCTTTATATTTCATGTTTTCTGGATATCATGTTTTTAAAAATGTTTGCAAAAATAATATGAGGGATAGAATGGCACTTTCTTACTCTACGGAGGATTTTTTTTTTTTGCTTTTATCCACATTTTCCCAATGTTTCTATTTGTCCTCAACTAAAGAGTCTGTGTTACTTAGACTGTATTACTGAATGTTCCATTGCAGAAAATGCACTCAATTTTATCCTTTATGAATATTAGAATGACATTTCTGCATTCATCTTCTATAATTACTGTAATCTTAGCAGTTTTAAAAAAACTTCAGCAATGGTCTAATGAAATGATTCTTTGATTTCTTTTGTATGATATTGAGATGTTAAAATGTAATTTATCTGGTCCAAAAGTGGTATTGTTTTATTGTTGTTCAACTAAAATTTAAATGTCATAGCCAATAAATGTTTTCTTTTGAATTTAATTGATATTGTGTTCTTTAAGATAGCAGTGGACAATGTTTCTTTAGGCCGTTTCTAGGTGATAATACTGAAGCTCTATCATTAGCAAGGAGATGTTTATATTCCTATCAGATGTTGTGCACAATTTATATAAAAACTTAGCTCAGGGTTTCTAAGTGTATAACCTCAAAACTAGAGATGTTTTATATTGTAGTTACAAGAACCTGGGCAGTGGAGTATCAGGAATAACTTTAAGTCATAGCTTTACCCTCTTACTAGCTCTGTGACATTGAACATATTAATTAACCTCTCTAAGCCTCAGTTTTTAGATTCTCAAATAAATGAGGGTGGACAGTTTCTACTTCCTGAAATTGATGTGAAAACTAAATGGGATTATGCATATACGCTGGCACTCTCTGCACACTTGAAAGATCTTCATGGTAGTTTTATTTTGAGGATATGGCATTATTGTATTTCATTTAAGCTTGATTAAAGAAGACTTCATTCTTTTTGGCTCTGATTCTTTAGGTAGTATTTATCTGAAAATATATTTCTGTAAGCAGATGTAGAACAATCTCTAGGTCAAGCTGCACCTCACTGTAGTTTTCACAAGAATTACTTTCTTTTTTTTTTTTAATTTTTATTTATTTATGATAGTCACACAGAGAGAGAGAGAGAGGCAGAGACACAGGCAGAGGGAGAAGCAGGCTCCATGCACAGGGAGCCCGATGTGGGATTCGATCCCAGGTCTCCAGGATCACGCCCTGGGCCAAAGGCAGGCGCCAAACCGCTGCGCCACCCAGGGATCCCAAGAATTACTTTCAAGGCATGCTCCTCTGACTACATACATATGCAATTGTTTTAGAACCCAATGCAGAGCTTACATTTATGTGTGTTCAGTTTTACATTTTTGGATTCTTTTAGTATTATGTTTACCTTTGATTGTTCTCTTATAGTAATTATAATGCTTGTCCAGTATAATGTATTGTCCAATACTGGATCAGTATTCATTCAGGTCATTGATAAAAATGTTAACTCATGGGAACTAAAGTCATATTGCAATAATTTATGTGTAACACAATCTGGCTTGAAAATTTTAATAGATGTTTCATACACCAAAAAGCAAAATTAATATATCATGTGCCATCACTCTAGTGGTTCATACAGATCACTTTATTTTTTTCCCTAAGGGTGAATAGACTTTCATGTTTAGCAATATATATCCAGATTTTTCCTGGGCATCAAGTTAATGAGTTAATGTATAGTTTTTGTAATTTGAAGACTAGGATATCGTTTTCAAAATTTTGATATCGGAATTTAGCTAGAATTTTCCCATAGATTATTGTCATGAGGTAAGTCTTATACTTAACACACTATAATCATTTATGGTTGGGAGAACGGTTATTTGAAGGGGTCATTTGTTTTTCCCTACACCTTCATAGCATACCAAACTCAGTCTTCCTTCTTAAGAATAGTCAGTATTTATACTGTATCTCTTAATGCTAAGAACTTTTCACAATTTTTGAGATCTATTTTCTTGATGCTATAGAATACTTATTTATGTGTTTCATTATTGTCTAAGTAAGATAACATTATCTCCCTCCTCCCTTTGCTGACAAATAAATTATTTTGATGGCAAGAAAGAATAGGTTTGGGGTATGTGTGTATGTGTCTATGTATGTGTGTGATTCATTCAATAGATTGTAATACTCTCCACGTTAACAGAGTAGTTAATCCATAACTGTTCTACAAAAGTAAATTGAATTAAGAGCATTAAAACACTATCAGGAGAAGGGCACCTGGGTGACTCATTTGGTTAAGTATCTGACTCTTAATTTTGGTTCCAGTCATGGTCTCAGGATCATGGAATCAAGCCCAAGTTGGGCTCTACTCTCAGTGGAGAGTTTGCTTGGGATTCTCTGTCCCTCCCCACCACACTCTCTCTCTCTCACTCTCGAAAAAAATTAAAAAAAAAAAAACCCATCAGGAGAATGTTAAAAAGATTATAATACATGTTGCTTTAAAATATATGTTAAAAAAAAAAAAAAAATAAATAAAATAAAATATATGTTAAATACATTAAATATGTACCTACATAAAGTGCTAAATCAAATAATAATTGAATAAGATGACTATTATTCAAAAATCATTTCATTAGTATGTTATATGGTTACTTACAGAACAATTCAAATTCATTAGTACAGGTGGCATTAGCAAGCACTGAATTAAGGTAAAGATTTTTATTTTTTAGTAGATAGGACAGAAACCCAGAGAGGGGAAATAATTTGCCCCAAATCACATGGTATTAGCAGCGAGAACAACTGTATCCATTGCCTCTGACCCTTAGTATATTTTGACCACTTGCTTTTATAATCCGAAAGTTTACCATGTGGCAAGAACTGATTTCCTGGTGTGGCAAAAAGATTTAGCAGGTGTGTACTGTTCAATCCTATTGTGGGAGGGAAAAAAAGGCAAAATGGAACTTGTTTGAAGTAATTGCTACAGTAAGAAAAATAAACCACCAGTTCCTCCTTTCCTTTGATGTTTGAATTTGCAGAAGTGACCTTTGGGATCAAAGAAATAAAAGATATATTCCAGTATCACCATGTGTGGAGGAGGAAGGATCAAGCTTGTGGCAATAATATGAAGTTTTAAGGCCTTAAAGCTTTCTTCATTAATTATCTTTGAAAAGTTCAGTTGTTTGTTCTGAACAAATGAAACCATGGGCTGCAGGAACAGAATAAAAATATCTAACTCCCAGAAACTACTACTCAAGATATTCCTCATAACCTTTACACTGGGCACAGTAAAATATAACAGCATTACTGGGTAGCATGTTTGGATTCTTTTTCTTCTCTATTTAAACCATCTTTGGATTCTTTGTCTTTTATCTCTTTGTCTCTGTATCTCTGTCTTTCTGCCTCTGTCTTTCACCCATTCTGTGCATCTTCTCTTTTTATCTGCATCAATGCATAATGCCTTGCTTAGGTTGAGTCTGCTCCCTTTTCCACAGACACAGCCTCAAAGCTGATTTCTCAAATTTCTCTCTAGATTCCTCTCAGAAATTCTGCTTTATCTAGTAGCTCAGTATTGTAGAAGAGGGGAAGGATCTTAGTGAATCCAGAGCTATGTCATTGCTCTCAGACATCTTTCTCTCCTGGAATGTTTGCCTTCTCAGTTTTCTAAATGGCAAGTGACAAAAATGCAGTTTTAAATCAAACAGAAGAGTCTGTGATGAGTATTCTAAGAAAAAATCTTGTTTCCTAAGGCATCATATAAAGTGAATAATCTTTATATCCTCATTAGCAAGTAGGTAGTAAAATTTCAAGGTGATTGTATCTCTATGCAAATATATCATGAGGGTTTCTTTTGAAATCTGTTTCAGAAGTAATTATATTTGGGATGCTGTGTATATGCTTTTCTTTTTATATGTATATGTCATCCTTAAATAGCATTGCAAATTGCACTGAGGTTATAGATAATAGTAAAGGCTTAAGTGGTTTCTTTTTCCCCTTTCTTTTTGATGTACTTAGCAAAGCAATAACATTGGGTATACTGAAAATAGCAATTTTTTTAGTTTGATTATACACATTTTTTCCTATATCTGTATGGTCATGTTATTGATAATATTGCTGTGGCTTATGTATTTTGCAGGGGTATGTCTTTCAATTATTACATAAATAACCAATGCCTTCCTGAAGGGAAGGATATAAAAGCAAAAGGAAACACATAGCCCAGTGTGTTTTATTGTTCATATCTTCTCATCAATTGCCTATTTTGTATACAAAAATGAATCCCATTTTAGCTTATACACATGTTCATTTGTCGTGTTGGGAAATAAATTCACAGGAAAATGATAATGATTAAAAGATCACTCCCAGGTAGTATTTTCCACTTTTGTTAAGAGCCTTTAATATCTTGATCCAATAGAGCAATCCAAATCTTGTTCCTTTTTTTAGTCAAAATGATGTTTGTTTTGAATTGTTTGTTTTATTGGAGGGCCTCTGTTGCTTTTCAGGTCACAGCAAACCCAAAGCCATTGGTTTTGTCATGTTAAACTGATAGGCCTAGAGGGTCCCTGGCTGGCTAAGTCAGTAGCAGCTATATCAAAATATAATTGACAAGTTATATTATGTAAGTTTAAGTTATACAAAGTGATGATTTGATACATATGTATATTGCAAACTGACCATCACAATAAGATTAACACATCTGTCACTTAACATACTTTTTTTCTTGTGGTGAGAACACTTATGATTTATTATCTTAACAACTTTCAAGCATGTAATACAGTATTAACTATAGTCTCCATGATGCATATCAGATCCCTGGAATTTATTCATCTTATAACTGGAAGTTTGTACCATTTGACCAACATCTCCCCATTTCCCCCAACACCCAGCAGCAGCCATTAATCTATTCTGTTTCTTTTTAAAAATTCCACATGTAAGTGAGATCATACAATATTTATCTTTGCCTGACTTACTTCACTTAGCAAAACGCCCTCAGGGTGATCCATGTCATCATATATTGCAGAATTTCTTTCTTTTTCCATTCATCAGTGGATATATACTTAGGTTGCTTCTATGTCTCAGTTATTGTGACTAACGTTTCAAAGAACATGTGGGTGTAGATATCTCTTGAACATAATAACTTCATTTCCTTCAGGTGTATGCCCAGAAGTAGGATTGCTGGTATGGTAGTTCTATTTCCAATTTTTTAAGAAACCTCCGAACCGTTTTTCAAAATGGTTGCACCAATTTACATTCCCACCAGAAGTGCTCAGGGTTACATTTTTGAGGAGACTACTCTTCTTTCCAAATTTTTGGTGAAAAATTTTTTAGATTCAAATGCCTTTTCTCCATTTATTCATCTTGTTCCCTGCTAAGCTGCATAGACCTGGTTTAAACTACGTAACTTTCGTGGTCTTGAAAACAGCTTGCTTTTCTCTTCAGCATGTCTTCTCCCTTAGCCCTGCCATCTCTGTTTATGGAGCTGCCATTCTGGTGCCCCAGTTCCAGCTGTCACCAGCTAGTCTTTGCTCTCCCCTAGATGCACTCAAGAATGTTGAAGCTTGGGATCCCTGGGTGGCGCAGCGGTTTGGCGCCTATCTTTGGCCCAGGGCGCGATCCTGGAGACCCGGGATCGAATCCCACATCGGGCTCCCGGTGCATGGAGCCTGCTTCTCCCTCTGCCTATGTCTCTGCCTCTCTCTCTCTCTCTCTCTCTGTGGCTATCATAAATAAATAAAAAAAATTAAAAAAAAAAGAATGTTGAAGCTTCCTCTAATGTGACAAAAAAGAAGTGGCATAGAAAGATGGAGAGAGAGAGAAAGAGAGAGAGTGTGAAGAAGGAACAAAGGAAGGAAGGGAGGGAAGAAGGAAGTGGGAAGGGAGGGAAGAAGATACACAAGAAAAAAGTGCAGGGAGAAACAAAAGAAGAGAGACAGTAGAAGGCCAATGTACCAGAAAGAAATGCATAGCTAGGGATAGGTTTGGCACGTGTCTACATTCCCACAGACTTCTCAGTTGATATTTTCCTTCTTTTAATGGACCCCCAGATCAATACATTTTGGAAGTCTCATAACACTATTGATTCACACTGAGCTTTTAGTCAAAACAACCCTCCTCTTTTGTGTTGTATTTTTTTTTTTTACAAATACAATAGTACTTTAACATTCATTGAGACCTGACTCTGTGCCTAAACACCCTTTTAAACTCATTTAATTCTACAACATTCATAAAAGATCAGTACCTTTAAAAATCATATCCATTTTGTAGACGAAGAAATTGAAACACAGAGAAGTTAAACAACTTGGCCTCTGTGTACAATGAGTAAAAAGCACAGCAAAGATTCCAGCCTATCCTGCTCTTCAAAAAAAAAAAAAAAAAAAAAAATCCAACTACATTTTACTTTATTCACTTTCTTTTTGATAAACTTGGTCCAGTATTTCTTCTTGTCACTTTTAATCCTCTTTCCTTGTGTTGGCTATTTCGCTCAGTTTCTTTTAACGGGCAAATGATAAACGAATCGCTTTTTCCTCATGTAAAGCATTTATAAACTCGATGCACACAATGGACAAGGATGGAATATAATGGCATAGATTTTGAGCCTTTTTTATAAATGACATTGATTCATGTGTCTTTACCCCTTTGATGAGGACATTTAACTATTTTAATATAATCTAAATTAATTAGTATACAAATATATTTTCCCATCTTATTATCAAGGATATAATGATAGACTGTTTCTCATACTTGGCTACAGTTTGTTTATACCAAGTGTTTCTGTTCTAATGATTTACCACTAGCCATATTACTTTATTTAAGTAAAATTATTACACTTAAATATCTCCTAAGTAGTTTCAATGAGATAATTTTCAAAGGTAATTGACATTGCAATGAATTTTTTAAAGATTTTGTTTATTCATTTTTAGAAGGAGTGAATAAGGGGAAGGGTAGAGGGGAAGGGAGAGGAACAAGCATACTTCATGCTGAGCATGGAGCCTGTCTCACAACCCTGAGATCATGGCCTGAGCTTAGATCAAGAGTTGGATGCTCAACCAACTGAACCACCCAGGTGCCCCAACATTTCAGTGATTTTGAATTATATAAAGAAATTTCCTACAACTAGAGTTTCTTCATCTGATCCTTAAAATATAGATATAAAAATATAGTTGAAAAATAGTGCAAATATTTGTGTGTATATATGTGTACATGTATATATGTATATAAAATTTATGTGTGTACATATATATACACACATAATATATATACACATAAATTTTAAATATATACACTTAAGCCAACATTATTTATAAAATTTTATTTTGGAAATAGAAATTTGATATTTATGCTATTATTTACAGCTCTAGTTCTGGAAAATTTTCAGAACTCAAGTAGCTCAAAACTCAAGGACAGTATTCCTGTCACTTTTCTGCCTTCTAGAATCATCTAAGTTCTAATCTTATATCATAATTAATTTGTGGCCTTTTTGTCTATGAGAGAAGTTCAAAGTAGCAAAGAAGTGAGTTGAATTTCAAATCAAAGTATAAGCTCTTTGGGTTTTCTACTTTCCCCTCTCAATTTTTTTCCAAAAGGACAATTAGAGAGTATTATTAAAAATTGTACATGTTGCAAAGAACTTATACAACTGAACACCAAAAAAACAAAAAAACAAAAAACAAACAGACAAAAAACGAAAACAACCCAAATAATCCAATTTAAAAATGAGAAGACATGAACAAACATTTCTCCAAAGAAGACCTACAGATGGCCAACAGACACATGAAAAGATGTTCGACATCACTCATCATCAGGGAAATGTAAAAAAACCACAATGAGATATCACCTCACACCTGTCACAATGGTTAAAGTAAAAAACACAAGAAACAAGTGTTGGTGAGGATGTGGAGAAAGAGAACATTCGTGTGCTATTGGTGGGAATGCAAACTGGTGCAACCACTGTGGAAAATAGTATGGAGGTTCCTGAAAAAAAAACTAAAAAAAAATTACCATACGGTCAATGAATTCCACTATTGGGTATTTACCCAAAGAATACAGAAACACTAATTCAAAAATCTATATTTACCCCCCTATGTTTACTATAGCATTATTTACAATAGCCAAATTATGGGAGCAAGTATCCATCAATAGATGAATGGGTAAAGGAAATGTGGTGTATACACACATACACACACACACACACACACACACACACACACACACTGGAATAGTATTCAGCCATAAAAATGAAACCTAGAGTCACCTGGGTGGCTGAGTCAGTTAAGTGTCTGACTTTTGATTTCAGCTCAAGTTCTGATCTCAGGGTTGTGAGAACAAGCCCCATGTTGGGCTCTATGCTAGACATGGAGCTTGCCTAACATTCTCTTTTTCCCTCTGCCCCTCTTTGCCATCCTTTCTAAAACAAAAAACAAAAAACATGAAATCTTGCCATTTACAACAACTTGGATGGATCTAGAGGGTATAATGCTAAGTAAAATAAGTCAGCCATAGAAAGACAAATACCATATGATTTCACTCATGTGCAAAATTTAAGAAACAAAACAGAAAAAAAAAAGAGACAGACCAAAAAACAGACTCCGCACTAGAGAACAAACTGACAGTTACCAGAGGGGAGATGGATGGCGGACTGGGTGAAATAGGTGAAGGGGATTAAGACTACACTTATGATGACTCCTAAGTAATGTATAGAATTGTTGAATCACTATATTGTACACCTGACACTAATATAACACTGTATGTTAACTATAATGGAATGAAAATTTAACTATATATATATATTATATATATATATATATAGTTAAATTAGTTAAATATGCATGTTGCAAGCAATACCGAGTCCCTGGCTTTGTGTGGGGGGTGTTTGGACAACACTGTCATAGGTATTAAACTTTGCCTGAGTGTTTTAGTAAATGCACAGCCATGACAAGTCCTCTGTGAGAAATGCTTGAACATGTGGTGCTAGGTTGATGTAAACTGGCAACTGCATAAATTGTCCAACACACTTATTTTTATTTCTGCAGCTTCTTTCTTTTATCTAAATGACAGAAAGGCCTGTCCATTTTACAAACAGAAGATGGTCAGAGGGTGTAACAAAATTAGCATGTGCGCCTGTAATTGCTCAATCATCTCCCCCCCAAAAATCACTGCAAATGACTCTCTTTTTCTTTGCAGGAATAATTGTGCACCTGCTTTTCAGAACACAAAAGCTGGTTTTGCCTTTGTGCATAAAATGTGATTTGGAGAATTTGGGGATCATGCAACCACATATTTACATAATCAAGTGGCAAACTGCAATTTATTTTAAGCTCATGGATTCTTTGTTCTTCCTTACCCAACAATCATGTAAATAATGCCAAAAGCACTAGTGCCTGTCTGACACTTGGGGGGTTAGCTTTAGTTTGTATAACACTGTCTCAAGGACACATGGCAGAGTAATGGATATAAATGATTCTAGGACATTCTTATGAAAATACCTACTATTTTCTAGTACATGGCAAAGCCATTTTTAGAAGTTTTTTCCATCTACCCACCTTGTGCACATTACAATTTGTGTTCCCTAGGGGGAAAAGAAGTATAAGGGTTCTTGTTGATGATCCAAGAAATGTGAATAAAGTTGTTGGCAGATGGTTCACACATTTCATTCTGAAATATCTTATAGTGACAAATAACAAAGTGTATATAATTAGCTCTATGCAGATGGCATGCCAAGTGTTGATATTCATCTCTGCAGACTTTTTACAAAGATACTATTTTAAGAGTCAAGATTCAGAAGCAGCCCATGAGCCCTCTAAAGAGGAACTAAGCAGGGTTTTACCAAAAAGGACGATGCTATCAAGTTAAATTTCTTTCTAGGCCAAGATATCCATTGTAAACCCATTTTGTATTCCATGGGGAGGAAACCCCACAGTACGTTGTATCTACACACAACTGATTGGACTGTTTGGATTGAATTGGCAGAGGCGTACATCAGTGAATTTAGAGGCTTGTATTCATTGCACTAAACCATAACACTTGTCTCCCCTGCCCCCAATCCGGTGAAGACTTTGCACCTACAGTTGTTTTCTTTACCAAGAAGGCTCTCTCCTCTCAGGTAATTTCATGGCTGGAGCCTCCTGTCAATCATTTTAGTCTAAATGCCACCAACTCAAAAACTTTTTCCCTGAACATCCAAACACTTCTTCCTTCCCTCTACTAGTTCATCACATATTATACTAGTTTTTATCGCTATGCTTGAGGTAAGTGATGTGTTGACCTTGACCATCTTGTCCACCACCATATCCTGGCCTCAGTTATAGTGCATGACATATGAGAGCTCCTCAAATACTATTTACATGAATGGTTTTTGTAATTCACTCCTCACCAGTCAAAGTAATCAAATGTTTAAGCTAATACCTTTCTCTATTTATCCAGTATTAGTATATATAGCCAAAGTTAACATATTGAGCTAATATCTCTGCCATAAAGATTTTATTATTTTTTTCAATATTTGCTTTCACTTAGTTTGATAGCTACATATGGTAGACAGAGAATGTGGAAACAGACCCATACTGAATATAAACAGAAAGCAGAGTTTGATATACTTGTTTATTTTTCTTTATAGCTTTCTAATAAACAGGTATCATGTCAGTTTAACTTATTTATATATTCTCAACTATGAAGCCCTGTTCCTAACAGAGACTTTGTGATGTCAATAACACACTGGATATACTAGAAAGGAGAAGCGTTGTCTTACTGAAGAGATTGGATGCCTAGGTTTTCATTTTTGTTCCTTCATAAATTATTATGATAATTAAAAAATTCTGTGCCCTGAGCTAAATAATCCATATTAAGAATAATATTTATAATATTTATAATATCACATATTTCTGAGTTTTCTGGGGATACTGAAGAGAATGTAATCCAAAGAAACAGAAGTAGGCATTATTATGCTTTTAATTATTCTTTTGAAGAATAGCATCTCTGAGTTTCCATTTTGAAGACACTATATTTTCTCATAAAATGTCCTGTGTTTTATGATGTGAATCACTGCTTAAAATGATTTTTTTCCCTCCATCTCATTTCACTGGAATCTTGAGCATCCTGTTTCTTTAAAGTAATTTGATGGTCTTGATTCATAATCTTGTTCCAGATCTCAAATATTTGCACCTCTGGTTTTAAGCAGGAACAGCTGAAAATTTTGAGAACTCACTCAGTGAAACATAAACAACAGGTTTAAAGTACCAAAATGGAACATTACCTTCTTCCCCAGTGTCTTTTTAATTGTTAAATTTAAATGCTTTAGACTGAGTATCCATAAAATGCAATGATTGCCTCAGCTGGGATTCTGCTGTTTTCTACTTTCTTTATATGTTTTTTTAAAAATGCAACTGTTTTGTTTTTAAAGATGTTGCGGGTTGTATGTATTTTGTCTGTTCTCTAAGCTTTTAGTACTCAAGGGGATCCTTATTATAGCCATGTTTTCAGCTCTCATTGCAAAATGTTGGGCATGTTAAAGTCACCAAATCTCCAAACTCTTAATCTACATAAACTCCAGTGGGCCTCAAACTTCTGTGAATGGAGAACAGCTGATCCTAATTGTTCCCTAATGCAAAGGCTTCCTGGAAGGCAGATTTCTACATGGTAACACTTCAGAAGCCATAGAAATCCCAGCAATAGTCTCCATATCTGAAGTCACTAGATACACTAGAGCAACAACGAGTCAATTTCCAGGTTACAGGCCACTCTAAGGTACCGAATGATGATCCAGGTTGTGTGTTCTGACATGCTAAAAGACACGTACACACTAGACTAGGTAGGACCTAACAGTAAACATTCTGCTATAGTTGAAAAAAAAAAAAAAAACTATGAAAGAAAACATGAGTAAATTACCTGATTCTTCTACCTTTATGGATATCCAATTTAATTAATTCTCTCCTCATTCTGTCATAATTTCAGATCTACCTCTAGAATAATTGTCTCTTCAGAACCTCCTACATTAATTATGATCAGAATTAGATGAATTTAAATAGTCTGTCTGCCTTCTTCCATTGATGACTTAGAAATTAATGGAGGTTCAAAGGATCTAGTTGAATAATGAAATGAACACCGTTGCTCAGCTTTCACTGGGTAAACATAGCTTCTGAAATGTAGATTTTTTTTTCTAACTTGAAGTCTAATTGCTTTCTTCCTATACAGAGGGCTATATGATGACAGGTTCAGAAGACACCCTCTCTTCTCAGTAAGTTTATGGCAGTTAGAAAAGATTTAGGTCTAATGTTATGGTATTGACCCTAAATGCAGTAAGAGTGCAGAGAACAAAGAGACCAGTGTGGTTTCAAACGGCACTAGAGGATTTAGAGAAGACAATGGATCTTGAGGAGAATACATACGCTCTATAGGTCATCATTACATCCAATTATGAATAACCATCAGACAAGCCCAAATTGAGGGAAGTTTTTCAAAAAGTAACTGACTGCTACCCTTCAACATTTTCAGTAACATGAAAGACAAAGAAAGGGTGAAGAATTTTTATAGATTAAAGGAGATTAAAGAGCTAGGACAACTGAATGATCAAGGAAAGTTGTTTATTTATAAACAGCATTACTGGGACAGTTGGTAAACTTTGAATAATACCTATAGATTAGATACTATATTGTATCAAAGTTGATTTCTTGTCTTTGAAAATTATACTTATGTAAGAGAATGTTCTTATTTTGGGGAAATTTACACTGAAGTATTTAGAAGTAAATGGAGTGGGGGGGGGAATCCCTGGGTGGTTCAGTGGTTTAGTGCCTGCCTTTGGCCCAGGGCGTGATCCTGGAGTCCCAGGATTGAGTCACGCATCAGGCTCCCTGCGTGGAGCCTGCTTCTCCCTCTGCCTGTGTCTCTGCCTCTCTTTCTCTCTATGTCTATCATGAATAAATAAAATCTTTAAAAAAAAAGTTAAATAGGGAAGATGTCTGCAACTTGCGCTCAAATTGTTCAGAAAAAGAAAAAACGTGCATGTTGAGGGGGAAAGGAGAGAGGGGGACAGAGGGAGAGAAAGAGAAAATAAATATGGAAAAATGTTTAAAATAATGTTAAAAGGTACAGTGGAGGGATGCTATGTAAACTGTTTAGTAACTTTTCTGTAAGTTTGAAATTATTCCACAATAGAAAGTTAAAAGCTTGGCCTCCTGTGCTGAATCTTTCTCTTGTAGCTGAACCACAGAGGGGAGGGCTAGCTACTCTGGTGAGCATTGTGCCTGACCTGCTTGATCTTCCCTTAGTGAACAGCTTCTTAGCTGTGTTAGTTCTTCTGAACCCTTCTTAAGTGTAAAAAAAAAAGTCTATTTTCAACCTACAGTCTCTTAAGTTAATATTTATAAATTTATTTGCAACACTTAACATTTCGAGGTGCTAGAACTTGTTTATTATTTTTCTACATTTATATTTTATATTTAATGTTATATTTTAAAAGTTTATTTGTATATGCCTTTCAAATGTTCTCAGAATATTTCCCAGTAAGAGTAGACAAGCAAAGCTATACGAGGTAAATTACACTTATGTTATTCCTGCTAGGTGTCAAGTACTATAATGAACATATTCTTTGTAAAATTTATTACTCAAAGCAATACTGTGAGATATTTTAAGTATTAATGGTGAGAAAAGAGTCTCAGGGAGGTTACAAAATTTTCCCAAGTTCATGCAACTAGCAAATGTAGAGCCAGTATTTGAATCTCTGATTATCTAGTTCTAAATGTAGTCCATCTCTTTTTACTACTATGCCACTCTCTACAAATCACATACTTCTACATAAATTAAAATTCAGTGTCCATTTGGTGAAGATTGAATGGGAAGAAAATAATATGTCCACATTGTGTAGGTGAATGATATAATTGTGAAAAAATTAAGCCCTATTTTCATTGATGCAAAAAAGAAGGGTAACAAAATATCAGAGGAGATAAATCACTGGCTGGCACCAAATTCTAAGAGTTTTCAAGATAGATGTTCTCTACCTCTAACATTCCAGGGCTTAGAGAACATTTTAGTCTTCAAATTCTTTCTCATTTAATAAACTACTATTGAAAATTATGTTCGGTTCAGAATTTTACCAAATACCCTGAAGAAGATGTGCTTATGGAGTATGTGCCAATCTCTTCCAACACTGGAAAATAATGATCTAGAAATTGGTATGACTTTTAAAGGAGAAAACCATCAAATAATCTCTGGTAAGCCAAATCTAAATACCATTGTGGAGAATGACAAGAAAGAACTATAATAAAAGCCAGAAATGGAGATCCAGCAACTATTTGTGGGGGCTTCCGAGTTCAGACATGTAAGGTATTTTCCTGACTTTTCTGAACCTGTCCCATTTGTATGCATGATTTCATAAGTCAATCAATTATAAAATGTATTCACTCAATACGTATTTCTTGAATACTTACCATCTCCCAGACATTGTTGTAGGTACTAAGGTGACATTAGTGAATAAGATAGACAAATATTTTTAGGCCTTACATTCTAAGGGTTCTGTGAGAAAGACAATAATGGAGGAAAAGAAATATTAAAGAAGGTAATTGCATACTTTATTAAAGAAGGTAATGGCATATTTTAATAATGGCTATGAAGAATGTATCCTTGGCATATAAAGCTGAACAGTGTGAAAAGACCATGCACAGTCTAGAAAGGCCTCTCTGACTAGGTGACTGTTGCTCTAAGACTTGATAGTTTATAAAAGTCTTCCATCTAAGGTGTGAGGAATCAGTTCCGGCAGGTAGAATCATAGATGTGAACGCCATAGGACAAGTGCTTGGTGTTTTTAGAAAAAGAAAGTCAATCACGAAGGATTATATTGAATGTATTGAATGAGGAATGACTTCCTTTTTTTCTAAAAGGTAGGAAGTCTCGTCAGCAAAATAAAACAGCATGATTAGAACCATCCAAGACCTTGTTAAGTAGTCTTGGGTTTTATAACTGGAGAGTGTTAAATTGGGATGTCATACAATATGGTACACATTTTAACATGATCTTTTTGGCTGCTCTTTGAGAAGTAGATTATAGAAAGGAAGAGTATAATAGATGGGAGGATATGTTAGGCTATCCTAATAATTTGGACCAGGATTAAGAAACTAGCTGTAACGGTGGAAATGAGAGGGCAGATTTACATTTTAGGGGTAGAACAGTTAGGTCGGACAGACTAACTGATGGAATGGAAGTGAATGAGGAAATCAAGGAGACCCCCTAAATTTTTGGTTTATACAACTGGGTGGACTCTTACGTGATTATGAAAGAAAATAAATTTATTTTAGAAACAAATTGCTTTACATAATATTGACTAATCTGTCAATATATGTACTAAAAATGGCCTTATTAAGTGTTAATTTTTTTTCTTCTACTACTGCAATAGTCATTTTAATGGCAAATATTTCCAGGAATAAATGACAAATTATTTTTTTCTAGCATCTATAATTCTTCAAAAAAATCAGAATGCCAGAATTTTCTCTTCTTAAATGGATAAAATAAGAAAGCTTTCATGCTTATTTTTTGAGGCCTAATTGACAAAAAATTAAAGATGATATTAAAATGAATTTTAGAAATTTCTAGGTAAATAACACAATCACAGATAAGTGATGACCCATAGATGAAAAATTACTGCTGACCGTTCAATACCCTGTTATTTCTCTTCAATACCCTGTTATTTCTCCCTCTGTTATTTCTGCTACATAATTACTATTCACTAAGAGTTTTTTGATAAATTCATCAATTAAACAATTAAATGCATCCCAAGAAATGTGCTATACAAACTGGGCAACCTCATGATACAGTCTGAATAACTAGCATAGTGACCAGAAAGGAGAAAAAAATTTTTTCTAGAAAATCTAGATTGAGAATCAAGGCTCTTTTTTTAATTTTTTTTTAATTCATTCATGATAGACATAGAGAGAGAGAGAGAGAGAGAGGCAGAGACACAGGCAGAGGGGGAGAAGCAGGCTCCATGGAGGGAGCCCGACACGGGACTTGATCCCGGGACTCCAGGATTGCGCCTTGGGCCAAAGGCAGGCACTAAACCTCTGAGCCACCCAGGGATCCCTGGTCAAGGCTCTTAAAGTAAAATATTTCATATTTTCCTGAGTAGGATTATAGGGGATACTAAGAGCAATGAATGTTCTCCTTGGGCCTCCTTGGGCCCACACTCTATATTTTGGGCTACATGAATCCATCTCAATAGCGTTTGGGTTCTGACTTGTTTCACTGGGTTTTTATTGCTGAATTAGCTCTATCTTAGAATCTGTAACCAAATAAGGCTTTACCCAAAGAGCTGATAGACCTCAGTCTTCGTATAATTAAGCCCAGTCTTAGTATAAGGTTATTTACACAAATATATTATTTGATATGGGAAATACTTAGACTTAAGTTTTCATATAAGGTCATTAGACCTTCAGATTTGAAAGTATGCCATTTGGTAATATTTTAAATATTTTTTTTGCTATTAACCTATCTTCCTACTACTTGTTTGCTTTCACTGATATATATAGATGTAGATAGATATGGATAGATATAGATGTAGATAGATATAGTTTGGTTTATATATTTTATATACTTGCTGTTTCCTAGATTTTATTCTTTATGTTGAATGTATAAGAAGATCTTTCATGGAGACATTAGCCAAAAAACTCTTGATTCTAATGCAGCTTTAAGGGCTAATGGTTTCTTAGACTGGTGAAAATTCATGAAAAGTTAATTGGTCAAACTTTGCCCTGGGGGTCCTATAAATATTTCATGAGAATCCTCATGTTTTGTCAATTTGTGAAAAGATTTCCCTTTGTTTGGTCTGTATTCCATTATTAACACCATCAGGTTGTTGATTATATGGCCCTTCCTTGTTTCTGCTTGATTTGGAACCTCAAGACATTATTTGCAAGCATGTAGTGTTGACCAATCATAATGACCTTTATTTCCTGCCTGTTTCATGGTGTATGTCAAACCCACAACCTCCTATTGGAAGAAGTCTAGGCTTCCCCAAATCACTAAATAAAATCAGCAGTCTGTTTTTCCTGATCAGCCTAGCTTTCCTTTACTATAAAAGTCAATAACTTGCCTTTTTATTTTAGATATTGAGAGGTATTCTCAATGCTTTGACAGTTCTGGATTTATCATCCTCTGAAATATAAAGACAAAGATAAATGTACTGCTTACTAGACTGAGATAGAACTACTGGTCAGGCACAATCTACCAAAAAAAAAGAGGCCTGTTACTTTTATATAGGGTTTTGAGGAGCACGAAGTTTGTAGATAGGTAGATTTTCAGAGGTGTGAATGGTGTGACCACATCTATATATGTGTAGTAATTATAATTACTGTTGATTGGTGTATGTACTGAAATGAGTCCATTTCCAATTATCTGACTCTCAAAAACCAAAGACTGTCACTGGTTGTTTGACTTGTAAAACTGTTCACAGAAGCACATTTACAGGGATGCATGAATTGGTTTAAAACTGGTTCTGAAAAAAATAAAAATTAAAAAAAAAATAAAACTGGTTCTGGTAGCTACCTGTTAACATAGTTGAGAAACATACTTGAGGAATACACTTCAATTCCAAGGAGTGAGGGAATTTCTTTTTTATATTCAGTCTCCCATTTTTTTTTCTCGGTCAGCCAAAGCTTCTATCAACAGAAGGGTTTCTCAACTTCAGCATTAGTGATACTTTGGATCAGACAATTCTTTGTTGTGTGTGTTCATGGTGGCGAGGTCATTGTATGCATTAAAGGATGCTTAACAGTGTTTAAAGAGTATTTCTAGAACTTCCTTTCCCCAATCATGATGACAAAAATTATCTCCAGATACTTTGCCAAATGTCTCCAGTGGGGCTGAGGAAGCAAGACAAAATCACCCCTGTAAAAACTATTGGTGTTGAGAGACAAGTGTTTCTAGTGAATCGCAGATTTAGGACAGGGACCACTATAAGCTCAATACGAAAGGTCAAATCTTAGAATAAAGCAGAAAAAGTATGAAGATGTGAATAATAAATAAGAGTATACAAAGGATTATGTGACATATTGAAGAATCTTGCTATCAACAACTTTTTGCAAGGATCTTGAGTAAATAGTAAATTTCCACAGAATGTCTACTTCTAGAGGTTCACTGAAACTCTATCTCGAGGGAATAATGCAGCTCTGCTTCAGGTCTTTTCTGTTTTTTTTTCTTCACAGAATTGAGTGTGATAAAGACAATGATGTTTCTGAGTAAGAGGCAAAGCCTTGCCTAATACAAAATTGTGAATAAGTGTTCCAGTTAAATATGTCCTGTGTCCTGGATAAATATATTGGAATGTTCTAGATGGGGAAACAGAAATCTAAGAGATTCTTTGGTTTCTTTTTGCCTCTATGGGTATTGTAGATTTTATAAAGATATGATTCAACCAATCCAGAAAATAAAGAGTATATTTATCTTTGTAAATGACTGATAGAGGGAATTAAATAAAACTCATTTGAAGATTGCTTCATGCTACACCTTTATAAATATATAAAAAGTATTAGAATTGTAGAAAAGTAATAAAAGATTAAAGTTACCTGAGATCCTACCTTCGATAAAGCCCTGTTAACATGTGGTTGTGATTCTTTCTGTCCTTTCTCTGTGTTTACACACATACACAAACATATTGAATTATATACAAATGGAATCATATGTCTTGGACAATTTCTCACATCAATAAGTATGTATTTTGAGTGTGTGTATAATCATTTTATATATCTTTATATTTTCTGTTGCATATTTGTACCATAATTTAAATGGTTAGTTATCTTTTGATGGACATACAAATTGTTCACATTTTTTTCACTGTAACAAAGCATACCTCAATAAATACCACTTATCTGTGCCTTTGGGGCCAAAATATCTATGCATTAAAATTTTGATTCAGATTGCCGAAATGGCCTTCAGAATTCTCTAAACACTTGTTCTGAGTTAGTACTCCTAAAAAGATGCCAACTGATAAATTTAGGCCATGGACAATTAAAGGCAGCTTGACTTAGAGGCATTTATGTTTTCAAGGAAGACTCTGCAGAATGGAATGAATTAATTCAAGAGGAAAGAAACATTAAAGATATGATTTGTAGGGAATCCTTCTAAAGTCCCACAATGGAAACCACCATTTATGTCACTTATGCCAGTTAGGAAAGTGATACATTTATATAGGCTGAGAAATGTGGTGTTAGTGTAAATTTGGAAGGGTTAGCGAATCGTTTTTTTTTTTTTTTTTTAACTTGTGTGCTTTCCTCAAAAATTGGTTAGGATCTTTGATTTATAGCTCTTACTTTAATTACATGGATAATATGTGGGTGTAAAATTATTCAGGCACCTAGAACACATAGAACCTTTTTTGAAATAATAGTTTATATATTTAATCTTTTAATTTTACGTTGATACAATGCTTATATAGCCACATACCTCCTCATTAGTCCCTGAGGGAAATTCAACAAAAGAAACTATTATTATGAGGTGAATAAAAATAAAGGAGGGGATGAAAAGAGAATTGTTTTTGGTGGGGATGGGGTAGAAGGTCATAAAGGATTTGGGTAAGGAAAAAGAAAACTTGGTGTATTTTACTAGAAGGAAGTTACACATTTATTACAGAAGAGAGAATGAAAAATTGGAATCTGACTCTGGTCACTGTAATTATCAGTAATGGTCAATTGTAATTATTATGATTTAGAAAAATGAAGGAATCTGGCTGGCACTAGGCATTTAATTACCATGTTATGACCACACTATTTGGAAAGCTTTCATTTGCATTCATGGAGATGAATAATTTCTCTTTGACTTAATGAGAAGAAAGCAAATTTCCTCTGCTTTACTTATATCTTATAATCTGCTGGAGAAACTTCTCATTCACATTCCTTTTATGCAAATGATCTGCTTTATTATCACAAAAGTATAGCAACTTTTTCTCTCCTTTGTTGTAAATTTTTCTTTTCTTTTTTTTTTTTTTTTGAGAGAAGCATTTATAGTCTGCACTTATATGAAGTATAGTGGCCTATACCTTACCACTGGATAGATAGCTCTAGCTGTAAAACACTCACTAAAATGAAGCAACTCATTCATTAAAACATGTCTTTCTGTTTTGCATTTATAGATGACTTTTTTTCTGTTTTTCTGATAAGAGCTTTCATATTCTATTTTCACCTTTCCTGTAAGAGTTTATATGTCCCTATTTTTCTGATAAGAAACCTGAGTTAGAGAATTGAAGTTTTTTTTTTTCTTTTCCTTTCCTATTTCTCTGTTTTTCTTTCTTGACCCAATATGTATATCTGTGATGTGAGACAAAGGTCTAAATTTATTTTCTTAGAGATTATTCATTAAACCAGTGACATAGTAAATAAACCATCTTTCCTCTTAGAGATGAAATATCACTTTTATCATATATTCATTTTTTCTCTGTATCTGGGCCCTCCTGTCTATCTACACTTTTTTTTTTTAAAGCTGTTTTTTTTATTATTATTATTTATGATAGTCACACACAGAGAGAGAGAGAGAGGCAGAGACACAGGCAGAGGGAGAAGCAGGCTCCATGCACCGGGAGCCTGACGTGGGATTCGATCCCAGGTCTTCAGGATCGCACCCTGGGCCAAAGGCAGGCGCCAAACCGCTGCGCCACCCAGGGATCCCTCTACACTTTTATCTACATATATATATATATATATATATATATATATATATGCATATATTCTTTGTAAATTCTCTACTTATACTATTTTTTAAACACCATATTATTTTGACCACAAGTATATGGTCAATTTAAATATTATATAAAACAGATACTATTCTAACTCATAAGTAATACAGAAGAGTCTCTATAGAATAGTATAAACCACATTAAAAATTCAACAGATAATGGATAAGGGTATAAACTGATAATTCACAGGAGACTTGACATAACTGCAATATAGTAAAAAAAAAACTGAATTAAAATTCAACGTGAGACTAATTTTTTACACATTAATGAAGGAATAGAAAAAAGAAAGCAAGCATTTCAATAAAGAGGGAGCAAAGTATTGGCATAGGAATTTCTGGTGCTTTTCTTCTCCCTGGAATCATCAGCTTGAACAACATTCTGTGTATGAAAATATTTTCGCAAGAGCTAAGGATTCCAGGTGAGGGATTACAGCACATGGATAAAGCTTTGAAATAAGAAAAGATTCATTGAGAAGGGTAGGAGGATAGATGCACGTTATACTCATCACCCCTTCCCTACGCCCAGGCAACATAGGGCAAAGATCCCCCCTCATGGAAGAAGAACAGTGAAGTCACCACTGACTTCACAGCAGACCCCAGAGCTAGTCTATCCTAGCACCAGACTTATTCTAGTAGCCCTAGGTGGCTCCCTGCAGACTCCTGTGAACCCAGGCCCCCAGATCATCTCAGGATTTGCTAATTAAGTAATCAAAATCCTCTCAAAAAAGAAAAGCTCAGGACCAGATAGTTTCACAGTAAATTTTACCAAACATTTTAAAAGAGCTAACACTAACACTTTCTCATAGTCTTCCAAAACATTGAAGAGGGAAAATTCTCAAACTCATGAGACCAGCCTAACTCTCATTCCAAAACCAGAGGAGGACACTACAGAAAAGAAAACTGTAGACTACTATCCTTGATTAATACATGCAAAAAATCTCAACAAATTACTAGCAAACTGTAAGAGTGCTAGCAACATTGACTCCTTCTTTGGATATCCATTTTGTTCATATCCACACAGAGACCTCCCTTCGTGCTGTACGTCCCAGGCTTCCTAGAGGTTAATGTGTACCCTAACTGGAATGTGGGCGGGCTTGTTCTGATCCTTCCTAAGGTGACAAACTTCCCTAAAGTGATGGTGCCACTTCAGATAACTACCTTGTGACCTCACGACCATGCCCTTCAATCCATAAAAACTAGAGATTAAGGTCTGGATAGGTGAAGAGAAAGGGCAGAGAATAGAGGCTGCATACCATCTGAATCATTTGTCCACTCAAGTAACCCCTGTAAGTAAATTAACTTGAATAAAATTCTGTGTAAATGGTGTGGAGCGGCTTGCTTCTTTTTTTTTTTTTTTTTTTTTTTTTAGTTTTTTAGTTTTTACTTATTTATGATAGTTACACACAGAAAGAGAAAGAGAGGCAGAGACATAGGCAGAGGGAGAAGCAGGCTCCATGCACCGGGAGCCCGACACGGGATTCGATCCCGGGTCTCCAGGATCGCGCCCTGGGCCAAAGGCAGGCACCAAACCGCTGCACCACCCAGGGATCCCCTTGCTTCTTTTTTTATTCTCAGTCTGGAGGATACATTACTGACTCTCCTCCACTTTCTAACACAAACTGAATTTAAGATCATATTTTAAAGGATCATATACCATGATCAAGTGGTATTTATCTCTGGGATGCAAGGCCAGTTCAACATATGCTGATCAGGAAATGTGATGTACCACATTAATAGAATAAAATATAAAAATCATTATTTCAATCGATGCAGGAAACCATTAAAATTTGATGTCCTTTCAAGATAAAACTCAACAAATTGAATATAGAAGGACTGTACCTCAACATAATAAAAGCCAAATGTGAAAAACCTAATCTAACATCATACTCTATGGTGAGAATTAGCAGATCCTGAGATGATCTAAGTGTTCACTCTCACTACTCCTATTCCACAGCCAGAGCAATCAGGCAAGAAAAAGAAACAAAATGCATTCAAATTGGCAAAGAAAAAGTAAAATTGTCTCTGTTTGCAAGTGATATATCATTTATAGAAAATCCTAAAGACTTCATGGGTGCCTGGATGGCTCAGTCAGTTAAACGTCTGCCATCAGTTCAGATCATGGTCTCCTGCAGGGTCCTGGGATCAAGCCCCATGTTGGGCTCCCTGCTCAGTGGAAAGTCTGTTTCTCCTTCTCCCTCTGCCCCTCCCCCTGCTCCTGTGCACACATGCTCTCACTCTCTCAAATAATAAAATAAAATCTTTTTTAAAAAATCCTAAAGACTTCACACAAAAAAAAAACCCTTTAGATCCAATCAATGAGTTTAGTAAAGTTGCAAGATACAAAATCAACATAGAGAAATCAGTTATATTTCTATACACTAATAACAAGATATCTGAAATCCCATTAACTATAGTATCAAAAACAAAAAATAATTAGGAATAGATTTCACCAAAGAGCTAAAAGATCTGCATATTGAAAAATATAAGACACTGATGAAGGAAATTAGAGAAGATGCAAGTATAAATGGAGAGATGTTCATGTTCATGGGCTGGAAGAATTAATATTGTTAATATGCCTATACTACCCAAAGCCATCTATACATCCAATGCAATTCTATCAAAACTCCAATGGCATTTTTTACAGAAATAGGAAAAAATACCTAAAATTTGTAGGGAACCACAAGAAACCCCAAGTAACTGAAGCCATCTCAAAAAGAAGAGCAAAACTGGAGGCATTACACTTTCTGATCTCAAAACACACTACAATAGCTAGAGTAATTAAATCAATATGGTACTGGCAGCAAAAACAAACACAAACCAATGGACCAGAATCAAGAGCCCAGAAACAAACCCATGTGTATATGGTTAACTAATATTTGACAAGGGAGCCAAGGTACTCAATGAACAAAGAACAGTCTCTCCAATTAATGATGGGAAAACTAGATATCCACTTGCAAAAGAATGAAATTGGATCCCTAATAACGCCACTCACAAAAAATTAACTCAAAATGAAGTAAAGACAAAAATGGAAGAGGAAGACCCAAAACTCTAAAACTAATAGAAGAAAAACAATGTCTTAGCAAATTTTTTTTGGATATGACATTAGAATCACAACAAAAGCAAGCAAGTGGGACTATATCTAACTACAGAGCTCCTGCATGGTAAAATAAACATTCACCAAAACGAAAAGGTAACCGACATAATGAGGGAAAATATTTGCAGGCATCCTTTCATAAGGGGCTAATATCCAAAATATATAAGGAACTCATACAACTCAGAAAAAAATCCAATCAAAAAAATGAGCAAAAGACTTGAATTGACATTTTTTCAAAAGAGACATGCAAATGACCCACAGGTACATGAAAGGTTCTCAACATCACTAATCACCAGAGAGAAGCAAATCAAAATTGGTAAGATACCACCTCACACCTGTTAGAAAGGCTATTACCAAAAAGAGAAGAAATAGCAAGTGTCGGCAAAAATGTGGAGAAAAGGAAAGCCTTACGTGCCATTAACAGGAATGTAAATTGGTGTAGCTACTGTGGAAGACAGTATGCAGTCTTCTCAAAACACTAGAGAGCTACCATTTGATCCAGCAGTCTCAATTCTGGGTATGTAACCAAAGGAAACAAAATCACTGTCTTGAAAGGTTATCTGGACCCCCATGTTCATAGCAGCATTATTCGCATTATCAAGACATGGAAATAAGCTCAATGGATAAATGGATAAAGAAAATATGTTATATATATAACAGAATGTCATTCAGCCATATGAAAGAAAAAAATCCTGTCTTTTGTGATAACATGGCTGGACCTCAAGGACATTATGCCAAGTAAAATAATTTGGATGGAGAAAGATAATTTGTTTTAATTTATATGTAGAATCTAAAAAAGCTGAATTATGGAAATTAATATTAGTACGCTGGTTGCCAGAGGCTGGGGAAAGTGGGGGAAATGTGGAGATGTTGGCCAAAAGGTACAAACTTCCAGCTGTAAGATGAATAATTTCTGGAGATCTAATGTACAGCAAAGGTGACTTATTAACAATATTGTATTACATACTTAAAAGTTAAGAAAGTAAATTGCACAACTCCCCACACACACATAAAAAATGGTAAGTATGAGACCTGATGGATATATTGCATAACCTTATTGTGGTGAACATTTCACAGTATAATGTGTATCATATCATTGTGTTGCACACTTTAAATTTATATGACAATGTCTCAGTAAATCTGGAAAAAGAGATATCCCTCGTAAGATTATGTATGTATTTATAAGCATCAAATACACTGTGGAAGGTTATACACCATACCTTGGAGAATTATTATGCTGGACACTTGAGTTACCTCAGTGAGGCAGAAACAAAAGTGGAGATGAAACTATTAACTTTTCCCAATATTTTTTAACTTAAAAAGCACACATTTATTGCTTTTGTGATTAAAAACTTGAGTGCAATGAAAATTAGAAAAAATGTAGTTTGTGAACACCTAGAGAATTATAAAATATCAACATAATTTCAGAAAAATAGGAATTGTTCTCATCATACATCTTACTTTGGATTCTCTAAAATCGGACACTGATAATGAAGATTTGTGCTCAAGCAATTTATTGGGAAGGGTACTACAATATTCTTGGGTGTGGGAAAGTCAAACGGGAGGAAAGGCAATCAATCAATATAGGGTATGTTATCAAGTACTTGGCCACTGTGAGTTATTCTGGCCAAGAGTTAAAAAGGTTGGGGTACTTAGATACCAGCTCTAGTCATATGGACACTGATTCCTGAGGGAGACGTTAGCTTTTGCCTTTTGGAAAACATTATACATTATACATTAGCCTTTGTCTTCTGGAAAATTGTTCAAATCAGGGTACTGCATCGCTTTAAATAGTTTCATCTGCAACTTGTAAACATTTAGTTTAATGTTGGTGTGTGCATGTTTTCTCTTTTACTAAAGTGAAATTTAATTAATAATCCATAAGTAAAAAGGTGAGTCTAAAGGCATATAGACTGATTTCTTATACATATTTTGGTGTTTTCTGGCTTTCAACTTAAGAGCTGCCGTATTAAATATATGTAATCTTATATGTTTATATCAATTCCTATTTTTAAAAGAATTGTTCTCTTTTACAGATCTGGTTATTTTATTATCAGGCACAATATCTGCAACATTTTGAAAGTGTAAATACATTGCAACATTTTAAAATTCTCCTTCTATCATTCTCAAAATGAGCCATGTGCATTTGAAAACTTGAGAAGTCTTTCTCTCAAATATATGAAGTTGTTATTTTGTTACCCAACTGTTGTAAATGAATTACAAATAGAGTAATTTTTTAGTAATAAATCTATCCTAGATTAAATTCTCATTTAAATTTTGTTGGCTTTGTTGTTTCACGAAAGGAGGAAATCTTTAGACGGAGTGATTTGATCACGCTTTCTCTGGGTACTTGCCATATTCTTTGTTGACCATTGATTTCACGTCCGGCTGACTTCAAAATGACTAAGCAACAAGCTGATTTCTTTCTTCTTTCTGTCTTTCTACAGTCAACCTTGTTTAGAACCTATTTACTGATATTCCCATTGTAATACAACATGAGGTTGTTTTTATGGTACAATGTCTAATGGTTTATTATTTCCTTAGGTTTGTGCAAGGACTAATGAGATAGACTCCTGTAAGTAGCCACAACAGAGTTTGCAAAGATATGAAAATGGAAATGATTAATAACAGGATAGAGTTCAAAGACTGTTTTATTTCATTTGGAAAATGGCTGGAGAAAAGCTATGGATGCAAGGAATTCTGGTAGTCTCCTTAGATCAAAATAATTAAAATCTTTTTTCCCCTCTATAGCTCTAACAAAATCAAAACCAAGAAACCTCTTAGGTATTCTGAATTGTAAATCTCACTTTCTGAAGATGGATCTAGCAATGATAACACAGAAAAGGAACTAAAATGCAAATAGTAATAATTGATTATGTGACTTATGCCCATTTTTAGTAACATCAGATTTCAAGAGAAATAAAATTAAACTCCCTTTCAATTCCTTCTGTTTATATTTCCACCAGTCATAAACCTTGATGACCTGGTTTTGTCATGTAATTTGTTCCCCAGGAAAACAAGACAAACCTGTGGGAGCTGAAGTGAATTTCACCTTCCCAGTATTCACTTTAATCCACATCAATATTTTAAGAAGGTTAATGGACAAGCGGTTATCCTGCTGGGTAGAGTTCTGTAAATAGCCAGTCTAGGCTCTCTACTGGGAGGAGTTTTTAGTTGTGATAGAAATGTAACTCAACCTAACTTTTAAAAAATGGGGACATTTACTATATCTAATAACTGGGAACTCCAGATTGGATGGATCTAGGGATATAAATGAAGTCATGGAGTTATCCCTTTATGGGCTTCCTTCCCTTCACTCCCCTCCCCTCCCTTCTCTCCTATTCCATCCATTTCTCTTCCCTCTGTTCCCTTCTGTTCCTCTCCCATCCCCTTTCCTTGCTTCTTCCCTCAGCCTTTAACACACTACTGTGCTGGCCTCATCCTCTTTTAAAAAAGCCAGTTTTAGAGCCTTTGATTTATATCTAGTCAGCCTAACAAACTATGTCAACCTACTGACTTAAAAGAAAACAGCTATTTTATAATTTTTCATGGTTCTATGGATCAGGAATTCTGAAAGGTCACAGAGAGATGGCTCATCTCTTATTCACTTGCTGAATGCAAGATCTTGAGTATCCAGTATGCCTCCTTCCCTTACAGGTCTGGCACTTCAGCTAAGGTGGCAGAAATTATCCATAATAATGCTAAAATAATAATGAAATAATAATGAACCTCCCCCGACACACACATTTTAGTAAGGAAACTTGTAACAGCATTCCAAGTGTTAGATTTTATTCGCCCCCTAGATAAACATCCTTTTCAGTTATTCTAAGTGATTTTTATAGAAAGCATAATTTACTCTTAAAGATTTACTTGTACGTATAGAAATAATCATGTGAAAAAAAAATAATCATGTGGTTTTCCTTAATTTAACGTGCTATCTTTTTATAAAAAATTTATTTGAGAATAGTTGAAACACAATGTTATATTAGTTTCAAGTGTACAGCATAGTAATTCAACTTCTTTGTACATTATGCTATGCTCACAAGTATAGCTACCGTCTGTCACCATACATGATTATAATATCATTGACTATATTTCCTATGCTGTGCCTTTTATTTCCATAACTTATTCATTTCATAACTGAAATCCTGTATCTCCCACTCTACTTCACCCATTTTTCCCACCCTTCCAATCTTCTCCTCTCTGGCAACATCAAACTGATGGTTCTCTGTATTTACAGGTCTGATTCTGCTGTTCATTTGCTTTGATTTTTAGATTCCATACGTAAGTGAAATCATATGGTATTTGTCTTTCTCAGTCTGACTTATTTCATTTAGTATTATACCCTCTAGGTCTTTCCAAGTTGTCCCAAATGACACAATCTCATCCTTTGTAATGGCTACATAATATTCCATTGTGTATGTGTGTGTGTACGTGCATGCACACGCACACACATGCATATACAAAATATCTTTCTTATCTATTTATTTATTTGATGGACACTTAGGTTGCTTCCATATCCTGGCTAGTGTAAATAATGTTACAGTAAACGTGGGGGTGCATATATATTTTCAAATTAGTGTTTTCAGGGGTACAAGGGTGGCTCAGTGGTTGAACATCTGCCTTTGGCTCAGGTCCTGATCCCAGATTCCTGGGGTGAGTCCCACATCAGGCTCGCCACAGGGAGCCTGCTTCTCCCTCTGTCTATGGCTCTGCCTCTCTCTGTGTGTCTCTCATGAATAAATAAATAAAATAAAATAAAAAAACAAATTAGTATTTTAATTTTCTTTGGGTAAATATCCAATAGTGAAATGATTGGATCATATGGTATTTCTATCTTTAATTTTTTGAGGAACTTGTTTTCTACAGTAGCAATACCAATTTATCTTACAGAAATTAATTACTAAAAATATCTTACAATTCTTGCAAGTAGGGTAAAACACTGATGTATTAAATTTTAATGAAAAGACAATTTTGATTTGCTAGTTATTTAAGATGTTTTTATTCCCAGGTGAGATTTTCCAACTTTTTTTCTTCCTTTTTTGGCTGAGATTAATATTAGGTCATGGTATCTTTGCAAAATTAATCATCTTTCAACATTTTTCCTTCATAAGATATGATGTTTTCTTTGGAAATCTTAGGAGAAATTACCATAAAATCATCTAGTTCAGGAGCCATTCTTTGAGGCAATATTCTCATGTTTTTAATTCTTCCACAATTGTGAGTTTTGAAGTATTTTTACTGTTAGAGTCAATTTTTGTAATTTATATTTTTTATAGAAAATAAGATTAATTTTATTATCACAGATTTAGTGTTATGATCTTCCCACTTGCCTCTTGGCACTGTAGCAGAGTGATCTATAGGGACCATATGAGTGAGATCGCTTACTCTTTGGCTTCCTGTTGGGTTCAGTTAATGGGGAGCCCTATTAGGATATTGGAATAGAAGAAACCTAAGGTACTCATTATCCTGGTTTCCTCACTGCAGTTCAGCTCGGGCTGTCACAATTACTGATAGTTGCCTAGGACTCAACAGTCTTTTTGTAGGGTACTGCACTAAGTTTTGTGATTTCCTTGTACTCTGCATATACCTTTAGGACAACCTAAGTTGTCCTTGAATTATCTTAATTTTGGGGTGCCTTATGTGTCATGCTGGTATAGAACTGAAGATAAAGTCAGTTGATATTCACTTTGCTTTTGCCAATGCTATATATGATAGTTATTTTATTTGTCAACTTAAGTGGGCCACAGCATGCCCACATATTTATTCAAACATTATCCTGGGTGTGTCCAAGACGGTATTCCTGGATGAGATCGACATTTGTATAGAAGACTGAGTAGAGCAGATTGCTCTCCTTAATGTGAGTGGGCATCAGCCAAGCTATTGAAGTCCTGAATAGAACAAAAAGGCTAAGAGGGAGCTCCTTCTGCCTTTCTGAACTGGAATCTTCTCCTGCATTCAGACTCAAACTGAAAATTCAGGTCCTTGGGTCTTGAGCCTGCTGATTTTCAGGCTGGAAGTTAAATCATTAGCTCTCCCCTGTTTTCAGGTCTTTAGATTTGTATTACAACTACACCACTGGCTGTTCTGGGTCTCCAGTTTGGGGGCTGCAGATCTTGGGACTTCTAAACCTCCATAAACATGTGACTCTATTTCTTTCTCCATCTATCATCTATCTATTACTCTCTGTGTCTATATAGTGTTTTTTTTTTTTTCTATATAGTGTTTTATCTAAATAGTAGCTTTTATTATATATAGCCATTTTATTATTTTTGTTTTTCTAATATTAAGTTGTAAGAATTATTTATATAATTTAAATAAAAACTCCTTATCAGATGGAAACTTGCAAATATTTTTCCCATTCCAATGTATTCTCATTTGTTTTTGTTTTTGTTTTGTTTTGTTTTTCTCTGCAGGAGTCTTTTAGTTTGATATAGTCCTATTTGTTTATTTTTTATTTTGTTTTCTGTGCTTTATGTGTCATATCCAAAAATCATTGCCAAAACCCATGTCAAAGAACTTTTTCCTATGTTTTCTCCTGAAAGTTTTATTGCTTCTGGTCTTACATTTAAGTTTTCAATTCATTCCAGGTTAATTTTTGAGTGGTCTAGGACAGGGATCTAGTTTCATTTTTGTTAAATATTTTTAAAGAACAACCTCTTGGGCAATTATCATTCCAACTCCTAAATCCTCTATTTCAATAACTTGGTATTTTTAATTTTCTATTGTTTTATTTTGTTTCTTTCCCTTCACTTTCGTTTTTGTCGTCTTTTTATAATATTTTGAGTTGAATGTTTCGTGTATTTTCGGCCTTTTCATCACTCGAGATGACAAGCAATTTTGTCTGACTACAGCTTTCATTTAAATAAAACTTAGGCTACATCTTATAGATTCTAATATTCTATAATTTTACTTTGATGTGATCATTAATTAGGAGAGGAGATCCTTCTGGAAAACAGGCTAAAATACACTAACTTTTCTACTGAGCAAACTTGACTAGCTACAAGTATAATGTACATAAACATGTACATAGGATAATGTTTTTAAAATATCTGATCAATGGGGTCTTAAAAAGTGAAATTTTTTATCAATTTATAGTTTTGTACATTTTGGACAGAATGTAGTCTGTGTAAGCTGCCTTTCATCATCAAACTTTTGTTTGTTGCAGAAAATAGGGCAAATTTTCTGATTCTTCCCTGTGTGTTGAAGAGAAAGAAAGGCATGTGCTTTGTTTACAGGGAACAGAATTCTAGATGTAGATGTAATCTCTTAATTTAACTTTTTATTATGTTATTTCAGTTCTCCATGGCCAAATTTATTTTTACTTGGTTTTTCATTGATCGATGCCAGTGTATCAATACAATATAAAAACATTAAGAGAGTAAAGAAAATTTGAATAATAAAGCCATGATAATAAGAATCCTCAACATTTGTCTAATCTATTTTGTCTCTCATAGAGAACTTGCCACATAAACATATATGTCACATTAGTTGTACTAGTTTCTTGTTGTTGCTATAACAGATGACTACAAACTTAATAGTTTAAAACAAAAGACATTTGTTTTCCTACTTTTCTGGAGGTGAGAAGTCTGAAATGGTTTTCATTGGATTAAAATCAAGGTGTTGGGTTGGCTGCATTTCTTCTGGAGCCTCTGAAGAAGAATTTTTTCCCCTTGTTTTTTCCAGTTACTTGAGGCCATCTTCATTCCTTGCCTCATGGCCCCATCCTCCATCTTCAAGTTAGCTAGTATTGTCAGATAGTTATTTCTGTCTTTCTTTTTATCTAACCTCTGCTTCTGTTGTTATATTTCCTTCTCTGACTTGCCTACCCCCCCCTTTCACTTATATGGGCCTTTGTGACAATGCTGGACCCACCTAGATAATTCAGAATAATCTCTCAATCCCAAAATGCTTAGGTTAATCCGAGCTGCAGAGTCATTTTTGACATGTAAAGTATCATATTCACATGTTCCAGTAATTAGGACATGGATACTTTTGAAGGGCCATGATTCTGCCTACTTCTGAAATTTTTTTCCAAGCTTTTCAGGAATGTTGATCATATATTTTATTTTTATCATAAATGGAATGTAAATGTGCTGACCTAATGTTTTCATCTATTTTTAAAATCTCAGAAAAATGTTTATAAACTGAATTTTAGGATCATTGTGTGACTATATGATGGCTTTGACCTTTGGACAACTTACTTATGTTTTAGTAATTGTATCTTTTGGTTTTCATATGTTAATCTGCAATTCGTTTCATGTACAACAATAATGTTATCATGTTTTAAAATGTGCCAAAAAGTTTTTAATTATGATGTTTAGTAATTTGCTAATGGACAGTATGGAAAACATAAACTCATTGTAGGCTTTGCAAATGTAAATTTTTTTTTTTTAACATTTGATCAAGAAGATTTTAGATGTTTTGGTTTTTGGTAACATAGGTGTCACCGGGTATCACAAATTCAATATATTCCTGTATTTCCCCTTCAGTCAAAAATCAAGTGGTGGAGGGAATTTGTACTCGCAGTTGAGGGAACACAATGCCCTGGGCCAGTGAAAAATACCTGGAAATTGACCAACGTGAAAGTGGCCCAAAGGAGGTCTTCAGAGCCTTCAGAGCCTAATGAACGATAGAGTTTTTTTGGCTTATTCCCAAAGCTAAGATGTCTCTGTATTTGTATAGTTGGAGAGAAAGGGTTAGTGGAGTGGTTTTATAAATAAGATTAATTACTATATAGCTATAACTGAAGTCTCCAGGCAGAAGGCTTTACAATTCAGTCAGTGCTATATATACTCTTGTTTACTTCCGGCAACTGACCAGAATCCTATTCTTGATGCTTTCTACAGATATAAAAATCTTTGCAACTGTTTAGGTAAAGCTGGAAGGAAAAAAAAAAAAAAAAGCCAGTGCTGACCATAAAAAAAGAGGGTTGGCGTGGTGGAGGGAGAAAAAATAACAAGTGTAGATTATACAGTTCAGGAAAATCCAGAGTTATCGCAGAAATTAAAAATGACTGAGGAAAGGGGCAGGCACCAAGGCCAGGACCAAAGCTAACAAATGCCTACATTGGCTTATTTATATTCTCTCCCCACAATGTTCATAGGGGAGGAAGAAAATAATTTTAAAAGCTTCAAAACTATAACAAATGCACACTGACCTTAGAAAATAAGAATCTGAATTTTGCCATAATACCATTTTTTTCCTATAAAGTTTACTTTTTTGATTTGAAAGATTTCATCATGGTGGCCTTTGCCTTTTTGCCCGGCAATTTCACTTCTTTTGTCGCACTGGCTGCAGGCTTCTTTGAAGAGCCACCACTAGGTTTCTTGATGACTGAGGATGAGGGTCTGACTTTCTTGGCAGGAGTTTTGGCCTTGGGATGGGCTTTCTTGGGCAGGGGCCTAGCTTTCCCCTGCTGGGCAAGCTGGGACTTTAGGTGCAGGCTTGGACCCTCTGCTTCATGGATCAGCCTTCACCAATGATTTGCCAGGGTTTTCTTCTACAACTTCCTCTTGGGTGGAGGCTCTTCAACGTCAGAGTCTTCTTCTGAGGAGTCATCCTCCTCCTCATACTCATCTCCTGAGTCATCTAGCTCTTTCTTTGGAAATAGAACTTCTAGGCTAGGATAATAGAAAAATCCTATTGCCACTGTATCCTTTGCCAGAGATCTGTTCCATCCACCCATTCTTTTTACATTTCTGCAGAGTTTTCTTCAGCAAATGTGTTTGATAGTTAGAATTGATACCTGGGTGGTTCTCCATTACATACTTTTTCAGAACAGTAGTGCAGCAGGTCTTTGGCTCATTCATGGCAACAATGGCAGAGAAGACTGCATACTCCATGAGGCTTCTACCAAGCAAGGGTTTCTCCTCTGATTTCTTCAGCTGGAATGTCCCATAAGCACCTTTGCCAGTTATTTGTTCTAACTGCCCTCTCTCTACTGCTCTCTGAAGAGCATTCTTCAACAGCTGAGGCCTGATGGCCACTCTAAGTTTAGGGTAACACTGAGACATGTATTTCCTGATGAGACCATAGGAAGCTTCTTTAGGGTCAGAAAAGCAAATAAAGGCCAATGGGAGGACATCCTCCAACTTTACTTGTGGTTCAGGATCTGCTGCAGAACTTCTGTTCTTTCTGTTTCTAGATTTCTGAGGTGTTTGTCTTGATTTCTGGACCACAATAAAATGCCTAGAAGCACCTTTTCCTTTTACCTGTTTGATGCTATCTCTCTTTAATTCACTTTTCAGTGCTTATTTAAGGAGGTAGCTAGCCCCTTGCCTCCAGCTCCAGAGAAGGATACTTATGGCTAATATATTTTCAAATAGCAACCACTGATGCACCACTCTTCTGGAAGCATGTCTTAATGGCCCCAGTTAGGATTTCATCCATCTTGGGATGGTGGGAGGAAGCCATCGGTATTTGTTTCTGAGCCCTGGCTATCTGGCTGACAGGGTAGCCCAGGACGATATTGTATTTTTCGCTTTCTTCTCCTTTTCTTTAGACTGATCTTTTTCATCCTTTTTGGTTTCCTCTAAAGACTTCTTCTCTTCCCTCTCTTCCTTCTCAGGTTCTTCCTTTGGTTGCTCTGTTTCCCTAGATGTAGCAGGTGGAGTTTCATTCTCTTGCTCTTCTATAGTAAAGACAGATTCCTCTGAGCTTGTATCTGGTTCTGGCTTTTCTTCCTCCTCTTCAGCAACCTTGCTTTTGGGAGGAGTTTCCCCGCATAGAATTCACAGTTGGATGAAAGGGCATGGTGCAATCTTCTACCTTCTTTGCGCTATCCCCTTCCAGGTATCTGCATTGCTCATCATCACCTCCAGTGTCCTCTAGCCATGGAGCTCTTGCAAATGTAATTCTTTAATTAATTTACCCTTTCCTCTGTCTCCCAAAGAATAATAATATAAATGCCTTTCTATGGTTTAAATGGACTTATTTTTAGAGCTAGGAAGGAAAAAATAGGACATAATATTTATACATGGCTAACCTATGAATAAAGCATAGAGATGGCCCCTTTTATCTATTTTTAAAGATATATTCTATTGAAATTAGGCCAGTCAAAAACCCTACAATAGCCTTTAAGTGTTTAAGTGAAAAAGTCATCAATATAGCAAACTTCATTGTCTTCTTTCAAAAAATTGCCACAGGCGTCCAGCAACCATTTCTTTAGCAACCATCACTCTAATTAGTTAGCAGCCATCAGCATTGAGCCAACACTCTCCACTAGCAAAAAGATTACAATTTCCTGAAAGCTCAGATGATAGTTAGCATTTTTTAGTAATAGCATATGTTTTTAAATTAAAATATTCAATTAAAGTATTATTCTTTAGATATGATGCTATTGAACAGTAATAGACTATAACTTTTATATACATTGGGAAACCAAAAATTTTATTAGACTTATTGCAATATTCACTTTTTGAAGTGGCCTGGAACTGAACCTGAGGCATGCCTGTACTGATCTTTATTTTTTTTTCCCATAGTTCTTCAAAACAGAAACTTGTTGACATTCTCTTTTAAAATATTCTTTTATTTGTTCATTTATGGAGAGAGAAAATTTTTTTTATCCTAGCCCTGATACCTTACTAGCTAAAAGCTAGTATTTGTATGGGGAAAACAGTTCTAAAGGCTATGTATTTATCAACCCAAATATAAAACATCTCAGATTGATCTGGCCAAAAACAACAGCAGCAGAAGTACCTTGTGAGTATTTAATCATTTTTTGAAAACTAAATTCACCATTGCAAATCTTCTAAAGGTCAAAGAAATGAGAAGAAATGAAGGGAAACAAAACAAAACAAAACACATTTTGTCGTATATTGATCTTCAAAGCTTTCCTTTTAGTTATACAGGGATTTTTAGCATCAAAATATAACCTAAAAGGGATGAGGGCTTTCAAAATGTACCATAACTTTCAATAGAGTGTTCTTAGGAGAATAATATAGATATCAATAGTAATGGTATTATATGACATTTTCAATGGCCAATTTGGAAGGGTCTAAATTTAAAGAATTCTTCATTTTATTGCCAAATATTAAGCAGAAAACCACACAATACTAAACCTGCTTAATAAAGAACTACCCAACCTATAGGACAAGGACCCTCTTAAAATATAAAGTAGGAGTAAACATATAAAGTATGGACTCTCAGAATAATTTCCACTTGATCAAGTAAAAGTGAGCTGTATGTAGGAGTTAGAAAGTGAAGAAGTAGAAGAAGTCAAAAGAGAGAAGATGATCTTGAGCAACTTAAAAGCCTCTTATATACATATTTTCTTAAAAGCTTATATTTATAGTCACTGATACGGCTTTTTGGAAAGGGTACTGGTGGGTGAGAATTAACATTGTCTTTTAAGCCATAAAGTTCTTTAAACATTACAGATTTGAAAGATTCCAGAAATAAAAATTTGTTTTAAAATTAAATATATACTAAATAATATTTATAACATATGTAGTTTAAAACAACAACAAAAAATAAAACCAGTAGTAGTATATTACTGCTCAGTTTGAGAAATTAAGCATTATCAATATACTTGAAACTCCTTGATTTTTCCTCTTGCAATCTGATCCTTTTTCGACCCATCAATGATTATATCCTCAATTGTATTTATATATTTCCTTTGCTCATCTTTAAAATGTTATGTTCAGCTTTGCATGCCTATGAGTGTCACATAAAATTGTGCATTGTTCTGAAAATTGCTTTTAAAAATTAGGGATCCCTGGGTGGCGCAGCGGTTTAGCGCCTGCCTTTGGCCCAGGGCGCGATCCTGGAGACCCGGGATCGAATCCCACATCGGGCTCCCGGTGCATGGAGCCTGCTTCTCCCTCTGCCTGTGTCTCTGCCTCTCTCTCTCTCTCTGTATGACTATCATAAATGAATAAAAATTAAAAAATAAAAAAATAAAAATAAAAATTATTGATAGTGAGTTTATAAGGTTCATCCATGTGTGTTTCCATAGGTTGTTCTATCTATAGTTCAAACTTCTGTCCTTGGACATTTGGGTTATTTTCTGTTTTTCTTTCCTATTACAAAATAATGTTGCTCTGAAAATTCTTGGAGGTGTCTTCTGGTGCATAGAGGAAAGAGTTCTCTCTGGTGTACATCAAAAGAGTAAAATTTGTGGATCACTAGGACTAAAATTTCTGAGTTAACACATTTCAGTTGACTAAATATGACAAATTGCTCTTCATAGTGGCTACACTCCCCCAGCATACTATAACAGGTTTTGATCTACATCATTTTGAATTTGGTATAATCAGACAATTCAATTTTACCCACACAGTAGATATTAAAGACTGTCTATTTGAAAACTTTAATGTGTATTTTCCTGATTACTAGTGAGGTTTAATAACTTTCTACACGTTTATTAGTTACTTGTTTTTCTTTTATGTGTTTGATTTATTTTTGATCTGTTCATAATTTTCTGTACATATACTTTTGTGCTTGTCCTATTGATTTGCAGAAGTTCTTTTTATACTTTTGATACAAAACATGTTAGTCATATATGTTGCAATATATTTTTACTTTCCTTATGTGTATATGGATGACTTGAAATTCTTGATTTTTAGTAGTCAAGTTTGTTAATCTTAACTTTTATTATGTTTCTTGTGTCTTATTTTGTGTATTGTTCTAAACCTTCTTCTTTATTTTTTTAAAGATTTTATTTATTTGACAGAGAGAAAGAAAGAGAGCACAAGCAAGGTGAGCAGCAGGCAGAGGGAGAGGGAGAAGCAGATTCCCCACTGAGCAGGAAGTCCAATGCAGGGTTCAGTCCCAGGCCCCCAGGATCATGATCTGAGCCGAAGGCAGATGCTTAACCGACTGAGCCACAGAGATGCCCCAAATTTCTTCTTAATTCTCAAATCTCTCAAATAAGTTCTATGCTAGTTTCATTATGTGTTAACTTGTCCAGGCTACAGAACCCAGTTATTTAATTAAACACTAATCTAAGTGTTACTGTGAAGATATGTTCTAGATATGGCTGAGATCTATATTCAGTTGAATTTAAGTAATGGAGGTTGCCCTGATAATGTAAGTGGGCTTCAACCAGTCAATTGAAAATTGAAAACTAGGGTTTCCTGGAGAAGAAAATACTCTTACTCAAGACTGCAGCTTTAATTCCTACATGAGTTTCCAGCCTGCTGAACTGCTCTCAATTTCAGACTTGCCAGTTCCACAATAACTGGAGCCAGTTACTTAAAATTAATCTCTCTCTCTCTCTCTCTCTCTTTCATCCACTGCCTCTGTTTTCCTGGAGATCATGATGGATGCATGCACTTATATTATTTCCAGAAACTTTTGTTATTTAATGACTCACATTTAGATCTTTTAGCAAATTGAAATTGATTTTGATTGCATAATCAAGTAGGGATAATATTCCCAATATTATTTATTGTGTAGCGTCTCTTTTACCAACTAAGATATATCAGTTCTGTCATAGGCCAAGTTTCTATGTTCATGTGAATGTGTAACTGATTCTCCATTCTATACCATGATTCTTTTCATTTTTACTGAGGTATTACCAAACTATTCTAATTACTATAGCTTTAGAAAAAATATTGGTATCTAGTAAGGCCATAAAAATTGTAAAGTGCCTTAAAATTATACTTCTGAGATTTTGATCACATTAAATGATATGAATCAAGTTAGAGAAAACTGATAATTAAATATGCTTTACAGGGATGCCTGGGTCGCTCAGCAGTTGAGTGTCTGCCTTCAGCTCAGGGCGTGATCCTGGAGTCCCAGGATTGAGTCCCACATCGGGTTCCCTGCATGGAGCCTGCTTCTCCCTCTGCCTGTGTCTCTGCCTCTCTCTCTCCCTCTCTCTCTCTCTCTCTCTGTGTGTGTGTGTGTGTGTCTCCCATGAATAAATAAATAAGATATTTAAAAATAAATAAATAAGTATGCTATACTTTTTTACCAATAAAGATTGATGACATCACCATTTATTTCAGAATTTTATAACTATTTATATATAGGATTTAAAATTTTCTCTTTAACATTCTTATATCTTTGTGATCTTTTTAATTTGCTTGCTATTAGAACTCATATCTTTTTTAAATCATATATTTTGTCAATAAATATTTAACTTTGTATTTAGATTTTGATATCTAGAAAATTTGTTAACTTTGTTATTCTTTTGGGTTTATGCATAGATAATTATATCTGTGACTAAAACGATTTTTTTATTTATTCTCTAGTCGTTCTTCATTATGTTTTATTTCTTACAATATTAAGTCCAAGGATAAGAGTGAATATCTTGTTTATTTTCCTAATTAAAAGAGAATAATTAATACTACCATATTAAAAATTGTATCTGCTTTAGGTTTTATTGAGCCATCCATTCTTAGATTAGGAAAATTTTCATGTATTTACAGAGTGATGCAAATTTTGCAAGTATTCCTTTTAAAATATTTTTAGTGCCTTTTCTGTATCTATTGATATTTTCATTTGATTTTTCTCTTTTACTTAAAAAATATACTGTCTTATTACCATTCCAAGACAAAACTAACTTGGTCATTATATATTATGGCTTTGTTGATCACTCAATTTAGTTTTCTATTAACGTATATAGGATTTCTGCATCTAAATGTGTGAGTGATATTGACCTGTAGTTTTCTAATATTATAGTTTTATATCTTGTTTAATTTGATTACTTTTTTTCAGTTTTATTGAAATGTAATTGGCATATAACATTGTAAGTTTAAGATGTAAAATGTATTGATTTTGTGCACTTATATTTTGTTAATTACCACCGTAGTGTTAGCTAACACCTCCATCCTATCACATAATTACCATTTGTGTGTGTGTGTGGTAAGAATATTTAAGATGTATTCTATCAACACTTACAAGTATATGGTAAAGTATTATTAATTATAATCACCGCTATATATTAGATCTCCAGAACATATTTATCCTGTAACTGGAAATTTTTATTATGACCAATAACTCCCTATTTATTCATCCTGTATTAGGTATTAGGGACCAATACCTCCCTATTATTCATCCTGTAACTGGAAATTTTTATTATGACCAATACCTCCCTATTTCTTTTCCTTTACTTTTGGCTGACCAGCATTCTACTCTCTGTTTCTGTGAGTCTAGAATTTAAGATACCATATTTAAGTGATACCATACAATATTTGTCTGACTTATTTATTATAATAGTTTCAATGTCCATCCATGCTTTTGCAAATGGGGGATTTCCTTCTTTTTTATGACTAAATAATATTCATATATATGCAATAGTATATATTCATATTACATAATGTGTATGATACATATTCAGACATGTGTCAGTAACATACATGTTAAATATATCACATATCTGTGAATCTATAACACATACTCATATGTGTGATATACATATATATATATATATATATGTATATCACATTTTCTTTCTCCTTTGTCTCTCTTTTTTTTTTTTTTCTCCATTCAACTCTTGACAGGTATTTAGGTTGTTTCTGTGTCTTGGCTATGGTGAATAATGCAACAAACAACATAAAAGTGTAAAATATCTCTTCAATATCCTATTCTCATTTTCTTTAGATACATACCCAAAGGTATATCATTGCTGGATCATAAAATAGTTCTATTATTAATTTTTTAAGGAGCTGCCATACTATTCTCCATACTGGCAGTACTGATTTATATTCCCACCAACAGTGCACAAGCATTCCTTTTTCTCCACATCCTTGCTAGTACCTACTATCTTTTGTCCTTTTAATGAGCTATTCTAACAGGTGTGAGGTGATATCTCATTGTGGTTTTGATTTGTATTTGCCTGAAGATTATTAATGTCAAGCACATTTTCATGTACCTATTGTCATTTGCCTGTCTTCCTTGTTTTGTTTTTCTTTTCAGTGCAGAAAGGTTCTTTTATTATAGCACAGAGACAGTGCCTGTGGGCAGAAAGAGCTGCACTGGGATTGTGAGGAGTAACTGATCTTATACTTTAGAGTTAATGGAAGTTAAGAATAACATAAGTCTCTCAGGAATCTGTTCCTATTAAAAGCAAAGTCTCTAAAACCTTGAAGGGCTACCTATTGTTAAGATAAGGTTGCTCTTAGTCTTTAATGAAATATCAAGAGTAAATCAGCCATGAGTTCCTTGAGGAATGTCACACTCTGCATATCTCAGGGATTTATCAGTAGGCTGCAAGTTGTAAAGAGATTTAATTTTGACTGGTTTTCCTTGCCTTTGTTCTCCTCACTTCCCTCCTGAACAATTTAGACCCTTAAATCTTTAAGATTGCTGAGAGTGAAAGGTCTTATCTTCTGTAATTTCTTCCTGCTGAATAAGAGCATAGAGCTATTCCTATAGGTCAACACTGGGCAGTTGGAGACATAGGAGTTATGAAAGGCAGAGGCAGCTGAATCTAAGTTAGACAACATATATGAATCTCCATGAGTAGAAGGGATCATGTGTTGGCTTGAAGTTATGGCAGTGAAGGAGTCTCAGCACTAGGCAGTTAGACACCAGAAAAGACAAACAAAATAAGATTAGCATTATTATCAGTAAAAGGAAGCCCAACAAAAAGACCTTTGATAGTTGACTAAAATCCTCCTCCAGTCCAGGAGTTTAACGAATTATTAAAGGAGAGGGAGGGATCATTTATTTTTTTTTTTTTTTTTTTTTTTTTTATTTATGATAGTCAGAGAGAGAGAGAGAGAGAGAGAGGCAGAGACACAGGCAGAGGGAGAAGCAGGCTCCATGCACTGGGAGCCTGATGTGGGATTCGATCCCAGGTCTCCAGGATCGCGCCCTGGGCCAAAGGCAGGCGCCAAACCGCTGCGCCACCCAGGGATCCCGGGAGGGATCATTTAAAGTGCCGATTTGAGTATTTATATCTTTTAGCAACTCTGTTACATTTTTTGTGATAATCTGGAATATAAACACAACAATGTTCCATATATTCTTTGGAAAAATGTTTCTTCAGTTCCTTTGACCATTTTTGTAATCAGGTTTTTGTTTGTTTTGTTTTTACAATTGAGTTGTGTGTTTTTCATGTATTTTGGATATTAACCCCTTATCTGATATATGATTTGCAAATATTTTGTCCCATTCTATAGATTGCCTTTTAATTGTGTTGATTGCTTCCTTTCCTGTACAGAAGCTTTTCAGTTAGATGTAATTCTACTTATTAACTTTTGCTTTTGGTGTCATATCCAGGATGTGACTATTAAAATTAATGTCAAGGATTTTCTTCCCCGTGCTTTCTTCTAGGATTTTTATAGTTTCAGCTCTATGTTTGAGTCTTTAATTCATTTTGAGTTTTTTTTTCTTTTTTTTTTTTTTTGTGTGACTGATATATAATAGGACTCTAATTTAATTGTTCTTCATGTGGCTATTCAAACTTCCCAGCAGCATTTATTAAAAAGACTATCCTTTCTCCATTGAGTATCTTGTCAAACATTAGTTGCCTATATATGCAAGGATTTGTGTTTTCCCATTGGTCTATGTGTTTATTTTTATGCCAGTGCCATACTGATTTGATTACTATAGCTTTGTAGTACAGTTTAAAATGATGAAATGTGATGCCTACAACTTTATTCTTCTTTTTCAAGATTGCTTTGACTCTTCACGATCTTTTGTTATGCCATACGAATTTTAGGATTGTATTTTTTTTCTATTATTCTGAAAATACCATTGGAGTTCAATATGAATTGAATGCAAGGATGGCTTGGGTAGTATAAACATTTTTAACAATATTAATTCTACTGATCCATAAACATAAGGTATCTTTCCATTTGTTTGGCCTTTCTAATTTATTCCATCAGTGTCTTATACTTTTAGTGTACAGATCTTTCCCCTCTTTTGTTAATTTTATTTCTAAATATTTTATTTTTGATGTTATTATAAATTGGATCGTGTTCTATATTTTTTCAGGCATTGCATTGTTTATTGTATAGAAACTTAACTGATTTCTACATATTCATTTTGTATTCTAAAAATTTGAATTCATGGACTAGTTCTAACAGTTTTTGGTGGTGCCTTTGGGATTTTTTGCATGTAAGATCATATAATCTACAAACAGAAATAATTTTATTTTTTTCCTTTCCAATTTAGATTTCTTGTATTTCTTTTTCTTGCCTGATTATTTCTGGCTAGGACTTCCAGTACTATGCTGAATAGGAGTGGTGAGAATGGGCTTCCTTGTCTTGTTTCTGATTTTAGAGGAAAAACTTTGACCTCTCACTATTGAGCAGGACATTAGATGAGGGCATATATGACCTTTATTATGTTGAAATAAGTTCCTTTTATATCCAATTTTTTTAGTGTTTTCATGATGGAAGAGTGTCATATTTTATCAAATGCATTTTCTATGTCAATTGAGAGATCCTATATTTTTCATTCTATTAATATGTACCACATTCATGATTTGTATATGTTGAACCAGTCTTGCACCCTAGTAATAAATCTTAGTTGATCATTGTGTATCACAATTTTAGTGTGCTGTTGAATTTGGTTTACTCACATTTTGATGAGAAGTTTTGTATTTATATTCATCAGGGATATTGGTCTACAGTTTTCTTCTAGTTTTTTTTTTTTTTTTTTTTAATATGGTGTTGGTATCAGAGTAATTCTAGTGTCATAAAATGAGTATGACAGTGTTCTCTCTTTTTCAAATTTTTGGGAAAGTTTGAGGGTTGGTGTCAATTCTACTTTAAAATTTGGTAGAATTCACCAGTGAAATGATCTGGTTCTGGGATCTTCATTGTTGGGAGGATTTTGGCTAGTGATTCTATCTCCTTACTTGTTATTAATCAGTTCAGATTTTCTATTTCTTCATAATTTAATCACAGTAGGTCATATGTCTCTAGGAATTTGTCCATTTCATCTATATTATCCATTTTTTGGCATATACTTATCCATAATCATTTTTAATGATCCCTTGTATATCTATGCTGCCACACAGCATTTGGTCCCCATTTCATTTATTTCTGATCTGATGTGAGCTTTTTTCTTTTTTCTTTTTTCTTAATGTAGGGGTTTATCACTACAAACTCTTAGAACTACTCTTCTTCTATCCCATAAGTTTTGGTATATTGTGTTCCAACTTACTTTTGTTTGTTTCAAGATTTTGTTAAAAAAGATTTCATTTTTTAGTAATCTCTGTATCCAGTGTGGGACTCTAATTTAGAACCTTGAGATCAAGAGTTGCACCTTCCACCAACTGAGTCAACCAGGCACCCCTGTTTGAAGATTTTTTGTTTGTTTGTTTCCTTTCAGTTTTTTATTTGACCCATTGGTGGTCCAGAAATGTGTTGTTTAATATCTATATATTTGTGCATAGCTTGGAGGGGGGTGGATGACTACAGATGAGTATATTGATGCCAGCCAGTAATAGAAAACAGTGCCTGATCCAGGCCCAGAAGCAACTGTGGGGGTCTTGGCTGTCAAGAGTTCCCTCCCATGGTTGTATAGTCTCCCTCTAGGCATTGGCATGGCAGTGGAGGCTGGTGACTGGCATCAGGCTGGGAGAATGTAGAGCTGAAGGGGCTAATCCTGAGTGGGTGTATGGTGGTGGGGGTCAGCTGTGGAATTCTAGGCTTGTGTCTTAATATTCATGCGGCCACAGAGGCCTGGACGAGCTACAAGTGTAGTTCCTGGGCTCCAGTGTGGATGAATGGGGAAAACAGGGAGGGACTCAGGCCACTGGTATCCTTGACTGTGCACCCCTGTGGAACAAAAGATGGTGACATTTACAAGGGGTCTATGGCAGCTGTGCTGGCCATGCATTTCTTCTTTAGGGGCAAAAGTTGCTGGGTTGATCTGTAGAGCAGGTCATTGTGAACTGCAATGACTCCCCCTGTGTGTGTGGTTTGGGTGGCCTTTGCTTTTTTTCTTTGTTCTTAAACACCTCTGTCATCTTAGCTTGGCCAGTCTGAGTGGGGTGAAATGTGCTGCTTCCTGAAAGGCTGAGGAGGCTAGTTGTTTATCTTGCTTTTCATTTCTCACTGAGGGGAACTCTTGCTGGCTGGTGCTGTGCAATGCTGTATCTTCTTGATGTCAAGGTCATTGTGTAGGAAAGCAGGCCTGGGCCACTGAAACCAGGCTTGTTCCCAAGAAAAATATGTCTTCCATATTCGCTCTTGGCTAGCACCTAGGAGATGAGGAATGAGCCCTTGAAATATTCCACCTGATAAAGGAGTACTGTATGCCTGAGGCTTTGAAACGCTTCATACCAGTTTTGATCAGACAGTTAAAGCCAACAGTATGATTTATGGTGAATGTCTATTTTTGATCTGGGGGTCTGAAGTCTGAGTATCTAAATTAGGTCACACAAATACCTAATAAAAACTCTTGATGCCAAGGCTCATTTGAACTTCTCAGTGGGTAACACTTTTAATTAGTTGTTCTATGTCCTAGCAGGGAGAATTTAATGTGTCCATGAGACTCTACTCAGAGTAAAGTTCTAGAAGCTTGTGACTGGTTTCTCCTGGCATCTGCTCATGTTCCTTTTTTCTTTTTTTTGACTTTAATCTGTATGCTTTCACTATAGTGAAAACCATCAGTATGACAACTTTTCTGAGCCTTCTGAGTCATCCTAGCTAATCATTGGGCATGATGGTGGTCTTGGGGACCCCTAAGACAGTTGACTTGAGAAGTGGAATTCACTAGAATGACACTGACTCACTGAAACATGATGAAAACATTGTTTGGGAAAAGGAAGGATGATAGGGGTGAGAATGACAAATCTCTGATAACTGGATGGCTACCAATAGTAGTATGAGGCAGCAGCTGTGATGTGATCATTACCATAGGTAAAAGCTATCAATGGAATTTAGAAATGATAGATCTATTTCCTGAGGAGTTGGCTTACTGGATATATCAAAAAGACAATATAGTGAGAAAGCCAATACACAACACTTGGTTATTTTTTTTTTCTGTAATAGGTAAAGTGAAAGTAAAGGATGGGATTGGAATAGGTCTTGGCATCAGATTTTTAGCCTGTCTGAGCTATGACCACCAGCTTTAGGGCTTTTTCCATTGGGAAACCATGTTCTGGAAAACACAGACAGCATGTCTATGATTTATGGTCATCAAGAAGGTAGTCCAGGTAGCAGGTGCATGTTTATGTGTTTGCAAAGCCAAGAAACTACTGAAACTGGGAATATATTGTGAAAGAGTTGTCTCATTTTGTGGATTAATATAACCAGCTTTCTGAAGAACCTTTACTAAAGTAAGTTATGAGAGTAACTAACTTCAAAGCAACCTCTTCAATTTTTAAAGCAATGGAATGGAGGAGCATGTTTGGATTAATGCAGAATTTATATTTTGCTATTGAACAATCAAAACTGCCTGCTGTCATTATTCAAACACACAAGTTTTTCCTCAAGGAAAAGCTAGTTTGGTGGACTGAGCAAAAGACACTGTAAAGTTGGTTTATCCTGAAAAAATGGAGTTGTTCTTTCCCTTCTTTAAATGATAAGTGGAACTCCCCAGATAGGGTGGCTAATATGCTCCATATTCAGGGCATGCTAAATTGGCTTTATGATTATTGAAATGTTCATCCATTTAATTCTCTTTTTTACCAAGTCATGGTAATGCTTTGATGAAGTAGGCCCTTTTTGCATGGGTACTCCTTGTCACCTGCTGTAAAAATCAAGCACAGATCCAAAAAGCCATTTCAGATTTGTTGTCTCAGCTTTTCCTACCAGAGTTAAAGAATCTTAAAAAAGATTGGAATGATTTACAAGAGAATAGAGAATGACAAAGAGATTCATCCCAACAGATTAAAAGTCTTTAAATCATTATTAAGGGATGGAAAGAATAAAATGACCATTGATGAGTTCAAAATAAAGGTCTTCAGAGATTTGATAGATATATGGGATCCAGTCCTTGTTCTTCCAAATTGAAAAGCCCTAAATAAATCTGCTCTATTTATCCTAAATTGGAGAAAAAAAAAAAAAAAAAAAGATCACAATGAGAAACCTGACTTTGAACTACCAGAAAGTAATAGTCTGGTATGTTAAAGAAGATGAAGATTGACCAATTTCTTTGCTTGACCCTTGTCTGGAAAAGAAACCTTCCTAGAGTTCTTTCACATAGAACCCTTGTGCACTGTGATTCTAAAACCTGTTGGTGAAATCCTAACAGGGGCCACAATTATAATGGGAGGATATGGACATATAATAGTTGATGGGATTAAAGTAAAAGTTTGAATAAAAATTAAAATATTTGAGAAGACTTTATATGATGTGGTTGTGTCACTTTTATCTGAATGTATTACTGAGATGAATATTTATGTCCGATTAGAAAGCATTTCTCCTATCTAATATTGTAAAAGAGAAAGTATATGTTTGTCCTTCAACTAGTATTAATTGGACATGCTAAATGAAAATTTATGGAATATTACACACAGTTATTAATTGGAAAACAGTATTAGATACCTGGTAGAGAAAAATAAATCATCACCGTAATTAGTGAAAGTTAGAATTTGAAGTATGGATACTTGTCAAATTATCTGTATAGTTAACCTGTGTGACCCATGAGAAAGGCAGGTGACTCATGAAGACAAACAATAGATTATCAAGGCTTGAATAAAGTAGTACTTCCTATAGCATTAGCAGTCGCTGGTATGGTTTCAAAAGTGTAAAAAATATAAGGTAACAAAGACTGGGACTTAATGATTGATCCTACAAATGCTTTATGCTCAATTCCCATCTATAAAAAAGCCAACCAGGTTGCTGCCATGTGAGAAGCATCCCAATTTACCTTTATTACATTGCCACGAGGCTATTGAATTCACCAGCTTACTATCACAATTTGGTTAGAAGAGATTGGGACTGAAGACAGGGACAAGTGTGGCAATACACTATCTTGGTATTACAGTATCATAAACTGAGTAACATGCCAGGACAGGCTTTAATGTAACAGTGACACCCATGATGAAATCTGGTTGATAAATCCAGGAAAGATCTAAAGACTCATTTAAATGGTGAAATTACTGTGAGGAATAACCTAGACAGGAGACATTCATGACATTCCATGGGCAACTAAAAGTAAACTGCTGTATTTCCTACCTCTCACACTAAGCAAGAAAAACAGTACTTTGTCAGGTTGTTGGGATTTTGTAGGATGCAGATTCCACAGCTAGGAATATTGTTAGCTCCTATCCATACAACTGCCTGAGGGAAGGCAATATTTGATGGGAGTCTGAATAACACCAGGACAGGTTGGAATTTTAAAAAGCAGTGGCTTAGTTAATGCTTTGGGGCCTTTATGTGCCACAGTCAGATACAGTACTGAAAGTATCTGTAACTTGCAGCTATATAGACTGGAAATTATGACAAAATCCCATGAGTCCTCTCAGCAGCAATAGCTGGGAGTTGTACCAAAAAAACCCTAGATGTAGCAGTATGGTACAAGCCATTAAGAGACAATTATTGGCTTGCTATTGGACATTACTGAAAACTACCCCTATTACTGATCATATAAAATAGATCCTAAAACCTAAAATACCTACAATGTCCTTAATAATGTCAGAAAAACACCCTAAGAAGGAAATCAGTATCCAAAAGAGTTCCATAATATAATGGAAATTGTTTATATAGAAACACGCTACCTGGGAAATGCAAGGAGAATAACTTCTTTTCCTCTAGGGCTGAATTGAGACCATCTTAGTTGGTACCTGATATTGCCATATAAGTGGTATCCTGTGAACAGATCTCAACTGATCAAAAGAAAGCTGTTTGACTTACGGATAATGGCTGCAAGCACCCTGATTGGGATCCCTGGGTGGCTCAGTGGTTAAAGTGTCTGCCTTCGGTTCAGGGCGTGATCCTAGAGTCCCAGGATCGAGTCGCACATCAGGCTCCCTACATGGTGCCTGCTTCTCCCTCTGCCTGTGTCTCTGCCTCTCTCTCTCTCTCTGTGTCTCTCATGAATAAATAAATAAAATCTTAAAAAAAAAAAAAAAGAAAGAAAGAAATGCCACTGCACTCTGATTCCTGCAGAAACTGTGATTGGTTAAGGTAACAACAAATCAACTCTCTGGACTAGATTGCGTGCTGTTTTCTTGTAGTGACGGAATAACTAAATGACAAGAAGAACCCAGGTGCTTAGATGTATATACATTCATGAACAGTGGCCAATGGTCTGGCCATATGTTCAAGAAGAAAAGCAATGGAAAACTATGCTGTTAAAGGAATGTCTAAATGAGGCATGGACTTAGGGAAATCACTGTGGGAATTTATTTGTTGCATTAGGTAGGATATATTAATGCCCATTGGAAGAACCCTTTTGCAGGATCAAAAGCTAGTTGGCACCAGCAAATGGACATCCTGGTACAGTTGCTGGTGGGGGTCAGCCAGGTTCATGAAACAAGAGGAAATAGAACTGCTGCAGCAATGCAGAGGTGGATAAGGATGGATATATTCCTTTTGCACTTTCAGAGGCACAAAATGCCAGCAAGACCTGTCCTGTCTGCCACTGAGAAAGACAATCTGCACGTGGCTAGTGGCAGCCTCCTCAGGGGCAGGGCCCTCATACATAACTGGTAAGTAGATTACATCAGGCAACTACCAGTAGCCCTAAGATGGTATAAATGGGTCTGACAGGAATAGACACATTCTGGACTCTAGGTTTTGCATACCTGATGGTTGATGCAAATGCTTATGACACTATTTAAAAAAAAAGTTGGGGATCCCTGGGTGGCTCAGTGGTTTAGCACCTGCCTTTGGCCCAGGGCATGGTCCTGGAGTCCCAGGGATCGAGTCCCACATCAGGCTCCCTGCATGGGGCCTTCTTCTCCCTCTGCCTGTGTCTCTGCCTCTCTCTCTCTCTGTGTCTCTCATGAATAAATAAATAAAATCTTTAAAAAAAAAACTGGAACAGAAGATACAGTACCAATTTTGACTACTGAGATATATTGCTGCAGATAAAGAAATACAGTTTTACAGTTCTTAGCATTCAATGATGTGCAAAGCGTTGTAACATCAAATAGACACATCATATTGCATATCATCTTCAAAGAAATAGTTTGATAGAAAACTGGGACAGCCACTTGAAACATCTGTTGTCTAAGTGGGAAGATACAAAGGCATGAAGCCCTGACTTATATGCCTTGCAATTGCACACTTAGTACGAGAGAGACCAATATAGGGAATTTGCCATAAAAGGAGGGTTCCCCTATTTTTCTGGGGAATCTGGGGGAGAAAGTATGAGAGAAGACTATATGATTTTTTTCCACATCACCTTAACTTTCTTTTTTTTCCCCCTTCTTATGCAATGGTCTTGAGACTACAGTTGCAATTGTGGGTGCTAGGAGGGATGATCCTGAAACAAAAAAACCGTAACCATGCCTTTAAACCTTTATGCCAGAATTTTTAAGGGCCTAAAGGGGTAGATTGTGCCTTTGGTTCACATGGAAAAGTTGGAATTGACAGTAAACACAGCTGTATTGTCTAGTGGTTGGGATACTCTACTAGTTCTAAACCTAGACAACTGTTTGGATGAGAGTGGGCAAAAGAGAAGGCAATGGCTAGATTGGTATTACTGTGTGGGTAAGCATACTGGCTGAACCTAACATTCCTTCCAAAAATGGAAAAGTTTTGGTTAAAATCAATGTAGAAAGGAGAGAAGGAGAAATGGTAGCTGAAAGTGAAGGTTGTACAGAGAGGGAAAGTCCATATGACATTGGTACCTTCAAAGAGGCTGAGAAAGGGAATGATTTTGTCTCTTAGCACAATTATATACCAGGTGCCTGAAAAGATGCAACTACAAGTGCAAGGTCACCACTTTTTTGAAACTTGGTGAGGTTGAGTGGAAGCCTATAAATTTGCATCATCCTAAGAGACATTGAGGTCATACACTATGATTGAGTCCTGGACCAATTTTCAATGACTGCATACAACTCTAGTCATCTGTCAATATCATTTGACTCTTATAATTCAGGTTACATCTACTTCGAAAAATTTGAATTGGAAAGAAATTTCCAGGAACTACTTTCTTCTGGATCATTGGACCATACATTGTACACCTCCTGGTAGATTGATTACTGTTAATTATAAATCTTGATCAAATTCTTAGATACACAAAATATAGCAGCTGCGTTCTGACATACTAATGTGCACTGTGCTCAAGTATATATTATCCTTGTTTTTATGGGTGGCAACCTACTGAAAAGTTTTCTTGTTTTTCTGTCCTGGAGCAGGTTTATTTCAAGTTCATTTTTACACTGTGCATGGAGCTCTTCAGCTAGGATTTGGTAGAGGTTTTCCATTAGATTGCCAACTTTGAACAGAGTAGGTTTTCTCTTGTCCCTCATTCTCCTTCAAAACATGTGCATCAAAACAAAGCTCAAGTACATCAAAATTTAGCATATGCTATGTGGTGAAAACCAGCATCAGAACTGATTTTATCTATTAGATTTCGGCTAATTTTTGGTTCCTAATTAGAGCTTATTTTCTCACTACCTTTTCTTTTTCTTTCTTTCTCGCTACTTCTATATTCATTTCTTTTTTCTTTAACTTTGGAGTTTTTTTTATTATTTCTATGTGTGTTGCTGTATATATATATTCAAAAGGAATCATGTAATACTTTATTTTCTCATTTATGAAAGCATGGAGGTAGAATTCTGATTGTAGGGGAAAAGTAAACATTGAATGATCATATATAAAATATACTACCATTTTGAATATATATTATTCCAGTCATACATACACACACATACATGCATGAACATACATATCCTAGTTACTACATAAAAAGCATTTTGTTATGTTATTAAGCTTTTTTCAGGAATTTAATTCTTTATATCTTCTTAACTTTCATATTGCAAAAGTTACGCATGTTGATATAACAGAAAATATAGATAGCTAGAAAAAAAGAATTAAAAATTACCACCACTTGTTCATAGTAGCTATCATTTTATTTTGACAGATATGCATTTATACTATACATGCTTCCTTGCAGCTTACTTTTTTTACTTAACAAAACATTGCAGATCTTAGCTATTGAATATATTTCCAAAATATTTTAAATGACTCATAGTATTCCATTTTATGTAAGCAAGATACTTTTAAAATCAATCCCATATATTTGGTCTTATCTGCAACAAAATTATCATTTATATAATGTATACATTGCCTTTACATGCATTGCATATATGGAACTGTTTAAAATATTCTTTTATAAAAAAATAAAAAAATAAAATATTCTTTTATTATATTTTTATTTTGCATAATGTTACCATAATTCTCCTTACATAAAAGTATTTATGAACATCTCAGATTATTTCCTCTGTATAGATTTCTACAAGTCGAGTTATTGAGACTCAAAATAGAAATGTTCTTAAGAATCCTTGGTGGTTGTTGCCTAATTGCTTTTCATAAAATTTATGTAAGTATCACTTCTCACCAGCATAGTTTGAGTATGCACATTTCAAGATATTGTTTTCCCTTCATTGATTAGTTAAAAAGAAGATATTTGCTTATTTTGTATTTAAAAATCATTTTAAAGAAGTATTTTACGTTTGTATTTCAACTTACTTAACTACTAGGCTATTTTTCATATAGGGATGCCTGAGTGGCTCAGCAGTTAAGCGTCTGCCTTCAGCTCAGGGAGAGATCCTGGAGTCCCAGGATTGAGTCCCACATAGGCTCCTGATAGAGAGCCTGCTTCTCCCTCTGCCTATGTCTCTGCCTCTCTGTGTATGTGTCTCTAATGAATAAATAAATAAAATCTTTAAAAATAAATAAGTAAATATTTTTCATATACTTATAGGGCATTTATTATTCTTCTGTTACTAATATTAAATGAAATTATCTATTTTCCACTTGGTTTTAGTGCTTTCATTCTTATTTTGAGAATCTTTTTATTTTTTTAAAGATTTTACTTATGCATTCATGAGAGACACAGAGAGAGAGAGAGGCAGAGACACAGGCAGAGGGAGAAGCAGGCCCCATGCAAGGAGCCTGACGTGGGACTCGATCCTGGGACTCCAAGATCACGCCTAGGGTGGAAGGCAGGCGCTAAACTGCTGAGCCATCCCGGGATCCCATTATTTTGAGAATCTTCAGTAAGTCACAGTTTCATAATATTTGTGCAATTTCTTTTAGTTCTTTATTTGTCATTTGGTTGATTTTTAAATGATTTTGTGGGATGAAAAGCTTCAGTCTTTATATTCTCAATTTTTTAATTAATTTTTTGTTGCTGTTGTTATTTCTTTGACTGAATTTTGGCTGAAAAGTCCTTCTCACCTTATATTCTTGGCATTTTTCATTTAAAAACATATTTAAGTTGAAATATATTTTAATATATGTTATAAAATATGGATCTGACTTTATACTTGTAATAGGTGGCCAAATATCTAGCTCAAGTAGGTTCATGTCTTTAAACTCAATTGAAATCATGGAATATACCTTTTATTTTAGAACTCTGGGAAATTAAGAGCACAAAGCTAAAACACATGTATAAAAGGGAAAGTGTTTTATTTTGTCTTTACCATACCATCATTCATGTTTAAGTATATGACTGCTCATCTTATTTTACATGCCTGCATCATCAAATAAAACACTACATAGATTTTATTTCTTTCTGAGAATTGTGAAGTTTCCTTTTTTCTCTACTCTTATTTCTTCTTGACCAGTTTTGCCAATTATAATATAGATTGCTTGTGGATGGATATGTCTGAAAGGATATTTATATCTGAGCACAGCTAATTCTAGGCACAGATCTAATGTCAAAATAAAGTAATCAGCATATATCCTGTCCCTTGTCTCTCTCTCCCAGTTTCAGATTCTGTTTCAGGGAGAAAAATACAGCCCCTTCTTCTTCCGCAGTGACAATCCAGGTGAGATAACAGAGTGTTCAATTAGCTGAGCTAATGGAGCAGCTCCCCCAGTTAAGCAGTGGGAACGGTTTGAAGCCTTCATGCTTCTTGTTCAATTTCATCCTCTCTGATAACATTTTTAACTGCCTGACAAATCCTCTTTATTTAAAGGCATTCTTCCTATATACCTTATTAGTCTGGCGATATTCCAGTTAAATTCCCCAAAATGTCAACTTTGTTGGGCACCAAGTAGAAGACTTTGCATCAGTCTCATATATGTTATATTTCTCCAGCCCATCTTACCTCTTCCATGTTTGAATTCATTCAAAGTGAGCGGAGGGCAGGCTGCCAACTCTGAGAGAAATTCTTGCCACAGTCCTTCCCATAGTTCGCTCCAGACCTGCTGTCTTCCTGGAGAGGAAGCTTTCAAATGTCTGAAAGGAGGAAGTAAAATTGTCACTTTCCCTGAAATATACAGTGTTGACAGCAAGTGTGGTAATTAACAGAAAATAAGGAATGCAGACATAGCAGTGGGACTGGTGGTTAGAAGCCATTCTTTTAACTCCATGAGTGCTGGAGGGAGTTGTGATGAGCTGATGTGTCTGTGGTATATGGAGGAATGTGGGGTCTGCATTCAGAAGATGTGAGTCTAAGGATAGGCTCTAACACTTACAAAGGCTGACACTCCCTTCATCTTTCAGCCCTTGTTTCCTTGTTTTTATTTCATATGATTATTATAAGAATAAAATGAGTGATGTGTGTAAGTGTTTCATAAATCACAAGTGCCATACAAAATAAAAGGACATGTTATTGTTGTTGTTCCTGATATGCAGACAATGAGGGAAGGAGAGGATTTTATTTATAGACCTTTTCTAGGAGACTTGTAAGTCAAATGAGGAGGCTGGAGCAAACAAGAATTACAGATGGCCAATCATCCTACAGGTTATATTAAGGCATGTCCTTTAGAACCTGGTCACAACATTTAGAATTTTATTTACTTTGCTTGAAATAGGTACCATGACAGCATGTTATTTTCTTACTGAGTTAGGTAAGTCCTAAAATCTAAGCCTTTAGGAATAAATTCCTATATCAATCCATCTATTCATCCAAATGATTAATATGCATTCTGTGCTGATTTTGCGTAATGTACTAAGTTAAGCTATACGATTGCAAAGATTAAAAATACACGATTTCTGCTTTTGAAGGAGCTCAAAGCCCTAAAGCAGTTATAGATGTAGGTGTTATTTCTTTTTTTTAATAAACAAAATCTCAAAAGAAGGCCAGTTAAATAAAATCAAAGATGGTCTGAAAAACTACTCTTAGGTATAAATTTAAAGGCAACTCTGTATCATTTGGAGAGGTCCTTGATATATCTGTTGTTTAATTTTATTTGCAGGCTATTTAACTTTACTGGAGGGTGGCTAGTATGAAACTCCTATTTGAAAGCCTTCAGATCTCTTTAAACTTTTCTTACAAAGTCAAAACCAAATACACTAGCTGAAATAATTGAGCATCTTCTTGTTAATGAGGCCACATTACTAGACTCAAAAACAAGATTATTGATATGAGCCTAAAGCAGGACTTTCCAAAACACCTTGGACCTAGGCAGGCTCATGAGTTAGTTTCTATTCAAAATGTTTCCTTTGAGAATGGGTTTAACCTTTATTTCATGGGGTTAAAGGAAACTCCAAGAAGGCATGTTTGGTTATTGTTGTTTGTTATTGTCCACTCTAGGGAGGGGAATCAAACATTTTATATTTCATAACTTATGTGAAAATTCATGCATAGAAGACCGGAGTTAAGTGGCAACAAATTTTAGATTTCCTGAAGTTATATTTTAGTACTTTTGATAGGTTGGTTTAGTTGGCAGCTGCCCAGCTGGATTGCCCTTAGTCTGGCTCAGAAAGGAGCCATGTACATTCTTTCACGCTTTACCTTTTCTTAAGGAAAAAAACAACATCCCTAAGGGTAAAATCAGATCCTAGTGTTACCAGTTTTCTTTTTCTTCCCCTTACTCACCCTTGTGGAACTACCACATAAACAGCTATAAAGTACAGGATTATACTTAAATTAGACTTATTTTTCTTTTTTCTTCCTTCCATTCCTTGTCCTTCCTTCCTTCCTTCCCTACTTCCTTCCTTCTTTCCTTCCTTAAGATAAAGAGAAGTTTTATCAAAGACCATCTAGAAATGACATAAGAAAGTAAAAATGGCTCAAGAAAGTAAAGACTATTCATATTTTAATGTATTTTTTCTGGTTGCTGTATAAATATACCTATATGTACACCTAGGTAAGTGTGTATATACATTTTTACAAACTTGATTTGCCAAATTATTGCTTTGTAACCCTTTTTGTTTATTGAAAAGATAAGTATGTTTTAAAAATTATTTTTCTACAATATAATCTATATTCCAGTGCCTGACTTTACTAAGGTTGATTTACCAAGTCCCTGGTTATTTCTAAATGTATGTTATATACTATATTGTTACATCTTATAGCTAAATTTTAATGTATATAAGTGATTACTTTATTTGGACATACATTGTTAGAAATGGAATAACTATGTCAAAGAGTATTCATATATGAGGCATCTAATGGTGATACAAATTTCCAAATTCTCTTCCAGAAATGTGCACATTTATACTTCTTACATATGTTCACCTGCAAACTTTGCCCAAACTCCTTTTTACAAAAAAAAGATTCCCCAGAACATTCTTTTCTCTTTTAAACAATGTAATATTCATAACAGAAGAAAAATTAATATAACTCTCTTTTTCATAAGTATAACTTCAGTAAGTATTCTAATGAATTCTAATGATGTGAAATGTCTAAAAAGACAGTCTAGTTGAGAATTTAAATATTAATTATAATTGCTTTCATAATGTGAACTGATAAAAAGAAACAAATATGAACAAAATCAAAGCAAAATAAAAGTAATGAATTAGTAGAATTAGTATGAATTAAAATTATGTAAGCTGCCATTCAGAATGGAGAAAGCTTTTTATTATGGCGGAAAGAGCACAAGGCTTCTTATATTGCTGGCTCCACTGCCAAGAAGCTACTTGCACAGTGTTCTGCAGAACTGTTAGCTTGTTTAATAATCAATTTCCTATCAATAAAATTCTGATGATGATACGGGTTTTTTTGTTTTTCTAAACTTGTAGGGTTTTTTGTAGGACAATTGAAAATTATAATGCATATTGAAATATGATATGTGAATAACAAGTATGCATATGCTTGCAACACAAAGTGAACCAGTAGCAGCAGCAGCAACAACAGAATATGGAGCAGAACATTAATCTCTACCACACTCTACTGAATGAGAGTCTACATTATAACAAGATCCAATGATATTTAGTCAACTTAAAGCTTGAGAAGCACAAAAAAAATTGATCTTGTTTAAACAAGAGATATTTACCAAAACTTTCTGTCAATATCTTCTCCAGAGGCTGATGGTAAAATGAACATAATAGTTAGAGTAGGAACACTAGAATAAAATAGGGTGAGTTAAGAAAGATCAAACTATGTTTTAGAGTTGGCCTTTCCACTCAGAAGAAATATGCCTATTTTGAGTTATGACTTTTGAGCAAAAATTTGAAAAAAGCTTATTAACATCAGGTAGTAGCAATTGGATCCATATATGTTGAGATCAAACTCACCTATCCTAGTGGGGATGGGATAGGAAATTGATGAGTAAGGGACAGCAATGCGTCCTCCATTGGTTAGGTTCCCATAACCTTTTGCACTCAACCTCATGATGGCACTTACCATTCTGATTTTGTGAGATTCTGCATTCCTTTTGATATTTCCATTAGACTATACATTTCCTGAGGGCAAGGCTGTATTTTATTTATTGTTGAGCCCTTAAAAACTAACAAAGTGTCTTGAACATAATAGGCTGAACACAATATTTAAGTAATGTTGGACAGAGCAAATTTACATAGAAAAAAATCACAATCTTTTCTGAATTACATGTCCAAGCAACCTAAGAGCATGACAAGTGATTATTTGGAATCTCTCTGCTTTTTTTAATTGACATGTAATTGATATATAATATTCTATTAATTTCATTTGTATGACAGAGTGATGGGGCATTTGTATACATTGTAAACTCATTACCAAAATAGGTCTAGTTATCATTTGTCATCATACAAGGCTAATACAATATTGTTGATTGTATTTCCCATGCTGTACATTACATTCCCATGACTTACATTTTTTTATAACTGCAAATTTTTACCTTTTGATCCCCTTCACACATTTTATGCTTCCCCAGCCACCCCCTTTGGCAACCACCACTTTGCTCTCTATATCTATGAGTCTGGATTTTATATTGTTGTTTGCTTTGCTTTTTAGATTTCACTGATAAGTGAAATAATGTAGTATTTGTCTTTCTCCATCTAACTTACTTCACTTGGCATAATATTCTCAAGATTCATCCATGTTGTCACAAATGCAAGAATTTATTCTTTTTTATGGCTGAGTAGTATTTCATTGTCTATATACCACATCTTCTTTAGCCACTCACCTATCATTGGACACTTAGGTTGTTTCCATATTTTGGCTATTATAAATAATGCTGCAACAAACAGGGCTGCGTACATCTTTTCAAATGAGTGCTTTCATTTCCCTTGGGTAGATACCTAAAAGACAAACTGAAGAATCATATGGTGGTTGTTTTTTTTAATTTTTTGAGCAATCTCTATAATGTTTTCCACAGGGGCTCCATCAGTATAAATGCCCAACAACAGTGCATGAAGGTTTCTTTTTCTCCAGATGCTAACCACTACTTGTTACTTCTTGTCTCTTGATACTAGTCATCTCACTTATGTGAGGTGATATCTCATTGTGGTTTTGATTTGCATTTCCCTGATAATGAGTGATGTCAAGCATCTTCTCTTGTTTCCACTGGTCATCTGTATGTCTTCTTTCCAAAAATGTCTATCCAGACCCTATCCCCTTCTCTAATCAAATTGGCGTTTTTGTTATTGTTGTTGTTGTTGAGTTGCATGAGTTCTTTATATATATTTATATTGATCCTTATTAAATATGATTTACAAATATCTTTCATTCATTAGGTTGCCTTTTTATTTTGTTGATGGTTTCCTTTGCTATGCAGATGGTTTTTGGCTTAATGTAGTCTCATATGTTTCTTTTTGCTTCTGTTGCCCTTGGCTTTAGAGTCAGATCCTAAAAACATTACTAAGACTGATGTCAGGGAGCTTACTGCCTATCTTTTCTTCTAGAAATGTTAGGATTTCAGGTATTAAATTCAAGTCTTTAATCCATCTTGACTTAATTTTTGTGTAGGGTGAAAGACAGTGGTGCATTTTTATTTTTTTGAATATAGCTGTTCAATTTTTCCAACCTTGTTTATCTCAGAGACTGTCTTTTCCCCATGATATAGTCTTGCCTCCTTTGTCATAAACTAATTGACCATATATGCATGGGTTTATTTTGGGGCTCTCTTTACTGTTCCATTTACTACTGTGTCTGTTTTATGAAAATACCATATTGTTTTGATTGCTATAACTCTATAGTATAGTTTGAAGTCAAGGCTTGCCATACCTCTGACTTTATTCTTTCTCAAGACCACTTTGACTAATTGGGGTCCTTTATAGTTCCATGCAAATTTTAGAATTATTTGTTCTAGTTCTGTGAAAAATGTCTTTGACATTTTGGTATGGATTATACTGAAGCTATAGATTCCTTTGAATAGTATGGACATTTTAAGAGTAGTAATTTTTCCAATTCATAAACATGCTATATCTTTCCATTTATCTGTGTCTTCTTCAATTTCTTTCATCAGTGTCTTAAATTTTATCAGTGTACAGGTCTTTCACAGTTTAAATTTATTCCTGGGTATTTATTTAATTTTTTAAAGTTTTTATTTATTTATTCATGAGAAACACAGACAGAGAGGCAGAGACATAGGCAGAGAAAGAGACAGGCTCCCTGCAGAGAACCCGATGTGGGACTTGATCCCGGGACCCTGGGATCACAACCTGAGCCACAAGCAGGAGCTCAACCACTAAGCCACCATGTTTTATTCATTTTTGATCTAATTGTAAGTGGGATGATTTTCTTTATTTCTCTTTCTGGTGATTTATTATTAGTGTATAGAAATGCAACAAATTTTTTATGTTAATTTTGTATCCTGAAAGCTTACTGATTTCTCTCTCTTTGAGGATAGATTATCTCTCCCCTGTTTTTGGTCAAATGATATACTTATGTCCCTACATTCCACTGCAGAAGCCTAAGTCATCCCTGAAGGCTTTCACTGCCAGTTTCCTATTCTCACCACCTACCATGGGTACATGGCATTTGTTCTACTAATCAAACTTCTGAGATTAAATTTTGAGTGACTGATCAAGAATGGAAGAAATGGCTATAATTTATCTCAGCAAAGGCACTCTGACCAGTCTTTGTCTGCTATGAGCCCATCCTTAATAAATGTTTTATTCTAGTTAACTGGAGTTTCCTGGGTTCTTGCCACTGCCAAGAGATTTCCACTGTTTTCTTATTGATTGTGACAACTCTTATTAGCCACTGCCCACCTAAATGTTTTTTCTTATAACTAAAAATCCCTAATCACTATAGTGGTTAAGAACATGGGCTTCAGAAGCAGATAACCTAGATTCATATCTTGGTCTTCCACTTTCTAGCAGTTGAGTGAAATTTATTTGATCTCTCTTTGCATATTTGCTCAGCTATAAGCACATATATTACTGTCTAATACATAGATTTGTTCTAATAATTAATTTAGGCAACATAGATAAAATGTATCATATAATTTCTTGGCACCCCAAAGTGCTCAAAATTGATAGTGGTAGCAAGTTAATTGAACCTTAGTTTCCTCAACTAAAATAGGGAATAATAATACATTTTACATATGTTTCCTGGGATAGTAGAAAAAATATGACATATGGATTTTATATAAAACATTATAACCTGCCTGGTATTCATGTATTATCCTTGGTGGATGCTTCTGTAATGTTCCTTGATTTGGCATGATGTCATCATGATCATCATCAGTATCATCACTATGATCAACATCTAACATTCCTATGTGAAGTATTTTGCTTTAAATAATATATTTGTGGTAATGAATAGATATTGTTATCCTCATTTTATAGGTAAAGAATCTCAAGGTCAGAGCATTTAAGTGATTTTCCCAAAGTTTCTCAACTAGTAGGTAGGTAATCAGGGATCTAAAACCACTCATGTTTGAATCCAAAACTCATGTTCTTTGTTACAATGCTCTGAAGGTGAATGAAAAGTTCACAGTTGTTGGTTCAATGGCCTTGTCTTTCAAACAGAAAAATATATATATAATTTTGTGAAGTATATTAACCAACTAACAAAGGAATAACCTTTTTTATCAAGGTCTTTGGTCCATCTTTTTATTCTGAATTATTTAAAACAATTTTCTCACTAATTACTTGAAATACAGAGCATATTGTGTCACATGCACACACACAAATCTAAGAAGCTTCTAAGTAGAAGTGGAGTAGTCAGCAAAGTTTAGTTTTCTGTAGTCTTTATGTAAAGGAAAGACAAGAAGTTCTTAAAGCATTGATTTTACAAAAAATAAAATGGATGGTTAAATTTTGTCAAAATCCATGCTTCTAAGTGCTAGAGCTATGAAAACATGCTGTCTTTATCAGACAAGATATCATGTAAAGGGTAAAGTATATAAGTTAACGTTTACTCTAGGACACATCTCCCAAAGGAAGGCTTTACCTACATCTATTTCTCTTATAATGTGACACTTTGTCAGAGTGTTTTTATTTCTTACTGACTGAAAAATAAGAGTGATTTCTGGGGACCTGAAACTTATTTGATTCAGATTCGGAAACTTACAGGAATTTCCTTCATGTTGATATTTATTTAGTCTTCGAACAACTAGTGACTTTCAAGGCATGCAATATATGGAAATGAAAGTTTAAATAGGTGATTTGAACCATCTTACCTGACCTGTTTAGTGAAATTTCTATGACACATTTTTTCTAGGATATAACAATCCTTTTTAAATTCAAGATTTTGTTTTGGTTTATATATACAACTGTAAAACTGAATAAGGCATACATTTATTTATTCCCAAAACACATATGTCTTGAGTGTCTTCTTTGTGCTTTTGTGATAGGCTATGGGATGTGGGTAGAAAGATGAAAGAGAATCAGATTTCAAGAAATTCACAGTCTGTTAGAGGAATCACCAATAGATGCAATTATGATAAACTAGGTGAACTGTTATGATAGAGACACATAATTACTTGGCCTGGGAATACTGAAGAACATTTAACCTACATCTCATATTTGACTATAATAAGAGAAAGCTAACCTTCAGTCAGAGTTGAGTAGTGATAGAAGTGTAAAGGAAAGCTGTGCTCCTAGGTTTTAGTGTTATGGTGATCATCACAAAGTTCATCATTTAATTATATTCTGTTTTCCATACACTGTTGTAAGATTGATATATGTAGGCTAGTGGTTAAAAGTATAGCTTCTGCAGTCAGATATTTTCATCTGTAAAACCTGTTTTACCATTGGCTTGGGCACATTTTTTTACCATTTTAAAACTTCATATTCCTTAATTTTAAAAGGTAAATGGTAATTGTTTCACTGCATATTCACACCATTTGGGTATTGAATGAAAAGATCTATATATGTTTAACACACTTTCTGTCATGTAGTCAATAAGTGATAGCTACCATCGTTGTTATTGTTACCATCATCATTATTATTTCTGCTCATAAATTGTATGTTTATTGTGGACATGATATAGTTTTTTTTAATAGTAGGTAATTTGGCAATAAGAAAATGTAACCAGCATTTGTTCTGGAGGAAAATTAAGAATGAGAAGGATTCCTGTGCTGGCCATTAGGTGAAGCATAGGAGCATATGAGGTAGAGGCTTTCTGAGCAGCTTGGAAAGAGAGCTGCATAAGAGAAAAGTGCCAGCCAAAGGATTCTCAACTTCTATAGAGGGCATAACACCTGGTCCAATATGATGCCCTTTTTATGGTTTTAACATTTGTCCAAAAATTTCCTGGCACTGTTCATTCGGGAGGTACAGCCTAATTCTCTTACCTTTGCATGTTGTGTGGCCTCATTAGAAGTCATTCACTTCTAGTAGACTATGGAGAAAATGACAACATGCAAATTCAGAGAGGTAATAAAAAGCCTCTGTAGATTTTGTCGAGCGTGTTCCTATTTGTTTTTCTCAGATCCCTCACAGTGTGAGGAAACTTGGGAGCCCAAGCAGGGGCTTGGCTGAGGTCTCCACCTAATAGCCAGGGTTGAACTGAGGTCTCCACCTAATAGCCAGGGTTGAACTGAGGCGTCCCAAGAATGTGGGACTGAGACCTTCCCTAGTCAAGCCTCTGGGCTGCAGCCTCGTGAAAGACCTGAGCCAGAACCAATCATCGAAGCAAGTACTCCAACTCCTATATTCTAATTGATCCCAATTTATCTTGTCTTGATGTAATCTCAGACACTTGCATCTCATCCATTTGGAGATTGTTACAAAGAAATTTTGAGATTCTCGTGAAACTAGTTTTCCTTCCCCTAGTATTGAGAGAATGCTTTTACCCTATTTAAATACCTTCCTCTCCGCCAGAATGCCACAAAACTTGTGCCCTTCTCAGTGTATCATATCAGGGATCACATGATATTCTTATGTCTCATGTTGGTGATGCTAACTTTGATCACTTAGTTCAGGTGGTTTATTCCAGGTTTTGCTACTATAAAGTTATTATTTTTCACTTTGTAATTAATAAATATTTGAGACAGTGCAAGTTTTCTGTTTTTGATCATACATTTGCCTAATAATTTAAACTTGGTATAATTATTACTATGGTGTTTGCCAAATGGTGATTTTTCTATTTCTATCATTATTTCTACATTTAATCATTGGAATTCTAGTATAAGGAAAACTATTCCCTTTTCCCCTCTAGCTTATTTATTTAATTAATTTTTTAGGATTTTGTTGGTACTATTTTTGTAACTGTTTCAAATAAAATATGAAACTGTTTCAAAATAAAAAGTTAGAAAATTTTTTAAATCATTAAAAAGTCACTTAATGTGTAGTCAAGGAAGCCTTTGAAGTGTCTTATAACTTTTATGTAGTGTAAGGCTACTTGTAAATTTAGATGTTTACAAGTGGTATGTGCATCACTGAAATAGAATTGAGATACTATTGTCAAGATCACCAATGACTCTGCCAATTTCAACAATATAATTTCTATTAAAGGATAAGCATATATAAAAGTTTGAGACAAATATTACAGTAGTTATCTCTTTAATTATTGCAATTTACCCTAGTATATTTCCTTCCAAAGTGAACATCTCCAAATTCTAAATAATGGACAAATTGATTTTTTTAAAAAAGAATCATATGTTGAGGAGTCTTTAATTTTATCACAGTTTTTCCAGTGTTGGTATGAGCATAAGGAATAGAGAAATGACCAAAATAAAAAGGTCTTAAACTTTTCATATTTTAATTTTTTAATCTTTATATTCAGGATACTATCAAAGAAACTAAAATTGATTGAACTTATATCATACTGCTGACACTATTATTCTATTTGTACATATATTAGACAACATTTATTGGTACTGATAGGTAGTTTCACTTATATTAGATTAATGGATCCTCAACACAACTATTATGGTGTGTATTATCTCTATTTTATAGATGAAAACATGAACTTAGTTATCTTTTCTATGTCTCCCTGATAGAACTATGAGGATTGTGATTTGGTAACCACATTGTTTCTCTTTTGTGTCACAATATCTTAGTCTATATTTCAATAAAAAGCCATGTTTAAATTGTGACGTATTTTTGAGATTGTAATAATTATTCTCTATATTTTGTCTTTGTTTTCTAGTACTTTTTCTTTTACTAAGTTTTTTGTTCTTTATTTCAAAATAATTTAATATTGTAGTTTCTTACCTAAAGCCAAAATTGGAACAAGTCCATTTTCTTGAAATCTAGTTTTGATGCGGCTGTTTCACAAGGATAAAAATAAAAAGGCAATGAAGATCTCCATTATTGTATTTAGGATTACTTGACATTATTAGAAACTGACTATTCGGGGTAGCCCCGGTGGTGCAGCAGTTTAGCGCCGCCTGCAGCCCGGGGCGTGATCCTGGAGACCCTGGATCAAGTCCCATGTGGGGCTCTCTGCGTGGAGCCTGCTTCTCCCTCTGCCTGTGTCTCTGCCTCTCTCTGTGTGTGTGTCTCTATGAATAAATAAATAAAGTTTTTAAAATAAAAAAAAGAAAGAAACTATTCTTAGTAAAGTTTGGTTTTTATTCTTTATAATATATTAAACATATTGCCATTTATTTTGCCAAGTAACATGTAAGAGGAAAAATAAGCTGAAAATGTTTTCCTTTAGCTGCAATGTTAGTAGCTCTCTCTATTTTCAACTGATCAGCATTATTGGCAAAAAGTTGCCCTGGTGATGGCCCTTGGCTTTGTTTTGGCAAGGAGATCTCAGAAAGATTTCCCAATTAGTTTGGATGCAATGAAAAGTGATGAAGCAGCATAGCTGGCTGGATATATGGGACAGGAATACATATTAAATAGAATTCATGTTGTACAATACACTTTCAAAAGAAATATGCTTATTTGTACAACTAGACGTGCAATACCCTAATACTTTCCTTTCCAAATGATGTATGATCGTCTGTAGTCATCTGCATTGTTTACTAGCTGAAAATATTATAAGGAAAATGTGACAGTGAATTTCTTGTGTCAAATTGATTGGCCATGGAGCTTCTGGATTAAACATTATTCTGGGTGTGTTTGTAAGGGTGTTTCTGAATGCAAATGGTATTTGAATATGTGGACGCTATTGCCATCTCCAATGTGAGTGGGTATTATCCAGTCTTTTGAGAGCCTGAACAGAACAAAAGGCTGCAGGAAGGAGAAATTAATTCTCTATTTTTGCCTTACTGATTGAACTAAAGAATCTCACCTTATTTTCTCTGGCCTTCACACTGGAATTTATATCATCGTCTCTTCTGGTTTTCAGGCCATTGGATTTGGACTGAATTATACCACTGGCTTTCTTGGGTTTCCGGCTTGCAAATGGCAGATTGTGGGAGTTTGTGGTCTCCGTAATTGTGTGAGCCAGCTCCTCACAATAATTTCAATCTAATAAACACATATATATGTGCAATATTTTTATCATTTATATATTCTATACACATACACATTATATATAATACATGATAGATGATAGATGATAGATATAGATAGATAGATAGATAGATAGATAGATAGATATCTTACTGGTTTATGTCCCCTGAGAACCTTGACTAATACAGGCAGGAACAAAATATTTTAAAACAAATGATCTATAGCTCTTTGAACACAATTGCTATCCAATAAATATTTATTGACGCTGACTAATGCCTTTGTCTGGAGTCAGTGAATTGATGTGCAGTACCTTCAAGAATTGAAGTTATTGTGGATTAAATCTGAAGAGTTATTCATAGCATCCTGGCAAATGCCCTGGTTTTCCCTTCTTTGTTCTGTTTCTATCTGCATTACCTTATGTTTTCATTTTTTAAAACTGCAGGACTCTGATGACACTGTTCCATTCCCATGTATAGCCCAGCAAACCTTTTAGAGCTAAATGAGCAAAGACATGAATCAGATCATTAAGCAGATGCTGGCTCTGGGTCTGAAAGAAATGGACAACCTAGGTTATAAATATTAATTGGACAAAATAGCAGTCAGGCAACACTCCTAATTTTGAAAAATGTGCAATAACAAAGGGTGTTATAAGTACAAGTTAAATAAGCCACTCTGAAGACATCCTCTGAGAAAAATTCCACATAAAAATGCACAGAATTGTAACTTGTTAGAGTAATTAGAAATACTCTGATTTTCCAAAGTATTTTTAGGATAGACACCTCACTTTCCCTTTTAATTCAATCAATTTAGAATGTCTATTCAGGAGTAATGTCAGTAAGAAATCAGAATAGGAAATCTCAGCCTTTATCTCCCACAGAAACACCAATTTAACAACAACATATGGACCAAAATACTTTTCTGAGAATTTTTGAATCCAGTTAAGAAGTTACAGTACTTCAGACAAGCACAAAATTAAAAAAAAAAAAAAAAGCTACATTGAAATTGGGAAAAAAAGCAATCTCACTCTACCCCTGTCACCCCCTTCTCTAAACCAGCACAGCTCAGTGACTTAGTCTATGACTTCTCTCTCAAGGAAAAAGAAAAAGTGGAATGTGCATCCAGTGCCCCTGGACTCTCTGTGAACTGCCTGCAAGAATAGTTTCTGTCTTTTTTTTTTTAATAGTTTCTGTCTTACGTCACCAGGAGTATTAACAGAACTAGCATCATTTTGGCAGCTAAGAACAAGGAAAGATGCAGTGGCTTGCTGCTGCCGGCAGTGGTGTGCAAGATTGGGAGAATGTACAGAATCTGAGGCATAGAATCTGGGAGAGCGTCACGGACCATGCCTCCAACATTCTGGTTTTATTATTTATTTATTTTTTATTTTTAAATTTTTTTTAAAGATTTTATTTATTTATTCATGAAACAGAGAGAGAGAGAGAGAGGCAGAGACACAGGCAGAGGGAGAAGCAGGCTTCATGCAGGGAGCCTGATGTGGGACTCGATCCTGGGTTTCCAGGATCACGCCCTGGGCTGAAGGCAGCACTAAACCGCTGAGCCACTGGGGCTGCCCACATTCTGGTTTTTAGGTATATTTCCAAAGGTCTGGTTTCTGTCTTGCCACACTTGGAGAGCTGATTAGATGAGCATTGGTTTCAATGCCTAGGGACAGTAAAAAGAAAGGGAAAAGACAGAAAGCCTGCTATATATACCCTACACTATTCTACAAAATTGGGACAAAGTGCAGAACCTGAGGCTTCTTTCCCAGAAGGGAGGAAGAGAAGTGGAACGTGCTCCAACAACCTGGGTCACAGTGGACTAGTCAGATGCCCACGGGAACAAGAGATTATGAGCTCCTGAAAAAAAGTTAAAATTCTTAAATCCCTATAATTAGGAATTTACACACAAAAGTCCAGAGAAAATACATCCATGAAAAGGGTTTGAAAAACTCCCAGAGTGTCTAGCACAGATGACTGGTGACTATCTTTCCCAGTTGAAGCCAGTTGGTAAAGACTGGGAAGAACAGCTGTTTCTTCAAATATGTAGATATCAACACAGAGCTACAAGGAACAAAGGGAATCATAGAAACATGACCTGATCAAAGGAACAAATAAATCTGCAGTAGCCCAACCTAAAGTAATGGAGATCTATTTATTATTTGACAAAGAATTAAAAATAATCAAAGAAGCTGATTTGTAAGAGAATTATAAGTGAATTTTAAGAGAACACAGATAATTAAATTAAATTAAGAAAATGATACATGAACAAAATGAGAATATTAACAAAAAGGTATGATTATGAAAAGGAACCAAAGAGAAATTTGGAGCTGAACAGTATAGTAATTGAACTGAAAAATATCACTGGAATTATATAACAATTGGCTTTATCAACCAGAGGAAAGAATAAGCAAACTAGAAGACAAGTCATTTGAAACCATCCAGTACTAGGAGCAAGAAAGAAAAAAAAATAGAGAAGAGTGAAGAAAGCCTAAAGAACTTTCAGAATACCCACAAGCCATGGATGCGTGTTTCCAAACCTGGGGAGGAAACTGGACATTCAGATTCATGAGGTCAAAAAACTCCAAATATGATGTATCCAAATAACTCTATCCCAAGATCATCATAATCAAAGACAAAGAATTTTGAAAACTATGAGAGAGAAACAACTCATCATATACAGGGGCACCCCCATAAAACAATCCGATTTCTCAGTAGAAACCTTGAAAGTCAGAAGAGCTATGGATGATATATGATATATTTAGAGTGCTGAAGAAAAAAACTAGAATACTCTATGTGAATGAGTGAATAAGAATACTATATGTGAAAAAACTGTCCTTCAAAATAATAAAGAGAAAAAAAACTTTCCAGACAACCAAAAACTGAAGGAATTCATCACCTTTAGATTTGATTTACAAATAATGCTGCAGGGTGTCCTTCAGGTTGAAATAAAAGCCATTGTACAACACAAAAGCATATGAAAGTGCAAAGCTCACTGGTCTAGGTAAATATATAAACAAATACAGAATACTATAATGCTGTAATGCATCTGCATAAGTCACTTTTAAGTCTAGCATAAGAGTTAAAATACAGAAGTATTAGAATAACTACTATTACAAAAATATGTTAATAATATGTACACAATATAAAAGGATGTAAAGTATGGCATCAGTACCATAAAGTGTGTGGAAATAGAAGGAAAATTGTAGAGTTTTATATGCAGTTGAAGTTGTTTAACAGTTTAAAATAGACCATTATAATTATAAGATAGCTTATGTAAGCCATATGGTAGCCAAATACCTATAGGAGACACACAAAATTAGGGGGAGAGGAGAGGATCAAAATATGTCCTAGAAAAATTGAGTGATTCACAAAGAAAGAGAGGACAAAAGGGACAAAAAACTACAAGAAAGATATAAAACTGCAATAGTAAGTCCTTCCCTATTGATAATTGTTTAAACATAAAGGAATTAAATTTTCCAATAAAATATAGAGTAGATGAATGGATTTAGAAAATTGAAACCTAAGTATATGCTTGTCCATAAAAGAATCACTTTAGCTTTAAGGACCACATGGGCTAAAAGTGAATGGATAGAAAAAGATACTATATGTAAATGGTAACCAAAAGGTAGTATATTTACCTCAGACAAAACAGACTTTAAGTGAAAACTGTCACTGACCAAAAGAAGATCATTATATAATGAAAAAGTGCTCAATTCACATCAGGAAGATGTAAATTTGTAAAAATATATGCACCCAACATCAGAAAACCTAAATATATAAAGCAAATATTGATGGATATGAAGGAGAAATAGACAGCAATACAATAGTACTAGGAGACTTCAATACCCCACATTCAACAGTGAATAAAACACCCAGACAGAAAATCAATAAGAAAACAGCCCACTTGAATGACCCTGTAGATCAAATAGACCCAAGGCACTTATATAGAACATTCCAACCACCAACAGCAGAATGCACATTCATCTCAAGTGCATGTGAAACATGTTTTAGGATAGATGAGCTTAGGTAACAACAACAACAACAAAACTTTAGAAGGTTGAAATTATACCAATTAACTTCCACAATGCAATAAAACTAGATCAATAACATAAGGACAACTAGAAAATTCATTGATATATGACAACACACTCTTCAAAAATCAATACATCAAAGAAGAAATAAAAAATTTAACAAATATCCTGAGGAAAATGAAAATAATGATACAACATACCAAAATTTATGGAATGCAGTAAAATCCTTCTAGGAGAGAAGTTTACAGTACTAAACAGCTACATTAAATATATATATTTCGAACAAAAACTTTGCACACAAAGGACTAGAAAAAATAACAAACTAGCCCAAATTGAACAAAAGGAAAGATAAGAAGTATTAAAGTATAAATGAAATAGGAAAAAAAAAAACAGGAAAAACACAAAACTAAGGATCTGTTTTTGAAACAAAGAGCAAAGAGACTGAACAATTAAATGACAACAAATTGGATAACCTACAAGAAATGGATAAATTGCTAGAAACATACAACCAACCAAGACTGGATCATGAAGAAAAAGATAAAATCATGAACAAATAGAAAATCTGAAGAAAAAATAATAAGAAGGTGAGTCAGTAATCAAAAACTTCCCAACAAAGATAAACCCAGGCGCAGGTTAATTCTATTAAACATTTAAGAAAGCATTAATACATCACAGTTATATGTCAAATAAATTTCAGTTTAAAAAAACCAGAAACCTTTATTACATGTGCTTTAAACAATCCTTTTAATGCATTACAGAAAAGATATTCATTCTGTGAAATAATGCTCATGTCAAAGTAGCTTGCACAGAACATTCATATACTCATGGTTAATACAAAAAAAATGAATTAAGAATTATTCTTCTCAAACTCTTCTAAAAAATTGAAAGGGAGAAAATACTTCAAACTTATTTTACAGTGTTAGAATTACTCTGATAACAAAGCCCGATAAGGGAACTACACAAGAAAAGAAAATTATAGTCCAATCTCCTTTGGACATAGGTGCAAACATTTTCAACAAAATATTGATAAACAGAATTCAACACCACGTAGAGTGGATAATACTCTGTGATCAAGTGGGATTTATCCCTGGGATGCAAGAATGTGATACATCACGTTAATAGAATGAAAGATAAAAATATGATCATCTCAATAGACACAACAAAAGCACTAGACAAAGTATAACATCTTTTCCTCAACACAGCAAAAGTCATATATGATAAACTGTCAGCTAACATCATCCACAACTGTGAAAGGGTTGAAATATTTTTTCCTAAGATCAGGAAAAACACCAGGGGGTCAATTCTCACCACTCCTATTTAACATAGTACTGGAAGTGCAAGCCAGAACAATAAGGCAAGAAAATAAAATAAAAGGCATCTAAACTGAAAGGAAGGGCAGCCCCAGTGGCTCAGCAATTTAGTGCCACCTTCAGCCAGGGGTGTGATCCTGGATTCCTGGGATCGAGTCCCATGTTGGGCTCCCTGCTTGGAGCCCGCTTCTCCCTCTGCCTGTGTCTCTGCCTCTCTCTCTCTCTCTGTCCCTCATGAATAAATAAATAAAATCTTTAAAAATAAATAAATAAACTGAAAGGAAGAAGTAAAAATTGTCTCTGTTTGAAGATAACATGGTCTCATACAGGTACACCTCATTTTATTGTGCTCACTTTATTGCACTTTTCAGATATTGCTTTCTTCCCTGACAAATTGAAGATTTGTGGCAACCCTGAATTGAACAAGTCTACCAGCACCATTTTTCCAACAATATTTGCTTAAATCATGTCTCTGTATCACATTTTGGTGATTCTCACAATATTTCAAACTTTTTCATTATTATTGCATTTGTTACAGTGATCTGTGATCAGTGATCTTCTCTGTTACTTTTAGAATTGTTTGAGGTGCCATGAACCATGCCTATATAAAACTGTACTTAATTGATAAATGATGTGTGTGTTTTAACTACTCAGGCAACCCACTATTCTCCATTTCTTTCCCTTTCTGTGGTCCCCCTATTCCCTAAGACACAACAGTATTCAAATCAGGCTAAATAACAACCCTACAATGGCCTCTTAGTGTTCAGGTCATACATCTCTCACTTTAAATCAAAAGCTAGAAATGATTAAGCTTAGTGAAGAAGGCATGTCAAAAGCCGAGATAAGCCAAAAGCTAGGCCTCTTGTGCCAGTCAGCCAAGTTGCGAATCCAAAGGAAAAGTTCTTAAAGGAAATTAAAAGTGCTACTCCAGTGAACACATGAATGATAAGAAAGGAAAACTGCCTTATTGCTGATACAAAAAAAATTTTTTTTATTTATGATAGTCACACACACACACAGAGAGAGAGAGAGAGAGAGAGAGGCAGAGGAAGAAGCAGGCTCCATGCACCAGGAGCCTGACGTGGGATTCGATCCTGGGTGTCCAGGATCGCGCCCTGGGCCAAAGGCAGACGCTAAACCGCTGCGCCACCCAGGGATCCCCCAAAATTTTTTTTTAGCAATCTGGATACATCAAACTGCTTGCAACATCCCCTTTAACAAAGCTTAATCCAGTGCAAAGACCTAACTCTGAGATGTTTGAGAGAAGTGAGGCAGCTGCAGAAGAAAAGTGTGACACTAGCAGAGGTAGGTCGGTGAGGTTCAAGGTAAGAAGCCATCTCCTATAATATAAAAATACAAGGTAAAGCAGGAAGTGCTGATGCAGAAGCTGCAAAAAACCATCTAGAAGATTTAGCTAAGATAATAAATGAAGGTGGCTACACTAACCACCAGATTTTCTCTGTAGACTAAAAGCCTTTGGTTGGAAGAAGATGCCATCTTGGACATTTGTAGCTAGAGAAGACAAGCCAATGCCTGGCTACAAACAAACCTTCAAGGACAGATTGACTCTCTTGTTAGGAGCCTATGTAACTGATCACTTTAGGTTGAGACCAGTGCTGATTTACCATTTAAAAAATTCAAGAACCCTTAAAAAATTATGCTAAATCCACTCTGCTTGCATTTTATAAATGGAATAGAACATCTTAGATGACAGCACATCTGTTTACAACATGGTTTACTCAATATTTTAAGCCCCCATCCCCCACCCCCTCCTGGTAGAGATTTACTGTTCAGGAAAAAAGTTCCTTTCAAAATATCACTGCCCGTTGACAATGCCTCTGTGCACCTTGGCACTCTGATGGAGGTATACAATGATATTAATGATTATTTTCATGCCCGCTGATACAACATCCACTCTGCAGCACATGGATTAAAGAGCCATTTTGACTTTTAAGCCTCAGTACCTAAAATAAATGAATTTCTTAAGGGCTATAGCTGCCACAGATAGTGATTCCTCTGGTGGATTTGGGCAGAGTAAATTGAAAACCTCTGGAAAAGAGTCACCAGTCAAGATACTATTAAGAACATTTGTGATTCATGAAAAGAAGTCAAAATACCAACATTGACAGGTGTCTGGAAGAGGGTGAATCCAGTCCTCACGGATGCTTTCAGGAGTTTATGACTTCAGTGGAGGAAGTAACTGCAGATGTGGTGGAAATAAGAGAACTAGAATTAGAAGCGGAGCCTGAAGATGGGACTGAATGGCTGCGATCTCAGGATCAAACTTGAACAGATAGTTTCTTCTTATGGGTGAGCAAACAAAGTGTTTTCTTGAGATGTATCCTCCTCCTTGTGACAACGCTGTGAAGATTATTGAAAAGGCAACAGAGGATTTAGAACATTACATAAACTAAAAAAAAAAAAAAAGAACATTACATAAACTGAGTTGGTAAAGCATGGTAGAGTTTGAGAAGACTAACTCCAATTCTGAAAGCATTTCTAACCCAAGTAAAATGCTATCAAATGCATCACATGCTACAGAGAAAGCCTTTATGAAAGGGATAGTCAATGAGTGCGGCAGACTTCATTGTTGCGTTATTTTAAGAAATTGCCGCAGCCACCTCAGCCTTTAGCAATCACTATCCTGATCAGTCAGGAGCTGTCAACATCAAGGAGGCATCCTCCACAAGGAAAAAGAATAGGACTTGCTGAAAGCTCAGATAATGGTTAGCAAATTTTAGCATAATGTATCTTTTTATGAAGGCATGCACATTGTGTCTTGGAAATAATGCTATTGCACACTTAATAGGCTATTGTATAGTGTCAACATAGATTTTATATGCACTGAGAAACCAAAAAAAAATTTCTTTTGAATCACTTGATTGTGATATTTGCTTTATTCTATTGGTCTGGAAGTGAATCACAGTATCTCCAAAGTATGCCTATATGTATAATATCATGTCATCTGTGAGTAGTGACAGCTTTACTTCTGCGCAATTTAGGTGACCTTTTTTCCTTGCTTAATTACTGTGACTAGGATTTTCATATCTATGTTGAATAAAAGTGTTGAGGGTGGCCATCCTTTTCCTTATCTTAGAGAAAAAGCTTTCAGTTTTTCACTCTGAAGTACAATGTTAGCTGTTAGCCTTTATTACATTGAGGCATGTTCTTTCTGTGCCCACTTTGTTAAGAGTTTTTATTATAATTGTTGAATTTTGTCAAATGCCTTTTATGCATTTATGGAGCTGATCATCTAATTTTAATCCTTTGTTTTGTTAATTTGGTATATCACATTGTTTTGTGAATATTTATCCTTGAATCTCTAGAATAAATCCCACTTGATCATGGTATATGATTCTTTAATTTATTGCTGAAATCGGTTTGCTAATATTTTGTTAAGGATTTTTGCATCTATGTTCATCAGGGATATTGGCTTTTGATTTCCTTTTTCTTTGTGGGGGATATCTTTGTCTGATTTTGGTATCAGGGTAATGTTGACTTCATTAAATGAATTTTTAAGCATTCTTTCCTCTTCAGTTTTTTTGGAATAATTCCAGGAGGATAGGTATCCTATTTCTTTTGGTCATATTTGTTTTTTCTAAGGGTTTATCTAATGGGATCATAATATGGAGTCTTTGGCTTCTTTCACTAAGCATAATATTTTATGTTTATTTGTGTTGTTTTTTGTTTAAATAGTTGCTTCTTTAAAGTCTGAATATTGTTCTTTTCTCTGGATTTAAAACAGTATGTTCATTAACCTGTTGATAGGCATTTAGGATGTTTCTAGTTTTGAGTCATTACAAATAATGCTGCTATAAAAATTTAGTTCATCTTTGAACATAGGTCTTTCTTTCTTTCTTTCTTTCTTTCTTTCTTTCTTTCTTTCTTTCTTTCTTTCATAAATGCTTAGGAAAGAAATTGCTGAGCTTATATGGTGAGTATGTATTTAAGTATGTAAGAGACTTTCAAACTGTTTTCCATAGTATTGTGACATTTCACAATCCCACCAGCAACAGAACTCCATCTGCTACACATCTTTATTGATCCTTGTATTGTCAGGCACTTTAATTTTAGTCATTCTAATGGAAGTATAGAAGCATCTCATTGTGGTTCTAATTTACATTTACCTGATGATTAATGGTGTTGAGCATCTCTTTTTGTTTATCACCTTTGGATAAGCATTTATTCAAATCTTGCCTATTTTTATTGGGTTGGTTGTATTTTTATTAAATTGTAAGAGCTCTTTATGTCTGAATATAAATATTTGTCATATATATGCAGTGTAATTATTATTATTATTGCTTTTATCCTATAGATTTTCATTTTCTTGATAGTCTTTTCATTTTTTGGAAAAAGTCTAATTTACCTTTTTTTTTTTTTTTTCCTTTTATGATCTTTTTCCAGAACAGAAGATCTACCTGGGAAATCTTAGCATAACCCAATGTCATGAAGATTTTCTCTATTTTCTTCTACAAGAAACCTTTTATAGTTTTAGCCTCTAGTCTTAGGATGGTGATGGACATTGACCTAATTTTTACATATGGGGTGATGATCAAAGTTCATTTCTTTTCAAAATAGATATGCAATGGTTCCATTACCAAATATTGAAACTGCTGTCCCTTACTCACTAAATAATATCGTATGTTTGCTGAAAACCAATCACTATGTATGTATATATCAAAACTATATTTAATCCCACTGGTCTCACCACACTGTCTAGATTATTACAGCTTTATAGTTGTCTTGAAATCAGGCAGAAGTCTTCCAATTGTGTTCTCCTTTTTAATAATTATTTTAGCTATTTTAGATTTTTTGCATTTCCATAGAAATATTAGAATCAGCTTGCAAATTCCTTTCAAAATGTTTGTAGGGTGATGGGGAGATTGCATTACACCTATAAATTAATTTAGAAAAAAACTCAAATTTTAACAGTATTGAGTCTTCTTAAAGTTAGAATAGTATATCTCTATTTAGGATTTCTCAATTGTAATTCAGTCAAACTATCATTTTCAATGACTTATACTGTTTAGATCTGCTAGATATATAATGAATTTCTAGAATAAATCTCTCAAATCTTACTTTTTTTGGTAGCCACACAAGTGAAATAATTATATTTCCTGTCTTTTAACTAGTAAATCACTATGAAGTTCTGAGTCTTAGGGACTGAATACACTAAACATATTTCTAAATATGAGAAATGATGAAATTCTACTTGGTGGGGAATATGGCATTTGAACTCTTGTAAGCTAGATGGTCAGTTTTTACTTGATTCACATTTACTGAGTACCTCCTGTACATTAGGCATTTTTTAGATGCTAGAGTTCAGATGCTTAGTTAGCCAAGACCAAATTTTCATACTGTGGTGCTTTAATTCTGAACTTTTATGTTGATACAGCACCAACTGATATGTCAAGTTGATTATATAACCAGGTAGTAACAATTCAAAGCAAATCATGGAGCAAGATTAAATCATTAATATATGGAACAAAAAGGTACTCTGAAGATTATACTTATTAATGGAGAAGAGGCTTTAAAATTATAGTCATATAAATATTATCAGCTTCATATAGAGCTATGTATTAATATTTTGAAATCAGTAATGGAGTAGTAATTTGAAAATCTGAAATTGAAAGGATGGATGGCTCTAAAACATCATTTATATCTCAATGATAACATTGAGGGAAAACTTTGATAGCAAACTCATTTAAAACCTATCTGACAACATTAATCATTAAAATGACCTTAATTATACAACCTTAAAGTTTGAGAATACAGAATAAAATGTACTGGAAATTATAATGTGATTCACCCTGGGTTTGGCTTTAGATTCTAAAAAGGTTGTTGTAGTAATTCAACTAAAATTTTGTTTGAGCTATGCCTAATTGATGTGAATCACTAAATGTGATTGGTGAGAGTGGATGTTTCACTGTATATTTCTGGCTTCAGTGATTTACAATTAAACTTCCTGAAAAACATAAAACTGAATGGCATTTTTTATTGAGAGCTGGGGAAATGCAACAAAATACTTTTAAAAAAGTCATATCATCCTTGATGCTATGGATTTTATTTATTTGTTTGTTTGTTTGTTTTTAATGCTGTAGACTTTAAAGAGATAAATTTTAATGTTGCTAACATCATCTCCTAAAAATAGCCCTCCATTACTAACTGTAAGAATATTTTGGAAGGCAAAATTTGAAATTCAATTAGGAATATACTTTTAAATGAATATTTATTACTTAGTGTACATAATATTTTATTACATAAATTATTATATTTAGTCCTCTTAGCAACCTAATAAATGGTATTACCACCATCCACTTCATAAAGAAGAAATAAAGTTGAGGAAAATTAATTTATTCTTACTGTTTCACAGCTGGTAAGAGAGAGAGCTGGCACTTGAGTTCAGGCACACCTAGATTTGAAGTTCATGTTCTTCCACCTTGCACAACTCTGTGCAACAGTTAATGCACAGGGAATGACAAACAGTAGAGCTTATGGAATTTTATCCTTCTAAAAATGAATGTTTCCAAAATAAATGTAAAGCCATATCATTATATAGTACATGATGGAATGTTGTTGGTTGGTTACCTTAGTTTCTTCTCTTAAGGAATTAGAAATTTCTTAAGCGCTATTACCCATTTTAAAAAGGAATATTTCTGACTGTCTTGTGGTTTAAATACTTTTGGTTAAGTTATTGGAATAAGTTCAAGCTAATTGTAAAAGCACAAGGATAACAATGCTAACAAGCTTTGTATCACCGTTGCTACTGAACCAGCACAAAAAAATGCTATCAATGCTTTAAATGGGGAAAAAATAAAATTAAGAATATATATTAATATACTGCCATGAGAAAATCGAATAATAATCACAACGTTAAAGCACAATAAAAAAGACATAAAATAGAAATTTTGAGGTCCAAAATAATAAGAATATAGAATAAATTTTATTAAGCCTTAAATAACACTGAAGTGCTTATTATTCTAAAAATCAAAAATATTGAATTTAAACTTATTACATCTGTGGATAATGAAATAGTTCTTGTTGCCATTTTGGAGAGGCAGTTAAGTTGAAATGTTTTTAAATTTGAGGAAAAAGATTGATGAAAATGGGGAAATGAGTTACATTTTAGATTAAATGTAATATATTCAGGGAAGGATCTTAAGATACTTTTATTGCTCCAAATAAGATTTATAAGGGGCTGAGAATAGACTAGCGCAGATCCATCAATAGCACATTATCAGCAGGAGATACTTTTTAACATAGCTCTGAAGATTAAGGAAGGACACACAGAAAGTTAAAGAAGATATTCAGAAGAATAACAGGAGAGTAGATTTATATGGTAACTTTCATAAAGTAATGACTTTGAAGTGCCTTTAAAAAGAGAAAGATAGCAAGTCAACTGTTTTTCATGTATATTTAAAAGAATAGGTCCAACGGCCCAGGAATAGGAAATTGTGGAGGAGAGAGCTGCTTCTTCACAGTACACAGGGAAAAAAAGGGGGAGATATGTCTAGATTTATACCAATCAAGCATCAATGATCTGTGTTAGACTGCTGAACAAGACTTGCTAAATAAATGGAAGCAAAATTTTAGAAGTTCAGGGCAAACACAGATGTGTTCCATATCTCTCCCCTGGTCATAGGAAATAGTATTAGCAAAATAGAAAACTAACTCAGTTTCTTGGAAATGATGGAATAAATTAGTATTGACATTTCCTTCCAGTTGCAGTAGGTACAATATTTTGCTTGGAAACACACTTAAGTTCTGTCCACTTCTCATCTGATCTCTCATTTTAGTCTAAGTCTCATGATTTGTCTGGAAGGCAAAGGCTGGCTGGCTGAGGCTTGGAGTTCTCAGTAGCAGCAACTGTCCCATTTTATAAGCCACACTATGTAGTGATTTTATGATGGAATAGTCTAATCAGAACAGTTCAAAAATCATTTCAGTAGTGAAGTGTAGCAGGGTGAGGATTTAAGTTTATAGACTCAAAAAATAAAAGCTTAAATTGTTTTTTATTGTGGTCAGAGCACTTAACTTGCAATGTACCCTCTTAAAATTTTAAGTGTGCAATATGGCATTGTTGACTATAGGTATGATACTGTACAACAGATCTCTATAATGTATTCATCTTGTTTAATTTAAACTTTATGCCTTTTGATGGATAGCTCTTCATTACACTCCTGGAAACCATCATCTCACTCTGATTATTTTGATAGCTCTTTTAAGTGGAATCATGCAGTGTTTGACTCTGTGTCTGGCTCTTTTTACTTAGCATAACGTTCTCAAAGTTCTTGCATGTTGTCACATAATGCAGGATTTCCTTCTTTTTAAAAGCTGAATAATATTCCAGTGCATATATATCTCATTTTCTTTATCCATTCATCTGTTGAAGTATATTTAAATGATTTCTCTATTTTGACTATTATGAATAGTGTTGCAAAGAACATGTGAGTGTTAGTATTTCTTTGAGATCCTGAAATTAATTCTTTTGGGTAAATACCCAGAAGTAGGATTTCTGAAATCTGCTTTTACAGAATTGAAAAATCTTTTCAATGTCCAGTTCAATATTTCAGTTTTCTAAACTCTCAATTTTGAGTACCCTTTCTCAGAGTCCCTTGCCAGCTCCTGCGCAGAGCACAACTCCAGGCAAGCCCTATACAAAGACCATGCTGCATAAAGTGTCTCCCAAACCTCTGCAATGCAGTGCCCTGCCATCTTGTCAGGATGAGAAAAATAACCTCAGTCAGCTTGGGACTGCTAACCTTATGCCCTATACTCTCTGACATTGTCTCTAAATAAAAGAGAATGGGGATCAACATCTGACATTTTGTGTGTTGTTTGCCCATGTTCATATCTCTAAAATATCGTCTCATGGTTCTTTGCTCAGTGATCCTTGCAAATTGCTGGTGTGTGGGAAATCCTGTGAAGAAGGATATGCCAGGCCCTCTGTTGGAGGTAGGGGTGAAATTACAGTTTATAACTGACTGACAATAAGGTTGTGTGTGTGTGTGTGTGTGTGTGTGTGTGTTTGTATTTTTTTTTTAACATTAGAACTCTCAAAGTTTTTTTTATCCAGAGATTTTAACGTTACATCAGTAGTGTTATTTCTTTGGACTCTGCCAACAGCACTTGCCAGCAACTGCTGGTAGATTAAGAGCAAGTTGATAATTTGACACCTAAAGTACCAAATGAATCTGTTCTGCTAATTTTGATTCAGTAGTGCTGTAATTTTATAAAATTTCACTCTAACCTATTGTTAATTCTGAGCTTAAGCTTAACACTTAAGTAACTGATTTTGATCATATGCATCCTTTGAAGCTGTAATTAGAATTATTACTTATCAGCATTGCATTGATGTCTCTTTTGATAAACTATATTCTTATCTATCTGGATCTAGCTATCTAGCTGTCTAGCTAGCTAACTAGCTATCTACCTATCTATCTATCCATCTCTCTATTTTCGTGTAATAAAAATGGTAACTTTAAATGATTGATTTTTTCTTTATAATAACCTAAGACCAATATTTAAGAGTCTTACTGCATTCTGAAATTCTTCATTCATGGGTTTCCTGTATTTTTACCAGATTGTACCCAACTTGAGATTGAGGCTACGATACCTATCCTATTTCTTTTTTCATCCCCCAGAACTTCTAGCAGAGACTGGACTTGATTTTTGCCCAGTACATAGTTTTCATTTGTCTTGACTAGTTACGTGAGCATTAGATCCCTATGAGCCAGTATTTTGACCCGATAGTATTTTGTATACTTGTGTGCTGTCAACCTTTTCCAGAAGTTTCCTGACATTGTATTGGCAATTACTAGCAGCTTTGTGAAATGCGGCCCACTTTATTATAACATCAATAAACCTGACTTGATAATAGCTATTGATGTCAATAAAGTTTAAGTGTTTTACCACAGTCATTATGTCATTGGGATGCTAATTGACATTAATACTAAACCGAATTTATGGCTAATTTTTATTGCCACTTTATGAACTCATGTTCTTCATGAAGGCAAGCAAACATTGCACATAACTTCCCTGGTCCTTCTATCACATATAAAAAACATAGTTGAATCTTTTCAGAGTTTCAAACTTGTCAGTTCACTGTCGATGTATTAAACTATGGCATAAATATATATGAATATGATGTTTCTGATCCATTGGCATTGACTAATGGCTCCCAAACCCATAGACCTATTTAAGTAGCAGAGTTTATGAAATAGTCTCATTAGTTCAAAAAGTGTAATTAATAGTTTAAAACACATACACACATCAGAAAATTATTATTCAGTATGTGCCAATTGGGAAATCAAATCCTTTAAGATATGAAATTCAAGGTAAATAAATAGCTAATAGAATCCTTGGAAGTAAAAAAGAAAAATCCCAGGCATAGATAGCATAATTCAAGCTCTCTGAATTCATGCCTTATCAGAAAACAAGTAGATGGAGGGGATTTCTTAACACATATTCATTAAGCAACACTATGCATCAGGAATCCTTTTCGGTGCCCATAATACATCAGTGAGCAGAACAGAAGCATATCTCTTCTTAGTGGAGCTTATGTTCTAGTGAGATTTTATACAGTACTGCCAAAAAGCAATTTATTGGATTGTGCTGGGCTGTGGAGTTAAGAAATATTGATAATCTAGAAAGGAGGAGGAAGTGTCTCAATGATAATATTAAAAATGGCTATAGAAATCAGAACACAATAGAGATTTCTGGGTAGCTGTCATAAATGCCCTGTGCCTATTAGTAATTTTCTGCAAAGCCTGTCTCCTTTTCTCTCTAACAATTTCTATCTCTTGATATGAAGACTCTTTGCAAGGCAGGGATACTTCTCATTTCCAGAGAACTATATCATTCCTCTGGTGGCTGCGGTTATTTTGTGTGTGGCCTATTTTATGCCTCTCCTCCTCCACCTACGTGAAATTGTACTATATGCTGTGTGCTGTTTATTGATTAACTGTGCTGTGAAAGAAATAGGAAATGATACATGCTGATGACCTTCTTGATGGTTTACTTCTATTAATCTATATGCTCTTGTTTCTTTTAAGACCAAATATCCACTGAAAGTTCTGTTGGAAATTATATCTCTAGAATCTACTCTTTTCAAGGAAAACAAAGCCATAAACTATAGACAATTTGTGGCCCTTTCATGAAAGCAGTGTAACATCAAAACTGGCTCCATTTTATTTTATTTGGATGAATAACAATATTTTAAAATAAAATTTCATTCACTGAAATGCTCATAGAGACGCTAGAATGTTACACAAAAGTTATATACTTAAGAAAAAAAAAAAACAGATGAGGCGACATACTGAATTATCCTGATAATTATAACTAAACTAAAAGAATGTCTATTCTGTGGAGAAATTTGACCAGCATGATGCAGATCACATGTCTACATGAAACAAACTTATCAAACTGTTACTGAATTATTCTCATTTGTTACCTCCCAAGACATAACTGTAAAGCAAATAGAGCTAATTGCATGTTTATGGAATTAATGTTTAGTCACTCTGGTATTTCATTATTGGTGAATGTTTTATGTGAATTTTGTTTTTGAGATTTTCCTTCTGGCGGCCCTAAAATAATGAAGAAAATACATTATAAAATATTATAGGGATCCCTGGGTGGTGCAGTTGATTAATCTTGGTTTTGGCTCAGGTCAGGATCTCAGGATCTTGAGATGGAGCCTCCTGTCAGGCTCCGAGCTCAGAGAAGAGCCTGCTGGAGTTTCTCTTTCTCTCTCCCTCTGGCCTTCCCTGCACTCTCACATATTCTCTGTCTCTGTCTCTCTCTCTCAAATAAATATATAATATTTTTTAAGGATTTATTTATCATTCATGTTTATTTTGAGGTTGGACATGGTCACAAAGGGACTCAAACTATTTGATGAGATCTCTGATCTGCCATTATTTCTAATGTGTATGTAGTTCATTTCAATATTTTTTTACAAGCAAGTGTTTCACCATGTAGTAGTCTCAGTATTTTATAACAGATTGTGAAAGTACAAATGAAGTATAAAATGAATTCATTTTATAGGATTAAGGAGATAGGAGTCATCTTATTTAGCCTACTGGGTAGTTTACATTATAGGCAGAAACAATGTATTCTTCATGTTTCCCAGAGGCTGCAGTAAGGAAATTGCTGGGGGCTAGATTTCTGCCCAGTTAGTGGTTTCGGTGGGCCAGACCACACTTCTCAGGATTCTGTGTAGGAAGGCGGAAAGAGAATCAGTGAAAAGATGGGATGCCATGTGAAGCATGACCTAACACCTCTCCTATAACCTTCAAATTATTAGGAAATTTAATTAAAGTCACAAGATGCATGACTTTGTCATTTTTTTTGTAACCGATACTGAAACAAGGTATCAGCAGCAGAGACAAGGAAACAGTGGTGAAGTAAATATGCGTGAATAGAAAATAGGGGATTTATACTGTTCCAAGTTGTGACAATAGAATTTGGATAAAGTTCACAAGAGAGAAGTTGACTCCATTTGACATGACTTCAACTATATTGAACAGCAACCAACTTTATTCTCCCTACCTGTGGCTCTCTTCTTACCTCTGTGACTTGAGTTATCTTTTATACTCAAAAACTTATCAGATGCCCTATTTTCATAAAGCAGACTTCCAGCAGGTGTCTAAATAGTTGGAATTTCTGACTGCTATTTGTTGGTCCTTCTGTGCTAACTTCCTTACTTCCTTTAGCAATGCTGGATACCTGTCTTCTGTCTTGGCACTCTGTAGAACAATTGTTTAATGATGACTATAATAACAAATTGAATTTACCACCACCATTCAACCTTGACTTAATAAGAAGTGAAGCATTCTGCTTTTTTACCACAGCTGCATTCAGTAGTCATGCATGCCCCCCCAAAAAAAGAATCATCACAAAATAACATGTTTTTTTAATCTACAATTCAACTGATTTCAATAAATCCACAAGATATGCAAAGCTAAGGGAATGTTGTTATGTGTATAAGTTTATGTACTAAACCTTAGGATTCAAAAGAGAGTGGCATAATCAAAAACTTGCCAGTGCAGATCTTCAGGGTCACATTCAATATTTGTGTCTATAATCCAGGTCGGCAGCTTAGTCAATTTTCCAGCCAGCTGTAGAGAAACACAAAATAGATATATTGAAATAAGAATGATTCTGAGGTCTTTTGGTGCAGGTACACTCCCAAAAAGTCCCTCTCTCTTTTATTCTTTTTCCTTAGAAGATTATTTCTCTCTCCTCTAGAGGCCTCTCATTCGGCAACTTCTCTTGTAAGAAATGCCACTTTATATGATGAACTCCTATCTCTGCCTATACTATGATGTGAGTAGCAATTCTTCTCATTTATAAAGTAAAATGCAATAACAAAACAAGTCTAATCTTCTTAGGGTTCCCTGCTACATTTAATACTGCCATTTATTTCACATTGGAGATATCTAATTAAATAGATATAAAAAGATAAGAGGCAGATTAAATGAAGAGATTGGTTCTCTCAGATTGCATGCTACTTGCCCACAATTAAATTCTGTTTTGGGGCAGCCCAGGTGGCTCAGTGGTTTAGCGCCACCTTCAGTTCCAGGGCCTGATCCTGGAGACCGGGGATCGAGTCCCACGTCAGGCTCCCCTGCATGGAGCCTGCTTCTCCCTCTGCCTGTGTCTCTGCCTCTCTCAATCTCTCTCTCTCTCTCTCTCTCTCTCTCTCTGTGTGTGTGTCTTCATGAATAAATAAATAAAATATTTTTTAAAAATTCTGCTTTTGCCTTTGACTACACAGACTTTCTTGGATTATACAAGGCTATTCATTCTTCATTGTGTTGTATTTTTATGGTGAAGCCACCACGGAGGTCCCCAGTCTTTAGTAAGAAAAGGAAACTTTTTAATGTTTAGGGACCTTGAGACCAAAAATGTTTGTTTCAGTGGAAATCATATCTGAGAAGACCTGGGATGAATGTGGCAATGAGGGGCAAATACTGATTTAGAGAGTAGACAGTTTAGGTAAAGGGAAGGAGCAGAGATGAAGAAGCCCTAAAGCATTGGAAGAAGCCAGGGGCCAACTACTTCCTCCACTACTGAGAATCAGCAGGAACTAAAGAAAACAGGAGTGTTGACAGCTGACTCAGCAACAAACCAGATGAAGACTCTTGAGCTCCTTGGTATCTTTCTTCTTCCCTCCTTTCCTTTCTCCATATCTTCCAGTCATTCTTCATAGACCTTGTTTCCAATATTGATTGAGCAATGCCTTGTTGCCAGACTTTGGGCCAAGTGCTGGGGATATAAGGTGACAATGACATGGAGAAGCTAACTGATACTTATTACAAAAGTATGAGAGGGTGAGGACAGGGTTAAGAATACGTTAACCCTTCTCAGATATAGGGGGAGAACATGGTGGTTTTAGGGGTTTGCGAGAGATACACTTTGATTTGAACCCATAGTATTTGGTAGTGTGTACTGGAGAGAGCAGAGTAGCAAAGGGGTGCATTACAAAACACAGTGTTGAGAAAGTTCAAAAGATAAGCAGGGACTGGTGGTAAAACTGTTCAAAAATATATAATAATTTGGACATTATCTGGAGGACAATGGAGACCTGTTTAAGTATTTTAATTAAGAACTGACATGATTAGATTTGGGTTTTTGCAAGATCACTTTGGCGGCCATATAGAGAGAATCAAGAGGAAATGAAATTTATCTATTTATTAAAATATTGAAATTGGTCAGGGAACATCTTATAGGCAAGACATCTCTTTATTTACTTAAAAAAATTAAGAGACATTTAAGGTTTTGTTTTGTGACTTAGAAACACCATAGTTTTTTTAAAAAAAGGAAATACCATAATTAAGACAAAAATACTAGAAGGGGCAACCATATATGAGCATGCATGGAGCTTCTCAGATTTGAGAATGATTTCTTTATCTCATAGATCTCTAGACATACACACACTTTCTGTCACTAAAACAATTATCATTACCATTTGTATTTGTTCTAAAAAATAATGTTTTACCTAATAGAAATGGATCCATACAATGGTTTGTCATGGTTACTTGTCAAGGCTTAACCAATAGCTCCCATTTTATTTTATTTTTTTAAAGATTTATTTATTTATTTATTTATTTATTTATTTATTTATTTATTTATTTATTCATTCATGATAGACAGAGAGACAGAGAGAGAGAGAGAGAGAGAGGCAGAGACACAGGCAGAGGGAGAAGCAGTCTCCATGCCAGGAGCCCGACGTGGGACTCGATCCCGGGACTCCAGGATTGCGCCCTGGGCCAAAGGCAGTGCTAAACCGCTGAGCCACCCACGGATCCCCCAATAGCTCCCATTTTAGAGTCATCCTTGGTTATGAAGACCAAGAGCATTTCAGCCTGGCTCTAATCTATTGCCTGGGGCCCCCAACTGATAATAGTGATCATTCATCATGTTTGTAAATGTACTGGTTTTCATCACAGGGCCATTATTTCCTGCTTAAAGATCTTTATCAACAGTACAGTTATAAGAACAACTTCAAGGGACTGATAGGAGTTTGCACATTAGAGCTTTTCTCTCCCAGACCAGTCATGGAGTCTGCATTTGGCTTTGCTTCCTCAGGAAAACTGTTTGTAGTGCAGAATTATCACACAATTTAACACAGCTGGAACCCTGGCCTCAAGAGAGACCAGAAAAAGATTGGGAAAGATAAATGGTAGGTAGGTCAAACATAGGCTAAGAAAGGGACCTGGAGAACTGGAGAATAAAGCGCCTCATTATAAGTTTAGAGATACTTTAAACCTCTTAAATTTTCTTTTCATACTCAGCTAAATTCTACTAAGACTGCACAGTAGTATTATTTGATTATGTCATCCTGTGACCACATTTAATATAGTTTTCTAAATGCATTTCTAACTTATTACCTCTTTTCATCTTTGCACTTTCATTTGAGATGCAGAGTATAATATATTCTTGTCATTTGTCATTTGAAGACAATGAGGTGCAAAAATATTAAATAGCTTATCCAAGGTCATATAATTAATGAATAACAGAAAAAGGATAAGACTCCAGTAAAAGTCTTAATCCTAGCCTCTTTCCACAGAGTAGTGATCAAAACAGATTTGTATATAATCATTAAGTTCTGCAAAGAATTAAAAACAAAGAGTCATTTGATCCATTGTCTGGGGTTTGATTATTTCAGCATCACTCCCCACCACTACCACCTTTCTAGCAAAGATGAGGAAAATATTAGAATTTCTTATCAAAAACTGATTTTCTTGCTTTTCTTCAGTAGTTTTCTTCTCCTTGATTTCTGCTCCTATTTTATCCCTTCTCTCTATTTCCTTTTGAGTTCAATTTGCTCTTCTTTTTCTAACTTTTAAGGTGGAAGTTTAGATCATTGATATTAGCTATTTCTTCTTTTCTGATATAAGTATCTAAAGATATAAATTTCCTCAAAGCACTGTTGTAGATTTATCCTACAGATTTTGATAAGGTATATTGTCATTTTCAACTACTCAAAAATAATTCCAAATTTTCCTTGAAATTTCTTTATTTGTCCATATATTTTAGAAGTCTATTTCAGCATAATATCCATATACATTAATATACATTAATACCCATACATATAAAGAGTGTCCCAGATGCATTTTGTTACTGATTACTAATTTAATTCATTTGTGGTCATAGAACATTCTTCTTATGATTACAATCCTTTTAAATTTATTGAGAATTATTTATGGACCAGCACAGGTGTATCTTGGAGGGTGTTTCATGTGCATTTGGAAAGAATATGTATTCTCTAGTTGCTGAATGGAGTGCACTAAAATGCCAATTAGATTCATACTTATTTTATGTCTGCTTGTTTATGAATTACTGAAGCAGGGGCTTTGAAATTTCTAGCTCTTATAATGAATTTATTTATATCTCTTTACAAGTCTGTCAGGGTTGGGTTTTTATTTTGTGTATTTTGAAGCTCTTATTGTAGTTACATAGACAATTAGAGTTGTATTTCGTCTTGAAGAGTTGACTCTTTTAAATATACAGTCAATTTTTATTATTCATGGTAGTTGTGTTCTATGTCACTGTTAACACTGAGTTAGTTGATATTGAACCATTGCTTCTAGGGAAAATATACATATATATTTGCATATGTTTTATATATATATGTTAAAGCCTAAAAACAGCATGTCCTGATAGATTCTACTTTCTTTTCTACAAAACAGAAAATGAGTCTCAAAAGTCTTAAGTGACTTGCCTGAGGCCACACCACCAACAGATGCCAGAGTTAAAAATCTAAACGCTATCCATCTGGCCCCAGAGATGGAGCTTCTTATACTACACCACATTGCCCTCTACCATCTCTTTACTACAGTGATCTCAGTATGAAAGCTGAAAGACAAAGGAAATGCATTACTTTGTTCAGGCTCAGCTAGAAATGTGCATATCAGAAGACTAAAAATATTCCCCACTCTGCACATGTCCACAAGTGACCATAAAAGTTTGAGGAATATTAATATTCAGATTATAAATAAATTTTAGCCAGTAGCAAATTCACAATATGGAATCCACACAAACTGAGAATCAACTGTATCTCAATTGATAAGCAAAAAATTGATAGGTAATAAGTAATATTATTTGTTCTGAAGTCTATTTTATCTGACCTCAAAATAGCCATTTTACTTTTCTTATACTTAGTGTTTTTGCATGGTTTATCTTTTTCCATCTTTTTACTTGTAACTTAAGTATCTGCATATTTAGAGTGAGTTGCTTTTAGATAGCATATAGTTGGGTCTTGAATTCTTATAAAATGTGACAACTCTATCCTAACGTTTTATCCATGTATATTTAGTTAATTACCATTATGATTTATATATATCATGTTGATTTTTGTTTTCTATTTGTCATCTTTTACTCCTTCTTGCTTTCCTTTTTTCCTTTTTTTTTTTTTTTTTTTTTTAGATTTTTGCATTAAGTGATTTTTAGGATTACATTTGTCTTCCCTTGTTTCTTATTTCTATACCTCTTTGTTTCTTTACTGTTTTCTATTGGGCAGAGCCTCATGTGGGTCTTTGAGCCTCTTAAGAAGTCCATGAGGTCAAAATTAGTTTCACAGTAGTACTAAGAGTCATTTAAATTTTCCCCTCTCAAAAAATAAAAAAAATAAAAAATAAATAAGTTTTCCCTCTCTTTACTTCACAAATCTACCTGGGGTTTTTGAGAAGATATATGCCATGTCATGTTACAACGGATTAAAGGTGAAGGAGATTTGAGAATCTGTCTTTTCTTAGGCTAACATTAAAGAGATTTCCAAAATGTGAAGTAATGACACGCTTTTAACTATTTTTTGTTTTACCAGATATAGTAATTTTTCCTTAAAATATGTTTTATATATATATATATGTTAAAATGAGTCTATTGTTACTATTTTTAAGCAAACACTTAAAAATTAATTTATGATGTGATAAACTGATAGATAAAAACTATACCAATAAATTCTTTAGAGTCCTCAGTAATTTTAAGACCCAAAGGCCTTGTAAGATCAAAAGATTGGAGAAATGCTGCTCTGTTTTATCAGAAGACTTTCTAATTTATTACAGTCTACTTGCAAATAATATCATGCTGTGTAACATATAGCATAAGAGAACTGCAATAATATCTTTTTTAATCTTCCTTTTTCTGTGCTATTATTATTTTTTAATTTAAATTCAATTTAATTAACATATACTATATTACTAGTTTTTGAGGTAAAATTCAGTGATTCATTGGTTGCATATAGCATCCAATGCTAATTACTTCATGTGCCCTTCTTAATGCCCAACACCCAGGTATCCCATTCCCCCCACCTACCTCCCCTCCAGCACCCTCAGTTTGTTTCTTATAGTTAAGAATCTCTTATGGTTTGCCTCCCTCTCTGTTTTCCTCTTATTTTATTTTTCCTTCCCTTTCTTTATGTTTATCTGTTTTGTTTCTTAAATTCCATATATGAGTGAAATCATATGGTATTTGTCTTTCTCTGACTTATTTCACTTAGCATACTATCCTCTAGTTCCATCCATGTCATTGCAAATGACAGGATTTTGTTCTTTTTGATGGCTGAAACATATTTCATTATATATATGCGTATTTATATGCACTACTTCTTCTTTATCCCTTCATCTGTCAATGGACATCTGGGCTCTTTCCATATTTTGGCAATTATGGACATTGCTGCTATAAACATTTTTTGGCTATATGTGTCCCTTCAAATCACTATTTGTACCCTTTAGGTAAATACCTAGTAGTGCAATTGCTGGGTGGTAGGGTAACTCTATTTTTAACTCTGAGGAACCTCCACACTGTTTTCCAGTGTGGCTGCCCAGTTTGCATTCCCAACAACAGTGTAACAGGGTTTCCCTTTCTCTGTATCCTCACCACCAATATCCGTTGCTCCCTAAGTTGTTAATTTTAGCCATTCTGACTTGTGGGAGGTGGTATCTCATTGTGGTTTTGATTGTATTTCCCTAATGGCAAGTAATGTAGAACATTTTTTCAGTTGTTCTTTGGCCATTTGCTTATCTTCTTTGTCTGTTCACGTCTTCTGCCCATTTCTTGACCAGATTTTTTTGTTTTTTTGTGTGTTGAGTTTGATAAGTTCTTTATAGATTTTGGATACTAGTCATTTTTCTGATAAGGTATTTGCAAATATCTTCTCCCACTTTGTAGGTTGCCTTTTAGTTTGTTGACTGTTTCTTCTGCTGTGCAAAAGCTTTTTATCTTGTTGAAGTCCCAATGGTTCATTTTTGCTTTTATTTCCCTTGCCTATGAAGATATGTCTAGCAATAAGTTGCTGCAATTGAGCTCAAAGAGGTTGCTGCCTGAATTCTCCTCTAGGATTTTGATGCATTCTTGTCTCACATTTAGATCTTTCATCCATTTTGAGTTGTTATGTATATGTAAGAAAGTGGTCCAGTTTCATTTCCTGCATGTGGCTGTCTGATTTTCCCAATGCCATTTGTTGAAGAGACTTTTATACATTGGGTATTCTTTCCTGCTTCGTTGAAGATTAGTTGACCATAGAGATAAGGGTCCATTTCTGGGTTCTCTATTCTGTTCCACTGATCTGTGTCTGTTTTTGTGCCAGTACTATACTGTCTTGATGACTGTGGCTTTGTAATATAGCTTGAAGTCCAGAATTCATGATGCATCCAGCTTTCTGTTTCTTTTTCAACATTACTTTTCTATTTGGGATCTTTTCTTGTTCCATACAAATTTTAGGATTATTCGTTCCAGCTCTGAAAAATGTTGATAGTATTTTGATAGGGATTGCATTGACTGTGTAGATTACTTTGGGTAGCATAGATATTTTAACAATATTTATTCTTCCAATCCATAAGCATGAAATGTTTTTCCATTTCTTCGTGTCTTCCTTGATTTCTTTCATAAGTGTTCTAAAGTTTTCAAGGTACTGGTCCTTTACCTGTTTGGTTAATGCTAATATTATTATACATTTTATTTCTATGTATGTTATAAACTCCACAGAATATTAAGGTTTTCTCTTTAAACAGTATTACCATATTTACCATTTCCAATAATCTTCATTTCTCTATGAAAATACAAATTTCCTTCAGGTATCATTTTTCTTCCACCTGAAGAATTTCCTTTAATACTTCCTGCAGTATGGCCTGCTGTCAGTGAGTTTTCCCCAGAGAGGGAAATCCTTAAAAGCTATAATCTCAGTTAGTTTTGATGAGTGACTAAATTACAGCAAACATAGCAAATGGAAAAGAGATTTTTTTTTTAAAGATTTTATCCATTTATTCATGAGAGACACACGGAGAGAGACACATACACAGAGACACAGGTAGAAGGAGAAGCAGGCTCCATGCAATGAGCCTGATGTGGAACTAGATCCTGGGATTCCAGGATTACACCCTGAACTGAAGGCAGACACTTGAATGCTGAGCCACCCAGGCATGTCCGATGAAGAGAGACATTTTAGAACTATAGTTGGCAATATTTGGCAGCTGATTGGATGGATGGGGTGAAGTATGACATGCCAAAATCTCTATTCCATATTATAGTCAATGTAAAAACTATAAAAAAAGTAAATATTGAGAAGCCATATTCAAAAGTATTATTATTTTTAGATGATAAGATTGTCATCTGGAAAACCTAGAATTCACTAAAAAATCACCATCTTTAATAAATGAATTAATGTGTATATGAAATCAATAGCTATCCTGTATACAAGAAATAATCTATTAGAAAACATAGTGGCAGGGATGCCTGGGTGGCTCAGCGGTTGGACATCTGCCTTTGGCTCAGGGCATGATCCCGGGATCTGGGATCAAGTCCCACATCGGGCTCCCTGCAGTGAGCCTGCTTCTCTCTCTGCCTGTGTCTCTGCTTCTCTATGTCTCTCATGAATAAATAAATGAATAAATGAATAAATAAAATCTTTTTAAAAAAGAAAAAACATAATGGCAAACAACAGCAGCAACAACAATTAAAAATTATTTTTTAAAAGATTTATTTATTTGAGAGAGTGTGTGCATGCAAGTGGGGGGAGGGGCAGAAGAAGGAGAGAGAATGTCAAGCAGACTCCCTACTTGAGCATGGAGCTAGAGGGGGAGAGTGTGGGAGGCTTGATTCCACAACCCATGAGATCATGAGCTAAATGGAAATCACAAGTCAGATACTTAGCTGACTGAGTGACCCAGGTGCCCCAAAAACAATTTAAATTTTCGATCAAAATAGAATAACTATTTAAAATACCTGAGGTAAAGAACAACTAATAAGAAATGTAAAAAGCTGATATAAAGAAAACTATAAAAGAATTGAAAGAAATGATAAATAACTGAAAAGTTATATCTTGGAATTTGAGGCTTAATATTGTAATTTGTCCATTCTCTTTAAATGAATTTATAAGTATAATTAATTAATAATAAAAATTCAAGTGGATTAATTTGGTGACTTTATTCTAAATATTTATTGTGAATGAATGAGAGTATGATATAAGCTTTTTTAAATGTTAAGGAACCTTGTCCTTTCAAATATTAACATATATTATAAAGTCATAATGGTCCCAGTATAGTAATGATTATTTAGATTAGTGAAACAGAATAAAACTCATGGCTATATTTAAGTTCATATCAGGATTTATTATGTGATGAATGTGGACCAAATTGTTAGGAAAATAAGAGATTAATAGTATTGAACAAGAGCTGCTGTTTGGAGAAAAAATAAAATTACATCTATATTTCATAATACATGTAAAAATAAATTTCAAATAGCCTAAAGACTTCAATTTAAAGTAAAACTGTGAAATTACTAGAAGAAAAATACAAGTAGACATCTGTGTGATCTTGAATTTGAAGATTTCTTAGCATAATAACAAAGAAAAAAACATTAAGAAAATTACTTATTTTGGTTCATTTAAAATACATGACTAAAAATATTTAAAGCCAAATACTATAAAATTCCATTTATGAATTTAAAATGAAACCAGCAATTTGTAAAATCCTATGATGGACAAGGGTTAGTTTTAATGCATATATGAATTCAATTCACTAGTCAATATGGAAAAGATGTCTATACATTAGGTAAAAAATTGGATAAAGCATATAAACTGGTAATTTGTTGAATAGCAAAAACAATTCATGAAGTAATATATGACAAGATTTTTTGGCTTTAGTAATAAGAGAGGGTTATTAGAAATAAGAATTAAGCCACTAGAAAGAGCATGCAGGATAAGTTAGAGAAAACAAAACCCTAAAAGAGAAGCAAGGAAAATGACAAAGATAGGATGTATAATAAATTGAAATATTTTTTATTATAAACACTTCACTATTGTGGGGAAATACACTGTCTTGCTACAATGAAGACAATCTGAACCATGTAATTTTCTTTGGCTAAAGAAATGTCTAGTTTAGGCAAAAGTTTTAAGAATCACTTTGTTCTTTGCAAGATTTTCTCTTTATTGGCTACCGTGATGGAGATTATACCAAATAGAGACTGCTGAGGGGTCATACAACAGACATCTAGCCAAACTACAGTGGAAATGTAGTCTTGGTAAGAAATAGACCTTTATTATCATCAGCCCCTGAAATGATGGGATTGTAACTCAGCATAATCTAGTGTGTTCTGGTCTACTTAATATTTCTGATTTCCTTTTGGAAAGTTGACTGACACATAGAGTAGATATTCTAAGCAAAAAAGATACTCTACCTGAAGAATATGTACAAAGAAAAGAAGGTTTGGTAGGAGAGAAATATTAAAAGATTGGTTTGTCATAAGTAGAAAGGTTTAATAGAAACTGATGAGAAATAAATGTAGGGAAAAAAAATATATATATATATAATAGAGAGTAAAGTGCTATACGCCAGAATTAGGGGTTTGTATTTAACTGAAGACTTTTTTTTTTTTTTTAAAGATTTTTACTTTGTTTATTCAGACAGATAGAGGAAGAAGCAGATAGACAGAGAAGCAGGTTCCTCACAGGGAGCCCAATGTGAGACTCAATTCCCAGACCCAGATGACTCCCTGAGCCAAAGGCAGAGGCTCAACTGCCAAGCCACCCAGATGTCTCTTAATTAAAGACTTGAATGGCAGTGCTTCAATTTGGAGACACTACTTTTTCTTCTTCCTCATTATTTCTATTAATTATTATTATTATTATTATTATCTGAGGTATTTATATAGGAAAAGGCATAGTTAACAATGGAGAAGTGGCACTCCAAATTATCAGTGGGTAAATATGTTTCATACTACCTCTGTTCCAAATAAAGTAATCATAAAACTCATATGACCCTTGGAGTTTTTACCAATGGAATCCTAATAACACTTTTAGCATGTCAACCATCCATTTTCCAAGGTGTCTAAAGAATGGAAAGATATCCACAGAGAATTCAGGTAACAGTTATGTGCTAGTATAAAGCTTTTTATATTATATATAAGACTAGAATGCAGGTGCCCACTAATAAAGTACACTGGCTCAGCAGTTATAAAGCTTGGAGTTGCTATTTTTGTGCAAAGATTTCAGACACATGGTGGGAGACTGAGACATAAACTGTGTTTGCCTCTTTGGATGGTAAATGACATGCTACTTTGCAGTGTGTTTAGTGTGAGAACACTGTGAGGCTATGTGCAGGTCACAAGTACCAATAGTAGCATAGCAGCTTTGAGATAGCCTATGTGTGAATACCAACTGCTTCCATGCCTTTTCTTTTTCACTATTTAATGTCACTCTTTTTCTTTTCTAAAAATTTTTTATTTAAATTCAATTTGGTTAATGTATAGTGTATTATTAGTTTCAGGGGTAGAATTTAGTGACTCATCAGTTGCGTGTAAGACCCAGTGCTCATTACATCAAGTTCCCTCCTTAATGCCCATCACCCAATAATCCCATCCCCTTCACGCCCCTTCAGCAACCCTGTTTCTTATAGTTAAGTCTCTTAAGGTTTGCCTCCCTCTCTGTTTTTATCTTATTTTTCTGTCCCTTCCCCTATGTTCATTTATTTTGTTTTTTAAGATTTTATTTATTTACTCATGAGAGATACAGTGGGAGAAGCAGGCTCCCTCTGGGGAGCCTGATGCAGAACTCAATCCCAGGACCCTGGGATCATGACCTGAGCCACAGGCAGACGATCAACCACTGAAGCCACCCAGATGCCCTATATGTTTTGTTTTTTAAATTTCATATATGTCACTTTATGCTTTTTCTCAACTGCTTTTCTAACCTTTGCTGTATGCTTTTCGTCTTCTGACTTCCTTAAAGTCTGTGGACACCATGTTTCTGTCTTTAGCCATCGTTCTTTCTCTGCATAATTTTTCTAGTTGGTTCTCCCAGGAGTTCAGTATCAGATACATTTGATAACACCCACTTGTGTGTCTCTGGATCAAACTTTTCTAGTGAGATCCAGGATTGTATCTTTATTTCCTTGACATCTCAAATTCAAGTTGTCCTAAATGAGTTTATAATTATTCCTCTAATGCAAAACTAATGGTATCATTGTTCATCAAAACACTAAGTCAACAGCCAGGATGTTGCCCATAAGATTTCTTTTCTTTTGCTTCTTGTATTTTATTAGTTTTAAGTCCTATCAATCACTTTCCTTGAATATTTCTTGCCTTTGTCTCTTCTCCATTTTCCATCTGAATTGATCCTTATCCCCTCTCACATACTCTATTGTAATAAACTCCAAAGCTCTCCATGGTTCCAAACTTCTCCATCTCTGATTTATCCATTCTCTATAGCAAGAATTATGATTTTAAAACACAAATCAGGTACAATGATTTCACTTTTTAAAACTTTCTGATATTTATACATTACCTAGTCCACAGCATTCACAAAGCCCTTTGTGGTCTGTTGTCTTGTGGACTTCTAAGCTTATACTCATGTCACTTGGTGCCCTGAGAGCAAACACATTGTACTGCTTCACAACTATTGGCAGTGCACATGCTTCTCACTTAGAAATCGCCCTCTACTTACCGCTCACCCACCAGTCTGACTCTTGCTCTCATACACAATCAGCCCAAACACTCCCTGTGCAAAGCCCTGGGTGGAAAGTACTTGGATGTTGGGTTGTCACTGTATCTTCTTTCCCCTACCCTCAGTTTAGCCATTATCATAGGCAGTCCTTTGTTTACTGATCAATTTTTATAATAGATCTGTATGTTCCTTTAGGAAAAATATATGTCTTCATATATCCAGGACTCAGCTCAGTATCTGGAACATAGTAATAAATAATTTAAAAAAAAAGTGTTAAGTATATAAAAGAATAAATAAATGCACAGATTTTTGGCTTTATTTTTTTTAATTTTTAATTTATTTATTTATGATAGTCACACACACAGAGAGAGAGAGAGAGAGGCAGAGACCTAGGCAGAGGGAGAAGCAGGCTCCATGCACCGGGAGCCCGACGTGGAATTCGATCCCGAGTCCCCAGGATCGCGCCCTGGGCCAAAGGCGCCAAACCGCTGAGCCACCCAGGGATCCCTGATTTTTGGCTTTAAAATATCAGTATATCTGCTTTTCCTGCTGTTGTAGGAACAATAGTTTGAGAATATCTTAGAGACTTGTTAATTTTATTTGAGCATTAGATTAACAAAGTCATGGCACCTTAAACTGGGGTGGCACTAATAGTACTGGGTAAGGGCTGGCAATGCTAGGTTTCTTGTGCTTATTTGTACTTTTGCATATAATTAAAAATCATTTTTCTGTTCTAGTTAGTGTCTTGGGTGCCCAAAAAGACAAAAGTGATTGACATTAAAATGGTTTTCTTTGATATTCTAATCAAATTTAAAAGATTCTTTAGGTCTTTTGAGAGAAAAAAAAAGTATTTATTTTTCAATGAGTAAAATCTCTATTTTTTTTAATAATCTGTATAAAATCTGTTCTTTTGATACAGTAACTGACATCTAGGTTGGTCTGAAAATGGTTTCTATTTTAGGCAATTCAGACCTTACAAGTCATATAATGATGCATTTCCTAGGTTCCTGGGACGTGGCATCAGAAAGTACTCTGAGGTGAAGCAGGGTGGTGGCGGGGGAGTTGTTTTTATTTAATAAAAAAATATTGTTATACAAAAAACGAAACTATTATTTCAAATAAGGCATGTAAGGATTTGGTTAGATCTGACTCAAAAGAAAATGAATAAACTAAGTTTGATTCAAAAGCTGCAGACTTTGCCTAGTTGTGAAGTAAAGGTTTCTGGAGGTTGTAGCCATGGCAACCAGCACTGAGGGAGCTAAGCTTTGAGTGCCCTTGTCCTCCATCACTGTCAGGTTATAGATCCTCTATCTAGAGGAATGGTATTGGCAAGTTGGTAGTAAGAAATTACCAATTGAACCATTTACCACCACTAAATTTGTAATCTGTATAATTAACTAATGGTTATGAGTCTTAGGTAACTTCCTATCAGATTAAAAATTGGAATGGTTTCCGATAGAAAAATCAAAGTTTTTGGTTGGCCTTTTAATATATATGTTTGTTTTTCTTTTTCAATTCATTGTGTTTGCACATGAGTCTCCATTTATATTGGGGAGCAATTATGGTCTTACCATAAAGAGTGTCCTGTCATTGCCTCTTGCACCTCTGTCTTGACTACTCCCTCAACAGCCCCACACAACAAATTGTTAGCATGGTAAGAGAAAATTGATAGCACAACGCTTTGCTCAATGTAGGGAAAAGACCCAGGAGGACACACTATCCTGATCAGGAGGTTTGTCTGGAGTAAAGATTAGATCCACCAGCTCTTGAAAGGTAACAGTTTTTGAAAAGGAATTTTAGTTTGGACTTTCCAAAGCCTTCTTTCTTACTTCTTTACTACCGTCTACCCCCTTTGCATTCTCATCCTTAGAATAAGCATATAATAAACTCTCATGGATTGGTTGTTAACCTTTCTTAATGACAGTGAAAGTAGGATAAAATGTTGGAAATACTAGAAAAGTGGAATAATAGTAATTTTGTAATACCTTCCAGTGAGACTTTGTGCTGAATACTTTATATACTACTAGTTCTTTTAATTTTCAGTGATCCAGTAAAACATTATTATCTCTGTATTACAAATAAGGAAATTGAGTCTCAAGAATGTTTACCAACTTGTTACAAGGTCAATAGCTAACATGTGTCAGAACTATAACTTGAACCCAGACTTTGCTGTCTCCAAAGTCCTGGGTTCTTAACCTCTCTACTGCTTCCCCTCTGCAGATCTATAGGGAGTTTAGCTGTCAGATTGATATTAACATGACCCTTCTCTTCTCAATAATTCCTTTCGAATTCCTATTTTTTTATGAAGCCAAGTTTCGTACTTTAATCAGTAAGTATTTACTGAATGCAGACTATATGTCAGGTAGTATTTTAGGCATTTAGAATATTTGTGAAGAAGAGAAATTAGCACCCTGACCTTAGGGATCCTGTGGATTAGGATCCATTAGGGATTTAATGGAAGACAAAATTCAAATAAAAACACAAGCAAAGAAAATTTTTAGAGGTAGCAATTCATATTCTGATGGGATAAAAAGCAATGGAATGTGTCTTGAAGTGTGTATATACAATTGTGAGGGTGGGCTATTTAAGAACATGATGCCATTAGGGAATAACTGCTTATGAAGGAAACATTTGCTCTAAAACCTGAGTGATGAGAAATAGACATCACATCATGGATTGGGCTAAAAGACTAACCAGGTAGAAATTCTGAAACACACCTGGCATGTTTTAGAAACTGACAGAAAGTACGAATCAAAGAAATGAAAACAGAATGGTACAATCTATGGCTGGAGAAGTGGACAAGGGTAAGATCATATGGGATAATGCAGACCCTGAGAAAAAGATGAGATTGTATTTTAAAAGCAAAGAGGAAAATTTAGAAGATATTAAGCAGGATAGTGGCATGATCTAATTTATGCCTGTGAAACAACCACTGCGGCTCTTGGGTGGAGAATGTATTAGGAAGCAATGGACAAGAACAGTTCAGGGAGATCTGTGAAGAAATTCTTAGGGTAATCTGGATTAGAAATCCTGGTAGTGTGGACTAGGCTGATGACAGTGGCACTGGAGAAGAATGGACAGATTCGGGGTACATTTTGAGGGCACTGCCAATAGGTCTTGCTGGTAGATTGGACATAGAAGTTTAAAGGGATAGCAAAGAATTAAGGGTAACTATCAGGCAGCCTGGGTGGTTCAGTGGTTTAGCGCCCCCTTCCGCTCAGGGCATGATCCTGGGGACCTGGGATTGACTCCCACGACCGGTTCCCTGCATAGAGCCTGCTTCTCCCTCTGCCTGTGTCTCTGCCTCTCTCTGTGTGTCTCATGAATAAATAAATAAAATCTTTTTTTTTTTTAAAAAAAAAGGGTAACTATCGTTTAAGGGCAACTCTACAGTTTTGGACTTGAGTGACCAGGGGGATGAATGTGACATTTACAGAAATTTGAACAACTGATCAAGAAGCAAGTTATACAATTGGAGCTTCATTTTAGGATTAAATCCAAATTCTTTAGCGTGGTACCTACCTACGTGTATTTATGTCTAGTTAGGTGCCACCTACATAGCAGTATTTAATAAATGTTTATGGGATTGACATAAGGAAAAGCCAGTGTGCTTACCGAGTTTTTCTCAAACTCAGGTGAAATCATTCACTGAGAAAAGCTTACTGATTCAAGAATTGTATTGCCCTGTTTTTGGAAAAGGTCAATTCTACCCCATTAATCACTAAATAGGCATAATCACTTACACTCTAAATTGTAAAATTGCCTCCTCATAATTCACCAGACTTCTGCAAAACCCCTATTAACCCACTGCAAGAAATATTCCCTTTCTAAGTGAATACAATACTTGTATATCAGCCAGAGCTAAAGAATCCTATTGTCACTTTATGAAAATTAGCTTTCTTTTCCCTTGAGGTAAATTGCAGATTCTTGCAAATAATATAAAATGTGACCTATGTTCCATATAATAAGGGAAATATCTCCAATCATCCAGATTGCTCAACAAGACAGACTTATTTTTTTCACTCATATTTTAATTGCTGTAATGTCAGCCTCAGAGCTCATTAAGTTTTTTAAGGCACCATATCTTGGGTGTAAAATACTTTTATTGAGAAAATGAATTTTTTCCTGCCTTGAGAATAGCTCCCTAATTAGAAAGCACATACCATTAGTGCAAGTATATCACATTAAACATACACTCTGATGAATTGATAATTCATCTCAATCTCAAGTTATAATCATTTTATTACCTTTCTGCAAAAAAGAAACCTCTACTGAAAGGAGAAAAGTACTAAGATATTTTGAAAAAAATAGGACTGTTTGTGGCTCACTGAGGTCTCCTGAATAATCATAGTTGCCTAGATGGCTTATAATAATTTGATAATTTTCCCTGATCCTGTCAGCAGCCAGTCAGCATTTGAACCTACTGCCTCCAACCTCCCACCCTACCAAGACTTTACATAACTGTTTAAAAATTATTTTGCTGTAATCTCAAAATTTTTAAACTGCTTTGAAGAGGCTGCAATAAAAGTTACATCTGTTATCATTAAAATATCCTCCATTTATTCTAGACGTTATGGTGATTATATGAAGAGCATGGTCTCTATCTTACCGCAGACGCTGAATAGCGCCAACAGAGAATAATTGTCTGCTGTTGTCACAGAATCAGCAGTTTAAGGCAGCATATAATACATTAGCTTTCAAATTTTCTTCATTAGAAACTCTCCCAGCTTAATTTACCCAACTGTATGGGGAGGTTAAAGATCTGCTGGTAAAGCACTCATCATTAACAGTGATTATTCATCATCACTCTTGAGTAGGCAAATTCCACTTTTGGAGGTTTTATCTGCTTAAGGAGAATTAATGGGAGCTGAGAAATCACAGGGGGAAGCTCCAAGCCCCAACTTTAATGCTGGGGACTTAAAAATGGAGAGGAACCTAGCAGTCTGTCGCAGGTGGGGAGACTTGTGTCCTTGTCAGAAAACAGAGGCAAGAAGTGAAGCAAGAGTGAGCAAAATGGCCTTATTTTATTGTTCCCCTCTGCTTAACATGCAGGTTTCATCCTGAATTTAAGCCCTTGACCTTCCCTTAAAACAACAACAACAACAACAACAACAAAACATTCACTTTAGAAAACTTGAAAATGTAAATCATAAATCGTCTACAGTTCAGGAATATACTTCACAAGGACCTGAGCCATCCTTTTGAACTGTAATCACCAAGAAAGAGAACACTCCAGTCTCCCATTCTCTCTGGGAAAGTAGGAGCCCCATTCTGATTATCAACAATTAGCAAATAGTATTGGCCTGATTACATTAATCAACCTTCTGTCTACTTTTTTGCAGATTTTTATTTGGAAGATCTTCATAAAAGCCCCAGTCTTAATTAGGATATGGATCTATAATATTCCTCTCTACTCTTTAAGCAGCTGAGAGAAATCGGTAAGGCAAGCGTCAGCCTTTCAAACTGGATCCTATAGACCATTTGCATGAGAATCCCTTGTATAAGTGATGAAATGCAGATTTCTGGACCACTCCAGAAAATTAAGCTAAGCTTAACCTATCTGGGCATGGGGTCTCAGAATCTCTAAAATTTCTCCTTTCTTTTACACACTAAAATCTGAGTATAACAGGGCACAGGAAGTCATTACAGTAAGCCTCCTAATAAAAAAGTAGAATATGAGAAAAGTCTTGAAAATATAGAGTTTGAAACAATGGAAAGGAGAATTTTAATTCTTTTGTGTAGTTAAGGAAGCATTGAGCAGAGGTTTTCAAGATATATTATATTGAAAAAAAAGATATATTGTACTGAGTCAGAAAAGTAATAGTAAATCACTTGATTTCTCTTCCTGTGTGCAGTTTTTCCCATAAAGAACCTCATCTACTGAGAATGTATTGTGCTCTTAACATTTTATGCTGAAGAAATTCCAGAATTTTTCTCACTTGTTCATTAGAACATTCAGTGAGTATGTTTAGCAATGCTGCTTTGTGTATTATTCCGAAGTTCTAGCTGCAACTAAAATATGTTTCTTCTTACTCTAGGCATTGGGTTGTGGGAAACAAGTGCTATAGGAGAAAAATAAAAATACTTTTGTATTTATTTCTCTAAGAGAAAAATTATGCTTATTATTTTAAGTTGTTTTTTAATCCATTGATTTCTGAAACAAGGAAAATGGTGTCCTGAAGATGCTTGAAAATTTCCCCTGGTTAACTGACTCTCAACGAGTGATTTGGTTAATTTTTGGAACCTCTCTGGAAAATGTTTTCTTTCTCTCTTGATTCATTCATCCCTGCATGAAGATAGATAGTAAGATAGAAGATAGATAGTAACTTCTATCTCTTTAAAATCTATTCTGAAAGAAGAAGATCTACTCTATCAACAACTATTCACATTAGACAGTATGGATTTATTTTTTATTTTTCTAGAGAGGGGGGAGAGGGGGAAGGGCAGAAGAAGAAAGAAACCTAGAAAGGCTCCATGTCAAATGCAGAGCCCAAAAGGAGGGCGCACATCTTAGGACCCTGAGTTCATGACCTGAGCCAAAATCAAGAGTCACGGGGATCCCTGTGTGGCTCAGGGGTTTAGCACCAGCCTTCGACCCAGGATGTGATCCTGGAGTCCCAGAATCGAGTCCCACATCAGGCTCCCTGCATGGAGCCTACTTTTCCCTCTGCCTTTGTCTCTGCCTCCCTCTCTGTGTTTCTCATGAATAAATAAATAAAATCTTAAAAAAAAAAAAAAAGGGAAAGGTCATTAAAAAAAAATCAATAGTCAGATGCTTTACTAACTGCTCCTTCCAGGCACCACTAGAAAGTATGAATTTATTATATATCACTTGTTTCTTTCTGAGATTTCCACTTTAGGAAATTTTCCATAATGGAATAAAACATTTTTCATCACTAATAAGTCATTCTGGTAGCAGGAAGCCTTTTCTGGTGCTTCTAAAATTTACCTGTCTCCTACCACACCACCTTCTCTAAAACAAACCTTTCCCTGAGAACAACTGTACATCCCAGGCCCTTCTTGGTACAAAGAAAGTGGCCCCCTCTTGGTAACCAATATGGAAAACCATGAAGGAAAAGAGGCAGAAAACCAGGTAAGGGAAATGATGATAAATAGCCCTCCAGGTTGGAACTTTTCAGTCTTGTTTCCCTATCCTTTCCCCCATTTCCTATCCACTGTCTCAAGATGACATATGTAGATTTGAATGCAGATTTTCCCTGCCAGAGTGTGCATGGGCGGGAGAACTCTGGCATGGAATGTGGGACCCGCAGATTGTCTCTGATCTGAATGAGTTGCCACATATGAAATGCCACACTATACAGAATAGAAAACCAGGAGAAAGCAAGCCCTCTAAAGAGAAGGCCTTCACACACACACACACACACACACACACACACACACAAATCTTCTGATAATTAGCAATAATTGGAGGAATACAGGAAATCATAAGTAGGTTGAATTGCTTTTGTTTTAATGTTCTCCTTGTTTGCATCTGTCCTGGTGTGGAAAGCCCCCCTCTGTGTGTGAAGCTGCACTACAGCCTTCAGTACAATTAAAGCCTCAGTGAGCGTCCGAAGCTTAAAGAGCTCAAACTGAGCCTTTGTTTTTTAGTAGATAAGCAGGGATCTATAACACACAGAGAGATGGGGAAAAACATGGTGGCCTAAGATACTAAGGCCACATGGGAGGCTTCTAGCACCCAGAAGAAAATAGCGTGCATGCTCAGAGAAATGAACTTTGCTGTGCTTACACATTGCCTACATAACTTGGGGCGGGGGGGGGGGGACAGAGGTGGGGGGGTAAAGCTAAAATCAGTTTTGCTGATTCATGTAATAAAATAACATACCTGGAGGCATTATGGTACTCTATGTGACTGTAGGACATGAGGAATAGGATGAGAGATAAGTACTAAGGAAGTGCAGACTGGAGGCTTTTGCAAGATGATCAGAGAAAACAAGAAGACATGGGCTCTGCAGACATACAGGAATAAGAACAGTAATAAAATTTTGCATCAGGACCTGAGAAGTGAAGATGCAGAAGTGGATCAGTGGAAGCCTTCAGGTTTGGCCGAGTCATCCACTTTTTCTTCAATATTCATTGAACAAGTGCTATAGGTCAAGGGTGCTAGAGCCAGAGGCTGCTGAGAATAAGACATGCTTACCATCCACAAGGATAGTAATATGGATGTAGAAACTGTTAATTACATTTAAACGGGATTCAAATCAATAAAAGAATATAGAGTACTACGAGGCCTAGAGGGAATGTGAGAAATGTCAAGAATAGTCAGAAAAGGGACTCCTGGGTGGTTCAGTGGTTGAGCGCCTGCCTTTGGCCTGGGGTGTGATCCTGGAGTCCCGGGATTGAGTCCCACATTGGGCTCCCTGCATGGAGCCTGCTTTTCCCTATGCCTGTGTCTCTGCCTCTCTCTCTCTCTCTCTCTGTCTCTCATGAATAAATAAATAAAATCTTTTTTTAAAAAAAGAAAGAGAAAGAAAGAAGAAAGAAAGAAGAAGAAAGAAAGAAAGAAAGAAAGAAAAAGAAAGAAAGAAAGAAAGAAAGAAAGAAAGAAAGAAAGAAAGAAAGAAAGAAAGAAAGAAGAAAGAAAAAGAAAAATAGTCAGGAAACACTTCCTAGGAAAGGAAACATTTTAGCCAGGGTTTGAAGCACAAATAGGGATTTTCCAGGCAAAGAAACAGAGAAATAGCAGTTCAGATTGAGGAAACAGCTCAGCAAGGGTATGTAGTATATGAGAATTATTTTGTGTAGGTAACACTGAATATTTCATTTATGGGGAAAAGACAGAAATGGATTGAGAGAAAAATAGGGAAGAAGAAGAGGCAGATTAGCAGATAACTGGGAGGCCAAGGGAGGTCTGGAGTTCTGCACTCTGACAAGTGTCGGCAAAAGTGATAGATGGAGGATGTGGACGTACAAGTCAGACGGTCAAGGAACAACACCAGCCGGGTGAAATCTGAGGTGAACATCATTCTGAAATGTAGCTCTGGGCCATCAAATAATTCTTTGATATTCACCAATACTCCAAATCACAGATACTAAATCCAGGGAGTTAAAAAGCAAATTCCTGCATATATGTACGTGGAAAAGATAACTTAAGAATGGGTTCACCAAAAAAAAAAAAAAAAAAAAGAATGGGTTCACCAAATCATCAAAATCTATTGAGCTTTTATTATGTGCATGGCAAGATACTACACACAATTAGTTTGGTGAAGTATCAATAGAGAACTTATAATCAAGCAAGGAAGAAGTTTGTGCATTTCGATTATTTTAAGAGACCAGAGCACACAGGCTAGTGTGCCTAAGGTACACTGAGGGCCTGTTAGGCACAAGGCAGTGGGTCAAATGTTTGTTTGGACTTTCCACAATGAGTGAAGTAGGGATATTGTCTAATTTAAAAATGAAAAATATGCTTTAAAGGCCTATAAAACCTCTCCAAGGACACCCAGAGAGTTTTTTGTGTCAGAGCCAAAATGAATTCAATTTACCTGATACTAACTTGCCTTTATTTTCTAATGTGAACTGTCTCAAATCAAGTAGAATATAAGTATTTGCAAGATAAAGAAGAAACCGAAATTTTTCTTAAGCTCCTTTCTTTTTAAAGAGGGCTGTGAGGACTTTTCAGGAAAAGTGCAAAGTGCAAGTTCAGGTGCAAAGATTTATGTAAAGAAAGGCTATTTAACTGTCTGCCCAAACCCTCAAATGGAGGCTTATACCAAACCTAAGTGTTACATTTATACTAGGCCACCAATAAGACTAGAATTCATTTCTGATGTGGACACATTCTTTCCTCATCAAAAAATTACAGAGAAATCAAGCAGAAAGTTGCTTGTTAACAAAAGCTGTGAGGTGGATGAGGCTCTAAATGTCTATCTAAAATACTATCAAGATAAATTACATTCAAATTGCATTCATCCAGCCAGGAATTCTAAATCACCTTGCTATAAACTATCATATTTAAGCACTGTGCTAGGTCTTGAAGGACAACTTGAAATCAAAAGATCAAACATCACAGTCACTCTCCTCAGAAGCTCTCAGTTTGCTTGCAGAGGCGGCCAAGAAATGACCATTTCATTATGGATACTCCTGGAAAAGCCCTTTACTCAAGGTGGGATCAGGTGGGGAAAGCTACAGAGACCGCCTGGAGTATGCAACACCTGAATTACATCATGAATAATAACCAGAAATTCTGGGAAGGAGGAAGAAGGGGTATAAGAGGAAAGGGAGTATTCAGACAGAAAAAAAGCAACTCAGCTCAGGACCTGGAGCAAAAAATAGCTTGAAATTTGTAGTTCAAGTAGTTCATCTTGGCTGGAGCCCAGTCTAAGTGTAGTGGTGGGTGCAGAAATGTGAGTCTGGGTTAGACAACAAAGAACACGTTGCATTCATTACATGGTGGTATATTTGTGGGAGGAAAGCAGCATTAACTTTGCAGATAAGGGGTTCCTTTATTTTTTAGAGCCAATTTTTCCCTTGAGTTTTTTTTTTTTTTTTTTTTGTCATGGTGTTATTTGTATATATTAATGTTGGTCATTCAAGTTTTATATTTCTCCAGTTATTGTGTTAATGCTGTGTTTCTGGTGTTTTGTCTGCAATATTTCCTTTTCAAATAAGTTTTTATATGGATTGATTCACAGTTGTTGATAATAGCCTTTTTTATTCACTGTGGTTAAATCACTTTTTTCGTTATAATGTTGATATTTGTGACAAAATCCTTTGTGGCTTTTTGTTGTTTTAAGATTTCATAACATAATGTCTAGATGTAGGTGGTTTTTAAATTTATTACTCTTTGCTACATTGAGTATAAATTTTGGCTTTTAAAAAATGAGTTCTAGAAAGTTTTCAGCCATTGTCTCATTTTATTCTAAAACTTTGATTAGATGTTTCATAGACCTTTTTACTCTATCATCGCTCCTGTCTCTTTCATAGTTTTCACATTTTGTTTTTCTATGCTGACTTTTGGGTAATTTCTTAAATAAGTCTTAAAATTTTCTAACACTTTCTTTGGTTTTCTTCAGTCTACCATTTAACATATTAATTAAATTAACATGACTTTAAATTATAATTTTCATTTCTAGGTTTTTTTTTTTGTTTTCAAAACTGTTTTGGAGATCTTTTATAGTTTTATTGCTCATTCTTATTTCAGGCCCCTATTTCTTGGGATGTATGAAAAATTAGTTTTTAAGTATGTGATGTATCTATTATCTGAGTTTTTACAGTTTTTATTGTAATGGCTGTGGTTTCCACTTGTTTTTGCTCTTAGCTTATTTCCTTATGAGTTTTGTGATTATTGACTGTGTTTATATTTCTAGAATATATTGGTTGGGATCTTTAGATACCTAAAGCAAAAGCTGGTACCCTAAAATGTATTTTCTACTATTTTTAACCAGCACTTCAGAGTATTGTCCTTCTGGAATCAACTTGAATTAAACTCTGGGACTAAAGGTTTCTGCTGTCGAGGATCATAAGGACTAGCTATGGTTTTGTATTTTGAGAGGAGGTTTTTGTTTTTGTTTTTCCTAACCCAATGCTAAGATTTGAGACAGGTTTTTTTCATACTTCTTCTACCTTAAGGAAAGCCATGGATTTATTTCTGGTCATTCATTATTCTGATAGGTATTTTAGGGTACCAATTAAATGTAGGGTACCAATTAATGTACCAATTAAATGATCTTCTGTTAGTCTCTCCACTTAAGGAGGCTCCTAAACTAATTCTCTTTGCATTTGAAACTCTTTACCTCTGCTCAAAGAGCATGGAAGATAAAAGTCAGTAGGCGTTGGCAAGGACTCTGAAAAGCAATGGCCAACTCCAGTGCTCTGATTACCTCTGTGGGTTCTGTTTTTACTAAAATTTTGGTCTCAGAGGACTCTTTTTATTCTTGGAGACCAGTAAATGCACTTAAAAATAAGCTTTAAAAACATTTTATTCCAGATATTTTAAGTTCTCAAGGGAGCATTATTAGGGTGCCTAGCCCAATATATTGCCATCATTGAACCACATGTCTTTTTATTTGTGGGTAGTTGGTAGACTTTTTTGGTTTGGTACAGTTGGCATTGTCAGAATTCCCATTTTCTTTAATGCATTAACACGTGATTAAAATGTTACTCATCAGAAAGAAAACGTCATCATCTTCCTTTTCATTTCTTGTAGTTGATGAATATTGTAATATCAAACTGAGACTAGAAATAAGGGAAAGAAGGCAGGATTATGATAATAAAGTGGGAGAGTTAGGTTTTTGTTTCAAGGAGTCTAAGAATAAATCTCACGGACAAAGGTGAATGAGTAAAGTGATAGAAGTCTATTAAACAAGGATATAGAAAAAGCTCTCAGGAGTGAGAGGGGTCCCAACAGGGTTGCCACTGGTGGCTTATGGGGGTTTATGGGGTTGGTCTTTCATTGAAAGCCAACCAGGGAACCTAAATCCTTTTAACATATCTATTGATACCACCAATGACCAAGGATGAGTGTCAACACCTTAAATGGCTTACTTCCTTTTTAGGGTCTGGTAATTCTTTGTTGGTCACAAGAAACTATTATAACAAGACCCCACTTCTGACACCTAGGAGAGGATGGTCTGGTTTATTTATCTCTGGTTTCCTTTCATTTCCACATTTTTGGGATCTTTGTGAGCCTGATTCCATGGCCCCCTACCTAGCCCTTCCTGTCCCTTACTCAATAACAGGTAGAAAAGTTGGCTTATATTGAAAGGGGGGGGAAGAAATAAACTCTCACATGGAGCTATTGCTCATTGAATACTCCTATAACAGAAAAGCATCTAATTAAGCTGAATATCTGAATATCTTCAGATATTCCAATAATGGTTTTCTGGCAAATAAAGAAGTTGTTGGTTGTCAGCTTTTAGAATGATGGAAGAAACCTAAGATGAAAAAGAATGGGTCAGGTCTCATTCTAGTGACCTGTCATCCATGTAGATCCTGCATCTGTAGTGTGATTTCATAATGCAGGAGCAGTGGGCAGAAAGGTGGAGCCTTTCTGTTACATGGATGAGCCAATATGCCACAATCTCCAACTGGAAAATTAAAGTCGTTCAATTCAGCCATTTGACCCTGTGGATTCAACAGAATCAATTCAAAGCAAAATGATGCCATTATTGCTGACATTGTAGAGGCCCAGCAGAACTAATGGAGGGAGGGGGTAAGAAATGCACCTCCTTAGAATTGCAAATTAAATATGTATGTAATATCCCCCACCTTTACTTTACCTCCTCCTCAAATCTGGCTCAGGGGATATTTGCAAAACACAGATTTGACAAGTGAAACATAAATAACCTATTTAGTTTCTTGGTAGCTAAATATATTTTTGTTGTTAACCTAGAGAGATGGCAAAAGAGAAAATCAACTATTTAAGTACCCTGTGGGTAGCCTGCTCAGGAAAATGACAAAACAAAATAAATGGCCGTTTTCATATTGCTCCCTAGTGCAGCTAGAAAGGAATGGTATTATTTCTTGAGTCTGACATCTATACTGGATTTCCAGATTGCTAGATTTTATGTGTATTTCCAAGTGTTATGTTTTTTTGCAATGTTCTTTGGAAAATTAACCAAAAAAAGACAAAGATTCACAAAATCTGTTTCAAACAAGTGGCCTATGGGAGAAAAAAGACAATATATTTGAAGAATTAAAACTGTAATCATCACAGATGTTTTTTAAACAGTGTTACATGGAACTGTTTTCTTAAAATAGCATATATCTGGATCAGTTATATAGTTAATAGCTAATAAAATGAATTTTCATTAAGTTCCAATTCCCTGTAGAACAGAATATATTTGCAGACAGCAATCATAGAAAATAGTGGGATAGTTTTCCTATTACAAAGTGATTTCATCTCTAAGGAAATCCAATGGCATCAGTGGCCTTGTGGTAGCTAGCCTATTCTTTCCTGGTTGGAGGATTTTAAAGTCCTCTGTCACTAAATTATTAAAGACTCCAATAATTGCAGAAATTTTTAAGCCCAAATAAAACACTAGGTCTGTTTTTAGAAGAATGTTTTTATTACAGGTTTATTTGATTTGCTTACATAAAGATTAGTAAGATCTACCTTATCAGTGCAAACTTTTATGGTTCAAACACTGAATATACCTTGAAGTCAAATTGTAAGAAATAGAACATGGTGCTAAACACAAAGTATAAAAAAACTGGTTTTTAGTTGTAGTTCCTCAACTAGCAAGTTGTGCAATCTCTCAATTTTCAGGACTATTCTGGACTTGAACTTCTTGAACTATGAATGGAGGAGATTCCTCCAAAGGCCTATACTCATCTAAACTTGGTAAGGCTTAACAAAATGTTACTAGGATGATTCAGTTGCAAAAGACAGAAACCCATATTAATGTGGTTTTTACTGAAAAGGGAATTGATTTACTGGTTAACTTGGCTAAAGATTCAGCGGTAGACCAGTTCCAGGGGTGGCTGGATCCAAGGTCTTCACTGAGGACTTCAATTTTTCCTTGCCTGTTTCTTACTTTGCAAATGCTTTCCTTTGCTTCTTCTTCAGGCCGGGTATTTTCATGAGTTAATTATGAAGTTCCAGATTTAATCATCCTACGAGTAACAATGCCAGAGAAAGAAAACATCTTCTAATGCTCCAACAAAATCCTAGAATTAATACTGATTTATCTGACTTGGGTCTTGTGTCCACCCCTGTCCTGTGGCCAAGGAAATAAAATTCTCTAATTCCTTAAGCGTGGGTTATATCTCTGCCCTTAAGTTGAGGAGAGAGAAATGCTCCTTCTTTTCAAACCACATGAACAGGATTATGTGGCTCCTATAAAAGAAAATTGAGGCTCTGTTACGGAGATGGAAAGGGAAAAGGTATACCTAGAAAGCAAAACAGATTCTCAGCACAGATGTTCCTTATTTGATAGAAAAATCAATCCTACTCATTTTTTATTGTTTGAACATTGAAATTATATTTGCTATGTTTCTGCACCTTAATTTTTTTAAACAGTACATATAGAAGGAATTATATACAGTTTTAAAAATCAGCATTTTGTAAACCTCAATGTAGTAATATCTTCAATAATCATCAGCATAAGCTAAAAGAAATTTAGCTACAAAATGCCATGTGAAAATTGAACTGGATCTTGGATTTTTCTTTAAAAAATGCTACAAAGTAGGACGCCTAGGTGGTTCAGTGGTTGAGCCTCTGCCTTTGGCTCAGGTCGTGATCCCTGGATCGTGGGATCCAGTCCCCCATTGGGGTCACCACAGGGAGCCTGCTTCTCCTTCTCCCCATGTCTCCGCCTCGCTCTCCGTGTTTCTAGTGAATAAAATATTTTAAAAGAATGCTACAAAGTTATTTTGGGGGCTAATAGGGAAAATTTAATATGGGCTATATGTTAGTGATATTGGTGATGATGTTTTGATACTGATGTTTAGTTATTGGGGAGCATAGCTCTCTTAGGGTATCTATACTGAAACATTTTGGAGTGGGTGGCTAGGATCTACAACATACTTGAAATAGTTAAGTAGAATAAACACAACACATATACTACTGTGTATATGTATGCACATATGTATCTATATGTAGATATGTATGCTTATATCAACTAAAGATATAAAAGAAAAAATCTATTTCATTTTTTAAACAACTAGGAATTGTGTTAACAATAAACATTAATACACAATGGGGTGGCTTTCTGAGTCATATCAATCTAGTCTTTATATCATTTTTTATTCTTCTATCCCATCATATTCCCTCAGCCAAAGAAAAATAGTACTGAGAGATCACTGTTCATGTCTGAAGACTCTGTTGTCAATTCATACCCATATCTTAGCCCTGCCAGTTACTATTAATAAGTTGTGAGTTATTTGCAGCTTCTATTCGATGAATGGTTCCAGAAGAATCAGTGAAATTTGGAATGATCCCTTTGCTGCTATGTAACACTAATATTTATTTTCTGAGCATTTGCTATATGACAGCATAATGTTAGATGATCTAATACCCCAAAGAAACCTATGATTTAAATAAGAATTACTGCCCCAATCCCTCCCCTAGTCAAATCACCATCATCTGTCTCTTGCCTGAATTGCTACTCTAGGCTCCCAATTGCTTCCAATATTGTTTCCATTGAAATGATCCTCTCCACAGTAATTAGAAGGGCATTCCGTAGGTCAGGGATGGGGATTTCTTTCTGTAGTCAGAAAATTCTGAGCTTTGGTCAATGCCTGGCATATTGATGGTGCTAAGTAAATACTGATTGAATGGATGGATGCCACTTAACTCTTTCAAAAAAAATTTAAAATATTTTATTTATTCATAAGAGGCACAGAAAGAGAGGCAGAGACTTAGGCAGAGGGAGAAGCAGGCTCTCTGTGTGAGCTGATGCAGGACTCCATCCCAGGATCACAACCTGAGCCAAAGGCAGATCTGCTCAACCACTGAACCACCCAGGCGCCCCTTATCAAACATTTTAATGGTTTACCTTTGTGCTTAATATGTATAAGCCCTGACCGTGGTTCACCATGCCTTCCATTAGGTTTTTTTTTCTTTTCTTTGCCTCTTTCTTCTGTAGTATGCTCTATTTAATTCATACTAGCTTTCTCTATTCAACCACACTAAATTTGTTGCTACCTTTGTTTTTCATAATTTTGGTGGGGAAGGGAGTGTGTTTCCTCTACTTGAAATGATCTGCCTCCAGATTTTCCATTATTTGGCTCTGTCTTTTCATACACATCTCAAGTCAAATGGCTCTTCCTTTTTATTAATTAAAGATTTTATTATTTATTCATGAGAGAGAGAGACAGAGAGAGAGACAGGCAGAGGGAGAAGCAGGCTCCATGCAGGGTAAAGGGCTCTTCCTTACAGAAGCCTTCTTGACTGCCACCCAATCTTAATTAATGCCTCTAGCTAGACACTGTTGATTACATCACCCCCATTTGTTTTCTTCATAGCTCTAATGAATGCACTTATTTTGAATGAAGAAATCATGGCATATAGAGGTCAATAGAACATATTTGTAATGATTTGAACCCAAATATATGTTGTTAAATTTTATGCATATTCATTTTCTATATGAATTAACTCTTGTGTTCCAACCAAAGCAAAACTTGGGCACATTAACAATTGAGTATACTGATTCTGTTTATCAGAATACTTTATACCCTCAGTTGTAGATTAAAGTAGAACAACCGAAGAGAAAAATAGTCTTAGCTTTGTTCCATTGAATTAACAGTTCTTAAACTTTTTCTGATGTTTCAGGCTGTTCTAGTCTATACCTTCTTTTGTTTTCTCTTGGAAACAGAAACCAAAAACAGTAATTAACATTCATTCTAGAACTTTAGTTGCAATGGATAACTCCTGAGCAAAATTCCATTTAGAGATAGACCAAGCAAGTCCCACAAAAATCCTGTCAGGCCACATGTGTTTGAGTACTTTCTTTTTCCTATTACTTGAGATATATGAAATTACACAAATGTGCCATTAAGTAGAAAGCATTAGAGTTTTTTTTTTTTCTTCACACAAATAAAGTGAGTTTATGCGGTAAATCAAAGATCTAAAGTTCCAACATCTGCCACACTTCAAAATCTTTTGACCCACACTGATTCATAATAAATTTAAAATAGTCCAAGGAGAGAGGCATGTCAGAATATCCCTCTTTTACAGATTAAGCCATTAAGGCACAGCATAGTAAGAAAGCTACCCAGGGAACACATCTATGTGGTTATGGACAACAAATAGGCCAGTCAGAGCTGGAAATTAAGTGTCTTGATTCCTTATTTGGGATTATTTCTTTCTTGTGAGATCGATAATAGTACCAATAAGAAAATGTAGAAAAAAAATTATAACAAGTAAGAGTATTTTAAAAAGTGAAAGAAAACAAAATCAGACTTTAAAAGTTTTAGAACATCAATATTTTGAATGAGATGCAGAGAGAAAAAATTTCATTGTTTTTAAGTACCTAAAATGAACATTAGAAGTAGCCATATTATTTGAAAAGCCATTGAGGCAGAATGCTTATTGGAGTAAAGGCCTGTATTAAACGTCCCTTTTAACATTTATGAAAACTTTACCCTTCCCGAACATCAGCTAAAGTATCTTTTTCTTGCTTCACTGAAATCAGAATTTAGACCTATGTGATAATTGAGTCTGAATAGCAGTAAATTTTACTCAGTTTGAGTCTTCTTACAAATGATATATGTGGATGAAAACGTATAAATTCAGATAATTATCTACATAGTTTTTCCTTCATAACTGTTAAACTCTCTGATGAAGATAATAATGAATAATAAGATGAATTTATAAGTTAGAATCCCTTTAAGAAACATGTGGCACAAATGACCATTAATCAAAAAAGATTATCTTCAAGGGTGTAAGGTACAAGGTAGCCTTCTTCCAATCTCCATCTGGAACTCCTTGTTAAGGGACCCAAACCTGAAGCTAGATACAAAACCAGTTTCTGAGGGCAATGAGCAGGGTGAAATAGACTTGGAGATGCAGAGCAGAAGTGTCCAGCAGAGTGATACTGGCAATGACAATGATGATGATAAAGCTAATGTTTATTGAGTAGTTGACATCTATCTACATCTCTACATACCATTTCACATCGTTCAACTCTATCCTTACAAATACCCAAGAAGTCAGTATTCCACCTTACAGGTGAAAAAATTAAACTATTGAGAAATTACTTGATATCTGGTGAATTTAATATAGATGTATTTGTGATGATCCTCTTCCTTAGGATAGAGACTCCATGAGGAAAGAAGAAACAAATGTCACTCTGACAGCATGAATTCCCCACAGAATATCGTTATGATTATTTTGGAAAAAGTCAAAACAGTACTGATGTATGTATTGAATATATATTTTGATTTAAAATATGCAATAAAGTACAGATAATTTTTTATAGATAGCTAGACCTAAGAAGAAGAATGTTCTGATATCAAAATTTGCCAAATGTTGTCTTACTGGATAAATCCAGCAAGTAAGCCAACAATGATAAGTCAGCCTACTGCCAGTCTTCTAGTTAAACCTTAGGAGGAGAAAAAACAAGAAGATACAATTGTTGGAAATAGCAACTTTAGAGTAAGTGAACCAGTAAGAAGCTAACCTTTTTCAGGCTTCTCGAGACCTGAGACATAACCCTTTTATACTGGCTCTCCTAGAATAGGAAAAAAGAAGGATCCACATAATGGACTCCTCCTTTGTTAAGTCATGGACACCACCATGTTTAGCCTGACCAAGACCATGGATGTGATGATAAGTGGGGGGAAAGCAGGGAATGGGTAATTGTTTTTGTTTTCTTTCTTGCTTGGAATATTGAACAAACTGGCTTTCCCTACTCATTTTGTTAGTGACTTAGAATAAACAAGACTCAAATTGAACCATATTTGGAGGGCTAGAAAAGATCTGGATAAGATAGCACAGAAAACTTTTTTTGTGGCAGTTTCCTAGGACCATTAGATACTAAATATTGAAAATGGATCTTGTACCCACATGTGCTATCAAAGTCCATCTCCTTGCTACTTTTACTATTGTTCTCCTAACTTTCTTCTGCATCTACATGAGGAAAACAAAGTGCAATTAACAACAAATTGCTGGTTTTCATATATTGTGAAAACTGGTTACTCTGTTTCCCATTCTACCATGTTCTTTAAGGATATTATAAAATGGGTATGAAAAATAACCCCATGGGGCATGAAAGTGAGTGACTTAGAATGGAGAAGTGTAAAAACAATCTTATCTAAGATAGTTGGCACAAACTCCCTTCTCTGGAGACTTTAACATAGGCCTCTTTAAAGTTTATATAAGTTGCTTATATAAATGTAGTAGTATCATATTTGACCAGAAAGTATGAATAATGCAGACATCCCCAAGTCCTTCAAGCCTGATACTCAAGGACTGTGAAGATTCATGACTCAAAATTAACAAAACCATATCCACATTGGCTGTACCCATGCCAGCCTAGATATTGCCTCTGTAGGTTTTACTTCTCTATGGAATGGGTATAGAAATCTGGAGGGATTTTCTGGAGATTGATAAAGTAACTTGTAGAAAGTACTCTTAAATCTCCACAGGTTCTTATAATCAATTCATTTTTCTATAATTTATTTTACCAACTGAAAATTTGCAGGCCATATCACCACAAAAATATCTGGTCTAGTTTGGTACTTGAGAGATGGAAGTGTCTTGTGTGCTATTTTATTGATAGAACATTTTGGTTGAACTCCATGGAGAAATTGAGACCGTGAAAGAAATTATTACTTTCCTAGAATTACACTAAGGGGAATGGCACCACTTTATGGATCTCTTAGATGTTACCATATAACACAGTAAACTCTCCCACCCCCTTTGGAAAACAAAACAAAACAAAACAAAACAAAAAACAAACCACTATGACGAGAATAGACCTATAGAATTTTCTAATATCTTCTTTCTACACTTTTTTGAGATTTAAAGTACTTGCTTTTAACTATGTTCTGAATTCTTAAAGAGCCGAATGTTGACAATAATGTCCTAACCCATCTAAATAGGATGTCTTGGCTTCCTCTAGAGCATGCACTCACTTTTCATGTATCCCAGTGAATCTGCTTGGATTAAAAACAAATCAAAACAACTCCTGAATGGAAAACAGACGGCTGATATTCAGCTTTCCTTGCTGGCTACACTCGGTGCCACGAAGCATTACTCACGAAATGGGCTTTCTTCCTGGTGTTGTTTTCCTTCACATTTCAGTTACTGAGTCTGTGAATATGGATCAGAGCTTGAAAAAGCCCATGATTTGCTCTGAAAAAGATTGCATGAAGTGCATCAATGCCTTCCCGGCTGAAAACATCTGTTAGGAGGCACAAATTTAGCTTCTCATTGTTGGCTTCCCTGAGTATCAGACAGTTTATTATTTAACTGATGCCTGGGAGAAATGGGCTCCTGCAATAATCTGGCCACAGGCTGAAGAAAGTTTTTATGCTTGTTATTTAAAATACGCAGAGATGGAAGGATTTGGGAATGAAACGTTGACCTTTAGTCCTTGCCAGCTAAGAAATCAACTCTAATAGTATTTTTAGAAATATATATATATTTTTTGGTTTATTGTACACTTCAGGAAGTTACTTTGCCTCTTTAAGAACAAGACAAAAGATATTCAAAAAACAGAGTTTTTAAAATATGAGGTAATTTGAATTTCATAAAGATGAGGAACAAAGATGGAATTGCTTTAGGAATTTTACTGAAGAGGGAAAGGTGGTACGCTGAGATCAAATTGTGCTTAATAAATACCCCAGTACACCCTAATAGACACTAGGGGATGCTGTCCCGTGTAATAAATACCAGTTATTATGGCAGCATTCCCAAAGTTAATCAGTTGCCTTACCTCAGTGTTGAGGAAACTGGAATGGAGGATAATTTTCTAACGTCCTCCATGAAATTGCAAAGGATGTGAATGTTCCTGAATACATTATTTCATTACATTCTAGAATGGTGTATTTCCAACCATGTGATCCTATATATTTTAGTGTCTGCGGGTAGCTTACTCTTTTCTGTTCTTCTTGTCTGATGATGCAGTGGTGTTCAAACCTGACTGCTCACTGGATTACGTACAAAACACTTTTAAAACCTACCTGAGCCTAGGCCTCAATCCATATGTAATGAGTCAGAATTCCTTACATTGTAATGGAGGCCTGGATAAGTGGCTGAGCACTTAAAAAACTTAAGTAGTTTCTTTGTTGTTTGGACTTCTTCAACTTAACCATGAATTAATAGACAAATACTCCCTAAATCCTATCAAGGGACACACACAGTCAAAGTTAAGATTATTACTTCTTTTTTTTTCTCTTTAATTCACTTTTTATTCTCATTTTATACTTAAAAAATTCCATTATAGTTAACATACAGCATTGTATCAGTTTCAGGTCTACATTATAGTGATTGAACAACTCTATACATTACCTAATGCTCATAATGATAAGTTTAGTCTGAATCCCCTTTACCTACATTACTCATCCCTCTACCTACCTCCCCTCTGTTAACCATCAATAATTAAGTCAGTTCTCTATAATTAAGAGTCTGTGTCTTGGTTTGCCTCCTTCTGTTTCTTTTCCTCCCCTTTGCTTGTTATTTTGTTTCTTAAACTCCACATAGGAGTGAAATCACATGGTATTTCTCTTTCTCTGACATATTTCACTTAGCATAATACCCTCTAAGTCCATCCATGTGGTGGCAAATGGCAATATTTCATTCATTTTTAAGGCTAATACTCCATTGTATATACATGCCACACCTATATCCGTTCAGCTATTGACAGACACGTGAGCTGCTTCCATAATTTGGATATTATAAATAATACTGCTATAAGCATAGAGGTACTTATATCTTTTCAAATTAGTATTTTCCTATTCTTTGGGCAAATACCCAGTAGTACACTTGCTAGATGATATAGTAGTTCTATTTTTAACTTTTTGAGGAGCCTCAATAGTGTTGTTTATACTGGCTGCAACACTTGGCATTTCCACCAATAGGGTAGAGGCTTCCTCTTTCTCTGAATCCTCACCAACACCTGTTATTTCTTGTGTTGTGGATTTTAGCCCTCCTGACAGGTGTGAGGTGACCCCTCACTGTGCTTTGCATCTCTCTAATGATGATTGCTGCTGAATGTCTTTTCATGTGTCTTTCGGCCATCTGTCTTCTCTGGAGAATTGTCTATTCATATCTCCTGTGCATTTTTAACTGGATCATTTATTTTTGGGGTGTTAGGTTTTATAAGTTTTTTTCTATATTTTGGATATTAACCTTTCGTTGGACATATCATTTGCAAATATCGTCTCCCTATTCATAGGTTGCCTTGTAGTTTTGTTGATTGCTCACTGTGCAGAATCTTTTTATTTTGATGTAATCCCAATAGTTTGTTTTTGGTTTTGTTTCCCTTGCCTCAGAAGACCTATGTAGAAAAATGTTGCTATGGCCAATGTTAAAGAAGTTACTGCCTGTATTCTCTTCTAGGATTTTCTGCTTTTAATTCTCTCATTTAGGTCTTTAATGTTTTTATTTTTGTGTACGGTGTAAGAAAGTGGTCCAGTGTCATCCAGTTCGTCCATCACCATTTTTTTTGAAGAGTTTTTTTCCATTGCCCATTGCTTGCCTTGTTGAATATTAATTGACCATATATGTGCAAGTTTATTTCTGGGCCCTCTATTCTACTGATATGTGTGTCTGATTTATGCTAGTACCATATTGTTTTGATCTCTACAGCTTTGTAGCATATCTTGAAATCTGTGATATCTCCAGTTTTGTTCTTGTTATCAAGGTTGCTTTTGCTATTTGGGATCTTTTGTGGTTCCACACAAATTTTAGGATTATTTTTTTCTAGTTTTATGAAAAATGCTTTTGTTATTTTGATGGGGATTGCATGAAATTTGTACATTTCTTTGGGCAGGATAGACACTTGAACAATATTCTTTCAATCTACAAACGTAGAATACCTTTCCATTGATTTGTGTCATCTTAGATTTCTTTCATCAGTGTTTTAGTTTTCAGAGTACAGATCTTTCACCTCCTTAAATCTATTCCAGGTATGTTATTATTTTTGATGCAAGTGTAAATGGGATTGTTTTTTCAATTTCTATTTCATTATGAGGGTATAGAAATACAACAGAATTTCTGTATATTGATTTTTTTTTTTTGTATCCTGAAACCTTAATAAATTCATTTATCAGTTCTGGTAGTTTTTTGGTAGTGTCTTTAGGGTTTTCTACATAATATATCATGTCATCAGCTAATAGTGAAAGTTTTACTTCTTCCTTACCAAACTGTATGCCTTTTACTTATTTGATTGCTGTAGCTAGAACTTGTGCTATATTGAATAAAAATAGTGAGGGTGGACATCCTTGCCTTATTCCTCATCTTAGGGGAGAAACTCTGCTTTTTACCACTAAGAAAGCTTTAGCTGTGGGTTTTTCATATATGCTTTCTTTTATGTTGAGGTATGTTCCCTCTCAACCTACCTTGCTGAAGGTTTTGGGTATTCTCCTTGGCCAAATGCTTTTTTTGCATCTAATTACCATGTGGTTTTTAATCCTTTATCTTATTGTCATGTATCACATTGGTTTGCAAATATTGAACTGCACTCATATCCCTTGAATAAATCCCACTTGCTTGTGGTGAATAATTTTTTAAAAATGTATTGTTAAATTACTTTGCTATGTATTGTTGGGGATTTTTGTATCTTTGTTCATCAGAAATATTGGCCTGTAGTCTTGTTTTGTTGTTTTTTTAAATATTCATTTGGGAGAGAGAGCGCAAGAGAGCACAAGTGAGCACATGTGTGCACACAAGCAGAGGGAGAGGGAAAAGCAGGCACCCATTGAGCAGAGAGCCAGATGTGGGACTTGATCCCAGGACCCTGGGATCATGACCTGAGCCTAAGGCAGATGTTTAACTGACTGAGCCCCTCAGGCACCTCAGTTAACATTTTTTGGGTTTTTTTGTTTGGTTGGTTTTTTTAAACGCCTTTACCTGGTTTTGTTATCAGCTTAATGCTGACCTCAAATGAATTGGGAAGCTGTCCTTTGTTTTCTTTTTTTTTTTTTTTTTTTTTTTTTTGAATAGTTGGAGAAGAATAGATATTAACTCTTCTTTAAATCTTTGGTTAGAATTCACCTGTGAAGCTGTCTGGTCCTGGTCTTTTGTTTGTTGGGAGTGTTTTGATTACTGATTTAGTTTCATTGCTGGTAATCATTTTGTTAAAATTTATTTCTTCATGATTCACTTTTGGTAGGCTATATGCTGCTTCTAGGAATTGAACCATTTCTTCTAGGTTGTCTAATTTGTTGGCATATGACTTATAATAGTCTCTCCTTTATATTTCTGTAGTTTAAGTTATTTCTCCTTTTTTGATTTATGGTACTATTTGAGTCCTTTTTTTTCTTCTCCTATTCCCTTTTCTCTTCTCCCTCTTTCCTCCTCCCCTTCATTTTCTTAATGTGTCTGGCAAAAGTTTTCTCAGTTGTGCTGATCTTTTCAGAGAACCAGCTCCTGATTTCTTTGGTCTGTTCTATTAAGATTGTTTTTGTTTTTGTTTTTACTTTCTATTGCATTTATTTCAGTTCTAATCTTTATTATTGTTTTCCTTCCACTGGTCTTGGATTTCGTTTGTATTTTATCTAGCTCATTTAGGTGTAAGGTTAGGTTGTTAGAGATTGTTCTTGCTTCTTGAGGTAGGTTTGTATTGCTATAAACGTCTCTCTTAAAACAGCTTTTGCTGCATCCTAAAGATTTTTGAAGCATATTTATTTCGTCTCCATTTTTTTTTATTTGCTGTTTTATTTATTAGTTGACCCATTTGTTGTTTGGTAACCCCTTATTTAACCTCCATATCTTTGAGTTCTTTCCAGATTTTTTCCTGTGGTTGATTTCTAGTTTGATAGCATGTGGTTGGAAAAGATGCCTAATATGGCTTCAGTACTTTGTATTTGTTAAGATTTGTTCTGTGGCCTAATGTGTGATCTATTCTGGAGACTGTTCCATGTGCACTTAAAAATAATATGTATTCTCATGTTTTAGAATGGAGTGTTGTGAATATATCCCTTAGGTCCATCTGCATGTGTCTTGAGGACTGAAATGGATCTTTTGTAGGCAGCCTATACATGGGTCTTTTTTATATATTCAGTATCCCTAGTATTCTATTGGAGTGCCTAGTCCATTTACACATTACATATTAATAGGTCTGTATTTATTGCCATTTTGTTACTTACTTTATGGTTGCTTTGTGGCTCTTCTTGCTCTTCTCTCATAGTTAATTAACTTTCTTTTAGTGATATGGATTTCCTTTCTCTTTCTCTCTCTCTCTCTTTTTTTTTTTTTTTTTTTTTTGCCTATCACTGATTCTTTTTGCTTTGTGGTTACCATTAGTTTCACATATAATGTCTTATGCATATAGCATTTTATATTCAACTGATGCTTGCTTAAGTTTCCAGTCATTTTTTTTTACTCCTGCCCCCACAGACTTTAGGTCTGTGGTGGCATACTATCCTTCCTATAGACACCAGGCATTTTTCAAGCTGTTGCTTCTGTGCTATATATCTCAATGGGGCTTTTTGTTGTGCTGTATCTGTAAGGATAGGGACTACATCCTCCCAGCTCTCCCAGGGCTGAGCCCACTGATTATTAAAGTTAGAGGTGTTTAAATCCCACTGATTCTTAGCCCCCTCTTGTTTTCAAAGCCAAATGTTAGGATCTGTTTTCCTTGTGTGGGTCCCTGATGCCTGGGCTGCCTGGTATGGGGATCTAGTACTGTCCTGTCCACCACATCCCTCCCAAGTCCCTTTGGTTTATGACTGTGTCTCCACCCTTCCTACCCTCTTCAATGTGGCCTGTTCTCTAGGTTTACTGTGGAGAATCTATTCTGCCAATCTGTCTTTTTCTGGGTAATTTACACTGATGTGGACATTACCTGGTTGTAGCTGTAGGTTTAGGTGAGCTTTGGATCTTCCCGCTCAGCCGTCTTCCCTAGAAATCACCACTTGTTACCCTTTAAGTTTTTTTTTTTTTTTTTCCAGTGAGGACATGGATTTAAATGGAGTTGAAGTCAAATTCTTCACTTCTTGATCAAGCTTCTTGGTTTTCATTTATTTCAACCTCATTTTTATAAGAACTATTTTGACCCTCCTTATACTATCTTGACATAGATTACATTTTGAATAGAATTTATTTCAAAAAACTAAAAACATAGCCCTGAATGAAGATAATAAAAGGAAAGTAATTAAATAATGTGCTGCTTATTATTTTTAGTTTTATTTCATGAATAAATACCCAGATATGACCACACTGGAAGATGTTGTAAAGTAGCCAGCTGCTTATACCTACACCTAACCTTGGAATCACTGAATGTTACAGCTATGCATGCACATGATACAGATGTGTAATATATTGGCAGCTTGTGTACTTTGAACAGCATTGCAGTCAGTACGTAGTTTTTTCCAAAGGTGATGCTCTTGATACATCTCTGACCAAAACAGAATTTTTCTCTTGATATACAATGTAGTTACAATACCAGAAAACTCAATGTATAGTAAAATTTTGCAAAAGATAATTTATATGTGTCAAATGGAGTTACATTCTGGGCTCTAATTATTATAAACAGGTTGTCCACTTACATGGCTGTTCAGGGCATCAAAAAGCCATATGGAGTGCCTTGTTCTTATTCTTCACAAGAGACTCTGGTAAATTTCAGAAAGATAAGAATGTTGTTTAGCCCTGGTTCACTGAATGAGTAGAAACCTCACACTTTGCCCAAAAATCTTGTGATAACCAAAAACTCCTCAAGAAATTGACCAAATGTAATCTACGGATAGGAGGACCATTGTCAAGACCTCCTATAATGCAAAAAAATTGCCTAAAGATCTCCCCTAAAGCTAACTCTATATATGTGAATTTTGTGGTTTTATCTTGTGGGCAACTATATAGTGGTTAAGTGGATAGCCAGAAATGATTATTGTTGTTATGTCCTTGGTCAAGTTCAATTATTATGCACTTAGTCAATGAGCATATTCTCTGAAGCTTTCTGTATTTAAAGTAGCGTCTTTTAAAATAGAGATTAATTACACAGAGGCAAAAGGTGAAACTACAGATGAAATGTGATGCTGATCTCACTCCTTTACTTTCAAGATTGGAGCACAGTGACACATACAGATGCCCTAGAAGAGAATAAAAATCTAGTTTTCTGTCTAAGATGTTCCTGTGACACTTGAAAAATTCTTAACAGGGATCTCTCCTTGACTGTATGCTGGCCCACAGTGAAGCTAAAAATAGTTTTTGCTTTAGGCATTCTTTTTCTCTAAGAGACAATGCAAAAGAAAGAGTGACAGGTGTTTCCCTTCAGTTACTTAGATTTTGGTCTCCCTTTTGTTTCTGTCCTAAACAATGGCCACCTAAGAAGTCCAATTTGAATTAAAACTCTGAAAACTGAACAAGCTGGGTATTTACCCTTGTCTTCTTTTTTTTTTTTTTACTATGATTCACCAATCACTTTTTATTATAACTAGATTTAATATGTAAATACTTTGTCTCAAAATAGAGGACCATTTATACTTCAGTTGTCAAGGAAGCATTCTTTTACATTGTTCATGGGTATGTGTTGTGAGCTTTCTTTGAGAATTTCAACTGCCCATTTATAGTGAGGAAAGACACTATCAACATTGTTAACTTTCAGGAGAAAGCTAATCTGATTAATTAGAAATAATCTGCATATCTTAACCTCTAGTGTATCCTAGATTTACTTTATTTCTACCTACCTAAAGTTCTTGTTAGGGATTAAATGTTTAAAGGATGCAATTGGGGGAAAAAATTTTTTCTGCCTGGGGAGAATGTTGAAATAAATGTTTTCTGTTCAAACATCATATCTCTTCATACCAATGACAGGTAATTTTCACAGGTGGAGACTTGCTATTCCTCTTTTTTCCAGTTTAATATGCCTTTGAAAAATAGGTTTTGGTTTCAAAACGGATATTTTTCTCAAATCAAAATAATACTCACCAATTGATTAAAAAAAAAAAAAAACCTTCAGGCTCAGTTGAATCTGGGGAAAGCTTAAACTTGCAGTGGTTAATAGAGAGTAGAGTTTTCTTTTATACATTGGTGTTTCTCAGTTGTTATGGAGAAAAATGTAAGATTGGACTAAGAAGGAAATAATACTGCATCCTCTTTAACCATAAACTACATTCTGTGCTAAGTCTCAAATATATTCAGATTCCCTTTTTCCCATAATGATTCAAAAAATAGCAAATACTAAAACAAAAGAACCAAAGTGATACTAAGCTTTTAGCAGCTGACACACTTACATGTGATTGATCAAGAGACAGCTTTTCTCAATGACAATAATGGGAATGAATTGAGAGGGCAAAATAAATGGGTTATTTTGGAATAGAGCTTTTACCAACTGTGGGGTTTTAAAAAAATCTCTTCGTTTTTTTAAGATTTTATTTATTTATTCATGAGACACACACACACCCACACACACACACACACACACACACACACACACACAGGCAGAGACACAGGCAGAGGGAGAAGCAGGCTCTATGCAAAGAGCCTGACGCTGAACTCGATCCCAGGTCTCCAGGATCAGGCCCTGGGCTGAAGGCGGCACTAAACCTCTGAGCCACCAGGCAGCCCTCATCTTTTAAAATATATCAAATCCATTGGTTTTCCTCCCTTCAAGAGATGAAGGCTCCTTTGACTGTAGGCTGGAGCTAGTGATGTTTCTAATGAGAACAAAGCAGAAATTAAGACATGAAGAGATTGTGGCACAAAAACAACACAGTGGCTTCTATCTTGGTTGCTCTCTATCTTGGGTCACTTTCTTAGGGAAAGCCAGCAGCCTTGTTACGAGGGCATCAAGCAGCCCTGTGACGAGGCCTGTGTACTCAGATACTGAGACTCCCTGTCAACGGTCATGCAAGAAAGCCATTAAGGAGTGGATCCTTCATTCCAGGTCCAACTTTTATTTTATTTTCTTATTTTTTTCAAGTCCAACTTTTAGATGACTGCAACCTCAGTACCTTGACCCAGAGCTCCTGGACTAGGCCCCTCCTGAGTTTCTGGTCCAAAGATACTCTTAGACAATAGGTATTTGTTGTTTAAAGCTACTAGTCTAATTTTTATACAGTGGTGGGTAACTAAAACACCAATAATAGGTCTTTGATATTCATTGATATATAGAATGCTTTGAATTTGATATATTGCAAATCCAAAGTATTCATTAGCTTAATGTGTTGACTAAGATACCTAGGGAAGTAAAGGAATAACTTGATTAGTTTTAGATAATCTTGCATAATATTTTGTGTATATAGTACTTTTATGTGCCCTTTCAGGTTTATAAATAGATTTGTCTCTGTAATTAATTATAACTCCTTTTTTTATGATAGAAAAACAATTGAGAGATGCCAGGACTATAAGTGGTAGTAAACCCCATGGATAAGTGGTAGTAAACCCCATGGATCAGGCTACTGGCATTCAAATCTTTACTACAGTACTTAGAGCTATGTGACCTGGGGCAAGTCGTTGGTTTCTATGTGCCTCAGTTTCTTCCTCTATGAAATAGGCTTAACAATAGTACTTTCTTAATATGATTTTCCAAAAACTTTAGCTGATCTAACCTCTAAAAATCAATCATTATAATTTACCACATTAACAGAACAGAGTAGAATATCTTATAATTCATCTTAATATATGTAGAAAAAGTATTTGATAAAAGCCACATAAATTCACAATTTAAAATACCTTTTAAGCTAAAAGTAGAAGTGATTGTCTCTAATTTGTAAAAAGAGCATCTATTATACATTGAAAAAAAATTTATATTCATAGTGAAAATGCCCAACAATTCAGCATGAAATTTGTAAACATTAAAAAAAATTCTTTGTGTTACTGGTATCTTAGAAATGTAATTAAACTTTATATTAGTTGATTATAAAGCAACTTACCTCAATGAATTTACTAATTCTGTTAATTAATCTACAGAGTATTTCCACACCTGGGTGACAGGGTGTTTTGGCAGAGGGAAAAGGATAATGGAACTCAAAACAGCTCTTAAACAACTGTTTGGAAGTAGCAAACGTCAATTCTATCACATTTTATTGGCTGAAGCAAGTAAGAACCAAACCTGGTGTCAATGGGGAAGTATAATCACCCCAAAAGAGGGAATATTTGGAATAATTATGAAATACTTATGAAATATGTATTATGAAATACATAATTATGAAATAAAAGTGAACCTCTTCATGCTAAAATTACACAGAAGGGGGACTTGTTAGTGACTGTGACAATTTACAAGAGGTTCCTTTTTTTTTTTTTTTTAAGTATTTTTATTTGTTTGTTCATGAGAGACAGAGAGAGAGGCAAAGGCACAGGCAGAGGGAGAAGCAGGCTCCCTGAGGAGTGCCTGATGTGTGACTTGATCCTAGGACCCCGGGATCATGCCCTGAGCTGAAGGCAGATGTTCAACCACTCAACCCAGGGGCCCCTTTTTGTTCTTATTTTGCCATTCTCACATAGAAATTCATGTGTTGGGCAGCCTGGGTGGCTCAGCGGTTTAGTACTGCCTTCAGCTCAGGTCATGATACTGGAGTCCTGGGATCGAGTCCTGCGTTGGGCTCCCTGCATGGAGCCTGTGTCTTTGCCTCTCTCTCCCTCTCTCTCTCTCTCTCTCTCTCATGAATAAATAAATAAAATAAAATCCTAAAAAAAAAAAAAAAAGAAATTCATATGTTAATCCTAAACCTTTCTTGGAAATCTCAGGTCTTTGTATCCAAGATTTCAGAATATAGAAAATTATACCTATGGAATAATCTACAATAAAATAATACAAATGATATATTTGTGTAATCCTTTACAGTTTTCTGGGATATTTTCATTCATAGAGAAAAGTTATGAAATGGTTGGACACTTTAAATGCCTGTTTAGGTAATGTTCCCCAGTAGACATAAAAATACGAGTGAAAATATGGCCAATGTTATACTCATTTTCCTATCCTCAGAGTCTAACAATGTCTGACACAGGGAAGGACTCACTTATGGCATGAAACAAGATTTACATACTTGTTCAAGGTCATGGTGCTAACAATTGTTAGAGCCAAGACTGAATGCAGGCCTTCTGGCCCCAAGAGCAGAGTTCGCTCCTCTGCATCATGGCTTTCCTAATAGCACCTGCCTAGGTAAGGGCAGAGAATCTAGAAACCCAGATATGAATAATAAATGTTTGTATTTTCTCTGAAGCTGACCAACCTTTTCACTTTGAACGTGCTGGCAGGTAAACAGATGAAGAAGATAAAGCATGGGTCACTAGGAAGGCAACTGCTGAGAAGTCTCTGCCCACAAAATACCATCAATGTGCCCATCTGTTCTGTATTTAGACACACATTTTTCAAAATTAACATATTTAGACCCATTTAAATGAAGAACATATGTTCAGAAAGGTATTAGAATGTGCTGCTGAAGGCTGATAAAATCTCAGGTCTCAGAGAACATCAATACCTAACAGTTCCTTATTCTGGAAAGAGTTACTTAAGCTAGCGGAGAAATTCCCTAAAGGGAAGATCTCCAGTGTTATCTAAAGGGATAAACTTGATCTGTGTAATTTCATTGGCCCGGGGCCTCTGAACACAAGCAGCATTCATCACTTGCTTTTCTATCTTGAACAAATTGATACTATAATTGAAATGATTTTCCAAAGTCGGGCCAATGTTTCTCTTTCAGAAGAACATAATCACCACTAAGCAGAATTAAACATTTTCTCAATGGCCCTCTGTACAGTGTTTCAAACTTCCTGAGTCAATTTCCTTGTCTCAATTTTCTGTATTATCTGTCCATGTTGCCAGTCAATACCCATTTTTCCTGTCTGCTTAAGGACATCTAGGTGTTCTGGATGATAGACTCACAAATACTAGTGTCTGTCCTTATCTTCTTGAATTAACAATCTATATAACATGTGAGAACTTACAAGGTGGTTTCATATTTGGAAAAAATTAAAATTCCTTACAGAGCACCTGTTTTGGGTCAGCCAATTGTGAGAAGCACAAAGAATTGAATCTGTAATCTTTGCTGGAAAATAATACCTATATAAAACATGAAATAGCTATGTTAAAAAACTAAATTCAGGGCAAAACTAAAAATACCCAATTTTTTGAAATACATAATCTTATCACTCATACATAATGCATATTCTGTAATATAATTGCATACAATAGTATAAGGGTGATCAAATATATAATTTTATTAAGTAATTTAATAGGGATTTTAAATACTGTGAGTTTTAGTAGAGACAGAACTCAGAGCTGCTATAAGTAGAAAATTCCATGAAGGAGGTAAAGACTTCAGATATTCTTTTACTTTGCATTTTCTTAAAATTGGACACTAACTCTTAAGTCAAACAAAGATCTATGATATGGCAAGAGTAAATCAGGTGGTAATTCCAAAGCAGATGAGATATTTAATTCTATTTTGGGAAGGAAATGAGGGATAATATTTGGGAGAGAAGATAAACTAGCAGTAAGATAGGAGACCTATTAAGAATGGAGAAGAGAACACCATATGTTGGTCCATGCCACTTCGGTGTAGTCTTGAGAAAGACTTTAACCTCCAATCTTTCTCATGTATTTTCATCCTAGCCTAGGGATGATCTCTGTAAAAATTGGACATAAGTCAAATAAAGATAAGAAAGCAAGGCTCTGAAAATAGAGCAACTCCTTTTTCAGTCTCCAGTGCTCTTTCTCTTCAACTTTTTTTGCCTCAAGATTCCTAAGAGAAATCTCCCACTCTTTTTAAGCAGTAGTCCTCTAGATTAATCAGATGTTATATGAGGCAGATAAAGACAAACATTAAATGTGCTGGTGAAATAAGCCTTTGTTCTACTTGATTCTAAATTAACTCTAATAGTTGTGTCTTGAAAAGGAAATAGGATGGAAATGCAGACGTAGTTTCAACATGATGCTGTAGATGAACCCTCACTACCTTTTTTGCAATTGCTGCTAAGGTCCTTGTTTTGTTTTTCATTTTCATTTTCTCACATTGGATGAGTTTCTGGATATCTCATCATTCCTGCTGCCTTTTGCATTACAATCCCTCACAATCATGTACATACTAAGTTTTCATCTCCCTCTTCAGGAGCATGTTACTCATGAGTTAATCTACTTGAACTAGAATGTGAATTCATTTTCTACCTAGTACTACTCAGCCCAGATAACCAATATTTTGCAGATCAGTGTGATGTCAAACTACCCATCTTAAGGGTTTGAATGTTGAGGAGTCTCAATAATACGTGGGCATTTTTGCATATATACTTTCTTTAAAGAAGTATGTCTGATTCAGGCAAAATAACTGATACTTGTTCCATCTTTCTTTAGTCACCTTTTATCCTCTACTGACAGTTTATTTTAAAGCTGAAGTATTGTTGACACACAGTGTTATGTTTTCAGACAGTTGATAAATCTAAAATCCAGAAACATCAAACATCCACTTAATGTAAGTCATTAATTTGCCTTTTACTACTGCAGAGTAGGTCCCCAGCCCAGTGACTCATTAGTAAGAGAGACGTTTCTCCACCACTCATCTCCACTCCAGTAATGTTACCTGTGGGCTAAAAATACATGTGGTTGATTCACACAGAAAGGTCACAAACTGCCCTAACTCCTTTCTCACTGAAAATCAAAGTATAGAATCTTACTGTGAAGAAGGGGTCTGGTATACATCCATTGACCTAGAAACATCTTTAATTAATCTGGACATGCTCATTGAAGAGACTAGAGAGAGATGATTACAACTATTGATCTATTCCTTTCACTCTGCTAGGTACAGAAAAGAATGAGGAAAGGTGGTTGTCCTTAAGGAGTGCAAGTTTAATAGAGAATAAGCGCATAAACATGTATATAGAATAAAGTAGCTACAGTAACAGAGGTATAAGGTATACTTAGACCAGCACTGGGATCTCAGTAAGAACTCAGCACATGGCAGTATCACCACAGAAGTTCTTTATTTGATACGATGTTTTCATGGAGGAGAAAATAATTAAGTCTGTTTGGTTGGATTAAGGAAGGTTTCCCTTCAATTTTCTCTACCATTCACAACTGTGGTATGATTTTAAGTGTTATTTTGATTTTTTTTTTACAATTGAAATAGAGACTAAGAGTAATTAATTTTAATTAATTAACTTTCCTCAGATCACATGGCTATCAAGTGGTGGTGTTCAGATTTCAATCTAGAACTGTGTGATGTCCGGGACTGTCATCTTTCCAGCATGCTGCCTCTTTATCTCTCATTACCATTTAGGTCTTGTGAAGGCTACAAGCAGATAGACTGCTCATTTTTTATACTCTTAAAGACAGTTTTCTTGTAGAGGAAAACTCCCCCTTTAAACATGCACATGCACACACACAGAAATATACACGGCATGTAACAGAAAATTCTATACACACAGAAATATACACAGCATGAAAAAGAAAATTCTATCAGTCAAGAAGAGATAGACTTAACAGTTTCAAGCAAGATAATTCATGGAATTTCTTGAAGGTACATGTAGTTACAGTGGATTTCTACACCATTTTTAGCAGCACACTTCAGGCTCCATTGAGTATCAAAGATGGTGTTGAAGGAAAAAGGAAATACTCGTGAGTAGGGCCACAACTCCTCTGGTTATGGAAGTATTCTATAGGAGAAAAAAAATGGTCTGGCTCACAGAATCTTAGGTGATTAGTCCAATAATGGATGTTCTCCTGCATTTTGGAGGAGCATTTTTTAAATCTTTAAAAAAGCATAAATTTGATTTTTGCTTTAAAATGCTTTGCATTGATAGATAAAGCCTCATGACCTAGATACAAACTCTTGCTAAAATTGTGTGATATTTTCTATTACTCTGGATGCATTCAGCTGCTTATCTTTAATAAAGATTGTGTTATTTCAGTGAAGATCAGGTGAAAGGAACATAATGAGTTCTGGGTATTTTTCAAGGGAGCAGGGCTTCGCTGCCAGAAAAATAATGGAGAAGATCTCAAAGGACTGTGTCTTCAGACAAAATAGTAGTAAATGATTCTTTTACTCCTGAGTTACCTAAGTCAGTTAGAAAGATGTTAGTAAAGTGTTTCAATCTGAAGTGTTAATGACTAATTAACTAGTTCAACAGTCAACATTCAATACACACTATTATGCACTAGGGGTGATGTACTTTGCTCCTGGATCCTGTGGAGAATGAAAAACAAAAATACAAACTTCCTGTCCTTACGGAGCTTAAAAATTAACCAATTAAAAACAATGAAAGTAAGATACTGGTTGATTCCTACAAAAATTAGATATATATTATTAGGCACAAGGTTTAGGCCTTGGGGATAGAGTGGTGTATGAGATGGACAGATGTCTCCTTTCATGGAGATTACAATTTCTTGGAAGCATCCAATAATGAATTTCTAAATAAATGAATCATTATTTTAGGTAATGAGAAGCACTAAAAATAAAAAAAGATGAGAGAAAATCTGTCAGCAGAGGTGATAAATGTGCCAGCTACGCGAAAGGCTGAGGCCAGTGTGTCCTGATAGGGACAAACAAAAAATGGAGGGTTCAGAATGTGTCAAAGTAGGACTGTGTGCTGGCGCTCAGTGGGCAAGGAAGCCCACGGGATAGGATGGGGTCAAAGAGGTGGGCAGGACCATTTCATAGGGGGTCTTGTGGGTTCTGGAATACAGTTTTGATTTTAAACCCACTTGAGATGGAAAGCCAGTCAAGAGTTTCCAATGGTTTCCAAATATGCACAAGTAATTACACATGTAATAGGAATCTACCCAACTGAAAAGAACAATCTAAGAGCTGTGATTGTCGGGAGGCTGGACAATTACATTTTTTTCTCAGAGAATTGAGGCTGATTTCATAGAGAAGTTTACCTTTGAGCTGGGTCCTGAAGTACACACAAAACTTCATGTGCTGAGGGAACCGTGTGAATAAAGCTCTCAGGCAAGAAATCCTAAGATGTTGACAACTGCCTCACGGATACATTTGCTTCTTGAGAAGGGAAGATACTTTAGCTCAAAGAAATGACTATTCAGTGGGAAAGTGTAGGTGCCAAGAGCAGGCTGAAATGTTCTGGTGAGTAGAGTTTGAGAGTGATGAGGTTGGGCTTTGCCCCTCAAGCTACACTAATGACAGCTGTTTACTCTGACACCTGGAAGCTGACCCTGTTGTTGTGCTTTGACATCCTGAAGGACAACATGATGCAGTAAATGTCATGATAAAGGTGTTACGTTTCAGAGCTCTGCCGAGGTCACAGGGAAAGGTCTGTACATCTTCAGACGAGTAGAAATTCTCACTAGTGAATATAAATGGGCTGCCCTCCACTGCCTTTTCGGTTTCTGTCAGTGATTATGCAACAATGCAGCCTGCATTTAGAAAGGCCACTCAAGTGCTGGAGAAAAGGAACTGAAAGGTCTTGGCTTTAGGTCGTGCTAATTACTTAGAAATAATTGAGGCCAACTTTGGTAGCCCTGTCTCAAAAGGGATGCTGTGCTCTGTGCCACTAATATGGTTTCAACATCTAGTCCTGGATGATGATGATGATGATGATGATGATGATTATACAGTTTTTATTTTTATGTGGGATATTTTCATTGTGTTACTTTCCTATTTTGAAAGACTTTGTCAGACAAATCTGCCTAGCAATGAGTACTACTAGGTGAATTGCCCAAAAGCAGATATGAGAAAAAATTTTTATGTGAAGAACCAGGTACTGAATGTTTTAAAGATTTTGTTTATTTATTTATGAGAGACAGAGAGAGAGTGGCAGAGCACAGGCAAAGGAAGAGGGAAAAGCAGGCTCCCTGCAAGGAGCCAGATGCGGAATTCGATCTTGGGACCCCAGGATCACACCCTGAGCCGAAGGCAGACACTCAACTGCTGAGCCACTCAGGCATCCCAGTAGTGAATGTTTTAGACTATTGGGGCCAAAAAAGTGCAAAATTTGGGCTATTACAGAGCCAGTTACCTAACAAGAAAGAAAAAAGTAATACAAGTCTTCTGTTCAGAAGAATGCGTTTCCTTGAGGAATAGGATTTCACTAAATTGGGGTTCAAAATCAGCGTTCCTCCTCATCAAATCTATTATAAAAGTTCATCTATAAAAAGTATCCTTAGGTTACAGGTTGTACTATAGTAGGCAATGGAGTTAATTTGGCCCAGTGGGTATAGTCTATTGACCACTCTCCTAAGTGTTTTTAACTAGTAACATGAATATTTTTTCACATTAATAATCAAGATATTAGTAAATAATCATTCTCATATAACAGAATCTTTCTATGTCTTTATGTGATAGATGAGTAGATAAGAGCACACTTTGGAATTAGACCAATCCAGGTACAATGTATAGCTTCACTCCTTTCCAGCTTTCTGACTTTCTTAAAGTCCTCTAACATCCTTCAGTCTCAATATTCTCATCTGTAAAATAATCCCTTCATCATTTTAAATAGTATGGTGCTTAAACATTCTGTAAAATAAATATTAATATTTTTACGTGATGTCTCTAGCCGTTCATTGGAGGTATGTAATACAGAGATTATTATTTGCCCCATTACTATTACTCCTTATTGGGGGAGAGTGAGGCAGAGATCAAGGAACTTAGCCAATATTTGCAATAATGCTACACTAAAACTTAGTTCTTTTATCTCATTAATTCATTTAGTAACTGTATATTAAGGATATATGTACATGCTAGGCTGATTTCTAAGATGACCCCCAAGGAACCTATCAACAGTGTATACCCTCTGTAATCTCTCCTCTGGAATGTGGGCTTGGCTGAGAGCTGTGACTATCAGGGATAATTATAGACTTCTTTGAGTTATATTATGTGGAAGGTGATAGACTAGTTGCTCCCAAGATTATGTTATATTCTATAAAACTTCATAATAGTAAACTAGAGGGAGTATCCCGATGGCTTTGCAGAAATGAAGAGCCGTGATGTGAGAGGGACAAGTGGATAGGACTAAAGGTCAGCCTCTAGTAGCTGTGAGTGACTTAAAACAGAAAACAAATAAATGAGGACCTACGTCTTAAAACTGCAAGAAACTCCATTCTGCCAACAACTGAAATAAGCTCTGAGAAGGATTTGAGCTCCAAATGATAACCTAGCTCAGTAGCCAGCTGGATTTCAATCTTTTCAGACCTTGAGCAGAGAATCCAGCTATGCCAGGCTAGGAATTCCAACTTGCAGAAATAGTAAGATAATAAACAGCAAAATTTATAGTAATTAGCTGTGCAAAAGAAAAAGAAAGAAATCTAATACAATGTACCCACATAGCTTGCTATGTGTGGAGAATAAAATGGTGAAGAAAGTAAGCCTGGTTTCTTCCTCTCAGATTTGTGGTTGGGTGAACAAAGAGGACATTTGAATGCATTTCTATGATAAACAAGGTGTGGTGGGAGAAGAAAGTCATCTAGTCATTTTGGGACGAGGTGACAAGAAAAGACCTTTAGGCATAGGCTAAAAAGGGAAAACTTTGTAGGTTTAGCCAAGGAGATGTTAGGCCTGTATCAGGAAGGGTAGAGGGAGTATCCCAGTATTTTATAGCCTGGGGAGTAGATACACAAAAGTCCAGGAGAAGGCTGAGAACATAGGGTGTTCAATGAATTCCAAATAACTGACAGACCTGTAGAGGGAGTGTGGTGAGAGACAGGGTTATAAGGTAAGCAGGACAAGTTCATAAGAGCCTCAAATTCCATGCCATAGAGTTTGGACTTCCGGCTGAGGGAAATGGGGAATGAGTGAATGGTTTGGAGTGGAGGAGTGGCAGCCTCAGATACTTTCATCTTTGTACTCTGCACTTAACTCTGTAGGATAAAGTGGAGGAGACCCCTTAAGGGGCAGAGCTACAAGTTGACAGATCGTAATAGTTGGAACTAGGACCATGGCAGGTAGAGTGAAACGAAAGTGTGCAGGGCCTCCTACCTTTCCACAATATAGATGTTGAATTGCCTTAGTCTCTGACATGATAGGTGTGATAGTTTATTAGGGTATGGCTAGAAATGTGAAAACTCACTATCCCACTGAAACTTTCTTAAAAATAGATTATATGACCAAAAGGTCTAGACTGTGGGGAGAAAAGATTAAATCAAGTATTCTCCTCATCATCTCCAGTGGAGGAAAAAAGCCACCCCACCCCCCAAACAAACAAACAAAAAATGACATTCTATTGGTTTGCAATGGTTATTTATTTATTTATTTATTTTTTTATTTTTTTATTTTTTTTTTTTTCTGGAGAAAGTGCTGTCAGAAGAGTGGTCACTCAACAGCTGTTTATTGATCCTCCCCAGGGACTGAGAAATGATGAAATGCTCTGATCTATTTAACCTTATTGCATCCCTTAGGCATTTTGTTGAAAAGCAATTAGCCACTTCCCTTTTTCTAGTAATAGCAGTTCCAAATTCAGATCAAGCTCCCTAATTAGGAGATCATAAGCTAGGATGGAAAAGTAAATGGTCACCTGACAAGCCAGAGTAAGATAAATGTTAATGCTTTGTGCAGGGGCCACTGGACACCAACTAGGAATGTTCATGGAAAGACTTGAGTATTAATTGGGACCTACAAATGATATGTTCGAATGAATCTATTGTTAAAAATTCTTTAAGTACTGAGATGCACAGTAATTTATTTATGGTAGCAAAGAAGCTTAAAAAGCTTACAATTAGTTGATTAATGAAAAATAATACCATGGGTTTTGTTAGCCATCAGTTTTGGTTCCACTGAAGGTACAATTGCTTATTCTTATCCCTTAAATAGGATTTAGAGTGATTCTCTACAGCCCTGAATAGGGGAATTGTTGCAGCCTTGAGCTTCATGTACAGCTATTTTGGTAAATGACAGAGGTGAAGCCTCCAACAAGCGTATCTGAAATAAGAGGTGGTTTGACAGCCAAGGAAGGCTTTGATCATGTGATAAACGAGTCAATAGGAAGAAATCTCTCAGGTGAGAGAGCTATAGTTCTATCAATTATGTTGCTCTATAAATCAGGAGAAGTGGGGAAGGAGCCAGAGGTTACTTCTCAGCTTTCTGCCAGATGGATTTTGAGGGGGGAAACCTCAGCTGTGTTTTAGGATTCTGTAGCACAGATGAACTCTGAGCTGAAATACATGGATGGAGGTAGGAGGACTAAGAAAGTGCTGATGTGTTTCCTCAATCTTCTATATAAAAGAGTTTGTAGTGGGGAGATTTGTGATGCAGCCTGAGCAAAACAAATAAGGAGACTCAGTTAGAAACCTTCTATTTTGAACATCAACCTAAAACCCACAGCCAAACAAAGTGTGTTTAATTTAACAGCCCTCAAACGAGTCACTTGCCATTGAAAGTTGAGATCAAAAGGGACTTGGCATTCCAGAAGCATAGTGTCTCTCACAGGAGACTGTCTCCTCAACTAAGTCTCTGTGGGTTTTTCATTACTAAAGTGAAAAGGGTAGAAAAAAGTGACCCTTTAGTGAACCAAGGAAAAGTGGTGGCATAGAGACCTTTTTCTTACCCTTCTTGAATAGGATGATCCATCAAGCCCAAGCTTCAAAGTCGAGGAAATCTCACAGGAACAATTAATCTTACAAGATTTCTAACACCAAGATCAATCTAAGTAAATTCTCTGTAAGCATTTTCATTATGGAATGTTAAACTGCTACAAGTTGAGCCCCTGGTTTTCTGAGCTGGAGCACATTCCCTAACATACCTGACTGTTACTAGCTCCACACCCCTCTCTCAGGTGACAAGGAAAGAATCTGTTCTAAGATGCTGTAAAAATGTTTAGCCCCTGGATCCTCATCATTTTTATAAATCAAAAAGACTCTTACCTTCCCCACCTCCAGACCCTACTGATATATTTTTCCCTATTAGGTCCAAATAGGTATAAAAAAGTAAATGAATTGGTGTTAAAATTCACATAAAGAAAGGGCTATATTTTCCGAAATGCTCTTATCTGCACCCAACAGACCACAAAACAAAATAATACCTAATACCTCATGTCATTGGGGACATTGTGACTGAATTCTGAATTTAAATTATTATACTATACTGCCCTCCTAGAACCATCTACTGTTGAATGTCCTCTGATAAAAAGATGAAAGGGATAAGGCTTGGGAACAATTAGAAATGCATGTTCTTGGCAGGTAGAGAAAACCATGTTAGCTTCAGAAAAAAGTTTTATTTTTCATGTATGATCCAGATACACTAAATGGCTGGCATTGATTCATAGGTTCAACAATGTCAGATCAACATCCTTGTGATTGTCTTGACCTTTTCTCATCTCAGGTGATGGCTGTTTATACTAGTTTGCTAGGGCTGCCAAAACAAGATAGCATAAACTGGATGGCTCAAATAATAGAAATGTATTTTCTCAAAATTCTGGAGACCACAAGTCAGATCAAGGTATTGGCAGGGTTGGCTTCTTCGAAGGCCTCTTTCCTTGATTTATGGATGGCTATATCATTACATGGTCTTCCCTCTGTATGTATCTGGGTCCTAATCCCTTCTTACAAGGACACTAATTAGGTTCCATGAGGGCCTACCCTCATGGCCACATTTTACTTGAATTATCTTTTTGAATACTCCGTTTCTAAACAGTTACATTCTGAGGTTTTAAGGGTTAGGACTGCAACATGTGGATTTGTGGGGAAACAAAATTCAGACCATACCACTGCTGAAACTTAAACTCCTGGGTGGGAGAAAGGACCATGCCATCCAGTTCTCCCCTCTTTGAAGCCCTCTCCACCAGCAGGCTCATGGCCCAGACAGAAATAGAACACATGAACTATTTCTAGATGAAAGGGAGGCTAGGAAGGGCAGGGGAGGGGAGATAGGCGGAAGTAGTTTTGTTACTAGTTTAGCACCATCAGTCAATTAATTGGGGTTGGGTTCTTCATTTACTTATACAACATCCAGTTGTATCAGAAGAAGGTGGGAGGATGCATGTCATATATGTAAATAAGACAATTGGTTTCACAGGTGGAAAGAAAATAAAGACATGAAAAAGCAGAAAAGATTTCACTTTATGTGAACTTGTTTAATTTCAGTCTATTGGGGATTAGGGGTGCAGATATACCCAATACTAGACCCAATTATAAAGGGTCATTGGTATTTCTGCCATTTCCCTACCCATCCCTCCCCATGCCTTCCTAGGGGATCCATGCCAACAAATTTTCAGCATGTCCTCTAGCTGAAGTTTACTCTGAGAAGAGCATTTGCTATTAGCTCTCTATAGTACTCAGTATGAATAAATTTAAGTCATTGAAATGCCCCTTTGAAGGAGATTGCGTATTGTTAAGCTTTACTTTATAATGAAAGGCTTTGCTCACAATTTCTGGGATTTCAGGCACTGGTACACAAATGAGGGAGCTTTAGGGTCAGAACAGCTATTCTTGTGTCCCAGGAATCACTCTGAACCGGGGGCTGACTTTAGAGATGGCTACCGACCCTGCTTATTCAGAAGTTTGGCGCTGAATATTAGCTTGAAATCTGGCAAATCTGTAAAATACTACATCTAGATTGGGTCATTTTATTCTTTATTGCTGTGTAACACATTACTACAAATACAGCAGTTTGAAATCCTATCACCTACTATCTCTAAGTTCAGTAGGTGAGTTGTCTGTTGTGGACTTGCCCTGTGGTCTCACGGGCCTGAAACCAGGATGTTAGCCAGGCTGCACCCTGATCTGGAGAAACTGGGAAAGAATCTGCTTCACAATTCACTGGTTGTAACCAGAATTTATTTGCTTGTGGCTATAGGACTGAGGTCCTCATTTTCTTGTTATTGTCATGGGTGGTGTTGTCAGCTCCTAAAAGCCACTCTTAGGTCCATGCCACATGGCCCTCTCCATCTTTAAGCCAGTTTTGAATCTCCCTTGAGCATCAATTTCTGACTACTTCTGCTATCAACCCCAGAAAACCCCCTCCTTTTAAAGGGTTCAAGTGATTTGATTAGGGCAGGTAATCTGTTTTCAATCAACTAATTAACCTGAGTTCCATCTAAAAAATTCTTTTGGCCATATAATCAGAGGAATAACACAAGGGGACATCTTAAAATTCTGCTCACCATAGTCCTCACTCCTTGAGGCAATGTCCAAGAAGTATCTGCCTTTTTTTTTTTTTTTTGGTCTTTTGTGTGTTTTGTTTTTTTTTTGGATTTTGATCAGAGGTAAGGCAGAGGAGCTAAAAGAGTGGGATACATAGATTTGATCAATCCACTGGTTTAGCCCAGAGATGAGCCTTTTGACATAGTTAAGTCATGTGGAAGAAAGAAGAGGTAACTTAGAACTTTAAAGCTTTGTGAAAAAAGAAAGGAATCGTGTTTGCTTTGTTGGTTCTCACCTTCCCAGTGTATAATCTAGTAAATCACAGAGTAAGCACTCAGCAACTATTTGTCAACTAAATAGATTATATATTGGTTAACTTCTGTTGTGTTAATAAACACCCATCCAATCATATTCATTTACAATCAAGCTTATTTCTAACTACCTTGATGTTGGTATTGTCTTTTCTTCCGACGGATTTTTGTAAGAGATCAACTGAAAGTACACAGTTACGTTAAAACCTCTCCGAGTTGGATATTACTCCCACCAAACCATGTGGTCAGTCCCATAACCAATGGTCAGGAAAACTTGGTCCCTCTACTGAAAGGCACTGCAATGTCACATGACAACAGATAGGGCAAGTAATCATAACACAGGGAGAGGGTATCATAGCCGGCAACAATGAGCCAGTCTATCACAGACTATCCTTAATTTGTTGCTTAATACTTGTCCCTTCATGGGACGCCTGGGTGGTTCAGCTGTTGAGCATCTGCCGTTGGCTTAGGTCATGATCTTAGAGTGCCAGGATCGAGTCCCACATAGGGCTACCTACAGGGAGCCTGCTTCTTCCTCTGCCTGTGTTTCTGCCTCTCTCTCTGTGTGTGTCTCTCATGAATAAATAAATAAAATCTTAAAAAATACTCATCCCTTCTCCTGTGTTAGCAGACTCACTAAGGTTTGCCACTATAAGGGAAATTCCTATAGGTGGGCAGAGAAGGTGAATGAGGTTTTCCTACTCTACTCATTTGGGCTCTCTCTATTCCTTTGTGGACTGCATACCAGGCAAGGCAAAATTAACCTTTGGATACCCCATTTGGTCATCTTCGCTGCAATACCTAGAAGTCTTCCATACTAGGGTTCTGTTTTAAGAAAATAATTTTATTTTCTTCATTCTCTAGAGACCCCCAGATGCTGTCACCTAACCCAATGGATTTTACCTGGAAGATTTGATTTCTCACTGTTAAGATATACTTCAAACCTAATCCAATTGTAATAATGGCATTAATTTTAACTCCCAGATTACAAATACTGTGTTGTAAAGGAAATGCATATGTAGCTCAATCTGGTTTCCTTAAGTATATATCTTCTTTCCTTTCTTACATTCAGGCAACATTAGTCTTAAATTATAGCAACGTATAGTGAAAAAATATCGTTCTCTTTTAATGTGTGTTCATTTCTCAAACTTAGAGGAAAAAGTTGTTGCGGAAATAACATTTTAGTCAATAGATTGCTAACATATTATACTATGTCTTGCACCTTGGGTAATGTGATGTATGGAAAATTACTTAGCTATTAGTCTTCAGTGGAAGCCAAATGAATAATGAGAATTGGTAATTCATCTTATTTTCAAGGATTTTCAGCACTATCTGTGTCCTTGGGGCCGCTTTTGCAAATGTTACACTTTACTGTTCCCGGATCCAAAGCAACAAGGGGCTTTTATTTTTTTTTTAAGTCTAAAATTTAAAAGAGGATTGAGGTTTGTCTGAGCTATGCATCCATAAAGACGGGCAGGGGGAAACATAACCATTTGTGTTTCTTTTCAAATGTGACAGCTCTGTTTTCCCCTCCCTGTGAAGTTTCCGATGCGCCCTGGGCAACTATCATCATTCTACTATCAAATAGAAAGCTGAGTGCCAGCCTCACCTCTCACCTTTCTCTTAGTCCTTGGTCTTGATGAGCCACCTCCTATCATAAAGAGAAAAGTGAAACTTCTCATCCTCCTATTTTTCTGTTGGGCACTGATAGTACAGTTTTGTTTTGTTTCTGTTGGTTGGCAATCCGAGAGTCTCCTCAAATCCTTACTGAAAAAAGAAACAACAAATTAATGAGGTAGGTGGAGGAACATCCAGAAGGATGGATATCAGAACAGCGTCAGAAGCATGTCGTTTTCCTGGCCGTCACATCTACCCTGATGGTTTCATAACACCTCCAGAATGAAAGTAAATCATCCCTCCATGTCACCTGTACTCAGTGTTTTCTTCCCTCTCGAGTTTATTACAGTTAATGTGATCCTGCTTATTCTTGAAGAGAGATTGGACTGAAGGGTATGGGGGAACTGAATGGAGCGATAGAATTGTGTGGCAAACAAGCTAGCTGTTAACCAAGCCTTATTCTGTTTCTTCCTGAGCACACAAATCACATTTTCCAGACTTGCTTACAATTAGGTATAAATCCTGAGCTGCAGCAAATAGAATGAGCACAAATTAATGGTGCTACTATCTAAGACACATGCTGCAAAACTCATAGTGGCAATCCTTCACTAGTTGGATGAAGATGAGCACAATCATCCTGCACATGACGTGAGGATGGTGCAGTGACGAGATGGAAGGAGGCTGGGTACCTGAATCACTACTTGAAGCAGTGTTCTCTGTTGATCAAGAACTCCTGTTTTGGCCTTTATTTGAAGTTATATAGAATATTGTGTTGGACCCCTTATATGTTTTGGACTTTGTTACTGGATTTATTTCTTGATCTATGTACAATTTGATTATCACCTTCGATGTAAAAATATACAAATCACGTAATGTGTGCCTGTCTTTAAAGAATATAATGAGCAGAATGGGACAGATGGAGAAGAACGAGGGATAGTTACCAAGTGGTTATGTACCTAACTCTGAACCTTAAATAGAATTAGCATGGCAGATTCTTCCCTGCTACCCACTGAGGTTTACAGATTCTTAATCAGTGAATGTACTCAAACCTTGGAGTAACTACAAACCTAATCAACGTTGATTGCATTTCAGTAAGCTGTGCAGATTCCCGACTCCCAGAAACTGGCATAAGTGTTATTTTTAAACCACTAACTTTGATATAATTTGCTACAAAGTAATAGAAAACTACTACAGATTAGATCTACTAAAGCTGAAGGTATATACCCTATCACCCAGTACTTAAAGCCATCAAAAATGCAAATATAGATGTTCACAAAAGACATAAACAAGAGTGTCCATGGCAGCACACTGAGAATTTCTCAAATGTCCACTATATTAAATGAGCACCAAATGTAATGGAAAAGTAAATTCCAATGTAGTCACAAAATAGAAAATTACACAGAATTAAAAATGGCCAATAATACAAATAAACACAACAATGTTTTATAAAGAGGCTGACTACTAAAAAGAACATAATGTGTCATTTAATTTATAAAAAATACTCTTGTCTAATCCATATAATGTTAGTTAGATTACCCTTTGTGATAGAAATATATTTTAATGATATTGTGGGGCATTCATCAAATTGTTTGCTATAAAGCTATTAGAATGAATTAAGGGATGTACATTTGTTAATGCAGAAAGATGTTCACTATAAGCTTTTCAATGAGAAGTTAGGTTTAATTTTATGTTTCTGTGTTAATTTTATTTTAGTATCTTAAGTCAGAAGTCATGTTTCTTATTCAATAGTATACCATAAAACTTGTTCACAGTAAAAACTCAAATATTCATTTACTGCCTGACTAAATTGAAGAAGCCATAAGAGAATCTATCCCAATCCATATATTTTACTATGGGTCTTAGGGAGGGAATTTCTGTGCTCTAGCAGATTGTACAAATAGAGACAGCAACCAAAAAGGGTATGTATCCTTGTGTGTGCATTTCATGGTGTTGAGCTACGTGTTAGAATCTGGTTTAGTGGCATTTTGGACATTAAATGTGAGAGAGAGATGTAATTGAGAAGATAAAGGTAGTGCCTCCAGTTGGTTAACAGTCTGTGGAATTTTTTTTTTAAGATTTTATTTATTTATGCATAGAGACATAGAGAGGCAGAGACACAGGCAAAGGGAGAAGAGCAGGCTCCATACAGGGAGCCTGACATGGGACTCCATCTGGGGTCTCCAGGATCCCACCCCGGGCTGAAGGTGGCGCTAAACCGCTCAGCCACCGGGGCTGCCCTGGACCTTTTTATTTAAGTCTATTTAAGAATCTGTTAATTTCATTAGACATTTTATCTGATATGTAGGCTCTTTCTCAGATTGTGTGAAGGTCACATAAACCCTAATGGCATTCACAGTAAGGAGACAACCTGCCAGGGCCTTCACAGTGCAGGCAGGTGGTTGGTGATTACCTGGTGATTTGAAACCTAGAATTGCAATTGATCACTGATTCTGCATGCAAGGCTCAAGGTTTGGATTTTTTATTTCTTGTCTGGGAATGACTTTACAAAAAAAAGGAATACTGGAATAACCCATAATAGTTCTAAGCAGTTACTTTTCTCTTTTTTGTTGTCTCTTGTATATGTATGTGCATGTGGTTTGCTTTAGATTAAACATTAGCAGCTCTTTGTTGTTGCAAAACAATGTTGACAACTATCCACTTAAATGTAATAACACTAACTCAGCTGTCTCAGTGAAAACAAAACTGTTTACAAATGCCAAAATGTAAATAAAGATGAGGGAGGCTGAATAGGAAAAAGGGAGCAGGAGGAGAGACTTTTAAAAAAAATTTTTGTTCCCAAGATAAGAGGACTTTTTCTATCACAAAATGGCACATAGTGTGGTATTTTATGCAAATTTATGTAATATAAGAGGAATTAATACATTGGCATTGGGTCTAGATGCTTTGACTAACATAGCATACAAATGGAAAGAGAGCAAATGGATAATTAATATCTAAATTATAGATTATCCAGGTTTTTACTTTGTCTTCTCTCTTAACCTGGGCTTTTAAGGCATTTACCATATAACCATAAGAATATAGCCAAAATTAAAAAAAAAAAAGGTATGGAAGCTCAAATCAGTTCCATTTATCTGCTTGCTGGTTTCTATTTTAGAAAGTGAAGTGAGGGATATCTCAAAGCAGTTAACTAAATTGGAGAATAATCTATAGATCTGTAATTTAGTGTTTTTTTGCTCTTCAGACTCTCATTTACCATAAGTGTAGTTCTATTTTTTATTTTTTTTCATAAGCATAGTTTTAAAAATTATGTGAAAAGGTTGACCAGATTATTTGCCACTTTTTATTTCAGGTTTTATAGGTCAGTGAGAAAAGATGGGGAGGCCTAATGAAATAGAGCCTTTAAAAAGGAAGTGTTCCTCAATAAAACAGGGTAGGGAGGGAGACAGGGAGGAAAGGAAGTGAATGATAGGAAGCTACATTTGTTGAATGCAACAGTAGAGGAGTTTGGCAGGGTGCTCCCTGCAGGGTTAGGTGTGGAGTGAAACTAGGCCCTAATGCTGTGTGGAGTGAAACTAGGCCCTAATGCTAGGGTAGAAGGGTATTCCAAGGGGCTCAGGCTTGCTTGCAGAGCCCTGAGGTACATGCTGGTGTGCCTTCGGAGGGGCTTATAAATCTCTAATTATTATTGAGAATGTAACTAACTTACAATATAGAGGAGCACTGTATCTCCTCTGGAAATGGAACTTTGATACAGGGATCAGATATCTAGGCAGTTAAAGGGACCTTAGCTTCCTAATTACAAACTGACCTCTGAAACAAATTGCAAACAAACCTCTGAAAAAGACTGAAGTAGCCACAGTGGTCCTGGCATTACATAATGTGACATGATGGATAAAAGATAAGATGCTGAGTGACAAGTGTTCAAGGACTTACCTTCTCTTCCTACTCCCTATTGAGCCCCTTCTTGCACAGAAGTAGTTCTTGTTCACCGGATCATCATTCTGGATTTCTTCCAAGTTATTTAGAATTGGTGTCCTGAGAAATAGGGCAATAGTATCTAGAGAGTCTAAAGTGATCTATAAAATAAGCTAAGATGGGAGGGGTGCCTTGGTGGCTCAGTTGGTTAAGTGTCTGCCTTTGGCTCGGGTCATGATCCCAGAGTCCTGAATAGAGCCTCATGTTCTCTCTCTCTCTCTCAAATAAATCTTTTTTTAAAATTTTTTTTAATTTTTTTATTTTTTTTTAAGAAGCTGAGATGGGAGAGGAGAAGCAAATAACCTTGAAGACTGAGTGAGCGACAAGTCAGGAGAGAAGCTTAAAGAGTGTCACAATGAGGGAGAACTGGAATCATTGTCATGCTGCAAGAGCTATTAAAAATGAGAGTTGGAAAAATGTCTCAGAAGTTGGAGAAGGAAAGCGCAATTAAAAGGGGGTTTTGAACCTGTAGGTGAGGAGATTACAGAAACAATTAGAGGAATATGAGGAATGATACATAGATGAGCAGTTTATGACTATTTGAAACTTCTGGAGTAGTTTGGCGGGGAGGGAATTCCACGTAACCTGGGAAAGAATGAACATGAAGTCTTGTATATATGGGCTGATCATTGTATGAAATTAGGGCAATACAATTAACTTTTCCATTTTTCTCATTAGTTAAATGGGATAATAGTAATCACATGGAAATAAGCATACTAGCACAGTACCCAGTATGTGCTGGTTTAAACAAAAAGAAGAAAAAGAAAAATAAGCCTGCCTATACCTAAGACTTTTTATCATCAAATACTCTGACAGGATTGTAAAGCTCCATTTTTGTTTAAGTGACATCTATGATCTATAGCTGATAAATAATAATTGAGTATTTGAAGAGATTTTAACACTGAGGTATTTATAAAATGTTGTAATCATTTGGTGAGGAATCTATAACATTAGCACAGCTCTTAAAAGCTACTGGTTTACTAAATCATGTAAAGGATCAAGTTCTTAGCAACTCTAGTTTTACAAATATAAGACCAATGACTTGATTCTTTAAACAAATATTCTTAGTCCCATCCCAATCTATGTCCCTGCTTTATCTATTTCTTAATTTGAGTTGATTAGTACCCTTAAATTAAGAATTAAAATTTTAATTTCATGAGTCATGGAAAAGATGGTGTTAAACCATATTATAGCCCATTAGAAAGGGATGCCAGAAACTATTTGACAGAACTCATGGCCTAAATGTAAACTCTATGAGGTCAGGGACATTTTTTCTTCATTTCCCTCCTGATCTATTTTTTAGTGCTTAAAACAAGGCTTTGCCACAAATAGGTACTTAATAAATATTTGGGAAGAGAATTAATGAATAAATGGGTTAATCATAGAATTAATATGGATAATGTCCAATTGACTTATCCTATAGTTGAATTGATATTTTTCTAAACTTTGCTCTGTATAGAATAGCATTGTCTAACAAATGTAATGGGAGCCATATAGATAATCTTAGATTTTCTAGTAACCACATTAAAAAAAAGAAACTGGTAAAATTAATGATACTAATATATTTCATTGATTCCAGTACATCCGCAATGGTATTTCAACAGGCATACAATATAATGTAAGATATTTTATGTATTTGGTACTCCTTTAAATCTTTTGTGTGCTTGCACTTAAAGCTGCATTTTAAGCACGGTACGTTAGTAGTATATTGGGCATTGAACTTTTAGAACACTTAAAACCTGACTTGAAAGAATGAAGTTCAAAGCAAAATGTTAGATTTAAAATAAGACAACAAGGACAGTGAGGAGGGCACGTGATGTAACAAGCACAGGGTATTATATAAGACTGAAGAATCCCTGACATTTACCTCTGAAACTAATAATTTTATGTTAATTGATTGAATTTAAATTAAAAAGAGAAGTGGTTAATAGAGAAAAGCATGAAATTTGAAGTTAGGCAGAGCTTTTGAATACTAGCTATGTGACTTTGACCAAGATAATTCAATGAGTCCATTTCCTCACATGTAAAACAAATAATCATCTAGACCTTGGTGAGTGGTTGGTTATCTTATAATGTGGAAGGTCTCCTATAGGGTCTGATGCATAATAGGTGCTCAATAAAGATTATGAAGTTGTCATCTTATTATAATTAATATATTTTTATGCTTCTCAATACTTTATAACTTAAAAATGCAATTATACTTTCTTTTTAAATGGAGACAAGTAAGGCATGACCCCATTACTGGGTTATAGACCAGATGTTAGCCCTATCAAATTATCTCCAGTTATTCTCGAGTGTTTATCATAGGATAAACTCATACATGTCCCATTAAAAAGTCCTCCTATGCCTTACATATTACTGTCATGGGCCTGAAGATAACACTGAGTTTCCTGCTCTGCTGGACAGTACTCTGCTGGTGTTTGCCTCTGTAACTGTTCTGATATACACTTTTCGAAGAAAGAAACTTGAGAATCACAAAGGAAGTCCAAATATTCTCCACATGGAGAAAAGAAATGTTTTTGAACATGGAAGCACCTAGAAATTTAGCACCCACTAGGTTTCTCTGAAAATTAAATTACTCTAAATGTACTCCAGCACAGAGAAGACTGAGTGATAGCTTGAGGGACACAGAATATATAAGAAGAAATAAGCAAATAGAGATGTTTAATGGTTGGATAAAGATTTAAAAATAAGGAGCTGTAATTCATAGATAAAAACACAAAGTAAAAATAACCAGTAACTTTTTAAAAACCAGTAAGTGGTGGATTGGTAAAAGGAGAAAATAAGCAAAAGTGTGCTAACTAAAAGTGAAGAAGGAGTTCTAGATAATCACTTTTTGACATTAATATGAAACTGCTTTCAAATGATAGCTATAAGTTTAACCATAAACACTTAGGATACAAATAAAAACTAAAACTTGATTTATTGAAGATGGCAAAACATCTTTTAATGAGTCTTTTAATGATTCTATGGAGCAGCCCTCTACTCCTTGATACCTGGGACAACTCGACTATTATATGGGAAATGAATATTATTACATTTAAATTATTATACCATGCTTTTGTCTATTTTATATACAGCTAGCATTTACTTTGCTAGCACTATGGCTGAAATAAAACTATAGTAACAATTATAATAAATATGAATGAACTAAATTTCCCAAATAAGCCAGATTTTGGAAAAGATACTATTGCTTGTTGTGATTGACTTTCCTGGGTCTGGGGGAGCAGATTGCATCTAGAAAGTATATTTATGTGTGAGAGAAGGAGGTAGTTTTTCTCTAAAGGAAACATACACTTAAGCTAATCTTGTGGCAGGAAATCATGTAGGACTAAACTTAAGGCTCTTTCTTCTTCTTTTTTTTTTTTTCCTTTTTTATCCTTTTGATTGATATTAGATTATATTTTTTAATCTATTTTCAATACATCTTATTTCTATTGAAAGCATTCAAATCATTGTGTCTTTGCATGGAATTTGGGGACTAGTTCTAAATTTCCAGTGCTGTCCTTTGATCTTCAGCTGAATTAGTTTTATTTTTTTGATTCATGTTTTTTCAATCATATTTAATTTCTAAGAGCTCCTCAGCTTTCATAGCACCCAGCTCTTGTTTTACAAATCTTAGGACACTAATTTTAATTATTTAAAAATCTGTTTCCTACGTAAACTCTCTTGCCTTGAGGGCTACACTTAGTGTTCTTTCATTCTGATGGCTTTCTTTCATGCTGTTGTTTTCTTTAAATTTTTGATGAAACATTTTTGTCATCTGTCCATTCTGTAAAGTCTTTAATAGAGTGGTATATATTTTCTGGAATGTGTATTCATATCACTTGAGAATATTCTCAGTTTCACCAGCAACACATTAAGATTCTGATATTTGGAGGTTCTGTGAAAGAACAGGGAGAAGCCTGTGATCAGATTGTCTTTGTGGGATGAGCTGAGTTGGCCTTCTTAGCTTGAGACCCCTTTTAGCTTCAGTCTGGCTACAACATTTGCTTTGGCAATATTCAACAGCTGATTCACTACTTTTTTCAGAAACATATTCTGTGTTTAGCTAAAAGGAAAACCTCAAAACCAGGAGCATTGAGAGTAGGACACTGTTGCAGCTGTTCCACAAACTTTCAATGAGTTATCTGACCATTCACCTTCTAGCCTCTGCTCCATCTGACTGGATAATTTCAAGTTTCTGCCAGGAAAATAGCTGTTGAGTGGTCCTGTCTTTAATTAATTTGCATTGAAGCTTATCTTTCTTGTTGGGGTCTACTGTGGCTATAACTTGCTCTTTTTTAATCTATGAAGTTCTTTTCTATATCTAGCATTGTTTTTGTTTTCCTGTGGACTCACTTTTATTTTGTATGTATTCCCTCATTTTAAACTGATTGGGGAGAGATAGAAGGTAAACCTAAAATGCTCATTTGCCTTTCCATTTTCATCATAGAGTTCCTGTATTTCTTGAATTTCATCAAATGTTAGTTTTCAATCTCAAAATGCCTAAAATCCTTATTCTCATAATTATATCTAAGATAATAAATGATACCTATGCTGGTGTGTGTTTTTGTTTTTGAGAAGAGTCATATTGATTTTACTATTTAGTTAAAAAAAATAAAAATAAACTGGCTGTGCTTATAATATATATTACTGAATTAACATTAACATTAGAAGTCCAATTTTAAAGATACAGGGACCCAAAGAAAACCTTGATTTACTTTAGGAATACTTTTCTCATTAGATTCTTTGAGAATGTTTCCTACCATTGGGTATAAAATTCTACAGTTGTTATCTCCTTCTGCTCTTCTTCATCGCTGTCCTCCTCATTCTCCATTTTTTTTTTCTTTTTGAGATAGTTCTAAAAAAAACATAGGGGGAAAAAGCTCCTTGAAACAGGTCTTGGCATTGATTATTTGGATATAGCACCATAAAAGTAAGCAACAAGAGCAAAACCAATTAGTGGGACTACCTGAAACTTAAAAGCTTCTGCACAGCAAAATAAACAACAAAATGAAAGAGCAACCTATGGAATGGAGCAATATATTTACAAACTGCCTATCTGATAAGGGGTGAATATGCAAAATATATACAAACTCTCACAAATCAATAGCAAAAACAAGAAAAGAAATGAGATTAGAAAGTGGGCAAAGGATTTGAGAGATTTTTCTAAGGGAGGCATATAAATGGACAATAAGCACATGAAAAGATGTGCATTTCTGTGCTAATTAGTGATATTGAACATCAAAACTACAATGAGTTAGGACTTCACACCTGTTAGAATGGCTATTCTCAAAGAGACAAGAGATAACAAATATTGGCAAAGATGTAGAGGAAAGGGAACCTTTGTCTTGTGCACATTTGGTGGGAATATAAATTGGTAGAGCCACTGCAGGAAACACTAGAGAGGCTCTTCAAAAATTTAAAAAATAGAATTATTGTATACTCCAACAATTTTACTTCTGGGGATATAGCTTAGAAATAAAACCAGGATCTTTAAGGGAGATCTGCATCCCCCTATTGATTGGAGCATTAGACAAGATATGGAAACAACTTCCGTGTTCATCCATGGATGAACAGATAAAGAGAATGTGAGCTACACTCACACGAACATGAACACGAACATACAAACATTGGAATATTATTCAATTATGTGGGAGAAGGAAAGCCTGCCATTTGTGACATGGATGAACTTTGAGGATATTATGCAAAGTTGTACTAACCAGTAGATGCAGTCCATTACTTGGTAACTTCACTAATCAAGTAGTATATAAGTAGAGAAAGAAGTAATTATCTACCAGGTAACTGAGTCATTTGCAGTCATAAAGGTAGAAAAAATACCTATAGTTTCTGACAAGTTGAAAATAAATTTCTATGTGCATAGATGATGTATATGACGAATTGTAATCCAGGGCAAATTCGTATGGTTGAATAATTACACTTGGGAATTACAGGTTTGAGTGGCTTTTCCATTCCCTGGCTTATCTCTCTCTGTTTCAGCTTCCTATAACTATTGAATAGTAAAATGTTTATTGCAATATGCCATAGTGAAAACTTATTTACATTCTTAACATATGGGTCTATTTCACATTGTGACAGGAGAAAGAGAATACATAAAGATGTGTTATTTACTCATGTCGCTTTTAATCAGAAAGCAAAATAAATAAAGGTGAAAAAATACCTCCTGTAGTGCAAGTAGATGGTTTGATGTTTTTTGCTTAAGTAAAAATGATTGGCACCAGATTTTATTAATAAATGTAAATGGATATCAGGTAATTAAAGTGTACATGTCTATCCCTTCTAGGTAAGCATGTGCATCATATCAAAGGGAAAAAAATTGATCATAAGTAAATGGATTCTGTTTTCAGACATGTTATCTTCTCCCTGTTTCACACGTTGTCATAGCAACAATTGACTTCATATGGCCTGACTCAGCTACTCAGCAACCAAAGAGAAAAGAAATGTCCTGTTGTCTATAATCTGTTGTTAGAGGTGATGTCTTTAGATTGTGCAGTAATAAGAGGTGATGCTTAAACGTACTGGATTTTCTTTTGTGATTGCAACAAAATCAGTAATTATCCTGTAGATGCAGGGCAGTCATCATTTGGGTGGTAATTCCTATAGGTAAGGAATAGAGTGTTTTTAAGGATGTTAGGGTTTTTTTGTGGAAGGTAGAAGCAGAATAACCTTTAAATAGTTATTTGCCCAAACATTTTTATGTGTGACTTAGAAATGAGCAAAGACATAAAGAATATGAGACTTTTGAACAGAGAACTGTTGTAGGAACACAGAAAACTCCATTCTATTTTTCTTCATACTTCCTTTGTTTACAGTCCTTTATTATATAGAGAAAATTCTTTGAGAAATAAAATTATTAGAAGTACCAAAACAAAGTGGAAAACAATACCTATTGTGAACTATGTAGTATCTGGTATTGATCTTATTTGAAATAACATAATAATGAAACAGTAAAAAATTGCTACTCAAAGGTTTGTACACTTTTACATGTGGACTGTATTGAAAAGATAATCTGAATAAAATCACAAAACCTTATTTTTTATGGCCTTGGGAAACTAAAAAAGGAAAAGTATGCCTTTAAAGAATTGAAAATAAATAAATAAGAATTAACTTAAAAATTTTAGTTTTCATTGCATTTATTCAGTTCATAATTCCTGACTGAAATGAGTTTAAATGTCTTTTTTCAAGAGATTTCCACTCAGTAGACTGCATAGCCATTATAAACGTCCTTAGTCTTGTAAGAAATACAAACAGGGTCTGAGGGTGGTCCCTACATGAAAAAACACATGGAAAAAGCCAGTTTTTTTTGTTGTTGTTGCTGTTCAAGTTTTCATTTCACTATTATAGATATATTTATTACTTTATCTAAAAATCATGATTCTTATGAATGTGAAGACTAGTCCAGTAAGGAATGCAATTACCAATAGCAACAAATCTGACTAAATGCATGGGTGACACCTACGTGGTGTGTGCATTGTCAATACCTCACTCTCTGCCTGTGGCTGTCCTAACAGGGAAACACCACTATCTCTGAGTCTAGGTTTGGCCTAAGAACTTAACGAAGTGGTTCTGGCAACCACTTCTGGGATTTTTCTGCCATGCCATGTTAACTTACATTTAATGAAAAAATTGCTAGAGAGGAGAAATTAAAAACACCTTAAAAATCTGTGTGTGGGGATCCCTGGGTGGCGCAGCGGTTTGGCGCCTGCCTTTGGCCCAGGGCGCGATCCTGGAGACCCGGGATCGAATCCCACGTCGGGCTCCCGGTCCATGGAGTCTGCTTCTCCCTCTGCCTGTGTCTCTGCCTCTCTCTCTCTCTCTCTCTCTCTCTCTGTGTGACTATCATAAATAAATAAAAAAAATTAAAAAAAAAATCTGTGTGTGCTTAGCCTTTCCCTTCCACACCATTGTCTTGATTATATTTTTAGTCTTCCAGTCATTCGCCTCACTCAGGTGATTTGGTTTATCTTTTAAGGATGATCTGAAAGACAAGGATTTAGTCACTTCCTGTCATCTATCTCAGTTCTGTCATCTGAGTTCTGTGCTTCAAGAATACTGAAAGATTAGTATAAAGCAGGTGCTTGTAGCTTCTTGGAAAAATGACCCTACATTAATACAAGGCAATGTTACTCACTTTTTAAAATGATTCAGTCCCTATGGTCCTTAGTTGCTCCTCTAAAAACTTGAAATGTTGGAAGTCGCCGTATTGATCTTGGCTTAAAAACTGGCCCTGAATTTATCAAACTGGTTTTTTTGTTTGTTTGTGTGTGTGTGTGTGTGTGTGTGTGTGTGTGTGTGTGTTTTTAACGATTTTATTTATTTATTCATGAGAGACACAGAAGGCAGAGACACAGGCAGAGGGAGAAGCAGGCTCCTCTCAGCCAGATGTGGGACTCAATCCCAGGACCCTGGGATCATGCCCTGAGCCAAAGGCAGACGTTCAACCACTGAGCCACCCAGGCACCCCATATCAAACTGGTTTTGAAGCAAGTTAGGCTGTGAACAGTGCCAAAATTAATATGAAATTAAATATTCCTTCTTTAACTTTTCTGAGTTGTCCCAGAGAAGATACTCCTTATTTTCCCCATGCTTCTGTATCTTTGGACCTTCCACTAATGATGAATTTCAGAGAGGTGATTGCTGCATCCCTCATATTATCTTCTAAAGGTGAGATATCTCCAAACTTGTGTTACTCTATTTGGCCTCCAATATATTGCAGGCAGACCATCAGCAGAACTTGTTGGTATCTATCAGAGCACAAAGTTAAGCAGTTGGCAGCCTCAGCCCCGATACTAGATTTTTTTCTGCATCTTTCCCCACCTCATTTCCATATCTTCCTATACAGAAAGCCTCATTTCTTTATCCTAATCCTCTCCCTTCCTCTTTGAAGTCAGGAATTGATGTAAGGATAAATGTCTTTTAAAAATTGAGAGATAAGCCAGAGACCGTGGCTAGAATACACATCTTTGTCTGGAGTTCCACTGCAGTCTCCAGAAGTTCTTCTAGGGAGACTAGAGCCCTGTGGACTTGATTCTGAAAGGAGAAAGCTATTCTCTAGGTGTTGTGCAGGGAAAGCCCTTTGTTTTGTGGCTGCCGTTAGTGAAAAGAAGGGGAGATACTGCCTATATGTGAGTCAAGACAGGGTAGTCTCTTTAACTCCACCAATGAAGAGGCGAGACTATTTTAGAAGATTACCCTGTGACTCCACTGTTCTACCCTTCATTCACTTCCACTGAGTTAGCAGATCTGTGTTCATCTCCATTAACCAGTTACTATTCCTTACTGATAATGGCAAGTGCATGCATGTTTACAGATGTGTGAGCGCACACGTGTGTTTGTGGATATGTATCTTTTACCAGAAAATACATTGATAAGACCATGATAAGGCTTCAGTTCTGGGTTCCAGTGGTAGGTAAATAACATGTTATCTTCCTTGATGAGATGAGGAAAAAAGTATATTTTATACAATTACCATGACATTAAATATAATGGCATCATTAAATGCCTGGAATAGGGCATGGTATAATTAATAGTGTGTGTTAGTTTCTTACTAGCCCCCGTAACTGGGAAATGTTTCTTTGTGGTAATCTGAGCTATGCTTATTGCATTAGTTAGCTAGTACTGCATTATAAACTCTTTAAATAATCAACATTATTCAATTTATTATGAAGATAAAGCTAGGTTGTTGTGCTAATCTTGGTTTGGTTTGATCTCACTTGGACTTGGCCATGAACTCAATGATGGATCAATGAGGGGAGATTATGTTTAGAATGAGCTTGGAAATGACTGGATTTAGCTCCCTATCTGTGTCCTATCCTTTCAACAATCTAGCCCCAAAACAGGGATTCAATGACAAGCCAAGTCCAGCTGTGAAATGGGCAAGGAAAAATGAGCATGTGCTTTTCAAACTTGGATCACATTTGCTAATATCTCACTGGTCACAGAAAGTCACATGGCTGAGCCCAGACTCCATGCCAAGGGATTGTAAAGCTACAGGACAAAAGACAAGAATAACCAGGGGCATTAGGATGATCTACCTACCAACTATCCCTGCAAAGGCTTTCTTGCAGAGCATTTTAATCAGTCATGGTTTGTTAAGAGAACCATCGTCTCTACAACTCATCAACTGCTAGATAATAAGGGCTTTATATTAGGAGTTAAACCTATTGGAGAAAGTTGTGCAAGCCTCTCTGCCTAGTGTTGATTCTGAAGCCATTTTGCTCAGCCAGAGTTCTATTTAGGAAGCAAAGCAGGCAGGATGTGGAAGAAATCTGTGATAGCACTCAGGAAGACGAATTAAGACCCATATCCAGCCACCCCTCACCTTGGCATAGTGGGTCACTACTTCAAGTAGTAATCGTCTTAATTACGGGCTATAAACATATTGGCCTGAAAATCAAACTGAAGGAGAGGATCTAGGGCAGAGCTAGAGGAGCTGCTAGTCTTGCTATTGCCTTAGTCCATTCCTAAGCTTCCTGATGTTCTATGACAAACTTAGCAGTATGAAAGGATATGGCTGCTAGTTCACTTCCATTATTGAAATCTCATACAGATGACTTGTGTGGCCAATATTAGTCTGGAACTCTACAGGCAGGGGAATTCTAGGGAATACATGTCCATTTAGTCTCTTCCACTATTTTGCTAAGGTTTCTTTTTGCCTCCTTTCACTTTATATTTGGTTACGTTGAACTTGTCTTTTCAAGCGTCCTCACATTCAACCCCTCTCCCTAAGATTTTAGGTTGCTAATTCACTGAATGTGACAGAAATGATGAAAAAATCAAGTTACGTGATAACCTCTGAATATTTGACGTTTTTTTAGCTGCTTTTCTCATCTTGTAATTATGGCTTAGATACCCCTGTGATTTCCACTTTGCTTCTGGATTACAATATGTTTATAACACACTTTTCCAATATCAATAATAAAAGATGTCTTATAAATGCAAAGATTCAGACTGAGAATTTAATTTCAAAAATAATGATCACAACTCTAACCAGGGGGACAGATAAACCAACCAAGTGTATTAGGGATTTGTTATCATTTAAAAAAAAAATTATTGCAATGGCTGAATAATTAAGTTCCTTAATTAATGAAAAATTATAGTGAAGCTCTTTGACTTCAGTGTTAATTCCCACAATTCAATACATAACATTTACTCTCAATGGAGAAATGATAGACTTTCTAATCTCAGGGCAACTAATGATCTAGTAGTATTACTGTTGTTTCTTATTAAATATTTTACTACCGCAATAGCCATGACTAACCAGTTCAAAAAAAAAAAAAAAAAGAATCCTATCTCTGTGTATCTATCTATCCTCTTTTAATGAAAGTTCTTGGCTTGAAGAAGAGAAGTCTAGTTTTAATTCTTACAGGGAAACCAAAGTCATTATGATCCAGTTAAGTAATACTGAGAAAAGAGGTCAAATGGAATTAATAATGAAGATATACTTTATGAGGAGTTAATTCTAATGATAATAACTTACCTCTGGATAGATGATGTGGGTGTGATGCAAGAGGGGAAAAGGGAATTTCTTGTTTATTTTACTCGATATAAATTCTTTGTAGTGATGTTTCAGGATAAAATATAGATGAGTATTCTTTTTATTGTTTCTTAATTGTGGTAAAAAACACAAAATTTGCCATGTTAGCCATTAAGTGTGCAATTCATTGGTGGTAACTATTCTCAAATTGTTGTACAACAGATCTCTAGAATGTTTTTGTTTTGTGAAATGGAAACTTGATACTGAACAACAAGGGCTCTCTTCAGCTCCTGACAATCACCATTCTTTGTATGAGTTTGACTATTTTAGATGTCTCAAAGAAATGGAGTCACTTAGTATTTATCCTTATGACTGGCTTCTTTACATTTATTTTCTCAAGTTTCATTCATGTGGTTCGCTTGTGACGGAATTTCTTTTCAAGGCAGAATAATAATCCATTTTATGTATATACCACATTTTTTATCAATTCATCTGGTGATGTACATTTGGGTTGTTTCCACATCTTGGCTATTGTGATTAATACTTCAGTGAAGAAGGGAGTATTAACCACTCATTAAGATCCTGACTTCAATCTTTTTGGGTAAATGCCCAGAAGTAGGATTATTAGATTCCATGTTAGTTTTATTTTTAATATTTTGAGAACCCTTGTACTATATTCCAAAACTACACTATTTTACATTGCCTTCAACAGTCCACAGGAATTGGAATTTCTTTGTCAATTTGTTTTCTGGTTTTTTGTTTGTTTGTTTGTTTTGTGGGGCTTTTTGGATAGCAACCATTCAAATGGATATAAGGCATGATCTCATTGTGGATGTGTGGATGTGTTGCATGGAACTATAACATAGTCTTTTATTAGTTTCAGGTGTACAATATAATAATAGAATAATTCTATACATTTCTCACCATTCATCAAGATAAGTGTATTCTTGGGATCCCTGGGTGGCGCAGCAGTTTGGCGCCTGCCTTTGGCCCAGGGCGCGATCCTGGAGACCCGGGATTGAATCCCACATCAGGCTCCCAGTGCATGGAGCCTGCTTCTCCCTCTGCCTGTGTCTCTGCCTCTCTCTCTCTCTCTCTGTGACTATCATAAATAAAATAAAAAAAAAAAAAGATAAGTGTATTCTTAATTCCTTTTATCTATTTCACCTATTGCCCTATTTACCTCCCATCTGAAAACCACAAGTCCTCCATATTTAAGAGTCTGTTTTAGGGTGCCTGGATGGCTCAGTTAGTTAGGCATCTGACTCTTGAATTCAGCTGAGATCATGATCTCAGGATTGTGAGATCTCTCAAGCCCCACTTTGGGTTCTGTGCTCAGTGAGGAGTCTGCTCAAGATTTTTTTCTTTCTCTCTCTGCTCCTCCCCACAATGTGTGCCCCCCCCCAAAATCTTTTTATTAAAAAAGTGTTTTTTTTCTATTTTTTGTTTTTCATCTGGTTTGTTCAATTCTGGATATGAGGGACAGCATATGGTATTTGTCTTCTCTGACTGCCTGACTTCAATAAATATCATGAAACCTAAGACCATCCATGTTGCAGAGAATGACAGGATTTCATTCTTTTTTTTATAACTAATAATGCAGTGTGTATGTGTGTGTGAATGTGTGTGTATAAATCACATTTCTTTATCCATTCATATGGATGGACACTTGGTTTTCTTCTGTATGTTGACTATTGTAAATAATACAGCAATAAACATAGGTATATAATATCTTTTCCTTTTTAAAAAATAGTTATTTGAGAGAGAGAGTGGGGAGAAGGGGGGTGGAGGAGCAGAGGGAGAAGGAAAAGAGTACCAAGCTGACTACACTGAGCACAGAGTCCATGCCAGACTTGATCTCCCAACCTAGAGATCATGATTGAACTGAAACCATGAGTCCAATGCTCAACTGACTCCGCCAACCTTGTACCCCTATATATCTTTTCAAATTAGTATTTTTGAATTTGTATTTTCATTTTCTTTGGGTAAATACATCATACACAAAAATAAACTCAAGATGAATTAAGGCTGGAACCATAAAACTCCTAGAAGACAACAAAGGAGTCTTTTTTTTTTTTTTTACATTGACTGTAGAAACATTTTTCTGGGTATGTCTCCTCAGGCAAGGGAAACAAAAGCAAAAGTAAACAAACTATTGGGACTACACCAATAGAAGAGGTTTTGCACAGTGAAGAAAATCAACAAAATAATGTACTGAAAAGAAGAAGATATTTGCAAGTGATGCATCAAATAAGGGGTTAATATCCAAGATAAGATAAGCTCTTATGTAACTCAACATCAGAAAATATTCCATTTATAAAGGGCAGAGGACATGATTAGACATTTTCCAAAGAGAAACATACAGATGGCCAACAGGCACATGAAAAGATGCCCAAGGGGATCCCTGGGTGCCTCAGCGGTTCAGCACCTGCCTTTGGCCCAGGGTGTGATCCTGGAGACCCAGGATTGAGTCCCACGTCAGGCTCCCTGCATGGAGCCTGCTTCTCCCTCTGCCTGTGTCTCTGCCTCTCTCTCTGTGTGTGTCTCTCATGAATAAATAAATAAAATCTTAAAAAAAAAGAATGTTGTCATATTCCAGATTGACTTAAAAAAAATTCAACGTCACTAATCATCAGGGAAAAGCAAATTAAAACCACAATGAATCAGAATGACTAAAATCAAAAAGACAAATAACAAGTGTTGACAAGGATGTATAAAAGGAAACCTTAATGCACTATTGATGGAAATGCAAATTGATGAAGTCACTGAGAGGAATATTATGGAGGATCCTCAAAAAAAGTTAAAAATAAAACTACCATTGTGGTTTTGATTTGAATTTTTCTAATAATTAGTGATAAGATCATGAATCAATGATGAATTGTACATCTTTTCATAAGCTTATCAATCATTTGTATATTCTCTGAAGAAATATCTATTCAAGTACCTTGTTCATTTTGAAATCAGGTTTTTTGTTGAGTTGTAGGAGGTTTTTTAATTTTTTTTTGATACGTTTCAGATGTTAATCATTCAGTGAATGATTTGCAAGTATTTTCTACCATTCTCTAGGTTGCCTTTTTAATCTGGTAGTTCCTTTGATATTTAGAAGTTTTTTAAGTTGGATATCATCACCTTTGTCTATTTCTACTCTTGTTGCTTGTGTTTTTGGCATCACTTTTAAGAAGATACCCTTGCCTAATCCAATGTCCTTGAAGCTTCCCCCAATGTTTTTTTTTATATATATTTTATTTATATGATAAAGAAAGAGAGAGAAAGAGACAAATGGGGGAAGGGCAGAGAGAGATAGAGAAAACCAGATTTCCCACTGAGCAAGAGCTGGGTGTGGGGCTTAATCCCAGAACCCTGGGATCATGACCTAAGATGAAGGCAGATCCTTAACCAACTGAACCACCCTGGTACCCCCCGACTGCCTGCTATGTTTTCTTATAGGAAATTCACAATTTTAGCCCTTATGTTTAGGTCTTGAATCCGTTCTGAGTTACATTTGAGTATATTGTAAAGTGATGATTGAATTTAATTCTTGTGTATGTGAATATTTTTTTCCACCAGTGTTAAAAATCCCATTCTTTGACCATTGTGTGGTCTTAGCAATCTTGTTGAAAATAATTTGATTGTCAATGGGAGGATTTATTCCTGACTCTCTATACTGTTCTGTTGGTCTATAGGTCTTTATGCCAGTACCTCACTATTTTGATTACTTTAGATTTGTTAAATATTTTCAAATCAGAAAGTGTAAGGCCTTCATATTTCTTCCATTTCAAGAGTGTTTTGGCTCTTTGGGGTCCTTTGAGATTCTACCTGAACTTTAGGATTTCTTTTCCTGCTTTCCACCAAAACCTGTTGGTATCTGTTAGGAATTGCATTGAATCTGTGGATAGCTTTGGGTCATATTGACATCTTAGCAATATTAAGTCTTCCAATCTACACACACAGGATGTCTTACAATTTATTTATGTTGTCTTTAATTTCTTGCAGCAATGTTTAGTAGTTTTCAGGGTGCAAGTCTTCTGCCTCTGACACTAAGTTTACTCCTAAGTTTTATTATTTTTGATGCTATTGTACATGAAACTACTTTCTTTTTTGGATTATTATTAGTGTATGGGAATGAAATTTTTGTGTTAATTTTTGTATTCTGAAAATTAGGTGAAACCATGTATTCTGATGGTGTGTGGGTGCGTGCATATAATCTTCAGGGTTTTCTATATATAATATGTAAAAAGTTTTATTTTTTTAAAGATTTTATTTATTCATGAGAGACAGAGGGGGCGGAGAGAGAGAGACAGAGACAGAGACACAGAGACACAGTCACAGGGAGAAGCGGGCTCCATGCAGGGAGCCTGACGTGGGACTTAATCCCGGGACTCAAGGATTATGCCCTGGGCTGAAGGCAGGCACTAAACCGCTGAGCCACCCAGGGATCCCCTTATTCTTTTTTACTTCAAATCCCTTTTTATTTGTTTTTCTTGCTTAATTGCTCTGGCTAGGACTTCTAGTACTATATTGTATTTAAGTAGTAAGAGTGGGTGTCTTTGCCTTGTTCCTGATCTTAGAGCAATACAGATGACTGTTTTTGAGAAAACAATGTCTTTAATTTAGACAACAGCTTGATGAGCATATTCCTTGTCTATCATATTTGCTAGTAAATATTCTATGGTCTTGTTTCATTGACTTGAATGTGTCACTCAGTTGTTTGTTTTTTCAACACCTATATCTAGTGTACCTTCTTATTACAGGGGTTTTGAGACATTGTATTTTTTTTTTTTAAGTTTAAAGCCATCCTGATGTTTTATTTTTTTCCCCTTGCATCCCCTGGCTCATAAATATGCATGTAACAATGTTCTGTCTTTAGAACTGTTATATATTATTTTTGTATTTAACTTTGTGTAGTTTTGTGGTTTAATAAATCATACTCTGTACTTCTGTTACCCCATTTGAGCTCACGAGAGGGATACATTTGATAAATTTTGGTCTACACTAGTCTTTATTTTTTATTATTAAAGGAATAATTTTCTATATCTGATATCATTGACTTCAGATCACAATGTTGCTTTGTAAATCAAGTATAATTTGTTATTTTTTCATTCATTGAAAAACATGTGTTCAGTGCTTTTGCCTTTTACTACACTTAGTATTATGGTAGAAGTCAATGCAGACTCGCTAAGATATTTTATAAAACATCCAGGATTTCCAGTCTCCTCCTCCTTTGTCTGCCTCTACTATGTACTATAATACTTTATTTTTTAAAAAAAATATTTTATCTATTCATGAAAGAGAAAGAGAGAGGGTTGAAGACACAGGCAAAGGGAGAAGCAGGCTCTGTACAGGAAGCCTGATGTGGGACTCGATCCCGGGATGCCAGGATCACACTCTGGGCTGAAGGCAGGCGCAAAACCACTGAGCTACCCAGGGATCCCCACGCTATAATACTTTAACAAATTTCTGGCTTCCATATAAGCTCAAGTGATTTAAGACAAGGGTGACTAGACCACACAAGGGTAAAGGACAGTCTCTACAAAAAATAAGTGGTGCTGGGAAAACTGGATATCCACATGAAAAAGAATGAATTTAGTCAAGGAAAAATTTGAGACATTCTCACTTTTAAAAAAGAGAGAAAGAAAGACACCCATTTTATATTGTCCTTCTTTCTTTATTGAATGAAATTGTGATGGTTGTATCTATGCTCGTAAGCATCAGAAAAAGGCTAACAGAATGGAAAAATGTTGTCCCTGGCATTGCAAAGAAGCTAAACAAGCTCTTAACTTCAGATTCTAGTAAGGTGAGAAAAATTTCTATATGTTTAATTCATTTTAAATATGCATACTATTACTTGCAGGTAGTTGTTATCCTAAATGATCTATGTAGGCATAAACATTGAATCATCCAAAGTAGAAGGTTATATGTTACCAATAAGATTAAACTAGTCTAAAATAGGTTAAAATATGTAAGGAAGACATCAAAGAGTAGGTGGGGTTTAAGTTGGCTTTGAAAGAAATAGAAGAACCCCGAAACATTGTGGCTTAGAACAATTGCAGTATTCCTTATAAGTCTAAGTGTTAGTATGCATTTGGACAAGGATTAGTAGGAATTGGTCATCTCTGCTCCACATGGTATCTCTGGCATGGCTCTCACTGGAACCAGAGGATGGATCCCAGGTGGCCCCATTCATATGTCTGATGCCTCAGCTGGGATGGCCCAAAAGGCTGGGGTCTGTCTGAGATGGCTGAACATCTTTCTTCTTAAGTTTCTAGGTGAACTTAGTTATGTTTGGTGCTTTAGTTTGCTTCCATGTGGTGTTCTCTCTAATCTTCAGGGTCTTTCTTTACCTTTAATTAGCTAAAGGTGGCTTCTTTATGTGGCAGCTGTTATTTCAGAGGACAAAAATGGGAACTTCAGAGTCATTCATGTCCCAAACCAAAAATCGGAGAATCTCATTTATGTCACATTGTTTTGATCAGAGCAAGTTAAAGAGCCAGCTCAGATTCAAGGGGAGGTAGAAATGGGTGGGCCTAGTATCAAAGTCACATTACAAAAAGAGCAAGCAGGATGAAAGAATTTTTAGAAATAATCTGTTATTGTGACCTTACATCCTGGTTTTAGAGTCCTGAATTACTCTTGTTGTTTTGGTGAAATTATTATCAAGCATCTTTATTCTAAAAAATATACCTATTTGTTTTGTTTTGTTTTAAATATTTTATTCATGAAAGACCCAGAGAGACAGAGACATAGACAGAGGGAGAAGCAGGCTCCCTAAAGGGAGCATGATTCAGGACTCAATCCCAGGACTCCGGGATCACGATCTGAGCCGAAGCAGATACTCAACCACTGAGCCACCCAGGTGCCCCCAAAATGCACCTACTTGGGTGGTCATCTTATTCTCAGATACTTCACATAACCATGAATTTTCTTTTTAACATACAAATATTACTAAATAGTTTAAAATATTTGAGAGGATGGATTTTGGGAGCTCATTAGAACTTGCTATTTATGTGACTTAAGACAGAAAATCTCTCCGTCTTTTTATCAGTAGAAGTGGAAGAAATAGAATATATATATCATAATTGTAGCAAGCACTGATTACAAAATATAAGTGTAGTGTCTCCTGGCATATAGCAGGAGCTCAGTCAAGTTACCTTCATCCTATAAATGATAGAACCATGATAAAACATAAGAATCTCAGTAACATATAAATGAAAGCAAATGATATGATTTAAAAGAAATTATAATGAGCTCTAGGAAGCAAACATAGTATTTCCTTTTAAATTATGTTACAGAGTCCCTTTAGTTCAAGTGTGTGTGTGTGTGTGTGTGTGTGTGTGTGTGTTGGAGGGGTTTATTTTTTATTCTATTAAAATTAAGTACCTATTCCCAAGTCACAGTCAGTACCTACTAATATTAAGCTCTTGCTTCCTTTGCATTTATACAGATTGTATTTTGCAACATTTTACCATGTCTGCTTTCTGCCCTGGGCCTGTTCCTCATTATCAGTTCCTGATGATTCTCTCCAGCCTGTGGCCTGGCACTCTCTCCTGAGACCTAATGCTAATTATTAATCTTCTTGCATGCCCTTGACCCTTTCTCTAAGCATGATTCCAATCAGTGTTTCTGCTGACTGCTCTACGTTCCTTTGGTTATGAGAATGGGTCTTTTGCACTCAGTGATTTAGAGGGCAAGGAGAAAGGAATCTATTTCCTGAGTTGTCCAGGAGCCCGTATTTTGGTTGCAATAAATCTTAAACACATAGCATGAGAACATGGAGAGTGTTTTTCTTAAGGAAAGTGATTGCTATAATCTCTTTTTCTAATTCATAGTTAGGAACCAGTAAAGAGTCGTATCAAAATAGGTTTAATATTTGAAGAGTAGCTATATAAGTACTTACTAAAGTGATTAATAATTTCCATTTTTGCAGTAATAACAATATTAAGCACTTCATATGTCATTATTCTAATTACTTTAAATACTCCATTATTAATCTCCATAATCATTCTATAATACATATGTTCTGATTTTTATGGGTAATGTTTCTGAGGTCTAAGATGTAAAACAGCCTCTCTAGACTTACTTATGTTTAGAAAAGGGTGGACTTGAATTCAAGCTTTGCCAAATCAAAACTGTGATGTCTTTCTTTGTTTTATTTACTGTTTTGGTTAGCATTGTAAATTAAGTACACTTGATGAGGGAGGATAAAGAGATTTGATTTGATTTCATTTTCAAAAGATAGGTGTTGACCACATTGCCTTTCTAAATTTGAAAGATGGTTAAAGTGGAAGTAAATATGGTATGGCTGACATAAAATCACAAGAGAAAAATCTGTGTTCCTAGATGAAAGATTTCTGTTACCAGCATTTTTATCTCTTAATTTCTGAATTATATTAGAAAAATGCTTATCCCTATTATGGAAAGGACTGAAAGGGAGCACATAGTTTAATGGGTATTAGGACTGTTCATGTCTGGAAAGACTAATGAAAAGACTGGATAGTGTCATAAAGCAAAGATTTATGAATGAGATGTATTGGCTCTGTCATTTATTTCCTGAGTGATCTTAATCAAAACATCTAAACTCTCTGAACCTATGTTTATTTCTGTGTAACACAGGGATAAGAACATACCTACATCTTAGGTAGTTTGAGATAACAAATGTAAATTATCTAAAAACCATGTCTCACACACATTAGACACCAAGTCATGTTAAGTCTCTTTTTTTCCTTCAATGGGGAAAATCCAAGCATTATGGAAGTTCCAGTTAAGAATAATTATATTTTAGGAACACCTGGGTGGCTCAGCAGTTGAGTATCTGCCTTCTGCTTAGGGTGTGATCCCAGGTATGGGGATCGAGTTCCATATTGGGCTCCCCCTGGGGAGCCTGCTTCTCCCTTTGCCTGTGTCTCTGCCTCTCTGTGTCTCTCATGAATAAATAAATAAAATCTTAAAAAAAAACAACAACCAAAAAAAAAGGAATTGCATTTTAGACTGAAGGGTGGTTTTGTTAATTAAATTGATATGGGAAAGAAGTCCATTTATTATCACTGAAGAGTGAGATCAGTTTGGGACCATAAGCAAACTTGCCTTGATGCTAAGTTACCCAAATACTTGAGGTTTATAAGTTATTCTAAAATCTTGATTGATTCAATAGTCTGAAGTAGTATGTCAAAGTAGAGTTTGAGAACAAAGGATCACCTGGTAGTTTATTTAAAAAGAGGCTTATGGGCCCCAGACCTGTGCCTTAGAATATGCTGTGGTTCTACATCAGCCTGACAAAAAAAGTTTTTTTGATTATACTGTTAGGTCTTAATTAAACTAACTCTCCCAAAATAAGATTCTGTGAAGGGAGTGTCTGGGTGTCTCAGTTAATTAAGCATCTAACTCTTGATTTTGGCTCAGGTCATGATCTCAGCATCATGAGATTGAGCCCTGCTTTGGTCTGTACACTGAGTGTGGAGCCTGCTTAAGACTGTCTCCCTTTGCACAGCCTACCCCCCAGCTCACTCACTCACTCTCTCTAAAAGACAAAACAAAACAAAACAAAATAAATAAATAAATAAATGAGATTCTGCAAAGAAACTCCAATCGAAGATAAAAGAACAATACAAGCATAAGAAAACAGAAGGAAAATGACAGAGATGGAACTTCTAGTACAGGAACTCTTGGAAGCCAAGTGATGTGTGTGTGTGTGTAGTGCCAATCTATATGGCGCCAATCTAATCAGAGATGCCATAGTCAATTACACTGTTTAATCACAGTGTTCTTACCACTTTTGGGAATGAGACAACTTGTACCATCAATATGTTAAAATAAAAATATTTTAAATACTATTTATTTCATGTTTACCTTATTGGTTGTATTTTCTATTTGCTCTTTTTATAATGATATGTTAATAGAGGAGTAAATGTATATAATTTAGAAGTAAAGTTAAATATGAGTGGTGATTAGAGTTGATTAGAGCTAAGGTACAAGGAAGGACTAAACAGAAATAGGCATGTTATTACCTACCTTGCTATCAAAATAGTCATAGGAAAAGTCGAATGTAGTGTTACAAATAATTTCTCTCTACAGCGTTCAAAATATGCCTATTGGAAATGTCCTAATACTTGGGTGATACAAGACATCCCATAGACTTCTGCATCTTTTACTGTGATACTACGGAATATAACCATCCTCTTAGTTACCGAGCTAAAAATCAAACCATGTCTTCATTTACTTTTGAGAAAATTTGCACTAATTCTGTATTATAGCGGCCAAATGTACAGCATGCTAAATAACTTCTAAAGGAACTGTATATTTATAATTCTTCATTGAGTAATTAGGAATAAAAGTAATTTTGCTGTTTGAAATGAACTGGATTGTGATAGTTATAATATAACTTTTAATAACCATGTCTTTAATACATTTCTAGAAAGTGTGCAATGTTAACACAAAAAAAGCTAATAGACTACTATTGGAATTTTCCCACTGAATTAACATTATGGACTTTTAACAAATGCCCTAATTAAGTAGAGTTTCTAATGGGAATATGGCCTAAATTAAAATCAAGGAAAATGTTCAATATGCTTAAACCTCCAAGGGAAATTTGGAAGTCTCCTGCAACCATACTTTTATGAAAGCCTCGTGCTTCTTTTCTCTTTGAACCAAATTTGTTGTATTTATATTGAGTGCTCTACCGTTGATTTTTCTCTTGACTAAAGTGATATAACCTTTGGAAATGTAGAGATATAAAAGACACAGATCCTAGAGAGGTAATGACAAAAAGGTAAAATGTTCATAAGCCTCCACTTGATATAACCTTTTTGCAAACAGCCAGAAGAACTTGAGCATTCTTGTGTCTTGCATAATGCCCAACATGGAATATATGATGGAATACATAGTTATAAAAATTGGAATTTTTACTTTACTTATCCTAGAATAAATTAGAGTGGTTGAAAGCTTACATATTTATATAGATGTAGAAAAATATGCAATTCTATCAACTTAGTTTGACTCAGTTATAATTCGGCAAGCAACCAGTAAATTGTTAACAGGATGACAATAATTAGGAAACTGTATTATTTGAGGAATGATGAGTGAAGGAAATGGGGCTGTTTACATTAGAGAAGTAAGGAATTACAGAGATTATACAGTTACCTTCAAAAATTAGAAAATTGTCATGAAGTGGGTAGTAGTCTTTGTTGTTCCAGTAGGCAATGGTCTAATTGATGTAAATAATAGGAAGACAAGGTTTAACACAGCATAGGGAAAAGCTTTTTCACAATTAGCACATAGCTGTGCTTTTTCACCACAATGCAAGGGACTTTAACTGGGACTCTACCCACATGAGCAGGGTAAAATTGTCCCTGAAAGTTTGGTCTTTAAAGAGAGAAAGAATGATCATCTGCCTAGTTCAGACGGGACTTAAAACTAGGCAGAAGTGGATTGGAAGGTTAGAACTGGTAATTGCTAAAGTCCTTTTTATTCTTGGAGTCTTTTTTTTTTTTTTACACACATACAACTTTATAGAATTTTCATGGGGAAAGCAAATCTCATATGTTAACATGAGTAATTTATTTTTTTCAGTTGAAGTAGATAGTTCTATTGTATCCTCCTTTTGCCAGATTTTAGCTAAGTCAAATCACTTCTGTGTATGTCTATTTTTATAGAATGTCATGATTTTAGTTAACATATTGGGGCACAAAAACAGGCTCACCTCAAGAAATGTAAATTCATTGAGAAAAACACAAAAATCCTTTTTATGTGGGATCCCTCATAAAAAACCTAAAAGTTGCTCTACATTCCAAAGGATATGAGATGATCAGAACCTAGAAGTCGTTCTTATTGTACAGTTACCTGGATAATTTCTTCATTCTAGAACCTTTCTGATCCTTCATCTATGCTTACTATGAAGCCTCAGCTAGTCTGACTCAGCTTCTTTTCTGGGTCCTTTGGCTATAGTCACCACTAGTTGACATTATCTTTCTAAAATTCATAATCATCCAAACATGGAATCTAAGTTGGACACCATTATTCCTTTGACCAGAGCTTTTCCATCAGAACACTTTATTGAGAACTGGCTAATCTGTGGTTTAGATCGACTGCCTTTGAATCAAAAGCCAATCCAGGACAAGCAGTTATGATCATGTGTGCCTCATAGTTCTACCACAGCTATTAATTGAGATGCATCTCTTAGAAGCTCTGGAAATGGCAAGCATACTGAGGTTGGGTGCAAGAGTAATCCATTTCCTATTTGAAGTGTATGCTTCTATGTCTCATCTGTTGCATATTATGCTTAAAAAGGGTAAAAGGTCTAATTTTTTATTGCCTCTTGATATCTAGTAAGCTATCTTGCAGGTATTATGCACATATATGTTTAGAATAAATATGTGACTAAGTTATAAACCCTACAGGGTTTGATCAAATTGAATAAACTATTTTGAGTGTGTAGGGCATGGTGATAGACATTCTAACTAGATTTTATGAATTCTTGGGATGCCTGGGTGGCTCAGCGATTGAGCACCTGCCTCTGGCTCAGGTCATGATCCCGGAGTTCCGAGATGAAGTCCCACATCAAGCTCCCTGAGAGGAGCCTGCTTCTCCCTCTGCCTGTGTCTCTGCCTTCTCTCTGTGTCTCATGAATCAATAAATACAATCTTTTTAAGGAAAGATTTTATGAATTCTTACTCTATATTTATGAAATATAAATTCTATATTTGTATTCTAATTCAGATTTAATTAATACTAAGTCTTTGAATTCCTTTTTTAAAAAATTATACTTACTTTCTATTCCAGGAAGGGTTTAAGATAGCTTGCAACATTTTCTAAAATATAACAAGATACACATTTAAAATGAGATGACATAGGAAAGTAAGGATTGGTGAAAAATAGAAACAGGTTTGGAAATGAAAATGGGCAGAAGTTGCAAAGTGTAGAACAATAAGATGCTTCTAAATATTCTAGGAAAATCTTGCCTGCCTTATTACTCTGAGTGTCATTTGATTTAACAAAACAATTACCAATGTAGAGTAAAACTATTCTCAGAATTCCGAGCAGGGTCTTCACGACAAGATCACAGAGTGACCTTCTCAAAACTAACCTTAAAGAAATCCTTAAGTATTATATTATCCTTGATGTCTCCATTGAATAATCTTTCCAGTGGTTTAATTATATCTCCAATCAGTCTTTTATTTCTTTCTTACAGTTTGTGTTTTGTTTATTTATTTTTGAAAGATAATGTAAATAAATTTAAAGAAACTGACCATACTGTGATACTATATCAAATAAATAACAGCTTAGCTCTATAAATTACTTCCTCCTTGACAAAACTGCAGAATTACACATGGTGTTATTCTTGCTGAACCCTAGAATGCCTCTTTCAAATATGAGCCTGTTCATAATGACATTTGATGCTCCAAGTTCTTCCACAATAAACATTGGACACCCACTTCCTCTCTTTGCATAGCTATTTTTCTTTTAATTATTCACAATATTAAAATATTAGGTAATTTGTATAGCAGCAAGGAGTGTACTTTCCAATCCAGGAGTATGCCTCAGAAAAGCATGTAGATACTTTTCTCTGGAACTGAGCTTGCAGTATTTTTTTATTGTATACCTGAATCCTTTAGCAGATAATTCTCCTAGCAGGTAGTTTCTTTGCTTCATGAAATTAATAACAAAATGTTATTTGAAACACATGTGAAACCCATAACATGATAGCAATAGGGAAGCAGAGAAAGGAAGTGGGGTTATCTACACTGGGTGGTATGGCCTCTACTCAGGAGGCTTTGAGGAAGGACAGCAGGTGGGGACTTAAGCAATTTTACCTTTTGATTTTTTTTCTCCACTATGTTTATGTCATCATGCAGAAATGCTTTGAAAATTAGGGAGATCCCTGGGTGGCTCAGCGACTTGGCCCCTGCCTTCAGCCCAGGGCGTGATCCTGGACTCCAGGGATTGAGTCCCGCCTTAGGCTCCCTGCATGGAGCCCGCTTCTCTCTCTGCCTCTCTCTCCCTCCCTCTGTGTGTCTCTCATGAATAAATAAATAAAATCTTTTAAATAAATAAATAGAATCTTAAAATCATGGCAAGACATTGAACTTGTGATATGTTATTATAAATTATTTCTTAAATGCAGTTTTAAAGAGACTACTACTAATGGATTTAGTAAAACATCTCCTACCTCTACCCTGCTTCAGAAAAAAACCTGTAGATCTTTCAGATTTAACTTAGACAAAGTCCTTTTTTATGGTTTTGTTATTCCACCATTATTTTTGAAACAAATTCTCTTCTTGATGTTACCCATTTGTGGCAACCAGAATTCTCAGTCTTTCAGCCTTGAAATCTGAGGGGCATTTTTTTTCCCTTTTTTCATTTTCCTCTTCATGGTGATCTCTGATCTCTACTAATTATCAGAGATTCTACCCTTTTTTTTTTTTTTGTTAAAATATGTCCCTATCCCACTCCCTTCTTCTCATTTTCCCAACGTTCTAGCTCAGATTTTTATTACCTGTAGTATTCTTTTTAGCTTTCTAACCTAAAAAAGTCAGCAATTCCAAGTAAAAGGACAACATTGAACCCAGTTTCTGAATTAGGGAGTGATTTTCATTAAACTTATGACCACTGGAAAAGGATAGAAACCCATCAATTGATAGGCACTACTAATTTTTACTGAGCCAGCCTGCCTTGGTCCAGCAAAATAAGGTCTCTAAGAAATAGGGAATTCACTTTGTTATTCCTTTAGTTGCTAGAGGTACTTCTGCGCATAACCAGGTTAGCCTTTCTTTATCCTTAAGACTATTTGGATATCCTACTTCCCGAAAAAAACGGGCAGATAGTTGAAGTCTGGACTGATACGAACCCTTGTAATTCTCATATGTGTCATCCTCTCAAGTTAGGATCTGTCATAGCTAAGATAAGAAACTTGAAAGGAGGACTCCAGGGATTGTGGGTTTAATAAACTTGGTCTATTGAAATTGTCAGAAAGCCATTCATTAGAAATAGAAGATCCTACATTAGTCCAGCAGAGCCCCACTATGTATTAAAACTGATTCAGGCCAATTCCAGGATCTTTAAACTTGTCTTTTTAATATAGACAGTGGATTAGCTTTAACGTCCCATAGGACAGGTAATCAGGGCATGCACAAGAGGCTCTTGTCAAACCAAAACTGCCAGTTCTTTCAACTCTTTCACCTTATGTCAATGGATACCTAATTTTAGTATATTTATGAAAATGGGTCCTTTTTGCTTAGGTAATGGCTCTCTCCATTACCGGTGCCTCACTCCTCAAAAATCATCTACAGAACACTTTTCATTTTATTATAAGATACTATCTAAATTACCTGGGCTTGGCACAGTGCTGGTGTCCATACAAACCTCAGTGGATGGGAACAAGTTAGACAAACCATACTTATCTTATTTAACTTAAATTTTAACAAACCATGCATATATGGTGATAAGTTTATTAAATTCTATTACAGGACTTAGTGAATAAAACATCAAAATACAAGTTTTAAAGTTCTATGATAAGCAAAAGTATAAAATAGGTTAAACACAGTATGACAGTACAGCCCTACAGAGACACACCAAGTTGTTAGTATCTGTCCTCAGGTCTTGAGCACATGCTTCTTCAAAATTCCTTGGGGCTAATATTACTACTTTCTAATACTTTGTCCATAGGGCTTGGCTCTGTCCACCAGCACATATGCAAGCCCATAGACATGATAATACCTGACAAGTCATTTTCCAAAATGAGTATTTAGTCTAATAAACATCCATGAAAAGAGGAGGAGCACCTATGAAATATTTCAGGGAATCTATGTAGTCCAAAGTATTTTGAAATTCACTGCTAGTGAGAAATGCAGATATGCTGTTTAGCATAGAATGAATGTGCATCAATAACAAGTGTATAAATCCCCGACCTTACTGCGACTGCATGTGTGCGTGTTCCCATACATAAAAACATTCATAAATACACTTCCCAAAGGACAGATTTTTAAAATAGCAGTGTCTGGACCAATATCAAGAAACAGAAATAGTTCTCTACAGTTAGCAAAATGTGCTTGGACCCTTACCCACAAAGGTGATAAGGTTTACATTATTAGACTTTTCTTGGTCATCTTCTGTCTTTATACTAAGTCCAGAGGTCTGTGAGTGTTTATGAAATGGGAGCCTGTGACAAGCCTATTTTAAACAACAGCATTGTCTGCCTCTGGCTGGGTATCATCTGGTTATAGAGATAAATAGTTGAAGCTTTGAAATGTGCCTCTTATCCCCTGCCTCTAGTCATAACTCCTCTTTAAATCTAGAATTTCCAAATTTTCCTCTGTAAGTAGACTAAAGATGACAGGAGCGTTTACCATCTTCATATCCACATAGTAATGCATGGGGCTAATTACAAGGTCTGAATAGATCTATGTCTATCAATGATCACTAAATAGAACTAAACAAATAAGTCCAATAAAAATATTAGAGAATAAAAGAAAAAAGGGCCAGCCTGAAAAATCATAAGGACCTTTGAATACCAAACTGAACTTTGAAAACAACCTATTAGAGGTACCAGAAGACTTATTTGGAAATCTGTTATGAAGCCCTGACCAGAAAGCAGAAAGCATGAAGGCTAAAACAAAGGATAAATAAGTATAAGAAAGGAAGACAGACAGATGAAATGTTGATAATAGAATGAAATAAAAAAATGATATGTAAGATTGAAAAGAAAGCAGAATAGTGGGATCCCTGGGTGGCTCAGCGGTTTAGCGCTGCCTTTAGCCCAGGGCCTGATCCTGGAGTCCCGGGATCAAGTACCACGTTGGGCTCCCAGCATGGAGCCTGCTTCTCCCTCTGCCTGTGTCTCTCCCTCTCTCTCCTCTCTCTGTGACTATCATGAATAAATAATTAAAAAAATGTAAAAAGAGAAAGTAGAATAGTAATTTCTGAGTGTGCATTGGAGGTCATAATAAAAAAAAAAACCTACAATTCTTAACTCTTCATAGACAAAATTCAGGCAGAATTTCTTCCAGTATTTGATATCACTTCAATCAATGAGCAGGACTGTTGTCTTTTACTCCAGAATGACTAAGCTAATTACACAGTAGAAACATAAAATGGAGAAATTGTGTTCATTGTGCCATAAGATGGACAAATTCGATGGCTTCCCTTCATAAAACTGAACTATATTCAGTAATTACTGGACATTTTTCTTATCAAAGAATGCAAATGTTGGTTTTATACTTGTGTCCAGTGTCTTGATGATTTATCTGAGTTAATGCTATGAATTGCTTAGAACAGTGCCTAATATGAAGTATGTATTCAGGATATAATGTAAATTATAATGTAAATAATAAATTTTTTTTTTAGGATTTTTATTTTTAAGTAATCTCTGCACCCAGTATGAGTCTTGAACTCACAACCCAGGATCAAGAGTTGCATTCTCCTCCAATTGAACCAGCCAGGCACCCCTGCTGTTTATAGAATTTTCATTTTTCCTTTGTATTTCTACTAATAGTCTTTTAATTGCCTTTTTTAAAATTATTGACTTTGGGGTTTTAGTGTTTATTATTTAAGTTCATGCAGTCTACCTTCAAATGACCTCATACTAGTTCATGTATAATATAAGAGCCTTAGAACAGTTTACTTTCTCTCCTCTGGGCCTTTTGCTATTTTATACTTTAAATATCTGCATATGTTATTCTTTTGTTTAAAGAGTCTATTATTCTACAAAGATTTAAATAAAAATAAAAATCCTATTATCTTTGCTAAACAGATAACATTTTCAGTATTCTTTATTCTTTCAGCAGATCCATATTTTTTTCACTTGGTATCATTTTCCTTTCACCTTAATGGCTTCTTTTAACAGTTCTTTGATCTGTCAGTGATGAATTCTTTCAGCTTTCATTATTTATTAAAAAATGGTATTTCATCTTCATTTTGAAAAACACTGTTAAGTGTACACTTAAAAGTTGTAAAACCTTTCAGTGTTGTAAAGATGTTGCTTCATTTGCATTGCTTCTCTTAAAAAATATACTATCAATACTCAATGAACTTCTTGAATCTGTGGGTGTCTATTTCTCATAAATTGGAAAATTTTATCAGTTGTTTCTAGAAATATTTTCTGTGCCTCACTTCTCTGTTCTTTTTCAAGGACTACAAAAATTATACATATATTAGACTAATTTGTCTCATAGCTTTCTAATACTGTGTTCATTTTGTTCTGTTTTTACCTCTGTGTTTTATTTTGAAGAGTTCCATTTACCATATTTGAATTTTTTTTATTTAAATTCAACTAGCCAACATATAGTACATCATTAGTCTCAGATGTAGTGTTCAATAATTCATCAGTTGCATATAACACCCAGTGCTCATCACATCTCATGCCCTCCTTAATGCCCATCACCCAATTACCCCATCACCCACCTACCCTCCCTCAGCAACCCACAGTTTGTTTCCTGGAGTTAAGAGTCTATCATAGTTTTTCTCCCTCCCTGATGATTTCTCCTTCAGTTTTCCCTCCCTTACCCTATAATCCTCAATGCTGTTTCTTCTATTCCACATTTGATAATTGTTTTTCTCTGTTTGGCTTATTTCGCTAAGCATGATATCCTCCAGTTCCATCCACATCAAGGTAAATGGTAAGTATATATCCTTTCTGATGACTGAATAATATTCCATTGTGTGTACATATATATATATACCACATCTTATTTATCCATTCATCTGTTGATGAATGGCTCTTGGCTCTTTCCACAGTCTTGCTGTTGTGCACTTTGTATCTATGAACACTGGGGTGCAGATGCCCCTTCGAATCACTACATTTGTATCTTTGGGGTAAATAGTGCAGTTGCTGGGTCATTAGGGTAGCTCTATTTTTAGCTTCTTGAAGAACCTCTGTTTTCCAGAGTGGCTGTACCAGTTTGTATTCCCTCCAACAGTATAAGAGGGTTCCCCTTTCTCTGCATCCTCGCCACCATTGGTTGTTTCTTGTCTTATTAATTTTAGCCATTCTGACTGGGGTAAAGTGGTATCTCATTGTGGTTTTGATCTGTATTTCTCTGGTCAGGTGATAGGGAACATTTTTTTATGTGCTGTTGCCCATTTGTATGTCTTCTCTGAAGAAATGTCTGTTCATGCCTTCTGCCCAATATACTATCTTTTCTAGTGTCTGAGTGATTATTAATCTCATTCAGTGTATTTTGTATCTATGACATTTATTTTCCATCTCTAGAAGTTTAATGTGATGGTCATTTGGAAGTTCATGTCTTTATAAAATGTCTATCATTTCCTCCAGCTTTTTTGAGAATACAATTAAAACAAAATTTTTAAATTTCTTTGTCTACTAAGTCTGTAACAATTGTGAGTTCCAATTTGCTTTCAGTATGACAGATTTTTCTCTTCATGGTATTTTGCTGCTTCTTTTCACTTTGACAATTTTCAATATAACACCAGAAACTAAAAATTTTAGATTTGGGGGAAGATAGATATTTTTGTATTCATATTAATATTCTATAGTTCTAAGATGAAGTTAAGTTAGTTGGAATCAATTTGATCATTTCAGGTATCCCTTTTAAGAGTTGTTAGTACCCGCACAGTATTAAGTCTGGGGATAATTATTCCCCACTACTGAGGCAAAACCCTTTAGTATCCTTTACCCAATACCAAACAGATGATAGTTTTCCAATCTGGCTTCAGAGACCCAGCTCCATACCTGGTCTTGTGTAAGCTTTCAGTCCTCCCCTCCAATGCTTTTGGGTAATCCTTTCCCTGGCTCCAGATAAGTTTCTCACACACAAGTCCTCATGAGTACTCTGAAGATCACTTAAGGTCAAGCCTCTGCAATCTCGTGTATTCTCTTAACATCAGGGATTAGCAAAGGGTCAGATAGAAATGTCTTAGGCTTTGTAAGCAACATATACACTCTTCACATATTTTACTTTTTCTTTATATTCTTTAATATAAAGAGATATGAAGACCATTCTTAGTACCTGAGCTATATGAAAACAGTCTGTGGGCTGGATTTGGCACTCGGGCTGTAGTTTGCCAATCTTTGACCATGCAGATTTCTCCTGTTACTCTGATCTACACATTTGAGCTACCTTAATTTCCCTGGATTCTTCAGCTTCTTCACTTCAATGGGGGAGTCCACCAGGTGCCACCGGCTCACCTTCTTCCTGTTGTGTCTTGGACAGCGTCACAAGGCAGTAAGTGGAACTGTAGGGCTCTCATTTATTTCTTCTCTTTTAGGCACTTCTGTTCAGAGTTGCTTGATGTCCAATGTTTTAGAAACCATTGGTTCATATGTTTTATCTGGTTTTTTAGTCCTTTGAAGAGAGAGAATAAATCCAATCCCTATTACTCCACCTTTGCTAGAAGTAAAGTTCAAGCATAAACATGTTATATTTCCTTCAATTTATTCTTGTTAATGGTTTTTCTATAAATGGGTGTCATAATCAAAATACAGAAAGATTTAAGTGCTTCTAAAGGTCACTTTTAAGTTCCCCTTATCAAACTCATAGCCCAGGAGTAGTAAATCTATTAGTCTTTTATATTTTTTATATTGGGGGGGGTTGTTTGTTTGAGTTTTATTTTCCCCTCACTGTTTATCTTTCTGAGCTTTTCATTTTATGATTATATTCATTAATTTGTGTTTGCCAGTACGTTGCCAGTTCTAACTCCTTGGAAGTGTTAGCCAACTGAGGTGTCAGATGTTAAAAACAGAAAACAAAGGACTACAAAATATGAAGGAGAAGACCAGAAAAAGAGGAGGGAAGGGAAGGAATAAAGAAATAAAACTTTCTCTCAGTCCTTGGCAGTTTGGATTTATTGGCTTCTTAAAACTTGTCTAGCTACTAAAAAGACAAACATTGTTCTAAATCTCTTCCTTCTAGGTAATATTTATTATTGTTAAAAGTACTAAAATTACTTTTTCTTTTATCTGGATGTTCTGAAATATTACTGTACTGTTTCTAGTTGTGTTGTTTTTATTCATTTAACACTTGTAATGCTTTAATATCATAGGATTCCTGCCTTCCCTAAGGTCCGGGAGAATTTACTACTCTTTGTTTGAATATGAGATCTTTTTCTTTCAATTTCCCCCTTTTAAAAACTTCTACTTAACAGATGGCAGAAAATCCAGATTCATCCTCCATTTCTCTTAATGTTTCTTTTAGATCTTCCATCTCTTTGCCCTTGTGTGTTTCATGCTAAGATAACTTCTCGATACGCTCTTCTAGCTAAAGAATTTGATTTGTTTTGCATAGTATGCTGTCTAGTGCACTTAGTGATATCTTTAGTTTAAAATTTCCATTTTTCTATCTAAAATCTCCTCTTAAACTAAAACCTATGTTCGTTTCCTGCAAGTGCTGTTTTTTCGACCTTCTGAACATATTAATTACACCCATTTTATTACCAATTAGACTTTGAATTTGTTTCTCTGTCATGATGTTGGCATTTATTCATATGTGCTTATTTATGACCATGTACTAATCTGTAATGGGTATTTCCTATTATCTGTTGTAGATAAGCAACTTGGGGGAGAGGAATGAAGTTTTTCTGTAGCTTGTCCTGGGAATTGTTTTGGAGAATGAGATTTATAGATAAGTGAGATACTCAGACACCTATTCTTTTCTGGTATGGCTGCTCCAGAATACTGCCAAGTTCACACATCCTCTTTTTCAATTGAGAAGAATTAATCTTATTATTGTTGCTTTAACTAAGAAGAGGCAGGAAGATAAAACAAGTTAAACATATTTACTGAAATTTCAGTAGTGTATTTTTTTTCTTAATGAAATTATGTTATATGAACTCTGGGCCTTGTCTGCTTCTAGCATTCACTACTCTCAGGCATAGAGCACTTTGATGTCATTTCTTCATACATTTTAAGATATGACCTCATTCTTCACCCTATCTCATCTGCTTTGTATTTTTAGGGGCTCCACAAAGTTTCTGGTTTGCTGCTCAATTATAAACATTCTTTTGTATGGGAGTATATATATTTTAATGAATCTTCTATCATTTTAGACAATTTAGTATGAGAATAGAAGACATGCATATGATTACTGCACCATCTTGAATCAGAGGTATATTTTTTTATTCTCAGATTTCCAAACTTCATCTTAATCTTGTGAATCTATTGGGAGTTATTCTATAATTACTTCATCTATTAGTATCCCTGGCATTGTGGAGCATCTGGATAATGTAGGATTCTGTCAACAATTCTGCAAATTCAGGCTTTGGGATCCATTTCCTACCAAGAATTTGTTTAGAAAAAAAGAATATTAAAATATTACCTTATCTGTTAGATTTTTGAATTATCTATAGATACAGTTGCAATTCAAATACTTAAAGGGATTGGATCAGATTTTTGGGGGGCACAATAAATTTATCATTGCTCTGTAATTCAAAGCTCACTAATCCCTCTCTTGTTTATACCTGCTCTGTTGATTCACTAAATTTAGTGTGGAATGCCCAGTAGACCAGTCACCAGACAACAAAGTATAAAAGGGCACTTACTGAGCAGAAGTGGGACAGCACTCTTAGGAATCTCTCAGTACATTACATTGGTTCCAGTGGACAAGTGTTTACTTAGCTCTTCTAAGTCTGCTTACTGTTCATTAATTGTGATAGTACTAGTAGTTCGTTTTTTCTAAAGCAAAACAGAAAACATACACATGTAAGGAATTAAGTTCCAAGAAAGGTAATTTCTGGATTACATTAGAATTTTTTAACCAACCAAATATTCCCAAATATCGCCATTTATTACAAGTGTAAGTTCCAAATTTCTCTATTTATACTTAACATATGTCCCAGTTATTACTACCGAAATGTTTTCCTGTGAATTATGGAATCAATTAAATAAACAGTAGACACTTTTTGAAATGCTACAATGTGTAAGATATTTTACAGGAGGCAAAGTTGAACAGGATAAATTATCCTCAAATTGTGACAAGGCAGCTGTGGAGAAACAATGCAGACATGACTAATAGCATTATAAGACAAAATAATTAAAATCCAAAATAGCATGTGAAACATTACTAAAAAGACCTAGCAGGACATAGGTCACATGAGTTAAGAGAATGATGTGATCACTGAACATTGGTTAGTCTGGAAATTTCCTGGAGGAGACTTAAGTTGTATCTCCATGAACAAATCAATTCAGAAGACAGGGATGCACACTTCAGATAAAAGTTATCTCTGCAGGGTAACTTGGTTGTCAGAAACCAGACCTGTTTGATGATAAAGGAGTTGGACAGCCTAGATGTACTTCATAGCTTATAATGGGTAATAATAGTAGGGGAAAAGACAGAAAGGAGAATTGGGGTTCTGAAAGCAGACTATGTAATTTAAATGCTAGACTATGTATGATTTAATTTTATAAGTTGACGTCTTGATTAACTGTATGGGGCAGAAATGTAACTTCATAGTCAGACCAGACAAAGTTTAAAGGAAGCCACATGAGTATATTTTGGTAAATGGATATGTGGCAACTAGGAAGGTCCATAATTTTTAATTCTTGTAAATTAATCTCATGCATGTGCTGGTTTCTGTAGATACGCTATCTAATAACGTAGCTAATGACCTCATGGGACATACATGTAAGAATTAAATTTAGAGGAAGTGGCTTAAAGGAAGCACAGAGGTAATAGGACTCATGAAGGCACAGAGGCTGAAAAGAATTAGCCAAGTTTGCTTGGTATGCAGGTGAAGTAGTGGCTAGGAGGGCTAACATTACATGTCAACATGACTGGGTGAAGGGATGCCCAAACAGCCATTGAGACATTATTTCTAGGTGTGTCTGTGAGGGAGTGGGCAAAAAAGATGAGCATTCGAATTGGTAAACTGAGGAAAGAAGAGCCATCCTCACTAATGTGAGTGGGCAACATTCCAGCTCTTGAGGGCTTGAATGGAAGAAAAAGGTGGAGCAAAGGTGAATTTACATTTTATTTCAACTGGGACATCCATCTTCTGGCCACAGACATTGATGCTGCTGGTTCTCAAGCCTTTGGGCTCAGGAACCCAGACAATTGGCTCTCTGGTTCTCAGGCCTTCAGATTGACACTGAATTATACCACAGGCTCTCCTGATCCTCCAGTTTACAGACAGCGGATTATAGGACTCCTTAGTCTCTGTACCATGTGACCCGAATTACTGAAAATAAATCACCTCATATCTGTCTATCTCCATCTAATCTGGTTATCCTGTTTTTTTTTTTTAAGATTTTTATTTATTCATGACAGAGAGTCAGAGAGGCAGAGACACAGGCAGAGGGAGAAGTAGGCTCCACTCAAGGAGCCCAATGTGGGACTCGATCCTGGGACCATGGGATCATGCCCTGAGCCAAAGGCATGTGCTAAATCACTGAGCCACCTAGGCATCCCTAATCTGCCTATCCTATTTGCTGTTTCTCTGGAGAACCCTAAGACAGTGTGGCACAATGAGAGGGGGAAACCGTAGTATAAGATGAGGTTGAGGAACAAAGGCAAGGAGGGAGACCCTGCAACACCTCTTATAATTTTTGAAAAGGGGCCAAGTTAAATTTTAAATGTAACAGAATATTGAAAGTTCTCATCCATGGCAAGGCAGTTGCGTGATCTGGATAATAGACCAAGGCCAGTGGTAAGAACTGCTAAGAGAATATTGCAGGAAGAGATACTGGTGAATTGGATTGAAGAGGTGCAGAGGGGCTAAAGACTTTGATATGCATTTCTGGAATTAGAAGTAGCAGGAGTCCCTCGTGGATCATATATAGAGAGTGGAAGGATCATATATAGAGAGGAAGCAGAATAAGCTTTTTTTTTTTTTTTTTTTTGAGCAATCAAATGGAATTTGTAAGCCTAAGGGAGAGATCAAGAGTTCATTTTGTGATTTATAAAGTGTGAGATAAATGTGAAATTGTAGTTAGTTAGATGCATTTGTGAGTTTGCATCTCAAAATACTAGGGTTTTTCATTTCTGACTCCTTGGGAGTCTTCTTGTCTTTCCATGCTTTAATACTATGTTTTCCCATACTCCTTCTTTGACCTTCTTCACTTTTCACTCAACATATTATCCTTGGCTTATAGCATTCACTCCTGGGTTTCATCTTTCACCTATTTGCTAATGGTATATGTTTTCTTATCATCAATTCAGTCCTCTCTCCTCAATGTATAGTTACATATATTCAACTATCTACATGTGTTTTGCATGCATCCAAAACTCCACATAGCCGGCAAAGACACAGCCTTTTTCAGTGAGAAATCTGAGACCACAACTCACTTCATCTTTGTCTTCACTTCTCAAATATAATCAGTAACCTAATCTTGCTGAATGCTATTTTTAATCTTCTTGAGTGTTTATAAAAATCTTCTTTACTTCGATTTAGTTTAGTCCTAGAGTCAGGATGGAGCTGGACCTAAGGCTGAGCCCTCACTGTGAGGGTCCATGGGACAGAAAGTGAGACATAATGTGAGGTTACACAGTAAAGAGCTGGGAGCTGTCACAGTTCAGGTAATTGTTATGGCAGCAGTGAGCTAGACAGATGGGAGTTGAGGAGAAACTAAACACAAAGACATTTCAGAGTGGGCACTAGGATGCCAAGTTGTTCCTTAAGAAATTGTAGTATGAAATTCTACATAATCAAGGGTACAACATGTTTTTCTTTCCAAATGCATTTCTGTAAAAAAATTCTATTATCCCTCACTGAAGAATCAATTTGAAGGGGAAGGCAGATTGAAAAGACTATCCTCAACCATCAGACCATGGATCCCCGTGGAACATATAGCTGAAATTTAGAGTCCTATCCTGTTGGCAATCATCTATCTTGAGTAAACTACACGGTGACTTCAGAAAATTAATCTTGCTAATGCAGAACGTATTGTTATAAACTACGTTATATAGGATGTGATGTAACCTTCTCCCACACATAAACACAAACTCTCACACCTTTAACCATCTGTTATTCTTAGCACATTTGTTTCTTAGAACATGGATTATCAAACCATTTTCAGAGTCATGTATTTGACATTAGAAAAGATTTTTTTTAAGATTTATTTATTCATGAGAGACACAGAGAGAGAGAGAGAGGCAGAGGCATAGGAAGAGGGAGAAGCAAGCTCCATGCAAGGAGCCCAATGTGGAACTCGATCCCAGATCCCAGGATCACGCCCTGAGCCAAAGGCAGACACTCAACCACTGAGCCACCCAGGCATCCCTAGAAAAGATTTTCTAAAGTACTGTAACCTTAGCATGTTTATCTTTATGGGCTGTCATGGATGATGGGATAAGTGCAGTGCTTGGTGTAAATCAGATGTGTCTCTGGATATTTATCATATCCATGTGAATAATAGTTTCAAATGGAGATCGTGGGCAACTTTTTTTTAATTTATTTTTTATTGGTGTTCAATTTACTAACATACAGAATAACCCCCAGTGCCCGTCACCCATTCACTCCCACCCCCCGCCCTTCTCCCTTTCTACCACCCCTAGTTCGTTTCCCAGAGTTAGCAGTCCGTGGGCAACTTTTAAGGGAAAAATGGCTCAGAAAAGGACAAGCCATTTCAATAAGGTGGTAAATCTTTGAAAGCCATGCAATGGTGACTGTGGGAAGGATACACGCTAAGTATGTCTATGAACCCCAGGAAGCAATGATAGAGCACTTTTCTTTTTCTGAGCATCCTTTGAGAGTCTCTCCTGTTGAGTCACTCTTAGAATGGAGCTGGGGCCATTTGCCTAATATATAGAATGGACTGAAATCCAGTAAAAAGCTTAATAGTCAGTGAGGACAGTAAATTTTTATATTGATCAAAATTGTGGTATTTCCTTTTTTTAAGATTTTATTTATTTATTCATGAGAGACAGAGAGAAAGGGGGGGAGGGCTCCATGCAGGGAGCCTGACATGGGACTCGATCCCGGGTCTCCAGGATCACGCCCTGGGCTGGAGGTGGCACTAAACCGCTGAGCCACTCAGCCTGCCCAAAATTGTGGTATTTCAAATGAAGTTTGGGGGGATTAGACTCTGGAGTTTTAAATAAACATTCTTGATTACTGGAGCTTTTACATGGTAAGTTTGTTATAGGAAAGATAGCTACCATTCAAATCAATTGGGAAAATTGTGAGCACAGGAAATGTAGAGAGTAGGTAGGTCAATATATCATGGACTCCATGATAGTTTGTGTCAAGCTGAGCTCCCCTCCCTTTTAATACTGATTATCAGTAGCTACCAAGGCCACTCATTCTCCCTTTAAAATATCAAAAATTGGCCTAAAAAGAGAAGTCTTTTACCCAAAGTCCATGATGCGACTCTAAATCCATCCCTTTCCTTTATCTTCCCTCCTTTCTAATTAGCTCTCAATAATTATGTCGTAATTTTGGTTGGAAATTCTGCTTTGGCTGCTGGTCTCCATATAAACCATTATGGGACATCATTTCACCTTTCTAGCTGCCCATATCATTTCAATTAAAGTGGTACCAATATGTGATATAACAGTGCCTAGAGGCAAGGTAATGTTTTATTTGAATATCAGTAGCACTGAATTTCCCATTTTATGATTCCTGTGCTACATGGACTGTGATCACCAGAGTGAAGCATGACAGCTACCATAAATAATATCTGCTCAGCATAGCTATTTATTTTTAATTCTTCATTATGATAATTTTCGACATATGCAGAAGAAGAAAGAATGGTGTATTGAACTTCACATACCTGTCAATCAGCATCAACAATTATTAATACATAATGAAACTCATTTCTATCTTATTTCAACTGTCTTTTTCAACATTTTCTTTTTAGACATGTGCATTTAGTCAGTATTTTAGCCACATCTACTTTTCTTCTATTTTAATCAATTAATGAGCAATGGCTTATTGAGAATAGACAAATTGATATCTCTAGGTATCTTTCTCCAAGAATTTGTGAGGCAGAATGATCTCCTGCAACATTCTCTCTCTGGGTAAACATCTTTCTAACCATTCTTCTGTCATTTGCTCATTTTGTCACTCATTGATTTGGCCACTCAGTTTTAAACAGCCCCGTGTATACAGAACTTTGGAGTTGCAGTCTCAAAGTAGTTCCCAATTTAAAGGAGTTTAATATGTAATGGGATATTTCCTGGGGATGGGATAAGAGTTATTTGACTGCAAAAGACAAGGTTATGATCCTCATCTCTTGGTCTACATTGTGAGAAACACTATCATTGTGTGCCTTTCCCATTTGTAATAAATGGTTGGTACAGTTTACATCTTCATCTTTACCATGGTGGCAATAATAAAATTCAGGAACACTCAGCAAGTCTTTGACTTAAGATTTTTCCTAATAGGAACTCCCATCCCATAACAGAAGGCATAATGTTACAAACATAGTTAATATTCATGGAGTATTTTTTTTTAAGATTTTATTTATTTAGTCATGAGAGACACACAGAGCATGGCACAGACATAGGCAAAAGGAGAAGCAGGCTCCATGCAGGGACCCCAATGTGGGACTCCATCCCGGGACCACAGGATTATGCCCTGAGCCAAAGGTAGACACTCAACTGCTGAGCTACCCAAGAATCCCATTCATGGAGTATTTTTAAGTGACCCACATATGAGTGAATGAATGAATGAATGAATGAATGAATATGTGATTCAAACCATTTATTCTCTATAAATTATTTATACTCCTTTTTGAAATAAATTTCAGGGAGTAGAACCACACTCAGACATGATCCATCTAATGGGGTAATTCTTAGAATCAAAGCACTGGGGAGTTGTAGAGCTGAGGTCAACCGTGTATTCAAATCCTATATAGTTATAAATTAAAAGAAAAATAAGATGCAATGACAATAGTCCACTTCTTGAAGTTCCTGCAAAATAGGACTAGAGCTTATTGATGTGACCTCTTGACTAGTGTTCTTTCTTTATACCACACTGGAATAACATAATTTGATCCAGTTATTATAGTCATCTTGTTTTATCATTTATAATTGTAAACAACATATACTTTCATACAGGCTCCCTGCAGTTGTACTCTGTTTATACCCTTGTTATGGAACATGATCTAAATAAATCTTCCACAGAACAGAGTTCTAAAATGTTTTTATCTTGATATTCCAGGGACTAGCAGTTCTGGTTATGGGCCAGGATTGACTCAATTATTATTAGTTGCTAAAAATAAATGCATTTGTTGAAATAGTGTCATCTTGTCCTTAGCTACAGCACTGGAGTCATAGTAATTGGCCTAATAAGAAGGAAAAAAATAAGTAGCTACAACCTCAAGGAGCATGTAGGTATGGTTAAATAGTGAAGGGACATGATAAAATCACAAATAATTTCCTCTCTTGGCAGAATTAATGATGGAACTGCAGCTAATTTTGTCCTGAGGGGGATTAACCCAACAATGACACGCATTGTGCTTCCATCTTCTGGTTTACCTTAAAGATCGAGTAGGTTGTCCACAAGTTTGTTCATAACTAATTTCTTTGCCCCTTGTCTTTGCCTCTCAAGAAGGAAATTTGACCACAGAACATTCACAGCCACAGACCTCATGAAAGGCCATTTCCCCTTGAAAATCTCTGAGAAGGTCAGCCTGATAAATAGCACCCCCAAAATAAAGACTATTTCTACATTCTTTAGTAATTGTCTCCAGAGCCCCAGAACTTTATTCACTGCTCCTGCCTCAATTTCTTTTACCATCGACTTTTACATACAAACTCAAAACTAGCCATATAAAAAATGCCATCTCAACCAGCCTTCCTTCCACACAGTAAGTCATGACTGAGCTTCTAAGTTCTCGTTCACACTGTCGATGGGACATCAGTATTAATTCTTTTTTTTTAATATTTTATTTATTTATTCGAGAGAGAGAGAGAGAATGGCAGAGACACAGGCAGAGGGAGAAGCAGGCTCCATGCACCGGGAGCCCGACGTGGGATTCGATCCCGGGTCTCCAGGATCGCACCCTGGGCCAAAGGCAGGCGCCAAACCGCTGCGCCACCCAGGGATCCCGACATCAGTATTAATTCTTAAGACTTTTTCACCAAGTCTCATTTGGACTTTATCCTCAATTTTTGGTAGATAGCCTCACTCCGGCCCCTTCGAACGATGATGCCTCAGTGCAGGACTTAACTGATAGCACCACACACACTCAGAGGTATACTGTTCTTTTTCCATTTTCCACCTTAGGTTCTTAGGATAAACAACCTATTTCTTGAAATCAAAGGTCATGTATGTTATAACACCCCTGAGATCACATATATCAATGACAAATACCAAATGGAACATCTTTTTACTGAATGCTTCTGAGTACATCTCTTATGTAATCCTCATGACAATTCTGAGGGAATCATAGGTTGACTATTAGTCCTCTTTGGAGGCTGGCTGGTAGACTGAATGACTGAAATGGAAAAATGACTAACGATGCCAACCCCCACCATTATGAATTGAGTGCCCATGGTCTGTCACACTCCCTGCTGAGTATTGTATGCATGCTTTTTTATTTCATGTCCATATCAACCTTGTAAAGAATTTGCGTCTCTATTTTGCAGTTGAGGAAACTGAAATACAGACAGTTTAAGAAAAGGATGCATGGTCATGCCAACAATAAAGGCAAAGTCAGGACCACACATAGAAATTTGTGACTCCAAAGCTAATACTCTTTTCTTAATGCTCTTTGTAAGGCCAGAGGGCTCATCATTAAATCATTAAATATCTAATTATTATATCCTGCCTCAGCATATTCCCTATTCACATGTAAATGAGTAATTATTAGCTTTGACTTAGACTGAACTGTGTTTTTTGTATATTGTATTCCTCCAGCTGGAATGTCCTTTCTTCTGTTCCCTGCCCATACAAAGCCTTTACCAGGTTCATGATCTAAAAGCTTTCCTGAATATTCCCAACTGCAATGGTGTCTTTCCTTTCAGACTGCAATAATAGTCATTACTGTCTTTTACACGAGGGTACTTAAATTATACATCTCCCTGCATCCCTTAATTGTTTTAATATTAATATATCTACCTAGAGAGACTTATAAATTCCTAGGCAGTGAATATTATGTGCTATACTTTTTTTATACACTGTCAGTTAAGACAATTAATGGGTCTTCATTGGGAAACTAGATTACATTCAGAGGTGTAGACAAATATACAATGGTCAGCTATTTCAGCTGCTGAGAGAAATGGGGCTCATCCTGAAGATTGGGTTGAAGTCGGACAGCAAAAAACATGAATACTTAGAGGCCTTGTCTTTTGCTTGTGACAAAATCCTGGGCGGTTTGAATCTGACCAAGTGTTACATATGTGTTAGAAGAAATCTGGAAAAACATATGGATTTCTAAGTGTTTAAAAAAAGGGGGACTTCATGCAGGGACCTAGTTATACAAGTGACATAATTACCAAGAAGCCACAAAAGAACACTGAAGCCATCAGAGATTAGTCAGAGCAGAAAAGGGTTGCTGGAGCCCAGGGATTGATGTCAGGAAAAAAGGCTAGAATTATGATTAGCCTTTCTTGCAGGAAGTGAGCTGGAACCGTGGGGGGGAAACACTCACTACCAGAGATGATGCCCAAGGTGGAGAGAAAGAGAGAGCACACAGAAGGCATTTTTTTTTTTCTGTCTCCCACTCAGTGCCCTCCATGGGAACTCCCAGCCAACAGCAATGATGTTGGGCCCAGGAAACATACCTGCAATGGCAGCACCTCTGTGATGTGGACCAGAGCCAGGGAAGGTGGGAATGGATCTCTGAGTGAATGGGCCACAGTGTTGCAGATGTGGTGCTCCATGAGCACAGCTGGATTGAAGTAAAGGGAGTACTTAGATTTCTGCTCACACAGAAGGCTGCTGCGTCCATCAGCAGGTTCTCTTGTAGCCTTCCTGATGATTCCCAAGGCTGATTTTTGTATTTTATAGATGTTGGTGGGAACTGTTATCCTGGAACTACTAGTTGCATTCATGGTGCTATGGAGAACAAGGCGTTCATGTGAGGTAATGACAGAGAATAGGCCTCTGGCATCATTTCTTGGTATAACAGTGATGATTTCATTTTACTCCTCTAGTTACTACTGTGAAATCCCTTTCCTGAGTAGCATTTGGAAAATCTCTTTTGACATAAATGGATATCATGATTCTAGCAAACTCTGACTTTATCTTTGCTATGTGAAATGACAAAGCAGGCTGGACATGCACAAGGTTACAGAGGGAAAACACGATGGTGCCATGTAACCCAAAACCTTCCTTTGTCCAGAAGGGAGCAGAGGATCTGGGGGTAGAATGAGTTGCCTAGGGTCACTCACTCCAAAAGTTTGCAATGCCTTATAAGATGATGGCACTGGGCACATCAAATCCTAGGCTCTGCCACCGACTGGGCAACCATGAGAATGTTCACTAAACTTTGAATTTCAATTTCTGCATTTATAGGAGAATATTAACAGTATCCAGGTCATAGGGTTTTCACAAGAATCAATTGAAAAAAATCTATATCAGGGTTCAGCAAGCTTTTCTGTAAAGAGTCAGATAGTAAATATTTTAGGCTTTGTGGACCATATGGTTCATGTTGCAGCTACTATATCTCTGCCGCTGTAGAAGAAAAGCATGTATACATAGTACAGAAGCAAATGAGTGTGGCTGTGCTCCAATAAAACTTTATTTACAGAAAGGAGTGGCCAGCCCATGGACTGTAGTTCCCTGTCCCTTTATCAATATAATTTGATATAATGTTTTACCCAGCATAAGACTACAATTTTACCTGGAGTCATTATTATTGTTATTCTTATGATTCCTGCCACTCTCCCTACTACTGTATTATTGTTTAGGCTTTGACTAAAAGATCATTCATATATTTAAGGTTTTTAAAAAGATTTTAATTCATGAGAGACACAGAGGGAGGGGCAGAGACATAGGCAGAGGGAGAAGCAGGTCCCCTGCAGGGAGCCCGATGTGGGACTAGATCCCAGGACCCCTGGATCAGGACTTGAGCCAGAGGCAGATGCTCAACCACGGAGTCACCAGGTGCCCCATATATTTACTTTTTAAAGATTAAACTTCTACCGATTTTCCTAAGGCTCTATTCTGAGATTTCTTAGTCACCGCTTGTAAGGTAATTTGCCCCATGTGTGGACTGTCCCTCTCTTGGATGCTGTGAAACTGAGAAGGCAGATAGGCTGCCTCGTGGGAATGAGATTCCCTGTAACAGATTTGGAGGCTCTGCAAATCCGTAAGAACAGGTCTCAACACTTGAGCCGCTGCTCGAGATCAGAGGTGCTGAATGTGTAAAATGAAAGTGATGTTTCTTTCCCTTATCCAAACAATACCATAAGGTAGTGCAGCCAGAACAGAAAAATGCCAACCCAGATCTGTCAGTGAGAAGCCAGAGCAGCAGTGTAGGAGTGTGTAGGCAGGACCCACGTAGAGCTCTCACTCTCCTGAGACCCAAATGTAGGGCAGACTGAAAAAGTGTAGGCGATGGCAAAAAAAAAAAAAAAAAAAAAAAGGGTTGGGCAATGTCTGAATTCTCCTTTAGGACAAATAGAATTTTCTGTAACATTCGTTTCATGATACAGCATTTTTGATGTACAGCTATTACAATAAAAAATTAATCGGATGTATAAGCGAGTGGTGAAAGCCTGGCTCTGACAAGAAGAATTTAGGTCATGGGGATCCTTGAAAAACTAGAGTTGCAGACAAGAGCAAACCCATATTCTGAATGGGTAACCCTTTCTTCGTCCTATCATTTGACTTTTCTTCTGTGTGCCTAAGACCATTGTAATTCTGATAAGACCCCAAAAATAACAACCAACACCATAATAATGTCCATAAGATGACTAACATTGATGCCATCACTGAGTGAATCTGTAATACTCAGTCTGCTGCTCATTTCAACCAAGGGATAGTTATGAGGACAATGAGGAGTCCATCTCTCACTGGAATTTAGCACCTCAAAACTTTATGAGGTAATTAATGGGCATAAAGTCCTACAATAATTTTTCTAGGAGAAAATGTTAATTTTAACACAGCTTGAAAATTCTTGGAGCAATGAGGAAAAGCTCCGCTTGCCACACAGTTTTAGGAGAGAAAGCATTGTTTATATTTAACAGCTCTGCTTTTATAAGGCCTAGACCCTTTAGGCTCATTCAGAGATGTGCTACCAAAAAGGGATCTCTTAAGCTGTAGTGTTTATATCCTATCTAATTTTGACATATTAATTTTATAAAAATACATTTAATTTTTTTTTCCTCGTAGTCTGTGGCTGGGATCTGTTTTGGTATTTTTATGAGATGGGTTTCCAGAAATGTCCATTTATAGCCTGGAGCATGTAGTAGAAGGGTTGGCAAACTTTTGTAGAAAGCCAGATAGTAAATCTTGTAGGTGTTGCAAGCCATACTGTCTCTGTCACCACGACAGGCCTGTCTTGGGGGACACTGTGGCTCTGATTCTAGACCGCTACAAGAAGATGAATACTGTAAAAAAGCAAATATCACAATAAAGCAAGTCAAATAAATTTTTGTGGTTTGCCACTGCATACTAAAGTTAGGAGACTGCAGTACAGTGAATGCCTAAGTGTGCAATAGTGTTATATCTAAAAATAACATACATCCTTTAATTAAAAAATACTTTATTATAAGAAATGCTAACCATCATCTGAGCTTTCAGAGAGCTTAAACCCTTTGGCTGGTGAAGGGTCCTGGTTCAATGTCAATGCCTGTTGGCTGATCAGGGTGGTGGTTGGGAAAGTTGAGGCTGTGGCAGTTTCGCAAAATAAGGCAACAGTGAGGTTTGCTGCATTGCTTGACCCTTCTTTTCACGTACGTGTCTCTGTACCATGTGATGTTTGATAGCATTTTACCCACAGTAGAACTTCTTTCAGAATTAGAATCCATCCTCTCAAACACTGTCACTGCTTTATCCACTACATTTATGTAATGTTTTAAATCTTTTATTGTCATGTCAATAATCTTCACTGCATCCTCACCAGGAGTAGAATCCATCTCAAGAAACCACTTTCTTTGCTCATCCAGAAGAAGCAACCCCTAATCCGTTCAAGATTGATCATGGGATGGCAACCATTCAGTACCATTCAGGCTCCACTTCTAATTCTAACTCTCTTGCTATTTCTACCATGTCTGCCATTACTTCTTCCACTGAAGTCTTGAACCTGTGAAAGTTATCCAGGAGGGTTAGATTCACTTTTTTTCGAACTCCTCTTACTGTGATAGTTTGACCACTTCCTATCAAAAGAACCACAAATGTTAATGGCATCTCGAATGGTCATCCTTTACAGAAATTTTTCAACTTACTTTATCCATATCCACCAAAGGAATCACTGCCTATAGCAGCTATAGCTTTAAAAAAAATGCATTTCTTAAACAATAAGCCTTGAAAGTCAAAACGACTCCTTGATCCATGAGCTGTCTAATGGATATTGTGTTACCAGGCATGAAAACAACATTAATAGCATTGTACATTCCCATCAGAGCTCGGAGGCAAGCAGGTGCATTGTTGATGAGTAGTAATATTTTGAAAGGAATCTTTTTCTGAATAAGTAGGTCTCAAAAGTGGGCTTAAAGTATTGAATAAGCCACATTGTAAACAGATATGCTATCATCCAAGATTTGCTGTTCCATTTATAGAGCACAGGAAGAGTGGATTTAGCATAACATTTAAGGGCCCTAGGATTTTTGGAATGGCAAATCAGCATTGGCTTCAACTTAGAGTCACCAGCTGTATTAGCCTGTCCTTTGAAGGTTTGAAGCCAGGCATTGACTTTTCCTCTCTGGCTATGAAAGTCCTAGATGGCATCATCTTCCAACAGAAGGTAATTCTGTCTACATTGGGAAACCTGTTTTGTGTAGCCATCTTCATTCACTATCCCAGCTACATCTGCTGGATAAACTTGGTATAAGTTCTTTGTCAGCATTTGCCGTTTCACCTCACACATATAGGTCATAGAGACCGTGTTTTCCTTCCTGCTAGCCTCAGATTTTTCTTCTGTAGCTTGCCCACCTCTCTCAACCTTTTCAGAATTGGAAAGAGTTAGGGCCTTGCTCCAGATTAGACTTTGGCTTAAGGGAATGCTATGGCCAGTTTGATCTTCTATCCAGACCACTAAAACTTGCTCTATATTGGCAATAAAGTTGTTTCACTTTCTTCCCATTCATGTATTCATTGGAGTAGTACTTTTGATTTGCTTTGAGACCTTTTCCTTTGCATTCACAGCCTGGCCAAGTATTTGGCACAAGAGGCCTAGCTTTCTGGCTGGCTGAGCTTTTGACTTGCCTTCCTCAGTGAGTTTATTTCTCACTTTTGATTTAAAGTGAGAGATATGCAACTCTTCCTTTCACTTGAACACTTAGAGGCCATTGTAGGGTTATTACTCAGCCTAATTTCAATACTGTGTCTCAGAGGATAAGGAGGCCCAAGGAGAGAGAGCGATTTGGGAGCAGTGGTCAAGTAGGCAGTCAGAACACACACATTTATTCATTAATTTCCCTGTATCATATAGGCAGGGTTTGTGGCACCTCAAGACAATTAGAATAGTTAACCTCAAAAATCCCCGATCATAGATTGTCAGAAAAAAATACTCTAATGAAAAAGTTTGAAATATTGAAAGATTACCAAAATGTGACATAGAGACAGGAAGTGAAAAAATGCTGTTGGAAAAGTGGTACCAATAGACTTGCTCAACACAGGGTGACCATAAACCTTCAATTTGTAAAAAAAACACAATATCTTCAAAGTACAGTAAAGTGAAGCGTGACAAGATGAGGTGTGCCTCTACTCAGCTCTGCCATTGAGGAAGAAAGTAGTCATAAACAATATGTAAATGAACGGAAACATCCTGTTCTACCAAAACTGTATTTACAAAAACACACTTGGGTCTAGTTTGGGCATGGGGGTGGTGGTGAGGGGGCTATGGTTTGTTCACCCTTGGTATAGCTCTTAAGAGTTTCTTAAGACGGGGATCCCTGGGTGGCTCAGCAGTCCTGCCTGCGGCCCACGGCATGATCCTGGAGTCCTGGGATCGAGTCCCACATCGGGCACCTTGCATGGAGCCTCCTTCTCCCTCTGCCTATGTCTCTGCCTCTCTCTCTCTCTCTCTCTCATGAATAAATAAATAAAATCTTTTTTTAAAAAAGAATGGTTACTTCTCAATGGAGGGCAGAATTTACTAATGCCATAAATACAAATCACTGAGGGGTATTACACATGTTTATTCCCAAAGATAAATTATGAGGAAACAGAGATGGTTCTTAGAAATACTGGGACTTGAAGGGAATGAGAATCACAAATTATGAAGCTTTGGCTCTGAGCGTATATGCAGTGCAAGCTCTTTGTATTCTTTTTGTATCATTTTACTAGCAACATTCTTTTGATAACATGGTTTCAACAGTGTGACCACTCCTTTCCCCCCACTGCACAACCCTAATGTCAAAGGTAAGAACCATAAGGGGTTAGCCAGTCTCACTTGTTTTCACTTGTCCCTGGAGACATGAAGCACATTCTGCGTGAAGGCCCTGGGAGAGGACTCTTGGAAGCTTGTGCCTGGTTTCCTCCAAAATTTCCCTAATGTGCCTTTGCCCTTGGCTGATTTTGCTTTCTATATTTTCTCTGATATGAATCTTAACCATGAGTACAATTATATCCTGAGTCATGGGAGTCCTTCTAGGAAGTCACTGATTTTATCCAGCATATATTATTTTCCCAGAAAAATATCCGTTGAACGAATGAATTAGGAACGCCCTACCCTTAATGTCATTGGTAAGTTTCTCCACACTGACATGCTACTTCCTAGAAGGTCACGTCAGGGTCACTGATGACAGCTCTGTGCCGTTCTTTGCTTGACTTATGTATTTTGATAACCACAGTAGCAAAATCTCTCTCTCAGAACCAAAACAGGCTGGGTGCATTTCAAGTAAATGCTGCAAACTCCTTTTGACATTTCTTTTCTGGTATGGTAGTTATCATTCTTTCCAGTTTTCAGGTTCATGTGTCCATAGCATTTTCACTTCATAACTACCAGCCCTTCTTTTACAGTGATGCCTGTGACACATGTCAGCTCAAATAAATGAGTGTTTCCATTTCCACCTGCTCATTCATTCACATGTTCACCCATTACAGGCAGTGAGTCTGCCGAGGTGCTGTGCTAGAGACTGGAGATTCAAAGACAAACTACTCATGCTCTTCCGTTAGCTAAGCAGGAGAATTTGAATAGGTAACTACATACTGCCATAGCAGACTTCTTACATACAAGTAGCTTAAGATTGTAAGACTAAGCATTTGACTCTGGTATAGTCTTAAAATTGAGTTCAAAGAATGATTGAGGTTCAATAGCCGAATAGCAAAATGGAAAAGCGTTTTAAAGGAAAGAGCATGTACAAAGGCCCAGAGGCATGCACAAGTGTGCTACATTCAGGGAAGAACAACTAGTGGCTGCCTAGAGTGTACTTGTTGTGAAGCAGCAGAAAAATGAGTCAGATGGGGCCAGTAAACAAACATTCTATGTAAACCAGCCTAAGCTGAAAATAATTCTATAGGCAAAGGGGAGTTACTAAATTATTTCAAGGAGAACAAGTAAGTGATCATATTTATGGTTCAGAAAGATCACTCTAGGAGAATTGAGAGGGTAGGCTAAAAAGGATAGAGACTGGAGGCCAGAAGACTAGTGAAAATTACAGCAATTCCAAAGAGGTGATGGAGACCTAAACTAAGGCAGTGGCCATGGAAAGAAGAGGAGAAAAAATAGGAAAGGTGTTTTTGAAGTGAACTCTAAGTTGACCAACTGATTAGCTAATGGTGTAAAGTGGAAGAAACAACCAATGATGATTCACAAAGGTTGGTCACAAGATATATTTATCAAGAAGTGGCTTGCAGGAAAGATGACAGGCTCATATTTGGCCACATAGAGTTTGAGATATGGTCAAGTAACTAGATGAGACTATCCCATGGCACACGTTTTGGTGGTGCAAGTACACCACACCTAGTGCTAGATGTCTTGTATTTGTTTTCTGGTTTAATTATCCTAAGAACTTTATAAGATAGAGAATATTATATGCATCCTAATTTAAGATAATTGAAGCTCAGAGAAATTTAAGTAAATGACCCAGGGTTACAGAGGCGGTAAGCAACAGTTCCGGGATTTTTATCCATACCTCCTTGACTTCATTGTCTCTTATCCACTCTCCCATGCTGACTCATATTTTTGGTGGAAATAAAAATTTCTGTGTGCATATGTGGGCTGACCCACCTGATGAGGCATATAGTTCATACTGTATTTTTGTACCAGAAAGCATTAGGTGGCTGTAAACCTTTCTTTCCTCTTATTATTTTTCTGGCATTGTCTATTGACTACTTATTTACATATAACATCCTGTGTAACGCAGATAGACTTAAGGTAGGAAGAGTTGCAACAGGAGAGAAAATACACAAATTAAAAAAGCAGAGGAAGATTTTTTTTCACTTTTCTGTTTATTTGCCATATTACTATAAATGAAATAATTCCTCTAGACAGTGGCTCAGGAGTAAAAGGTCTTCCTATATGACTTTTTCTGGTCCTCCCATGTTGTCATATCAGATCATTAGCTGAGTCTTTGTGAATCTAATGGAAAAGAGATCCAGGGATTCTATAATGTTTTATGTTTATTTCTTAATCTTTGTAGGCCTAAGGGGACAAAATGTGAAAATAGGCAGGATTGGGAAATACAACGGACATTATTCAGCATAAGTATATAGCATACTACTTCCACTGTCGGTGTCAGGTAGACTTGTCAACTGCAGGGCAGTTAGAGACAGTGCTATTTCTGAGAACTGGTGATTATCTTGGGATGGTTTTATGCACGTGTGCATATGTTTGTGAGGATGTATTTGAACATCTATTTGCTGGATGTTTAGAGAAACAATGAAGTCAGTTCAGAGTAGTAAGTCCCCTAAGGAGATGGGATTTAGCACACCAAATCCATCCTGGACTGTTCAGCTGGAGCCTCCTTAGCACTCCCTTTCTGTTCCATCCTCAAATGTATTTTGTAATCTGTTAACTAAATCAGACTTGGGAAATGCCTACATGAGTACCAGTCTGCTGATTATTTCTGGGAGATGAGAGGTGACTGGGGAGTGAGATCCACCCGCCCCCATGTGGAGGTATGGGGGCTCTGATTCTCCAGGTAGCTCATAATGTTCTCATGGTAGCTGTGGAAGGCTAAGGAGACAAGATTTTTGTGAAGTCGGGTCTCCTTATGGTAACCTGGTTGGAAAAGGAGCCCAGGGAATCTGTCATAAAGTTGTGTCTGCACTTCATATATCATAAGCAAGCTATTTGCATTAAGGTTGTGTGTACATTTAGAATAACATGGAGACTACCCCACTTGTACTTGCACATGTACATACTCACAACCAGTGGGATCTTTAGGATGGGAAAAAACATTAGAAACTGGGGTACATCCATGAGTGAACCCTATAAATATACATATGCACATGTATTTATCTTTTTCTCTTGTACTTTAAGGAGAATCATACATGTTTTATTTCATTTGCAATCTTCTAACATATTCTTTGCTCTTCTTATGTTCCCACAATTATTTAGAAAATTTGGACTATCTTGACAGATCTGTGTGGGAATGGTAAGAGTGAGGAATGTCAATATAAAGGGAAATCAGTAGAGGGACTCTATACTTTGTTTTCCAAGTGAGGGCACTTTACAGAAAGAAAGTAAGTACAATTAATAAATATGCCAGTACAGCTGACAAAAACTGAATTATCTCAGGCAGATAAGCATAAATCCCAAAAACGAGACCTGCAGAGGACTCTGGTATTTTGTTTGTTTGTTTGTTTTTATAGAACTGAATGGAAAGGTGCTGAGTCTGTAAATTCTAGGCTGTGACAAGCAGTGAAGAAAGTAACTGTGGCTGAGCAGAGAGCAGTAGCAAAACTTTGAGATCAATGTGGTCAATCCTATCTTCTTCCATAAACTTTCCTTCATCTTTCTCAAATATGCTAAAGGATCACATAGTACTTGTTTCTCTCTGATTTATTTCACTTAGTAGAGTACTTTCAAGTGGCATCCATGTTGTCAAAAACAGCAAAATGTCCTTTTTATAGCTGAATGGTATTCCATTGTGTGTAAGTGTGTATGCACATATATATCACATTGTTTTATCCATTCTCTTGTTGATAGTTTGTTTACATGTTTGGACTATTATAAAACTGCAGTGAACATAGGAGTGCAGATTTCTCTTTGGGTTGAAAATTTCATTTCATTCAGATACATACCCAGAAGGGGAATTGTGGGAACATATGGTAGTTCGATTTTTAATTTTTTAATTGTAATGTTTTCTGTTTCATAGTGGCCATACCAAGTTACATTTCCACCAACTAGGATTCCCTTTTCTCCACATCCTCTCAGCATTTATCAACTCTTATATTTGTTTTATGATGGCCTTTCTAATAGGTATGAGGTGATTTTATTGTGGTTTTGATTTGTATTTGATTTGCATTATACTAAGTGAAATAAGTCAAGAAAAATACTGTATGATTTCACTTATTTGTGAAATCATAAAAACACAAGCTCTTGCTCTCTCTCTAAAATAAATAAATAAAATCTTTTAAAAAACCCTTATGAGTCATATCATAGTGACTGTAGTTAATAAACTATATTATATGCTGGAAAGTTGCTAAGAGAGTAAGTCATATTTTCTTCATCAAAATTCCAATAGCATTTTTCATTGAACTAGAACAAGTACTCCTAACATTTGTATGGAACTACAAAAGACCCCAAAGCAAATCTTGAGAAAGAACAAAGCGGGAAGTATCAAACTCCCAGATTTCATAATATGTTACAAAGCTCTAATAATCAAAACAGTATGGTACTAACCCCAATATAGACACACAAATCAATGGAACAGAATAAAGATCCCATAAATAGACCCACACTTATATGATCAGTTAATCTATGAGAAAAGAAGTAAGAATAAACAAAGAGGAAAAGACAGTCTCTTCAATAAATGGTGCTGGGGAAAACCGGGCCACCTATATGCAAAAGAGTAAAACTGGACCACACCATACACAGAAATAAACTTAAATGAATTAACAACCTAAATGTGAGACTTGAAACCATAAAACTCCCAAAAGAAAACATAGGCAATAATTTCTTGGGTATTAGTCTTAGCGACATAATTCTGGATTTCCTTAGGCAAGGAAAACAAAAGCAAAAATAAACAATTGGGACCACACAAAAATAAAAAGCTTTTACACAGCAAAGGAAATCATCAACAAAATGAAAAGGCAGCCTGCTGAATGGGAGAAGGTATTTGCAAATGACATACCCAGTAGGGAGTCAATATTCAAAATCTGCAAAGAACTTTCATAGCTTAAGGGGGGGGGGTCCCATGATTTAAAAATGGGCAGAGGTCTTAAATAGGCATTTTTCCAAAAAAGATATACAGATGGCCAACAGACACATGAAAGATATGCTCAACATCACTCATCATCAGGGAACTGCAAATCAAACTACAATGAAATGTCACCTCACACCATTCAGAATGGCTAAAATAAAAAAGATAAGAAGTAACAAGTGTTGGTGAGGATGTGGAGAAAAGGGAGCCCTCATGCAATGTTGGTGAAAATGTAAACTGATGTAACCACAACAGAAAATAGCATAGAGTTTCCTCAAAAAATTATAATTAGAAATACCATACATTTCAATAATTCGGCTACTGCATGGAATTTAATCAAAGAAGGGGGATCCCTGGGTGGCTCAGCCATTTACTGCCTGCCTTCAGCCCAAGGTTTGATCCAGGAGTCCTGGAATCGAGTCTCATGTCGGGCTCTCTGCATGGAGCCTGCTTCTCCCTCTGCCTATGTCTCTGCCTCTCTCTCTCTCTCTTTCTCTCTCATGAATAAGTAAATAAAATCTTTGGAAAAAAGAATTTAAACAAAGAAAATGAAAACACTAATTTAAAAAGACAAAGGCAACCCTATGTTTATTGCAGCATTATTTACAATAGCCATGATATAGAAGCAATCCAAGTGTCCATAGGTAGATGAATGAATAAAGATATACACACACATAGTGGAATATGACTGATCCATAAAGAAGGATGAGATCTTACCATTGGTGACAACACAATTACAGCCAGAGGGAATTATGTTCAGTGAAGTAAGTCTAGGAAGGAAAATACCATATGCTTTCACCTACATGGAATCTAATAAACAAAATAAGCAAGAAGCACTAGACTCATAAATAAAGAGAATTAGTGGTTGTCAGAGGGAAGGAAGATGGGAGGAATGGACAAAATAGGGGGTGGGGACCAAAAAGTTCTCATCACAAAGAAAAAAATTGGTAACTATGTAAGGTCATGAATATTAACTAGTCTTATAGTGGTAAGTATTTCACAGTATATACATATATCAACCTATTCATTGTATACCTTAAATTTGTACAATGTTATATATCAATTATATCTCAATAAAAGTAGAAGAAAAATATACGGAACAGAAGTCATCTTTACATAATTTATGAAGGAAAGAGCAATGATGAAAACACTGAAATAAATGACCAGAGCAACCAGTAAGTCAGAAAAAAATATTCATATGGAAACCCTCATTTCCCTGTGCATAGACGATTTAAAAAGCAGATGAAGAAAAATCCTCTCTCACACAGCTTTCTTTTATTGCTTGCTCCCCCGACAGACACAATGTGTTGTGGTTTTTGAGAAGTTGGTGATTTAGTGGACAAGTTGGTAAGCCATGTACTAAGCCCCCTCTCTCCTTTCTCAGCAGGTGCCCAAAGTGCTGGAGCATCTGGCAGAGAGTGGGCCCTGCCATCTGGTGATCTTTAAGTGTGATCATCCTCCACTTGATACTCTGAAGGAGAATACTTGCAACTTTCTCCCTAGAAAAGATAGTTCTGCTTAATATTCTTGGGGGTAGAATGTGTCTCAGCAAGATAGGATTATTTTTTCCTTGCATTTAGGTTCCAGAAATGACCATCAAACTATCATTTATAGGAACGTGCCACCATGATTTATATAGACAGAGGTCATTATAGTGATTCAGTGTTCCAATCATCCTGATAATGAATCCTAATTATTATACTCTTCTAGTACCTAAAAACAATTGCAAACCAGAATGAAAACTGTTTGAAGATCAAGAATATTATAACATTTCTATTTTTATCACAACTCTGATTTTTGAAGAAATAAAATAAATTAGAACTGCTAATTATGCAAATCACAGATGACCTTGGGGCTATAAAACGGACTGCAAAGGCAAGGCTGTTGTTAGCAGTTTAAGGCTTACAGCTCTGAGATTTGCAGAAGAATCTATTGGGAGAACAAGTCCTCAGCTGCCAAAATCAGAGATTAAGAAGTGATTACATTCCTTTCTTTTTTGAAAACTGAGACTCCAATTCAGCCCTCCCACTTGCTCTTAGGGGAACATTCACCCATCAGCCCTTGCCTGCTTATTGGTTTCCAATATCTGTGCTTCTGGTTAGAGACTCAAAGGCAAGAACGCCTGGGATGAACTAAGGCCCCCCCACACCTGCTAAAAAGGGAGAAGACACTTAGGTTAGCGACATCAGCCTCTCAGCATGGAGAGAAGGCCGACTTCTCATCCTAATCAAACTGTCCTCTGAAAATAACAAGAGTTATTTTCTACCTATGCTGTCACTTACCCACTTTGCCTTCTGTTTTTTTCTACTTCTAAAATGTTAAGTTCATCATTTTGCACTCTACCATCATTTTATTTTAGTTTTCTCATTGCTCAGTCTACCGATCTGTCATTCTTGCTGCTGTTAATGCTGCTTTTGTTACTTCTAAGCATCCCTTTTCTTCTTTCTTTTTTCTGCCAGGCCTCTTCCTACCTCTGTATTAAATTTACTTCCAAACCCACAGAGGTATACAAGGGTGGAGTATAATCCATCAGCTCTAGGACTTAAAATGTTCAGTGCACTGAGGAGTTACATCCTCCCAAGGCCATCTTCAAGCCTCTGCTGACCTTGTCTGCCTCTTTTGTAATCTCTGTCTGCATCCCCCTCCCTCCTCTCTTCTCTCACTCTCTTAATATACAACTCATTAGGTGTCCATGTTAAAAAAATAAAAAAAAAGGTTTTAAACTTCTCGTAAGTGATTTTACTTTCCTCATAAATCTCCATCCTCCTGGATGTTGAAGAAATTTAAACTTTGCAATTAATAAACACTAAACTGTTAGGTTTTATTCCTTTTCTACTAAATTCACAGTCAGTTTTAAGTTCATCTCCCCATCTGGGCTGGTTTAAATACTTGTTTACATGGCTCAGTGTCTCAGTGTCTTTTAGACAAGTCTTTAGTCTGGCAGATGTCCATCCACTTCAAGATGGTGACACCAGCCTTCCTAGCACATTAGAATCACTTGGCAAGGGAGCTTTTAAAATCTCTGCTATCCAGGTCACATCCTACATCAGTCGTGTCTGAATCTCTGAGATTAGGACCGCAGAATCAGTTCATAAATCTTCCCAGATTTCTGCAAATTGTGATCAACATGGAGGCCCACTGTACCCAAGAAAATGTTATAGCTGAGAGTGGCTGGGGCCATTCAACATACCCCTGAATATAGTTGGGTCCTTTTTAAGGCCATAGGCCCAAGTCCCATCCCAGGCTTGGGATCAATCTTGTCTTAATTTGCTGTAATTTTTGGTGATGTAAGGAGCCCAAGGATAATACTAATAAAAGTTAGTATTATAGTGTACTCCCTATAAGCCACTTACATTAATAAGTGCTTATGTAGCATCTTTATTGCAAGCCCAACTCGGCTAGTATCTCATTTATAGATAGAGAACTTGAGGCTAAGGGAAGTTAAGCAACATACCAGAAGCCATGGAAGTAATACATGAGAGCTTAACATTCTTCTGACACTAAAACCTCTGTTCCTGTAACCAAACACTGTATTCATCCCCAACATTTGATACTTAGAATGAAGTCACTCTGCTGCAGTGGCTCAAGAGAATAACTAGATGGTCATCACAGCTCCCTGATCCCTTCTACATTCTCCAAGGCACATCTCCCACCCTTTTGAATTTGCCTAGTTCAAAGGGTTGACCACACCCAGTCCTCTTGCTCCATGCCCCCACACCCAGGTATTTACACTATACCTGACTATTAATAGCTCGCTTAGCTTTCATGAGTCAATTTTTCTTCCTTTGGAAGAGTCACTGGACGCTGGACCTGCTGCTATGCTGCCTCACACTACCATAAGGTCTTTGATAATGCCCTTGGGCAAGCATGGAACCATTCACTCAAGCTTGGAAAGATGACATTGTCACATTGGTTTTAATAACCAGATCCTCAGCAAGCACTTGGCAATTTCTTCTGCCTCAGGCACACATGGTTCTCTCTCCTTCCTTGTCATTAGCCCAAATGAACAATTTCAGAATATCTGCATTAGGAACTCTCAAGATTGAGTTCTGTTTACGAAGGAGAATATTTTAAGGAAATATTTACCCTATTTTCAAATAACATGGACTTGTAAGAAAATAAGACCCCATCAAATTATTTGTTCCAAGCCTCTCTGATCTTATGACGTTTTAATGCAAACTACAACAATATTTCCTCCAAATTCTTTATAGTTAATGTTGTTTAAATTATTCCCTATTATATAGTTTATGGAAATACATTCTCCCAGATAAAAAATGGGAGTAATTTTTAGCAGCAGACTGCATTTAATATATTAAATTTAATAAACAAAGTCACATTTGTATGTGGGACATTTTCCCAGAACATAATGAAGTATGACAGGTTGGTTATGAGGAGTGCAGTTCCTTGATGTATGTATGTATCAGCTTAAGAGCTTGTCACCTACCTTGACGCGTTAATTCTAGGACTTTGTGCAAGTGAAACTTCTTGTCATCTGCAAAACACTGTAAGCCATTTAACTCACGACAAGCTTTTAGATCACGTTGCTTCTACGACTGCACATGGTGAATGCAAATATACTTCGGCACTGGTTTCTGGCATCAGAATATTAACATTAGAAATGTTTTCTGCACTATCGTGTCAGGCTGTGTCTAGAAAACATGTGTTTGGTGCTCATAATCTCAACTTGTGCTAAGTTTTTTGTGGATTTACTGGATTCCAAGATGAATTTTAGAAAATGACTTCATACCCAAGGTCAGATTGCTTTTTAGGCAATAAATGATGAGTGAACTGGCATTTTACAAAAACCTGCTTTAGATAATGGGTTCTCTCTGCCCTGCTAACTGCCCTGGTTAGGTAATTAGACTTTGTGGTTAAGGTCAGATTCAAGGGAAAGAATTTACACTGCATTGCCTGAATCTGGTCTAAATTGTATATAATGCTTAAAAAAAAAATAACTACCTGATGCACTTCTAATGTACACCCATCAGGGGAGAGACTGAAATTTTAAATTAAGGGTAATTTTTGAGGTTAACTTGGGAACAGATTCATGAGTGCTTAAAGTCCATTTTGCTTTAAATTCAGCAAGCTGTTTTTGTAATTTCTTACAGGTTTATAATATATAAAGCTTCCTTGATGCCTTGTCATTTCAGAAAGACCAAGCAGTATATCTCTTTCCAAGGCTAATCCCTTACTAGTTTGTCCAGTAAGACAAATATATCTTTGATACATTTTCTTTCACCTTCATCTTACTGGAACCCTTTTTATAACTCAAACATCCCCTCCTTCCATCTCCTTCTAGTGTTCTCTCTCTGCTAAATCCAGACAAGATTTAAGCTGAAAATAGTGAAGTCATATGACCCCAGAAGCATTTGGCATAAACTCAATGAATGTTTAAGATAGCCCTAATTTTCTCCTGATGTTTATGGAAAAGAGACAACATCCTTGCCCTAAGAAACAAATTTACCAACTACTTGAGAGTTAGGACATGGACATATGAAAAAAACTGACAAGAAAATGCAGGAATATAATTGAATATAATAAAATTATACCACTTAAGTTAGTTACTTATGACATAGAATATACTAGTTATTTTACAGTAATTTATTCACTCTTCTCCAATATTTGACTACAACACCCAAGTATCCACTGAATGGGTTAAGCGTATTGACCAGGCTTTGGCAAAAGAAAGTTTTATTAAAACAGGATATCAAATGATAATAGATCTCTGGAGAAGTACACAATAGTCTACATCCTGATGTTTAATTTCTCATTTTCTTCTATTTCCACATCAACCAATGACAAAGTCCTATCAGTTTTATCTCTAAGAACATCTTGAGTTCATCTGCTTTTCTCCACTTATACCCTATTTTCAACAATGCACCCATCACCTCTTTTTCAGACTACTGCATAGCTTCCTAATAATTTCCCCCACCTTTTCCCCCCTCCCCCTAAAATCACTTCTTGAACTGCTGCTTGAAATACAAATTGACTCATGTCAAAGTTCTGCTAAAATTCCCCATTGGCTCCCCTTTTCAGATGGGATGATATTCAAACTATTTGCCAACACCTGCACAGCCTTTCAAAAAAAAAAAAATTGCTGTTTATTTTCTCACTTGGCCTCATGTTCTCTCCTTTCTCCCTTGCCAAATGTGACCTCAGCATGCTACTTTTCTTGCAATCTCTTTCCTGAGCTTCAGTCATGTGGCTGAAGTCAAGTTCATCCCTGCATTGAGATCTTTGTTCCTGCCATTACCTCTGCCTTGAATGTTCCAAATTCAAATTGTCACATAACTAGCCCTTTGGTATACATCAGTTCTCAGCTCACATTTGAACTTCTCAGAGTGGTCTTAATCTCTCAGTCTAAGCAGTTCCTTTCTACCCCACGTTATGCTTTTTATTTATTTTTTCAATCTATCATAACAATTGATAAAACTTTTATTTTTCTTTTCATGTATGTGTATAGTCATTTAGGATCTCTTTTCTATGGTCTAGAATATTAATTTATATAAGAACAGAGATATTGCCTCTTTGTTTACTGTTGGAACCCAGGACACAAAACTGGCATAGAGTCAACTGGCAACTGTGCAACTGGCATACAGTCAGTTGCACATAAATATTTGTTGAATGATGCCATTTTCAGGGACACGGATGGAGCTATGCTAAGTGAAATAAGTCAAAGACAAATACCATATGAGATATCACTCGTGGAATTTAAGAAACAAATGAGCAAAGGGAAAGAAACAGAGAGGAAGAGAGAGAGGCACAAACCAAGAAACAGACTCTTAACTATGAAGAACAAAGTGATGGTTACCAGAGAGGAGTTAGGATAAATCTAAACAAAAGGAAAGGACACTGCAAAAGCAGTCACAGGATTTTCTAAATTAACTTCAGATTTTTGTCTTGGTTTCTAGCCATGCTGAGCCATGTTTCTGGGCCTGATTGTCATGAGAGGCAATTAGAGATCATAGTAACCAGTCAACCTAGTTGATAGACCCAAATACATACTTCCTCTGACAACATATTAGATTCATTCTATTCTTTGCCCAAATAATATCTGAATTGCCCATTGACATTCTGGTCAAATAACCTCAAAGCCTTAATTTCCAGTTTCAGCAGAATAAATTGTGCTTAACTATGTTCCCTCACCTATCTGCCCTGTTTTATGCCTCTCTGGCTCTTGTTTTCTCCTCATGAGTTTCTCCTTATAGTCACTCTTACCAGCACCCTTAAGCCCTTTAGACTCTTGGCAATTATGCTACTAAGACCTAAACTAGGGCAGCCCGGGTGGCTCAGCGGTTTAAGTGCCACCTTCACCCCAGGGCCAGATCCTGGAGACTCGGGATCGAGTCCCACGTCAGGGTCCCTGCATGGATCCTGCTTCTCCCTCTGCCTGTGTCTCTGCCTCTCTCTCTCCCTCTCTGTGTGCCTGTTATGAATGAATAAATAAATAAAATCTTTAAAACAAAAAGACCTAAACTAGACAATTTTAAAATATTACCAGTTGATGTCATAACAGACTGAAGATTTCTACCTTCAACTGGGTCCTGGGGTTATTTTTTTTATTTCTCCTTAGTTTATTTTCGTAGTTGATCCCCATAATGAATATGCAAAGGCAGCACTAGCATTTCTGTATAGGAGAGCCTGAGGTTAATGATGTTTGGAAAGGAAGACTAGGGGACTTCCTTTGAATTTGTATTTTCATGATAGCATTCTGTTGTTTAGGGAATGTATTACAGATTCAGGAAAATAGCAAGTTTCTGAAGATATTTTGAGTCACATTAACCCTAGGATTGAGAGACAGCAGATCATAGTACATATCAATTATTATTGCCATTATTACGTGAAGTTTTTATGGATGATTGATAGGTATTCTGAAAGGCTAAACTTCATTCCACCAAAGCCACCACTTAGATATACTATAAATTCTCCAAATCTTTGATTCTCTTAGGTTTTCATACACTAATAGTGAGCCTCTGTCTCTCAAAGTAGAGTTAACCTTTATTCAGCAAATATTTATCAAAGTGTTACTCTGTGCCAGCCAATGAAACAAATAATGAAGATATCAGGCATAATGCTCAAATCCTATTTCTTTTACTTCTGAACTTATCTATTTCTTCACTGTGCAGTTTATATCATTACCACCTGTCTAAGAAGAAATATTCTTGCTCTACAAGACAAATCTCTCCAAATGCTGTTTGATCTTACTCATTATCTTGGTTAAAAAACTTTTCCCATCTGTGTTGTATTTTTCATCTTTCCTTTTTTATTAATTACTTCTCTTTGGTCTTACTGAGATGATCAAGGTATAAATATTGTACAGAAGATCTCCTTTAGCCACTTCTTTATTACCAATTACTTCTTAACGCATCATAATTTTTTGAGAAAGTATTATTGAAAAGATGATTAATGGGGATCCCTGGGTGGCGCAGTGGTTTGGCGCCTGCCTTTGGCCCAGGGCGTGATCCTGGAGACCCGGGATTGAATCCCACATCGGGCTCCTGGTGCATGGAGCCTGCTTCTCCCTCTGCCTATGTCTCTGCCTCTCTCTCTCTCACTGTGTGCCTATCATAAATAAATAAAATAAATTTAAAAAAAAAAAAAAGAAAAGATGATTAATAACTGCTGCCCTAATTCTACTTGACCTATCTGTATAAAATGATGATTTGCTTAGTTCTTCTTTTGAAATTTTATGTTCCTTGACTTAAATATTATCATTCATTCATTTATGTATATACCAACCCTTTGTTATGGAACTGTTGCTAGTTCCTAGTAAAATAATGATGAGCTAGATGAATTATTTAGCCTTTCAAATAACTAAAAGGTAAAGGGAGGGATCAAAAATAGTTATAATCAGTGTGATAAATATTTACATTAAGGTACATAGAAACTGCTGCAGGGGCAGAGAAAGGAGCAGCTGACCCTGTGTGTTAGTTAGGGATGGGGATTCTAGAAAGCATACTCTAAGAAGGCCCTTGTAAAAAAAAAAAAAAAAAAAAAAGGCCCTTGTGAGCTGAAGCTTAAAGTACAAGCTTTCAGGGACATGCAGAGGGTAGAGGAGAGTTCATGTTTAGAGATGGAGCACATGTTAAAACAGAGGTATGAAAGCATGCTGAATTCAAGGATTGATAGCTAGAGATCCCCTCAAGATGTAACTGAAGAGGGAGTAGGGGTCACAACATCAAGGGCTATGTACAACATCCTAGGACACGTAGGCTGAAGCAGGTGGAAGCTACAGAGTGCCATGATCAGATCTGCATTATAGCTACATCACATGTCCATAGGGTTAAAAAAAATTGAGTGTGGTTAGGGGAAAGAATAAAGAAAGCATGTGACTGGTTTTCTTGTCTCTATTGTCGAAATAGGCAATCTGGGAACTGATAATGCCCCACTATGGTATGCAGGTGGGAATTGATAGGGCTGGGATAATTTTAAAATAAAGACCAAGAAGAGCCTTTAACTAATCCTAGGTTTCCTATGAAGCTTCTATGCTGGCTTTTCCCTTCCTATAAAGCTTTTTCATCTGTGCTTTACCCAATGTTTTCCAAACAGATCTGCTTTCCTCTAAATTTGGCCTATGTTTCCTTTGAAGTATCCTTACATCTCTTGCACCCCAAGAGGAATTCTTTTCTAGCTTAGGGTTAACCACCTCTGGAGAGGCTTTCATGGTTTTAATACTCATCACTTAACAGAACGTTCTATGTTCAGTATGTTCCAGCTGATTAATGGTTTTTTTTTTTCCTCTAAACCATGATCCCCTAAGATAGATCCTGAAATTCAGTAGTGCCACAATAAGTGTTTCTTGAATTGAATCTGTTATCTTGAATAAGAGGATATTGTATTGGTGAATATCTTAGGGATAATAAAGCCTTTGGAAATAATTGAAATATAGGATGAAGGGAACTATCATGTAGGTTGTGGTTATACAGCTAAATGTTATAAATTGCTAGGAAATAAGAAGGCAGATGTTTCAGCCAACTATAATTTGACTAGGCTTAAAAGAATTAAATATTTTTCTATAGTCTAGATGGTGACATTATTCAGTCTTTAAATGGCAGACTAAGTTGCCAGGGGTATTGGGAATTGCACTTTGGCTATCATAAAAGCCTTAGAAGGAAATCTGCAATTAGTAGCATGGATGCCTCAGTCACGTAACATAAAAACTTAGAATGATTTATAGGCTGACAATTGGACTTTAATAATCTCTGGAGCTTTCAGAAATGCACATTCAATCAGGTCTTCTGCTTCTAGTGAGATGATAAACACCAAGCCAGGGTAGTTAGACAAATGACTGAGAGGCCCGGGAAATCATTACTTTGCAGTTAAAAATCAATCAGTCCTTGCCTATTCTTCATGGGCATGCTAAATACAGACGACCAGCTGCATACCTCTACATACCCCTGTATGTCTCTCTATACTCTGCACCTCATAGCATATAGTTCCGACTCTTGATCTATTACCTCCTTTAGCATATTTAAAGAAAATAATCTGCTGCTAATATATTTTGAATTCAGTATTTAACAACCAGAAGAGAACTATCCCAATTGTTATAATCACTTATGTGGAAAATTCATTAGTGATAAAGCCTTTAAATGTCCAAGATACCAAACTTGAGAAATGGGATGCTTGTTCCAACATTTAAATTCTCTTCTCTAGGGCAGCCCGGGTGGCTCAGAGGTTTAGCGCCGCCTTCAGCCCAGAGTGTGATCCTGGAGACCCGGGATCGAGTCCCACGTCGGGCTCCCTGCATGGAGCCTGTTTCTCCCTCTGCCTGTGTCTGTGCCTCTCTCTCTCTCTCTCTGTGTCTCTCATGAATAAATAAATAAATAAATAAATAAATAAATAAATAAATAAATAAATACAATCTAAAAAAAAAAATTCCCATCCCTAGTGCCTAAGCACTGCATACCTAGATGTGTTAGCTGTCACTGCATATTAGGGTATGCAGCAACCTTATTCTTCGTCTTGATTGCTCCTTGAACAGAAGCAGGTTTGCTGAGATAAATAATTGTCATATTCATAAGTATGCCTGGCACAAGTGATAAGAAAATTAACACTGACAGGTATTAGTGATTAAATTGTGTTTTTAATTGCTTTCTGAGAAACTTGTGACATTTTGTTCAAAATACAGCAAATCCAAGGAAAATACTAATGAAAAGTACATCTGCGTAGGTAGTTACCTGAGTTAGGTAGAACTAAAGCTACCTGAGAACACCTACTCTCAAAAGTTCTACTTAGCTTCATACTCGGAGCCACTAATGGAAACGGTTTTTCCTTCAGAGTAAATGACTTCACAAATGAAAACCAAATGCCATATGTTAGCAGAAAATGAAGTTACATACATGTTTTTCATTGTGAGCCATTTGTCAAGTTGTCCAAGTGAAGTCTATGAAGATGTTGCTAGAAATTGTCAGATTATTATAAACTTTATACAGATAAATGGGCCAAAGATGGGAAGTAACTCAAGAAGCTACCAGAAAGGAAGGCATTGTGTGCTAGTATATATACCATCAGCCCATTATTCCATCTTCCCACCATATATTCCTTCCTTTCAAGAAATTTTGCTAGCTAACAAGCCAAACCACCAGCTACTTCCTTCATATGTTAAAGACTAGTGATTACTTTCTAGTAACTTCTTTTGCCTTCAAGTCACATTATTTTTATTTCAACAAAGTTTTATATGCAAGATTATATTGGAGAATGAAAATGTTTATTAAGAATTTCCTTATATTTGATTTCCCACTTAATATAAATTAGTGGAGGGGATCCCTGGGTGGCTCAGCAGTTTAGCGCCTGCCTTTGGCCCAGGGCGTGATCCTGGAGTCCCGGGATCGAGTCCCATGTTGGGCTCCCGGCATGGAGCCTGCTTCTCCCTCTGCCTGTGTCTCTGCCTCTCTCTCTCACTCTCTATCATGAATAAATAAAATAAATTTAAAATATATATATATATATATAAATTAGTGGAAAAATTGAGTATACATAGTTTTAACACGTTTTATTTTTTACCCTGAAAAAAGAAACAGAAAAAAAAAAAGTCAACATTTCATTGAGTAAGAGATTAGTATTGCAGAAACTCAGGCTGTTATAAGAAATTGAATTATCCTCATCACTTGTGTGGAAGGAAATGGAGATTACCCTATTAAATCAAAGCTACAAGAAGGAATAACGTATTAGCTGGGGGCAGCCTGCATTGTCTCCTTTTCCTTGTTCATACAGAAAAGAAAGTTTGCCTAAAAACCACTTCCTTTACTTTCACACTCATATTGAAGTAGCTAGAATAACGGTCTAGAGAAAACCTGGAGTTTTCTTTAAGCATTATTGAATTTGTTTCTTTGCAGAGTACAGGACTACACAACATTTTAAAAGGGAAATGAAGACCTAGTGAAGAAAGGTGTAAGCTCTTTTCAACTCTACTAGTCATTTTCTTTCCCCATTTCTTCAGAATCCAAAATTAGAGACACATAAAACTCAAAATATACCATATTTCTCTCTGAAGCTTATTTTTTTTTCTTGGTTATCTCTTGGCCTCAGTTTATTCCTTTTTTTTTTTTATTGGTGTTCAATTTACTAACATACAGAATAACACCCAGTGCCCGTCACCCATTCACTCCCACCCCCCGCCCTCCTCCCCTTCTACCACCCCTAGTTCGTTTCCCAGAGTTAGCAGTCTTTACGTTCTGTCTCCCTTTCTGATATTTCCCACACATTTCTTCCCCCTTCCCTTATTTTCCCTTTCACTATTATTTATATTCCCCAAATGAATGAGAACATATAATGTTTACCCCAGTAGAATCTAAGAATTTGCTTAGAGCACTAAAAATGTCCTTGAACTAAGATTTTTGACGTCAGCACCAGCGAGAAAGGGATTTCTGCGTAATGTAGTTTAGATCGCTGCAAGATAAAGGGTTTAACTTAACTGATGAGGTAGATGAATAGTTCATATGGGATATCCAGCCTTTGCTAGTCCTTATAGGATTTCTCTGGTGTCCAGAAAACCTGTGTGTGTTCTACAATGTGTCTTTTTTTTTCTCACGACCTTTCTTGTGGCATGAATAATGTCTCTTTTAGAGGTGTAATAAAATAACAGGAGCACCAGGGGTAGATTATTTAAACTTTTGCATAGAGAAGATTATAGACCTTGGATTTAAATCTTAATTCACAGTAAAAATTAGCAACCATCAGCATTTCAGTGTTTCAGAATGTTAATTGAGAAACAAATAACTCATAGGGGATCTTGGAATTTAAAGTGACCAGAACTTCTCTAAGAGGGTTACATTTCTACCTTACAATGAAATAAAATCCAGAGATCTGGGTAAACATGAGAGTCTCGGGGACTTTCAGTGCTATTTGGACAAATAGTATGGTAATATGCACTTAGTGGTTGGTGATTTGGGTCAGGTTTCTATATAGATGAGGATTCACTATAAAATATGTAAAATTTTTGTTAGGATTTGATGGGAAAAAGAAAATATTGAAGACAGTTTGGGGAAAGATAGCTGATGCAAGTGTACGTGTAATAGAAATAGGCGTGTGATGTTGACAAGTTTCAGAAGTCAGAATGCCGGGTCCTTCCCCAACTGTCCAGTACTTAGTGAATATCATCATCTCTGTAGGGAATTGCCTACTATAGGAGTCATTCGTGTCTGGGGTAAAATCCAGGGACTTGTTTTTCTAGTTTGTCTTGGAGTTAACACATAGGAAAATTACCCACGTGACACCAATTAGACATAACTGGAGATTTCAGCTTAGAGGCAAATGATACGAAGTAGGAGGCTATGCATAAAATCCTCCCTGGTGAAGATGATGGAGGGTGAGAAAGAGACTTGGAGCTTTCAGAGGCAGCAACAGTCAGGGTCTGCTGGACAGTTCCTTTCTCAGCATTGACTGTATGAGGTGCAGAGCTTGGGCCTAGAGGCAGTGCCACTGTGATCTTCACTGGGCAGTCATAATGGTGAATTTGGGAACTGATCATGGCTCTGTAGCCCCCAAACCTGATGATCTCATTCCCCTGGATTTCCTATAAGCTACCACTATGTTTGTATTTCTTTTGGCATAAATGAGCTAAGAGATATTCTCTTTTTTTAAAAAAATTTATTATTTTTTTTAATTTTTATTTATTTATAATAGTCACACAGAGAGAGAGAGGGGCAGAGACATAGGCAGAGGGAGAAGCAGGCTCCATGCACTGGGAGCCGGATGTGGGATTCGATCCCGGGTCTCCAGGATCGCGCCCTGGGCCAAAGGCAGGCGCTAAACTGCTGCACCACCCAGGGATCCCGAGATATTCTCTTGATTACAACAAAGAACTTTAACTGATGCTGTGTCTCTAACAATAGAACATTATTTCATATTTCCTTCACCTGAGCTCCATGAACATAGCCTCTCATAAATGGAAGGCATTTTCACTGTTAACCTGTTTAGACCCACTCCCACTACATTTATTTTACTTACTTGAGGATACAAAACTGAGTTTCAGAAAGCCTGCAAAACAGAACTTGATTTGAAGTAAAAAGAACAGGGTCAACCTGATGATGTGAGTTAAGTTGCCTCCTTCCCTCAGCCTTAACTTTTCCAAATAGAGACAGAATTGTCAGACTTAACAAATGACAGTATAGCATGCCCATGCTTGGGACATACTTCTATTAAATATTTTTGTTGTATTTATGAAATTCACATTTAACTAGACAACCTGTATCTTATCTGGAAAAGGCAGACAAAATGTGTGAAAAGGCAAAGATCATGAATGTGAATGTATTTTTATACCACAAAACATAATGTAATTATTAATTTTATTATCACTGCCTGAGGTCAGACACCTAGTTAGTAGCATGGCAATTTTTAATTACCTTTCTATTGAGATTCAAAGAACTTAAATAACTTGCAGGTCACAGATATTTAGCTCAGCCACAATGAACTATTTGTTAAATGAGCTAATGATTATTCCGAACTTCTAGTTTATTATAAATAACTTAGTACTTGTAAGACAGGTTAAAGTGAAAATCCACTCTGCTCTTAATTGATGTTATCCTGAATACTTTTCTTAAAAACATTTTTCTCTGTTGCTGTAAACAGTTCTAGACAGTTCCGGAATGCATCCCCAAATTTAAAAAAAAAAGATCATTCTGCAGACTTTAGGTCAAATAGTCCAACTTTGGGGCAGACAAATCTGATTTGAATCTTTTCTTGGTCATTATCATAGATCTTATAAAAAGCCACAGGAAGACAAGGTCATGGGCAGAACAGGTTTTACATATCATCCAAACCTGCTGAGAAATATTTTTCTTAAGACATAACAAATTAGTACCCAAAATATAGCAGTGCCTTGCAAAATCTGCATGCACAAGTTATTTGCATTTCTGAAGACATGCAGAAAGAAACAAAAGTAAATAAAAATATGAAGTGTCAGCTCAATTGAAAAAAGAAAAATGCAGATAGTCCTCTCCACTCAACATTCTCCCTGCCAACTCACCTCTGTTTATAGAGGTACATGATCCCCATTACAGATTTGAGCGATTGTGAACTGGGGATGTTATTAAATTCCACGTATTTTTTTAAGAAAAAGCAGTCCTCTTTAAGTCAACAAAAATGCATTTGCAATATTGTGGACTTTGCTTTGAAACCTAGAAGGGCAGAGGGAGAGAAGAAAAAAAATGACAGTGCTTCGTCTGTGGTGACAGTGTTGCTTGATTCATGTAAACAAGTTTGACGATGACAAATACACTTTGTTTTGAAATACCAGCTAGTGTTGTCCAAAATTTAAAGAGCAGCATTTAAAAATTTTTATTAAGGAATTGATATTGCTACCCCAAACGAAAGGACACAAGGTTGTTTAAATGTGAGGGATTTGTGTGAGTGTGTATGTGTGTGTGTTGGAAAGACATCACTATTCTATTTTTTTTTTTGTCATGTATGATCTATTGAAGGTGGGAGGGAATTGGAACAATCTGTTGCAATCTCTGAGCAGTCTTGGATTTCTCCATAGCTCATCTTTACAGGAAGGCTTATAGCCTTGACTGAGACCTAGAAACCATGTAATTGTGGTTGTCATAATAAAGCCCTGAAGGAAAGAGCAAGTCTAATGAGCCTGCCTGGCTTTTGCCATGGTAGCCAACTCTCTATTCTATATCCACAGACTCACTTCAGCTTCCTAAAGGGAGTGTTGGACTTTGATGAGCAAAGTCTGTATTTGCCTTCACTGCTGACATGTATTTAAGCTGTCACTCTTCAACTCTTCATTTGGGTTACATCTTCACTTTAGCAGAGTTATTACCAACCAATGAACAACTCAGAATGTATATTAAGGAAGTGTTTTAGTTTTCAATACATGCAAACATCTATTTTAGAATAGATTGTAGCCATTGATTATAGACATAGATATAGGCATATAGATATAGAGGTCGACATACAGATACATGTAGATATGAAGAGATCTAGTTATATATAGATACACAGATAAACATGTAGATAGATACAGATATGGAGACAAGTAGAGACTGTGATGACCATCACAGAAGGTTTGCAATGGCTGTTGGTCAACAGCATCAAACAGAAAAAAGGACAATAAGTAGGTATGGATCTCTTAAAGGAATATGACAAGCTGGGACAGACCTGTCTCAAACAGGAAGCCAGAGATAGTCAATGTGGTGTTCAATCAGTGTTATTTTTATTTGGACCATTCTATAAGTTCAGGTCAATATCTGGAAGCTTGGTCTGAGCTAACATGTTCTGCTCTGCTTTCCTTTCTTACTATTGGACAATATTTCTAAAGTGTGATTTGAGGTCCCTTGGGGGGGCTTTGAAACTTTCAGAGGGTCTATGTAGTCATCATTTTCCCAACCACCATCATATGCCCAAATTTTTTCACATATGTCAATCAAAATAACAGACCAGAAGCCAAAGCAGATAAGAGAATAAGCTCTTTTAAGTAAAATCTTAAGAGAGTTGCAAAAATTTGAACATTGCAATTTTCCTCATTTTTTTGGAAAGTGTTACTTTTCATAAACATGTTATTTGTATTTATGTGAAATATATTTTATTGTACCTATATCAGTAATATATATTTTGTACTTAATTTTAATTGGTAAGTAATTATATATGGCTCACATTAACAACAGATTTGTGGGCTCCTCAATAATTTTTAGGAATGTAAAGAGGTCCTAAGACCACAGAATTTGGAAATTGCTCTTCAAGGATAACATTCTATGCAAGCAAAGATGATCTGTGAAAGGGATAAACATAGCCTTTGGTCTTTGGGTTAGAGTGTATCTATCTTTCTACTTGATAATATGCATTTGTCTATTCATACATATATTTGATGTATATACCCATACGTATATTTGATGAAGTTGAATTTATTTTACATGGGCATAAACTCTTCAGTTGCCCCAGAGTCCTACAACTTCCTCCTTTATTTTAACTGGCATTACCTCTCGTTTATTTTTTAGCTCTGTGGCCCCACCAAGATTTGAGTTTGTAAACACCCTCAGAGAGTGTTCCCTCCCTCCTAAATAATTTCCTAAATCATTTTGGGATATTGAGACTTTCTTTTAATGATCTAATTAAGATATTGGGGGATAGCTAAAATCAAATGATGGATACCAGAAGTATGAATGCCTGGAGGCAGAAGAAGCTCAAAGTGTCAATAGAATTGAATAGTGATAACCATTCTATTACTATCATAATTATTCATTTTTCTAGTGAAATTTGGATTTGCAGTTCAGGAAAGCAGAGTTGTAAAGAAGTTAAGCTTAATGCTGCTGAAAATTTCTAATCTTCTTCACAGTAGATATTTTTCTCACAGTAGTTATTTTTTCTTGTCAATAGCATTAGATTCAAACTTGTGAACTAAAATGACAACTGTATAGAAACTAAAATAAGGCCTTCTAATGGATAAAAACCATAAGATTAAGAATCATGAGATGTTCATTCGTCCTTTCACTATTAACTGATGTGAAAACATGGATAAAATACTCAACTTCCCTGAGCTAATTCTCTTATTTGAAAAACAAGAATATTGGGCTAAGATGATTTCTTCTAGTTTTATGATTCCATAAGCCTAGGAGAATGCATCTGCTTTCTCAGTAGCAAGCATAGCTCTTAGTTTTCAGATTTGGTTTATGTTTTCTGGAAATTTAGGTTATATTTGGAAATTGCTATAGAAGTAGCAAATTATTATCATTTCACATGTGCAAATCTATTAAAGTATCATTATATGATGGATGTCTTCAATAAACCAACCAAGGAGTATAGCAACACGTCATTTGTCCCATATTGTAAGGGAATGGAGTGTTTCACAAGCATGCATTTTCCAAATGATGGACACATACCCCTTTAAGGTCAAAAAAATCTGTTTTTAGCACTTACTGTGAAAATATTTCTCAAAAAAATGTTTTATATCCTTGTCTCTTTTAAAGTACAAGTTATAAAGATATATATATTCCTTTTTACAATTCAGGTCTGCTGAGTGCTCTTTACTGCCCAAGAGCCTTTTGTGTATCTAGGAGAATCTTCATAAATACTTTGTACTTTGATTTATGGTCAATGAATTGGGCTTGTAGATTCAGTAAACAATTAATAGTTTAATCAGGTGGGAGTGAAACCAACGCCTGGCTCGGAGCAGTAGCCTCGGCGCGGCCGCCGAGGGTCTCTCTGGCCAGTGTTGCTCCCACCAGTCTACAGCATGGGAAATATCTTCGCAAACCTCTTCAAGGGCCTTTTTGGCAAAAAAGAAATGCGCATTCTCATGGTGGGCCTGGATGCTGCAGGGAAGACCACCATCCTGTACAAACTAAAGCTGGGTGAGATCGTGACCACCATTCCCACCATAGGCTTCAACGTGGAGACCGTGGAGCACAAGAACAGCAGCTTCGCCGTGTGGGATGTGGGTGGCCAGGACAAGATCCGGCCTCTGTGGCGCCACTACTTCCAGAATACACAAGGTCTCATCTTTGTGGTTGACAGCAATGACCGGGAGCGTGTGAATGAGGCCCGTGAGGAGCTCATGAGGATGCTGGCGGAGGATGAGCTCAGGGATGCCGTCCTGCTGGTGTTTGCCAACAAGCGGGACCTCCGGAACACCATGAATGCGGCTGAGATCACGGACAAGCTGGGGCTGCACTCCCTGCGCCACAGGAACTGGTACATTCAGGCCACCTGTGCCACCAGCGGGGATGGGCTCTATGAGGGACTGGCCTGGCTGTCCAATCAGCTCCGGAACCAGAAGTGAGCCCCCCCCCCCCCCCCCCCCGCCCCAACTCCCTCCTTCCACCCTGCTTTGCTCTCCTGTGGTGTGAGTGCCAGAAGCTGTCTCCACGGTCGGTCACAGTGTGCTTCACCACGCTGGAAATGTGCAGACGCAGCCTGCAGCCGGGTTTTTATTTAATGTAAATAGTTTTGTGTTCCCAACGAGGCAGTTTCTGGTACTCCTATGCAATATTACTCAGCTTTTTTTATTGTACAAAGAGAATCAACCCACCGTTCAATACTGAGAAGGGATTTGGGCACACGGGGCCTCCGGGAGTCGCTGTGTGGGACCAGCCTGGCACACCTCCTCTGGGCATTAGGTCTACGTTGAGATCCATTTTGGTGGTTGGTTTTTAACCCAAACTCAGTGCATTTTTAAAATCGTTACAAATACAAGAAAAGGAGAACACTTGAACACACAGAAGGGAGATATGTGCCTAGTGTAGGTTCTGCAGTGGCGGCCAGAGTCCAGTCCACCAGTGGGCCATTTCCCGTCGGGAACGTGAGACAGGGCAGAACCAGCCACGGTCCATTCTGCATGGTCACAATAGGGTCCCTGTGATCGCTCTTGTCTCGGGTCATCCTGTATCCCCTAGCATTTGTGCTTGTACTTGTGCTTATACGGCCACCCAGGAGATGGGCTGGGGGCTGCATCACTGCTCACGGACCCCTTGGAGGGACCCCGGCCTCCCTGGGGGCAGTGTGGGCACTCTGGCTTCCTCTGGGCTGCCTGGGGTCTCACCAGCAGGAGTGCGGGCGGGCAGGCCAGTCATCCCAGCACCTCAGCCCCGAGCCCCGGGAGCCCTGGTCTACATGTGCTTTCACTCCCTCAGCCTGCAAGGGTCAGATTTGCCATCAAAACAACGACCTCTACTGTTTTCTTTTGTATTTTGATAAACACTGAAGAAGCTGGAGCTGTTCAACTTTATCTTGGGGAAGTTCTCAGAACTGGTTTATTTGGTGTCGTGGAACCTCTTACTGCTTTCAATACACGATTAGTAATCAACTGTTTTGTATACTTGTTTTCAGTTTTCATTTCGACAAACAAGCACTGTAATTATAGCTACTAGAATAAAATCTCTTAACTATTAAAAAAAATAATAGTTTAATCATTAAAACATGATAATGTAGCTAAAGAATCAATTTCTCTTCAATATTTAAACTCTGATTATTTTTTTTTTAATTTTTTATTTATTTATGATAGTCACAGAGAGAGAGAGAGAGAGGCAGAGACACAGGCAGAGGGAGCAGCAGGCTCCATGCACCGGGAGCCCGACGTGGGATTCGATCCCGGGTCTCCAGGATCGCGCCCTGGGCCAAAGGCAGGCGCCAAACCGCTGCGCCACCCAGGGATCCCTAAACTCTGATTATTAACTAAACTGTACTAAATGAAAATCATATCTGTCATATTCTCTTTAACCTTAGAAACCAATTGACATAACTTTATAAAATAAATTATGAATATTTAAATATATTTCTTAAGGTTAATCAGTCTTATAAGACTACTAAACTACATTCTTTTAAGAATCTCCAGTACCTGTAAAGAAAACACATGTAAATGTGCATGGCAATTTTAAAAGCATATGCAAAAATCTAGAACAAAAATACCAGAAAGGGAGACAGAACATAAAGACTCCTAACTCTGGGAAACGAACCAGGGGTGGTGGAAGGGGAGGAGGGCGGGGGGTGGGGGTGAATGGGTGACGGGCACTGAGGGGGGCACCTGACGGGATGAGCACTGGGTGTTATTCTGTATGTTGGTAAATTGAACACCAATAAAAAATTAATTTATTAAAAAAATACTATTGCCATTAGATTTGTTTATGGATGTGTGTCTGTGTATATGCGTGTAACCTCAGTATTATAGTAATTATGACAGAAAAATCCCTAATTATGGCAAAATAATTTAGCTTTTAAGTGGAATTTTGAGTTGATGACTCTTTATTGGGGTTTTCCAATGTTCATCAATCACCTACATTTTTTTTTAATTTTTATTTATTTATGATAGTCACACAGAGAGAGAGAGAGGCAGAGACACAGGCAGAGGGAGAAGCAGGCTCCATGCACCAGGAGCCCGACGTGGGATTTGATCCCAGGTCTCCAGGATCGCGCCCTAGGCCAAAGGCAGGCACTAAACCTCTGCGCCACCCAGGGATCCCAATCACCTACATTTTTACTACCTGAAAATGTTTTTGGATTTCATCAGTTACATGTCAGAGGGTCCTGTCATTTATATATAATGCTGTCCTAATGTCTAACAGGCTTATTTAAAACTTTTAGGTTAGAGTATGTAACCATGATGACAGGTCTAGGTATTGACCAAATAGTGAACAGTATATACGTATAATTGAATCACAGAGTATTCTTTTTCTATATATATTTTTGGAAAATTTAGCCTGTCTTTTCTTTTGTAGAGTATGTATTATTAATCACTTTGATAAGTTTGTTTTTGTTTTTGTTTTTTTAGCTAAGATAACTACTCTAAATTTATGTTCAAATCATCAGATGTTACTCAGTGGGCGTTCAATTATTTTACTTTGTTTTGCCTTTTCTCACTTCTCCAAACATCTTTTAGCTTATACTTGCCTTACATTCTGATAATAATAAGTTAATGCAGGATCATCTTGATTTTTCTTTTTACCAGGATATGAAAACAACTACTCTCTAAGAACCCCTGATTTATTTTATTTTTTTTTCCTGATTCATTTTAGTAGAAAATAGAATTAAAGACCAAATTTGTATAAGAGTGTATGTATGAGTGCTGGTGCTACAGAAATAATGTGCCGGGGACAAATTCAAAAATAGAGTTGGAAAAACTGTCCTTTTACATCATAATTTCATATTAACACCTACAATTCAATTTTAAATGTATTAAGCTAAAAAAAAAAAATAAAATAAATGTATTAAGCTCTTGAGATAGCATGCAATGTATACCAAGGCCACATTTATATTGGTGACTTAGAGCATAAGTTGATTTGGAACCCATATTTGACCTACCGTACCCCTTCTGCAATAGTAAAATTTTTGTATCTTATAATTCTTGCTTGGATATCATATCATTGTCAAAGTATTACTTTGCTCCTTTGTGATACTGTAAAATTGAAAGGTTCTGTTGGTATAGATATTTTTGTTCTTAAATGTAGTGGTCCATGGCTGCCTTGTTTTTGAGTTGATGTTTTCTCTGTTATTTTCCGTGCTTATTTTCACTGTGTGTTCAATCTTACTATTTTTCTGAGTCAATTCTAACCAGATGGCATCTCGGGAGGTCTGACATTCATCAAATGGTCATAGACCTGGGGTGGAATGGGTTTGTGGCGAACAATGGGAACCTGACCTGCTCTCGCTTGTGGATAAGACCACACAATTCAACTTCCTGCTAAGTTCCTTTTCCCTGAATTCTAGTTTCTGATTGGAATTGAAAAGCTGATTTGACCTTCATCACTGTGCTATGCAGGTTTTCTGGATCTTGTCAGATATAAGCGAACATTTCTCTGCTAAATAGGAAAAAGCTTAAAACAGACAAGGTTGGGCACAGGATGAAAAATCTACTAAATCAGAGTTACTCAGTTCATGATACCTGCCTTCTTGGATTTTGCTTTCTTGAAGTTTTGTGACACTGTTTTCCTCTGACTACCATGTTGGCCCTAGGTGGTAAGGTTCTTTTTTTATATTGTGGTCCTTAGTTCTCTTTAGCATGATGAAAATAGGCTGAAACTATCAAACTATCAAAATAGGCTGCAAGTACTAGTAGGCTCTTAAATAGATGTAAATACAGAAGTTACAAAGACTATATGTCATCATTTAGTTAGCAGATTAGATTCTAGTTTCCCCCTAATTAGTTTTCTTTCCAGAGGCACAGACCTCATGGCTTTCAAGAGATGGAAGTTCTACTTCCCGCTTATGAATAGCACTTTTCCAGATATGTTGGCCCATCTGAAATTTGTTGTCCAAGCAACTGAAGTCCTGTATCTCAGGTCCAGTTTCAGATTCAGGAGAATATATCTGATTGCTGATTAGTGATCTCCCTGCTCTGAGAAGGGTCCCTACCTTTTGTCCAAAGCAGTGATGCTTCATCCTAAACTATTTGCAACGATGTAACAAATTTTTTGTGCTTTAACCATAGCTTCCTTATAACCCAGTTTATGGATAGTATTGGGGAGTCTCTTCCCTTATAGAAGAATCTTCTCTCTTCAGGAGAAAGTAACACTGGCTCCTGCTTACTGTACCTAAACCAATATTTGGGGTCCTAATATATATGCTGCTGCTTAAGATCACACCTAAATACTTTCCACTTAGAATCCCATTGTAAGGCCAAGTGTGTCATTTTGGATTCTCATGGAAGCTAGCTCCCACTCTTTGTATCTTTTCAGGCAGACTCATAAACTGTATGATGTGGCTGCCCTTACTGGGATCATCTTTTGAGAATGGTCTCCTGTCTCTAACCAAGTGCTTCTCAACCACTTTCACTTCTTTACACACAGAGAAAATGATAATGTCTGCATTATACATTGGCTTCCAGGCCCCATCAAACAACACCAGTGACTGATGGGATGTATATCTAGGCATACCTATAATTCTATTCCAGGTCACACTCATTGAGAAAACCTGCTCTATTCTTTTTCTTGTCAATTCATATATAAAATCTAAGGAAATCAAATAAAGTTCTGGATGAAGACTTACAGCGTCTTAAAAATAATAATAATTGGATTGTTTGTTTCTTTGGTGTTGAGTTTAATAAGTTCTTTATAGATCTTGGAAACTAGCCCTTTATCTGATATGTCATTTGCAAATATCTTCTCCCATTCTGTAGGTTGTCTTTGAGTTTTGTTGACTGTATCCTTTGCTGTGCAAAAGCTTCTTATCTTGATGAAGTCCCAACAGTTCATTTTTGCTTTTGTTTCTTTTGTCTTCGTGGATGTATCTTGCAAGAAGTTACTATGGCCGAGTTCAAAAAGGGTGTTGCCTGTGTTCTTCTCTAGGATTTTGATGGAATCTTGTCTCACATTTAGATCTTTCATCCATTTTGAGTTTATCTTTGTGTATGGTGAAAGAGAGTGGTCTAGTTTCATTCTTCTGCATGTGGATGTCCAATTTTCCCAGCACCATTTATTGAAGAGACTGTCTTTCTTCCAATGGATAGTCTTTCCTCCTTTATCGAATATTAGTTGACCATAAAGTTCAGGGTCCACTTCTGGATTCTCTATTCTGTTCCACTGATCTATGTGTCTGTTTTTGTGCCAGTACCACACTGTCTTGATGACCACAGCTTTGTAGTACAACCTGAAATCTGGCATTGTGATGCCCCCAGATAGGTTTTCTTTTTTAAAATTCCCCTGGCTATTCGGGGTCTTTTCTGATTCCACACAAATCTTAAAATAATTTGTTCTAACTCTCTGAAGAAAATCCATGGTATTTTGTAAACTCAACACCAAAGAAACAAACAATCCAATCATGAAATGGGCAAAAGACATGAACAGAAATTACACAGAGGAAGACATAGACATGGCCAACATGCATATGAGAAAATGCTCTGCATCACTTGCCATCAGGGAAATACAAATCAAAACCACAATGAGATACCACCTCACACCAGTGAGAATGGGGAAAATTAACAAGGCAGGAAACAACAAATGTTGGAGAGGATGCGGAGAAAAGGGAACCCTCATACACTGTTGGTGGGAATGTGAACTGGTGCAGCCACTCTGGAAAACTGTGTGGAGGTTCCTCAAACAGTTAAAAATATACCTGCCCTACGACCCAGCAATTGCACTGTTGGGGATTTACCCCAAAGATACAAATGCAATGAAACGCTGGGACACCTGCACCCCGATGTTTATAGCAGCAATGGCCACGATAGCCAAACTGTGGAAGGAGCCTCGGTGTCCAACGAAAGATGAATGGATAAAGAAGATGTGGTTTATGTATACAATGGAATATTCCTCAGCCATTAGAAACGACAAATACCCACCATTTGCTTCAACGTGGATGGAACTGGAGGGTATTATGCTGAGTGAAGTAAGTCAGTCGGAGAAGGACAAACATTATATGTTCTCATTCATTTGGGGAATATAAATAATAGTGAAAGGGAATATAAGGGAAGGGGAAGAAATGTGTGGGAAATATCAGAAAGGGAGACAGAACGTAAAGACTGCTAACTCTGGGAAACGAACTAGGGGTGTTGGAAGGGGAGGAGGGCGGGGGGTGGGAGTGAATGGGTGACGGGCACTGGGGGTTATTCTGTATGTTAGTAAATTGAACACCAATAAAAAAATAAATTAAAAAAATAAAAAATAAAAATAATAATAATAATAATAAGGGATGCACAGGTGCTTTTGTGCAGTGCAGTGATCCATGGACCATTGCATGCCTGAACACTATTGTTAGTAGAACACAAAATAATAATGTAAATAAATGGTCTCTAAGTGTGTACTTTAAGCCAGTAGATATTTTTGGGAGAAGCATAGTAGTAATGAAAGCTCTATGTTGATTTATGTCGTGGCACAAGCTCTGACCAGCAAGAACACATGAAGAACAAAGCTGTGGGACTTAAATAATTCCCTCCAACTGTGTGGTCCTGAGAGCTTGGGTTGATTACATTCAGGCACAACATCCAGTCCCCCTATTATTACTTTCAGGTATTACTTTATTACTTTCAGGTAGGAAAGAAAAGAGTGGCAAAAGCAAAACAAAGAACCAAAACTGACTCTGCACTATGGCTTGGTGAGCATTAATTCTGAGGAGAATAGCAGACAGTTCTATGAAGCACTTGTTTCCTACGTGCCTGGTGAGGGTCTAGTCAGGAAGGCATAAGTTCAGGTGTTAACATCTTGTAGATTGTTATGCAAGCAGAACCTTCAACCAGCCAATAATTCCTCAAGTCTGTTGTTTTCCTGACCTTCACCTCTGTCTCCTATCAAGTTGACAGTGCCTCAGTTACCTGGAACGCTTTTTAAAGTACAGATTGCTAGGTCCTATGTCCAGAAATCTAGAATCATTAGGTCTCAAATGGAGCCTGGGTTGCATGAAGTTTTCCTATGTGATGTTGTTGCTATTGGTCCAAGAGCCACACAGGGAACCCACAAAGAAAGATTCCTATTTATATTGAGACCACAGGGGAGCCATCACAGGGAGGCAGGGGGGAGGAGGGGCGGTTTCCATCAGTCTTTCAATTTTGATTGAGAAAGGCTTGCTCAGAATACCTGAACAGAATAAATAAAAAGGGGCAATGAATCAGGCTATTTGAGGATACAAGTGTCTTCATTTACATTGTGAAGATAATTCAGATTCTTTTCTGATAGCTCCTTTTGTGTTTGTTCAAGGCAAACTGAGCTGCTAGGCAATTGGAGTTTTTCTCATTCCTTTTACCCACCCCACAGAGCTGCTACCAGGGAATGTAAGTATCAGCTCCAATGGTCCATTACAGTGACTCACATTTAATCGATTTTAGAAATTAGCAATTGCTTTTGGAGCTTTAAGGAAAGGATGTCTAGAAAAATAGAGACCCGTACAACATTTTTAATAAGTTGCTATTTGAAAATGCGCCATCTATACTTTTCAAATCAGTAAATATGACTGTTCAAGGGCCAAAACATCATGAGAGGCTTATGTTTTGATAAGAAGGTTTAAAATTGCTTCTTTCATTGATAGGCTTTCTTCAGCACTATATTCTCTAGGTGAGGTTTCACAGCCACGTAATCTCTGGATCTGTGCATAGCACATTTGCTCCTGAGGTGTCTCAGAGAAGCAGACCTCACCCTCAGAGACCTCTTCCTTTCAGCACAAAGAGTACACGGCCCACTTAGCAATCCCTGTCCTCCTCTGACAGCCTGCAGCTCCTTTTTATTCACAGAGTGATGCCAACAGCATTACTATGCTTCTGTGTTTTGTGAGTACTGGGGATCCTCCAGGTAGATGTCACCTCCATCACCACAAATTTGAATGAATCCGCTTGCTTTGAGGTCTATGGCCCTGGCCTATAATCCTGTATCACACAGTGTCATTGTCAAAGTGGTTAAGTGGGAAGTATAATTCCTGGTCTAAAAATCGTTTGACCTCTAGTCTGTGTATGCCTATGTCTCAAAGAAAATAAATAGCAATTTACCGAATGACTATATGCTGCCTACAAAAAATCAGCTATTGCCAATACATCAAGAAGTCCCAAGCCGTCTGATGTCAGAGACTGCAAGCTCATATTAAGAATGTGATTAAGACTTGTCCGAATTTGCGAATAATGTTTTTGGTAGTATTACAAATAATTACAGAGGATTTGGCCGATAGGATAAACTATTTCGAGATTATAACTTATTTTATAATGTGAGTTTTTAAAAAATCTAATATGGAGTTTGAGTATTTTTCTCTGAAAGCTCTTAACTCTTGAGTAGTTTTGTTATTAAATAAGAGTCCAGGATTTCAAGTCATTTGTAGTATAGATCCAAAATCCCTTGCCTAAAACTAGGATCAAACGTGTTTTTTTTTTTAAAGGTTAACAAGAAAACTGAGGAAGTAGAGACATTTTCCATAAGCTACTGTTGCTATACGAGCAAAGCCTCCCCCCATCATTAGCATCCCTCCCAAATGTGTTTTAACTTTCAGAATGTTTTGGATATCCGAAAGCTATTACAAACATAAACTGCCTATTATGTAATAGTTCTTGTGGGGCCTGGGTGGCATCGCACATCAGATATTAATATTTCCTCAACTAAATGGATAAATAGTTCCATGAAACGTAATTATTTTAAAGAGCATAAATGGGCAACTTAGGTTCTGCTTCTAAAAGAGTCGTGAAACAGTTTCCAAAACACTTGGTATTGGATTTTTGTCTTAAAAATAAGGAATTGTGAATCTGCACCATGGTCATAAAACGTTATCATCAATTCACTGATATTGGCTGCTCTTGATAGATAGTAAATTATGAGAATCACTGCCTAATTGGTATCAAAGTGAAAGCAGAGATTTCCCTTAGGGCAGAAACATGGCTTTCTGTGTCACGTCATTAGCCACACGTATTAAGTAAACAGATGAGATATAGTTTCTGCTTATATAATCTTGAAAAAGTTGTGTGCACAACCAAAGGATGTAACTTGGAGACCAGAGATATTCAGTAAATAGAATTTCATTTCACTTTCTTATTAGCAATTTTGTAGGTACTGAAAAGTACCACACTGGAAAGGGCGCTGCCTGTGTGTATATGATTCTGGTGCTCAAAATATATAGGTCAAGTTAGTGATGTGCCTTCAAAAATGGTCCCTGGGCAGCAGGTCTTCCCGTTAGGTTGTGCCATTTCTTGTACAGGGGGAAGATAATTTGCTAAAAATTCAAAAACTTAGGCATTACTTTTTTAGCCTGACTTTATCTGCTGTGTATGAGGCTGTCTGTATATAGACATGGATAAATCTCCTTGAATCTATGTATCTCTGTACGTGTATGGCTATGCATGCTTCCTATCCCCAGTTTCAGAGTTCTGTAATAGAAGTCCCCTGGTAATAGATTCATTCATCTTATTTCTGCAGGTTTTCCAGGACAGAGAAATTTGGTTTGTTCTTTGAAGATTTTTTTGTTTGTTTGTTGTGTAAAATGTAAATAAATAGGTATTTGTCCAGATAACCTTCAGTTGTGCAGAGTCCAGTACTTAGGAATTTAGCAATGGGCAACTACCAGAAGGCACACATTAATGGACAGCTGTTGAATTGCTTAGCTGATAAAGAGACTTCACCTTCGCTTTTACTTTTTCCTTTCTGTGTTAACCACTCCTTTGTCCAAAATAAGCAAAATCCTCTGCTTGGTGGAGCATAAGTATTCATAGCTCAAAGAGGATTACTTTAAGATTAATTACAACAATCTCCTAGAGCAGCATAGGAAGTATTTATAAATGTATATGCATATGTGTGTGAATACACTATTACCTAGATAATATTTCATGTAAAGTTGACTTTTACTTTCTTCCTCTATAAAGATCCGTGGCTAATGGTGTCTGCAGCCAGAGGCCCCATAACATTTCATCTCCAGATACAGTTCCTACCATTAGGCCTATTAAGAGCTGCAGATGTTTTGCATCCATGCCAACTGCATCAATCAACCTGGATCATGTTCTAAACTGAATTTCTTTGAGGGTAGAAAAGACACAGATGTTTCTGCTTTGGGTGTTCCCCTATGAAGAATGGCTTTGACTATGTTGATGTATGCCATTTACTACCTAAGAACACCTGTATACTTTTAGTTTATTTTTGAGTTCCTCATTCCTTAGTCTGCTTATTTGTATGTATTTCACTCATATTGTGGGCCTAGTAGGTGTGAGATATTTTGCAATGGCAGTACATGTTCTGGAGTACAGAGATACATTTTTTTTAATAAAGTCCTTTGAATAAAAATTAGCTAAATTTCTCAAAGGCCTATTTTCTATAAGGAATAGCTATTCTTTATGACTAAAGAGGTAATTTTCAGAAAATTTGATGGTAGGCAAAAAGGAATATTACAGCTTACCCCATGGCACCCCAGTGGCAGTAATTTTCATGAGCTATTTCCCACAGCAAGCCACAGATTTTTGTGGAAACTTCCCAGCAGTGTTCCCCATAGGTCAGGTTTCATGGCCAAAACTGCACATCAGCATTCCTTAGAAGAAATGAACCTGAGGCATAAGTGATGAAGGCTATTTATGTCTAATGCAGAGTTAAGGTTGAAAATTAGAACCAAGACCCTGGTTAAGTAAAAGTCGATCTGTAGCCTGGCAGCACAGCCTGAGTCAGAGTCCAAAGAGAATGCATTAATCCAACAGACGTTCATAATGACAACCACAATATAGGATCAATCCAGAGAGGAAAGAGTAGGAGGCTGAGAGCCAATGGGTCTTTGTCAAGGGGACTTAAATGTTCCAAGTCCTTAACTTCCTATGTTCTTGTAGGTGTGAAACTGATTGCATAGAATGAAGCCTAGACAAAGCAAGTATAGGTAGTAGCCTGCCACTCACATCTGGTTCTGGATCCACATTCAGCAACCACGCTGAGGGGATAGATTGTGACCCATGATAGAGTACTATCTAGTAACCCAAAAGAAAATAAGTACTGATTTAGCAGCATTTTGCTATTAAATATCTGTGAGATCTAAGACAAGTTGCTTCATCAACCTTGGTCATAAGTTTATTTGTAAAATAAGGAGATCACGTGTAATTTAACCTCTTGTCTAACCTAATAGCGGTAGTAATTTAAATGTTGGCCCAAGTGAACATGAAAACACATTTGGTTCTCTTTTCCTTCATAATAATTTGTTTCATGCTCTTTTTTTTAGGCTTAAATTGATGATTTTAAGAACTAAAATCATCTGTGTGTTGACATTCAAGTTTGAATACCTACCATTTCATTCTGAGAACATCTCCTATATGACGGCAATAAGGCAAACCATAATAAAAATTGCTAAAACCAGTGATAAGCAACCAGAGAAAAATGAACAATGTATACATAAAACAGATAAGAATGACAGCCAACTTCTCAAAAATAAGGCAAGCCAGAAAAGATGGTGAAAGGAAATCTTTAAAATACTGAAAGGAGAATACTATAAATCTAGAATTCTATACTCAACTAAATAACTCTTAAAACTCCTAAAAAGAAAGGGACAATAAGAATTTTTAATGAACTTTTAGTTTTTATAATCATTATAGATTTAAATAAAAATTGTTACTATAGTTTTAAAAGTTCCATACTCTACACCCAGCGTGCCTCATTAGTATCTTAGATTCTTATGGTACAATTGTCACAACTAAAGAATTGATATCTACATATTTCAAGTCTGTATTTTATCTATATTTCCTTAGTTTTTACCTAATATCCCTGTTCCAGTCTGCCAGTGACATTTTCTCAGATTTACCTTGTTTTTATTTATGTTGACAATGTTGAGTACTGGTCAGGTACTTTACAGAATTTATCTCAAGTTTTTTTTTTTTTTTTTTCATGATCATACTTGGTAAAATAGACTGAACATTTGTGTTCCCCCATCAAATTCATATGTTGAAAGCTTATCCCCAATGTGATGATTTTGAAAATGGGGACTTAGGGAGATGTTTAGGTCATAAGAATGGAGTCTTCATGAATGGAGTTAATGCCCTTTTAAGAAAGACTACAGAGAGATTCCTCACCCATTCTACCATGTGAGGACTCTGTGTAAAGACAGCCTTTTATGAACCAGGAAGCAAGCTGTCACCAGACACTGAATCTGCCAGCACCATGATCTTGGAATTCTCAGCCTCCAGAACTATAAGAAATAAATCTTGGTTGTTTATAAGCAACCTAGTCAATGGTATTTTGTTATAATAACCCAGACTAAGACACTCAAGTTTTATGTTCTTGGGAGAAAGAGATAAAGGGACCTAGTCATCATAGCTTATCAAGTATATATGATGTATCACTGTTGATTTTAACCTTGATCACTCACCTGAGATAACATTTGTCAGGTGTTTTCACTGTGAAGTAACTTTGTTCCCCATTTTCTATAATGTGTTTGTTGGAAAGAATTTGCCCATACTTGAAAAGTGGGGAGCTATGCTATACTCTTTGAGGTCAATATAACTACATAAATCATTTGGAACTCTTCTATATTAGAGAATTGTTTGAAATTATTTTGTAGAAATACATACTCTTTTACAAAAGAATACTTATATATTCAGTTATTTATATCAGCACAGACTCATGGATATTAATATTATACGTTGAGTTATAATGTAAAACTTCTTTATTCATATTTTTCTTTTGTTGATCAAATTGCTCCAGCTTTGACCATGGTTGCCCATTCAGTTGGCTACTATCACTTTGACATAAACTCATCACTGAAGGGTGTTGTTTCATTTTGGTTTTTGACCTTTTGTTTATTTATTTATTTCTGTTATCACAAGATGCTCCAGCCTCATCTTGTATATTTCCTACCCCAGTCCTAGAGTCAGCCATTTCAACTAAGAAGTCTGGTCCCTTTCATTAGATAATAGTATTACAAACCAAGATCTGAGTACTTAGGTGTGCTTGTTGCTACTGGGATGTCATTGCTTATAGGCTGTCTCACCTGACACAGCAAGGAAGTAAATGTGTGTTTATTAAAATGTGTGTGTATACATATCTATGGATATTTCTATTTGTAACCAACTGTATCTATATTAAGCTAAACATGAATTAATACTGATGTCTCCAACTTCAGCATCCTACCTACCACATGGATTATTGTAGCCTCCTTCCCTTGCTTATTTGTAGCTTTCCACTCAAATAGTAAGAAACTTGTGTCCCTCATCAAACATATTCTTAGTTATTCAATTCTAGCACATGTGTATAGTGGTTTCATGATAGTTTATAAACTTTTGGGAAACAACTCTATCAATTACAGTACAGTGTTCATTACAGTTTAATTTACCTTTAGTCCTACAGACTTGACTCATTTTTACTGTTATTTGAGTCTGCAATCTTTTTCCTTCTACTCCCTTCAGGAATGTTATTTCATAAGTGTTTTATAAAATTAGACAAGTTTGTCACATTTTGCATTTACTTGGGGATCCCCTGACTTCCTAAATGATTTTCTTAAATTTGTATTCATTAAAGTTCACTTTTGAGCTATAAATTTCTGTGGGTTTAGTCAAGTATATAGTGTCATATATCCAACTCATATCACACAGAATAGTTTCACTGGCCTAAAAAATTTCCTGTGCTTCACTTACTCACTATTTCCTTATGAGTCCTAAAAGCACTGATCTGTTTACATTTTATTTTTTCCAAATGCCATATAATTAGAATTATATAATATGTAGCCTTTTTTATACTGGCTGCTTCCAACCAGCAATATACCCTTATGATTTACTCATAAGAGACTCAAAGTCTCTTTGTATCTGAGAGCTCATTCATTTTTACTGCTGAATAGTATTGCATTTTATAGATCCACTATAGTTTGTCAGTTCACCTATTGAAGAACGTCCTAGTAGTTTAAATTTTTTAATTATTATAAATAAAACTGCCATAAACATTCATGTGCATCTTCCTGTATAAGCATAATTTTCACATTAGTTGAGTAAATACCTAAAGCATAATTCCTAGATCACAAAGATATGTAGGGTTGTATATACAAATATACAAGACTCTAAGAATGCATTGCCAGCAGATTATAACCATAAGTATTATAAGAAGTGCATAATGCAGAGGGAAAATTCTAGCTGAAAATAGTATCTATACAAAGAAATAAAGAATATTTGAAATGGTGAATATATGGGTAAAAATATAAAAACCCATTATCTTATTTTGAAAATCTCTTTATGAAATAATTATTTAAAATAACAGTGTGATTTAGGGTTTGAAGTTAAATTGTGAGAACAGTGCCACAAAGACTGGAATAGGGAAAGTGGAAGTGTATAATATGTTAGGTTTATGTGGTATACATTTAAGACATGTAATACAACTTACAACTGACTTAGGAAGTTAAAGATGTGTACTGTAAGCCAAAAAGCAACCAATAAAAAACTAAATATAAGTAAAGTGAAGTCAATAAAAGATATGATAGAATCATAAAAAATAACCCAAAGAAATAAACAAAAACATGAAAAAAGAGAAGAAAATGACTGAACAATAGAAGATAAATAACCAAGATGGTAAATGAAAACTCAATGACATCAATAATTCTTTTAAATGTAAACTGTCTAAGCATCTTATTAAATGTAGAGATAATAAAGATTGGATTTAAAAATGGGACATAATTGTGCTTTCAATATGAATCTTACTTTAAAAATATAGACACACACAGAATAAAAATTAGGAAAACCCTAGGTAAAGATACACTATGCTAACACTAATCAAAAGAAAATTGTGGTTACTATACTAGCATATTAGTACATAGCAAGGAATATTACCAAAGATGATAATTATTATCTTTAATAATAACTCTAATAATCACATGTATATAACAACCTGGAATGTTTGTTTACCTAATAGCACAGAGTTTCAACATACACAAGGCAGACTTCTGGCTTCCAGTCTGGTATGTAAAATGCTTGGAAATTGTCACTCTGTCCTAATAATAAGTAAAAAGCTGAACAAATTTAAAAACCAACAACTCTTCTTAGATCTATCAGAGAAATAAGGTCTTAGTGCAAACCACTACCCCCCTAATTGAGACACAGATAAAAAGAATCACAACGTACCAAAGCAGAAACCCATGCATGGAAACACCCACAGGAATCAGTACTGAGCTTCTTTTATCCAATACATCATGTTTGGCTACCAAGAAAAAAATATTATAAGGCAAACTAAAAAGCGGAGAAACTCACAACAGAATCAGATTCCATATGGCAATAATGTTGGAATTATCAGAGTGGAAACTTACAACAATTATGATTAATATGCTAAGGGCTCTAAAGGATAAAGTAGATGGCATAGAAAAACAGATGGGCCTTATAAGCAGAGAGATGGAAACACTAAGAAAAAAAGAAATGCAAGAGATCAAAAACATTATAACACAAATAAAAAAATGCTCTTTATGAACTCATCAGTGAGTAGACATGGTTGAGGAAAGGATCTTCATGCTTGAGGATTTCTCAATAGAAACTTAACAAAAAGGAAAGAAGAAAAAAGTCTAAAAAAATAAAAGACATAAAGCAGAAACAAAATGAAGGTGCATATACATCTTTAAGACTATATGCTGAACTTAAAATGTTTTCATATTAAAAGGGTTCAAATCATGCAAAGTATTGTCTCTGACCAGAGTAAAATTGTAAATAAGGTACATACAAAAGAACAAAGTTGGGCCCTTTATGTACAGCATATACAGAAATTAACTCAAAATGGATAAAAGATCTAAATATAAGAGGAAATATAAGAGGAAAAGTGTAAACTGTTAGAAGAATGCATAGGGATAAGTCTTTATGAGGTGGATTTGCCAAAATATTCTTAGATATGACAACAAAAGCATAAGTAACAAAAGAAGAAAAATAGATAAGACTTCAATAAAATTAAAAATTTTGATAAGCTTTAAAATTCACTATCAAAGTAAAAAGACAACCCACAAAATGGGAAAAATATTAGAAATCATATTTGATAAGACTTGTAAATAGAATATATAGAGAACACTTTAAACTCAATGATAAAAAGACAAGAGTATTTAAAAAGGGTTATAGGATGTTGGGTCTCTTGGGTGGCTAAAGGTTGAGCATCTGCCTTGGCTCAGGGCTTGATCCCAGAGTCCCGGGATCAAGTCCCACATCGGGCTGCCTGTATGGAGCCTGCTTCTCCCTCTACCTCTGTGTGTCTCTCATGAATAAATAAAATCTTTTAAAAAATGGTTACAGGATGTCAATAGACATTTTTTCTGAACAAGATATACAAAAGACTAATATGCACATGAAAATATGCATGACATCATTAGTTATCAGGGAAAGGCAAACTAAAAAACCAATGAACTCTCATTTCATACACATTAAGATGATTAAAGTCAAAAAGTCAGATGACAAGTCTTTTTTAAAAATATTTTTATTGGAGTTCGACTTGCCAACATATAGTATAACACCCAGTGCTCATCCCATCAAGTGCCCCCTCAGTGCCCATCACCCAGTCACCCCATCTGCCTGCCCACCTCCCCTTCCAATACCCCTTGGTCCTTTCCTAGAGCTGGGAGTATCTCCTGTTTTGTCACCCTCTCTAATTTTTCCCACTCATTTTCTCTCCTTAATCCCTTTCACTATTTTTTATATTCCCCATATGAGTGAAACTATATGACGATTGTCCTTCTCTGATTGACTTCAACTCAGGATAATATCCTCCAGTTCCATCCACATCAAAGCAAATAGTGGGTGTTCGTCATTTCTAATGGCTGAGTAATATATTCCATTGTATGTATAGACCACATGTTCTTTATCCATTAATTTTTTGATGGACACCGAGGCTCTTTCCACAGTTTGGCTATTGTGGACATTGCTGCTATAATCATTGGGGTGCAGGTGTCCTGCCATTTCACTGCATCTGCATCTTTGGGGTAAATCCCCTGCAGTGCAATTGCTGGGTCTTAGGGCAGATCTATTTTTAACTCCTTGAGGAACCTCCACACAGTTTTCCAGAGTGGCTGCACCAGTTCACATTCCCACCAACAGTGCAAGAGGGTTCCCTTTTCTCCGCATCCTCTCCAGCATTTGTGGTTTCCTGCCTTGTTAATGTTCCCCATTCTCACTGGTGTGAGGTGGTATCATATGGTGGTTTTGATTTGTATTTCCCTGATGGCAGGTGATGCGGAGCATTTTCTCATGTGCTTGTTGGCCATGTGTAGGTTGTCGTCGTCGTTTTGTTTTTTTGTTTTTTTTTTTTTTAAGATTTTATTCATTCATGAGAGACACAGTGGCAGAGACACGGGCAGAGGGAGAAGCAGTCTCCCCGCAAGAAGCCCAATGTGGGCTCGATCCTGGATCCCGGGATCAAGCCCTGAGACGAAGGCAAACGCTCAATTGCTGAGCCACCCAGGCATCCCATGTGTAGGTGGTCATTGGTGAAATTTCTGTTCATGTCTTTTGCCTATTTCACGATTGGATTGTTGGTTTCTTGGGTGTTGAGTTTAATAAGTTCTTTATAGATCTTGGATACTAGCCCTTTATCTGATAAGTCACTTGCAAATATCTGCTCCCATTCTGTAGGTTGTCTTTTAGTTTTGTTGCCTGTTTCTTTTGCTGTGCAGAAGTTTTTTTTTTTTTTAATTTTTTTTTTTTTTATTTATGATAGTCACACAGAGAGAGAGAGGCAGAGACACAGGCAGAGGGAGAAACAGGCTCCATGCACTGGGAGCCCAATGTGGGATTCGAGCCAGGTCTCCAGAATCGTGCCCTGGGCCAAAGGCAGGTGCCAAACTGCTGAGCCACCCAGGGATCCCTGTGCAGAAGTTTTTATCCTGATTGTCTCAATAGTTCATTTTTGCTTTTTATCCCCATGTCTTCATGGATGTATTTTGCAAAAAGTTGCTGTGGCCAAGTTAAAAAAGGGTGCTGCCTGTGTTCTCCTCTAGGATTTTGATAGATTCTTGTCTCACATTTAGATCTTTCATCCATTTTGAGTTTATCTTTGTGTATGGTGTAAGAGAATGGTCTAGTTTCATTCTTCTGCACATGGCTGTCCATTTTCCCAGCACCATTTATTGAAGAGACTGTCATTTTTTCAGTGGATAGTCTTTTCCTGCTTTGTCGAATAATAGTTGACCAGAGAGTTGAGGGCCCATTTCTAGGTTCCCTATTCTGTTCCATTGATTTATGTGTCTGTTTTTGTGCCAGTACCACACTGTCTTGATGACCACAGCCTTGTAGTACAGCTTGAAATCTGGCATTGTGATGCCCCCAGGTCTGGTTTTCTTTTTTATTTTTTTATTTATTTTTTTTTTATTTTATTTTTTTTTTTTTAGGTTTTCTTTTTTAATATTCCCTGGCTATTTGGGGTCTTTTCTGGTTCCACACAAATCTTAAGATTATTTGTTCCAACTCTGAAGAAAGTCCATGGTATTTTGATAGGGATTGCATTAAATGTGTAAATTGTCCTGGGTAACATTGACATTTTCACAATATTAATTCTTCCAATCCATGAGCATGGAATGTTTTTCCATCTCTTTGTGTCTTCCTCAATTTCTTTCAGAAGTGTTCTGTAGTTTTAGGGTATAGATCCTTTACCTCTTTGATTAGGTTTGTTCCTAGGCATCCTATGCTTTTGAGTAATTGTAAATGGGATTGATTCCTTAATTTCTCTTTCTTCAGTCACATTGTTAGTGTATAGAAATGCCACTGATTTCTGGGCATTGATTTTGTATCCTGCCACACTGCCGAATTGTTGTATGAGTTCTAGCAATCTTGGGGTAGAGTCTTTTGGGTTTTCTATATAGAGTATCATGTCATCGGCGAAGAAGGAGAGTTTGACTTCTTTGCCAATTGGAATGCTTTATTTCTTTTTGTTGTCTGATTGCTGAGGCTAGGACTTCTAGAACTATGCTGAATAGCAGTGGTGAGAGTTGACAGCCCTGTCGTGTTCTTGATCTTAGAGGAAAGGCTCTCAGTGTTTCCCCATTGAGAATGATATTTGCTATGGGCTTTTCATAGATGGCCTTTAAGATACTGAGGAATGTTCCCTCTATCCCTACACTCTGAAGTTTTCATCAGGAATGGATGCTGTATTTTGTCAAATGCTTTCTCTGCATCTATTGAGAGGATCATATGGTTCTTGTTTTTCTCTTGTTGATGTGATCTATCACGTTGATTGTTTTACGAGTATTGAACCAGCCTTTATCCTAGGGATAAATCCTACTTGGTCATGGTGAATAATTTTCTTAATGCACTGTTGGGTCCTACCGGAGATAACAAGTCTTGTGGAAGATGTGAAGAAATCAAAATTTTCATTTACTGCTGGTGTAAAGGTGAAATTGTCTAGAAACTTGGAAAAACTGGTAGTTCTTCAAATAATCTTGTTGCCAAATGACCCAGCAATTTCACTCCTAAATATTTACCCAAGATAATTAAAAACATGTTTTTACATAAAAACTTATACATAATGTTTATGGTAGCATATTCACAATAGCCAAATGGTGGAAACAATCTAAATGCAAATCTAAATGCAAATCTAAATGTGAATAAAGAAAGTGTGTTATATCCTTAAAATGGAATATGATTTAGCCATAAAAAATAACGTAGTACTGGTATATGCTACAACATGAATGAACCTTGACAACACTAAGTTGCAAAAGATCATGTACACGATTTGATACTTAGGAAAGTGAAGAATAGATAGATTAATGATCTCAGGGCTAGGAGGGCTATGGAAAAAGAATAATATCTAAAAGATACAAGGTCTCTTCTTGAGATGATGAAAATATTCTAAAATTGAGGATGGTGATGATTTCATATATCTGTGATTATACTAAAAAGCATCAAATTATACATATTAAAAAGATGAAGCGTATAGTAAGTTAAATTATATAGCAGATCAAAATCTTCCACAAGAAAAATCCAAGCCTTTATGGCTCCTTTGATGAATTCTACCAAACATTTAAGGAAAAAATAAATAGTACTAATTCTATAAAAATTCTTTGAAAAAAGTGAGGAAGGAAACTGCAACAACTTGTCCCTGAAGCCCTCATTACCCTTTCATGACAGCCAAACTATATGTTATGTGCTAAATTTTTATGTTCCCCCAAAATTTATATGTTGAATCCCTAACCTCCAATGTGATAGTTTTTAGAGATGGAGCCTTTGGGTAGATACTTAGGGTTAGACAGGATCATGAGGATGAGGCCTGTACGATGGGATCAGTGTCCTAGTAGAAAGAGACAACAGAGATACTGTTCTTTTTCTCCCTCCATACATGCTCAAAAAAAGAAGTCATGTGAGCACAAAGCAAAATGATGGCCATATAAGCCAAGAGAAGAAATTTCAGAATGAAATCTACCTTGCTGGCACTTTGATCTTAGACCTCTCAGCTTCTAGAAATATGAGAAACAGATTTCTGTTTTTAAAGCTAGTCTATGATAGTTTTTTTATGGCAGGCCATAAAAAAAATTTCAAGAGAAAAGAAATTCTAGATCAATTTCCCTCATGACCATAGATGCAAAAATACTTAACATTTTAGCAAATCTGATTCAACAGTACATAAAAAGCATGGAAATCATGACCCAATGGAGTTTGCCATAGGAATGCAAACTTGGATTGATATTCAAAAATTAATACCTTTCACTATAATAGTAAAAACCAAAAATAAAAAACTATCATTTTAATCAATACAATAAAAGCACTTGACAAAATTCAATATCTACTTGATATTTAAAATAAAAACTACTAGTGAATTAGGAATATATGGGAAATCTGAATCTGAAAACGAATCTTCATAAAACCTACAATTACTATTCATTACTAATAGTAAATGACTAAGTGCTTCCCCTCTCTATGAATAGGAATGAGGCAAGGATGCACACTTTTGCCATCTCTAACATTTTACTAGTGGTGCTGGCCAGTCCAATACAGCAAGAAAAAGAAAACATACTGGAAAGGAAGAAATAAAAACTGTATTTGTAAATGCTGTAATTGCATAGATTGAAACTCCTAAGAAACCTACAAAATAACTACAACTAATTAGCTTATCAAATATACAACAAATCATTTCAAAATTTGTGGTGTCAGAAGTAATCATTTCTTATCTAACAATTCAGTGGGTTAGGAATCTAGGGAGGTGTAACTGGATGCCTCTTCCTCAAGATCTTTCACAAGGAGGTTATAAAGCTGTTGACTTAAGCTATGATTTCATCTGAAGGCTTAACTAGAAGAGGATGTTCCAAACTTTTCCGCATGATTATCAGCTTGATTCAAATACTTGTGGGCTGGTGAACCAAGGGCTCCACCAGTTCTTGCTGAATATTGTTTGGAGGCTCATAGACTCCTTCCCCAACCCCATCCCCATCATGGGACTTTCTTCATAGTGCAGCTCATAACATGGCAACTCATTCCCCTCAGAAGGAGGGCTTCATGAGGGAGTGCGAGAGAATGGATAAGAGGGTACAGTCTTTCTGAAATGTAATCTTAGAAGTGATATTCAACAATAGTCTCACATTTTCTTCATTAGAAGTCACTATAACTGACACAAAAAGCCACTAATACCTGGAAGTGGAGGTCATTTGGAACCATTTTATAGGCTGCCAATCACCAACACCAATTCTGTTTTTTATATTTTTTGTTTTATTATTTATAAGCAGTTATAAATTGAAATTAAAAACATGAATAATGACAGCATCAAAAATTTATGAAATAGGAATAAATATGACAAATGATGTTCAAGAACTCTACACTCAAAACTATGAAATGCTGTAGAAAGAAATTAACAGAGACTTCAAGAAATGCAGAGGCAATGTTCGCGGATGGGAGACTCAATGTTATTAAAATGTGGATTCTTCACAATATGATCTATAGATTTAAGACAATTCCATGCAGAACCTCAGCAGATTCTGTAGTCCTCGACAAACTTTAAAAGTTACACGGAGGGCTGCCTGGGTGGCTTAATCAGTTAAGTAACTGCCTTTGTTTCAGGGCATGATCCTCAGGGTCCTGGGATCAAGCCCCGCATTGTAGGGCTCCCTGCTGAGAGGGGAGTCTGCTTTTCCATTTCCTCTCCCCCCATTCCTCACCCTCCCCCCATGCTCATGCGCGTGCGCTCTCGCTCTCTCACTCTCAAATAATTAAAATCCTTTAAAAAAATTACTTGGAAGTGAAAAGAGAAGACCTAAAATAACCAGAACAGTTTCAAAAAAGATAAATCCTGAACTTATCTGATTTCAAGACTTAATATAAAGCTACCAAGATCCAAGGTAGTGTGGCATTGGCTTAAACACACAGTATGGTTCAATAATCCAGGAAAGGAAATACATGGTTAATTTATTGCCAGTAACACTGCCAAGCCAAATCAATGAGGAAAGCACAGTTTTTTCAGGCATTGCTGGAACTAATGCATATGCAAAAAAATTAATCTTAACTTTTACCTTGTGCTGTATGTAAATAATTCAAAGTGGATTATAAACCAAAATATTAAATCTTTGACTATAAAAGTCCCAGAAGAAAATAAAGGAGAAATGTTAGTGATATTGGGCCAAGATTTCTTAAACAGAGTACAAAGAACATGAATTATAAAAGAAAACAAAGATAAATTGGACTCATCAAAATTAGAAACTTCTGCTCTTCAAAAGGTACTTGTTAAATAAAAAGAAAACACTAAGCACAGAATGGGAGAAAATATTTGTAGAACATATTAGGAGAAGGACTTGTGCCTAGAATATATAAAACACCCTTAAAACTCAATAATAGAATGAGAGCAAGCTGACAAAAAATAAAAAAACAGTTTTGCAAAAAACACTTCACTAAGAAGATGTACAAAAGACAAATAGGCACATGAAAAAAGCTCTACGGTTTTAGCCACTAGAGAGATAGAAATGAGATTCCATTATAAACCCACTAGAAAGACTGAAATTAGAGACCGGAAAAAGGAAATCCTGCCATTTGTTACAAGGATGGACCTCAAGGGTATTATCGTAAGTGAAATAAGTCAGACAGAGAAATACAAATACTATATGATACCACTTATATGTGGAATCTTAAAAAGCTGAGCATATGGAGACAGAGTCTGGAATGGTGGTTACCAGGGGCTGGGAGTTAGGGGAAATGAGATGTGAGTCAAAAAGTACAAACTGCCTGTTATGAGATAAATAAATTCTGGGAATTTAACGTGCAGCATGGTGATTGTAATACTTTATTTGAAAGTCACTAAGAGAGTGGATCTTATATGTTCTCACCCCCAAAAGAAATGGTAATTATGTGACATATTGGAGATATTAGCTAATTCTATGGCGGTGATCATTTTACATTAAATGTCTATCAAATTAACAAGTTGTACACTTTAAACTTACACAGTGTTATATGTCAATTATATTCACAACAAAGTTGAGAATAAATTAAAAGACCGAACCTACCAACTGTTAGCAGGTATATGGAGGAATTGGATCTTTTATACAATGCTAGTGGGAATGTAAAATGACACAACTACTTAGGATTGTATTTTAGCAGTTTCTTCAAAAGTCAATCATGCACCTACAGTATAACACTGCTATCTACTGCTAGGTACTTATGAAAACGTATAGCCATGCAAAGACTTGTGTACAAACATTCAGAGCATCTTCAGTAGCCACAAGCTGGAAGCAAAATGCCAGTAAATAAGAGAACAGAGAACAAATTTTGATATATCCATACAAATAGGTAATATTAATAAAGACAAATTATTGATCCATGAATCAATAGGGGTGAATCTCAATAGGAGCTAGGCAATAGAGTATAGAGCACGTTAGACATCCATTTTACCTGAATCAGCTCCTTTAAAAATAAGAATATACACTGTATGATTCCATTTAAATAAAATTCTAGAAAATACAAACTGCTCTATAGAGACAGAAAAGAGATCAATAATTTCCTGAGGATGAAAGAAAATTAGATAGAGGGATAGATGGATGACAAGAGATACTTGGAAACTTGGGGAGATTACAGATAATATCTTGATTTTTGGTAATGATTTCACAGTTATACAAATCAAACACTCAAAAAAAACTATACATCTTAAATATGTTTGTGTTATTATAAGTCAATTATACTTACGTAGTCGGTAAAAACAAGCCATTCAGAATATTTAATTCAAAGTACAGAGTACTGAGAGAACCACCCACCCACCCCACCCCCAGAACCATTTTTCACTATCTCCTGACTACCAGGCACCATCAACATGGAATTTCAATAAATGATTTGTAATGGAAAATAAAAATAGGAGGTGTTGGCTAGTTGAAGTATAGCCTCAGTTTGGGTGGCTGTAACAGAATATCACTTATAAATGGCAGAAATATATTTCTCATGATTCTGAGGGCTTGAAGTATGCCAGCCCTTTTCCAGGGTGCTAATGGCTGTTTTCTCCTTGTCCTCACGTGACAGAGAGGGCTGTAGAGCTCTCTGAGTCCCCTCTCTAGGAGCATTAATCCCATTTATGAGGGTCCCACCCTCAGGACATGATCACCTCCCAAAGGCCCCCACCTCCTAATGCCATCACATGGTAGCGGGCTTGGGGGATGGGGGGGGGGGTTCAAATTTCAACCTAGGAATTTGGATGGGGGTGGACACAAACATTCTGTCCAGAACAGGTATCTCAGATCATCACGAATTACTCATTTGTTGATTAAATCAATGGCATTTTGGGGTATCAATTTAGCTAATGCTAAGAGACTTTAAAATATCTTTTTTTCCTGAGATCTTAAAATAATTAAAAATGCCTATATATTAATGGTGATACTGAGATATCCCACAGATTGAAATATACATGATATACTTAAATTATTGTTTATATTTTATTTTGAGACAACTGCCTCTTGGCATTCCTAATTACAAAAATACAATATTACACAATGAACAACATATAACCACCCAAGTGTACTTTTATCTAGCCTCACTCGGCCTTCTAATCTTGACTTTTATTTTCCCCTCCCTTCCCCCTCCTTTTCTTTTCTTCCTCTCTTCCATTTTTTTCTCCTTTCCATCCTCTCTCCCATGCTAATTCTTTCTTTCAAAGCTCTTTTCTCCTTTAATATGATACATAAATTGCTTATTATGTATATCATTACCTGTTCCCCTCCAATAGACTGTCAGCTCTATGAGAACAAGCATTGTATATATTCTCCATTTGCTTAGCTACCTACTTTTAGGCTACTCCTTTCTAGGCTTCCATTAGCAGACTACAGCTATAGATCTTATTGTGTAAGCAACAGAAACTACTTTAAACCAAAAAGGGGGGAGTTAATTGAGAAAAACTTGGTGTCTCTTGGCATTGACATTTGAATGACCATAGATGTGAAGAGCAGGTGGTGGCACAGTAAATTCCAAAAAGTAGGCTATCAGAATTAGTGTCAGGTCACACCTCAGCACCACTCTGATCATATGCCCCTCTCTACCAACTGAGTTAATCATTTGTACTCTCCAAATTGGTGTCACTTACTTATGATTCAAAATTCTGGGAGTGGATATCTTACCAGCTATGTTTGTATTTGATGCCTACCTGTGTGTAAATATAGCCACAGGTGGAGAGAGCAAGAGGCAAAAGGGCACTGAAACAAGGAAGAGTATCTTCAATCAAGACTATAATCTGTGGTGTCCCCTAAAAGTAAGGTTACTGTATAATTAATTATTAATTATTAAGCGAGTCTACATTTAAGAGTAGAAAGGACACGGTGAACATTTACTCAGGATTAACTGGTACAAACAAGGATAGCCTCTGTACTATAGGGATGTGCAGTCAACCAAACAAAGGGATATTAGGGTGCTAATACAAAAAAGGTGTGGTTGGATGTTGGGGCAAAAAAAGATCATAGTTTTGCTGTTGCTGTTTTTTGTTGTCATCATTGTTTCCGATAATTCCACTTTCTCGGGATTGGAAAAAGCATCTTGTGATGGTTTGCTTCCAAGATTCTTCTCATGGGAGCAAAATGGGAGTTCTTCACTTGGTCTCTGGCTCTTTTCCATTCCTGTCCTAGCCCTTGAAGACACCAGGGTCCATAATCCATCACAATTCTCTCATCTAGAACAGAAAGAATGGGAAGCCCTACAAGATCACACTGGACTTTTCCCCGGATTGGTCACACCTTGGATGGTTTTCTAAACGAAGGCTGGAAGCTTGATTGTGCAGTGCTTTGAGTTTCTCCCCAGCTCTCAATCCCTTCCTCTATGTAGTGAATTCTACTACTTCTCAGCTCACTGGATTCTCCAATCTTTTTTTGTAGCATGGCTTTTGGGTCTTTTAAGCAAAAGTATTTCTTTACTTGACCAAAGATAAAGGACCTGAGCCGCACTTTTGGGAATAGCTCATTGATCATAGGTACCTATTTTTCTAGTGATTCATTAAAAGTGAAAGTGATTTATTGTAATGGGATTATGTGGTTCCCAACTCTGAGAGAATATTGAATCCAGAGCGCGACACCAATCATAAGAATAAAATGTTTACTTTCCTCTTCTTGACCAGTGGCAAATAGACAAACGTGCAAGAGCCAGAATGGATAATCTGTCCTCAACTGGTAATTAGTCACTTCACTGTAACTTAAAAAGAAAAAAAAAAAAAAAAAAGGAGGGGGAAAAAAAGGAAGTCCTGTTAGAATTTCTCAGCTTTAATAAATCAAGAGTTCATATGATAGCTATTTAAGCTAATGGGTGGCTTGCCTTTTAATGAGGCTTTATCATTAATTAATCTCCTCATTTAAGGTCTGTGGACTCCTCGTTTCTAATTGCAGCCTCCAGTTTTACAGGTAAAGCCAATATTTACCCCTGTCTGCCCCCTGCCAAAAGCCCGCAACAGACATCAGCTAGTAAATATTCATTTATACTGACAGCAAAAACATTTTTCACGATACTCCAAACCTGCAGTCTCCCAGCTGTCAGCTTGGTGGTGAACTATTAGAACGCCAAGAGCTGCTGACTGGGGATGAGAATATTGGAGTTGAATAAAATAATACAGCAATAGGAAAATAGGAATGTACTTTTTTACGTTTTTTGTTTCTCTTGGTATCTCTTTTGGGGGGAGGTGGCAGGTGATAATCTCTCTTGGGGAAGCTTTGTCTTCAATTTTTACATCATTTTTGCCATTTGTTAAACAGTATCTCTCAAGCCCCTGTCAAGTGCTTATACATGGATTATCTCTTTAAATTCTCACAAGAACCCGATGAGGAACACATTCTTAACTATATTCATGTTAAAATAAGGACACAGAGGCTTAGAGAAGTGGAATAACTTGCTCAAGTTTATCTTTTTAATGGAGGAGCTGATATTTGAAGCAGAAATGTCTGACTCTAGAGCTCTTGAACATATGAAAGCAGCTCAGCTTATTTGGTGGGTGGCTGAGAAGAACTTGCGTGGCATGTTCAAAAAAATTACAAGCGCTGTTCTTTAAAGACATCATTCAAACTGGTTGCATCTGTTATGTTTGTGTGTGTGGGTCTTGAGGTTTCTGTGTGTCTACAAACATTTAATTTTCTCCTACTGTCTTAGCCTAAAAATAAAATGGCTTCTCATGAAAGGTGATAGCTCAAATTCCTCCGGCTGATGGCCTCCATCTATGTAAATGATAGATATTTTATTCAATTTCATTCAATTCCTACTCCACTATTTTCAGAGTCCTTGATGAATGTTTCCCTAAGTGCTCACCAGCATGCCCAGGTGCTCTGGTGACTTCATTTTTTTCTCTTCTATGCATTCCTCTCCCTCCTTGAGAAATACTAAGACCTCACTTCTTCTCTGGTCCTTCCTGCAGTTTCCCTGTACAGTTCCTTTAAATGTTTCTATTGTTTCCAGAAGCCTACAGGGACTCAAGAGCCTGACAGACCCCAGCACAGCATGTTTTAAAGATGATCCTGCAAATATTAACTTCAAGATGACTGAAATTCGATTATACCAAAATTCCTTCTGAAAGCATAACAAATAATTTATAGATTTCACAAAGTGCAATTTAATGCATGTGATTTTTCTCAAGGGCTTATCAAATAAAGAATTTGTGGTTTGTTCCTGACATAAATGCTCCCTGCAGTTGAATTTTTACGAATATACTGTACCCAATAAGATAAAGTATTTAATGATGGCAGGCTAGTCAATTATTCTACCCATGTATTGTCTTACCTTATAGGCCAGATTTGCAATTATTGCCTGCTTTTTAGATTTTTTTTTCCATGTGTACCTAATGAGGGTTTTAGTATGTCTGTGGGCTATGTCCGTTGATGAGTCCTTGATATATGTTGTTTGTTGATGGGAAGGTTCATCTTGAAGGAAAAAAAAAAAGCAGGAGGGGCTGCTCAGTATATGAGTCAACCAAGGTCAGATAATTCACACACGTACACACACATACACACACACACACACACAGAATGTAAGGTATTAGAACTGTTATCCATTTTTAGATGCAAAAATGGAGGTTTTGTATATATTATATATCTGAGAGTCCTTTAATATAAAGTCTATTAGATGAGAATTAATTTTACTAAAAGACCACATTTACTTGACATACCAGGTTGCTTTCCCTATTTTATGAACTATATCTCTCTCTCATGCTCCTGGGCACTCATATTTAAAACTTCAGGATCAATTTTGACTTGCCTTTACCTTTGTTATCTATCTCTTTCAAAATATTTCTCCTTGTACATGATGTAATGAGCACTGGGTGTTACATAAGACTGATGAATCACTGACCTCTACATCTGAAACCAATAATACACATGCTAATTAATTGAATTTAAATAAATAAGTAAATAAATAAAACAAAAAATATTCCTCCCCTTTTTTTTAAGATTTATTTATTTATTCATGAGAGACACACAGAGAGAGAGGCAGAGACACAGGCAGAGGGAGAAGCAGGCTCCATGCAGGGAGCCCGATGTGGGACCCAATCCCGGATCTCGAGGATCACACCCCGGGCTGAAGGCGGCGCTAAACCACTGAGCCACCAGGGCTGCCCTATCCCTCCTTTTTATTCTATGTCCAGCTTAACTGAAAACCTCTCCTTTATGCACAAATGTGTGTAGTAGCAACTTAATCTGTTAAATACTCTTTACTATTCACTTGATCAGATTTATCTCCCTAAACTACCAGTTGTATCAAACCACTCAGTCAGGAATTGCCTCTACTTCCCTGTTGTGTATAAGTGAATGTTCAGTGGCAGGCCTAATATTTAAGAACGTGCTCAATTTTTCTTATTTTTCCTCAAATATAAATTTCTTCTCAATTCTTTTGTCAAACCTCTATTCTGTACATAGCATAAAAAATCATGCTCATAGATGAGGCCTGAAGCCTTTGTTTTTGTTAAAGCAACCTGTGCTTCCTTTATCATTACACCTCTTTTCTGATATTTTAATTGTCTATTGTGGTATATTGAGTAACTACCTTCCTCCAAGATGTCTATGTTGTAATTCCTGGAATCTATGTATATGTTTTCTTATGTAGCAAACTGGACTATGCATTTGTGATTATGTTAAGGATTTTAAGACAAGAAGATTATCCTGGATTACTGAGGTAGGTTCAATCTAATGACATGAGTCCTTAAAAGAGGAGGACCTCTGCCAGCAGAGTTCAAAGTCAGAGGGAGATAGGACTACCGAAGAATGGTCAGGAAGATTCAATCTAGTTGACTGCAAAGATGGAGGAAAGGGACCGTGAGGTAAGAAATGCAGGCTGCTTCTAGAAGCAGAAAAGGCATGGGAATGGATTTTCCCCTAGAGCCTCTAGAAGGAAGACAGCCATGCTGACATTTTGATTTTAGCCCAGTGAGATCCGTTCTGAACTTCTGTTCTCTAGGACTGTAACGTAATAGTTTAGTGTTGTTTTAAGAGACTGTGTTTGTGGCAAGTTGTTACCAGAGCAATGGAAACTAATATATCTATTAATTTGGTACCTTCCTCAATGGACTTGGAGCTCCTTGAGGTGAGGACGGAGAAGCAGAGTTCTAACATCCATTTTCTCATTTGTTTTTGGTAACAGAGTTCTAGTCTTTGTTGCAGTAATACACTAGGCCCAGCTTCCTTTGCATGTAAGTGTGACCCTGAAACCACATTATAAAAGGAAGTGCTTTGGCAAACTATCCAAGAAGATTGACTCTCTTAGGAAAAGTCACTATTGTGTCTCTCCTGATCCTTTCTGCCGCTGGTCTCAAATACAGAGAGGCTTCCTGGAGCTCCTTCAGCCTTTTAGAATATGGAGCATAGAAGCCACCTCTGAGGATGGCAGTCCCAAGAGATAGGTATGGTGGAGTCACCATTTCTGCCCTGGACAGTCGACCCTTGGTCCTCTTTTACTTAGAAGAGATTAAAAATTAAATCTTATTTAAGCTCCTGTGGATTTGCCCTCTTTCATTTATATGAAGCCAAGTCTAATAAATACTAGCACAGATTTAGTGTTGAATCTCCATTGGCTCCTGGCACAGAATATTTGCTCAGTGCTTATTAAACAAATGTTCAAAATCTTTTCTGCCCAAAGCACTCAACTTTCACAGACAATATTGCTTTAAAAATGTAACCATTTTTGTCCAAATTAGGATAACTCCAACCTTTTTCATTGGTTTGACTAGTGTCCCTGCAAATTCATGTCTACCCAGAATCTCAGATTATCTTATTTGCAAATAGGATCTTTGCATGTTTAAGTACTTACGATGACGTCATACTGGATTAGGGTGGGCCTTACAGCCAGTGACTGGTGTTCTTCGAAGATGAGGATGCAAATAGACAAAGGGAAGAAGGCTGCATGATAATAAACACAGAGATGACAGTGATGGCAGCTGCCAGTCAAGGAAGAAACTCCCAGAAGTTCAGGAACCACCAGAAGCTGGGAAGATGCAAGGGAACAGTCTAGACCTAGGGCCTTCAGAAGCATCTGGCCCTGATGACTCCTTGACTTCAGACATACACTCTCCAGAACTTTGGAATAAAAATTTATTGTTTTAGGCTGCCCAGTTTATGGCAAGTTGTTATGGCTGCGCTAGGAAACTAACACATCTTCCATTGCATGAATACATGCGTGATGCTTAGGATAGTCGCTGCTGTCATAAATGTTCCGACATTAGACCTTTTTTATGTCTTACTATCGCTATCATTTTTATTAGTAACTTCTATGTTATTTTCTGATGCTGAATCTCATACTTTTGGTTGAAATTGTTTTCAAGTATAAATATTTTGTGTCTTCAATTAGACCTGAAGGTCCTTGAGGGCAAATATTGCTGTTTATACTTTTTTATCCCCATTTCCATTGTTTGACATGTAACATGGGACCAGGCGTGAGAAGGCAGCAGCCTTTAGAAAAAGGAAAATGCCCCATGGATGATGTTCTCAAAATAACTAGAATCTGCAAAATAGTTTCAGCCTCAGGGAATTTGGCAGACAGTTGCCAGGGTCAAAGATCCCTTCTGACTGACAGAAAACTAGATAAGAACAAGGCTTGAGTTTCTCTTGACACCAGCCAAGTGGGGAGGATCAGACCCTGGCACAGCTCAGTCACCCAGTGATTTTTTTCACCAGCTTTTTTTGGGGGGGTGGGGGGGGCTCACAAACTATTAAAAATATGTGCACTTTTTAAATAAGTGCTTTGTTTATTTAGAACTCTGCTATAGCCAAAGTACAAAGAAGCACATTAGAATATCCACATATAGCTGAACACAGCCTAGAGTAGCAGGTCATTTTTTGTAAAGCAGCATATTTTCTATTTCCAAACTCACTTGTCCTTAGCTACATCACTGGGATGCAAACTTTTCAAACTTCCTCGCCTTCCTTTGTTGTGAGATTGTGTGCCTATACCTTGCTCTCAGGCAGGGCTTGCTCTAGAAGTGAAGCCCTCCCCACTAAAAAAAATATGTTCATGATGTTGGTGGACACACACCAGTCATTTTAAGAGTCATGTCATGGATAAGGGACATTTCCAAAAACGGCTTTTCCAAAAAGAGACATGGAAAAGAACAAGAATGGATTTGAATTCTCAACATTTTAGATTCAGGGAGCTGGATGATGGGTCAGGACTAAACTAGTAGAAGATTCTCATTACACCTCAAGGCCAAAAACTCAAAAGGAGCTTAAATTTGGCCTCTGCTAAATATGTTCCAAGTAACTTTCTCATTGCTTTACATATATTAACTCATTTAATCTTGTGATAACTGATGAGGCAGTCCTATTTGCTATTCTCATTTTACAGGTTAGGCAACTGAGGCACAAAAGTGTTCTATATAATCCTTCTAGGATCTGCTTCACCCTCTGCACTTTCAATCTCGGCTCTTCATCCCCGACAAGGTGTGATTCGGCTACTTTATTTTCCTGGCCTCAATTTCCTCCCCTGTAAAATGCATCTCAACCTATAAAAGGTAGTTCAGAGAATAGAAAGAATGTCAGTTTCTGCCCTGGACCCTTTTAGTGTTTGTGGTGATTTAGTGGGGAAATTAAACTGGATATGCAGATTAACATACAAGTAAACAGATTAAGTTCCAGAGCAGAGGCAACAGCCCTGCCTCCAACATTTCCGGTGTTGAGGCAAACGTACAAACATAGGCCCACATACCATATGTCTATACCCTACATGCCTAAAATGTATAAATCAAGCTAATTAAAATACATTCTAGCCTCTTAACTTGACAGGCAGATTTCCATAAGAACCTGGAAGACCAGATTCAAAGTTAGAATTCTCTGACGTCTTAGAGTCTCATGCCAGGGCAAGGGTACTCAAGGAGAGCCAGGAGCTGTGCCCTCCTGTGCTCTCCTTAGTCTTTGGTTCCTGTCCCACAGTCTGCTCTACTTCTCTTTCTGTTCCTGTCTCTGTCCTGGAATACAAGGGGCCTTGGACACTCATGATAGACACATTATCTTACAAGACTATTTTTGCTGACATCCCTTCCTAATAGAGTTGCCAGATTTAGCAAATAAAACTAGATAATGCCCAGTTAAATACACATTTCATGTATGCAATGGATATATTTTTAGTATATAGTCCATGCAACATTTTGTTATTCTTTTGAAATTTAAATTTAACTGAGTATTCTGCATGTAATCTGTATTTAACCCTACCTAGAAGTATTTGCCCATTGGCCGAACTTCAGGCCCACTGGTACACACTCTGGTGGCTATTTCTAACCCTCCATTGGAATGGAGGAGAGCAAAGGTACACATAAATCTTGGAATGGCTTTGGGGCTGCTTGGGCATGTAGTTCTGTGGTCTAGGGTACTCAGAGTAGGATTCAGTAAATGGAGGGCATGTGCCCCTTGGAGAGAGACAGAAAAACAGCACCAGAAACAGGTACTATAAGTACAAGGCACACTTATTTTCCAGGTCTATAAATAGAATATACAATGCACAGGGTGACTATTAAACACTGATTGATAGGATCTGAAATCATGGGGGAAGTAGCTTTTAATTTGAGTCTTGATTGAGACAATTGAGGTGAGTTAAGGGAAGGACATTTATTTTAGATTATCCTTCATTTTTAAAAACATCAAGCCCTTATAAATATGTTTTTAATTCCTATGCTTTTAATGTGTATGAACACTAGGTATAATTTGCCTTCTCAAAAATGATGAAATTAACTTGAATGTAATGAGGAGAGCCAGCCTTTGAGTATTTGTTGATCTGCAGCATGGGGCACAGAGATGGAACAGAATGTAGGGTGCTAGAAATTGCAGCTCTTTCACTAAGCTGGGGCAATGAATATGGAACTCAGGGCTGCCAGGTAGCCAAGATTTTAGAAGACAAGATCGTGGAAAACGAAAAAATGGGCAGTGTAACTTAAAGTTCCACATTCAGCTTCTCAAGGCAGTTGCACACTCCACGGTTACACATGCTTAGGATGAGATACAGAGAATTTAAACAGAGAGCAACTGCTAAGAGACTAAACATGTTAGAGAGAATTAGCAGTCTCATGGTGTTGGGGAGGCAAAAACGAGAGTAGAGAGGCTGCCAAAAGAGAGAGCCCTGGTACAAACCCCAGGCACTCAATTAAAATCACAGAAGGGCTATGCCCTAGAAGAAAAAGGCAAAACAGAAATAGACCAGCTTTCACAGAATCAAAGTGATCTGTTCATATTCTGTCTGCTGTTCAAAAGAAAATTAAACCTTCCCTAGAGGCAGATAACACCATCCAATGTCACCATAATTTTTTGGTACATAGTATATAGCATTCAATAAAGAATTATTAGCCATGCCAGAAAGCAGAACCCAGTGATACAGAAAACAAGCACAGATAATAGAAAGATCCCACAGGTAGCCTAGATGTTTTGGATTATAGGATAAATATGTGTAAGCTAGAGAAAATTATCTGCAATGCATCAGCCCAAGAAAGACACCTATCCAGATTGTACAAATAGTCTCTAAAAATCAATTCAAGAAAAAAAAATCATCCAATGAACAATTTGAGCAAAAATCTCAGAGAGGGGTCGCAAAAGAGGGTCCCTAAATGGCCAATAAACACATAAAGTGATGTTTAACATTATAATCCCAAACATTCAAATTAAGCAGCAGTGAGAAACCCTCATACCAGAGTAGATAAATTAAAAACTGACATCACTTACAAAACATGTTCTACTCTGATGTGGGAATAATGTGAGTGTTGTTATTACAGTAGCAAGGACACTGAACATCAGAACTACCCTCTTAACACGTTTAAGTCTATAATGCAGTAGTATTAACTATAGCGATGATGTTGTACAGCAGATTTCTAGTATTTAATCATCTTGCAAAACTGAAACACTATATCCACTGAACAGCAACTCTCCATTTCCTGCCTCTCCTCCCCTCCCCGACCAGCCACTGGAAGGAAAATACAGGTAGTGGGCATGAAATATACTACTATGGCACAGATACTGATCTGTATTCTTGTCTGGGAGCTGAGAATGTGGATATGCCCACTTGTGGCAGTTCATCAGGCTGTACAAGTTAGGATTTGTTCACTGTTTGTATACAACGCTAGACTTCTACTTTTTAAAATAATTACCAAATTACTCAAATTAATTAGCCCTCATTGGGCCTTGCTAATGCTGGCGTTCATTTAACAGTATGTTATTCAGTGCTTATCAACTGAGCTCAACGTACAAAGTAACTGGACTTAGAAGTACTATTCCCTAATACCTGTTTAGTTAGTACCATCAAATTTTATTCTACAGCTACTGTGTTGGCAAAAATAGTGCTAAGGGTTAGAGCATAAAAATAAGTAACACATCCGAACTATCCAAATAGCATGAACACTAGTTCTAGGAGGCATATATGAACAGGTAGTTTTAAATTAATAAATATGCAGAAATAGGAACAAGGTGCCATGAAATATAGGAGAGGAAACTGGAAGCTTGGTCTGCTCTTGTGAAGTATCTGTGAATATTTATTTCTATGTGATTTTCAAAAAAGAATTTCTAGAGCAGATGATTTCTGGTCTTAATCTTCAAGATAAAGAACAATTTAAGCATGTAAAGAAGAGGAATGAGAGAATTGCTAAGAAAGGAAGACACATGAGTAAAGATGTTGGACTATTAATTTGTGGTATAAGAGTTGAATTTACAAGCAACTTATTAATATTAAAGCATACATTCTAAGGAAGCAGGTGTTATGAAAAATAGATGGTAAAATGGAGCCCTGGCATAATGAAGCTCAGAGCCACTCTTGTAACTGTTGTTGATTGCATGAAGGTGTAATATTTAAGGGAACACATACACAGAGTGGACATAAATTAACCTGAAGCAGTGTTAGGTTATCCATATATAAGCTCAGAAAAGCATGCAGGAAGACATGCTCTGGCACAGAAGTGTGCATGCTGTTGTGACCTTTTATAACCTCATTCTGGAAATCCACTAAAATTTCTTTCATCCACTGCCACTTTGGGACATCTGGTTTCCCCACTTCAGACCTGACTTGGTCACTTCATCCGCAGGACAAAATATAGAGGCAGGCATGGAATATTAGGATTGCTGAGGTATATGCATCTGGCATCCAGGGTGTGGGGGAACAGGTAAGTGTTGTAGAAACATTTCACATTCATGGAAAGTTCTCCAGCTGAGAGGGGGGTTCACAGAGCAGTGGCTCCCACTGATCTCTAAGAGTAAAGCATTGGATTGATCAGGCTGTGAACAATAGAACATCCTTATTTTTTTTTTTAATTTGAGTAAGATCAATCTTTTCTAACTTAAACAAAAGCACCCACTGAGCAGTAGCAGCTCTTCTTGTTAGCATGCCAAGAAGTTTGAAATTTTGGGTCATATGTGAGAAATTTGGAAGGCTTTTCACTTGAGGTATATTGTTGTGTCAATAATTAGGAGAACATACATATATGTAGGAACAAGGCTAGAAGCAGGGATATAGACTAGGAAGTTGTATATAATAGTCCGTATGAGAAATGAAGAGATTTTGACATCTGGCAACTATAGGAAAAATGAAGAGAAAAAGATGGACTTGAGAAATGTTTAAGAGAAAAACTTGGTGAGATTAATTGGCTGTAGATGGTTATGTGAGAGAAGAGAATATAGGATGATTTTTGGACTTTTCAAACCACATTAATTAGGTAGGAGTGAATGGAGAAAGAGCAGTTCTGTGCAGAGAAGTTTGGCTTTAAATCCATAAGGTTCATATATTTATGAAATATACAATGTATTATTTCATGATTAGACCAAGAGCTAATGACCAGAAATATAGGGGTATAACTTGGTGATGTCATGGAATCCAGGGCAGATACAAGCAGAAGCCTGTGTTCAATAGTGTCAAATATCGAAGATGGTCAAGTAAGATTGAACTGAGAGTGAGCAGTTCACTTTGACAATTCTTATGTCCTTGGGTTCTCTTGGGAGAACTTTTTCAACATAATGGAAGGGATGGAAACCAAATTGTGCTGGGTAGAAAATCGAAAGGAAAGAAAAAGAAGAGACCGTAAGAGAAGGCCATTTTCTGAAGTTATTTTGCCAGTGGTAGAAGATGACTAAAGTCCTTTGGATTGAGTTTATACAGTTTTGATTCTGTTTATTTTGTTTTGTGTTTAGACTGGAGGTGACAGAGGAGACACATGAAGGGGACACAGTTGTTTTAGAAAAAAGGAATAACTTATGAAACATTGTCTAGGGTCTTGGAGAGGATGGGAGGATGATCATGATGACATTAATGGTGATGGTCATGATAATTATTATAATGGCACCATCTGTCATTCATGGAATTCTAACAATGGGCAACTTCATAAGACAGCTAGGATCATACCAACTTGCAGAGGAGAAAGTGAGACTTAGGGAGGTTAAATAACTTAGCCAATATCACACAGCCATGAAGTGTCAAAGTTTGGATTTAAATCCAGATTTCAGGGACGGTAATGCCCATTCCTTAATCACTGGTATATTCTGTCTGCCATAAATCAAGCATATAGATAGATGAGGCTTATGGAAATTCACTTCAGCCCTGAAAAGGAACAAACTTATTCCAGCTTCTTTCCCCTATTTGGTAATAGGTATATGTTCAGAAGGATCATATTAAATTCTCTGGGATACTGTATTTTTTGGCATTTGAGATGCCTTACATTTCCTTGTTTAATATTTGTTTCTTTGCCTTACTTTGCAAGATGGTACACATATCATTTTTAATTGGCATGGCCATATGCTTTATCTTCCAAACCAAGACAATTTTAAAAGCACGAGAGAGCACTGTTAATACAAATTAAACCAAACGGGCATCAACCAGTACTGTTCTAAGCACACTTTGTTTTAGTTGTAATCCCCACAGCTTTTACATATACCCAGTGTGGTGAGGAGTGAATTGATATGACTGATGTTGTTTAGTTCAGAGCCATAAACTATATTCTATCTATGGGAAACCAACATTACTTTCATAAAATCTGTTCCGTAGCATCCATCTTTTATATAGCTAATGCCTTTTAGCCCCCAAAAAGATGTCCTATGAATTATGTTGTGTTGAGAATTAACAGGAACCTGAGACAGAAATCATCTAGTCCAACTTCTCTTCATTTGACCAAATTAATATTGTTCCAAAGATTCCACTTACCTACTAAGTGACTTTACTATACGAAACTCTTCAAGGGGATCCCTGGGTAGTACAGTGGTTTAGCACCCGACTTTGGCCCAGGGTGTGATCCTGGAGTCCTGGGATCAAGTCTCACATCAGGCTCCCTGCATGAAGCCTGCTTCTCCCTCTGCCTGTGTCTCTGCAACCCCCCTCCGTGTCTCTCATGAATAAATAAGTAAAATCTTTAAAAAAAAAAAAAAACACTTCGAAATAGCTTTAAAGAAGCTGACACATTGTATGCTCTCTAAGATATATTTTGACTTATACATTTTGTGATTATAACACTTTTTTAAAAAAATCTACCTACTTAAGTATAAGGGTCTTTTTTCATAGATGTAATCCAAATGTTGACATAGATTTTTTTTCCCCTCTATTTTGAATCGAAATGAATCAGGAACAGAGTAGCTTTGTAAAACTGGACTTTGCTGCCCATTGGGTGCTCTTATTACTGTCATCAGTGACCACTTACCTGTATCCTGGTATTCATTAAATATAAGCAACTTCTTTGCTCTCTTCCTCCTGATAACTGTGTTATTATAACTGGTAACTTAACACAGATCATCCATTCAGCACTTTGCTACTCTGCTCTTGGCCCTTCTCGGCTGCGTACTCTTTCTCCAATTTATAGTACCACAGTATAGTACCCAACTGCTCAGGCCAAAACACCTGGGAATCATCTTTGGTTTTCCCTAATACTTCCCACATCATCCCACAAATAACCCAGTAGCAGTTCACCACTATTTACCAAAAGTATCTTGAATCCTGTCATTTATATAAAGCATTGCCTCTATCACCTCTTGTCTGGTTATACAATTTTGTCAATTTCCTGCCTCCATTCTTGTTCCCATAAAGCCCACTTTCTACTCTGTAGCTTGAGTGGACTTGAAAAATAGAATCTATATTTTACTGAACACCATGTAATTATCTACAAACTGCCCATAACCCAACTCTTACCTGGTCTTCGCATGCCATTGTGTTACTATGCTTCTTGTTATTCCCCAGTCAGAGCTTGTGCCTTCTCCAGGGCCACTGCACTTATTCCCTGGCATAAATTTCACCAACATATTTTATAGCTGGTCCCTTCTCATGATTCAGGTGTCCTCAAATGTCATCTCATCAGGATAACCTTTCCTGACTGCATAATACAAAAAGAGAAAAGAAAGCAAGTCAGTCAGTCTTGGTGACTACCTACCAACCCTGATTCATTTTCTTAATGGTACTTTTAAAATGTGTATACTTAATTGAAGTATGTCTCATCCACATGAATGAAATATCATGAGAGCAAAGGCATCATATAACTTGTACATATAGACCCATTGCCAATGGCTGGACTGGGGGAAAACTTGGTAATACTTGTTGAATATATGAACAAGGTAATTCTAAAAACAAAATGAGATCTTGTATGTGAAGGGCCCACCATACAATGAATCCTCCCACTAGCATCTTGCTAAAGAGGAAAGTGTATTTTTTACATCAATTTTAGTTGTATATTTTCATACTAAGACGCTATGATCAGGGAAATAAAAATTAACAGTCTGAAGTCAAAATGTTTTACTTTCTTGATAAAATATATATATATATATATAGTTACCAAACATCAGATGTTTAGTTAGCAAAGAATAGAGTCACTGAATCACTGTCTTGGGGTTAAGTCCTGGGCATTCTGAGATGGCATATATAAATGGAAACCAACCCAGATGCTCCCCTGTGTGCCAATGTTCTGACAAATGTTCTGACAGATAGCACAAATGTGTCTAGGGATAGGAAATTCAAAAGACCTAGAATGTCCTACCAAGGAGATCAGGCTAGAGGGAGATGTGGGCACATAAACAAAACATTACAGTGTAGTGTGAGAAATACCATGGTAGAAGGAATGATTAAATACTCAAGGTTAATATAAAAGATGAAGAGATGCAAACTAGTCAGACATAGAAGTAGGGGAAAAGGTGGAGAGGTAAACTAGTATGTAAAAGTCACAGAGACAGGAAGTCGCATGGTGCGTTCAGTTAACCACAGCTGTGTAATACATCTTAAGTATGATACGAGAGGGAAGAGCAATGCAAGATGCATCTGGAGATGTAGGCAGGGGTCCTGGCCCCATTACTGGCGCACAGGTACTACTCAATAATTATTCCTACTCCCATTCAAGATATCCAATCAGGGAGGTGTATTTTCAGTGAAGCACTTTTCAGATTAAACCAAATTTCATTCTTAAGTGAAGAAATTAACCTCTTGAATATAGGATTTCCTTTCATCTTATTATCCTATTGCTTTAAACACTTAAAGCATCATTTCCCCTTGTTTTATGCTTAAAATTCATTCTTTAAAAAAGGATTCTTTATGTCAAGTGTTTTTAGAGAGGTTTGATAGAAGTGCAACAGTTTTCAACTTACATGAGTTGGCCTTCACTGTGGGTAAATACCTAAAGAAAGTGTTCTTTGTCCTGCTTTTGCATAGCCATTCCTTTATTTTTCAACTTAATACAAACATGTCCTATTTTACAAATGATAGATTGTTTCTAAAAGCCCCACTGATATTTAATTCTATGTTCCCAATTCAATGTTGATTATACCAAATGATTAGAAAAAAAGTCTTATATTCTGTTTTTAAAACTTTTTCTTCTGTTTTTTTTTAATTTAAATTCAGTTAATTAACATAATATATTATTGGTTTTAGAGGTAGAGGTCAGTCTTATGTAACACCCCCTTGTGCTTGTTACATCAGTTGCCCTCACCCAGTTACCTCAACCTCCCCCCTACCTCTCACCCCTCTAGCCACTCTCAGTATGTTCTTAAGTCTTAACCAACAATCTGTAAAATTTGCCACTGGAGTTATTTCTATTGTAGGTGCCTTAACTGGCTTTAATCTGTGCTTATGTTTGCTTTTTTTGGGGGGGGGGGGCGGGGATTTTTTGTGCATTTTACTCCCAGTCTATTTCATGTCAGTAATTTAGGCTTCCTAAATAGTTTTGAGTGCTAAATTCTACAAATCTCAAGGAAACTAGGGTCCTAAATTAAAAGCCAATAGTCTATGTGACATAGTGTTTATCATGGTTCTATAGAACTATGATCAAGAACAAAATTAGTGAACTTCTTAATTCAAATAAAAGACGTGTTTTGATCAATAGTTTGCGAATATGTAGTCAGTAAAACAGGATGATGGGTAAGTCAACATTTCCTAAGGACTGATTAGTTTATCAGCTGAATAGATGAATAGTGAAGATCCAATTAGATGACTTCTAAGAATTACTCAAAACTTTCCAGTAATGAGTTGTAGGAGGAAAAAAGGGAGAGGCAAGCAAGCAAGCAACATTTAATTGAAGAGCATAAAAGATTCCCCTCTAGAAATATGACAGCCCAGCTGTGTATGTGTATGTATTTTTATCTCTATAATGATTTCACAAGCTGAATATTGGAACTTCAGTGCCACATTAACTTTGATTTAAAAATGAGGGACTAAAAAAAAAATGAGGGACTAGTCAAAGAAGACAGCATGAAGGACAAGAGACGGGAAAGCAAATGGAGTGAGTGTGTGTGTGTATATGTGTGCGCACGTGCAGGAGGGCATGTGCAAGTGAATTTAGTGATAAAGTCTGCAATCTGCCTATAATCTCAGTGGTTTCAGCCTGGTCAAACAAATTATGATATTCTTGAACAAAAGTCATGTTCTAGAGGAAAGTTTGGGTGGTGGAAAGGCTATAATCTCTGTTGCTTTCCGTCTAATTAAAACACTCTGAGGTTTTTTTTCCCCTTGTATTGCTCACAGAGGCAGTTTTAGCATCTGTGATTGACCTCTCAACTACTTTACAGTCCCTTTTCTTCCTAAGTACTTGGGTTTAATGCACAAGTGCTTTCTTCCATATATCTCTTCTAAACTATACCTTTTCCAAAATGTTTTTGGTTTTTTTTCCTTCTAAGTATACCAAATTTGAGAAGTCATATGCAGGAAAATTTTTCTTTAGATATTTCTCTTTTGACCTCCAATATCCATTCCTTTTGCTAATTTTTTCTTTTCAAATGCTAAAACCATTTTGTCAAATGCTATCAATGCTACAGGTGACAGGAAGGGTCTAGAAAACCACCCATTGAAACTTTAATAAAAACCTCCACCTATCTCAGAACTCTTTTTCAGAATCCATTGTTCTTCATGTAAAATAAAAATACAGTGTTTCTACTAGTAACCTATATACTTTAGAGTCATGACTTATCCAGAAATTTGGGGGTTTCATAAAAATAAAATCTCAAGATCATGGTCCCTTGAAGTCTACCACCAAGACAATTGTTCTGGTGTTTGTCATGGGTTAAAAAGATGAATAAGATTCTGTGTCTGTTCTTAATGAGCTCACAGTTTATGTGGGAGATAGACATAAGAAAAATAATTACAAGGTACCAAATAGGTGTGATATGCAACTGAAGTGGTGACAGCTAACTTATTCTCTGAGAATTGGGAATGACTTCTTAGGAAAAGTGATATTGAGTTGACATTAGAAATAAATAAACAGAAGCTTTACAGGAAGAGATAAGTTTTGGGGAACAGCATTCCAGGCTCATGAAACAGTCTGTGTAAAGCTATGGAGTTGTCAGATCTTGGTCTGTTCAGGAACCAGGAGGAAGTTTATTGCTCAGTGATTGTCCAAGTACTTCAGTGGGGGGAAAAATGGCCTAATGGATCTTCCAGTGACATAAAAGATTAAAGGTAGTCCTAAGGGGGTGGGGGAGTTAGTAAATGATACAGTGGAAAACTTGGGTGTTTAGTTTATTACCTGGGAAACTCAGAATGATCTAGTAAATAGCTGAAAATTAAAATGTTTGCTTACAAAAGCAATTTTGTAAATTTTTATAAAACATGGTACATATAACTGTATACTAGTAAGTAAGTTGAGGTACATTAATGAGAAAATAGCAATTTGAGGCTGTCTCTTACATAAATATGGGTTCAAAACATAAAAGCATGTTCACAATGGAGAGCTAATTGCTGAATAAAGAAAATGAAGGCATGTAAAAGGAATTTTGATGTCTAACAAATTTGAAAATCATTTTAATGATTTTGAAAATGCCATTTATTTTAAAGTTACTCTGTTTCCTCAAAAATTAGACTCTAAAAAATTCACAACTGCAATACTTAGTGAAATGTCTATCCCTGTTTATGCTAGGATTATCTCAAATCAAAATTAATGGAACTCTAAATATTTTACTGTATTTTATTCTTAAATCACTCTCCAATTTAGAGAGCACATAGATAAAGGTACTCTGAAAAGCCTTATAATTTCAAGATATTGAGCCCAAAGGAGAACTTGAAATAGAAAACTACGAGGAAGAGGGAATGTGTAGACTTTCTTTTCTCTTCCTTATAATCCTGGGACAGTCCATCCTGTTCTCTTTCAGGTCATCATCACCTCTAAACAAGAAGATAGGAAAGAAGGAGGAAAGAAATTGTGAGGTAGAATTTGTTCCTGATGACTTCTTTCCTCTTTGATGCCACCCTTCTCTGAGCTGCTTGCATCCTCTTGCAGTCTCCTGCACCAAATGGAAGAAATTCTATTTTCTCAGAAGCCATTCTTAACCTGAAGAGAGAAAGGAGACTGGCTTCAAGATGGCAGCAGATAGTTGAGGAGAATCTCCTATGAGACCATCCCACTTTTTTTCAATCAAAAGTATAAGCAATTATCACATCACTTCAAGCTAGGCTAGGTTATAGACTACTGGGATTTGGACCATTCCTCAACTGGAGGCCAAGAAACTCGAATGTTCTCGGCATTCAGGCATATTCAATAAATTAGCAAAGCAGGGAAAGGGCTACAGAGCAGTGCCAACTAGCTAGACACATACCTGCTTACTTTTAAATAATACCTTTAAAATAATCATCTACAGATTAAATTCTGCCACTGGCCTTTGGTTGGTATCTTAGTCAAGAGAGCCAATACCTCTCTCACACTCACTTCTGGGATAAGTCCCTTCCCAGGGGAGTTTCCTAACTGCTATGCTTCTAAGGCTATCTCTTCTTCTCATGATCCCTTTGTGGTCCTGCATACTCCCAGGAAACCCTAATAAAGTTGCCTCTACCTTATTTATACATTTACCTACCTTGTATATTTACCTGTGTAAGTGTTTATTAGTATTTTTTTGGACCCAGATTGATTGTGAATCTAGAATCCGGTCCTAGCCGCAGGCAGCTTGAATATGATAAAGATTACAATTTGAGTAAGCATGTTGATGGTTCCTTATAAATAGGCACAGATTACTTTCATTAGTTTGTTACATTTGATTCTTAGAGCAACCCTAAGAAGTGGGTCAGGCAGATATTATCTCTAAATTATACACTGAGATTAAGCAATTTTTCTAAATTTCCCTAAAAAGAAAGGAACCTTGCTTTAATTTATTCCATTTCATTTCATTTCTCATCACAATGAGTGTACTCTTTAGTCCCCCTCCCCTTTTTTCTCTATCCCCCATCCACCTCCCCCTCTGGTAACCATCAGTTTGCTCTCTATAGTTAAGAATCTGCTTCTTGATTTGCCGCTCTTTCTTCTTTTTCCCCTTTGCTTGCTTGTTTTGTTGCTTCCACATATGAGTGAGATCATATGGTATTTGTCTTTCTTTGTTTGACTTATTTTACTTAGCATTATACTCTCTCGCTCTTTCCATCTTGTTGCAAATGGCAAGATTTCATCCTTTTTTTTTTCTTTTGGCTCTCATCTAAATCACAGTATTTTTTTTCTCCCTGTTATACCAACATTCTTATTTTTTCTTCTCTTGTTTGTTTCTCCTTTTGCTATACTTCTGTATGCTTCCCTCTCTTGCTCCCCACCCCAACTTTGCCTCCTTCCCATTTTCCCTCCTAGTACTGTTATAGCCTGCACTTGTTACCTGTAAAAGACAAGACACTAACCTAATAGGATACAACATGCCCATGGTAGCTGGTTGTGAGAGTGGCAGGTCAAGGGAAATCAAGCCCTCAGCAGAACTTAGCAGGAATGCTGAGCCTTGGACGAGCCTTGATTAGGCATTGGGATGGCAGATAGATTTTTGAGATTTGAATGCAAACTTTTTAAAGAACTCAATACTAAATTAGCTTGGTGTTTAAAATGCTGTATTATTCCAGGTACTGGCATTTTTCTGAAGGTAGGAAATCCCAATTTTCTATCCATGAGAGCCTCATTTCATCCCTCCACATTGCCCTGTGAGGCTGCTCCATGTTTTAGACTGCTCTTACAAGTATTGGGATAGAATTAAATTGATAAAAAAAAAAAAAAGAATTAAATTGATGATCATCCATGTGCAGAGAACGTGTGATGGAGTATTAGTTTTCTGCACTAGTTCATCTCTTAATAGAGAATTCAATGCTCTCTTTTAGTCTATTGCAAATTAAGCAAAAATATCTCCACTTTACATAGGGAAATCCACAGCAAGGGGCAACACTTCAATAAAAAGAGGTGTGAAGCAAAGTATAAGACAGCGTACCAAGATGTACAAACAAACTAATCATCCTGCCTTGTATGATTTTTCTCTCAACCTCTTATCCAGCTAGGGGTCCCAGTTCTCAGGTGGAGACTAATCTAATTTCACCTTCACCAACTAAAGGCTATAATCAATCTCCCTGCTTCTGGCTAACTATTCACTCTACCTTCATTTTGCTCAAACGTAATATTATAAGAAATCCCTGATTTCTCTTATTCTGAGTAGCGAGACCATCATAGTTTAGTTGAGCCCAAGTGGGCTAGATGCAGCCACTTTTCTTAAGATTTTCAACAGTAAATGGGAAGTATGAAATTCTCAGCCCAAAAACTAAGTGGTTAAATCATTTGTTTTTCTAATACAGTAGGAGATTGTGTCTTTTATAGACAGACACCATGGCCATGCCATTTAAATTCTGCTTAGCAGCATCCTAATAAGGGATGTGAATCAATTGTGCTGTCCAAGGGAAGAGAATACAGAGGGGGCTGTGGCACGTGTGTTCCGCACAGAACATCTGACCTGTCTCTTACTTGCTTTGCTATCTTCATGTCTAACAACTTCTTGCTTTCTTGTGTTTCCTTTGATGGGGAAAAAAAGGGCTACTTAACACACATAATCAATTTCAGGCTTTTATGGACATTTCTGAGAAATCCCTCTCATTGAGGCTATATATAAATGAATTTGTCTACTTTCACCATTTTCCCAAGTTCTGTGCTAATGTTTCGTTCTCTTAATGTCATCCTTGAAAATTATTCCTGTTCTTTATTCACTCCTTCTCATGAGAAGTTCGGATGTGGAATTATGCTTTGCTATTCACTACTATATTTGAAACTCCTAGAGAACTACTCCTCTTCTTTGTGGCTACGTACATTCACATGGTCAGCTGACTGAAAATTGAAGTGCTAGATGGGCTTGGCAATTCAGATGCTATTCTTTCAGGGGAATCTCCCTTCTCATGAAGGCAATCCTTTTGGAAGTAGAGAGACACGTTACCCTGTGCAATTCAGCTCACATTTATCCTTAGCTTAAAGATTGGTTCATGCCTAGAGACAGCTCTTCTGACAGTGAGTGACAGTTAGTGTCAGAAGTTCAGGAGGAGGTGCAGTAAGATAACTTAGAGAAGAAAATTGCACCGCAGTTCAACCTTTACAGAGCAAAAAGTGGCATCTCAGGTATTGAATGTGTCCAGAAAAAAGATAGGCTTAACTAAGTTTTATAATAAATCCAACATTTTTATTCTAATAAAAATGTTAGGATTTGTGAAATAACATTTACTCAAACAATATGTATTTTTTTGAGTACTTGCTCTTTGCCCTGTGCCAGCTATTATAAGGCTGCCAAAAAAAAAAAAAAAAAAGGCATAATAACTGGCCTCAAGGGAAAGAAGAATAATTAATACACTGAAATAATATTAAACTATAATAGATAAGAGTAAATAACGTCTGGTATAGTATGGAAGATATCATTTATCAATTAATTCAGTACATATTATTGAATATATTGGTATGCCAGTCAATGTGCTTTAATCTTGAAAAATAGAATCTCGTTTGGCCTTTACGAAAATAATACTTTAATGTAAACTTTCATATGGAATATGAACTTAATCTGGATCCACATAGGTAAGACTTGGATGAGGTAGAGATGGAGAGGGGGTAAGAACGAACAATTGTAGGTAACATAAAATGTGTTCCATATGCTAATGTTTATTTCCCACAAATAACATCATTCAATCATAATAGTCCTGCAAGATACATTCTTTCCTTTTTTACTAATGAGGAAAAAAAAGCCGTAGGAGAAAGATTTACAGGGCATATGTATGTTATCACATAGCAGGCAATGAAGAATGGATTAGAAGCCAAGAGGCAATAAATCGGTAACTACCACAACAGGTAACTCAGCACCTGATAGATTGGCTTTCTTTGGGTCATGTGGCTCCTAAAGCAAGAGCCTCTTTATTTTTTTATTTTTATTTTTTTAAAGATTTTATTTATTTATGAGAGACACAGAGAGAGAGAGGCAGAGACACAGGCAGAGGGAGAAGCAGGCTCCATGCGGGGAGCCCGAGGTAGACTCGATCCCAGGTCTCCAGGATCAGGCCCTGGGCTGAAGGCAGGCATTGAACCACTAAGCCACCCAGGGATCCCCAGCAAGAACCTCTTTAAAGGGGCATTTGGGTAGACAGGTAATATCATGACTGTTTTGTATGCACTTCATACGGTAAAAATGAGAATTATGTTTAAGCCTTTGGGATACATGTTATTTGACCGGTAGTTTGTTGCACCATTGAATAAAGTACCCTGTTTACTCAGGACTTTGTGGATTAAACACATTTTGTATTCAGTAATGGATAGTTTGAAACTTTGGCTCAATCCAAGTGACTTGAAGCCACTTGCTCAGTGACTAATTTTTTCTCTTGTAGTTATTCTATCCTAATTCATATATAACCCATAGAATTAAAGGTATTTAGTTCCCGCTTCCCCTTACTTCACTTCTACCTGTCTAATGAAACAGGCTCCCTCTGGTATCTCCTACAGCCTGCTTCAGGAGGACATATACAGTTTTCTTTAGAGGAATGTGTTTTCTATTGTAGATTAATTTTCTTCTGCATAACAATAATGAAGTTAGTAACAATAAAAAAAACCCTAAAATTTCTACAGTGTTTATAGTTTGCCAATTATTTCTATGTACATTATCCCATTAGTAAGTCCACAATAAAAAAATAATTGGAATTGGAACCAAAAGCTTAGAGTTCCTTCTCTGTCACATACTCATTGTTTGAAGTCATTCAAGTTGTTTATGCAATCATGCTTAGTTTTGTCATGTGTAAAATACTTATAATAACAGCTGCCTGAATATAATACAAGGATAAATAGGATAAAATTTAAAAGTGCTTTGTAAATTCTAAAGTGTTTTATATATATGACTTATGATTGTCATTATTCCATGAATGAATATTTTACTAAGTGGCAAATTGAAGTGTATCTATATAAGTAATGTGAAAAGAAATTAATGAGATCAGCTACTGAAAGGAGACAGAATAGGAGAAAGGAAGAGAGAGGAAATTCAAATAATAAGGGATGCCAATGTGGATTGACATTCCTGGACAATGTTTGGAAGTTTCTATTTAACCATTTAATGAAATCAGGGAAAAATCATCTTGGCATCCCTTAAGGGTCCCCTAGGCAGGTGTATTCCTATGTCTTTTGAGAAAGTAGTTCTATAAAGTAGCAATTTATCTTTGTTATCTTTATTTTTTCATTGAGAAAATAAATCTATCCACATTGCTTTAGAAATCAATAGTATATATAATATAAAAATAAAATAGAAAACTGAAAGGCTCTATATTAGGCATACTAGAATTACAAAGACATAGCAATCAAGACAATGTTGTACTAGTATAAAGAGAGATGTATAGATAAGTGGAGTAGACTGAAGGTCCAGAAATATATCCGTAAATCCATGGTTAATTTATTTTTGAAAAATGGATTTTGACAAATTTTTGACAAAAAAATCATGGTAATATATAAGAATTAAACTTATTCTAAATAATTAAACATAATGTTTAATATCATAAGTGATCATGATTATATTATACTTACAAAAATTGTAGACACTGTAGAGAAGGATCTTTTATCATGAAAACTGGTCCCTCTCCCCAGAGGGGAACATTATCATTAAATTTGGTCTTTAATATTCCAGATCCTTTGAAATTTATTTACCAACACAGACACATAGGTATACATACTATCATGCTATTGATATTGTTATGTATGTTAAAGGAACAAAAAATGTTGCACATTTGTGCAAATGAGCACAGTAAATTTACCTCATTCTTTTCTACACAGTATTTCATAATATAGATATACTGCAGTTAATTACATGATTCTTCTATTGGTAAACATCAGGATTCCCCAACCCACAAAAGTATCTTTATTACATATAATGCTTTAATAAAGGCTCTTGTGTATATCTCCTTATGAATTAGGAAGGTGTTTCTCTGGTAACAATATAGTAAAAAGGAATTTCTAGATGGTGAACTATGTGCAGTTTAATTTTAGAAAGTTATTTTCAAATTTTCTGAAGTAATTAAGTTAGTATATCCTCCCAGCTATGTATGAGAGATGACTGTCCCCACAGCATCCCTACTAATTAAACTAATAAAATTTTAAATTGTTCAAAATCTGATGGGTGAAAACCTACCTTATTGTTATTAATTTTCTTTCTTTGATTACTAATGAGCAGGAGTATTTCAGTGTGTTTGTTCTGTAAACTGCCTATTCACTACCTTTGGCAATTTTTTTCTCTTTTTTTAAGATTTATTTATTTGAGAGAGAGAGCATGTGTATGCAGGCAGGCATGTGCATGCAAATGAAGTGAGGAGGTGGGAGGCAGAAGGAGAGGAAGAGGGGCAGCTCCAGTGGCTCAGCAGTTTGGCGCCTGCCTTTAGCCAAGGGCATGATCCTGGAGTCCTCGGATCAAGTCCCATGTTGGGCTCCCTGCATGGGCCTGCTTCTCCCTCTGCCTGTGTCTGTTTGTCTGTCTCTCTTTGTCTCTCATAAATAAAAATCTAAAAAAAAAAAAAAAAAAAAGACAAGTTTAAAAAAAAAAAAGGTGAGGAAGAGAAAGAGAAGCAGACTCCACACTGAGTGGGGAGCTGAGCTGCAGGGCTCAGTCTTACAACCCAGAGATCATGAACTGAGCTGAAATCAAGAGTCAGACATTTAACCAATTGAGCTACTCAGGCATCCCACCTTTGACCATCTTTCTGTGGGGAATGTATTTTTTTCTTAAGGACTCTAAGAATTCTTATGTTCTGTATTACTATATTCTGTTATATATAACATTATGTATAAGATTATATATATTTGTGGGGCACCTGGGTGGCTCAGTGGTTCTTTGGCTTAGGTGATGATCCTGGAGTCCTGGGATTGAGTCTCCTATCAGGCTCCCCACATGAAGCCTGCTTCTCCCTCTGCCTATGTCTCTGCCTCTCTCTTTGTGTATCGCATGAATAAATAAATAAAATATTTATTTAAAAAAATGGTTACATATATTTGTATATACTATTATATAAGCATTGCCAAAGACTAGAGTTTCACAGCTGGAAGAACCTAAAGTTCTATGCCATTCCCTTTCCTTTTATATTTGAGGTAATTAAGATGACGAGAAGGAAAATGTGTTCCCACATGTCAATAGTGAATTTAATGACAGCATCTGAGATTGAACCTGGATTTTTTTTTAAGATTTTATTTATTTGTTCCTGAGAGAGACAGAGAGAGAAAGGCAGAGGCAGAGATATAGGCAGAGGGAGAAGCAGGCTCCCTGCAGGGAGCCTGATGTGGGACTCAATCCCAGGACCCCAGGATCACAACCTGAGCCGAAGGCAGACACTCAACCACTGAGCCACCCAGGTGCCCCTTGAACCTGGATTTCTAAATGCCTGGGACACTAAATTAAGCAGATAACTTTGAATCAGTTGAATATAAACTTAGTTATAGATTACATTTAATAATCTGTTATCTAAGCAATAGAAACTTGGCTCACACAAATTTTGAAGTTGCAAAATTACCTGACTTAAAAGGCAGGGCATTTAAAATACTTCTTGAAATTAAAATAAACTACAAAAGAGGAAAAAATCAAATGATTTTGAAGAGTCTATTTTCAATAGTTCAAAGTGTTTTATCAAGTTCTAACCTGATGTCTTATCCATTTAAAGGATCAATTTTATTCTATTATTTTCAAAGGAAGGAAAAGTAATTTAAAAGGGACTAGGACCATCTAGATTTTTCTCATACTCCATAGAGGTTAGAATAACCCTTAACCTAGCAGGATAAAGCTTGGAATTAAAAGTAGTTTATACAAAGGACAAATATTCTCCATAGATTCTAATTTCTTTTGAAAGTTGCCAACTTACTTCCACTAGAATTTCTTTCTAGCAGTATTGTTGCTCTATATTTTAAAGTAACTTTGGGGAAAGAATAGAAAGAAAGCTGCTTAACATTCACATTGTTAGTTCAGTGCGATAAGTTGCACATTGTTTTGTCTGTTTTACTGAAGTTAAAACGTAGTTTGAAATTTAAGGGAGTTTTGAAGTTAAAAGGTAGCCAAGTAAATGAATATATCCAATGGCTAATACTAAAGTTATCATATAGCTTTCACATAAAGTCAATTAGAGAACATACCTATCATCCTTAATCACTTCAGTGGTTCACATCGGTCACTTTACCAGAGATATTTTGACATTTCAGAAGCATTGTCATTATTAGATGATTATAATAATAATGCAAACAACAGCTCTTATTTATCAAGGGCTTTCAGTTTGCATGGCACAGTGCATAACATGGAAACTCAATCAACAAGCTACTTACTGTAATTTGTATCATCTATAGATATGGAAGCTAAGCTGAGAAAAAACTAATAAATAGAAAAGCATTCTCTCTGTTCCTTTTGAATTCTGCAACTTGTCTGATTTACTATTTCAAATATCAAATATTCAAATATTTATTTCCTACCTTGTAGATTTCTACATTCCTCTGCTTTCCTCAATCCCTCATTATACAAAAAGCTGCAAATAGAACATTGCATATTTAACAAGTTAAACTCTTTATATTTAATAAATTCCTTCTGTGAAGATATTTTATTTTTTTTAAGATTTTATTTATTTATTCATGAGAGATGGGGGCGGGGCAGAAATACAGGCAGAGGGAGAAGCAGGCTCCATGCAGGGAGCCCGACGTGGGACCCGATCCCGGGACTCCAGGATCATACCCTGGAGTGGCCAAAGGCAGGCACTAAACCGCTGAGCCACCCAGGGATCCCCTGTGAAGATATTTTATAGAAGATAATGGCTTTGTGTTAAATATAAAAATATTCAGTATTAATAAAATCCATTTCAAATGTTATAAAGACTATAGCATACGCTGATAGGATTTTGGTTTATTTTGGTAAAGAATATACTGGAAAAAAATAATTTCTGAATGATAGTTTTCTTGGTGAATATTGTTTTCAGTAACAGAATACCTAACATGCTAAGGCATATGCATATAGGGATTTTTTGGTTTTATATAAGAATTTATGAGAGGTAAGTTATTATTGTAATTGACTCCTGCCTCCTTGCAATGTCTTTGCTTCTCCTTCATGGTAAAGGGAGGAAAAACTTTCTCAAGCCTCTGTAGATGACTCTTACTTAGACCACCAAGGCAGATGGGAATGAAGAAACCCATTGTTATAACCTGTTTCAGCCAAGTATGCATGATCCATCACCTGGGGCTACACTAAAACCAAGCATGGTTCTGTTAGCCAGGAAGAAGTGGGGGGATAGATGTCTCTCAGAGAGTTCTCTTGTTCAGAGTATTCTGACTATATACCAGCAAAAGAAAAGCATTGTGATTTACAATGCTAAAAGTCAAAAACAAGACACATATTATAGATACCACACTGTACTAATACTATAAATACTGTACTAATACTATATACCTATCAGAGACAGATATTCTTGAGTTAAATAACTTTGGACAAACTGAATTAATCTAAATGAGCCATAGTATTTATAGAAACAAAAGTACTTGCCTTACAGAACACAGTATGAATCAGGTGAGCAAATACATATGCCATTCGTGGTATCTATTACATGTTTGCATTATTGAAAACCTAGATGTTTAGATGTTATAAAAGACTTTAAAATTGAATAAAGGCTCAAAATCAGTAGATGACGATATGGTGCTCGACTAAAAGTCAGATGTGAATATTCCCAGTCGCTATGACTTCTCCCCATGAAGAACCCATAAAGGACCATGTTCCTTTTATCATTTAGCTTTACCATCTAAAAATACCTTATAATCATCAGCATCTAGCTAGTACAAGGAAAAACAGAAGACAAAGAAGACCACTAACTTCCTAAAAATTTTAGCACCCCAAGTGATACAAATTGATTTTGACCAGAACTAGTTACATGGCTACACCTAGATGTACGGATTTTCTGGGAAATGTAATCCTTGCTAGATAGCCACCTCCCAGAACATATATTCAAGAAAAGGGAATACACATGTTGATGGCAACTAGTCATCTCATCTGTAATGCTTAGTAATTTTTAGTGGTTCCTTTAAGATGTATATTCCTTTCTTACTGAACTAGATTCCAATTGAGGCAAGCAATATGAACTACTAGGGATGATCACAGCCTGAGTCATAAGGGTAGCTAATGAATATTCACATGAACATAGTTTATTAGTAGTTTCATCGACTCAAGCTGGATTGCCTGAATCCGAATTCAGACTCTACAAATTCCTGGTTGTGTGATTTGGGGAAACTTACTTAACATCAGTTTCTTCCCTCTTTAAAAATGAGGATAATAAAGTTACTTATTCTATATAAATTGTTGTGAGATTAAATACGGATGTATTTGAATAAAGCACTTAGAACAATAGTTATTGACACATATATACTGTATACTATTTACATTGAATTTTGTTCCATATATACCTGTGTATATACATATATACATTCCCTCACAGATATAAATATGTAATCAACAAAGTATGAGGGGAAAAAACAAAGTTTAAGAAATAATGAGAATCATGTTAAATAGTATTTGTCTAAATGTATTTACTTAGACGATGGGAACACAGAAAATCTTCAGACATGTGGAATTAGAATGTTAAGGACTAGTGCCTGCTAGACTGGAGGGGTCAGAAAAAGGTATTGGAGAAGGCGGTTTGTGACAGAGTACTCTGCAGCCAGCCACACAGAGTTGCCTAGGGAATGGGATATTATGGCAACAATCTCTTGAAGAGGAATGGAAAATAGAGATACAGTTTAAAGAAGAAGATATTGTTGGATATAAATTGGATCACATATGAAGGAAGTAAAATGCCAAAGGAATTTTTTTGAAACACTTTTCTTTTTTCACTGAAGGGAGAAAATAAGAGGATATAGGAAAATAAGAGTATATAGGAAAATAGGAAAATTAAGGCAACTTGTAATTAAGAACTACAGACAGTTATAAAGAAGCATTGAGGACCTAGAATTTGTAATTGTAAGTGAATGCTGAATGAAAATCTTGAAAACCACCTATAATTAATGATGATAATCTTAGTAAACTCATCATCTATAGTGAATATTGAGTAAAATGTATCTCATATAGGAATCACATAACCAGGTACATCTAGCTTTTAAAAAAAATAATTCACACAATTCTTTCTGCTGATAAGGAAATCAAGATCAATACTTTGTCTTCTCAATAGTCAGCTATTTCATATTAAAATGAATAAAAAGTAATTATTAAAACAAAGAATGTGAAGTCAGAAAAATCTGGCTTTGAATATTGAGTTCAAAACTTGCATATGATGTGGTTTGTTACTTAACCTACATATTTTTATGATCTTCTATCCTTAAATTATCAGAAACTCTTACTAAAAATGTCTGGAGCTAAAATGAAAATTAATTGATCAGGGCAATATTTTCAGAGAGAAAGTAAAAAGAGAGTCAAGTACCACAATCAAGGATCCAGATTCTCCTGAATTTTCTACTTAACCATCTTCCCAGACCTGCTTTTTGTCTTCAGACTGTCTTCCCAACCGTAAAGTTGATGTAGGTTTCCAAGGCTTTCATCCCCATACACCAATGTGAAAAGTTGGAAAGGAGGCTCTTTTCTTCTGATCACTTTTAAGAGTAAAATTTCCCAGAACTCCCCAGAAGTTTGCACCTAATGTCTTATAGCTAAATTATATCCCTTGTGCAACATCACTAGCAAAAGGAATGGTAATACTATGATTGTTGAAAAATAACTCAGTTTCCCCTGGAGCATAGAGCCACTAGATAACTAACATCAGGGCACCACTGATGTAGATCTAGGGACATTTGGACATGGCCACAGTCTTTTGACCTATAATACATTCAACTTCAAAAAATATAAATATTATAGCTTCTATAGTTGAAACTATAGTTTTGAAAATATATGGAACTCTCCATAATTTTCACTTCCTATAATCTACAGGAAAAAGAAAAAGAAAAATCTATTCTATACCTCTCCCCCAACCTCATACCTGTAAGTATCTTATTCAAAGTTCCTTTAAAGGAAAAGCAGTCTCTACATTTTGCTTCACTCCCAGGGAAGAATATGCCTTTAAATTATTCATCTAAATCTGAGGGAAAGAAAAGGGAGAAACGCACACCAGGCTTCCTGTCTAAGTTCAAATCCAGTGTGTAAATGTTTTTGATTTATACCTGAATCATGGTTCAGAAAGCAGGTTAGTAATAAATGCAAAGTAATTGCTCAAAGTAATATAATGCTATTAGCCAGGAAGCAAACCATGCTGTGGAAGAAGACAGTAGAAGCCTCTCCTGTTATCTTTGTGAGCAATATCATCTAGCTTGAGCAATTCTTCTTTCTAAAAAAATTGGATAATGATACTCTTAATTCCAATGCTTTAAATTATTCATCTGGAGAAGTGTATTTTTCCCCTCGTTTAGCAAACCCTTAATTGTCCTCTCCAATGGCAGCAGCAATATATGCCAGCTTTTTTGATGAAAATAGAAGCTACTTTGAAATTCTTCTGGATAATATTGAAGACTTTACACACATTTTGGATTCTGGCACCTGTTCTGTTCTTATGGTAGGTGGGTTTTGTGATTTGGAGTGAGTTCTAAGTGTTTGACTTGTCTTAATAGTCGGGATGACCTATAAACTGGAAGGTGTTTTAGGATGGCTGATATCTCCCTGTATGTGTGTGAGTGTTTTCAAGCCTGGTAAAATCCATGTGTAGGACTAAGGAGCAATGCGAAGAACAACCTGAAGAGCACTACAAAGACCTGCGTGTGTTTAGATCAAGAGTTTAGTTTCTAACCCCTATAGATTTGGGTGTTTCATGTCTTGAGGGGAAGCTATTGCCAAGTTCTCATTTTGATAAATTCATGTTGTTCTGAGCAACCTATAAAATGGCCTTGAGTTTTACCTGTGTTCCTCACAGGAAAAAGAAAGACATCAAGCGCTGAAAAGGGAGAGGGCAGCAAATAGAAACAAATAAAATGTAAGCTATTATTTTATTGCCTTACAGAGACAGAATGTTTTGCTATTGTGTGGATTAAATATACCACTAACTCTTATCTTTGAGCTTTGCCTTACCACATGCCATTCTGAATCTCTGAATTATATCTGTTATGTACTATGTCCCTCAAAATTAGGATCTCCCTGATATATAAACTGGTATATTACACAAGAACATCAAAAGGACAGGGGCACCTGGGTGGCTCAGGGTTTGAGTGTCTGCCTTTAGCTCAGGTGGTCCCAGAGTACTGGGATTGAGTCTTTGGACTCCTCTCGAAGAGCCTGCCTCTCCCTCTGCCTATGTCTCTGCCTCTCTCTGTGTGTCTCTCATGAATAAATAAATAAAATCTTTTTAAAAAATCATTAAAAGGACAAATGAATGTGTATTAATACATTATGATCACCTGCAGAGGCAGATGAACCTTTCACCCAAAATTTGGTTTTTTGGGTGTCAGGACCTAGGGCACCACATACTCATCAAGAGTGACAAAAAGGTTTATCACTTACAGCATTAAAGTCTCTAGAGAGAGCAGGGTAGGCCTTGCAAAGAGATCCAAATGGCTTGAGAGAACAAAGAAAGGAGGCCAGTCTGGCCTCTTACTGTGGCTGTGGGTTGGAGCTATTTAAGAGATTACAGTGCATAAACAGGGGTTTTCATGGTTTGAGTCTGTCACCAGTGCCAAAAGGGGAACCTGGGCTTACTTGCTAGATTGTCAGATGTGGGGCACAGGGGAAGAAGAAAGAGTGACACTGAAAAGCTGTTTACATCAAAAAATGGAGTCAGACTCCTCATTGCACAATATAAATATGGAAAAAGATTGGTTCTCTTCCTTTATAACAATGAGGAACAAATAAATGGATAAATATGGTTGACCCTCATCATTCATGGTAGTCATAGTCTATAAAGTCACCACAAACTCTGAATTAGTGGATATTGAACCATTACACCTAGGGGAAAATGTACAAATAAGTTCCTGAGAGCCTCTGGTCACAACAGACTGAGAACTACACAACCTTGTTTTATGTGTTTCTGTTTAAAGACACTTTATTTAATATATATTATTGATACATTAATACTGAACTTGGGGCCAACAGTACTATAATGCATGCCTGAATTAAGCTTAGGTAACACATATATTTTATCCATAAGGAATATCACAGCCTTCTTGCACCTAGGAACACTACACAAAACTTCAGCACTTTGCTTGCAGGCCATTTGAAATAGCAAAACCACCAACAAAAAGTACACATTGTGAAAAATTGATATTTAATAAATCATATAAAGGACTAGTTCTTACGATGTGAGAGCTGAAATAAGGCATAGCATTGCCTTATTTGACCGCTGCTGGAAATCTTTGCGTCAGGCAACAAATTTTCCACCATTCTGTGCATGTCCACCAATAACCCCACACGCCCCATGTATTGAATTTAGGGTTACAAGTAAATTTTAGCAAATAGGCAAATTTGAAAATACGGAATCCATGAGTAGTGAGTTTTTAGGATGGCTCATGGTAATGAATGATTATATATTTTTTAATTGAGCCATTTCAGAGAAGATGCACCCATTCTTTCTTCTTTCCATTTGTTGTTGTTTTTGCTTTACTCAAGAAGTTTCAGTAATTCTGAATAAGCAGCATGGTGAATGGAATCATTTCCAACTGGTGGGAGAAAAGCTTTTGAGTAGTTCCCATGTAATATCACTGAAATCATTCTGTAGGTCACTGGCAGTTTAACCACTGATGAGACATGGTGCAGATTTTGAGTGATAATAGATGTATTAGAAAAAACACAGGCTAAAGAATAAGAAAAAATGGGTCTACATTGCAGATGAACTGTTTACCAGTTGTGTAATTTTAGGCAAGTTATTTAATATCTCTAATCTTCCGTGTTCTTACCTGTAAAATGGAAATACTACTTACAGTACATCTTAGTGTTTTTGTGAGGATTAACTAAGCTAAATTAACACACAATATAAAGGAGTTTTATCACAGAGAGGTATGTTTAATATTTTTAAGCTAGCTACATTAATTTGAGAAGTATTTTTCCACCCACATTTTCTTGGTGAAATTATTAGTGGCTCTCTCTTTCACTCTTAAAATGTCCTGGTTTGAATAATGCAATCACTTTGCTCTACCAAAGAACTAGCAAGCCTTGTTTGAGCTCTGTAAGAATAGTGGCATTGGTCAACTGTTAAGTAGGTCATCACCATGGCATAGAGAACACAAAGCACATTGACATGATAGGATTAAACAATTTGTGGTAGGTCAGATTTTCATTCTTTATTCCACGTTTATGAAGTCCAAACCTATGGAAACCAGTATAGTCTTGAGAAAACTGGGATAAGTAGCCACATGAAAGAAAATATATTTCCTATGACTAGATTCGTCTTTTACCAGGTTCAGCTTCTAGGAATTAATCAAAGTTGAAAGCTGTTTACGAGTGTTCAATTAAAGCTATTTTATAATCAGTCCCTCTGGAAAGAGAAACCGCATTGGGTATCAGAAAGAATCTTGCAGTTGATAGATTTTGTTCAATAGTATCTTTAGAAGGTAGGTAAAGTGTTTGGTTGTAGTGTCTTTTCTAGGTTTTACAATCAGTTGACTGTGTCTGCTTCAGAGGGGAAGTTTTCCATTTTTGTTGAACACTTTTCTTACCATACTGAGCCAATGAGTTTAGAGATTCTATAAAGATCTCAAGGCATTAATTATATAGATGAATCCTCTTTGGGGGAACATAGGTTTTGCTGTAAAGAAAGCTTAGCATTTTAGAAGCTTTTGGTTATGACATTTGATTAACATTTTTAGAAAATTATTCCATGACAAAAGAAAACAAAATATATTTCCAATTTAAACAGCACATTGGTCTCAAAAAAGTGAATTATTTTTTAAGATCAAGTTATTAAAGGGATCTGCAAAATGAAGAGCATCTAAAAATAGCAATAATAAAATGAACTAATACCAGCATATTTATTATATATTCCATTAGGAGGTCTACAGTTACAATGAAATGTTTCTATGCTATATAAATAGTGATAATTTTTAAAATAATGTAGAGGAAAATTGTGTATACAATGTGCTATTTAAATTACAACCCCTAAATATTATATATGTATTTTTCATGGAATCATATACATATTAGATTTTTTTGATAAAATACTTTCTAAAAACAAACTTAACAGGTAGTGTAGCTATCAAATAAAGACCATCTACTGACCTCATGGGAGAAGTTCCTTTGGAGAGCAGACCATATTGAGAAGAGAGGCAAAGCATTCTTTAATTTTAAGGTATTTATTTCGTTAATGAGTGGCCTGAAGCAAATTTGAAAAACTTACCTCAGGATTTGGAGGGTAGCACTACAGGGTTGGTGCTCAGAACATTGAGGACATGGTACAGAATGAGTGCTCTCTCTAGTACTTCTGAAGGAAAATACTAAGGCTGGTACTAGAGTTGCTGAAATTCAGACACTCAAGACTGGAAACAGCTGTTGTTGCTGATACCGATAGGGGTAGCCAACAGAATGGACATCCTTTCCTTGTACCACGTTGCAGCCTTCCTCTGGGAGCTCCTCATGATAGAATAACCAGTGCTTAACTGGAAAATGAGTCTGACATGTGGCTGGATCACAGAATGACAGGACAGGGCAGACTATAGAAAGTGTATTTATTGCTGAGTGACAATGGATAATTGACTGGCACTGCTTTGTAACTCATGTTGTCAGGACTGGATGAGACAATGTGTGCAAAGTGCTGTCTCTGGCATATAGTTGATGCTTAGTAACTCTAGGGGGTGTAACTAATAATGAAATACTTAGCAACTATCTATAATGCAAAGCACCTTAGTAAGTCCTGTGGCTGACACACAAGTGGCACATAGCCTATATTTCTATCGCTATTTAATAAACTACCCTCAAAATACAATGGCTTATAACAACAGGCATTTTATTATATCTCATGAATTTGTAAGTCTGGAATTTGAGCAATACCCTGATGACTGGCTCTTTTGCTCTACCTGTCTATTACCAGAGTCACTTGATGGTGTTCAGTTGGTGGGAAAACCATAAGATGATTTCACTTATTTGTGTGGCACTTTGACAAGAAATGTTTGTAAGGGAGAAAACAGTGGAGTACAAAGAACCATGAAGAAAATTTGGGGCATTATGGAAATACTGATTATCCTTATTGTGTTAATTATTTTATAGATGCATACTACTTCAAAACTGATAGCATGTTATATGATTACACGTCATTGGATACTTTATTATGCTTCAATTATTCTTTAATACAACTTTTAAATAAAAGCTGAGAAATACTAGACATTACAAAATCCCAAACAATCATCAGAATCTCTTTATTTCTTAACTGCCTGACACATTTCACTGCTTTGCCCACATTTTTTGGCCTCACCACTCTTTGATCCTCCTTTTCATATGACAAACAATTTTGTAATATTAGTTTTTAGAAAGATAGAAAGCTAAGTCCGTGTTTTCTCTAGAATGGTTAATCAAAATCAATTTTGATAGTATAAAAGAATTTCTTTTAACTTCACAACTCATTATTAAGAATCTAAAATTTTTTACATTAATTGGCATATTTGGGGAGAAAACTTTCTTTCATCTGTAACTTCATGCAGACCTATTTGCCATTTTTAGAGCTGTTACAGGTTTGTGACCTACAAAAACAGAAGTTCTGACAAATCTATTTTGTGTGATTGTCATCATAAAGAAGAAAATATGTGGTGTATTATAATCACCTGTGTTGCATTATATGTATATTCCTGACAGAAGAGAATTTCAATTTTGACTGGATATTGATGAGGAACACAGGTGAATAGTCATCTTATAGTTTCACACATCTAACAAGTGGAAAAATTCTCCAGAGAAGGCAAGCTCCTGGGTCCCTAAATTTAAAACCTTTCTTTCTGCTCCAATAACACAGCTTTTGTTGCTAGACAGCATAGGGTGTCTTCATATCATAGAAAGACCTCTGGCTCTGCGCCTCCTTGTCTGGCACCTCATAATACCAGATGAGTTGACTCAGTGTGTGCTATGAATATTCCTGGAAATGATCTATGGAAACTATCATGTGAGGACTACTAATAACTTCGCAATATAAGAAAGTGACTGCAAACCCCATAATATATTCTGTTAAACCCAAGCCAAGTTTATCTCTATCACTTACTCAACTCTGATCACCAAATCTTAGAAACACTTGGGGCTACTCCAAAGTCATCTGACACACAAGGAGAATGGTGATGGAGAAGAGATAGATATCAGTGGTACCCATTTGTGGTTAAAATACCTTAATTTTGCAAGATTTACATATGTATTTTATAAATGTGTGTATATACGTGTATGTGATGAATTATTTTAAAGCTATCTATTCTCACATACGTCTTAGACATTGTTCTGTATACTTTGAGAAATACATGTATCCTGGGCTGAACAACTGGTTTCCAGAATCCTATTGGACATAAGCTAGGTCAGATTTGAGCCATAAAAGGGAATGAAAAAGTTTGGATTGTTTTATGTGAGCATTTTATACACCAAAAGGCTTTAAAGCTTCCATTTATTCTTAGAAGGCCCTCTTTTGTCTACACTCACATACACATACCCTACTGCGGAGAGATATAGGCTCACTTGAAATTAATCTTTAATCAGACCTTATTTTTAAGCAAGAAAAATGTTGGTGGACTTAAGACCGTGAATTTCTTAAAAGAATTGACAGAACGGGAGTTACGCAGCAACAAGGACTATAGAGAACAAAGAAATCTGCCCACAGAATCAGGTGGTGCACACACTGCTGCTGCTAAGTCCTGCACTCAGCTTGCAGACCTGCCTTATCTTGTTGCCTAACCCTGGATACTGCTATTGCTGCCCTTGGAAATTCTTTGATGCTGCTGCTGCTATTCCTGTCACCTGCATCAAAGTATATTCCCCGTGGTGCATTCTCCTGTTTGCTGACTCTCTCCCAGTTCCAGGCTCAGAAGTAGTACATTGTGGGTTGAGTCCTCATACCTGTGATACAAAGGAAATGAATAAATGTGCATCTGGCATTTTCAACATCTGTAGTTAAAGGCAGTACTACTTTCTTTTAAGACTCATATGTGAGGAATTCCCCAAAAATAAGAACGGGATTCAGATTCTGGGCCACACAAAAAAAGATGATAAATATCACAAAAGCATGTAACCACAAATAAAATACTGGTTCTTGCACTTCTGACCAATGGTGACCTGGACACATAGCCTTTTCTTCTAGTAGACATAAAAGTTAAATGATCTGTAAAATAAAGGTAATCACAGACATAATCATAGAAGGGTTTTTAAATAAAAGTTTAAAGCCAAAGCTGAGTCTAACATTTGTATGGAAACAAATAACCAAGTAATCAAAACAATTAAAAAGAAATTATCTGGTAGAATTTACAGAGCCTGATTTTAAGACTTACTATAGAGCTACAGTAATTAAGATGGCAGTTAGCATGGTATTGACATAGTGATAGGTCATTGGACAATATATAGAATTCATAAATTGATCCACATATATGCACCTCAATTGACGTTTGACAAAAATAAAAAGTAATTTATTGGGGAAGGAGAATTTTTAACCAATACTGAAATAATGGGATAGTCACATGGAAAAAAAGACATTTCACCCCTATCACACTCCATATAGAAAAGTTAATTTGATATGTATCATAGTCTTAAACTAAAAAGCTAAATTCTAACATTCATTAAAGAAAACTGGGTGGCTCAGTCATTTAAGCATCCAACTCTTGATTTTGGCTTAGGTCATGATCTCAGGGTTGTGAGATCAAGCCCAGAGTCAAGCTCCGTGCTGGGTGTGGAGCCTACTTAAGGTTCTCTCTCTCCCTCTCTCTCTGCACCCCTCTATTTAAAAAAAAGGAAAAAGAAAACACAGAAGAATATTATTACAACTTGGGGTCAAAGATTTGAAGCAGGATTCAAAAGGCAACAACCACAAAAGTAAAATTGAAAAACAGACTTCATCAAAATTAGAAATGTGTGCCCATCAAAAAGACATCATTTAGAAATGAATAGGCAACACTTGTGCCAAGAAAACATATTTGCAAAACCTATATCTGTCAGATGATCTAGTATATAGGATACAAAAACAATTTCTGAAACTCGACAATAAGAAGATAAATAACCCAGTAAACAATAGGTAAAGGCTGGAAGAAATACTTCACGGGAACACATCTAAATGGCCAATTCGCATATGAAAAAGTGCTCACCAAGATTTGACATCAGGGAAATGAAAATTAAAAATTAGAACCAGAATAAGCAGTAGTATGTACCTGCTAGAATAGTTAAAAAGGGAAATGTCACTGTTATGAATTACTAGAGAGAAATAAAAATGTATTTCCATATAAACACAAAAGCATTTTAGAGCATTTCTTTCCATCATGGCCCCAAACTGGGTGGGATGGTGGTTTTTTTTTTTTATGTGTCAACTTGACTGGGCCACAAGATATCCACATACTTGATTTAACATTTTTCTGGATATGTCCATCAGGATATTTCTGGATGAGATTAACCTTTGAATAGGGTAGCCTGAGTAAAACAGATTGCCCCCCTAACGTAGGTAGCCCTCACCCAATCCATTGAAGATTGACTGGAACAAAGGCTCAGCAAGGGAGAATTCTCGCTCTGCCTATCTTTAAGCTGGGACACCAGTCTTCTCCTGCCTTTTGACCAGGACCTGGATTAGAATTTACATTGGCTCTTCTGGTTCTTAGGCCATCAGACTCAGACTGGAACTATATACCATTGTTCTCCTGGGTTAGAGACTCAGGCTTGCCAACTAAAGCTGTGACTTCAGAATGGGAAAATCCAAAGGACAAACAACACCAGAATAGATAGATTGTGGTATGTTCATACAGTGGAATACTACTCAGCACTCTAAGGGAATAAAGTACTGATACCACAACAGTATAGATCAATTTCATATTATCCTGAATGAAAGAAGCTGAACATACAGAGTAAATACTGAGTGATTCCATTTATATGAAGCTCTGCAAGAGGCAAAGCTATAGTAAAGGAGGTCAAAACCAGGAAAGTTGTTGTTGCTTCCCTGGGGTTGTAAGAGTTGACTGGGAAGTAGTAGAAGTGATCAATAGGTTCCGTATTCTGATAGGAATAGGGGTTATACTCAAAGGTGTACGCATTTGTCAAATATCACTTAATGTTTGAGCATTTACAAAATATGTGTCCACTGACTATATGTAAATCTAAGAAACAGTTGTGAAAATCAGTCAGTTGGAAGATAAAAGGGAGAAACACCAAAACTAGAAAAGGAAATCCAGCAATGTTCAGTGATTTCTTTCCTAGAAATTGATATGAAATAGCATTTGTGCAGCATTGACTAACTTGAACTCTTGCGTAACCCTTAACCCTTTTACAATTTCCTTTTTATGGATTAAATTTCCGTATTCTTCAGTACCAGGAGGTTGGAGTTCTAATTTAGGATCCATCCACATTAATCATAATATTACTGAAGTGATTTTATCTTTCTTTGGCTTTACCTTGTTTGTTTTTGTTTAAAACTCAAGATCAGGTTTCCCAAAGTCAGTTCTTAGCAACAGAGATTTCAAGAAAATGTAGTACAAGTTACATTGTAGGAGGAGCGGAAGAAGAAGTGTTCTGAGGTCAAATATATTTTTAGGCATAAAGAAAATTATGTTTTTATGTCATCTCAGGCCTCGTCAGAACCTTTAATTCAGCAGTAAAAGTGGATCCAATCTACTTTCTATCAGTGACTCTTATAAATTCTTTGCACAAGTCAGTTTATTTAATTTTTGTAACATAAGGCTAATTGTCCCTGTGTGTATGGTACTTACACCATCTTAAAAACAAGAAGGCTCGGGGAGAATGCAGCAAATAATTGTCAAAGGGCATTATTGCTAGTAAAGAGAGTTGCGACTTAAAACCTAGCAGCTGGACTCAAGCCTGTGCCTGTAAGCACCATGTCTCACAGATGTGGCAAGAGACAAGAAGAATAATTACATATCAAACAGGAGAAAAGAGGTAGCCTTGCCAACTCTTGAAAGGAAAACCAGCTTTCACTTACTCAAAGGGGAAATGTTTTCCAACGGTTGGACAAGTTTTCTGTTGAGGGTTGGCAATGAACAAGAAGTTCAGGAAAAATCTTGAAAATGTACTAAAATCCAGTAATCATAAAACAGGAGTACCAGAGATCCAGAAAAAGTGTTTGGCAGTGATGTGGGGATAGCAAAGGGGATTGGCTCAGATTGGGAGACATCACAAGCAGGACATCATGGGCGTCACCTGGATGGCTCAGTCAGTTGGGTGTCTGAATCTAGATTTTGACTCAGGTCATGATCTCGAAGTTCTGGGATTGAGCTCCATGTTGGGCTGCCTGCTCATTGGGGAGTCTGCTTGAGGACTCTGCTCCCCCTCTCCCTCCCTCTGCTTGCTCTCTTGTGTTCTCTCTTTAAAAAGGGGCGGAGGGAGACATCATGGGAGTTTCAGGGATAATAACAACTGAGAAGCTTGACCCCTGGGTATGATTGATGAAACAGGTTGATGAGGCTTGTTGGGAATGGTACAGAAGAACTCTAAAAGGAGTGGACAGTGACATCTGGAGTGTAGATCCAGAATCCTTTGCTCACTGAGATGGTGGCAGCAGGTTTCCTTAGACCAAAGATAGTAGGAAAGGCCAGCTACTCCCTCCGGCTGTCTGGAGGATGGAGAAGATACAGGTGATACCATCCAAGGAATACAATCTTGGCAGAATGAAAGGATACAAATACTTTGGCTGGCAGAGCAGAGTTAGTTGGGATGGAAAAGAATAAAAAGAGCTGCCCTCACAAGTAGCAAGCTTTTCATATTGAAAATACTGTAAAACAGTTGCCAGAAAAGAAATGTTTTTGTGTGGAACTCTGAGAGCAGACAAGGTTATGTGGGTTTCTTAATTATTCAGAAAGCACAAGAGAGAATGTGATAAGTGAGAATGGAGAAAATCCCTGAGAGTTGGAAGTCTATGAGGCTAAAACAGGGTTAGGGAGGCATAGCAACACAGCTGCTGAATATTCAGACTTAAAACAGTATTCATAGGAATTCTGAGCTTCCTAGCCCTTTGGACTGAACTCCTCATAAAGAAAAAGGGAAGATAAAGTAAGGCATGTGGAGAGAGCTGAAGCTCAGGCATAGCTGTCTCCCTTGTCCTACTCTCTCCAGAACCAGTTTCAGTCTACAGAGATAGTGTTTTCCTCAGTCAGCTCTAGACTGGGCTAAAGATTCTTGGGGGATCTGAGTCAGTCTGAATTTCTCCTGAAGATCCTTTCTAGGCTTACCTTGATCTGGAGACCTCTGAAACTCATCTGATTTCTCCCAGAGTCACCCAAACTAGAAATGCATTAAGGCTAGTTAGAACCCTTTGAAACTCCATGGATTAAATTTAGATACTCTTTTTTTTTTTTTTTGTTCCCTAACCATCAAGAGTAATGAACTGAATCTTGATTTATTATCTCTTTCCTACTTTTAAGACCAAGATTCTAAAAAACAAAAATCATAGAAGTTGGATTGATATTGACTTTCAGAAAATTAATGCCCTAAATATGTTTCAGAGGATTTGATATCTTGTAGGAAATCTGTTTTCAAAAAGTGAAACATCTTCAAAATTACGCTAAACCCCCAAGCACATTTATTCAACTAGAAGAGATGCAAATTTTCTTAAATTGGGTTCAATCTGAATGTTAGCAGAAGAGCATGGGAAAGTAAAATGATCTGATTTAAATTGATGAATAACTGTTTTATTTTTAATCTAAGAAAGTTGATAGGAAAAGAGATGGATTGAGAGTGAATAGAAACAAGTTAAAAGGATAATTAGGGATGGAAAAAGATATGTCATTCAGACCAGATTCTTACGAAGGAAAAGATATGTATTTGAAACATACATGAAAGAAAAATAGCCCTAGTAAAATTGAAGAGTGGAGAATTAAAGAGAATTTATCAGGAAATGGGGGGTTTTATATCACTATTTCCTTTTTGCATTTAATGTGAAGTCAGGAAAAAAAAGAGCTGCCTAGGGCATAAAGCATATTTCTTAGCATAGCTGTGGAAGAGACCATTGTAACAAAAAGATTGGAACATCCTAAGGCAAAGCAAGTGTAAGTACCAAGTCCAAATAACTGTGATTCATGACTCTGAAAGGACAAGAAAATAGGAAGAACAAAGTCATGCTTTGAATTAATTGCTTTTGCCATATCTCAGAACCTGGATGAGTATGCTACCTGGCTCTTTTACAGTGGAAAATGACACAAGAAAATTATTCTTAATTGGCGTATGAGAAGGGAACATGAAATTGCAGATTGGAAGTGGTTTTTTTGAATTCAGTGAGGTTAGAAAGAATCTCAGGATGATGTTACAGGAAGAAAATAAGAAACAGATTGGTGAGAGGGAGAAGCCAGTGGATACCTTGCTAAAAATGACATAATTTTATAATTGGAAAATGCTTTAGAACTTATGAACTCCAATTTTCTTACAGTTTCTCAGAGAGAGCAGAGTTCAGAGCTCTAATCTGGTTCCTTGGGCTCTCATCTCATTGGCCTCTGGCCACTCGACTACTTTCCCTTCTATCCTGAGGTCTCTGCAGAGGTAATAATAGGGTTCTTTGTGCAAGAAGATGCCTAGAAATTATTGTTAGAACATAGGTGTTCCAAAGCCTATCCCTCAGCCCTTTTTGCTTCTACTCTTCAGAGCAAAGTTAAATTTAACTTTTTAAACTTAATTAAAATTGAACACACCCCCAAATCCAGTGTCTTAGTCATAACAGCCACATTTCAAGTGTGTAATTGCCAAATGAGGCTGATGATTACCCTATTGGCCAGTGTAGACAAAGAGCATTCTTGTTATCACAGAAAGACCTGCTGGAATCAGACAGCATTGTGTAAGTGACTGTGGTTATATTCCAGCCTGTGTGGCTTTTAGGTGTAATTTTTACCTAAAATTAAGGCATCTCTTCTATTTTCCAGAGAGTTGTCCATAGGAGTCAGCAAATGTAAACATTAGTTTTTCCTCTACCATAAAACAATGGACTAGTGATGTCATCTGTATTGATCTCTATGCTTTGTCTTCATCATCCGTAAAACAGAGAAAATAGATGTTTGCTACTCTCACAGGTCTGTTGAAAAGGCCGACCAGAAAGCTGAAAAATATCCTATAATAACGAAATTTATTACTATTGTGATGATGATGATTAAAGAGGATGTCACGTTTTAAAACCCATTTAAAAGAAAACGTGGGCTTGGCTTTTCTTTACTCCACTTTAAAAAATATTTGCCATTTTTGGAGTCCTAGGTACTCTTGTGCTGTTTTTAATAATGTTAAGAGTAAGCAGTGATGCAAGTCTTATATATCCATTTCTTTTCTGAAAAAAAAATATATAAACTAATATTTAGGTTAAGGATAAAGGCCAAACAGAGTTGAAAACTGAGATCTGACTGGAAATTTTGGAGTTGACACACAAGGTTAGATTATAATTGAAAAGGCTCTGATCTCACAGAACCACATTAATGACATATTTGTTCCTCAAACCAGCAATTTTAATTAAGGAAAAGCACAGACAGGGAAGCTCACTTTTACCTATGTAGGTAATTGGTAATGCAGCTAGCCAATTACCTGCAAAATACTGGAATAGTGGACCCTTGATCCAAAACATTTGGAAGCTACCGGACTCTGGAAAATTGGCTTAAAGGCAGCTTTTAGCTAAAACTACAATCAGATACTTTGAAAGGCTCTCTTTCTTCTTTTCCACTCATCCATCTGACATACACCATCTGTCAGATCATGCTGGGTCGCCTCTGTCAGCCTTCCGCTCATCTTAAAAGAGAGACAGCTTTTGAAGGTTTTTATTTCTCATGAATTTCCCCATGAAAATGCAGAGGGTTTCTTCCTGGTTCAACATTACATTTCTTTCTATAGAAGATGAGGAGCTAGTGTCTATCCACAGGAGTAGTGACTCCCTCAGGCTAACCAATCCATATGATTGATCATAGACATACCCTGCGCCATCAAGGACCTGCTCAGGAGGTCTGTATTAGTGCTTCTCAAAGTTTAATATGCATAAAATCTCCCAGGGATATTGTTAAGGTGCAGATTCTGATTCGGCAGGTCTAGGGTGGGACCTCAGGTTCTGCATTTCTATTTGACAGGTGACACTCATGCTGCTGGTCCATGGACCATATTTTTAGTAGCAAGAGTAGAAGGTGTTAGAAAAAGTTTAACCATTTGAAGTGATTTTAACAACAAATAAAAACAGTGATAATCATGTAATTTGTTTAGCTCTTTAAAATACGATTTTACATGTGTTATCTCAGAGTTGACAACATAGCTATCTCTATGCTGAAATTAGATGCTCTGGCTATATTGCTGTTTACTGACCTAAAACTTAGTGGCTAAAAATAATGACATTTATTTATTTTATTCACTGACTTGACATTTGAACAGGGCTCAGTGGGCACAGCTTGTCTCAGCTCCACAAGACATCACTGGGAGAAGCTCAAATGCTGGGGAATGGAGTCATCTAAAAGCTTGCTCATTCACTTGTCTGATGCTGGAAGACAGCTGTCACCTCAGCTAGAACTGTGTCCAGACCATCTACACATGGCCTTTCCATGTGGCTTCTTGACTTCTCCATAGTATGGCAGCTGTGTTCCGAGGATGGGATCTCATGAGAATCAGGTGGAAGCCTAGTAACCTTTAATCTTTTAGCCTCAGAAGTCACATAGAGTCACTTGTGCCATAGTTACAGACTTGGCCATATTCAAGGAAGAGAAAGACCACTCCTCAATGAAAATTAGTTAACATTGCATTTTAAAAAGAGGGGTTTTTTTTGGTGGAGTGTATTGGTTTGGCCACCTTTGGGAAATGTAATGTTGCAGCAAGTAACATGATTCGATTTTATTGATGACTTTGACCATTGACAGAGATATCACTCATTACAGGATTCGGTTGACATAAGACAGCTTAGAGGTGTATTTAAATATGTTACTTGGATTTTTTAAAAGTATAGAGAGGCATACATAGGTATATATAATGAAGTGTAATATTTAAGAATGTGGGTTTGGGCCCCAGCTTCCCTATTTCCCAACTTTATACTTTTGGACTAGTTGCCTAATAATTATTATCTTTGCTTCCCTTTGTTAGTAAAATGTGGATTTTTCTGTCTGAAACAGTTCTTGGCAGGCTTAAATGAATTAAAGTTTGTAAAGCACCAAGTCTCCTTCCTGACTGATAATAAGTACTTAAGAAATGATAACATTTTTATTACCATTGTCATTTCTACTGCTATTACCATTAAGAAAATAACAAGGTTTCTTTTTTCTTTTTTCATTAAAGTAAATGCATTTTTGTTTGTCTTTCCCTTGCCCTTTATCCCATTATGATTAAATGGTATCACTGAAAAAAAAATTTGACGTAGGTTAGAGCTAGCTATTGCAGGAAGAAAGAAAATATGACAGCGTCAATGTTCTTTAGTGATACTTGACATATATGGAGCTTCAGAGAAAATGCAGTTTTAGAATTGACTCCCAAAATGCATATCTGTGTATTAATGCCTTGATTTGATTTCTAGATCTTGCTGGCGAAGACAATGAAATTATTTCTTTATTCCGTAGAACCTAGTGAGTGATCTGCATAGGTTAAGTGATCAGTAGATTTTATACATGGATTAACCGATTTTTAATTGCCACTCATTCTTGCTTTTTATAAAGGAACTCTTTAGTAGTGTTAGGTAAAGAAATAAGTAACATAAGGGTGATTTTCCATAATCGTCAAAAATCCAATACTTCATTCCAGAGTTAATATTATGTCACACTAGTTACCTGATCTTTTGGTTGTGTTCCTGGTTTTAATTATGAAACCAGTGAATGAGGATGGGTTCAATTAGCATCCAGAAAAGAGATAATGCATTTGAGTGAGGAGAATTGCTTAGTTTTTGTTCACAGGTTCTCTAGTCTCTTCCAGAGCTACTGATAGCAAATTATGTAGAGTCAAATTCCTTGAAATAAAATGAGCATTGGTGATGTATATGGAGAATCTGTAATATCTGTGTATGTTAAAAAATACCTCATTTGATGATAAATTCACTGTGGTGGAGGCATATCTAATATCACTGATTTTTCTCTGGTCTCTTACATTTTCCTATTGGCTTATGAGCAAATTATTTTGTTCCCAAAGAAGAAAAACAAAAAATGACTTCCTTTCTCTCACAAACACATAAATGAACTCATAATTGAAAACAAAAGAAAAAGAAGAGGTGAAAACTAGCCAATATTATTGTTAGCTTCTTTTACTTGTTAATGTATTATGATATAAAAAAGTGCCTCTGTGCCACCTACTTCATAGTGAAAATTCCACTGTAATGGACTCTAAATGCACAGATGCCTGGCTGCTGGACAGTATTGCACTTGCCAATTCAGTGAAAGAGATTTTATTTTTAAAAAATAGTTGTTTCTGACAAGTTGCAGGAGGCTGTGAATGCTAGATCAAGTGTTTTTGCTCCTCTTACATCTGTATTTTCACTGGTCTCTAGCTGAGAACAATATATTAAGGAGTTATTTAATTTCTGTTCAAATCTAGATAAGCAAATCTAAAAATCCCCCTAAAAGCAAAAGTATTTTACTCCTCTTTGTTGCATATGTTTTCTATATACAGCTGAACCAAATGTCAGGGCATACTGGTATTCCCATAAAAATTGAGGAGATTTAGAAATCATCACTTCTGAATTTTGAGAAATGATTTATTCCTTATTTAAAAACCTCTACTGTTCTCCCTTTCAGATTATTTCTTTCAATACATCACTTTGTCTTTTTTAAATGGTTAAATATGTATAGTTTTAACCCATATTTCTTTTTTTTAATATTTTATTTATTTATTCATGAGAGACACAGATCAAGAGAGGCAGAGACACAGGCAGAGGGAGAAGCAGGCTCCGTTGCAGGAAGCCTGATGTGAGACTAGATCCTAGGACTCTGGGATCACAACCTGAGCCAAAGACAGACGCTCAACTGCTGAGCCACCCAAATGTCCTGTTAACCCATCTTTCTTTTTCTTAATTTACAGTTTATTTACAGATTTTATATTTTCTTCTTTTTAACCCATCTTTCTTAAAATGTGTTCTAATGAATATAGATCCATTCTTATATTCATGTTATGTGGAGAAAAAATTTGTTGAGTTAGTGAAGTTGAAGAGTCAGTAAATAAATAAATGAATGAATGAATGAATGTAAGCAGGACTTATGCTGCAGTCCGTCTTGAGGCTTTGTTGTCCTCGAGTATAGTAAGAACCTCCAAGAATCTTTGTTATACATTGGCAACTTGGCCCTTGCCTCTACTGACATTATTTTTGGGGAAGGTCACCACTGGTTCCCAACCTGCCAAATCTAGGGCACATTTTTAAAGATGCCATTATTGGAGTTTAATTGACACCATTTGTTATTCCTGATTATTAAAATTGTCTATCCCTTTGGGTTCTTGGTACCAAACTCTTCTGATTCTATAGTATATCTTACCCTTATCATGTCGTAATTATGTATGTCTTACCATATCATGTATACTTACTATGTCCTACCATATCTTCTTCACAAACTCTTCTTGTGTTCACCATTAACTAGAGCTGTTTTATCAGGCTATCTCCTCAGACTACTCACCCTCTTTTTCTATACCCTCTTCTTGTATCTTCTCATCTGCTATAATTTCAACATCTAACTACTGCTTATATTTTTATCTTAATTCTAGATGTCTTGGTTGCACTTCACATTCATTCCTAGCTTCACAATCAACTCTCTGTGGTCCATGTTTACTTAATATGTTACAGAAATTGCAAACTCAGCATGTCTAGAAATGAATCAGTTAGCATCTCATTCTAAGTCCTATCCTTTATCCAAATCTACTAATCTCTGTATTTTCTTTTTTTTTTTTTTAATTTTTATTTATTTATGATAGTCACACACAGAGAGAGAGAGAGAGAGGCAGAGACACAGGCAGAGGGAGAAGCAGGCTCCATACACCGGGGGCCCGACGTGGGATTCGATCCCGGGTCTCCAGGATCGCGCCCTGGGCCAAAGGCAGGCGCCAAACCACTGCGCCACCCAGGGATCCCTGTCTGAACATCACTGTCATCCCAGTTGATCAAGTTAGAAACCTAGGACATAGTCTTGACTTCCACCATTCATATATATCCCACACCTCATTGAATTTCAAAATTGACTTCAATTAAATGTGGTTGATTCTGATGCAATGTGCTAAGTATTATAAAATAATAGCTAGAAGGCTATGTGTTACAGAGGAAAGAAAGGCATTGTACCTTTATAAGGCTTTTCTCTTCTTCTTTCCTATGTCCATCCTAGTTCAGCCCATCTGTATCTCTTATCTGGACTAGTAGAATAGCTTCTTATCCCTTACTTAACTTTGTCCCACTCAAACATATATCTGACCATGCCACTGCCCAGCTTAAAGCTTTACAAGGGTTTCCATCACCTAAACCTCCTGATCAAGAGCTCATCCTGGTCCACCTGTCCATCTCTTCCCCTTATGTTCCATTAAATGTGAACTGCTTGTTATTTGCCACATTCGGCACACCACTTCTCATCTTCATGGTCTTGTTCATGTTTTCTCCTTTAATTAGAGTGTTCTTTCTTCCCATAGTCTCTCCTTCATCTCTCAAGACCCACTTGAGCAATCTTTAATAGGGCCTCTCCCCAGACCTTCCTTCCAAAGACTTTACAAGCAATCCCTTTCCTGTTCTTCTATGTGCATAGCTGTATTAATAAAATTATATTTCAGTAATTATTTCTTAATACCTGTCCTTCATAGTGGATTATAAGGTCTTGGAGAGCTGAGCTTGCTTTTTAGCCACTTTTTCTTAGTATCTAGTACAGTAAAGAAAATTCCATTTACTCGTTCATTCATGTATTCATCCAGCATTTTGTATTGAAGACATAAAAAAGATGCATTAGGGTCCTCCTTTCAAAGAGTTCACAGTCCAGTGGAGAGTCAGGAAAGTATACAGATGTCTCCACTACAATGTGATAAATGCTGTAGAATGGAACCTAGAAAGCTATGTAACACAGAGGGGAAGAAATCTAAAACTGTCACTAACTTGGCCAGACCTATCAGAATACAGAAATAATATAAAATAAAACAAGTGTGCGGAGACAATATAAAATAAAATAATGTGTTAAAAATCATTTTGTATAATTTACTTATTTTTCATCTCATTCTCTCCTCAGCTCCTTTTATTTGATTCTTAATTATAATAAATTAAATAGAAAATGGTGTTCGTAGAACCAGGGGAGATGAAAGCCTAATTTATAAAGTGCTGATTGTAGCCTGGGTACATGAATCACTTTCTCTTGGCTAAAATTCCTGGCGTGGCCTACTATAACATCTTCAAGGAAGAGGTGATGGCATGGTTTTCTGTGGTGGAGCGCATACAAAGCTACCCTTTAAAAGGAAGCTCTATGTTTTCTCCTTTTACTATGCTTTATGCATTGAGAAAACAAATTGATCAGTTTTAGCTAAGTATGATCCAAAATGGTTGCTTAACCACTTACAAATGGACACTTTGTAAATTGTCTGAAAAGTTGAGTAAAGTATCAGCACTAGAGATTCCAGGGACTAATCATGGACTAATCATGCCCTGCAAGGATACTGGTATGTGAAATAACTGTTTTCCTGTTTGAAAGTTTATGTTCATATCCAGTTGGGAAAACTGAACCTAGAGAGTATGTAATTTAGCTTTTAAAAGAGCACCAACAGATCTTGGAAAGAAATACTTTTTAAGCAAAGAAGAGAAAAAATGGAAATAGAAAATAGGTGATACTTTCATCACAGAACAAGCGATACAAGCATGACTTGTTTAAGATGTCAGGTTTTATGAGTTCCAAAATAGCACTATTAAGTGTTTAATGATCTTCTTCTGAAGACAGAAATGAAATGTCCCATCAACACATGGATTTGAAAGTACTTGTTCATTTGTACGTAACATTTTGTGTCTATCACTTAGTCTCCTCTAGTTTTTTCTCTAGCGTGAAAAATATAAAAATAAGCCAATCAAGCAGGATTGTTCAATTAGTTCCTTTTGTATCTTTTGTCACAGTTTGAAGATCGACAATTCCATTTCTTTACCTGGTAGCTTGTCAAGTTCTGAGAATTGAATTCCATCTCCTCGTTTCAGAATGTTCTGAAAATAAAAACAAATGTGTCTTCACATTGCAGATGTTCATATCTTTACTGTATTTGTCAAATCTGTTGACTAAATATTTTCTAATTTTTACAAAAAATAATTACATATATTCTTGACTAAAAGAGAGAAGAGGCCTCCAGTAATTTCTTAAAAACTGTTAAATATCGTTGAGTAAATGCCTATAAATCCAGCATATAGCATATTTCTCACGACTTTGATTTTAATAGTGTAAATGGAGGTACTGAGACTGTGGGAATACAACTACTCTTGGCTGATAATTTGTCACATCTAAATACTGGCTTTCCCAAAGCTAAAGAATTTGGCCAAATAGTATGTTTAAACCAACTCTAACAAACCTTTTTGTCCAGGGCTCTTTTATTACAGTGTTTACAATTTCTTTGTAGATATAATAGCCATAATTTTCTCCTCACCACTTACTTGATTCCTACCCAGATACCATTATTTAAAACATCCCCTCAAATTTTCCATTGAATGTTTCCCTGTAACACAATAATAAAATAAAAGTTCAGAAAAAATAGGGTTCCATGATCAAATAAATTTGGAGTATGCTGCTAATACATACTACACCTTTGAAAATTCATAAAGCAGGCTGCCATATTATATGTTCTAACACATTTTATAATAAAGGAAGTTTTTAACTTATTAAGTCTCAAATTTTCCAAAATAACTTGATGATAGAGTGTTTATGAACTTATCCTGGGGAGATAATGATCAATGAAACACACTTTGAAAAACAATGCTATATCATATATGAGATAATTGTAATTGTCACCAGAATTAAGAATTTGCTCACCATCAAAGCTTTCTAATTTCTCATTTTTAGTGGTCTCCTTTGGTAGAGATTGAGTCAACATAAAATGTATACTGATCCTTAATTAACAGCATATACTGGTTTCAGAGGAACCAAAACCAACCTTTCAAGGTGCTTTCATAGCTATCACCATGAGTGGATCTTCTATAAGCCATTTCCACTTTTCATAAGGTCTGTGATGTCTGAATGATTGACTATATGCTAAGGTTTGTGAATGCCGTGGGTATAAACCCACTCCTTACTACTTTTCCTGTTAAATTCCCTGGCCAGACACAGGATGCTTTTAAATACCCTAACACTGCAGAATCATTGCTGGCAGAGTATGGTAGGCAAGGAAAGTGTATACATATCCATAAGAAGTATCTAGCCCAGGAAGAACAAGTTTTCTTGATAGACTCAAAAAAAATAATGAACTTATGACCAGGTTCCCTTGAGTCTTGATTCCATCTACACTGATCTCTAACTTTGGTAGAGTGGGCATTAAACAGTAATAGTGGTCCGATCAGCTATGTTATAAAGAAGTCCATTTCATCAAGCACTTGTAAACTTAGATTTCAACCATCATGACCACTTTATTTATGAGCTTTTGAACCAAGGACAAGAGTGTCCATTTAAAGAGATTTACATCCAGGAATAGATCATCTATCTACCCGACTGTTGAGAGTCTCTTCTGCAGCTGGTATTCTTTGATGAACATTCACATGGGATATACATATCCTTACATTCTATACCCATTCTAAGGAACTTATTACCAAGTGACTTTTGAAGAATTTTTTTTTCAAAGCTTCAATCTCATTATTTCCAAGTCCCTGACCAACCTTTGGCAAAGAACAATCTTATGTGTTGCAGTCTTCCACTTCCACCTAGGGAGAATATCATGTGGAACCATTCAGATATGCTTTTCTGGTTCAGATATGCTTTTCCTAGTTCACTAGTTTTAAGGAACTTAAAAAAGTGAAGGAAGAAATGACAAGCCGAGTGGGTGCGCTGGTAATATTAATCATCTGTTCATAACACTTTGTGGTGCCTTCTTGAGGCCTAAATTGAGCCTGACTGGGTATGAATCATAGCCATTTGATGATGGGGGTATGGTTGAGCATGTTTTAGCATTTAGAGAATCAAATAATACACTTTATGTCACAGAGCTCTGGTCTCATGAGCATTTGGTGCCCCAAGGGCAGACATGGAGTTTCTACCAGGATCCAGTTGTAATCATAGAAAATATGAATATGGTATTGTACTACTTGTCAGACACTTTCACAAACACTTTATGTATATTAATTACTTAAACCATCACAGTGACACTATGAAGCTAGTGCTATTATTTTCCCTATTTTTCAGGCACAAAATATAGCATGGTTTAAGTATCATGTGGGTGGTCATACAGCTATTAAGGGAGAGATCTAGGATTCAAACTCAGAGAATCTGACTCCAAGGATTACACACTTAACTCCTCATTGCACCATGCAGCCTCACTTCTAAGCCAGGAGTGATTTATTGAAAGCAACTAGTTATTTGAAGAAGCAGGCATGACTTTGCTTTAAAACCCTCAAGGTTACTCTTGTGATTGTCTTTTTAGGGCCTGCCACAGATTCTCTACAGTATTCCCTTCTGTCACAGTCGCTTTGAGCTGGGTCATAAAGTCCAAGTGGTATTAAATTCTAAGTATCTGGGATTCTTATGATCTTCCAAGTAACTCTTAAAAATTTACAAATCAAGCATTAAAACTAAATAACATTATATCAAAATAATATTGCTCAATAAGCTATCACTACATATATTTCCTTTAGGTAATTGTCCAATTTTTTTCTATAATTGCTTATTTATTAACCAAACCATGGCCTTGATTTCATTAACTGTAACCTGCCACTCTCATTTCTTTGCCTCTGAATTGATAACAAAATGCAAAAAAAAAAAAAAAAAAAAAAAAAGTCTTTATCACAGGAAGATCTTCTCTCTCATATTCTCTTTTTAACATACTGTTCTCTAGTCTGCATTAGGATGCCACGGCTGACAAATGTCTCATACAATAACAGACTCTTTGCAAATCTTAGGGGCTTTACACTCAAAAAGAGGATGAATATATTGCTCTAATTTTGTCCTTTTGTCTTTAAAATACAGCTCTCTCTAACTTCCATAAGCAGGACAAAAAGTGGACAATTTCTATTACTTAGGACAACTACTTAAAGCCCTCTCCCTCAGGATTCAGAAAGAAGTTGATTTTTTGAATTTGAGAACAGGGTGTGACCGTCCAAAATGTTTTCAAGGAGCTCAACTTTCTGGTTTCTTTTTATTTCACAGCTTTTAGCAGTTTAATTTCAATAAGAATGTAAATATAGAATATCACAGCCAAAACTACAAATTTGTTGGATTATCTTAGCAGAGCTTTCTTACCATTGACTCGCTATCAGTTTATCACCCTCAGGATTTTTCCCACCATGGCCAGTTGATGCTAAGTCATGGTGCCTACCCTCAGCCTTGTCTTGATCATTGAATCAGTCCTCACTAGTATTTCATAGTCTTGGAAACCAAATCATCAGACATTTAATCTCACAAATTGATCAAATTACATTACAGATAGTTGTGCGCATGTCTTTTTCACTATATTTTGAGTTATCTTAAAGTAGAATCATGTCCTAGTCACCTTTGAAATTCCTACAGTTTCATATGTGTTAGAACATCATAAAAACACAATTAATACTTATTGAATTAAGAGAGACCTGGAGGCAAAACCCACACCTTTATAGATCATTTAATCAACAATAATAGAGGAGGTGATTCAGTCCAGTGTTGGTGTCATTTGGAGAGACCTCAGAATCTTCCCCATGGGCAGTTTCCTGCTTGCCATATTGTCAGCCAGGCATGTAGAGACAAACATTGTGCTTATTTGGTAATTTGATGCTGAATTTTGTGAGTGAGGTGTTGTGATTTTGTATCAGAGTTTGATTTTCAGTTGCCTTGGAAAACAGTGCTTACAGAATGTCAGTTAAGATGTGTATAAAGCTTTTCTAGTATAACATCTTCTAATTTTTGTGGATCTGTTCTATGACCTCTTGTCATACCAAAAAAATCGAAGACAAATGATCCTTCTTGCCTTTTTTGAGATTTATTCTTCTAGTTAAGGTTGTATTAAACCTTGGGAAGAAAATTTATTTTCCCAAGATCAATTATTCCTTAATTTATACATCTCTTTTTTTAAAATTTTATTTATTTATTTATTTATTTATTTATTTATTTATTTATTTATTTATGTGAGACACAGAGAGGCAGAGACATAGGCAGAGGGAGAAGCAGGCTCCCTGCAAGAAGCCTAATACAGGACTCAATCCCAAGACCCCGGGATCATGACCTGGGCCTAATGTAGATGTTCAACCACTGAGCCCAGATGCCCCTATACATCTACTCTATAATGAGCACTAATAGGTAGTAGATGCTAGAAGGGCAGGATGGAAGTACAAATATTAATAACATAAAAATTTATTTTTTCCTAATCACCTCCAAGGAGCTTTTGCTTTAGTAAGTGGTAGACTATAGACTCTGGCTCTCACTGCTCCATTTTTTTCAATAATTTTCAGATTGGATTTTTCTTTGGGGGAAGGGTGCTATGTTTAGTGGAATACTCATGCACTCGTGTGACCTATATAGAATTAGTGGAAAATGAATGGTAGAAGTAGATTTGTACAGAATTGTACCAAATGGTTCTATTCTAGAACCTCTTTGTCAAGATGTCAAAAACAAGACTGGTGCCTTGCATCCCTATTTTTATCATGGTAGGTTACCAGAATAATAAAATATAAACTATAAATTAATGGAATTTGATATCCAAATTAAATGGTCACATAGTCATAGAATTAAACAGTATTTTTTAACAGAAATGCTGTTCTTATCAAACATTTTCTTCAGTGAGTATATAGTCCTTTCTCATTTATTCAAAGTTTGTTGCAAGCTCATCCCATCTTATTATTTGTACTAATGGGGAAATACTGTTAGATTTGTGATCTTATGTTGCTAAGTTATAATATCTACTGCATTACCACATCTCCCATGACATATCTGAACTCCTTCTGAGTATTTGAAAAGCTGCTTCTGACATTGGGACTCTTACTGAACTACTTTTTTCATCATTTTTTATCCTATAATACATGCCAAATCATGGATTTTAAACAGATAATCTTTACTGTAAACCTTGTCAATAAAAAGATAATCAAGAGTAGTGAATTGTCACAAGAACACATCAAGGTTGAAATTTCATGTTGGTAAAATATTGTTTTTTTAATATGATAATGTATTATACACAATATTCCTTAAGTGTTTTTGAAGTCTCGTTATATACAAAGTTTATTATCTGTGAAAATAAAATAATTTGACAGGTTCAAAAATATAATACTGATCCATCAGCCAATTACATGTTATATGATCAGAACTAATAATTACAGAACAGGATTATAGTTGAGGGAAGAAAACTACATATTACCCCTATGTTCGCCCATCTGATTTTTTGTAAAGCACTATAAATGGAGATGAGGACATGAGCAACCTGAAAGAGAACTGCAGTCCAAGTTGGAAGAAGAATAAGACAATAGAATTTAAGTATAATCCACTTAACGGTTATTAATCTAGCTTATACTAAAAGGCGCTGTGAGGAATACTTAAAATTTCTATCAACAAGTAGTTTACGATTTAATTGAAAAGTAAGTTAAAAAACAATTTTTAAAAGTGAACTATGTAAGACAACATAAGCTCAAGAATATCTGCCAGTGATCCTGGACTCCAAAAGAAAAAAACTACAAAGAGAGAGAAAAGCTCATTTTCTTTTAGAAGATTTTTACATTTTAGTGGGAATAGGAAGATGGTACAGAACATTTAGGTTTATTAGAACTCACCCACAGGGATGAAATATTTCAGGCTTTGTGGTAAAAATGAAATGATCACTTCACTCAATACCTATACAAACAGTACGTTCCTTTGGCACTGTTAAATTGAATTGCGCGTCTACAAAACTGGCCATACAGGAAGCGTAATCATTCACTAGGACAGCTAATGCTAGTATTACATTTAATTCTAGTTCTGCCTCCTTCAAGTAATATACATTCTAAAGAACATCTCACAGACATTATTAAATTGCAGGAATAACAATAAAGGGAATTTGCCTAGGAGAATTAAGTGAAAAGGAAATGGGGTAAAAAGGTAGAAATCTGGGCTAGTGAGAATTTCTCACACCTGACAATTGGGAGCTAGTTTTTTTGAGACAGAAAGTGAAGAATTGAAGGTAAAGAGCCTCCAGAGAAGAGAAAGGCCTTAAGTCAGTTCCAGCAATCTAGCTTTATGCATGTGACTTTATACCAATAAATGCTCTTGACTTTAAGCTGCTTTTCTTTTTTTGTTCCTCTGAAATGTAAAATTCATTTTGTTCTCCTCTGTCCATCAGCCAACTGCTAGAATTGCATTTCCCCATGGACTTTATATACATAGATATATATTAAGGCTGAGTGATGGTGTGTTTAGCAGCTGAAAATATACTAGGAACAACCACATCTTCCATGCTCTCATAGGATCTCTCCTGAGGCAGATAGTTCTTTTCATCTCATTTGGATAGCCAAATTGAGAGAGAAAAATGCTAACATTGGCTGGATTCTCTCAAATATTACCTCTGAAAACTTGTTACTTTCTGACCTGTAGACTTTATATTGAAGTGGAAAGTCAACATTGTGCTTTTTGTGAGCCTTTTCATGCCTTGTCCATGAGGAATGCAGATGGTCACTCTAATCTTTCATTACCATCATTATTCTTATGGAGAAGAAGTAGCAAATGGCACAGGTTTAAGTGTACATAAATCTAGTCCAGCCTTCTTGTGAAAGCACTACAGCCAAATGTTCCACTCGGGCTAATTTGTTATGTTACAGGGGAGAGGTGAATCGAAATAGAATACCTTGTGATAAATTGGAGACAAGGGTCAGAGTGCTATCCTTTATGATCAAGGGAAAAACTAGATTCTAGCCATTAGTCTTCCTGGTTCAGGATGGCCTTGTAGCATAGCACTGCAGGGTTCTTCCATAACCTGAATGTAATGCTAAGTAAAGATGCTATCACAGACCAGAAAATCTTAATCCAGAAAATCTGTACTTGGGTAGCAGTAAGGGATATAATTTAATTGTTTCGATTTGGTTTTCTGAGTGATCTCAACAATAGAATAGGCCATAACTTAAGTTTCCCTTTTAAGCTTCTAGAAATAGAGTGTATACAATGGATAGTTCATTTGTGTTTCTCACATCTTTTATATATCTTTAATGGCATAAAATGGTCTGCAAGTTGAAATAAAAGCAAGCAAAAGTAAAATTGTTGCTTTGTGCAGCTAATGTATGTATATATGAAAGGCTGTCAGCTATTTTGTGGCATTGCCTAACTGATGCTCTTAAATGGTCATTCCTCACCCTCACAAAAGCCCTCTTCTATATGAAACATGGTCACTGAGCATATTTATTCGTGTATAGACAATTTTATGGAATATAAAACAGTGAAGGAAAACACCAACTGTTGAGTGCTAGCCAGGTACCTAGAACCCATATGTACTTTATTTGCTTTTTTCTGCTTAATCAGCTTATAACTTCACTCTGTGAAATGTATTTATCGTTCACAAATTAATTTTATTCCTCAAATGTGTATGTGATCCTATTCCCTATTTTTTAAAGTTTTAGATCTTTACATATGTTTGGTTTCAGTTTCGATGTGATATTAGTAATTGGAAGAGTCTACATATAACCAGCAGCCAAAATACCACCTCAGTGAGAGGCTCTATAGGTAGAACTTGGAAGCTTCAATATTCTAAAGCCTAACTGAGTAAGGCAGTAAAGTTCCTTTTCCTTGTCTTCTCTTTAAGCATCGAGACATGTTTGTTCAATTTATGTGGTCATTGTATTTTTTTAGAACTTTGTCTGAAAGAAAAGAGATGATTTAGCTGATCTTTAGACATCTCATTCTGCTGAAAACATAAGGTCTAAAGAGAAACTTGATAGTATTTTAAATACTAACTTTAAATATTTCAGAATTTTCTCAAGTATTTTAATCTACACAAATTTGATTTCATTTTGTGATTTATGCCTGTCTTTATAATTCAGCTGATATGGCATTAGTAGAATTTCATTATGTAGTAGTTATTTTGATAAAGAAAATAATTAAATGTAACTCAATCAAATATTAGATTGTATTCTAGTGTTTTCCCTGTTGGATGTTAATATAAACAAAATCTCTCCTAGTGTTGTGAGCTGAAAAAACATAATGAAGGCATAATAAAAAGAATAAAGGATAGAGGCCTGGATGGCTCAGTTGGTTAAATGACCAACTCTTGATTTCAGCTCAGGTCATGATTTCAGGGTCCTGAGATAGAGCCCCCTGTAGGGCTCTACAGTGGGTGTGTAACTTGCTTAAGATGACCTCTCTCCCTTTCCCTCTGTCCCTCTCCTCTCTTACTCTCTTTCTCTCTTTAGAAAGTGAGGGGATGTTTCTTGAATAAGGATGATATGCAAAGCTGTATGACTTCCTGAGCTAATTAATACTGGATGGGAAAAATTTCCTCTATTGCTAGGAAAAATCAAGGCCATTTTTCTATTCAGATGGTAAATATTGATAATATGCTTGACCTTCATAAATACACAGCATTATGTCACCAAAAGACTTCAAAGATGTATGCTTCTCTAGGAGAATTCTCTGGGGGCATGTTTCCTTCAGTGATGTGGTCATAGCAGTACTTACTATTGGCCCAAGGATAACTATATGATGTCTCATTTCATCTCCAGTAAATAAGGACGGTAGGCTAGTTCTCACAAGTGATCCGTCTCTAATATTCTACAAAATGCACAACTCTCTCTGGCTGAATTGATTTTAGCACTAAAAGCACAGCAGAGGTTAGTGCAACTCCATTCATCTAGCAAATGCTGAGTCTGTACTGTGTGCAAAACTTTGTTCTAAGTACTAAAGATAACATGGTAAATAAAAGGATGAGATCCCTGATCATGGAGGTAACATTGTAGTGGGGAATAAAGATCATAAAGATGTACATAATAAGCAAATTAATTATTGATTGCGTTAAGCGCCTTGAAGTGAACAGAGCAACAAGTAAAATAACTGAGGTAAATCACTTCAGATAAGGTCAGTGAGAATGCATCTCACAAGATGAGCCACTTAATCTAGGATCTGAGGGATGTAAATAGATGAAGGAAGAAAATTCCAAGAGAGGAAGTAAGTGCAGAGTCTCAAAGGCTCAAGCGTGCCTACCTGTCTGAGAAACAGAAGGAGGTGGTGCCCCCCTCAGGTACAGTGAACCAGCAAATGGAAATGAAGAAGCAGCAGAAGATATAGGACAGCCAATCTGGGCTGTGGCAAGGACCCAGGCTGTTCTAAGAGCAGCGGGATGCTGTAGGATGCCATGGAGGGATATTAAGCATGGCAGTAATGTGCTAGGTTTTAACTTTTTTAAAGATCATACTGGGGATCCCTGGGTGGTGCAGTGGTTTGGCGCCTGCCTTTGGCCCAGGGCGTGATCCTGGGGACCCGGGATCGAGTCCCACATCGGGCTCCCGGTGCATGGAGCCTGCTTCTCCCTCTGCCTGTGTCTCTGCCTCTCTCTCTCTCTCTCTCTCTCTCTCTCTCTGTGACTATCATAAATAAATAAAAATTTTTAAAAAAATCATACTGGCTTTTCTGTAGAGAATGCCTTCCTCAAATTTTATGATACCCTGCTTTGAGCCCAATCACTTACAGAGATTTTAGCAAGACAGCACTTAAAGGTACTACTTTAAACCCTTCCCTTTGCTTTAAAGAAATAATTGAGTAAATTCCACAGAAACCTAATATAAGAGCCAAGAAAGCATACTTGATGAGGCCTGGTGTCTGTGTGTTCAAGAAAATTTCTCTGCCACAGCCTCTCTTGTTTTCTAAAGGGAGGAAGCAGAGGGGTTCGGTAATGTTAGCAAGAGCAAGGAGGAGCATCTTCATCTCAGTTTTGGCTTCTGAATTGGAATGAAAATGAGTGTTTTTCCCTAATGTCTTTCCGTACAAAAGATGAGCATTAAGTCTCCTCAACTTTCCAAGCACTCTCTGTCTCACATTTTTGAGTTTCAGTTTCCCATGGGTGCTTCCTCATTGCTTGAGTTGTGAAGGTCCTCCAACCTCTTCTAACTAGGTAGAGACCTCAGTGAAACTAGGGTCACCCAGCAGAGGAGAATGCTGTCTCTGTCTCTGTCTCTGTCTCTCTCTCACACACACACACATTCATGAGTGTGCACATGCAACTATTCTTTATCCCCCAAATTTTAAAAGTCAAGCCACATTTTTAACCCTCCCTGCAGACTTACCACTCTCACTTTCCTGCATTCCACCAATACGGGCCTCTAATTGCTTCAACACCCTGCAGAGATGGAGGTGTTTTTGTTCTTTGTGGGTTTTTTTTTTTTTTCCTCTACTGGCCTCAAGAGAGATCTTTTCTGCTACATTTCAGAGTAATTTCACTGATCAGTATTTGACAAATATTAAAAGAGAAACAATTGTCCTTTGAGTGCTTCTAAAGTTAGGTAATGAATCAACGGACATGAGATTTGATTAACAAGGTCCTACCTACAATTTTATTGAATCTAGTAATTGATGATAATTAGTTATTTTAATATTTAATCTCAAGCTTGCAACATTTTATGAGAGGTGAATCGGTAAGGTTTCAAATCTTCACATTTTACAGATTTTAGAACTGGAGGATTGAACCGAGTTTTCCAAGGCCACAAATAAGTGTTTTGGAGAGCCCAGGCACCCTGCTGCTAGAACTGTGCTCTTGTGACCACATGCCACAAAATAAAACTGCTTCTAAATTGGTTTTCTTCTCATCTAGAGGTTCAGAGTGACTGGGACTTAGGAAATTATTATTTATCATACATTCTGACAGCATGTTGCTGCCATTCTTATGATTTACTATGGAATGGAGAAAACATTGCCAACCAAGCATGTCAAAGCCACATCTCATTATACATTCCATTTGCTCTTCAGAGCATGGCTCCTAGTGTATATGTACATGTGCAATTTCTATTGTAGCAATAAAATAAAATAAGCCAGTTTGGCTCTTTTACCTATTGAAGGCCTTCAAATGTATGTGACCTCTGGGATACATCAAATGCTTGCCTGGATTATAGCCATTTTTTGGATTACAGGATCTTCTGATATTGACAAGGATATAAAGAAACACAAAATAAGGAATAGTTGCTTATTGATGCTTTATTCTTGCTGTCTCTCCAGAGCCCCAGATTCATCTAATGCCTGTCTTTAGAGTTGAATTATATCTCGATTTCTGGAGAGACTTCCTCCACTGAAATGCTTAAGAGGATTACCACTAGCAGCACTGTGCCCACCCTATGTGTTTTGCAAGTACAATGCTCAAGTAGGAGTTTTCCTTTCTTATTTTTAAATTTTACCCTATCAGTTCTTGCTTGGCAAAGCAATGCTCTTGAAACAAGTGACTACTTGGAAAGAATATTCCGTATTAGAGAAAAATTAAGTTTATCTCAACAAATACTCTGTTCTGGCCTTTAATGTCAGCTACTGATTATGAAAATAAAAGTATATTGGATACATTTATAGGCAGTTCTTTGGGGTACCTAGAGTGCTCAAAAGGCTTCTGTGTACAGGGATAGAGAGCAAAGCTCGTAGTCATTGTGGCTTCATTTTACGCTCAGTACCCGTGATTCAGCATATGATGTTGCTTCGCCTTTTACTATTTTATTGCTCTGCTACTGAGCATATTATGCATTAGCACTTCAACAGGGAAATTTAAAGAGTGTTATTCTATTTATTTTAAGTGTCATATAATTATGAATTGATTTACTAGCCATTGTAATGCTACAAATGGTAATTAATTTATTTGCATAATATGTAGTTTCATAGAAGTTCAATTATAATAAAGCATTTGCTAAATGCACCATGAAAATAGTGTTTCCAGAGAGAGCGAGAATCTGAGCCTGAAATCTCTTTAGTCAGTATGTGGTTGTCAACACGGGCAATCCCTTCATTTCAAGATGGAAGGGAGGTTTCCTTAGCCCCATGGCTCACTTTCTATATTTTTTCCTTATTTTAAAATAAGATATCCAAGACCTTTGAGATATGCTAATAAGTACACGAAGTAATATGAAGTTCAGCATATTGATGCAGTTAATAGCCAAAATCCCTTTAGTCAAAATTGAGATAGAGATACATAATTGGTTACCATTTTGCCTGAACAATGAGCTAGCAGAGGGCAGCCCTGGACCTTGTACCCATGTCTGCTTCCCGTGGATTGCTGGCTCCCTCCCTCAGTTAAGACATGGGGGAATAGAAGGTGGGGTGCCTATAATCCTCACTGTCTGGAAACATGGAACCAGCACTAGGAAAGTGCACATTCCTGGTTCCCAGACAGTAACTAAATGGTACAAAAAGCCAGACTGACTCATATCAAAGAGTTCTTGAGGACTCTCCCACTAAAAACAATGCTTTCCACACTTACCCATGAAAAAGAAGAACACAAGGGAGAGAGGAATCCCTCTCTTGGTATATGGGTATGTCTTGCATGTCAGTCACTACCTTGACCCCAGCCTGCCTCTCTGGGAAGGAGGGGAGATGAAGAAAGAACCAGTGCTTTTCTTGTCTTACCAATAAAATCTTGTTAGTAGTTCCTTTTCAAAAAAAGTCTTTTCCTCAAACCATAGCATGTGACAGAGTGGAAAATGTCCTGAACTGTGATAAAAGACATGTGACACAGACCATGGCCTTTAAGAAAACTACCTGATTAGTCAATTTATTATTATATTTATTATTTGTCTCTACCTACTGCAATCAAAGCTCCATGTGACAGAAATCATTTCACTGAATCTCCTAAGTGTGGTATGTTGCCTTTTTATTTTCATTCATCTTAAAGTCTTTTCTAATTTTCCTAATGATTCCCTCTGGATCCAAAGGTTATTGAGGAGTGTGCACAACCTAACTAAAGTGGAGTCACTTACGTCAGGAACAAAATAGAAATGATCAAACCAAGCACATGAAGGAACAGAATCCTTCCTTATGAGAGTTTATAGCCCTTCTTAGAAATCAGCATAGGGTACTAGCCAATTCCCAAATGCCAAAGCTATCCATGTCATCTCTGGACTTCCTTGTTCCCCTGATTCAGTGACCCTGAACCAAATGAGAAAGAAAACCCCTAAGCAACCAGTCAGCTGAAAAAGCGAAATAACTTTCATATGTATTCCATAAAAATCCCTTAGTTGGTGAGTAACTGGGAATTAAATGACCCATAGCCTGGAGTTTCCCTGCTTGCAGGTCAAAAGCCTCACATTTAAATTGAGCTTTCTGCTTTGTTTTATCCAAGTGCAGACTTTGCTTTTTGACAAGTGTATTATTTAATTTCCACATATTTATGACTTGTCCAAATTTCTCTTTATTATTGAATTCTAATTTACTTATATTTTGGTCAGAGAACATAGTATGATTTCAATTATTTTTTTTAAGAGTTTATTTATTTATTCATGAGAAAGAGACAGAGAGAGAGAGAGAGAGAGACAGAGACGCAGGCAGAGGGAGCAGCAGGCTCCATGCAGGGAGCCCAACATGGGACTAGATCACAGGTCTCCAGGATCAGGCCCCGGGCTGAAGGCGGTGCTAAAGTGCCGAGGGCTGCCCCTGATTTCAATTCTTTTAAACATATTAAAACTTGTCTCATGGGATAACACATGGTTTATCTTGGACTGTGTTTCATGTGCACTGAAGAATATATATTCTGCTATTGTTATGTGGAGTTTTGGGTAGCTGTCTGCTAAGTCTAGCCGGTTTTCATTAAGTTGTTGATCTTCTGATTCTTATTATCGCCAGACTCTCTATTATTGAATATGAGATACTGACACTACCAACTACTGAATATTTTCTCTCTGTTGCTGTGTCGGATATTACCACATGTATTTTGAAGCTGTGTTGTTAGTTTCATATATGCTTATACTTCTATGTCTTCTTGATGGATTGATACTTTAATCATTAGAAAATGTTTTTTTCTTTTTCTCTAGTAGCATTTTTTTTGTCTTAACATTGCCTGGTATTAGCATAGCCATTCTAAATTTCTGTTTACTGTTTGGTAGATAGGTTTCATTCTTTCGCAGTTATATTTTTTAATCCATTCTTTTAATCTCTTCCTTTTGATTGCAGTGTTTAATCCATTTCCATTTAGGAGAATTATTGATATGATTTACATCATCCATTTTGCTATTTATTGTCTATGTCTTATGACTTTTTGTTTCTGCCTTCATCTATTAATGCTATTATTGATATTAAAGAAATGAATTTACTTGAATTATTTTAATTTCCTTGTTTTATTTTGCTGTATTTTAAGAATTATTTTCTTTGTGAATTCCAGAGGATTAATACCTAGTATATACCAATTTAGTTTAGAAAAAAATATATATGTATTTTTTATCATCTTTTTCCTCCTAATTTAAGAGATCTATATAAGGTGATAATTATAAATCCCAGTAGATGGGCACACAATGTATATAGACAGAATCTGTGACAATAATAGAATAAAAGAAGGAGAGGTCAGAGCTATACAGGAACTCTGTGATGGCTGGCTATGCCTTCTCCACTCTACTAGGCAGTTCACAGTTCCACCTTAGGTTTCACTGCCTGCTCACACAGAGCCTCAACATTATCCAGAGTTGAGAGTTTAGGGCCTCCTTAGATGTTTGTAGGGCATACATATAGCCCTGCCCACGTGCAAGGACTTCTAGATTCCCAACTATGAGCCGGATTTTTTTTTATAGCACCTTTTGAACATCTCTATATCCAGGTAATTATGACAATTTTTCTAGTATTCGCATGACTTTACAGAGAGGTTTCCAGATATCTTTACCCCAACATTCCTATTGATATTCTCTAACATTCGATATTTTAATGTATAACCAAATGGTTATGTGCTGCTAAATTACTTAGGTAAATAGCAAATTTCTCTCTCCTTCCCCCCAACCCCCACTAAATGGCAATGTAACTGGAATGACTATTTCTTATCATTCAACTAAAATACATGCTAGATCTCGACATCTAAGTGCAAAGTAAACGATGGTTGAGTATATACAGGATTTCAGAGAGACATTCCTGTAGATGGAATGTAGAACCTACACTCTGATTAATCTTAAAGTTCCTTCAAGTGCCTATTGATTAACCAAGCCCATTGCAATGCTCGGAGTCTTTAATCTTGTTTATTACAAGAGCTAATTTGTGCACTTGGTGACTCTATATTTATGGCAGCTTCACATGTTCCCTTTAAAGGAAATTTCACATGTATGAGAAATGCTCTGAGTAGTTGAATTCCGCCATCATTATCTGAGGTTTAGTTATTCTCTGTCAATGACATATTTCCAGTTAAATCCTCATTGTCCTCAGGAAAGACTCCATCAGTCTCTTAGCATGTAACTTCATTCAGTGAGTTAGAAATGAATTAATGTCTTTTCATCAAATGAAAGTATTGTGTGGTTACCTTAATGATCATTTAGCTTGATCTGCATTCTGGAAGCAACGTTGTTATGACAGAAGACTAACAAAGCTGACACTGCTTAATTTGTTTTGATTTGTCACCATTCACTTTATTTTGTGATGCAAGTCTATGCTACAGAATTTATGAAGTTGGACTTCATTCTCACAGCAGCAAATTTCTTTTAAGTAAGTGGGATGTAGCTAATTTCCTCTGACAAGGAAGTTGGGGTACCCCTAAAAATAAATATCCCAGGTGGCACCCTTAGTAGTAGCTCATATTCCATGTGGTAGTAGCAACTGAGAAAAGGGATTCATTACTGATGAAAGTATTTACTGGGTATGTACATATTGTTTCCATAAATGATAAAATGGCTATATTTACTACAGAGCAACCATTACCCTACATATAGGCTCCATCTGGCAACATAGTGTGATAATAAACTTGGGGCAGCACCGAATGGAGATTAAAAGTAGGGTAACCACCTGCAGAATGGGAGAAGATATTTGCAAATGACATATCAGATAAAGGGCTAGTTTCCAAGATCTATAAAGAACTTATTAAACTCAACACCAAAGAAACAAACAATCGAATCATGAAATGGGCAAAAGAGATGAACAGAAATCTCACAGAGGAAGACATAGACATGGCCAACATGCACATGAGAAAATGCTCTGCATCACTTGCCATCAGGGAAATACAAATCAAAACCACAATGAGATACCACCTCACACCAGTGAGAATGGGGGAAATTAACAAGGCAGGAAAACACAAATGTTGGAGAGGATGTGGAGAAAAGGGAACCCTCTTACACTGTTGGTGGGAATGTGAACTGGTGCAGCCACTCTGGAAAACTGTGTGGAGGTTCCTCAAAGAGTTAAAAATAGACCTGCCCTACGACCCAGCAATTGCACTGCTGGGGATTTACCCCAAAGATACAGATGCAATGAAACGCCGGGACACCTGCACCCCGATGTTTATAGCAGCAATGGCCACGATAGCCAAACTGTGGAAGGAGCCTCGGCGTCCATCGAAAGATGAATGGATAAAGAAGATGTGGTTTATGTATACAATGGAATATTCCTCAGCCATTAGAAACGACAAATACCCACCATTTGCTTCAACATGGATGGAACTGGAGGGTATTATGCTGAGTGAAGTAAGTCAATCGGAGAAGGACAAACATTGTATGTTCTCATTCATTTGGGGAATATAAATAATAGTGAAAGGGAATATAAGGGAAGGGAGAAGAAATGTGTGGGAAATATCAGAAAGGGAGACAGAACATAAAGACTAAAGACTCTGGGAAACGAACTAGGGGTGGTAGAAGGGGAGGAGGATGGGGGGTGGGAGTGAATGGGTGACGGGCACTGGGGGTTATTCTATATGTTGGTAAATTGAACACCAATAAAAAATAAATTAAAAAAGAAAAAAAAAAGTAGGGTAACCATTTATCCTGGTGTTCCTGAGATATCTCAATTTACACTTACTGTCCCAGTGTAATTATGCCCAGGGCCCCCTTTAACTCTCAAAATTATCTCAATTTGGGTGGTAAATTACATATAGTCACCCTAACTAAAAAGCACAGTCTCTGAAAATGACCACTGTGGATTCAAATTCATATTCTTTTATCTAATGCATATGTGATAAAACAGTTTACCTTTAAAAAAAATATTGTATTTATTTATTCATGAGAGACACCCAGAGAGAGATGGAGACATAGGCAGAGGGAGAAGCAGTCTCCCTTTGGGGAGCTCCATGCGGGACTTGATCCCTGGACCCCAGGATCACAACTTGAGTCAGAGGCAGATGTTCAGCCACTGAGCCACCCAAGTGCCCCAACAGGTTACCTTTTTTATGCCTCAATTTCCTAATTCATAAAAAGATAATGGCAGTAGCATCTGCCTAATAGGGTTATGTTAATTAAATGGAATAGTACCCAAGTGCCATATCTAATAAAGAATCTCCTATACCACATGCAACAAATACAATTTCTAGGCTACATTCATTAAAAAGATTTCTCTTGTCCCATGAAATTGATTTACTCCAAATCCATTTTTAAAGAGAGAATAAAGACCAAGGGTCCACCGACTGATGAATGGATAAGAAGATATGGCATATTACTCAGCCATAAAAAAGAATGAAATTATGGCATTTGCAATGACATAGATGGACCTAGAAAGTATTATGCTAAGCAAAACAAGTCACTCCAGGAAAGATAAACACCATATGACTTAATTCACATGAGGAATTTAAGAGCCAAAACAAATGAGCAAAGAGAAAAGAGAGGGAGAGGCAAACCAAGAACAGACTCATAACTATAGAGAACAAATTAATGGCTACAAAGGGCGGGGAGTGGATGGTAGATGGTTGAAATAGGTGATGGGGTTTAAGGAGGTCACTTGTCATGAGCACTCAGTGTCGTATGGAGGTGTATTATACACCTGAAAGTAATATTACACCTTATGTTAACTAGAATTTAAATAAAAACTTTAAAAAATAAAGAATAAAGACAGAAGGGGGAGGGGAATCCCCGGGTGGCTCAGTGGTTTGGCGCCTGCCTTTGGCCCAGGGCACGATCCTGGACTCCCAAGATCGAGTCCCATGTCGGGCTCCCAGAATTGAGCCTGCTTCTCCCTCCTATGTCTCTGCCTCTCTCTCGTTTTCCCTCTCTCATGAATTAAAAAAAAAAAAAAAAAGACAGAAGGAAACAGCACTAACAAAGTATAATAAAATATGAGTGAATTTACTAAAAAGAATAAGACGTATTTTTTTTTAATTTTTATTTATTTATGATAGTCACAGAGAGAGAAAGAGAGGCAGAGACACAGGCAGAGAGAAGCAGGCTCCATGCACTGGGAGCCCGACGTGGGAATCGATCCTGGGTCTCCAGGATCGCGCCCTAGGCCAAAGGCAGGCGCCAAACCGCTGTGCCACCCAGGGATCCCAAGAATAAGACGTATTTTTGTGAGCAGTGCTGAACTATATTTTCCCCTCCGGGATAGAAACACTTTAAATTAAATATCAGAGCAATATCCTAATATTTTTGTTATTAATTCACAAGTTTACATCTATCTGGATCAGGTGCTATCACAGGCTCTCCCAAATTTGCCATAATATTATCTGAAAATCTTAGGAAATGAATAGCACTATTCCTTTACTTGGAAACCTCTGAAGTTAAAATTGTGCCTTCTGGTCCCTGGAGTACACAATTTGCATTCTACTGATTATAGTAACACCATTGTACTTAAAGCTTCCCCCTTTGGGTGAATGTAAATCTCTGTCTATTTGATCCCTTGCAGGGAGCTTTTCATTTCAATAGAAAATACAAAAACAGTCTTTTACCTAAAACACACACACTTGGAATAAGTTAATACAGAACTTGGAGGAATGTAACTCAAGAGTCTTATTGCCTTGCCTGATCATAAGTGAAACGATACTAAAGTGTATTTTTTTATTAACTTGCATTGGAGAGATTTTTTCCTAATTCGTATATTCGGCTCACATTCTAAGGATGCAAAAGTGCCTGCAACAAGGCTTCAGTAACTTCTCTCTCTAATACATCAATGCCAGTCAAGAATGTGGCAGTAGGCAACAGCAAAACTAACTCTGCATTGCAAATTGACAATAGGATTTTGTCCTTTTAGAAGTAAAAAGGGAGTCCGCTATTCTCATTAAAGACATAGCTGATATGTTCATTGAGTGAGAGGTAATTTTTAAGATAAAGTGACAGAGCTCTACTTCACTAATTTACCTTGGTTAAGAATTCATGCATGATGTAGGCATTGGTGCTAGCTCAAGAGAAGTAGAGGAGGTGAAATTAAAACTGCTATTCAGTAGTTTGATTATTTCCTTGCCCAGTCTTCTTGGAAATTCCTCAATTCTCCCTTTTGTCAATAAGACTTAAGATGGTGCAAAAAGCAGAAGTTTATCTTTCTAACCTTTGTGAATCCAGAGTAAACTGGCTACCTAATGGTAATAAAGACAGTAAAGATAGGTAGTAAATGGTAGTAAAGATAGGTACAAGTGGCCTCATCAGAGACATATAGGGCAAATGGGACATGAGGTGATGATGGATGTCCTCACGGACAAGGCCTTATACTTTGGGTAAATGGTGTCAGAGAAAGCTTCGGGGTTCTGTCGTTGTTTAGGCTGAATGAAGTCCTAGGCTCTGCACTGTATTTTGCAATGATAGCAACAATGACCAGTGCAAGTGTGCCAAGGAGTATGTGTACTGAGGAGTATTGTATAATAAAGGTATCTAGCATACTGCTTCTTGAATTAACTGCTATTTGAAAAAAATGAAACTATTTAAAACAATTATCTGACATGGATCTTAGAGCTCCTATAGAAGACGTTTAGACAGCAATTTGTAAATTAAAGATATGTGTTAGATGTCCTGGGACAGCAGTGGGCACTAGACTAAGGGACTCTCTAAAAGTGAACAACTGTTCTTCCAATGAGATAATGATATATTTACTTTATCCACCAAAGAACTGGTTGCCTGATCCAGTTATACTATGTGATGGTCTATGGTATTCACTGTACATTAAAGATAAGACAATAGTCAAGGGCAGTGAGGAAAAGATCTTGGAAAAAAAATAATTACATATAATTTGCTCTATACAACCTGCAGTGACAAAAAAGGTAACTCCCCATTTCTTCTCTCAGTTGAAACAATAATCAATTGATTGTCAAAGCAGTATGGTATTATAAATAAAAGCATGACCCTTGGATTTAGGCTTTCCAGATTTATGTACCATCTCCATTCTTAGCAGCTGTTTTTTTTTTTAATTCAGTTTTTGTATTTTAATTCCAGTATAGTTAATATACAGTGTTATATTAGTTTCAGGTGTACAGTATAGTGGTTCATATACTGCTCAGTGCTCATTGTGATAAGTGTACTCTTAATCCCCTTCACCTGTTTCACCCATCTCTTACCCGCCTTCTCTTTGTTAAGCTTCATTTTTAACAAAGTGCCCTCAGTTAAAGTTATTTTTTTCAACAAGAATGTTGTTTACTTGAAGCACATTTCAGAATACATGGTTCTAAAAGGTCTATATAAAACACTGCATCCAAGAAAAATAGAATATACATCTTTTTCAGGTACACAAAGATTTCCCCTCGTTAAATCACATAAAAAGAGATATAACAAATAATACAAATTTAAGAAGACTGAAATCATACCAAGTATATTTTCAACCACTGTGATATAAAACTAAAGGTCAACAACAAAACAAAGCTGGAATATCTACAATGAAAATATTAAATATTTAATACATAAACAACACACTACTGCACAAGCAATGGGCCAAATAAGAAATCAAACAGCAATCTCCTTGTGGTATTAAGTGGTTGATTTGAAATTTTTCTCTTAATACAAGCATTTATAGCATAAATTTCACTCTACATCTGCTTTTGCGGAATCCCACAGGTTTTGGAATATTGTGTTTTCTCTTTCTTTTGTTTTGAGACATATTTTGATTCACCATTAAGAGCTATTTGATCTTCAGCAAGTTACTGCAACTCACTGTGCCTCAGGTTCCTTACCTGTAAAATGCAAATAATCTGAAATACAAAGAGATGCAAACATTTAATCTTGAGTATTACATCAGATAATCCACATAAAAACACTTAGAAACATACATGTTATGAAATCTCCAAAAATTAGCTTTTAAACTTTGATCAGGCTCATTATAGACTATGCGTAACAAAAATGGCAATATTACCTGTTTGTATGTACAGATAAGTCACAGTATCCCAGTGTCAATGTTTCCAGTCCCCAACTCCTTATGATGCAGGCAGGCTGGGTCGAAGGACCTGGAGAGACATCTCACAGGATCGGTCAAGAGGGTCTTTGGCTTCATGCAGGATACAAATCAAATGTGAGCCAGAGAAAGTGAAAGCAGAGTTTATTGAATAGCATATGTGACACAGAATAGCAGTAGTCCTGTCTGGGAGACTCAGAAAGGAAAGGAGAATGAGTCTTGTGGTTGCTGAAGGGTTTGGGGTTTTTATTGGAAAAGGGATCTAGGGCACATGTTTCTTCAGGAATCCAGGGTAGGGTGAGTGTCATGTAAATAGCAGGTGTCATTTCATTAGTCACTGAACACACTATGGAATGTTGAAACCAGCATCAGGCAACGTTTGTTCGAAGCTAACATCCTGGAACATGTTTGGAATCTGGCTCTTCTTAGATGTTATCAGGTGTTTGGAGCCTAGGACAAAACTCAGAGAATGATTAACTTTTGTTTGCTTTCCCCTTGAAGTGGGAACATAGTTTATTTGTCCATTCAGAGGCAAAATATAGAACATGAGTAAATGGCAGAAAACAGAGATGGAGCCTTTCTAAAATGGAGTCCTTTCAGCTTCCCTACCTCACTTACATCAACAAGGTGATGATTTTCAGTGATATCTGAGAGAATACCGAGAGTCAGATGACATACATAATTGCACAACTCTAATGCTAAAGGTTTTTTCAAGGGTGTAGGATGTGCAGAGTTTTCTGTGGGGCTCTACTGCATGGAGCCCAAGCCTGTCCCCATCCCTGCCTGCCTTTCCTTGACCCCTGAACACAGTATCTTTCCATAGTTTCCTAGGAGTGAGCATCTCTTGACCAGCTCTTTCTAAGAGTATTCTGATACCATAGTTGTTTTGTTTTGTTTTTAAGAATTTATTTACTCATGAAAGACAGAGAGAGAGGGAGGCAGAGACACAGGCAGAGGGAGAAGCAGGTTCCATGCAGGGAGCCTGACATGGGATTCGATCCCTGGTCTCTGGGATCATGCCCTGGACTGAATGAAGGTGGTGCTAAACCGCTGAGCCACCCAGGCTGCCCCTGATAGCATGGTTGTTGAATCCTAATAACATAGTTGTTTCCTTTATGACAAAGGGCTTTTCCCCCAGAGACCACATGCAAAGGCAAGTTGAGTGTAGCCCAACCTCATAATGTACTTGGAACGTTCCCTGCTCCTGCTGACCAGCTAGGCCCTAAAATAATCTGTCTAGCCCATTCTACCACACTATTTTTTTTTTTATCTTCACTTTAGTTCAAGAAACTCTTATGTATTTTCTTTCAGTCCTGTCTCTTTTGGGGTCCTTCAGCCCATCAAACTAGTCTATGCATTATTGACCAGTCAAACCCTTTCCCCCTGATCTAACCCCTGACATGTGTTTCGGGGTTCCTTATCATTTTATAATGTTAGGAAGTAACCTGAAGATTCTAGCAATTAGGGGGTTAGTGTACATAGAGTACACAGAATGCTTTTAAGCGAGTGCCCAGCTCCACTTGTCTCAGATAATCTAACCTCTGACTCAACCCAAATATTTGGTCTAAGTGAAGCAAAAATAGTGTGCTCCATGAGGTTTCATCAATAGATATAGCTGTATGTTTTATGTGTTATCCAAAATGACTGAAGCGAACGAACTGGGCCAGTGAGCAGAAGGCCAAACACTTGGAGTTGGGTGTGACTCCTGGTATACACATGAGCCTAAAGAGAGATGGAAGCAAGCTGGAGGTGATGTGATGCACCCTCTGGTGGATAGCAAGAATGGAATATTGGTGACTGTTAGAAGGAAAGACACTGGGGAGGACTAATGAAGAAATGGTAAATCTGTGAGAATAAGCAACTAATGACCAGGAGCTGTGGAGTATGTATTTATATCTCTTCTCATCTGTAGAAGAAATACCTTTGTTCATAGTCATGTAATGATAACGTTAAACATATGGATGCAAGATATACACATATTTATGAGATATGACTCATATGTTCTTACATATATTTCACCAAAATTAATAGGTATTTAAGTGAAGATATCATGTTAATTGTATTTTTTTCATCTTTTCCCTCTTAAATATAGAATTTACTCATTTTAGTGGTTGTACCAAATGATTAATCAGATATCCTAAAGGGAAACTCTATATCTGAGAAGTCCCTGAGGAAATTCAAGATTTGTGCTAATGAAATTTATATAATAGCAATTTTTAAAATAATGAAAAATGCTGCCTTGTCTTTTTTAAAATGATGGTGATATCACCATTATCATTATTAATAACATCCTTTCTCTCTGCTTTTTTAGGAAGAGATAATAAACATTAGTTCATGAAAAGATAGAATAAGATCTATTAAAAGTATTATCTAATTCCTATTATTCTTTTTCCTGAGGTTTTTATGAGCCTCTCACATTTATTTAATTCTAATATAAATAATACATTTGATCATTTAAGAATATCAATCATCCAGCTGACATCACAGAAACAAGTTAGAGCCACAGTAGACCTAGAAAGTGTTTAGTCCAATTCCCCCACTTTCTAGATAAAGAAATTAGCTGAGAGAGAATGAGAGACTTGATTAGGGTAATCCAGTGAGACTGTTGGTACATTCCTCCCTCATTTCAATAAAGTAGTTCACTCATTTGGAGTTAATAAAAGAGCCTGAAATTTCCGATTCATGGTCATGTACTACAACTAATTTCTCTTCTCCACTGCTTTAAAATTGTCCCATTTTAAAGATTAACACAACTGAAGACTGCCTCTAGAAAGAAAATAATTCTCTCAAGAAATCAGGCCAGGAATAATTTCCACTTGATACCAATACCTGAGTATTCCTGCTTTTTTGAGCTGTGCATCTAGGGAAATTAAATGTAATCAGTTTTTCCCTGATTATAAGGTTTTTCTTTTTCTATATAGCTGATTGCCAGTGATAATTAAATTGCCACTTATCACAGTAGAGGTTGGGGGTTTGTTATTCTGCTCTAGTTTTGCATTTCCCGATCTCACTATACATTTAGGGACTAACAGCTTGAGTTCCTTCAATTCTTCCTTCCATTATTCTACTGAAATTTAACTTTAAAATGTGAAGGGCACTGATTCAGGCAATGAAGATTTGTTTTATACCAATTAGGTACTGGTTTCAGAATCATCTTTGATACAATACATCTTTCTTTCTGGCTTTTCATGTCCAGAATCCAAATCCACTGAGTCTCCATTTAAGAAACACATTCTGATAAATTTCCTCTCTATTTCTACTATCACTACCCTAAACTGGTTTTGTTTGTTTTAAATCACAACTAGTGCTCCATTCTTGTTTTCCTGATTCCCGGGTACTACACCAGACTTGATCATCTGAATTCCATGGGTTGAGCCTGGTCATTCCTTTTTCTGAAAACATCTTTGTGCCATTTTGCCATTTTAAGTAAGAGCATGTAATTATTAAAATATTCACCGAATTGTTTTCTTCTCCAAGATTTGCCCAACATCAACTCATTCTTTACTTTCTATCAGAAATACTGGGAAAATCTCTAGTGACCATAAACTCTTACTCATCATGCTTTTTCATGTTCAGAAATTTTAGGATGGCTCCATTAGTAAATGTTCAGTTACGAATTCCATAGCTGAAGCCCTTTGTTTCATAGTAATGTCAGATCTTTTTCATCCAGACTTTTGCCTCATTACTCTCCAGCATTCACTTTTAATATACTCCTACTTATCACATGTATTTTCTCCATATGTTGTCCCTACGGGGGCTTCTTACCTCTGCCACCTCTCACCTCAGCTCTGTGTATATTTTCTTCTTCCAGCAAGACATGAATCACTTTTTATCTTTTGAAGATAGGAACCATATTTTATACCTTTTTTTATCTCCACCATTCTGAAAACAATGTTATATCCAGTAAATCCTTGTTAAAATAAGTATGCTCTCAAGTCAAAAGTATGGACAGGCCAAAGCATGTGGATTTAACTAATTAATGAGTACTTTTATATTATTCTCAATTTCTCAAACACTGATTTAATTCTTCCTTTTGTCTTCGTACTCATTAAATCTGTACCTATCTTAGTCCCCATCAAATTGTGATTTGTTAACAATTGATGAAATCTATGTTAATTATATAATGTGATATACAATTTCCTATAAATATGAGCAGTTGCTAAATGAAATCCAGAAAGATATGTTATCATTCTAACAAAGGTGAGGGTAAAATTCCTATGTTTACTGCTTATTTTTTTTATTCCTTAATGAGGCAGTATACCTGGGAAAGCATCTATTAATAAGTGGTAGACAAAATAATAAAATGTCACTTTTAAAACTAGGCCAACGGGAATTAAGTTCTTTAATATGAGATGGACTCTTAGTAAAATTGCTAAACTATTTGATGAAATAAGCAAGTGAAAATAATTCTTCCAGTGTTCTTGTGTTCTGAGCTTTAGGGCAGAGCCAAGGCCTGAGTGTTTGCTAGAATGATCATGAAAGAGACCCTTGGGCATCAGGATTTTCCCTGATTAATAGTAACTTTCCTTCATCTAAAGACACAAGGAAAAACATATTAGTGAGGAATAAGGAAAATATCTAAAGAATGCAACTGAGTCAGAAATGAGATTGGTCTTAATCCAGAGGCAGTGCTGCTAGGAAACCAGGGAATAGACACACTGGGTACATGCTATCACACTGATGACTTTTATCTGTTCCCCTGCAGTGTTAGTACTCACTCCAGGGATTTTAAAGATCACGTGTCCCCTGGCCCCTTTTTCCTTAAAGGAACTGTCTTAAATTCTCTAACTTGGGTTTATTAGAGTTTCTAAAGAGCAGCGCAGCTAGAAAGGGGCAAAGATGCTGAAGTGTTGAACAGGTGTTTACTACTTTGGAGTGCAAAGCCAAAAGCTGGATTTTTTTTTTAAGATTGTATTTATTTAGTTATTCCTGAGACACACACACACACAGAGGCAGAGACACAGGCAGAGGGAGAAACAGACTCCATGCAGGGAGCCTGATGTGGGACTCAATCCCTGAACTCCAGGATCATGCCCTGGGCCGACGGTAGGCACTAAACTGCTGAGTCACCCAGGCATCCCTAAAAGCTGGATTTTAAACATGATATCTAATAAGTTTTGGGGACTGGGTATTAGCACCCAGTAGTAAATGTTTATTTAAGGAATATTTGACATCAGTCTGAGGGGAGGACAACTTTGAATTTCAGGATAAAAATAAAAATTGGTAAGTAGATACCAACTATGTGGAGCTGAACTTCTGGTTACAGCAGAATAAAGAATTAGGAGCAATTATTCAAATTAGGACAAATTAAAACACCAAAGAGCCTTTTTAAAAAAATAAGGAATTAGGTGCCTAGATGGTTCAGTCAGTTAAGCATCCAACTCTTGATTTCAACTCAGGTCATGATCTCAGAGTCATGAGATAGAGCCCAGTGTAGGATACTGTAGGAGTCTGCTTGAGATTGTCTCTCTTTTCCTCTGCCCCTCCCCCTGCACTTGTGTGCATGTGCACACATGCTTTCTCTCTCTTTCTTAAATAAATGAATAAATCTTAAAAAAAAAAAAAAAGTAAGGACTTAACAGGCCAAAATCCTGGAGCAGATGAGAAACCAGAGAGCAAGGTCAAGTGACCTTTCCCCAAGGACCATTTTCCCTTTTGGGGAAAAAAGATGGCTAAGAAATTTAAGGCTAAGCTTTTGCTTTGGTGGTCTAATCAGTCTAAGAAAACATAACTTGAAACACAGGGTCTCCCTAAGTAGAGAGTCATCTGATATATCAAGCTTCTGAATGACAATACTGTCCAGAGAAACTTAAACTGGAAATAAACTTACATAAACTTGAAGCCAACATGCTCACACTCTAGATGAACTGGGAAGTGTCCATACAATGGTAAAGAGCCCTAGACAGATGACAGAAGTAAACAGTAATCTTCTCGGTAACAATGGAGTTTTATTATAAACCTCAAAGTATTCCTATGAATAATTTTCTCAGTAACAATGGAATTTTATTAGAAACTTCAAAGTATTCCTATGAATAATCTTTCAAATAAAAGGTGACTGAGCTCCTGAGTGCATACAGAAACAAAAAGCAAGAAAAGCAGCAGAAAAAGAAAGAGGCTAGAATGATTGGACACATATTAAAAATAAATGATAATATCTTTAAAGGAATCAGAGACATGCTTCAAAATATTTGCAGGAAGTTATAAAAAGTAAAATAGGTTTGAGGAATAATGGAACAAGTTCTGGAAGTAAAAATCAAAATAACCCAAATGAAGGACTTAATTGATGGATTTCATTCCAAATTAAACACTGCTGTAAAAAGAATTAGTGTATAGAAAGATAGGTCAGAAGAAGTAATCTAGAGGCTTGCTGCTCAAAGTATAGGTTAGAGGCATTATTTAAGATGAATATGGCTGAAATGTTACAAAAGAAATGAAAGATACCATTCCAAGTCTTCAAAAACTCTGTAGAATCCTACTCAGGATAAGTAAGCAGAAATGCATACCTAGGTATATCATAATATAAAAGTGCAGAAAACTAAAGACAAAGAATATAATCTTAAAGCAAGCCAGAAAATCAAAGAACAGAAAATAGAGGTAACAATGAATTGATTCAACTACATAATTATCATTCTACCACACATGGTTTTAATTATTTATATGGTTTATTTTAAAGGCAACATATGGCATCTGAAAAGTTGGCATATTAACACAAGAACTGGAGTCAGAGTGCCGGAGTTCAAAGCCTTGATTGTAACAAACCAACCGCATAACCTTGAGTCATTTACTTAGCCTTTAACTACTATCAGTACTTTCCTCAGAGACTTACATGATCATTTAGACGTGGCGACGCAAATAGAACCTTCACCACAATACCTGGCATACAGAGACTACTCAATAAATGTTAAGTATTATCATGAGTATTATTTCATAATGTATTTTAAACAGTATTCACTTGCATTTTATAGTGCATAGAGTTTTATAGGTGGTTCTTTAAAAAGGGTAAGACCTCTAACTTATTTTTTCCAATTTGTACATTAATGAAATATTTTATTTATGAGGGATATTAGCATGTTAAATATATCCCTGGTGGACATGTGAAAAGTGCTCTGAAAACCAAATCACCATGAAAATCCTAGTTGTAACTTAATTTATGCTACATAAAAATTGCATGCGTGGTAAGGCTTGATATGATCATTACACGGATAATCATAACAAATGCTTACAATATGCTCACCATGTGCCACGTTCTGCTCTAAGTGCTATAAATGTATTATTTCATGACAAACTTATGATGTAGGTACAGTTATCATATCCATCTTACAGAGCATGAAATTTGAAGCACAGAAAGGAGTCCGCCCATGTTAGAGCTGGGAGTTAATCTTTGACTGCCTGGCTTGAAAGTTTTTGCACCTTACCTTAAATGAATAAACTGAGCCCTAGAGAGTCTTCCTCGGATGTAGTGAATTAGGATTTAATTTCTGTGCTTTCAGTATTCCAGGAGTACTCCATTACATCTTTCATCTAACGGCTTATAAGGGGTCACAGTGAGCCTATTTGGCTTATGCAAAAAACTTATTACATAAAATACTACTAAATTAGCAATTCAAAACACTTAAATTGTTTTATACCTACTTCTTCCCCTTTCATGTTTCCCAAATTATGTTTTAATTCAAAATTTGAATAGGCCCTGGTAAAATGTGTCTGCAAATAGTTATGAATTAGATAGGGTACTATTTCACAGTGATGTCTGAATATTGCCTTTCCAAGTTTGATGGAATTTCTATGTAAAACAATTTTAAAATACTATTTTCAAAGTCATTTTAGATCATTGGATATACAACTTAGGGCAGCCTAAAATGTTCCTTCGTCTCTTGTTTAGAACACTACTATGCATATGTAGGTAATTATGAATTGTATATGGATTGGAGAAGTTGGATTTAAAAGAATTAGAATGAGTGAGAACATGATGAAGGTGGCCAAAAGAAGAAACCTACCAAAATAAAAAGCATCAGGAAGGAGCCCCAGAAAAATGGCAAGAATGTATCAAAAGAACCAAAAAAAATCAAGTTAGATGTGTGTTAATGGTGTGAAATGCTACTGAAGCACTTTTCTTGCTTATGATTGCTAGCTTTACTATTCATTAAGTAAGTTCTTATTTCTGACAGAGTGTGATGATTCATTATCTTCAAATGGCAGGGATGGCATCAAGCCTGACATGTCCTGGGCAGTGAGAAAGCTATCATTTCCAAAAAGCTAGTTAATCCCTCCCAGGCAGTCACCAGGCCATTAGACAATGGGAAAAGCAATACTTTCTGCTCTACTTGGCATCTATTTTGCTTATTCTGAAAGGAAAAATGTTAGCTAAATTATAATCTGACTTGGCCTTTATTTAACAGTTTGGGGAGTGGGGTGGGTGACAATAGCTTCAGTGGTAAGCACAACTGATAGATTTGATAACTGTTTTTGCAGGGTTTTTTTTTTCTAAGTCATTAGTGAGTGAGAGCCCTTAGGAGAAAATACTAGAGTATAAATTTAAAATGGCAATGATTCATAAAATTTCTTTCTCATAAAAAGGCCATGCTTTTGTGGAGCTCTCATTTTGCTTTCATTTATGCCTAGTTAGCAAACCATTATTGAAACATTCTTTTGAAGAAGGCAAATGCTCACAGTATCAAGTGTGGCAAAAAGAGAGGAATGACACCTTGTCTTCCTTGTCATGGAGTCTAAATTCTTAAGAAAGGGATGATTAACAGATACTCCAAAGATTCACTTATACATCCAACTTCTTCAGTTGTGTATATTTACCTTAGTTAGCATCTATTATATGCTTTGCACTTTGCTATATACTGAGGTGACAATGACAAATGAGACATATGACACTTAATATAAGAGAATTCACAGATGAATAGTGAAGCTGCTGTGTAAGCAAGCAATTGAGATATAGCGTGATCCAGTATGTGGTATGTGCACCGGCAGTAACGGCCAAAGGAGGATGTAATCAACTCTCCAAGGCATGAGGAATAGGGAGGGTAGGGATGACCTGATAGAAAAGGAGGTGTCTTCTGATGGTCCCCTAAAACATGATTTGGAATGTGTTTGCAAGATAAACAAGGTGAAGTGGGGAAACATCCGAGGCACAAAGAAAAAGCTAGTCGAGGCAAGAGAGAACATCTGGAGGTCAAGGCAGAGTGAGCAGTGCAGTATGGCAGGAGCAGAAAAAGTCAGGGAAAATAGGTTGTTAGGAGAAATCACAGAGGGTGACCTTGAAAATCTGTCTGGTTTTGAAAAATAGATGGCAGACGTGTTTATTTTTAAAAGGATGTTCAAGAGAAAACTTGAGTCAAGGTAGATCTAGGATGTTTCAAAAGGTACCGAATTTTTCCTTTTAGATCAGAAAAGATTATTTTCATACATTCTCTTGAACATTCTTCTGTCCTGATATTCCCTAACCCCAGTCTACCTATTCTTAAAGACTAGGACCCCTAAAGCTTGCTGAATATCCCAGCCCACACTTTTCTCTCTTCTCTGAACCGCTAATTGTCTGAGACAATCCTTTGATACTTCAGCATCCTTGTACTTTTAAACAAGCTTCTAAATTTGTAGATCAAGAAAATAAAGCCTAGAGAGATGAAATCACTTGCTGAGAGTTTTTGATATTCTGCTTTACATTTCAAGTTAACATTTTACATGTGTAAATCTTGTGTCTCCAACCAGATTATAATCAATAAAGGGCGGGCTTCCATTTTTTGAATTTTTACTTTCCCTTCTATGAACTCAACTAACTGTCTGGATGATAGGTTGTCAATATGAGTTTGCAGATTGATGGGCAGGGACACTTGCTTTCTTGAATACTGTGCTTTTAAAATTGAGGAAAAGGGGCTTTGGCCATTTAGAAAAAAAAATAAACTAATATTTACTATTAAAAAAATGAAACTCACCAAACTTTAGTCTGCCTCTCTGCCTTTAGAACCTCCTTGTCTTTGTTCCTACACTAAATAAAAACCATTTTCTTTTGGAAGGAAAAGACAGGGGACTTATGCAAGCATCCATTAACCAGAAAATTATTGTTGCCCCTCCCCAGCGTACCTCTGCCATGAGACATCATGAACACAAACATGGTTTCAAGACTATCCATTATCCATCTCTAAGGTGTCAGTTTGCAGGCTCTTGCTTTTACACATACTGAATTTCATGTGATTATTCCTACACCTCACGATTTCTAAACTGCCCAGATGATCTTCTGAGTCTCCCATATCACTCTTCTTGACTGAAATCTCATCTAAAAACCTTGACTCACCTTTACATCTATGCTTTTCTCAAAGGTATCTTACACATGAAATTAGCCCCCCAGTCTATATTTCATCATAAATATTAAAGCATTTCTGCCTTAAGAGTTTTGCATTATGTAGTTGTCTTGTTCATTAGATTTTGAAACCCTTGGAACAGGAGATTATCAAGTCTACTAAAATCAGCATGTACTGATATTCAGGGAATGATTTTCTTTGAGTCTTAACTTCATTAAGTCTGTTGTTTATTTCTGAGTCTATTTTCCTAAATAAGCTTGCTACTAATAGATTTGTTAACATTTCTTCCTTCCCTGTAGATATAGACTTAGAATCCATATCATATTGTCTTGCTGGGCATTAACATTTCTTCTATTTTTCTTGACCACAAAACATGAAGTTTTCTTGCTAAGGAGCTTTTATTTTGAAGAGTTAATCCTCAAACATGGATGGATGTTTAAAAACCAAAAATTTAATTAAAAGTCTCTAGGAAGAACTAGCTAGATGAAACTTCTTTAAAAGGTCTCCCTTTCCTACATTGACTTGACTCTGGATTTTAGATTGACAGACCTATACACCTGATATTGTCATTCACTAAGAGTACCTCCTATCTCAGGGGCAGACTTAAATTAAACAAGCTCACAGACCGATGCATAAAACCAGAATGCCTATTTATTGATTTACAATGAGAAAAATAGCTGTTACGTGGACTGGAATACTAATGCCAACATTCTATTCCAGAAAACCATATAACAACTCCTACTTGGGAAGCTAAATTATAACGTGAAGATTGCTTAGTGAGTATGAGATCAGAACAGGGCAAGATGAAGACCTTTTGAGGCCACAAGCATTTTAGCATGCCTCCCCGCTTCCCTTACGTTATTCAAAATTAAAACAACACAAAACTACAAAACTGTGAAATGTCCAACGAAGTTTCCATTTACCCCGTGATGAAGACTTTCATACTCTCATTGAAACATCAAATATGACATTCTTTCAAAATTAATTTTCTTGTGATCTTGGTTTTTCAGTGTCCTCAAGCACACAATTGGTCATCTGGGCTCAAAACAAGAGGAGCTAGCTCTAGCACTTGGAGTTTTGAATGCAACAAGCCTGGATGCAACTGATCAAAACTCTCTCCTCTAGACACTGCTTAGATAGATGCTGCTAATGTTTGCAGAATGACTCTTCTTTATGCTTGCATAGCCTGATTCATCTTTTTCTGATTGACACATTCCTTAAGTATGTTAATGTATTCAATCAATTTATAGTCAAGGAAGGCTGATCTGAGAATAGTCTGTCTAAGAAGAGTTTGCATATCTCTGATCTGCTCCATTGTGCATGGATTTCATATTGTAGAGCTCATTCAAAGGGCAGTGAATTCCATCCACCCCGTAACAATCACTACTGTAAGGGGAGAAAATACACTATATCCTCATAGCACAAGCAAGGCCAAAAGACCTGTATAGGGTAACTAGTCCCATCTACAGGTATTATGCAGGGTAGGATCAAATTTATATTAGCCTGTGCGAGAACACAGGCAACATCACAAATGACCACCAGCCTGAAGGCAGGATTTTATGAAAAGGGTCCTAAATAATTAACATACTCATTGAATGAAAGATAAATGAATGTTAAGAAAAATACTTAAAAGCTTTCAAATAATAAGAACAGTTAAATAACTACCATTTTTTATGCATTGCACATTTAACAACTTAGATAAAAATGTTAGATTTAAGAAAGGCTGAGGACTTGTGTCCATAAAATATTAGTTACACAGGGAATAATCATAACTTCAGTGTGGAAAATCTGGCAGACACCACTCTAATGAAGTAAAGTCACCTATGAGGAGACATAAATATCATATTCCTCCCAATATGATACAATGAGGACACAATATAGCATTTTTAGTACTCTTGCCAAAAATGCATAATCTTAATCTAGTCATGATTAGACAAATGCAGTGTGAGAGGCAAAATATAGAGTAGTTGGCTCTTCAAAAGCATCAAGTTCCTGAAAGAGAAGACAATTGAGGAACTGCAAAAAAAAAAAGAAAAAAGAAAAAGAAAGAAAGAAAGAAAGAAGAAAGAAAGAAAGAAAGAAAGAAAGAAAGAAAGAAAGAAGAAAGAAAGAAAAGAAAGAAAGAAAGAAAGAAAGAAAGAATGAAAGAAAGAAAGAAAGAAAGAAAGAAAGAAAGAAAGAAAGAAAGAAAGAAAGAAAGAAAGAAAGAAAGAAAGAAGAAAGAAAGAAGGAAGAAAGAAAAGATGAAGGAACCATGACAACTAAATGTAATATGGGAACCTGGATGAATTCTGAGCCAGAAAAAGAGGTACTAGTGGAAGACTTGGTGATAGTCAAATAAAATTTGTAGATTAGATTTAGTGAAGCAGTGTCAATGTCCTGGTTTTGATGATTGTACTATGGTTATATGACATACTAACATTTAAGGAAGCTGGGTGATGTGTAATATGGAAATTCAGTGCTATTTCTCTAACTTTTCTGTAAATATAAAATTACTTTAAAATAGTGAGTTAAAAGAAAATAAGACAAATTTCATAGATAAACAAGTTTATGTATAAGTGAAGTAAATGTACCTAAAAAACTTCTTTTGGGAATAACATCTATGTGATATTTAAACTCTATCACCCAGTAATGACGAAGAGCTTTTCCTCTACCCAACACAAGCAGTAGCTTGCAAAAGCTTTCTCTACCTCCACTCTTTGAGATTTGTAATATATATTTTTTTTCAAAATATACTTTCCTAATTGTGGTTAAACTGTACATGATTAAAGTAAACCACTAAAGTTTTTTTAAAAATAGTATCTTATTATTTTATTATTTCAAGTTTTTATTTAAATTCTAGTTAGTTAAGAGATAGTGCAATATTGGTTTCAAGAGTAGAGCTTAGTGATACATCACTTGCGTGTAACACCCAGCGCTCAACATAACATGTGCCTTCCTTAATACCCATCACCCATGTAGCCCATCTCCTGCCCACCTCCCCTTTGTTTTCCATAGTTGTCCATGGTTTGTCTCCCCCTCTAATCCTCCTTTCCCTATGTTTATCTGGTTTTTTTTTTGTTTTAGATTCCACACATGAGTGAAATCATAAGGTATTTGTCATTCTCTGGCTGACCTGTTTCACTTAGCATAATACACTCTAGCTCCATCCAAGTCACTGCAAATGGCAAGATCTCATTCTTTTTGATGGCTCAGTAATATTCCAAAAGATAGACGGATAAGACCCATTTATCAGTTGATGAACATTTGGGCTCTTTCCACATTTGATAATGGTCCTATAACATCAGGGTGCATGTAGCCCTTTGAATCATTCCTCTGGGTAAATACATAGTAGTGCAATTGCTGGGTCATAGGGTAGCTCTATTTTTAACTTTTTTTAAAAATAAATTTATTTTTTATTGGTGTTCAATTTACCAACATGCAGAATAACACCCAGTGCTCATCCCGTCAAGTGCCCCCCTCAGTGCCCGTCACCCATTCACCCCCACCCCCCACCCTCCTCCCCTTCCACCACCCCTAGTTCGTTTCCCAGAGTTAGGAGTCTTTATGTTCTGTCTCCCTTTCTGATAAGTAACCTCCATACCATTCTCCAGAGTGGCTGCACCAGTTTGCATCCTCACCAATATCGGTTGTTTCCTGTGTTGTTAATTTTAGCCATTCTGATAGGTATGAGGTAGCATTTCATCATGGTTTTGATTTGTATTTCCCTGATGAGTGATGTTGAGCGTCTTTTCATGTCTCCATTGGCCATCTGAATATCTTTGGAAAAAAATGTCTATTCATGTCTTTGGCCCATTTCTTGGCTGGATTATTTGTTTTTGGTGTTGAGTTTCATACATCCTTTACAGATTTTTGGATACTAACCTTTTATTACATATATTTTTTTGCAAATATCTTCTCCCATTCCATAGGCTGCCTTTTTGTATTGATTATTTCTTTCACTGTGCAGGAGATTTTTATTTTGATGAAGTTCCAAAAGCTTATTTTTGTTTTTGTTTCCCTTGCCTTTGAAGACCTGTCTCCCAAGAAGCTGCTGCAGCCAAGGTCAAAGATGTTGCCGCCTGCATTCTCTTCTAGGATTTGATGATTTCCTGTCTCACATTTAGGTCTTTTATCCATTTTGTGAGTCTATTGACAGGATCATATGGTTTCTATTCTTTCTTTTATTAATATGGTGTATCACGTTGATTGATTTGTAAATATTGAACCACCCTAGCAACTCAGGAATAAATCCCACCTGATCGTGGTAAATAATTCTTTTAATGTACTGTTGGATTTGAATTACTAGTATCTTGTTGATTTTTGCATCCATGTTCATCAGGGATATTGGTCTATAATTCATTTTTAGTGGGGTTTTTGTCTGGTTTTGGATTCAAGGCAATGCTGTCCTTGTAGAATAACTTCAGGGAGTGTTTCAGAGTGTGTACTCTGCTGTTGTGTTTTGGCTGCCCTTTCTCTCTTGTCAGCCCGCTGTGGAGTTTCTCCTTGCCTAAGGGGGGAGTGTTTGGCCTGTGTACACTGTGTGGCAGGTTTTAACTAGATGTGTTTTTAGTGTCCTTGCTAAAAGAGGCTGGATTCTCTTTCCCCTAGAGCTGCAGCTTTGCAGCACTCTGTGACCAACAGACTTGGTGCATTTGAGGGGTTTGTGCTGGTCTTCTAGGGGAGGGGCCTGTTGTTCTGTTCTCAGGCTGGTTTGCCCTACTAAGATACACTTGCAGAGTGCAGGGGGGATGGGGCTTGGTGTATGGGCTCCAGCCTCCACCGGAGGGTGCTCAGTGAGCTGTGTTACTCACTGAAGTCTGTCAGTGATGATGAGCAGGGGGGACAATGGTGCCTCCCAGCTCTTTCGCTTCTAGAGTAGGGAGTTCATGCCTCCCACTGTTCAGGAAGGCTTCACAGAAGAGTGAAGCCCCCTTCTTGTGTTCTGGCATTGGTCAGATCCTTGCCTTCACCCTGTCCATGTCCAAGCTGTCTACCTGCCAGATGGCACAGTACTCTTGTGTTTTATCTCAGGCAAACAGCTGGGTTTCAGAACTCCAAATTTTAGGGAGTTGGTGTGGCATGGACCTGAGCTGATCCTCTGGGGGAAGGTCTCACCACGCTATGGCTGGTGCTAGTTAGTCTTGGAAAAGCAGTCACATGACCAGTCTATGGTTAAGCACAGCAAAAAAGCTAGCACCAAGGTTTGCTGCCCTCAGCAGGTGACTCTATTCCTATGCTAATGAAAAGGTCAGCATGTTGGTCCCTGCCAGCTCTTTTGTCCCCTGAGAGGCCATGCTACCCCTGTCACGTGCACTATAAGAAGGAGAACCGTCTCTTCCATTGGGACCCAAAGGATTTTCGAACCTTGCTGTCTGCTCTCAGGCCTCTTTCTTCCTCTCCAAATGAACATCATGATGCCCACCAGGTTCCACCCGGTGGTGGTAGGGACTTCTAAAACTTCAGACTTTGAGCTCTGCTGCTTATAAAAACTTGTGATAATCAGCCCCTCTGGTGTTCGCAGTCAGTGGTTTTGGAGAAGTGTTTGTCTTATACAATCCCTTCTATGATGGCTTCTCTCCGTGTCTCTGTCTCTTGCTCTCTCTTCAAGGCTCCCCTCTACAGTACCCACAATTCTTCTCCCCTGAATCATGTCTTTGCACTTCCTACCTTCCACGAGGTGGCTTTTCTCACTCTGGTTCTGCAGTTTGTTCTTTGAGCATTCAGAATGATTTCTTGGATATTCAGAATGATTTGATATATATCTAGCTGCATTCAAGAGATGAGGCCAACATAGGGTCCCCCTATTGCTCTGCCATCTTAACTCCTCCTCCCAAACTACTAAAGACTTTTCATGGGGCACCTGGGTGGCTCAGTGGTTGAGCATCTGCTTTTGGCTCAGGTTGTGATCCCAGGGTCCCAGGATCGAGTCCCAGATAAGGCTTCCCGCGGGACCCTGCTTCTCCCTCTGCCTATGTCTCTGCCTCTCTCTGTGTCTCTCATGAATAAATAAATAAAATCTTTAAAAAAAATTTTTCTTCATAAAAAGTGGTTTTCCTTCTGCTTCTGTAAGCTTCCATCATCTCCCAGACTTCATCACCAAATGCAATTATTTCACCTCCTGCACCATTTTCTATAGATAGTCCCTTCTTATGCCTACAAACTATGTATTTCACAAAATTTTTATTTTAGCCTTTTAAAAAAACTGTGGTATAAAATGTTATATTAGTTTCAGATGTATAACATTATTGATTCAACAATTCTATATGTTATCCATGCTAACCATAATAATTATAGTCATCCTCTGTCAATACACAGTATTATTACAATATGATCGACTATTCCCTTTGCTGCTGTTTTCATCTGTGTTTTTTTTTTTTTAATTTTATAACTGGAAGTTTATACCAATTAACCTCCTTTATCTATTTTACCAACTCCCTACCCATTTTCCCTTTGTAATCACCAATTGCTATCTGTATTTAAGAATCCATTTTCTGTTTATTTCTTTGTTGTTTCATTTTTTAGGTTCCACATGTAAGTAAAATCGTACATTATTTGATTTCTTTCTCTGACTGCTTAGCACAATGCCCTCTAGATCCACCCATGTTATCTCTAATGGTAAACCTTACTTTTTTATAGCTGAATAATATTCCATTTTATACAGATATACATACTACCTCTTCTTTATCCATTCAATTATCAGTGGATACTTGGTTTGCTTCCATATCTTCAATATTATAAATAATGCTGCAATAAACATAGTGGTACATATATATTTTCATATTGGTATTTTAGTTTTTCTTGGGTAAATGCCCAGTAGTGGAATGCCTGGATCAGCTTCTTTTCCTTTTTGAGGAAACTCAATGGTGTTTTCCACAGTACCTACACCAATTTACATTCCTACCAAGAGTACACAGGGGTCCCCTTTTTTCACATGCACACCAACACTTGTTATTCCTTGTACTTTTGCTAATAGCCATTCTGACAGCCTAAGTTGATATCTCGTGGTTTTGATTTGTATTTCCCGATGATTAGTTCTGTTGATCACCTTTACATGTGTCTGTGGCCATCTTTATGTGTTCATTGGGAGGATCCTCCACCTATTTTTTAAATTATTTTGGTATTTAGTTGTATAGGGATTGTTTTTGTTTTTGTTTTTACTTTTTGTTTGTTTTTGTATTTTAGATATTAACTCCTTATTGGATATATCGTCTGCAAATATCTTCTCCCATTCAGGGTGCTGCCTTTTTTGTTTTGTTGATGCTTTCCTCTATGGTGCACGAGCTTTTTATTTTGATGTATCCAGTAGTTTATTTTTGCTTCTGTTGCCCCTGCCTGAGGAGACATATCTAAAAAAAATGTTAAGATTGATGTCCAAGAAAATGCTGCCTATGTTTCTTCTAGGAGTTTTATGGTTTCAGATTTCACATTTAGGTCTTTAAAGCATTTTGAGGAAGTAGATTCATTCTAGATTCATTTTTTTTTTTTTTTGCATATAGCTGTCCAGTTTTCCCAGCACCATTAGTTGAAGAAATTATCTTTTCCCCATTGTATATTCTTGCCTCCTTCATCAAAGATTGACAATATATATGTGCATTTATTTCAGGGCTCTCTACTCTGTTCTATTGATCTATGGAGTCTATTTTTGTACCAGTATCATACTGTGTGATTACTACAGTTTTGTAGTATATCTTAAAATCTGGGATTGTGATAACTCCAGCTTTGTTCTTTTTTTTTTTTAAGTGGCTTTAACTATTTGTGATACTTTGTTATTCCATACACATTTTAGGATTATTTTTTCTAGTTCTGTAAAAAAATGCAGTTGGTATTTTGATGGAGTTTATATTAAATCTGTAGATTTCTTTGAGTGGTATGGACATTTTAACAATATTCTTCTAATCCATGAGCACAGAATTTACTTCTATTTGTATCATCCTCAGTTTAATTCATCAATGTTTAATAGTTTTCAGAGTATAGGTTTTTCAACTCCTTGGTTAATTTCATTATGAGGTATATAATTCTACTTGGTGCAATTGTAAATGGGATTGTTTTCTTAATTTATCTTTCTGCTACTTCATTTTTAATGTATAGAAATGCAAGACTTCTTTTTTAAATTTTGTATCCTTCAACCTCTTTAGGATTTCTTATATATAGTATCATGTCATCTATAAATGTAGTATCATGTCATTTACAAATAATTTTATTTCTTAACCAGTTTAGATGCCTTTTATTTTTCTTTCTTATCTGATTACTATGGCTAGGACTTCCAGTACTGTTTTGAATAAAGTGGTGAGAGTAGATATTGTTGTCTTGCTCCTAATCTTACAAGAAAAGCTTTCAGATTTTCACCATTGAATATGATGTTAGCTATAGGTCTGTCATATATGACCTTTATTATGTTGAGGTACATTATCACTAAACCCACTTTGTTGAGAGTTTTTCCTATGAATGGATATTATATTTTGTGAGATGCTTTCTCTGCATCTCTTAGGATGATCATAGGATTTTTATCCTTTCTCTTGTTGATGTGATGCATCGCATTGATTTGTAAATATTGAACTTCCCTTGAATCCTAGAATAAATCCCACTAGATCATGGTGAATGATTTTTTAAATGTATTGTTGAATTCATTTTACTAATATTTTACTGAGGATCTTTGCACTGTGTTCATCAGGGATATTGGTCTGATTTTTTTTGTAATATCTTTTCTTGGTTTTGTTAACAGGATAATGTTGCTCTCACCCAGAATGAATTTGGAAATCCCCCCCCCCCTCCTTTTTTTTTTTGGAATAACTTGAGATGAATAGATATTAACTCTTCTTGAAATGTTTGGTAGAATTCACTTGTGAAAACATCTGGTCCTGGACTTTTGTTTGTTGAGTGTTTTTGATTACTAATTCAATTTTATTACTAGTAATCAGTCTGTTCAAATTTTATGCCTCTTCCTGGTTAATTTTTGGAAGATTATATCTTTGTAGGAATTTACCCATTTCTTACAGGTTGCACAATTTTTTAACGTGATTTTCATTATATTCTCTTAATCCTTTGGATTTCTGTGGTGTCAGTTGCTTCTCCTCCATTTCTGATTATATTCATTTGAGTCCTCTTTTCCTCTTGATGAGTCTAGCTAAATGTTTATCAGTTTTGTTTATCTTTTTAAAGAACCAGCATGTAGTTTTATTGATCTTTTCTATTGTTATTTTCATTACTGTTTCTTTATTTCTGCTCGAATTTTTATTATTTTCTTTCTTCTCGCTTTGGGCTTTGTTTATTCTTTTTCTAGTTTTTCTCAGGTGTAAAATTATGTTGTTTTAGATTCTTCTTGTTTCTTGAAGTAGGACTGCTTTTGTACCATTATGTTTTCATTTTCATTTGTGTCTATTTTTTAAATTTCCTCTTTAATTTCGTGGTTGACCCATTCATTGTTTAATAGCATGTTTTTTAGCCTCCATATATTTTTTCCAATGTTTTTGTTTTTTGTTTTGTTTTGTTTTGTTTTGTTTGCAGTTGATTTGTAATTTCATACTGCTGTGGTCAGGGAAGAATGTTGATATGATTTCAGTCTTCTTTACTTCATTGATACCTGTTTGTGACCTAAATGTGATACATTCTGGAGAATGTTCCATGTGCACTTGAAAAGAATGTCCATTTTGCTGCTATGGGTGGAATGTTCTTTATATGTGGGTTAGGTCTATGTGGTCTAATGTGTTGTTGAAAGCCACTCTTTCCTTATTGTTTTCTATCTGGATTATCTACCCTTGATATAAGTCAGGAGTTATAAAGTCCTCTACTATGATTATATTACTGTCGATTTCTCCCTTTATGCCTTTAATATTTGTTTTATACATTCAAGTGCTATGTTGTTTGCATACTTACAATTGTTATATATGCTTGTTGGATTATTCCCTTTATCATTATCTAGCATTCTTCTCTGTCTCTTGCTATAGTCTTTTTTTTTTTTAAAGATTTTATTTATTTATGCATGAGAGAGACACAGGCAGAGGGAGAAGCAGACTCCATGCAGGGAGCCTGACGTGGGACTCGATCCCAGGTCTCCGGGATCACACCCTGGGCAGACGCTAAACCACTGAGCCACCTGGGCTGCCCTAATCTTTGTTTTAAAGCCTTTTTTGTCTGGTAAAAGTATTGCTACCTTGGCTTTTGTTTCAGTTTACATGGTGTGTTTTGCCAGCCTCTCACTTTCAGTCTGCATGTCTTTGGGTCTGAAGTGAGTTTCCTGTGGGCAGCATATAGATGGCTCTTGTTTTGTTGTTGCTTTAATCCATTCAGTCTTTTGATTGGAGCATTCACACCATTTACATTAATTGTTAGTGGGTATATACTTATTGCCGTTTTGTTGTTTTCTGGTTGTTTGTGTAGTTCTTTGTCTTTTTCTTCTTCTCTTGTTTTCTTGTAGTTTGATGGCTTGCTTTAGTGTTACATGCTTGGATTCCTTTCTCTTTATTTTTTGTATGTCCATCATAGGTTTCTGGTTTGTGGTTACCATGAGCTTCATATATAACATCCTATGTTTATAGCAATCTATATTAAGCTGACGGCCACTTAAGTTTGAACGCAAACTGTATTATATGTTTGCTTTTACCTGTGAAATTTTTTCTTTTCATAATTTCCTTCTAGTTATAGGCATTTCTTTCCTCTCAAACAATTTTATTTCACATAGATTCTCCTCTTAGGTGTCCAAAATTACATAGTAGTCATACAGGTAAGTATATTTATTAATAATTTGGTACTTAATATAATCTTTAAATCTGGAGGAGAATGTTCTCTCTTTTATTATTTCTATGATAGAATTCTCCTCTCCACTTCTATTTTCCTTTACTGGAATCCCTACTCTTAGCTATACCTGTTTATGCTTCTTTATGCCTTTATTCAACACCTGCTCTCCATATTTTTTAGGTAATCATCTTAATTTTCAGTTCTAATGAGTTTGTTATTTTGGTGATTAGTTTTACGTTTCCAGATATACTTCTTCTTCTCTTGTTTATATCAGATGGCAGCAAGATCTTAATACTATATGGATAAAATATCTTTTATCTTTTTGGATCACTCAGTTCTACATTTAGTATTTTAATGCCTAAGTTCTCTATATATCTTGATGTATCTCAGCTTCATGGGGTCATTCTTCCTTGTTTATTCATATTAAATCTTTTTTAATGTATAGGCTTTCATCAAATATTAGGGGATATGAGCTTATCTGTTCATATTTGGGAAGGAAACAATGAAAAAGCTGACTGGGGGGATCTGTATACATTTGCAGGGCTTGTGCATTTATTGGCATGCTTTAAATTACATAGACAAGAAGCTATTCATGATGCAGAAATCTACAATGCTCTATTAGAGAGGTCTTTCTTTTCTCTCTAGGGCTAAAATGTCTTAGAGGGTTTCTTGTTTGTTTAGCCTTGGTAGAAAATAGCTGTGGTACACTATACCTGGAGGGTTGAACAATTTAACTGTGGTTGAATTAATATCTGCCCTATCTTCAGTATCAATTCTCACTCTAGCCTTCCATAGTACCTTTCACTTAGGAGTGCCAATGACCTCTACGGTTTTAGCAATTTGATTGTCTCTCTCATTAGGTGAATCTTCCTCTGGACATTGTCTAGGCTTCATTTTCCTCTATCTCCTTTACTCATTACCTTTCTTCCTTTCAATCTTCATTTTATCTAAAAATGTGTTGAGATTTCTTTCATTAATAGCTCCCTTTTCATTGTCTATACCATTATTTTAACATGTGTGTCCCTTTACTATTATCAACTCTCATTTATAAAGTTTAAAAGGCAGTGGGGTGGAAGAAATGTGGCCTATCTCAACTGTGCAAAAATTTGCCCTTCTAGCCAGTAATGAAAAGCAGTAAAGAGTTCGTTACAAAGTATCTGAATCACAGGGAAAAGTGGACTTGGCCATAAAAGAAAACACAGCAAATGGTGGTAGCTAACCGAAAGCAGTGATTCTTAAGCTTTTCTTTTCATTAGGGTCTAGGGGAGTTTAAAAAAAAAAAAAAAAAAAAAAAAACAATGCCCAGACCAAATTCCATACCTATTAAGAAAAAATGCCCTAGGTCCTGGTCTTTTTTATGCTCACCTTAAAATATCAAATACAGTATACTTTTTAAACAGTTTTTGGTGACTGTAATCTGCTCACTCCTTAGCCACATGTTTATTGTACTTGGCTCAGTGCAAATAGAGGTACTTGAAGATGCAAAAGGAAGGTGACATCTTCCATGTTTCACCAAATAAAACATGAGCAGATAGACAAGTCAGTATTATTTTACATATTACCAAACTTAATTGTTCAACAAGGAATGTAGAGGTCTTTGTTTTTTTTATTTCTCCTTAGAGGTCTCTCAGAGGGTATGAACTCAAAAGGAACCCATCTATCTTTAACTCACTTGGATTTTTGCCCTTCGAGTGCCAGGGGAAAAACTCAGTCCCTGAAACCATAATGCATCCTGACCTCTATGTCCAGCCACAACATGCTAGGGTGCCACTATGAATACAGAAATTGGTAAAGGACATCTGTCAGGAAAGATGATAAAAGGAATACAAAACAGGGTACCAAATATAAAAGTAATGATTTTCAGATATAAAAAGAGTTCTTGTCTGTTTTTGTCCTTGTTTAAGGACGGACCAGCTATAGGGAGTTATGCAATATTAAAGGTTTTAAATTGAAAAATAGTATGTATTTGCGTAGCACTTCATAATGAAAGGTTTTCATAGAAGCACCTGTTTTCAGCATTAAAAATTACTTTGAGGGGCATCTGTGTGGTGCGGTCAATTAAGTGTTCAACTGTTGGTTTCAGTTCAGGTTGTGATCTCAGGGTTGTGAGATCAAGCTCCATACTCAGTGTGGAGTCTGCTTAGAGTTTTTCTCTCCCTCTCCCTTTGTTCCTCTTTACCGACCTCTAAAATAAGTAATGAAATCTTTTTAAAAAAATCACTTTGAAATAATGACAAATTTTTAAGTTACTTTTTATTTCACAGGTCTAGAAACAAGGCTCACATTTTTTTTCCAAGATTACATACATTTTGAAGGGTAATATCATAATTCAAAGTATTCATTCTGTCTTTAAATGCTGTACTTTTTCCATCATGTAACATTGACTCCTCCTATCAATTCCTTACCAGTTCTGGGGGTCTTCCGACCTATCCTGCTGGCAATGATCTAGCTAGTATGAAGCAGGCATTTATTTTCAAACTTTCCAAATATGTTGAAGCTTAAAGGATCAAATTTATAATTAAGTCTAGAAGTTGGAGGGTCAGCTCATCTATTTAAAATGCCTGGTTAATATTCTGCAGATTCAATTTCTATAAAGCTCTTAGTAATAGTTCCTAAATCCAATTTGGAATCCCAAGTTTCAAAGCATCAAATTAGGTAATTTCAGATAAGTTAGACCACCATAACATAGTAAAGCTCAGGACTCTGTGACCAAGTGAAGTTGTAGGATATCTTGATCTTTGCTCAAAATTCTCTAAAATTAGGAGCAAGTCACTCTGATAAGTTTAGCATGATACTATCAGCAGTCATGGATTAAAATAGACAATGTTCATTAAATGTTACTTCTCAGGGGAAACGAGGGAATAGTATTTTCAATATCAAAATAAACATCTTAGATCTACATAATTTTCAGATTATTAAAATAGCTCTCACTTGATACAGAAAAAACATTTGCTATCAAATAGATTTTGGATAAGTATAAGAAAAAGCCACTCAACAATGAAATGGGCTGCCTTAGGGAAATGGGGAACTTTTCATCACTCAAGATATCCTCTGAAAAAAACTTTAGAAAGGTTAGGTCTAGTGTGGAAGGTTTGGTTAGATCTTTCTAACTCCGACATTGTGTTACCAATATTGTTGCCTTCATGCTAAGTACCTTAATGACTCAGAAAAGTGTTATGCCCCTTCTATCTTCCCTTCTGATAAATAATTACTGATGGATAATTGCTTATAATAATTACTTATGTTTAAAATGCCTCTTGATATCAGATCATTTTTAACATTAATGGATAAGAGTGATTTTAGAGACTTTTTTCAAGGAGATTATCTAAGTTTGAAAAAAATTGAACAGTTGTCATTCTCCTCTTTTCTTACATTTCATTGTAACAACACCACCACCATTATCTATATACATTTAGGAGAAGCAGAAGTGTCTGATAGGAAACTGCAGTCCCATGGACCTTGGCGCATGCTCTCTTGGTGCTCATCAGTTTAATAGGATGTTTAAAAATATGCCAAGGGCTTTTTCTCTCTACTAACTTCTGTTTGGTATAATGCTGATGATACTTGTTGCTTATACATCCAAACTTTTGAGCTGAGTTTTAAAGATGACAGAACATGAGAGACTCCTAACTCTGGGAAATGAACAAGGGACAGTGGAAGGGGAGGTGGGCAGGGGGATGGGGTGATGGGCACTGCAGGGGGCACTTGACTGGATGAGCACTGGGTGTTATTCTATATGTTGGCAAATTGAACTCCAATAAAAATATATATAAAAAATAAAAATAAAATTTCAGGCTTTTAAAGATTGCTTTACATTCTGGAGATATATAGCATGAAGGGCAAGATTGCGCTGTGCTTGTAGGTCTGACCCCACAGCTAAAAAGCCTTCAGGTAGAGAGAGACTGAATTGTTCCTGCAAGCAACTTTCAGGTGGGTTGAAATCAGTGCCAAGGCACAGCATGGGTCTGCCCCAATTGCATATCCTTCTACCCCAAAAATTAGTTTAAATCAGAATTAGAAATCTCATAAAACAGAGACTAATTTGAAGTCAACAATTGGATGACACTTGAGAGATGACCTGTGTTCCTCAAAGAATGGTCTGTGGAAACGTGGTATGAGGAATATTGACAGAAGTACATAGGAGGAAAAACAATTAAACCATCTTAAGCAGCTGTAAGGACTGTGTCCTAATAGACACTATAGATTTCTAAACTTATTTAATATGCAACAATTACAAAACTAACTTAACCACAGAACTTTCTTTCTATGGCCATCTCTCTGGGCTGATATTCCATGGAACACATTTTGAAAAATGCTGATGTAGCATAGTCCTCTCATGCAACTGGAAGATCAGAGGCCTTGTCTGGTCAAGGTCAAGCAGATGATTAGTGGTTAAGCTGGGCCCTAGTCCAGTGCTTTTCATTCTACCCTGCTATCTCTCATTTCAATTTAAGTGACTCGTATCTCCTGGTTCCTGACCTGTTTTCAGAAGGTCTTCTCAGGGGGAATTGATTGCTTCTGGTTGTCAAGCCTGCCAGTGAAAATAAGTTCATGCAGACTATCCAGTAAGCCGATCAAGATATAGAATCATACACATCTGGGGTTGATCAAAAGGTTTGCCACACTTACTTGTCGGTTGTTTAAACTGACGCATTTTCCTGATATTCTGCGCCAGGAAGAAAGGCTATAATATAAAGTTAGAATGATTTGATGCAAACTGGAGTGGGTACCCACTGGCAGATGTCACTGCAGCCTAGACTCTGGATCTGATCCATGTTCTGGATCTTTGCTTCAAAGTGCAGGCCCAAAGGGACATAGGTACTGCTTGGCCGTGTGCAATAAGGGATATCCACGCCAGTACAGATGTTCGCAGTATTTCCTCAGCAGTCATAACTTACCCCAAATAGAGATTGTTAGGGAACGAACAGCTTTCCACTCTTCCTCTTTTCCTTTATTAACTAACAATAAGAGCTATCATATATTTGGGACAATTGCTTGTGACGGGGATTGTGCTTGGCACTGTCTTTAATTTAGCTTATTTAATTTTCACAACAATGTGAAGAATGTACTATTATTACTTTTTGTTTCTAATGCAAGCAAACTGAAGCTCAGAGATACTACACTGTTCTACATGCCCATGGCCCCCAGCAGGGAGCAAGAGATTCTCTTCCAAAAACGGAAGCCTGTCAGTGTTAGCCCATGTGCTTTTCTACCTAGGGGATTGCATTGGTCTACACTCATTAGTGTTACATCCTCAATAAGAAGACAATAAATCAAGAGAAAATGAAGCAAATCCAGTTGGTAAACTTGATAGAGATTAATAGTGGTTAGTAACATGAACAAGTTACTACTCCTAAGAGAGTCAAACATCTACTCTTCCCAAAGTTATTCAGTGGTGCCCCTAAGAAAGACACTGCAGTTTGATTTGCCAGATGGAAACTATAATGCCCCCTTTGTATTCTCCTTTACATAGGTAAATGGAACCTTTTAACTTAAGGAAAGTGTATATCTTCTGCTTATTGTCCTAGAGAATAGCAATGCAAGGATGCAGTTTTCCTATAGCTGTTCCTTAAAAATAAAAACCAAAGCTGCACCTACATAAGCTTTAACCTGCACAGGTACAGTCAGTGATACTAAAATATGAAGCCATATGTTTGGAGACTGGAAAAATAAGAGGACAATAAATCAGACTTTCAGGCTTGCACAGATAGCTGAAGGGTGAAGCATCTGGTATTGACTATGTTCCTTAGATTCCCTGATTGTGCTGGGTGCAGTTACAATCGGTGAATAATAGATAGATAGTGGACACAAGGATTAAAAGGGTTGCAGAGGGTAGAGAATATTTTTTAGAGTCTAACAATTCCACAAAACTCAAACAATGCGAGGACTTAGAGAAAGGGTAAGATAAATGGCAACTTTGGGGTATTCTTAACCATAAATGATACTCTCCTCCAAACTGAGGACAGAATTGGGTTCAATAAATGCCATGACAATATATAACTTTCCCCTGGTTCTTTGGCTACCTGGGGAGCAAATGAGTCAATGTGAGATATTCTCTAAAGATTCCCACAGTGCCTTGTGCCTAATAGATTCAATAGATAAAGTTGAAGTTTTTGATGGCTGGAAACTGGGCCCCAGAGAGCTGGCTAGAATGGAGAGGTATGGTTTGCCCTCTCCCCAGGACGTTCACATTTCAGAGATAAGGAAAGAGGCTCTGACTAGTAGGCAGGTGGTGATGCCGTCTTAGAGCGTAGGGGAGGGATGGTAATGGAAATATATTTCAAACCCTGACTTTGCAAATAACTGAAAGGCATTGCATATGGTAAATGGTCAATACAGGGGGCCCTGAGGTCAGCCAGCAACAGCTAAGGAAGGAGGTTTTAGACTAGAGAACAGTGGCTGAAATGGAACAGATGGAGACTGTATTAGGCACCTGGGTCACACCAGCCCTAAGGAGAGAAGCTGGCATGAATTATGTTGCCACATTGTAAGTGCAAATATGTGATTGCTTAGTAAATTAAAGAGGTAATGAATGAAGGATGGATCGGAAGGTGACAAGTCGAAGTTGCCAGAGTTATCATATGTCATTTAATCCTACTGCCATTTCACAGGAAAGAAGAAAATATGATCAAGAGACAGCATACATTAGTGCAAAGGCGCAACTGACAGTTTACTTCATAATAACTGTGTGAAATGGGCAAACGATTTATTGCTCTGGGTTTTTTTCCTCTCATTTGTAAATAATGATGTTTTTTAGCACCAAATATAATGCAAAGGGTCAGAAATAGAGGATTACTCAAAACTCAGTGTAGTTCACAATGACAAGCAGTTTTCCCCAAAATGGAATTGTTTTTAATGCATGAGAAGTGAATCAGACTTACAGTGTGTAAGATGTAATAACAGCCTATGGAAATTAGATCAATCGTGAGATTTTTCTGGAAAGAAAGCAGAAGTTAAGGGCCTGAGTTTTGAATTCAGAGAGATTTGTATTAAATCCAAGGGTTTTTTGTTTGTTTGGTTGGTTTGTTTTTTTTTTACTCATTAGCTGTGTGATGTTGATGTATACCTTTTATGGCTCTTAGTTTTATGATCTGTAAAATGAGAATTATGCCTACTTCATCAGTGGTTGTGGATATTAAGTTAGATAATATCTCCTATCACATGGCATACAAATAGCACTCAGTGAATGGTAGAGTGTGTGACTCTCTGGTGATTCATCTTCACAAATACAGGTCCATGGGAAATGAGAAGAAATTGGCCGAGGTAGATAGAGAGTGAAGTACAAAACGGAACCATCTACTGGCACAGTAACCATAAAACCAAGATAAGGAGCAACCAGAACAAGAATGAGTATTAGCAACAAGGTCATATTGAAGTCATGCTTTGAGGACAGAATTGGACCCAGGATGGAGAACATCAGATCTATGCTCATCTCTTATATTTCCTTTTGAGAGGAAGGAAGTTGAAGCAGGTCTGTGAGACTAGAAACTCACATCTGGAACACTATTTTGTAAGTCTGTCCAGGAACCAAAGAATTCAAATCACCTCCTGAAATAGCTCCCAATAATCCTCACTTCTTACTATTGACATCCTCTCTACTCTTCTCTTGAATGTGTGCTGGATCTAGTGACTCAAATCTAAGGTACAGAAGAATACTGTCAAAGTGATACAATGTCACTTCTAAGATGAAGTTACAAAATGCTGAGATGTCTGTCTTGCTGGGATTCTCTGACTCTTTCATTTTGCTTGATCTGATGAAGCCAACTCCCAAATTGTCAACTCTCCCGTGAACTGGCTTTAAAATTACAGATTCCATTTGCCTTACATAATAAAATCACTTCAGATTTAGAGTAAATAAAAAACCATAGTGATATTAGTCTTAGGTTGTAAAGCAGAGATTAAAAATCTCTGCAAAAGTATAGAGTACCATTTGTATCTCCAAACGTTAACTCATTCCAATGCACAGTTATAAGCACTCAATAGGCTATTGTATATAAAAGTGCATGATAAAAGTACACTGACTTTAAAAAAAAAAAGTTTATTCAGGTTTTTTAAAACATTTCACCACAGATCAGATATTTTAGTGCTTAAAAATCAACCCCACTTATCTTGTCTCTGTTACAGTTTGCCTTGACAGGCTGCAAAATAAACCAAGCCATATTTAAAGTACACTAAACTGTATAGTAAAAGGGGCAGGAAACCTACAGTAAGCAGAAAAATTTCCTAATCCAAACCTTCCATAAAAAAGAACAAATTGGGATCCCTGGGTAGCGCAGCGGTTTGGCGCCTGCCTTTGGCCCGGGGCGCGATCCTGGAGACCCGGGATCGAGTCCCGCGTCGGGCTCCCGGTTCATGGAGCCTGCTTCTCCCTCTGCCTGTATCTCTGCCTCTCTCTCTCTCTGTGACTGTCATAAATTAAAAAAAAAAAAAAATTACGCAGATATTCTTGAAGTAAAAAGATAAATATGCATAATTTATCATTTCTTTAGAAAAAAGAAAAATTAAAAACAAAGCGATATTAAAAAGATGGCCCATGTTCAACTACTATTTTGACCCTTTAGGAAACCAAAGTGTACTTTGTGAGAATGGGAGAAAACTCAGCGTTGTGATGTATGGACTTGGTGAATCACTATACTGTATACCTGAAACTAATATCACTCTATGTTACCTAACTGGAATCTAAGTAAAAACAACTCAGCAGTGCCCATGGAATATATATCAGAGATTAATTATGAGTAAGACTTACCACATGGAGAATTATAAACCGGAAGTCATAGCAAAGGTAGCTCTCCACTTACCTGGAGGCTAAAAGCAGGCCTCTGTTTTCATTGAATGAATATTCATTCAAATGTGTTCCAACACTGTTGTAAGAGGCTCAGGTTACATCAGTAAACAAAACTGACATCTGCCCTCATAGTACGTACATTCTAGTGCATCAGACATTAAACCTTTTGAGTTATTAGAGCTACTGAAAGACGCATAATCTGTGACACTGTTAATTTCGCTTCGTGGTAGTGTGATGTGACAGATTAAGTTCTAAGGAACTACTCATATCAGGTCAGGATATGGGAATTTTATGGTATGACAAAAATTATTACAGAAATCGATATAGCAGTCACTGAAAATCTTTGAGCATAATAGTAGTCAATTTATCCAGAGGTAATAATATACCTCTAGGAAAAATGGGTTGACCTATGTAAAATCCTATCCTATTTTTATCACATCGATGTTGATACACTATTTAATGATAAGGAAATGTTTCCTACAGTTGGACATCAAAATGAGATTGGCAACAGCAAAACTCCCTGTAAAACCTGTAGGTACTGAAATAGTAAAGGACTGCTGTAGATGGAGCTACTTCCTCAGCCAAGTACTTCTAAAGGTTCGTCTGTGCTTTTGCATCCAAGAATCCTAGACATACAACAGCCTTTTCTAAACCAAACAGTTTATCAGTCAATATTTTGTTTCAGACAAGAGAATTCACTCTAGATAAGTAGAAAATTGATTTATCCAGAGGCATTTGATAGCTTACAAAATGTCTACAAGGACCATGTACCAAGCTTGGATGCTATACTGCTTGAAACAGGAAAAATACCTTTTATACCACAAAACTGTTTCAGTGGAAATCCCACTGCCTTTTCTGCTAGTTAATTGAGGCTATGGAAACAGAACAGGCCAGCAGTTTTCTTAGCCGATGCAACAGGTCCCACTACTCCATGAGACCATGCTTGCCAGGACTCCTTAGTCACGGAAGTCTTTCCCCTCTCCTGGAAATGAGTCTGCTTGATGGAAACTGGTCAAATGTCTACACCTAATGCCCATGGAACCTAGGAAAGATGATTTAATAATTCTACCTAAGGAAGCCTAGTTTCATGATACTGGAGAACCATCAGAGTAGGGCAGAGATACTCAAAAGATTTGGGGCTTCCATAAATGACAAATGTGTCCTGAGAACCATGTTCACTATTTTTTACCCAACAATCTTTTCCTGACACCTTTGCAATTGGTTCCATTACTGCTTACTTCCCAAAAGGCCCCACTTGCACCTGTGATAGAGTTTAATTGTATTAAGAGGTAGCTATTTCTACTCTTCTCAGGGTGGCTGACATGAAAAGGGAAGTATATTGGTCTGCTCACTTATTTTTATGTGTGCCTAGGATAATATATGTTGGTTATAGTTAGAATTAGAAAAGTTGCAAAGTTTTTCTTAGAGGCGGTTCTTAAATGTTATGTCTCAAGGACTCCAGTCAGCTAGATCCCATTGTTGCTGTTGTATTTCCTTTTTTTTTTTTTTTTTTTTTTAAATTTATTTATGACAGTCATACAGAGAGAGAGAGAGAGAGAGACAGAGACACAGGCAGAGGGAGAAGCAGGCTCCATGCACCGGGAGCCCGATGTGGGATTCGATCCCGGGTCTCCAGGATCGCGCCCTGGGCCAAAGGCAGGCGCCAAACCGCTGCGCCACCCAGGGATCCCTGCTGTTGTATTTCCTAACTGGTTTTGAATACTGCTGGAAAAAAGGTCTTTATGCTCATTTCATATACTGAAAGTTTAAAATGTCTTGCAAACTTGCTTAATTTAGTCCTACACACAAGAATGGAGGTCCTTCGTTGTGAAATATAGAAAGATGTAAGGCAAGTGAGTAGCATAGGAGAGTTCAGTCCAGAAAACGAATAATATTTTCTCTGGGGGAGTAACAGGATCCTATCTGGATTTTCATCATGATGATGATTCTCACTCCAGCACTAGAGGGCTTGTGCTCTACAGATTTGATAGAGTAAATGGCTAAGACAAAGCTTGGATCTTCCTCCCTAGTCTATTTAATAAATACCTGCAGGATGGAAAAATGAAAGAACATCTCTCCCTTCTTTCTCTAAAAAGAAAGCTATTTCAGCTCCCAGTCCCATAGCATACTGAAGGGATAGAATTATGTGGGAATGTAGAAGTACCATACCTCTCAAGTAAATGGACACTTATCTTATCCCATGCAGCTATGAAAAGGTAATTGAAGTCCAAAGTTAAAGTATAATGGACGGTTATTGAGGCATTTTGAAGTGGTTGGACTGTATTTTGCACTACGTGTGTGATAACATTCTTTATGGCCAGGAATCTTTTGTGTAAGCATGCTTTTAGAATTTAATAAGCTTCGAGGTAGAAAATTTGGACATCTCTCCCAGACATCCAAAGATGGCCTCTCTCTGACTCGCAGAGAAATCACTCCATAGAGATCACTCATAAAAACCATTTTAGTATTTCGTTTATTTTTAGTTACAGGATAAAAAAAAAAGAATAAATAAGGTAGTCTCTGCCTCTGGTATTTTCTCACATGGTAAGATCTGAGCTGCTAAACCTGAGGGCTGGTCAGCTCTGATGGAAAGGTCAGGGTTTCATCCATGTATCCAAGACTTCCAACCCCTCATTTAATGAACTGGGTTGTACTCTCACAAGACCTTTATCATAAACATTACTTGAATAGCTATTCTTCAGGTCGAGATGATTCCCTTCCTCAATAGGATCAGAGAGTATATTAATTTCTTACTCCTTTAAGCCTAGCAGTATTCTGAGAGATGGAAAATTAAAGGAATTTACTAGCTATGGTCTTCCCTTCTGTTCCATTTCTAAAAGTACCTAAATCAAATGGTTCCCTTTTATCTCAGTGGAAGAGGAACTGTGTGAATACATGCCAAACAATGCATTGGGCTCTGTCCACATATGATCCGTATTTCATTCCAAGGTCAACACAAGCTGCATTTAATGATAATTTTTCCTTTCTATTATAATTGCAACACGTGATCATTGGAGAGAATTTAAAACGAGTTTTCTCTGAAACCCAGGACTTGCCTATGCTCTTTTTTTTTTTAAGATTCTATTTATTTATTCATGAGAGAGAGAGGCAGAGACAAGGCAGAGGGAGACGCAGGCTCCATGCAGGGAGCCCGATATGGGACTCGACCCCGGGACTCCAGGATCACAGCCTAAGCCGAAGGCAGACGCTAAACCACTGAGCCACCCAGGCATCCCCTATGTTCTTGACCTAAATGTTCATCACAATTCTTGTGAAAAATGACACAATATTCTCATTTCTAGTTTCATTTATTTTCTTCACTCTTTTTCTCAACCTCCTATTTTTCATCTTTCATGGTACTTCTGAATTTCTCCCCTTTTTCTTCACTACCGAACTTTTGTGCACATTCATGTTTATTTAACACTTCTGATTCATGGTTCACTACGCCAGCAACTGTTTTCAGACTTAATGAAAACAGTTCTTAAGAAGCTACTGAAGTCCATCTTAATACCACAGAGCTCTTGTTCACTCTTCTGTGGCCTTTCTGTGGTCTATGATACTTCTGATCATTTCACACTAAGGAAACTTCCTTTTAGGTCCTTGATAGCACTGTCTTCCAATTCTTTCACTGTTGCTTCTTTATCTCCAAACCTCGGTTCTCTTCCTAACCAAGTACCTGTACACTGGTATACCCTACTGATCTCTCATTTCTCTTTTTGTCTCTGGAATCTTTCCCTGATTGATGGCATCTACTCTCTTACCTCTCATCACTAGTATTCTCTATACCAAAACTATTTTGAGAAGCCTATTAGTACATGGATGTTTAATGAATGACTCCTACACTATGTGCCCAATGTATAATTTTGTAGACATGATATTTTAAGCTGCTACATAGATATCCTGTTTTTGCCTTCTTGCTTTGAAAAGAGACATATGAAGCTGTAGTAGCTGCAGTATAATCTTGAAGCCAAAAGCAAACATAGGAATGATGGTAGATTCAAAACATGACAAGAGTCTGCATCCCCCAAGGTGTTTCTGAGTAATAGGACTCATGCCAAATACCTACCAAAATCCGGACATCATTTATGAAAGTAATGGAAGTTCCTATTTAAGTTAATATTAGTGGAAGGTGTGTGATATGTAGCAGAATGTATGCCTATACGATACATTAAACTTCCTTTCTCCAACATTTCCTTCTACTTCTAAATATGCTCATGTTAACTTTATTTCTCTAATAACAATGATTTCATCATCTAAACGGTAGCAAAAGCTGTTTAACCACTGTGATTTCATTCTTCTCCTTCAACCTAAACAATAGATTTGGTCTTGCCTTGCCTCCAGTCCTACTGTCATTCATAAGATACCAAATGGACAATTTCCATTAGTTTCTAGTTAGTATTGTACCTTCAGTGTTCTCTCGCACCTAAACCATGTTCTTTTCCAGGGATTCTGAAACCATCTATCAAGACACAACTATATCATGATCAGTGTGTCATTTTTTTGTTACTAGTAACAAAGCTGCAAAGCTTTTGAATGATTTTCATACTTCATATAGTAAAGAGAATATTAGAGCTATTCTTTAAAATAAAAATTGCTTAAGCAAAACAGTATTAACTTTTTTGAGAGCTAGGGTAAACTGTTAAATGTAGTTATCAAATTAGTAATCATTTTAGATAAAGCCCTTGGGAATATTTTTTTCTATGTGGACATCATCTTCCATGTACGTCAGGGCAGGGAATGGAAATTGAGGATAATGACATAAAAATACATTTTCTTAGCATGACAAAAGAAAAGGCTTTGAATGAGTCTTTGTTCTATATAAACTTTATGTCCTCTTTCTCCATCGCTTTACCCAAACCAAGCATTCTCTCATATTCCCAATGCTTTGAATACCATGCTATCTATACCCGAATTATCCTTTTCCCAACTTGTGAACTCAGCATATTACCTCCTCCAGGAAGCCTCCTTTAGATACTACCTCGACCTGAATGAATCCCCCTCATTTGAATATACGTCTATTACAGTACTCATCATCATATGTTGTAACTACAATAATTATTCCCCAATGTCACATTTATTTAAAGCATGGTCTATATTTATTTTCAGGTAGCAATTTTTGTCAATTAAGAACTCTTTGATACAGTAGAAATTGTTTTGTGTTCATTTTTGTGATACTCAGTCATACATGGCCACACGAGAAGATGTAGGAAAGGCTCAGGAAAAACAAAGTTGGCTATACCCACAGGTCCTAGAGACAGGAGCATGCCATGCATGGCCACATAAGAAAGACACCAGGGTAGTCAAGACCCAGAAGGGGCAGGATCAAGGGGCGAACCTAAGCCACTATTCGGGTTTCCATAGGAAACTTGATACAGAGTAAATAGTTCAGGCTTGGCTAGACTCTGATCCATAGGGGTAGTCTCTAGTTGCCTGGTACCCAGCCCTGGATAATTAAGGCAGAGGGAGGAATAATGCTTCCTTGGTGTACCAGCTAGATAGAGGTATGGCTCTGTAGCCATTAGTTTACTTATCAAAAGCATGCTCTAGGCTGAGCCTTTTGCAATCTCCAAGAATTAGCTAGTATCAGGAGGGGCATTCTCTCCCAAGCTAGAAAAGCCAAAACATAAAAATATGAAATAAAAACTATAATAAGTATAGAAATGACTTAACCCATGCAAATAATTAGAAAAATGAAACTGAGAGTTGGTACTAATTGAGGAGCCTCAATAGAAGGTAAAGGGTTACAGGAAAGAAATGTAGATAGCCCAGGAAAAGTAAATGTTAGCACAGAACTATAAATGTCTCTTAGCAAACTGAAAGCTAAGATGCTTGTAAAAGAGGGTGATGCTTTGATATTACATCTTTAGAATCATAGTGGTACCTCACCGGAGCAGTTTCACTAATTCTGCATGTTACAATTGACCCTTGAACACCTGGGTTTGAGCTGTGCAGATCCAGTTTGGATTTTTTTTTTATAATAAACACAATACAGTAGTATAAATATATTATCCTTGTTTTTTTTTTTTTTTTTAAGAGAGAGAGTGTGTGTGTGCAGGGAGGGGCAGAGGGAGAAGGAGAGAGAATCTTAAGCAAACTCTATACTCAGCATGGAGTCAGATGTGGGCTCAGTCTCAAAACCCTGAGATCATGACCTGAGCCAAAACCAAGAGTTGGATGCCTGACTGCCCAAGCCACCCAGGTACCTCTAGTGATTTTCTTAATAACATTTTTCATTTCTGTAAGTTACTTTAAGAATATGGTATGTAATACATATATAAAATATGTATGAACTGATTGTTAATGTTATAGATAAGGCCTCTGGTCAACAAGAAGCTACTAGTGAGTTATAGTTTTGAAAAGCCAAAGTTATATGCAGATTTTTGACTGTGTGGAAGGTTGGTACCCCTAATCCTTGCATAGTTAAGGGTCACCTGTATTGTGGGGAGGCCATTTCTCCTTGGGCTCTCAGTAAATCATTTAGGAGGATTGTGCTATGTCACTAAGAACCAACAAAGGCTCCTGGAAAATAAGTAGCTTTTGAATTCAATGCACTGTTTTTGAACACCTACTATGTGAGAGGCACTGTGCTAAGGATCCCCAAATCTAAATTCTTATTCTAACTTCCAGATGAGGCATACTGAATGTATATTATTTGCTTAACAAGCATTTATTTAACCATAAAGTTGAATTTAAATAAAAAATAACCATTTCGTAAACACCATATATGTGTGTGTACATATGGGTAGAAGATAGATATTTACTATTGTAAGAAGTATGATAGTAGAAAATAGTGGCCTTTTGAAACTTACAGTCTACATAAGCAAATGTCAGAAAGCTAAACCAAGCACATAAGAAAGGATTATGGTGACAAAAAGCCATGAATGGTCACTGCCAACTGGGATCAAACAGTGTAAATTCATTGAAGGGCACCATCCTGAACTGCATTAAACAAAATCATGTAATATCTGAGAAGGAGAAAGGCTCCCCCAATTGAGGAAAAGAGATAGAAATATATTAATGAGGGAAGAGAAGCCAAAGGCCAATTTCACAAGTAGCAAGAGACAGACTGAAATTCTTAAGTAAAGCAACCAACTAGAGAGTAGGCCAAATTGAAATCTTTGGAAAACTTTTTAAATAGTTTAGAATTTTTTGAATTAAAACTTGTCTTCTCTTCTAGGAGCACCTGGGTGGCTCAGTTGGTTGACTATCCAACTCTTGATTTTAGCTGGTCCTAAGATTGAGCCCCCTTGTGCTCAGCGCAAAGTCTGCTTCTCCTTCTCCCTCTGCTCGTGCTCTCTTTCTCAAATAAATAAATTTTTAAAAAAGAAAACTTGCCTTCTATTTGTTAGTACTACAATTTTAGCTGTCAATAATGTGAGGCAAGCAAGGTCCAGAGGATGTATTAATTCATGTAATGTTCATAGTAATCCTGTGAGGTATTAAATATCAATACCCTTTTACAGATAAGACTCTGGTGCTCTGAAAAAAAAAAAAAAAAAAAAAGGAGGAATGCAGGAGTCCATGCAGATATCCTGGTCCTTATGGTGAATGCTCTTAGCCACCCTGCTGTAATATCTCCTTGTTCAAAGTGATTCTTATAAGTATATGACAAAGAATAGAAATGACAGGCCCTGCAAAGAGAAAGTTATTGCTAGTAGTTCCAGGTCCTTTTAATTGAGCTAGATGTAGATGAAGAAAAGGGGTTGAAAATGTAACCAAAGAAAAAAAATTAATAAACTTATCATAACCTTAGATACTTAAAAGGATCTTAGTTTTCACTCACCCCAATATTTAATAAGGCAGGAAATAATGCATATGCAGAATTATGTGTATCAGTCATCTTTTCTTCCCCTGCCATTATAGGCATGTACTCATTTGTAGCCTTTGCTTTTATTTTCTGACACATAAGGAGAAGGAATATTTGACAAAGCATATAAAATGCAAGTGATCAGTCAAGGCTTTTAGACAAATATTTTAGTTCCAGAATGTTTATAGCATGTGTTTTGATGTTTCCAAATTACCATATGCTTTTATTATAAACAGGGACTGCTTCATTTGTTGAATAGCAATGATACATTATGTTGACTGTTTCTGACATGGAGTCTGAAACTTAAAAGGGAAGAAGTAACCTCTAAATATTCTCCACCTTGCCTTCCCTGTTTTAGAGATAGAAGCTGTTTGCATTTTACCACTATAGTGCCTTTTTCAATTTGTTTCAGTTACCATTAGGCAAAATCAAAGAGGTAAATCATTTGTTTCAACCTATGAATATTGACTAGTAAATAAAAAAAAAAGTCCACATTGGTAAATGGGTAGCAAAACTATTGCTACAATCATAAATCCCCCAGTTTTTATCTCACAGTACAAACCATCTTACTTTAAAAGCTTGAAAGCAATTCTTCATGCAACTGAATCCTGGCTGGAGTTGTGTGGGATGATGTGGCAAAGGCTGAAATGAACGATTCCAACATCCCAGAACTGTGTCTGCCTGACAGAGCAATGTATACAAACCCGTTCCTGGCTTTTATTGGGCTGCACCAAGTGTACAATTCTCCAGTGAGCCCAGGAGTCAGAAACTGTCAATTACAAAGAAATGGTTGGCAGACTGAATGAATATTTGTGTGTAATTATCACAGCATCCACCAGCAGCAAAGACTCCGGAATGGTGCACACAAATGTTAGTGTCCTTTCCCTGCATAAAACACCCATTTTTACACTGTGTGATATCATTGCCTAACAGAGGTGATGAGGCAGGATGCAGGCAATTTATTTTGCCAGCCACATGTAACCCAAGACGTTACTCATCACTGAACAGTGACTGCTTTTGCCAAAAGCATTATTTTCAAGTATTTAAGAGTCTCAGCTTTCCTTTGACCATCCTAGAGCTGCCTTCTCCCCTAGCTTTATAATCCTAAAGGTCAATGATCAGAACATGCTTTTAAACCATCATAAGCTCTCAAGCAATGAACCTTTCTAGAGTCCCTTCTCCTCATATATAAAAATGGAGTGGATAGATATTATTCTAACTCAGATATTTTATGATATAGTAGTACCCATATTTCCTTTCAGTAAAACCTTCAAAGGGGAAGTTCCAAACTTGATGGCTCTGTGAAATGCATTGGGAGTGGTACCAGCAATTTAGATTGAAAGAGGGGAAGAAGAATCACCATCTTCTCTGCAGAGTGATGGTTTTCTCCTGAACTATGATCATTCAAAAATAATATTTTTTTCAGTTTGTTGTGGTCAAATACTCTTTTGAAAATCTGAAAAAGGTCTATATCTTCTTGTCAAAAAAAAGTATAACATGTTCATGTGTATATATACACCTACCCATGATGACTTCATGGGCATATGATCTGTGCAGGCATATAGTCTGTTGCTCAGAAGAGTCTCGCAGTTATTTTAGTACCTGATGTCACTATCTTGAATTCTTTATACTTTTACTTTTGAACTTGTGTTTTGGAAGACCAATGGGATAATACAACATGAGCAGAGGAGAATGGGAAGTAGGTATATTCCCTGTGCTCGCCATTCTATTTGCATATAGAATTTACAATGCCTGGGGACCACAGAATGTCAGTAGACCCACAATGTGTGGGGATACAGGAAGATTCAAAGCAAGGACAAGGCAAATGTGTATGTCTATTACAGATGAGCAGGAACACCAAGAGGCCAGGCTTTCACATTAAAACAGAACTTGTTCCAAACAAAGAAAGATGACAGTGGTGTTTTAAGAAACACAAATAGCCAAAGAATCCTATTGTATCCTTCCTTTCTGCTACTTCCTGTCTTAGCCAATAGCCTACACTGAAAATGATGATATAGGAAGAAAAGATAGAACTATAGTCTTTTTTTTCCCATTAAATCCTTCCTGACATATCAGATAGACATAGGTAGTGAGTGTGGATGAAGCAAATTTGTACCAACAAGTGAAGTAAAAACAGTTGTGTTAGTTTTGTGGAGTATTTCTGCTATTCTGGTGAGAACAAAATGTACATGTACAAACTACAAAACAAGAAATGTGCAACTTTGGTGATTCTGCATACAGGTTAAATGCTTTAATATTTGCACTTAAAATCTGCGTTGCACAATATACAGATGACCCTTGAACAGTGTGGGAGGTAAGCATGCCAACTACACCTCCATATGCACACAGTAAAAAAAAAAAAAAATCCACATTTAACTTTGAACTCGTTAAAAACCTAACTACTAATAGCCTACTGTTGACCAGAAGCTTTACTATAACATAATAAATCGATAACACATAAACATACAAAATATTTATTAAATACTGTATTCTTACAATAAAGTAAGCTATAGAAAAGAAAATATTATGAAAATCATAAAAGAGAAATCTCAAAGATGATAGAGTCAGAGGATCATGAACTCATCTCCTCCCACGGACACATGAAGGAAACAACTACATGTGTCACAACTCACTCTGAAAAAGGTTTGAAGACCAGCCGAACAGATCTTCTACAGCTAGTCATAGAGAAAAGGCCAAATCAGAAAAGATAAGAAGGGCAGAGTTGTGACTGGGAATCAACCCCACAACGTGAAAACCCACACATGGAAGGCATATCATAAAAAGAAGGAGTGAGGGGATCAGGCCCTACCTCTGGCATCCCCTAAAATCTCTAGCTCTGGGGACCCACATTGGAAAGGCAAGTCCCCATTACGTCTAGCTTTGAAAATCATCAGGGTCTAACTCTGGAAGAGCTACAGGGCTAAAGGAAACAGAGTCTCCATGCTTAAAGAGCCAGCATGTGGAATAACTTGGCCTAAAACGCAGCACAAAAGCAGTAATTTGTAAAGTCCCTGGGATATACGTGAAGGAGATATATTAAGTAATTGCAGGGCATGTGCTGTAGGGGCAGGATCTATAGGAGCTTTCTCTGGGAACAAAAGTGTTGATGGGTGTCTTTTGTCTTGCCCTCTCCCAGCCTAGGTAGTCAGGCACTTTCAGGAGCCAGTGCTGACATTCTCCATCTTCCTTGCTACCAACATGAGCATTTTCCTAGCATTCCCACCTGGTACAACCCACTTGCCCCAGCAGATACCACTCCAAAGCATCTCCTACATGATACTTAGGGAGTATGGGAGCAAACCTTGCCCATCAGTGCACTCAGAGTTAGTGTAATTGGGCCTTACAGCCAGCTGCACAGAAAGCAGGCCCTGCACATCACTATACCTTCTGCAGTCACAGCTCAGCCACAAAAGAAGGACACACACAGCTGCAGAGAGGACACGAGAGAGTATCCAGTTCTGGTAACCAGAGGTGATTATGTGATAGGGCACCAAAAGAAGCCTTTTACACAAGGCCAGTGCTTTTAAGATCAGAAGATAGAGCTGACCTACCTAATAAGAAAACAAACACATAGGGTTAGACAAAATGAGGACACAGAGGAGTGTGTCCCAAATTTTGAAAAAAAGGCTACATGAAACAGAAGTAAGCAATCAAAAAAAAAAAAAAAAAGAAGAAGAAGAAGTAAGCAATCACTGATAAAGAGGTCAAAGTAATGGTCATAAAAATAGTCAAGACTTGGGAGGGTACAGAAGAATGACTCAATGATTGAGAAGAAAAAGGTAATAGAAAGCAACCCAGCTGAACAGCAAAAAGAAAAAGAATAGTAACAAATGAAGATAGATTCAGCAACTCCCACAACATTATCAAGTATAATATCCACATTATAGGGATCCCAAAGGAGAACAGAGAGACAAGCGGACAGAAAACTTATCTGAAATAGCTGAAAATTTCTCTAAATTGGAGAAAAAACCTATCCACACACAGCCCCAACAAAATGAACCCAAGGAGGCCAGCAATGAGACATATAATAATTAACAAAAATAAAAGAGAGTCTTAAATGCAGCAAGATAAAAGCAAATAGTTACATATAAGGAAAACCCCAGAAGCCTGTCAGCTAAATTTTCAGCAAAATTTTATATGCCAGAAGAGAGTGGGACATGATAGATTTAAAATCTTGAAAGGAAAAAACCTACAACCAAGAATACTCTACCCAGAAGGTTTCTTATTCAGAATTAAAGGACACAGAAAGTATTACCCAAAGAAAATTTAAAGGAGTCTATCACCACTAAACCAGCTTTACAAGAAATATTAAAGAGAATCCTTTAAGTGGGGGGGGGGGGGGGGGAAGGGCCATAAGTAGAAGAAACTTAGGAAAGAAAGAAATTACTAAAAAAAAAAAAAAAAAAAAAAAACCTAACTAAATATACAGTAAGGGTAGTAGATCAATGACTGACAAAGCTAGTAAGGAGTTTAAAATAGGAGCATCAATTATATATACAAAAATTAGTCAAGGAATACACAAAAAGGTGTAAAATATGACATAAAAAGGAGGAGAGAATAAAAATGTAGTGCTTTTAGAATATGTTTAAACTTAATGATCATCAACTCTATGTAGACTTAGGGTATTATATATGAACTCTACAGTAAGCATAAACGAGAAACCTATAATAGATACACAAAAATTTTTAAAAGGATCCAAGTATTCAATAAAGAAAGCCATCAAACCATAACACAAGACAGCAAGACAAGAAGAAAGGTACAGAGTAGAACTACAAAAACAAGCAGCAAACAACACAATCGCAATAAATATATACCTATCAATAATTACTTTCGATGTAAATTGTCTAAATGCTCCTATCAAAAGACATTAGGGTGATTAACTGGATTTTAAAAAACAAAAACCATTTATATGCTACCCACGGGAGATTTTTCAGACCTAAAGACACTTACAGACTGAAGGTGAAGGGATGGAAATATTTATTTAATGCAAAAGGAAGAAAAAAAATCCATAAAACCAATTGGATTATAAATAATCATGTATCCAGTAAAATAGATTCTAAAGCAATGACTCTAAAAAGAGACCAAAAAGGTCATTACATAATGATAAAGGGTTTAATCCAACAAGAAGATATAACAATTGTAATTATATATGCACCCAACATTGAAGCACCTAAATACATAAAGCAAATATTAACAGACTTAAAGGGAGAGATTGATAGTAATACTACAATAGTAGGGGACTTTAATATCCCACTTACATCAATGGATGAATCATTAAGACAGGAAACCAATAAGAAAATAGCCGCTTTGAGCCACACATTCTTTTCAAAGGCACAAGGAACATTCTCTAGGATAGGTCAGTAAATTTAAGAAGACTGTAATTACATCAGATATCTTTTCCAACCCCAATGGTATAAAACTAGAAATCAACTGAAGAAAAAAAACTGGAAGCAACACAAACATGAGGTGGCTAAATAACATGTTACTAAATAAGCAATAACAAATAACATGTTACTAAATAAGCAATGGGTCAATGAAAAAATCAAAGAGGAAATCAAAAACTACACAGAGACAAATAAAAACAAAAATACCACAGTTCAGAATCTTTGGGACATAGCAAAAGCAGTTCTAAGAAGGAAGTTTACAGTAATATGGGCCTATCTCAAGACAAAAGAATATCAAACAATTTACCTTTATACCTAAAGAAGCAAAGAAAAAAGCAAGCCCAAAGTTAGTAGAAGAAAAAAGAAATAATAAAGGCAAGAGAGGACAAGAAGAAATGGATAAGTTCCCAGAAACATACAGTCTTCCAAAACTGAAATAGGGAGAAATACAAAAATCTGAACAGACCAATACTACTAATGAAGTTGAATTGGTAATTTAAAAATTCCCAGCAAATAGAAATCCAGGACCATATGCATCACAGGTGAATTCTACCAAACTGTTAAAGATTCAATACCTATCTTTCTTAAACTATTTCAAAAAATAGAAAATGGAGGAATGCTTCCAAATTCATTCTATGAGGCTAGCATTACTCTGATAACAAAATCAACAATATAACAAAAAAAAGAAAAAAGTAGAGACCGATATCCCTGACGAACATAAATGCAAATGTCCTCAGTAAAATATAAGCAAACCAAATTCAACAATACATTAGGATCATTCACCACAAACAAGTGGGATTTATTCCAGAGTTGCAAGGACAGTTCAATGTACATAAATCAATCAACATGATACACCACATTAACAAAATAAGGATAAAAACTATATGATCATCTAATAGATGCAGAAAAGACACTTGATAAATTCAACATACATTCATGATTAAAAATCTCAGCAAAATGAGTTTAGAAAGAACATATCTAAACATAATAAAGGCCATATATTACAAATGGGCAAATACCAATAATGAAAAGCTGTAAGCTTTTCCCATATGATCAGGAACAAGAATATCTACTCTCACCATTTTTATTCAGCATAGTATTGAAAAGCCTACCCATGGAAATCAGGTAAGAAAAAGAAATGAAAGATATCCAAATTGGTAAGGAAGAAGTAAAGCCATCACTATTTTCAAGTGACAAGGGAATATACATAGAAAATCATCGACTCCACCAAAAAAAACTAGAATAAATGAATTTAGTAATGTTGCAAGATACAAAGTCAATATACAGAAATCTGTTGCATTGCATTCTAATACTCTAATAATAAAATAGCAGAAAGAGAAATTAAAATGATCTCATTTATAATTGCATGAAAAAGACTAAAATACCTAGTAATAAATTTAACCAAAGAAGTTAAAGACCTGTATTTTCAAAATAAAAAATACTGATAAATAAATTGAAGACAACACTAGTGGAAAGATATACCATGCTCATGGAGTGGAAAAATTAAAATGTCCCTACTACTCCCCAAAGCAATCTACAGATTAATCAATCCCTATCAATACACCAATATCATTTTTACAGAAATAGAACTAAAAAAGCCCAAAATTTGTATGGAACCACAAAAGACGCCAAATAGCCAAAGCAATCTTGAAAAAGAACAAAGCTGGAGATACCACAATCCTCAATTTCAAACTATACTACAAAACTACACTAATCAAAACTATGTGGTACTGGCACAAAACCAGGCACATAAACCAACAGAGTAGATTTGAGAGCTCAGAAGTAAACCAATTTTTATATGGTCAACTCATCTATAATAAAAGAAGCAAAAATACACTGTGAGAAAAAGATAGTCTCTTAAATGCTTATAGGAAAACTGGACCACTTTTTTATATTTTATGCAAAAATAAACTCAAAATGGATTAAAGACCTAAATGTAAGATCTGAAACCATAAAACTGCTAGAAGAAAAACATAGGCAATCATCTTTTGGACATCAACTTTAGCAATATTTTTTTGGATCTGTCTTCTCAGGCAAAGGAAAAAAAAAGCAAAGACAAACAATTGGGATTACATCAAACTGAAAAGCTTTTGCACAGTAAAGGAAACCATCAACCAAATGACAAGGCAACCTACTGAGAGAGAAGATATTTGCAAATCCTATATCTAATAAGGAGTTAATATTCAAAATATGTAAAGAACTTATTATTATTCATTTTTGGGGGGGTATAATAGTCTGATTTTAAAATGAGCAGAGCAGGGTATGTGGGTGGCTCAGTTGGTTAATCATCTGACTCTTGCTTCAGCTCCGATCACAATCTCAGGATTGTGGGATGGAGCCCCACATCAGGCTCTCTCTCTCTCTCTGCTCCTATCACTACCCCACCACCACCCCCTCTCTGAAAAAAAGGAAAATGAGCAGAGGACCTGAATAGGCATTTTTCCAAAGAAGACATACAGATGGCCAACAGACACATAAAAAAGTGCTCATCATCACTAATCATTAGAGAGATGCAAATCAACAATGAGCTATCACCTCACACCAGTCATAATAACCAGTATCATAAAGATGAGAGATAACAACTTGGTAAGGATGGGGAGAAAAGGGAACCCTAGTGCACTGTTGGTAGGAATATAAATTGGTACAACCACTATGGACAACAGTATGGAGATACCTCAAAAAACTAAAAACAGAAATACCACATGATCTAATAATTACACTTCTGGGTATTTATCTGAGAAAAACAAAAACACTAATTAGAAAAGATACATGTACATATGCTTATGAAGCTTTTTTTTTTTTTTTTACAATCACCAAGATATGGAAGCAACCGAAGGATTCGTTGATAGATGAATGGATAAAGAACATGGGAGACAAAATATTACCCAGTTATAAAAAAGAACAAGGTCCTGCCATTTGCAACAATAAGAATGCCTAGAGGACATTGTGCTAAGTGAAATAAGTCAGACAAAGACAAATAACCATCTGATTTCACTCCTATGTAGACTCTAAAAAGCAAATGAACAAATAAGAAAAACAGAGAACAAACTAGCGGTTGCCAGTGGTGAGGTGGATAAGGCAACAGGCAAAATAGATGAGGGGGATTAAGAGGTACAAATTTCCAGTTTTAAAATAAATAAGTCAGGGGGTTGAAAAGCACTGCATAGTCAATAATATTATAATAACTTTATGTGGTGACAGATGGTAACTGCATTTACCATGGTAAACAATTCATGACACAAATAATTGTTAAATAACTATGTTGTACAATTTAAACTAACATGTCAACTATACTTCAAAAATATAAACAAAAAAGTCATAAAATATATGTATATAGTACTGTATTGTATTTGTTGAAAAAAAAAATCTGTGTATAAGTGAACCCACGCAGTTCAAACCTGTGTTCATTCATGTGTTAACTATAAAGATGAACGATAAAAATACATGCCAATAATATTTTAGGCTTCTCTCAGTTTTTGTTTAAATTCCAGTTAGTTAACATACAGTGTAATATTAGTTTCAGGTGTATGGTTTAGTGATTCATATGCCAATAATCTAAAATTATTTCATTTTTCTTTTCTTAGAAATAAAAAAATGGCAAGTCAAAAGACAAACCATGGGAGAAAGGAAAAAAATGTATATTTTAGTAACTTAAAGATACTACAGCTTCTAAAAATGGCACCTTTTTCCAAAAACACTTTTGAACAAAGGTCCCAACATTTTCATTTTGCACAGAAACTCAAAATTTTGTATCCAGCCCTGCTCTTATAAATATTTTCCATACCATTCCAAGAGATTCTGAAATCCTTATAAGGTAGGAAGAAGAGGGCATGTTGATACATATGTAATGGTATTAGTTGGCTTGGGCTGCTATAACAAATACTCTGGACCAGGAAACACCTAGACAGAGTGATTGCTAACGTCAAAATGCAAAGATTTTGTTACTGACTTAACTCCTTTCTCAAATTGTCTTAACCTCCTCTCCATCTGAAGCGTCTCTAAAGTATCCAATGACTTAGGATAACCCTCACTCTTTAAAAAAAAAAAAATATATATATATATATATATGATCTAACATTACCAGTAACCAAGACAAAATGAATTGAAAGACTTCTATGCTAATAAACCGAGATTGCTCTTTAATTATCCAGAGCTCTCAAAACAATAATTGTCTATGCTTCAGTGTTCTACATTGTTTTTTAATGAATACACATCAAGAAAACATTATATGTATCTGGTTGATTCCATAAAGTAAATTCCATTAATGTTCCTAAATACTTCTTGGTCCTTATCTAAAATTAATCTCTAATAGAATTTGGAGCTTTTTAATTATCTCTGTTCTCAGAAACCTGTAAAGTTCTCATCAATCATGTTCCCAGAAATTGACCAAAGAAGAAAGCGTGGGCTGCAATTCTGAGAAGCACACATACCAGGCAGGGTGGCCCAATCTTTTCTCACCACCCCCTAGCCACTAATTTCTGAATACCAGAAGTACAGCTAGGGAAGGTGAAGAAACTAATTGACTCTTGATGCTCACAAGATCCGACACATTTAAATTTGTTTTAATTCCTTTTCATATATGGGTGGTATATATTTTGTACCCAAGCCCACCTGTTTCAGTGAGATGTGAATAAACATCAGAAAGCTTAGGTTTCTGTACAATCTCTAATATTAAGTCCATAGCCCATTTTAGATTACCCATCCCTCCATTCCCACAGATAAGGAACCCTTAGCCTCACAGCCCTCTTTACCAGAGGCCAAGAACAGATGAGGCCTGTTTTGAGTACCAAGTTTGTTTCTTTCCAGCTCATAGAATTTTTCTCAAGCCACTCACATCCTCCTATGAAAACCAAGGGTCAGGGATCCCTGGGTGGCGCAGCGGTTTAGCGCCTGCCTTTGGCCCAGGGCGTGATCCTGGAGACCCGGGATCGAATCCCACGTCGGGCTCCCGGTGCATGGAGCCTGCTTCTCCCTCTGCCTGTGTCTCTGCTTCTCTCTCTCTCTGTGTGACTATCATAAATTTAAAAAAAAAAAAAAAAAAAAAAAAAAAAACCAAGGGTCATTCCAACCTCAAAACCCTAAACAACCTACTTCCAACAGCAGTAACAGTGAATAGTTGTTGACTCTATTCCAAGTACAACCTCTACCTGCATGACATGTGGAGTCCTGCTCCCTTGGACAGTAGATATGTAACTAACAAACTTTTTGAACTTATCTGTCCATTGTCAGTGTCACGTGTTGGGCCATCCCCACAGCCAGAGTGTGGGAATCCTTCTTTCACTGGAGGATAAAGATGAGGAGATTAAAGGGCTGGATCTGTCTACCACAGATACTCAAAAGGTTCAATTTAATAGAACAAATTTTTACCAAATTTTTATTTGGAGCAGGTGGCATGGATCAGTTGGAGGCAAACCTTCTCCCAGTGAAATAATACATTACATTAAAATTAGGTGGGGCCAAAATTTCACTTTTGAGAGATTTCGAATAGCCTGTTGGCCATATATGTCTCTCCCAAGTTTTAACCCGTGATTGTAAAAATAATTCATAATCTGCAAACAAAGATGAACAAATACCAGGAAACCTGTATATTGAAAAAATATACAGGAAATAATTTAAAACTAAAACACCATTTAAAATGCACAGGCACACTTCCTACAAAATGTTTTGAAGAACTCTTTTGTTCTTTTATTTCATCAAAGAGGAGCATATCGTGCCGCATTTCTTTTGTTTCCCCATCTATTTGCCATGGCCCATGGCTGCTTGAAATTGATATATTTAAGTGCCACCAGCAAGGCCTGAATGAGAAAGGCTTTGCAATTCAGCCTCTGTGATCTTTTATATAAATATTGCTTTCAGTTGGACAGTGGAAAAGCCCAGGGTAGCACTATAATGCCAACCTGACAGACACTTTACAACCTCTGCCAATATGATACTATATCAGAATCTTGCTTAAGCATGAAAGAAGAATGTTTCAGAAATCATTTAAAATGATAAAGTAGTCCCCAAAGAGATTTAGAGTTGATTTTTTCAGCTATTAAGTATTTCTTCATATTTTCCATTATCCCTACCAAAGATAAGAACCCAGAGAAGGGACCATTCTCCACTGAAGTACTCTGATTCCTCTAGGATGGCAGTGCTGCGGCTTGGGCTCTGGCCTGTTTAACCCTGCTCACTGGATCAGGAACTACCACCTTGTTACAAGGTACAAGACCTTTCACAAATTTCCCCAAGTCTGTGCCTCAGCTTCCTAAATTTTAAACAGGAATGCGCTCAAAAGTTCAGTGTTGTATGAGTAATGAATCAGTAAATATATACTAAGCCCTTACAATGAACTGAATTGTTGAATGCTCAATGAATGTTAGCCATTTTTTCATTACTGTCATTTTAGATTGGCTTAATTTCCCTTTTAAACTAGAGTAAAGAGTATCTGGGACATTTTTGGCTTAGAATAGAATAAAATGGTCCACTTACTGTTGAAAAGGGCCTTGAAGATAATAAAATTCAATCCTTCCTCTCTTCCCTTTCTGGTTTGAGGAAACTGAAATACAGATGGTGTAATTTCCCCAAAGTCATGGTAGGCACAAAAATAGAATTCAGAACTCTGGATTCCCCAAATTTTTTTTTTTTTTTTTTTTTTTTTTGGATTCCCCAAATTTTAAGAACAGAAATTCCCGTTTACAAAGAACTATCAGGAGGCTTTATTTGGTTGTCTATTCAGAAATTAGCCATATGCAAACTCCGTCTTAGAAGAAATCTCAAGCTCACATTTTTTCCCTAACTTTGGTTTTCCTTATATTCAGATGGATTCTAATTTTCAAAATTTTTTTAATGAAAACAACTGAGATGGGCAGCCCCGGTGGCCCAGCGGTTTAGCGCCACCTTCAGCCCAGGGTGTCATCCTAGAGATCCAGGATCGAGTCCCATGTCGGGCTCCCTGCATGGAGCCTGCTTCTCCCTCTGCCTGTGTCTGTCTGTCTGTCTGTCTCTCTCTCTCTCTTTCTTTCTCTTTCTCTCTCTCTCTCATAAATAAATAAAATCTTTAAGAAAAGAAAACAACTGAGTTGTACATACCGTGATTGCTTTAAGTTTCTATACCAACTCCAGTGGCCAGTTAAGCAAAATCAGAGCACCATGTTAAATATGAAAAGTCTTCTAAAACTAACTTATAAAAATCTCGTAAGTGTACAGGTTAGCACTTACTATATATTTGTCAAATCTCACACTAGGATCTATTTTTTTTTCCAAAAAATGAAACTTCATATTATTTAGAACTCAGCATTGTTTAAAAATATGAATAACCACAACCATGCAATAAATTTCTTTAAAAAGTTAAATATAAAAGACCAGACCTAAGTACTAACCACAACATTTTAGTTTATAACATAGAGTTAAAGATTGAGTATTTAACAATACTAAACTGATTTTACAATTTGAGGCAAAGAGCAAAATTGGTATTAAGAGGCCCATACTATCCTCAAAAAATCTAAAATTTCCCCATTTTTCTCAAGCTAAAATATGTTTATCCTGTCAAGATATCAATCTAAGCCCTGATGCATAAGTCCTGAGTTAGCCTTAGTCAGGATAATTACTTGCTACACATGCTTTTTTAAAAGAACATGAGGCAATAAGATTGGATGATATACTCCTTGATTTACTCATCCAGAGAATGAAATAATACAATTACTCAACTCATTGGTTTTCTATAATGAGGTAATACCTGTTAAGAGATTAAAACAGTGCCTTGCACATAAGTAACACTCAAATATTAGTGAATATTAGAATTATTATTGTCCTGAGAGTATCTCAGAAGTACACCTAAAACAGCAGAGCAAATATTAATATTCTTGATAGATGTGGCTCCACTAAAGAGCATTATCTTGGTTCAAATTGTTACTGCCAGGGGCTCTCTAACTTATATTGCTGAGCCTTAGAGAGAAAATTACCTAAGAAGTTGATCTTTGTCTGGGAAGACTAAATTTTTGTTCTGGGTAGTCATGAAGTTCCCAATCTAAAGCCTTGCACGAAGAAATTCATTGACAATATTGAATCTAATTTAGATCTAGTTGAGATAATTTATAGGTGATTTTTCTCCTCTCTACATCTATACTATAAAGTTGGAATTTCCATATTCATTTATACTCGGGTCTTAGAAAACCATTTCAGATTGGAATCAGAAGCAAAGTAGTTAAGTTTGTGCCCCTGTGCTACTTTTGCAGAAGAGATGTAGAGAGGGAAGAAAAGGGATACACTGACATGTAGAGGGATGGAAATGAAAATTGTCTGCATTCTTACATGTGCTAGTTTCAATTTTGAAAGATACAAGTTTGAGCCAAAAGGATTATGTTACAATACAGAGGATGCCACAGCAATGTGATTCTATGTTCTTTTGGCTGAAATATAATTTTGTGTTTAGCCTCTTTGGTTTTAAATACTTGACATCAAGTGGGTCATGACATTTACTTCACAAACATTTATTTACCAATTCTAAGTTCAATTACTTGGCTGTGTTGGTGAAAGAAAGGTGGGGAAATTGTGGTCTTTGTTCTCACGTATTATGTGGCACTTGTCATTTATTATAAGTACAAAGTGCTATGAGTTTAAAAGAAGAGAGTACTTCTGTAAAAACCTCTGCAAAAAGGGTGACCATGTTGGAAGTTAAATTATTTTGCAACTTCGTATTACAACCAAGTAAATACTGCACGACTCAATGTTAAAAGGTATTTCCCATGTGCCCTATTTAAATGACATCACAGAATCCTTTTAACAAAGTTTCAAAAGTCTCACATTTTCTCAAGTCCTCTACATCTGTAATAAGTGGATCTGAAATCTCCACAGATTTTTGTGCACATAATGAATTTTGATAATATGGTAAAGGTCAGAAATTCAAATAAGGTGATCAGGATGCTCATTAAATTCCGAACAGAATGAAATATCATGCTATTTAATATCTCTTTTCTCTTCTGTATGCTCTTTCCTTAATTTTCAAAGCAAACAATTAATCCATTGCTTTGCAGTAACATGTTTTGATTAATAAGTATTTTATAACTCATAAGAAAATCCAATACTTCACTGCATCATCTAACTGGATAGTCAACAGAGAAGATTGAGATTTAGTTCGAAACTTTTCATATAGTGGAAAGTCATCCTTTTATTTCTCTGCAGGGTATTTCCTAAGTAAATACATTAATTTCAGAGGATTAAATAATATTAATTTTAAAAGAAAGCCCCTGGAAGCACACCTATCTCATTTTGTAAAACATTGAGGTCATCTTAACATGGGAAAACAGAAATGTGTCCTTAACCTCTGAAAAAAAATAGTATTAAAATGACATCTTGAGAATATAGTTATTAGGGAGAAAATAGTTTCTGGGATTGAAAGGTATTCACTTGTTCAGTACAGTGTCACAGATTTAACACCTATATAACCTTTGAAGAAGGAAATTATAATGGAGATACTAAGAAAACCTTAATTTATTTATTTATTTATTTATTTATTTATTTATTTATTTATTTTTTAGAGAGAGAGAGAGAGAGAGAGAGGGCAGAGACATAGGCAGAGGGAGAAGCAGACTCCATGCACCGGGAGCCTGACGTGGGACTCGATCCTGGGTCCCCAGGATCACGCCCTGGGCCAAAGCAGGCGCTGAACCGCTGCGCCACCCAGGGATCCCAGAAAACCTTAATTTAAACAGTATTATCTGTGTCTCTTCCTCTCTCTCCAAAAGAGGATTATACCTTTAAGAATTCTTTCCTTTTGCGTTCTATATACCTGTTCTTTGTAACATATTTTGAGCTGACACAACACCAGTAAGATTAGTGGTAGTCCAAGTCCCTCAAACCTTGACAAGATATATAGAAAAGTCAGGCACTGTCTTTTATTTATTTATTATTATTATTATTATTAAACTTGTTAATTCTTGTTGATTCACATTCAAGAAGGTAACATAAAGGGGGCAGCCTGGGTAGATCAGTGGTTTAGCACCGCCTTCAGCCCAGGGTGTGATGCTGGAGACCCGGGATGGTGACCCGGGATCGAGTCCCACATTGGGCTCCCTGCATGGAGCCTGATTCTCCCTCTGCCTGTGTCTTTCATGAATAAATAAATAAAATCTTTTTCTTAAAAAAAGGTAATATAAAGAACATAAGGAAGATGGGATTGATGGAAGGACTCACAAACTCACAACTGACATAGAGAAGGAAGAGTCACATGTGTTTGAAAAAATATTTTTTATGATTTGTTTGGTCTTCAGTCCCAGTAGAAAGGAAAAATCAGTAGGAAGTCATATGAGCCTTGTCTCTAATAACTCTGAGTTGTAAGTCCTGGGTTCTAGACAACTGGACCTCACTGTCACTTGTCCCCCTTCGAACCTTGCCCATCTCTGTGTTTTTCTTTAAGTCCTCTCTTCCTAGAGGACCCATATCCTATTTACTACAGCTTTCAAGGAGTTGAGTGTCCATTCTACCTCCTAAGAGATGTGTCCCATCACACCTGCTGGAATTGAGCTTTCCTCCCAGGAGCTCTCAGAGCCATTAACTCTAGCCCCCAAACTGTCACATGTTTACCTCCCAAGGAAAAGTCTTTTATTTCTGCATGTGCCATCTTGTATTACTCCCTTCCTTTGAAAATCTCTATTGCTTGAGCAACATTTCCTTATGGGGAAGTGGGGTGCTGGAGAGAGGTCCTGAGCTCCTAAGTGTTGGTGGGCTTGTATACATTTAGTAAGGAAGGGGGAAGGGAATTCCAAGTGAAGGATTCAAGCTCTACCAAGAGCTTTGACCTAAATGTGGGCAGGGCTTGCACAGGGTAAAATGAATATCCAAGACTAATTGTGGAGGGCGGTTCACGGAGGGCACTGTCCTCACTCTTGCTCAGATGACAACGTTACTAACTGATATACACAATCTTATATACAATGTACACAATAAAAAAAATGTACACAATGTCCATAATGGAAACACTTTTAAAAGAAAATATGATGAAATGAAATTACATACAGAATGACAACCACAAACCTATGTCTACAAAATATGAATCTACCCAGCTAGACTCATCCTTTTCTTGACATTTCCTGTTTGCTATTTGCTCATTGATCTTGTTATGTGCTAAAGCAGACTCCAAAGTTTTGTGGAGAAGGGATGGGATATGGAAAGAAAAAAAAATCAATTTGAGGAAAGTTTATTTCTTAACTTTATTGACTTCTGCAAATTTTAGGAAGGTTCCTCTTTTCCCTAATTTAGGACCTGGGTTGAAAATCAGTGATTTGGGTCAATAGTAGAAAGTGATATTATATAGGTAGGGAGAGGTCAGCTTAGTCCAGATCTGGACACATATTTAATAAGTCAAGTATTCACTGCTTCTCCCCTGCCTTAAGTCTCAGCAGAATTTAATGTGCCTGAACACCGAATTCAGATACGCTGCTTTAAAATATATATTTCCCCCATTCTTCCCTGAACCATTTTTTTCTTGCCTAGTTGATTGGTGTAACTGTGTAAGCATTTGGCATTCCAGCTGAATGAGAACGAGATGAAATGGCACTTCTCCCAGCCCTCTTATTTCACAACATAGAAGTAAAACTGGCAATGCAGAGAATGTCATAATTCAGATGTGTCAGTGCTGAGATGTTCGAAAGTGGTTGGGAGCAGAAATATCACAGCCCATTCTGAACCAGAGCTAAGAATAGGGATACTCTATCCTGCTGTCCAGAGTGACATCTACTGGTACCATCAAGTTCAAGGCATAACTGTAAAAACATTTCTCCCCTTTGCCTTCAATGTAAGCAGACAACTGGTTTGCAAAAATAGGCAGGAGACTGCAAAGCCAGCCAATCATAGAAATCTATGTGCGCCCAGAGCTTCAGCAGAGTCCTCGGCCTCTGGAAAGTTAAAAAAGAAAAAAAAAGGCATAGAACAGGTGAAATGGAGAGAAATGGGAATAACATTTTATCTTTTTGAAGAGAGAACATGCTTTCCCAATCCAAAGTGTAGAGTTAGCAACTTCTTAATGTTACCAAGAATGGAGCCAATTTTCCCATTAAAAAGAGGTGACAGGGATCCCTGGGTGGCGCAGTGGTTTGGCGCCTGCCTTTGGCCCAGGGCATGATCCTGGAGACCCGGGATCGAATCCCACATCGGGCTCCCGGTGCATGGAGCCTGCTTCTCCCTCTGCCTGTGTCTCTGCCTCTCTCTCTCTGTGACTATCATAAATAAATAAAAATTAAAAAATAAAAAAAAAAAGAGGTGACAGTGTTCAAATACTTAAACAAATTAGACCAATTCAAGTGCACAACTACATACCAACTTACACAGCAAGAGGCTTGGAGCTGACTGCTAAGCGATCTGTGGCACTGTTTCAACATTGAGTCTACTTTAAAAACAAATAATTAAGCAATTATCCAGAAAATCACCTCTAAATACTTCCTTTTACAGTGATATTAAGTGGTTATAACTCAAGCAATAATAACCACATACATGTCACATATTAGATAGGCTGAGGAAGAATAGAAGTACGGGGTGAGACCTTGCCTCTTAACAAGTGATGGTCTTCTTGCGCTAAATCACACTCAGACACAAACACGTAACCAACAGCAGGCAATGAATGTTCAGAATCAAGTGAGAGGCCCTCTGCTCTCCATTCTTTTTTTTTTTTTAATGATTTTTTAAAAAGATTTTATTTATTCATTCTATAGTCTTTCCTTTCTCAGGTCCCTCCATCCCCCACAAAATCATTAAATATGAATGCTTATTAGTAGATAAGATTTTTTCTTCATCTTATAAATAACGTGTTTTTCCTTTCACAGTCTAACTTCTTCATCCTCCTCCTTGTCTGGTATGAATCTCTCAGCTCATTACAACATGGTTCTGACTCCACCATCCTACTAAAACACACACTCTTGCGAAGGTAGGAAATGACTAAAGCACTCATCCAAAGGACATTTCTCATCTTACTTAAGTCTTCCTTCTTGCCTGCATTTCTGTTTGGTTTTGCTTTCCAGATTGCTAGTACTCTTGATTTCATTTCTTCATTCCTAAATTCTCTTTTTAGTCTTACAAAGCCCCTCAATAAGCATCTGTATGAGAGATCATGTTAGACACTAGGCCCACAAAGGTGAACAAGATACATTCCCTACCACTGATTCCTCTTCCTCAAATCATCTGTTGAATACTTGTGGTCCATGGGTTGTTCCTGTCCCCAGACCCCCTCTTACACAATAGAGTCTCTATGAAAAGAGCTTATCCAGTATCATTGACTACAGCCTCTACCTGAATGACTCTTACATCATGGTCTCCAGGCTTCCCCTCTGTTGATCTCCAATCCTTGTTTCCAACTACCAACTAAGCATCTCTATCTGAGTATCTCAGAGGCATACAAAAGCCAGTATTCTTTGTCTTCCTCCCCAAAACCTGCTATAATGCTTACCTTATAAACTTCAGTTCTTTTTTTATAATCTCTCATATCTAACTGAATAATATGACCCACTAATTCTATTAAAAATGGTTTGGGTGTTAAGGTTTAAGCCAAAAATTTAAATCTAATAGCCTCCAATCAGTTCTCTTTCTTTCCAGTGTCTCATTGTCATAATCATCTTAAAAACTTCCACCAGGATTTCTTTTCAGAAACACAAAATTGATCACAGCATTCTTCCACAGTAACTGTTCCCATCATTCCCTCTTTATAGCACAGAACAAATTTAAAATTCATTGGAAAATTGTTCTACATTCTTCCATCATCTCCCCCCAACTCATCTACCTATCCAGCCTCATCTTTCATTACTCCTTCAGAACTCTCTTAATTGCAAACATGCTGAACTTTTACTGTTCCCCAAATATAAGTGCTTATCCACACATGGATGCCTCTGAATGAGATTTTCTGCACAGCCCTTTTCAGAAGCAGGTCACTAAGGCTATTTGAACAACTCCAACTTCAGTCTAGGAAACTTGGCCTTGAATAAAGTACTAGAGAGGTAGTGCATAGGTAATAAAGTTGAAGCACCAACTTCAAGGTGTGAAAAGCCACCTAGTTCGCTTCTCCAAGTAATTTTTCCAGATGAAGAAAACTCTTAAGAAGTCAGGGTCATAGCAAGCCAATCTGATGCATTAAGCCAGAATAATGAGAGATGGAGAATGTACCATAGAAAAAATATCAACCAGTTCTACTTGTGATTGCCATGTTGAACTGGTCTTTGAGGCCAGACAAAAAATCAAATCTGGTTCTGAAAAGACCTTATGACAGACATTAAATCAAATTTAATAATCTAAAAGAATAAAGCCTCTCTATGCTGTTGCTATATTCTCCATCTCTATTTAAATTAATTTAATAAGTAAGTTCCAAAAAGAGATTAACAATATGATGAGGGCATTTCTCTCTTCTAATAACTCATAAGATGAAAAAAACATTTCACTTAAATGCCTAGGACATTTTTGTGTGAACAGCACAGGTTTAGTGAAATGGACCCATTCATAGTTTGGGGTTCTCCAAGAAATATTACTGGGCACTTACTATGTACCATGCACACCGTTTGTTCTAGGGACTGGACAAGTACTCATTTAATGTTTACAATATTGCTATCAGGTAGATACTATTTTATGACCATTTTACATATGAGAAAACAAGGCACAGAGAAGTTAAATAACTTTTCCAAAATTATAAAAACCCAGGGGCATCTGGGTGGCTCATTTGGTTAAGTACCCAACCCTTGATTCTGGTTCAGGTCATGATCTCAAGGTGGTGAGATCAAGCCTCACATTGGGCTCTGCTGGGGGCAAAGTCTACTTGAGATTCTCTCTGTCTCTCTCTCCCTCTGCCCCCATCCACTAATCTGTGTGCACAGGCGTGGGCAATCTCTCTTAAAAATAAATAAATAAATAAAAAGATTACTAAAAACCTAGACACAGAATAGAAGACTTTGAAGCAAGTGATACAGTTCCAGGGCCTGTACTTTTACCAACTACATTATTTCATTGGTTTTTAATTTTTATAATCAACTTAAAAACCAAGCACAGAGGGACACCTGGGTGGCTCAGCAGTTGAGCATCTGCCTTTCAGCTCAGGGTGTGATCCTGGAGTCCCAGGATTGAGTCCCACATCCGGCTCCCTGCATGGAGCCTGCTTCTCCCTCTGCCTGTGTCTCTGCCCCTCTTTCTGTGTGTCTCTCATGAATAAATAAATAAAATCTTTAAAAATAAATAAATAAAATTTCTAAAAAAAAAAAAAAAACAAGCACAGAAAACACAATTATGGTTACAGGTCAAGAGAACAATGCTATACACACTGATGATGTAAAATTAAGGGAATGCAGGAGAAGGCTAAATGAAAATGAGGTATGTTCTTTCTTCATCCTACATAGAAAAGACCTGCTGTACATATTCCAAAGCTGATTTAATATACGAATGATAGTTAGAAGTGAACCCACCATAAGACTAAGAAAAGTAATGATACAGCTTTTAAAATGAGGATGTAGAGGGAAGAGAAAGGGAGGTGGGAATTTAGTCCTGATTTCTCATCTTCCATAGCAAAAGACTAATACATATTGGAATGAAATTAAGTCATACATACTTAAGCATATAAATTAGAAAATCTCAAACTGAAAGAGTTGAAGCAGTCACCTATGCAGAGTGGAGCTTAGAAAGAGAAAGGGAAGGTAAAGGAAAATTTTATTTTTTTATATGCCCTTACAATTTTCTTTATTGTTTGCATTTTTCTCTTAAGATTCAAAATAATTTGAATGACTCAAATGCTAAATTATTAAGTGGTAAAGCAAGTTATAAAATGATATTCATACATATATATGTAGGCACTTATGGATTCATGTGTGTATATGTGTATGTATATAGATAGAAGATTCCATACACACACAAGACAGAAAAGGTAGATATGTATGATATATGAATACACTGAAAGAGAGATATTACAGTTATTTCTAGGAGGCCATTTTAATTTTCTTCTTTGGCTTTTCTTCATTTATATTTTTCTTATAATCAAATATGGATATTATCTTGTCATTAGAAGTCTTGCTTAACCTTCTAGAACTTCTAATTCTTCAGAAAGCTAGACATATCTTTGATGAGCTCCAAAATGCCAAGATCTCTTCAGGTTAAAGGAAAATTACATTCATGTGAGAGTTTTACTACTATGTAATATTTAGATATCATTCTAGCTCTATACACTTCAGATCTTCAGGAGAAGTCAACTTTTAACATTCAACCATCTTATTAAAATATAAAGCTCATCTGGCTTTAACGCAGGCTTTCAATGCTGCTAACAAGAAAGTCCTTTCCGAAGGTGGTCATGCTAGGTCACCCAAGATGGGTCACATGATCTATCTGAGCTACGTGGTGAACATCTATCATGAAGCTCGAAAACGAAATAATTCAAACAGTAGACTCTTAAGAAAATCCAGTGACACAATGTTGAATTTCCAAAGAGATATGATGGATTTTATAGTAGCTAAAGAGCTTGATACATCATTCAGTGCAATCCTTTCCCTTTAGGCAGATAAAATGCCATTATTAACATATTACAAATAAATCAACTGAGACCTAGCAAGGATTAGTGACTTCTGCAGGTCAGATGGCTAATGGGTGAGATGTCTGCTTTGCCATGAGAGACCCGCTCCTGCCATAACACACTGTGTCACCGAGTAATGGTGAAAGAGACGTGCTGGGGTCATGAACTTAGAGATGGGGTTTTTTTGGCTGGCTTGGTCTGGGACAGTGTTAACAACATGGCCCATGCATGATTCATCCTCGCTTGGATTTCCAGCAATTTCTTCCGAAACATCAGAGTCCCCAGTTCTAGTTGCAACCTGTCAAATGTTTTCTCCCCAGGTGGCCCTCTATAGTTAGGATCACTCCCTTCTATTAAAGACCAGTGGCATCCCTGATTCAGAACCTCTCACACCAAGAAAGCCTGTACTCTCCATACCCTCTCTGAAAGTCCTTTCCTCATGTTGGTATACCAGCTTACCCTCCTGAATATGTACTCTCATTTTCTCAGTTGTTAAGTCTTATCATTCCGGTTGCTTGCCAGTCTCAAGCAGTTCTCAGTTCTTTCACGAAACAGTAAAGGAGACAGCTAGTCACTCCTTTTAATTTAATAACTAGGGATCCCTGGGTGGCGCAGCGGTTTGGCCCCTGCCTTTGGCCCAGGGCGCGATCCTGGAGACCCAGGATCGAATCCCACGTCGGGCTCCCGGTGCATGGAGCCTGCTTCTCCCTCTGCCTGTGTCTCTGCCTCTCTCTCTCTCTCTCTCTCTCTCTGTGTGTGACTATCATAAATAAATAAAAGTTAAAAAAAAAATAAAATTAAAAAAAATAATAATAATTTAATAACTAAACTTTGTTTTTCCTTCATCCTTTGGTCCTATGTAAACACTTGCATAATCAGTTCATCCATGAATAGTTTCAATCCATGTTCCTTTTGGGATATCAACTTGCATCCCATATACCATGGGATGAACTGTGATATCTGTGTGCAAAAGTACCATTCACCTTCATTCACTCAGTTAATAAATATCTTTTAAATGATTACTATGCATCAGCCCCTTGGCTGGATGTTGAAGATCTGAGAATGAATCAAGTAAAAGATATGTTCATTAACCTTAAGCATCTCACAGTCTGGGGCAAGGAGAGTGTGAGTGTGGAGCTGTCAGGTCCATGTGCACAGAGTCACCCTCCCGTGCACTGAGTGCAGCAGCACTGTGATCACCGTGTATGTGTAAAGGGCTCCGGCAATGGAGAAGAAAGCTGTATTCATTCCCTGATGACATCTGAGCCAGGTTTCAAAGGATTAATACAAAATCACCAGGATAAAGGGCAAGGGCCTTCTAAAGAGAAGGAACGTAAGTTTAAGATAAGAAAAGCCGACAGAGAAGAAGTATTATTGTGATTATAATTACTATTTAATTCACTTTGCAAAATCTGCCTGTGATGGGTATTACCAGGCAGGAGAGAGATGCTGCTGCCTGCAGTGGAGGCACAGCCTAGAGTGGAGGCTGAGTCGAGCTGGCTCCCTGTGGGAACTGTCACCCTTGAATAAACCAACACTGCCTGGCTCCCGTGGCATCTTTTCTGGGCACAAAATTTCATTTTAGAAGACATTGAGAAGCCAATCATGAAGAGGCAGAATCGAAAGCTATGTTTCTCTGGAAAAAAAAAAAAAAACACCCCACTTCTCCTGTAGAGGAGATGTTGAGGCTAAGAAAACAAATAAAAGTTGTTCTGAAAGGAGAGGCAATTAAATTTTTGCCAAACATGACAGGAAGCTGAGAACTGAAGCAGACAGAGTAATGTCTATCTTTGGCACACCAGACAGGGAGGAGAAGAGTGTGTCTTTGATGGCAGACTTTATTTTAAAGGTGTTAACTGACATTTTGAAAGGACATAAAAACACAGAGAGGAGAGCACTCTTCAGGCCCCTGCTGTCTGGGCTGCAGAAGCTCCCAACTGCCCCCGGGGTTTTCATTTTCCCAGTCTAAGGCTAACACAAGATAAGGTGCAGGCAAGAAAAGGAGCAAAATAAAACAAGTCCCTATCTTAAAGCAGCCACATGAATCCACACGATGCATTTAAGTTTAAAGTAGAAAGAGAAAGTCATTTCTGGGCTCCTGAAGGAGGCTCACAAAAGGGATCCTTGATGGTCACAGAAGGGCAGAGTTATGTCCATCATCCAAGCAGTCAGCGAAGTGCATGTATGTTTTTATAGAGACCCTTTGCCAGTGGCAGAACAGGAACAAAAGCGTTTTTTTTTTAATTTTATTTTGAGGGTGGGGGGGAGATCACTAGGTGGGGGAGAAGCAGAAGGCAAGGGAGAGAGAAAGAATCTTAAGCAAGCTCCATGTTTATCGCAGAGCCCGATATAGAGCTCAATCTTATGACTGGGATCATGATCTGAGCTAAAATCAAGAGCCAGAGGGATGCTTAGCCAACTGAACCACCCAGCACCCAAAAGCTCATTTTTAAGGCCAGCAGTTACCCAAGTCTCAGAGCAAGCTCCCCTATGGCCTTCCCATAGGCACACAGAATGGAACAGGTTCCTATAGTGAGGAACCCAGGAGCCCCAGTACTGAGGCATCTCAAGCTTCAGCACATTTGCCTCTCTCCTTGCCTCCCTGACCCTTCAGTCCCATACACTGAAGGCAGGACTTACATTTATTGACTCATGATCCTCCTAAACTGTTCTGTCCCATTAAAAAAGTTTAGATTTGAATGTTTCGTGCATCTTCACTGCACTCTTAAATTCTCACGATCTAACTTTCTCCCTCTACCATAGGCTCATATAGACATCTCACTGTATCTTTAAAATAAAAAGGTTGATAACCTCCTCCACTATTATTCTGGTAAGGGGATTGAAAGGTAGAGTCTGGAAATGTGTAATAGCCAAGGCAAGTATGATTCAGAGGAATGGTCTATTCCCACTCATACACGGGCCAACACTCACATAAGCTCAAAGTGAATACAGACTGAGGAGGAGAGGAAATGTAAAGGATAATAACCCAGGTAGCAATTCCATCCTTCTTGGTTTTCTCACACTAGGGTTCCTTACATATTCTTAATAATCCAGCACTTCCACCTCACTCTGACCACAGTTAGTTAGCATTCTCCATCAGCAAATATTTACTGAGTCCCCACCACTCTGTGCAAGATTCTATGTTGAAGGATATTGGAACAAAGACACAGCATCATACTACAACATCGCAGTCCAAGGAAAACATTATAAAGAGTACAAGGGCAGGGTGAGCAGACGGGGTCTGGAGAAAGAGTCCAGTTAGAGAAGATATCAGACAGAGCAAGTCGACCCACATGGGTGAACCCTAAGGTCTCCAGCTCTAGTCAGAGTATCAGAAATAACAGTCTAGCCAGGAGACAACTGATAAATTATTGAGCACTACATCTGAGACTAATGATGGATTATATGTTGGCTAATTGAATTTAAATTTAAAAAAAATAAAATAAAAAAAGAGAAACCATGAAAAAAAAAACAGTCCTAGTGAGGAGAAAGTTATCCTTCAACCCATGATGAAGGCTATCTCCTCTCTAAGCCATCTTAGACTGCTTGCTGTCTGTAAAAACCAAAAACCTAGGGAAATAAATAGACCCACAAAGGAGTTCAAGGCCTCCAGGTAAAGCCTGCTGCTATGAGAGTCAGGGAACAACCCACTACCTACTCCATAACCTTACACAGATGTGCTGTTCTTTAAATGGTCTATTTGCCTAAACCCTAAACTAGCTTACCTTGACCCTGGCAGGTTTCAAGAGGACAGTTGGAAAGGGGACGGGGGAGGAGGATGAAAAGAAAATTAAGTTCTTTATTTCTTTAATGACTAATTACATACAAAAGCTCGAGGAAAACAAAAGTTTCTGCATACATTACAAAAAGCCTTTTCAATTGTTTTCAGAAATCCAATTTAACCATGAAGAAAATCTCTCTAATTTTCTGAGATGATGAAAAAGAAGGCCAGTTTCTTAATTGCCTCATTGCTAAACACATTAGGAAATGGATGGAATTTCGAGATTGAGATTCTGGCCTAATATTATCTTTTGTTTCCACTTGATTTCAAAAAAAAAAAAATAGAAGAACTTGGGAAAATATGGAGCTATTTGTTATGAAGCAGAGTCTAAAAGAAATTACAGCTGAGAGAAACAATGAATCATAAAAGATAACAGTTAAGGAGGAATAGTGAGAAACCCAAGTACCTCGAGATGGTGCTCCAAAACTAAATGGGTATAAAATTAAAATATGCATTTTCAATTTTGTTATTGGGGAATTGCTACAAGCAGCAGGGAGGAAACACTCTTTCCATTATTTTGCAAAGCACACAGAGTAGTTTTCCAGACAATTTCAGCTCTTTACAAAATGCCCAGAAGCAGCAGATCTCTGCAGAAGAGGTCATACACTCATAGGTTTAAGATATAAAGCAGACAGATTCAAGTCAATAGGAACATCAAATTAGTTTGCCGGTTATTGAGTGGAGAAGGCACTGGTGTGCCCTGGTCCCTGAACTACTGCCTCTGCCACACGGCTCAAGTGTGATAGCAATCTAGAGGAAATATCAGTTTGGTCAAAGAAAGAAAAATAAATTTATAAGGATCCAGATTGGCCATCTGTGTGTGTCTTAATTTTTCTGAAGGTTAAAAACAAATATGAAAGAAAGGCTTACTGTTTTGTTTTTGTTTTTAAATATAAGCCAAATCTTCGTATGCTTCTTAGATTTGTAAATTTCTTTTTATTTCCTCAGTTACTAATAGGCCAAAAAGTATCCCTATTTATAAATGAGAAGGAGCATGGAGAATGGAGTGACCAAACGACCCATCTGGGTCCTTCTACTTCTGAAATTATATAGTTTACTGGCACTGATAGCCATTGTTTTAAATGACCTGGCTTTGCAAAATACAAAAACATTAAACATTCAGCATTTCTTTTCAGAGGTACATATTAGGTCCTCCAATGATTGTTGAATGAAGGAATGCTTCTTTGCATTCATTAAAAAAAAAAACAAAGAAAACTTCCAATAAAATAATAAGTTTTTCTAGAAATATATGCATATATAGGAAATATATGTAAATATATAATATTATTTTTGTGTATTTTAAATTCTATCATTTGTTTTATATATATTACCTAACATATTTCTGCAGAGAAAACTTTTACTCCTAAATTGGGCCATTCAGTATGCCACAACTATGGTTCCCACTAAAAAGCAAGGATAAATACATAATTTTTCTTTAACTACCAACTTGCAGAAGGAATGAACTTAATAGTCAGTTCTAATGGTATCGCCTCATTTTTTTTTCTGAAAAAAAAGAACAAAATTTATTATGAAAAATTGGCATATGTTATGGCAGCTAAGAAATCCCAAGATCAGCAGAGTTGGAGGCCCAGGAGAGCCAATGAGATAGTTGCAGTTGGAATATGAGGACCTGAGACTCAGGAAAGCCTGTGATCCAAGTTCTGTCCAAAAGCCAGCAGGCTGGAGACCTAAGAAGGTACCGTGTTTCAATCCAAGTCTGAATGCAGGAAAAGACCAGTGTCTCAACTCAAGGCAGTCAGCTAAAGGTGTTCCCTCTTACTCAGGGGGGTCAGCCTTTTTCTTCTATTTAAGTCTTCATCTGATTAGATGCAGCCCACCCACATGGGGAGCACAATCAGCTTCACTGGTTCTATTGATTAAAATTCAACTCATTTTTTTTTAAACTTTTATTTATTTATGATAGTCACACAGGGAGAGAGAGAGAGAGGCAGAGACATAGGCAGAGGGAGAAGCAGGCTCCGTGCACCGGGAGCCTGACGTGGGATTCGATCCTGGGTCTCCAGGATCACGCCCTGGGCCAAAGGCAGGCGCCAAACCGCTGCGCCACCCAGGGATCCCAATTCAACTCATTTTTTAAAGCTTTCTCCTCTTTTATAACTTCATGGCCTCTTGGATACTGATGTACATCACCTGTTTCAATCAATACGGTCAAGTATTCTTTAAGATGAACAAAAGGTTCCAAATTTGGCCAATGAGAACTTCTTAAATCTTGCCCTCATGACCCTTTGACCCAACCCATTAGTCTTTGTTTCCTTGCTTTTTAGCACAACACGGCATCCTAAAGTTCACCTCGTATTCTTCTTGCCTCCATCCTGCAATCAGTCACTTCTCCAAGGAAACTTGATTCCTTTCTGTGATAAATGGTTTTTATAAAACAAAACTTGGACAGTAACATGATGATTCCTGATAAAGTGCCATTGCTCCCAGGCCCTTACACTGGACAGAAATAGGAAATAAATCCTATCATCATGAATCAACCTGATATTCCTAAAGCAAACTTAACATTAAGATAGCATAATTGCTTTGACTCAATTTCTGTTTTTTCATACACTGAAAATGTCAGTTTAATTATTGGATTACTTTGCAATATATGAAAAGGACACCCAAAAGAACACTATCAATTTTACTATTAATAATATTACTGAATGATGTTTAAGATTTCCTGGCACTTTTTTCCATCTCTAGACTATATGCTACCCAGTTTTGTTTTGTGTTCCTTTAGTATTAAGGACATTTAAATTTTGTTCTGTTGACTGTCTTTTTATCAGTATTTTTGGTAATGCTTGCAAGATCTCTTTTTCTTCAGACAATCCATACTGGTTTACCACTATAATAACTTTTTCACCCTTTTTTCTGTGCTACCACACCCTTCAGTCACTATTTTTCTTAGTGCTTAATCTTTGTCCTCTTAAATATACTGAAGTTTCTGTTACTGCTTTGTTGGCTTTATTTTTTTTGTTTTTGATTCAAGTTTCTATTTAAATTCTAGTTAGTTAATGTATATAAATTCTAGTTAGTTAATGTATAGTGTAATACTAGTGTAATACTTTCAAGAGTAGAATTTAGCGATTCATCACTTACATGTGCCCAGTGCTCATCACAAGTGCCCTCCTTAATGCCCATCACCCATCCAGCCCATGTCCCCTCTTACCTCCCCTCCAGCAACCCTCAGTTTGTTCTTTATAGTTGAGTCTCTTATGGTTTGCCTCCCTCTCTATCCCCCTGCCTTGTGTTCATCCTTTGGTTTCTGACCCCACTGTCCCTCCTCAATAGTATTGGGAACACATAGTCTATCACGTGCCATTATTCTTTCCCTTTTTTGGATTTAAACCACAGTGTTTTAATTATATCATATTTTAATCAGATGGTAGTTTTTCAGGATTGCCATAGACTAGCAAGAGCTATTTTTGATGGTCTTTTTCTTTCCCTGTCCCAAATTCTGGCTGATGTGAATGGGCGAATAGCTACCACATACCATCTTCTGTAGTCTCATCACGAAACACATGAAAATCACTATAGTTGTCCTCCACAGTAAAATTACTTATGTTAAGTTTCCCTTTACTCCTGAATTTTCAGAATTTTACATCTTTGGCCACAGATTAATATAGATAAGCCCCACACCAAATTCTAAGTTAAGAATGATTATTAAATATCTACTGCATGAAAGAAAGTAATAAAGAAGTGGAACATGGAGAAGATTCATCATTACTCCTTCAGTAAGTTCAGTCAAGTAAATCAAGTCACAGACACAACCTGCTTATGCGTGTGTATTCACATACATATGCATACATGTATACACATACATATACATATATGTAAGGATAGAAAGTGTTATGCCATCAAAATGTGCCAAGTACATTGAGAGTTTAAGCAAGAGAGATGATGGCAATTCTGGAAAGCCTTTGTAAAATAATGGCCTGATCAGTCTTAAAGTTACAGAAAGGATTTAAGCATAAGGAGATCAGAAAAGGTGCATTTTAAGAAAATGGAAAGTGTACTTAAAGAAAGGGCTTAGAAACAGGTTCGGAAGCCTAGATGGTTCAGCAGTTGAGCGTCTGACTTCGGTTCAGGGCGTGATTCTGGAATCCCAGGATCAAGTCCCACATTGGGCTTCCTGCGAGGAGCCTGCTTCTCCCTCTGCCTATGTCCCTGCCTCTGTGTGTGTGTCTCTCTCATGGATACATAAATAAATCTTAAAAAATCTTAAAAAATCTTAAAAAAAAAAAAAGAAACAGAAAACCTTATATAAAGTGTGGCAAATAGTAATGGGTTCGTTTCAATGAAACTGAATACATTAACTACTCATAAATAATATTTTTAAGGTGAACTATTTTAGAGTAACAGGATAAAATATTTGTACAAACATCATGAGGCCATTCAGTATTTTGAGTATAAAAGTGATGAGTTTCCCAAAGATTACTCCAAAAGCAGAATGCAAAATTGATTGAATAGGGAGAAGGTAGAGGCAGTAAAACTAGTTAAAAGGCAATTCCAATAGTGTAGACAAGAAAGGATAAAATGTATCTCTGGACATAAACAAAAACAAGAACCACCCAACCTTTTACAAGATTATACCTCTTTTTTATAGAAAAAAATGTTTGATCAGAGGGCTTTATGGAGTATGTGTTATTCAGTCATCTACAAGAAAGGAAATATATTTCTGATTTAGTCATAAAATCTAAGACCATTCCCATGTTCAGTCATCTATGGAATAAATGATGCGCTCTGCACCATAACAAAGCAGTCTGACATACTGTTTTCACATCTAGAAATCTGAATTTAGCATCTGCAATAAAGAAACTAAAAATAAAATCTACTCTAAAACTCGCTTTCCCTCCTTTCCTCTCTTACTTATTCCAGCTAATTGTATCTCTTTCCCCTCTAAAACCAAATTCAACACATTAACATTGCCCTGCAATTATATTTTATCTTATGCAAGGATGGTCACTGACAATCTAAGCTAATCCAGGATTTTGTTAAATAAAAAGTCCAAATAAGGTCACTTAGGTTGAATAGAGTGATTTTATCCTTTTATCAAATCAAATATAAGGGATTCACTTTTGCTAAAATTACCTCTATGGGTCTTTGCCTATAATGTGATGAAGGTCACTGAGTTGATTAAAGAGTTTGTAGCAATAATGGGGTCTTCTGCAGATGCAATCTGAAATGATCAAAAAATTGAGAGCAAAAGTGACTTAAATGGTTCAGTGGAGATAATATACCTGAAAAAATCCATCCTCTGTGCCGAATGATTATTCTTCCAAGCAGAAAGGAGTCTGAGAACAGAGGGACTACATATTCTCCCTCTGAAACTAGGAGTGAATGTGAGAAACAAGTTTAAAAAATAAAGGTAAATGATGACCGGAAAGCACGAGAGAACTCTAAGTATGGAAATCTAAGTCCCTGCAAGATTAAGGAGCTCCATCCATGGAGTATGAGGGAGACATCCACTTGTCTGGAACACAGAGAAAGGGACAAGATGGGCAGGACTCACCTGTCAGCTTACAGGGCCTTACCTTGCTGTTACCTAGTCATATGTGTACATTTTGCCTCTAATTGGTCTGTAAATTTCCTGAGGGCAAAAGTGCTGCATCAGCTCTCTTTGTATCTCTAGCACCATGCATAGGGCAATGTATTCAGGATGCTTAATATAGTGTATATAATTTAACTAGTGGCCTTAGAAGTTTCTTTACCATCTTACGATAACTGAATCCCTTGAGGGCAAAAACTATCTCTTGTTCACCACTGTGTACCTCAGAAACTAATACACAATGGACCCATGATAAGTATTTGTTATGTTCTATTGGCATGCATGCCAGCACAGTTGAGTCTTAAAAATGAATGAAAAGAAAGTGACAATATGCACAGTCAACTAATCCCCATCTCTGTATTGAACTCTTTTTTTAAAAAGATTTATTTATTTATTTATTTATTCATGAGAGAGAGAGAGAAAGGCAGAGACACAGACAGAGGAGAGGCAGGCTCCATCCAGGAAGCCCAATGTGGGACTCGATCCCAGGACTCCAGGATCACACCCTGGGCCAAAGGCAGGTGCCAAACCACTGAGCAACCCAAGGATCCCCTGTATTAAACTCTTGATGGATAGGTAGCACTGTGCTAGCTAAGCCTTCTGAAGAACATTACTGCTAGAAATATCTGCTACTTGGTTTCATACCAGTTAACTAGAGAAGGTACAATTTGCATATTTAAGATGATGCCATATTAAAAACATTCTCTCCCTAGGGTTGGTGATGTAAAAAATATCTCAAAAAGTTAAAATAAATCAATGTCAGTCTCTAAATCATGATTACTTTAAGGGTATTTATATTTTTAAGTATTCTTTTTTTCTCTCTAAAAAGTCAAGTCCTGGGTTAGTAATGGAAGATTAGATAGTTCTAGAAACAATGAGAGAAAGGAAGGGAAAACCAAGTAATTAGGCACCATTCAGACACATGCACGTGCATGCACGGCTGTGTGCACACACACAAAATACAACTCTTCACTCAGACAAGGTAAACAGCCTTCCATGAATCACAGCACAAATGTTCTTCTAATCGCCTGTGATTCTGATCTCACAAAACGCTGACAATTTTTCAGTAGGCCTGGCAGAAAGCAGTCTCTGAAAATGTCCTCTATGACTACACATGGTAGAAAGCATCCCTTTACTGCACTGTGCATGGAAGAGAGAGGAAGCATCTCGTTGCATTAATAAAGGCTTACTTCATACACAATTAACCAGCTCACCAAACCAAAATGCTACGAATCCCAACCCCAGTGTCTACAGAACCATGAAATTAGGTGTACAAAAGACTAAAAATCCAAATCCACAATTACAAAGTCTAGAGTGTGTTATGCAATAAGTGGAAGAACTTCCAGGATGCATCATGCTTGAAATGGGTCATTGCTGACAGGCACATGTACACTTTCATTCCCCCTCAAATGTCTCTTGAGGAGCAGAGCAGACCAGGGTTGAATGATGCACAGAGAATGAAACACCAACTGCAGCCAAATCCCAATCAATAGCTCAGAGCTGTTCTGCTCTTCTGTCTACTTCAAGAGAGGACGGAAAAAACAAAACAAAACAAAACCCTTAGAAGAAAATCTTGTGAAAAGAAATGGGAGGCCCAGAGCTTTCATTATAGAGGTTTTGTGATACTGTCAACATCTTCAAATATTTTCATGGCAAAAATTTCATGCCAAAAACTTTGTTTCAAAAAACAAAAAACATGCTTCAAAAAACATGTTTCAAAAAACATGCCAAAGTTTATCAGTTTTAAAGAACAGGTATAACAGAAAGGAAATGGTTGTTTGGGTATTGTGTCCCAAATTCCCCAGTTACATCTCGTGAGTTAGTTTAAAAATAGTTCTCTAATAACCACCATGGCACTGGTGAAACTGGGAAATGAAATGTTATGAATCAACACTCTTTATGGAAAAAGATATACAGATTTTAGTGCTAGGTCTTCACAGATACTATTTTGGTCCATTCAACTTAGTAAGTATTTTGGGGGCCATTTCATTTCCCCATTAGAGAGCGAGGTGGTTGAGCCACATTGTTTCTAGGGTCACTTCCAACTTTAACACTAATTTCTAGGCCACCAGTTATCTAAGCCAAAGACACACAGGTTCATGTGCAAGCAATACTCAGACCTGGAGCACACCGCCATTGGCTCCAGACCTCCTTAGGAATATCTTACCCTCCCTTTTGTTTCCACCCCTAATGCAGCAAAACACAGAGTAAAGAAAGTACCCACCTGTATTCATAAGGGTGTGTTATTTTTTCACTAGCCCTCACTTTCAAAATCAAATTAATTACCCTCTTCATACCCTAGGTCTTAAAAATCACCTCTTCATCAAGTTTCCCTAGCCCATCAAATTTCCAGTTTGTAAACCAAGTTTTCTATCCCCTTTCTGCCTCAATGTCTTTCTCTTTGGCATTTAGCACTCTGCACTCTATTTATTAATCTGGTTTATCGTCAAGGATAATGAGTTCATCGAGGACAAAGATTTTTTACCCCTTTTTTCCACTGCTGTATCCCCAGTCCCTAAAGTAATGCTTGGCACACAGGAGGTATTCACTAAATATTTGCTAAACTAATTAGCACATGACTCCGTATTTTGCTCCTAAGACAACTGTGAATGAAATTTCCAAGTAATACTGCCTAGATTTCACCCTATCTTCTTTTCCTATTATACATCTTCAGTGTTCTACCTGCTTTACATATTGTAAAAGAACTTTTGAAATTCTGATTTTAAATCTTGGCATCAGGATCCTTCTAATTTGCAACATAATACACATTCCCAAGCATACTAGACATCAGCAAGTATAGTACCTATGAGTCCTTGAAAACCGACCAAAAAACATGAATCAAAGTTAAAAATTCGAAAATGTATAGAAGGTTGAATGTAAACACAGAACTAAGACAAAACAAGTTTCATTATAGAGATGCTTCTATAAGAATCTCAACAGAAGTACAGCTCAGGGAGCCCTAACACCAGCTTGGACAATAGTCAATTAGAAATGTCTCAAGACTATACATATGTTGTAACACTGTGGTTTTCTTTGAAAGATGAAAGGAGTTTAAAGTGTGAGGAAATTGAGGCAGTCAAAGGGCCTCAGAGACGGTTTTAAAATCTCCCCAAGTGAGAGGGAAGCAAGGTTACCTAAGCAAGGATGACCGGGTGGATGGAAGCTGGATACATGTGAGGAAAGTTCATAACAGTAACTGGGAAACTCCCTAGGGATTCAAGGAGATGAATGACAGTGACTTTAAGGCTGTGACAAGAGCTTCCTAAAGCACCAACTCCGAGTTATTTGACTACCCCACACATACAACCTTCAGGGGTTCTTATGTACAATCAGCTCATCTCTCTCACAAACAAGCAGCAAAAATTAAGGAAAATAAATACTTCCATGTCCAGATTGATAGTCCAAGTTCTAAGGATTCTTTTATAATCTACACAGTATAGAACATTCTAGATAGACCCCTATTTTACTTTAATAAAAAATACAGATGAATGCAGACCCACACACCTTACTTCTGCATATAGAGAGAAAATCTACTACATGATAAATGAGATTGTTAAAAAATAAAAAAAATTCCCAGAAAAAGTCCCCAATGTATTATCTCTGATTTGGGCTTAGGGATCAGATATATTATCTTTTTAAAGTCCATCTGGAAAAGTTTCTTTGCTTTGCAAAATTAATGTTTGGATGATAAAAAGTAAGTCAACCAACTAAATTTAGTCCTTTGACAGGAACGAAATGAAAGCAGAGACCCTCATCTTTGGCATTTGTGAAAATGAAGAGATTGCAATCTTAAATTTATAATGTAGACTCTGTAAAGGTCCTACCTATTTTCATGTTTTGTGGATTGACTATATATAGCAATTATTTTTAAGAACAGCAGCAGGAAGTAAAAAGAGGAGAGAAGCAAGGCTCTGCATTCTGAGCAGCCTTTTTAGACAGGAGAAAATCTTACACCGCCCGTGAACATAAAGAGACTCAATGAGAAAGCAGATCACATGATGGAAAGAGCAGAGAGAATTTTAAATGTCAGTACAAATGACAGCAGCCTCCAGGGTCCCAAGAGCATCCAGGGGTAAACAGGACCTCTCTACTTCCCACCCTTCCCTACTTATGTTAATTAACGTGAGTTGATCCACCCTGGAGTGGTAAGGAGATGCTGTGTTGCTTTTCCCATGGCCCTCGAATGGGGCAATCTCAAATAAGAACCCTCTGTCCTTCTCCTAGAACTGCTTTAACAGTCTTAATCCAAGAAAAATGCTTTTTAACTTTCTCATCCCAGTATGCCCAAATCAAGCTGATGGAAGGATAATGCACAAGTGTTTCTAAGCAATGGTTGGGATGGAGAGATGAGGTTCTGGAGTGGTTGGAGAGCTCATAATTGTTTTTTTAAAAAGTCATTATATAGGAGAGACAATATTTTTTGGCAACTCTGATCATAGCCCTTCAGCTGGACAACCACTGCCACGCTCACTTTAGGGACCCCTCAGAAGCCCAAATGTAACAGCTCTGACCTCTTCTATCTCCAGGTAGCCTTCCAGTTACCTGATTCCCACACTCTCCTCCACTCCCCTCATCCCGGCCCTCCAATCTTTCGGCTCTATGCCTCATTCCTGCCTCAGCACTGCCTCATTGTGATGACCCAATCATACCCATTTTTCCAGTTGACTGATTCAGCTCATCCCACTCAACTCTCAGTTTTGTAGACCTTTTGGTTTTCAATATCCTGCTGGATGAATGCAAACTCTTCCCTTCCGCTCAAGGAAGAGGTCTCAGATAAGAGTATCCATCTCCCAAATGATGAAGGGTTTATGTTTATGTAAATATTCTTGTGGTCATCTACAGAACCCCTAGATCATGTCCTCTATCCCACGTACAATTTAACATTTGGTTCACTGAAATACTCTCCAATACCCCTGCTGCCATGATTTTTGGTGATTTTAGTAACCACTACATAACTAACCAATAATGCCTTATTTCCTTATTCCATGAACTTCTCTGCCCCAAATGATCTTATCCTTGACCTAAATCTCGACACCTACTCCCATGGCCAAATCATGGCATCATCACTACCTGGGCCTCTCCACTAACCTCCATTTTAATCATTTCATTTATCCATGCCTCTATACCCGAGCCTTTACTTTTGTACTAGATGCATGTTCCACACTTAATCAGGAACTCTTCCCAGGGTGTTTCCTGAAGCCTTCATTCTTCCTTCTCTTTTACATCATTCCTATCTTTATTCACATGCTGTAATATCTCTCATTCAAAAAGGGAGCTTCTTGGGGGATCCCTGGGTGTCTTAGCGGTTTAGTGCCTGCCATGGACCCAGGGTGTGATCCTGGAGACCCGGGATCGAGTTCCACATCAGGCTCCTTACATGGAGCCTGCTTCTCCCTCTGCCTGTGTGTCTGCCTCTGTGTGTGTGTGTGTGTGTGTGTGTGTGTGTGTGTGTGTCTCATGAATAAATAAATCTTAAAAAAAAAAAAAAAACAGAAAGGAAGTTCTTAACCTCCCAATCCTTACCAGCTTTATAAAAAGGCGACAAAACCTCTCCCCCCATTCCTGTCATACCCTGTTCCATCTCTCCTCCTTCATTTTTTTTATAGTGCTTCCTATACTATGGAAAAAGAAACTATGTATTTGTTCATTATCTGTGCATCCTCACTGGAATCTGAAATTTCACAGTGAGATAATGTGTGTGCTTTGTTGTTTTTATTAAATGTTATTTATTTGTTTGACAGAGAGAGAGATTGCATAATCAAGGGGAGCAGAAGAGAAAGAAGCAGGATCCCCACTGAGCAGGGAGCCTGATGTGGGGCTCGACCCCAGGCCTCTGGGATCATGACGTAAGCCAAAGGCAGATGCTTAACTGACTGAGCCACCCAGGCACCCCAATGTGTATCCTTTGTTCCCTTAAGTATATCTAGTGCCTAGAACATGAATGGCAAGCAATTAACAATTGATGAATGAATGAAATAATTAATGCATAAATTAATTAATCTTTCATGCAAGGCTCAAGGTCTCCTCATGAGTTTCTCCCCAGTAACAACCAATAGGCAGCAAGGCTCTTACCTCTTAAGTCTCCACTTCTACACTATCTTCAGATATCTTGAACCAAGGTCATTTATTATCTTCCTTTTAGCTGCCTCTGTAGCATGTCAGACTCCACAAACAAACCTGTTTTCTGGAGCTCTAATTTTTCTAAGCATCATCCACAAATATTCCCCTTTTAGTTCATCCTTTCCCTGAAACCCAAGTCACATAATGACTGTGCTTCAATCACATTCACATGATAGCATATCTATAAACAGTATCAGAAATCCTGCCCAACCACACTATTCAACAATGGAAAATTAACATCCCAGGTATGGGAGGCAGCAAAGAAAGCACCGGGATCCACAAGCTGCTTGAGGATTACAATATTACCCTCTAGGTCTAGAAGGATAATAACTTTAAGATGGTTTATATACCCATTAACTGTAACATCTAAATGAATCTTCTAATTTCACGTCTTGTATGACAAACCCATATTCTAGATTTCCAGGGCGCTAAGTGGCTGGATGAGTGGAATTGAGAACACTGATATTGTTATTTAGGACTTTAGAGACGACTAACTTGTGCAGGGTAAAAATGTATATAATCTACCTAAACTATGTGGACCTTTTGGCAAAACCTCCTAGAATTAGTATATTATTCAGGTATAAATAGTGGTTAAGGAGTTAATATGAACCCTTAGACATTGCTTTATAATAACTTGTCTCCATGATCAATCAGGCACACGAAGGTAGTTTGTTACTTCATCATGATACAACAAATTATTCGTAACTCATACTACTCTTTACTTAAGTCTCCTGAGAAGTTTAATAAATATCATATTCTCTTTACTAATGGTGTTTATTCAAGCATTTGTATTATACAGTTAATCCCATTTCCATCGATAAGGTCTTCAATTTGAAAGAAGAAAGTGACACTTCAATATATGCGGTGTGATTATTTATACACAGTTTCTATCATACTTACAAGTATTTCTGTGAGAGCAAACAGCAAGAAAAGCCATGCTGGTAGCTTCAAGATGGCAATACTCAGTACTCAGTGTTATATTGAATTTAATGTCAAAGACAAATCATTTGGATACCTGATTAAAACCGTAAATAGAAAGCAACTATCTAGTATTAGAGATAATCCCTTTAATACTATCTCATAGCCTTTGAAATGAAAAGGCAGCTAATAAGAAAAATGCAATCTTGTGAGGATGACTTATCAAAACCAAAACAAACTACTTAACCTCATTTCTGCGCAAAAGCTGTTAACCTCCTAAAACAGTGCTGCTAATTTGCTTAAATTAGAATTGTGTAAATTTGCTAATACTAAAATGTCATTTTGCATCTTCTTCAGACTCAGAAAATTTGAGATTTTATTTGTCACTTTGGCAAGACACCAAATATTATATAATAAATACATTTCTCCTAAATATACAAATGCAAAAAAAAATCATGCTACAGATTCATATACTCCATTGGCACAGGTTCTTGTGGGGCTGATAATGCCTTATTTTTGGACAAGTCTTTAGGATAGGAAATCTTCTCAAAGGTTAAAAATACAAGAACATGGAATAATTCTCAATTGTGTCTTTTTTTTTTTTTTGCTAGAATTTGAGGAATGATATTGACCAAAGGCCACAGTGAAGGAACTTTAAGGATTCGAGTGAACCATACTTAAGAAAGGATAGATCGAAATCAGCACCTTTCTCCATGAAGCCAAATCCAATTATAGTGTTCCCTTCCCCCACCATGTAGTATTGATCACTTACAATTCCAAATATCTGTCTTCTGGTATTTAATGTATAGGATTTAGGACAAACCACTCTACATCCCCCAACAGAAACTTGGGACTCTCCTGTTCCACACTATGGTACATAGGATTCCCAGCTTCTGAAATGTCCTGCACCAAATCCTCAGAGCAAAATCCTAAATTCCTTAAGGGTTTATTTAATTCCTGTTTCTTATGTGACTGTGAAACTATAAAATGTAGAACAATAAATAAATAAAATGATTCTGAAAATACTTTTTTTTGTTTTGAGATATATATATATATATATATTGACTTTCGATTTGCCAACATTTAGTATAACACCAGTACTCATCCTTTTTGTGACCAAACTCCTTTTTTTATGTGTAAAGACTCAGGAGCTCCAGAAAATTTGTGTAACTTGCTCAAGAGGCAGGTAGAAACTAGCTCCCAGGCCCACATCTCCCTAACTCCTAGTCCCTAACACTCTATGATTTCCGCAACTCCAATGTGACCTCCTCTTTTCCTGATCCCCCCTGACCCTGAAAGTCCATTACACTTGTTTGACAATCACCATGTGCTGCCAGTCTACGGCCATACCACCCTGAATGCACCCAATCCCCCCTGATCTAGGAAGCTAAGCAGGGTCAGGCCTGGTTAGTACTTGGATGGGAGACAAGGCACTGCCAGTTGCCTCTCACTCTGTGATCATATGTGTAACCAAGACTTCCACACTGGATCCTAAGATTCTCTCCATAGTATCTAGCACAAATTGGCCTTCAATAACATTTGTTCCAACTTACAACAGCATTTCCAATAATCAATGCTCTTACGGTCTTAAAGATTTGTTGAAGCCATGAACACAACTGAAATTACCGGTCAGCAACCTATAAGATCAAATCCAAAAGGACAAAAAAACGTGGAGCTGGGTCGGTGGGTGAAGAATCAAGTGATGCTCGTCCTCAAGTTCTAAAATGTAGGACTTTTTTTTTTTTAAGATTTTATTTATTCATGAGAGATACACACAGAGAGAGGCAGAGACATAGGCAGAGGAAGAAGCAGGCAGAGGAAGAAGCAGGAGCCCCATAGGGAACTCACTCCCCGGAGGTGGGGATCATGACCTGAGCCAAAGGCAGATGCTCAACTGCTGAGCCACCCAGGCATCTCTTGTGTTTTGTGTGTGTGTGTTTGTGTGTGTGTGTGTGTGTGTGTTTAACTAGTATAGAAGGTCCCTGTGAACAGACTATCTTTTGAGTCAAAAATTTAGGAATCATTATCATTCTTTCTTCGAATTGTCCAGCATTGTTATAAAAATCCACTGTTCAACAGACAACCCTACAATGTTCATGGCATTCACGAATTTCAATGGCAGTAACCACTAAACATTCCCAAGACATGTCTTCAGTGAATATTCATCCTACCTGACCATAGCATATTCTGACTGCAACTAAAAAATTACTAGAGATACTTAAATAGACATACATAGATATAAATCTGTATGAAAATATGAAGGTGAGGGGCACCTGGGTGACTCAGTAGGTCAAGTATCTGCCTTCAGCCCAGATTATGATCCCAGGGTGTTGGGATCAAGTCTCGTATCAGGCTCTCTGCTTAGCAGGAAGTCTGCTTCTCCCTCTCCCTCTGTCCCTTCCTCCCCTCCACTTGTGTTCTCTCTCTCAAATAAATATGAAAGTGAATTATAAGTATAAATATATACTTTATATGTATACTCATTTATATACCTAGGCTACCTTTCTTTGTTCCAAACTCGGGGTCAATAAACTTATTTTGAAAGGAACAGATAGTAAGTATTTTAGGCTTTTTAGGTCATATAGTCTCTCTGGTAACTACACAAAAGTAACCATAGCCAATATGTAAATGAATGGGCATGACTAGGTTCCAATAAAACTTTATAAAAACAGCATACTTGTCCCTGGCCACAGCTTCTTCTTTGTTCTTGTCCATTGTTTTTCTAAATGCAAATAGCACCACACTGGATATAATAAGTTTTGTGAATTACAAAAGGCATTGTCAAAAGTAAAATAGAATAGAGGACAGGAAAATCATAGTATATAGCACATTGCTAGAATTAGCATTATTTTAGTAAACATTTTAGCTTTTCATATGTATAGTTTTGTGTACAGGGTTGTGTCCTGTAATTAATTTCTTCTTATGAGACATGGCCAGCAGAAGAAGCTTAGAAGCCACTCGTCTAGCCACACTGTTCTACTCTGCTCTAGTACTTGTTCTTGGAGAATAAACCCTTTGGGTTCAGTCAGTGACTTAAGCAAGAAGTTTTAAGTTCATGAGTTAACATCTGTAAATATCGTCCTCATTACACTGTTCCGTGCACAGAACCTAGATGCTATGGAGCTTCCAACAGAATAAACATCAGAGTTACAAGATCAAATCCAAAAGGAAAAAAAAAAAAAAAGTGGAGCTGGGTCGGTGGGTGAAGAATCAAGTGATGCTCTGCTCCATGGCAGAGAGAACATGGGCTGTATTTCAGGCAGTCGTCACAATTTTGGGGGAAGTTCCTGATTTCTGGTGTGCTGATGTTGAAGAATTTGAATGAGTCTGGCCCTTCAATTTCCCCATTCTCAGAGTCAGGTGGTAGAACAAAGATATCTGAGGTATCTCACATCTGTTCTTTTACTTCTTGCATGGCTGTCGCTGCCATCCCTATCTGGCCATACTCTGATCCCAAGACACAGAGGATCTTGACACCAAAGTAACAGATGCCACCCTTGCTGCCCCAGCTACCACATGTGCCTAGGATGACTTCAAACACACAAAGCCATGGAGCAAGGAGAATAATTAAGACCCCGTATGGCAAGTGGACAAATATCCCTACTCTTGCCTCTGCTGCTCGCTGTCAGTCAAAAACATCTCAGGGAACCTTCTACCAGAGTACTTCCCTACTCCTCTGCCAGAAACTTGAAACTCTCCTGGTTACATTCCTGTCTATTTCCACCTCCAACTCTGCCACCCAAAGTTTCAGGAATCTCTGAAAGGAGGTTCCCAGGTGTAGGCAGACCCATCCCATCCTCCCTGTGCACTAAGCCAAGGCTATTTTCTCATGAATTAACTTTCCCTCATTTCCAAACACATCAGATCTGTCCCCCTTTTTTGAACAACTTACATCTGGTAAGTTTTGCAGCCTTTATTTTACAGTGCTAGGACAAAGCTTTCATCATACTACTATTTATTATTTACTAAGGTTCTTAGTCTTCTGGTCTTGCTTAAAATTCCTTTTTTTTTTAAGAGAGAGGAAGGAGGTACAGAGGGTGAGAAAGAGAGAGAGAGACAATCTCAGGCAGGCTCCATGCCCAGAGCTAAGCCCAACACAGGGCTCCATTTCACAACCCTGAGATCGTGACCTGAGCTGAAATCAAGAATCAGATGCTTAACCAACTGAGCCACTCAGGCATCCCTCTTAAAATTCCTTTTTAAAAATAAACTTATTTTAAAATAGGCTTTGATTTACAGAAGAATTGTAAAGATGGTCCAGAGGGTTCCCATACATCCTACACTCAATTTTCCCTATTATGAACAGCTTACATTAGTAGGACACATTTGCCCCAGTGAATGAGCCAGGACTGATACATTAGTATTAACTCAAATCCATGCATTGCTCATATTTCTTCCACTTAAAATTCTCTTAAGGTAAGAAACTCCATCAAAGGTATGGCTAAGGAGCTTTGGCTTTTATCGGGAAGAGCTTTTCTGCAAGGTGCATGTCAATGGCCTTGCTTCCTCCTCTAGCAATGACCACATGGTATAACAGCCTTGCCTCTATCCCACATCTTGAGACTTTGGTTCTTCATAAGTATCCCCTGACACTCTAAGCAATTCCAGAGGTATATTCTGCACCTCTGTTTGGCATTCAAGCTAGAAACCAGTTCTCTGATTTCACGGAAAAATGCAAGGATACTTCCAGGTTTACAGTCCAACCAATCACATCAAGCTCCAAATCAGTCGGTTATGCCAATACTGAAGACAAATGTATATAGAGTCACCATTACCACCATCCTCTTCAAACAGCATTTGTTATATAACTACCTGCTTCTAATATAACATAAAACAATTCACCACCATGGATGCTATCCTCTTGGAAATTACAACCCAAGACAGGTAAACCATAAAAAGCACTCAAGGAACATAAAAGAGTGTGTAAGCCAATACGCAATAGTTGAATAAGATTCATACTAGGTAGGTGAATGTTTTATGATTTGTTTGCCCCTGCATACTACAATTCCCCAAGGAGAAAAACCAAAAGACAATGTATTTCTTAAATAGATAGCCACGAAGCTTTATTCCACAACTTGTAATCAGAAACTAAAATCTCTCCAATTCACTGCTGTCTGATATGAATTATAGAGATGAGCTAGGCAAATTCAAGGTTTCTACATAGATAATTACTTCATTAGTCCTGAAACCACCCAAAGGTCCTAGTGGTACAAATGGGCAGAAAGAAACACTCTTGGAAATGTGCCAGCAGATACCAAATGAGTTTCCCCACATGGATAAATGGGCAATAGATCCATTTTCAAAGCTTTACTAAAACTACTTCTTATTTATGATCTGCTTATTTTTCCTCACATTGTGCTAAGCATCTAGGCCATGTGCAAAGCGTTAAAGACAGCTGGCCTTACCTCCAGTTGAGGCACAACAGTAATTATTATTTTTAGATGGAAACTCCGAGCCCATAGGCAGACTCAAAGATGATGGAAAACGCCACACTGGTATCTCTCATAAATCAGAACTCTTTGGATATGTTTTATGAATAGAAGCCTTTATTGCTGTTTAGGGTAACATTAAGCCAGTAATATGAAAATACTCCAAGAACTTGGCAGATTCTGAATCATAACATCGGAATGGCTTATAGGCAAGCAGATTTGGGAGAAAGAAGAACAGAACCAGGGCAATATCTCCAACTCCTTTAAGAGCAGCCCTCCCCTTAACTATGTTTATATTCTCCGAAAGCATGTTATTAATGCTGCCTTTAAATGATCATCAGCCAGCCACATCTGTCATAACTCAGGCTGTCCTGCCAACCATTATCTGGAGCAGACAGTCTAGACACAGCTAGTAAATCATGGCTTCTGACACGTCCCCATAGAAGTGTTTTCTTTGCAATTAATTTTCCCTTAATTTCTGACCAGCATTTATGGTAGAATCTGGCATATATTAATGGTCCTCTATTCACCCATAACTTCATTAATAATAGGGAGAAGTTAGGAGATAGAATTTCTTTCATCTCCAAAATGAGAACTGTTTTCACTTAAAAAAAAAAACAAAAAACAAAAATACAATGTTCATTTGGGTAGGTGGCAAATGTGGGGGGCAAACAGAGATACAAGGTACCTGACAAATATATAAGGTGTTCAGGGTACCAAAAGGTGCAAAGTATATTTTTGGACAAAGCTGGACATCACTGAAAGACATTGATGAAGACAATTTAAAAATAGAGGGAAGTGGGAATCCCTGGGTGGCTTAGCGGTTTGGTGCCCGCCTTTGGCCCAGGGCGTGATCCTTGAGACCCGGGATGGAGTCCCACATCGGGCTCCCTGCATGGAGCCTGCTTCTTCCTCTGCCTGTGTCTCTGCCTCTCTCTCTCTCAATCCGTGTCTCTCATGAATAAATAAATAAAATCTTTAAAAAAAAATAAAGTATCATCTTCATGGGTAGGAAAGTTCACTATTACAAAACTATCAATTCTCTCTAAATTATCAGAGCAATAGAATCAATGTAATTGCAGTAAAATATCAACACATTTTAATTAACTTTCACAAGCTACTTTTAAATTTTATTTGGGGAAAAAAAGGCCAGAAATAGACAAAATATTATTGAAGATGATCAAAGTAGAGAGATGTGCTCACACAATGTCAAGATCTATTGTAAAACAATAGTAATTAGGACATGTTTTTGGTCTAATGACAGACCAAAAGCAGAAGAGAGATTCTGTTTTTAATGGACATAAATAGTATGATGTTGCATGTAACATTGAACAAATCTTATTTTTGTTAAGCATTTATAGTTTTTATATTTGCCAATGTTGATGCATTATACAGACCTAGTAATTTTATCTATGTAGTGTTCCATGATGTGAATAGATCTTAATATTTCTAATCCTCTAAGTTTATTTAGGTTAGTTTTCAGTTTTCCACTCATATAATAGTGTAGTAATAAACATTCTTGTTCTTTGTGCACCTGCATGAAAGCATATTTAGGATAATGTGGTTTGTACATAAGATATGGCCATCTTCAAAGTTATATACCACCAAGTTGTTTTACAAAGGAATTATACTACTTTACTATAATTTCCTCCCATCAAAGTCCTTCACTGATAGGGTGTTTTCAAAATTTTCATTTTTCCCCATTTGATAGAGTGAACTTATATTTTTGCTTTTATTTAATTTACTTGGTTATAATTGTGCCTGAATATATTCATTAGTCATTCAGGTTTCCTCTTTAATGCATTACCTATTGATATCTTTTACCTTTTTTTTTCTATTTTGTCCTGATTAGATATTTTTATCTCCCTGTTTATTTTCTTTTATTATACAATACTCATACATACCAAAAAAATTTATTATTTAATAATAAATTTATTTTTATTAGTGTTCAATTTGCCAACATACAGAATAACATCCAGTGCTCATCCCGTCAAGTGCCCCCCTCAGTGCCCGTCACCCTTTCACCCCCACCTCCCCTTCCTCATACCAAAAAATTTTAATAATAAAATACACAGCATATACACATCATATATCTACTGTCCACATTATCAGAATTCTTTAGTAAATGTTTTACTTTTTCATAAATAAAATCATTGCCTTCTTCATCCCATATTGGAACTAGGCTGCGTATTTAAACTTTACAAAAATTTTACCGTTCCACAGGTATCACTTCACAGGTTTTCTTCTGTTTTTTTTTTTTTTTAAGTCCACATTATGTCCTATACTGACAAGTGGAACACAAATTCATTCATTTTGATTTTATAATACTCTATTTTGTGAATATGCTATAATTTGTTAATTTTCCTCTAAAGGATATTTAGACTGTTGTCAGTTTTTCACCATTGTAAGCAACTTAGCACTGAACCCACCTGTTTGTATTTCCTGGCACGCTTCTACCATTGGCACAGGCAATCTTCTGGTTTGGTAGGTATTGCCAAAGTTCTCTCCAAAGTCGGTTTTATTTCCATCCCCTTCAGCAGTGGATGAGATCCTTATTTCTCCATGCCCTCAGTGGTTGTACTTCATGTTCATACAGATAGGTGTGTATCAGCGTCATCACGTGTATTTCTGCAATTCTAGTAGTATAAAGTTGTACTTCGTGCTTTGATTTGCAGCTCCTGCTCACTACTTCAGTTGCACATCACTGCTAATCTCTGGACACCACTTAGATGTCCTTTTCTGTGAATCATCTATCCCACCTTTTCCACTTTTGTCCAGTGGGTTTTACTGAACCTTCGATGTTCTTGGCCACTAATTCTCGGACAGTCATGTGTACCAAATACCTTCTTCCACACTGATTTTTATTTTAACATTATTTGTGTATTACTGTGAACGAGGTTTAAATTTTAAGTTAGTGAAATTTGGCTATTTCTTTTGTGGTTTGTGCTTTTTTTGTGTGTGCATTGTTTTAAAGGTTTCTCTCTCTCTCTCCTCTGAGATTATAAAATATTCTCCCATTTACCTTTTCTTTATTCTATATGTTGCTGTTTGATATTTTGCAGTTCTGCCAGGAATAGATTTTTGTGTATGATATGAGACAGGGATCTACTTTTACCCTTTCTTCCCTATTTAGATAGCCACCTATGCCTACTCCATTTACTAAATAGATCATCTCCGCTGATGGATGACATGCTTGTCATACATCGAGTTTTCCTATGTGTGGGTGTGTTCTCTAAGTTTCCTTTTCTGTTCTGCTGGGGACTGAGGAAACCTCACATATTCTTCTGCCCCAGAGTTCAAAACCATTCAAGAGATATCCATATGTAAGGTAGGTGGAGACAAAAATATCACGTTACTTGACAAAGGCTGCTCAGTGCTTTGGAGTCCCTCTTTATGTTATTATTTGTTTGGATTATACATTTAAGAATTTCTTTTATTTTTTCCAGAATTTGTTAGTGTTCTGGGTGGGATCAAGGTGTCTATCAGCTCAGGCTACCAGAATGATACAACCTGAAGTCAACATGAGCTAACTTGACAGTATTTGTTACTTGAAATATTTGTTCTGAATACTGATACATTTGCATTATTTCTACCATCTTATTTTGTGGTTTCTGCTTACCATTTATTTCACGGCTTCTTTTGTTCTCTTCATCCTGCCTTTGATTAGACTGCTAAAAAATTGTTTTTCTTGTTATATCGTTGCTGAAAAGCTAAAGACTGGAATTTTTCCTTAAGGCTCTCTTAATGTGTTAAGATAGACTTAGAAAAAATCACAGATGAGAGTAATAAGTTCTTCAACATCATATACTCCTACTGAAAATATGTTTTAATTGCCCTTGAACTTTATAACTTACCTTGCTACAGTCTTGAAATTTAGTTTTACCTTATTTGTACATGTGAGGAAGCACCATCGATGGTTAAATTTTATGACTTTTTTGTTTCTGTTCATTATATTTATAATTCATGCCTTTCCTCTGTGTTTACTCCTCTTCCTGATAAAGTATATCTATTTCCTTTATAAAACATTGTGGATAGTAAGTTCTCCTAGTCTTTGTCTAATTTTTTTTTTCATTTTGCCCTTATTCTTTAAAAAGTATTTGGCTAGGTATGAAATTCTAGGCTGGCTGTTATTTTTCCTTAGCTCCTTGAAGAGTATTCTGGGAGTATTTCCTGGTGATGAATAGATTCTGAGACCAAAGGACAGGAAACAACAGAGTTGCCTCCAAGCAGGAAATGGAGATTTGCTAGCATCTGAATTGTAGTCCTTTCCAGAAAGCTTGTTACTTTCAGCCAGGGGATGCTTGCTGGGCTGCAACCACACGCATCCCTCCCTCTCCCACACCAACAAGCACATAACCATTTCTCTGAGCCAACCTCTGAGATAATTATTTCCTAGTCTGACAATCACCTGACAATCTTATAATAATTGCAATACAACCAAAATCAATAGGAAAAATTAATTTTTAAAACCTTATTGAAGACTTTTGATTACATGAGAGTCTGGTAGATGGAGTTCATAGAACCTTGGTCTTAACAAAAAACATGAATAAATGCTAGAAAAAATTAATAGATACTTAAATACATGCCCTAAACTAGTAATAACATAAAGAGGGACCCTGCAGCATTAAGCAGGATTAGCAAGGTGGTTCAAGAGAGCGGATTGTATGAGGTCAGTTCAGCCGGGGCCCTTTTCTCCTCAGGTTATCCAAGGCCTGCATGCATACTTCCATGTCACCACAGATTTGGACATCTTCTCGGGCCAGGCTGCCCCAGAGCCCAGCTCTATGCCTCTCAGCTTGCCCAGCTCTATGCCTCTCAGCCTGGGTGACTGATCAGGGCTAACTTCCAGGCTATTCTCTGTTGCTCTAGCCATGGACACAGCAGGCACGGATACTGCCACCTTCCCCTGCAACTATTCAAAAAAGAAAAAAATGAAACCTAGGTTTGTCTTCCTCTCAGAGGCACAATATAGAAAAAGATATTTATCTCAGAAAACATAAAAGAAGTTGAATTACTTTGTCAGGATTTTTATTTCAAAACTGCCAGATTGATTCTTTATACATGCCTACATCTAGACATAACTTTTAGCAATCTTATTTGGAAAGAAATGATATTTAGAGAGGGAAAAAGAAAAAACCACTCTGCCTCTGAAATTGGTACAGGAATGAAGTTGTACTTCATTTTAACCCCACTACTCTTGCAACTCACTGATTTCCAGCTCAAAAATTCTGTGCATATTTGGTTAGAATTCTTTCAGTTGCGAGTGACAGAAAACCCAATTCAAACTGGCAGAAATGAAAAGCGAAACTTCTTGGAATAAATAACTGAAAAATCTAGGTCTTTTTATCAGAGGTTCAAAAAGTCACTGAAACTTGGCCCCTCCCCCTCGTTCTTACTCTTCTCCATGTTAACTTCATTCCCAAGGTCCTTATAATAACAAAATAGCTATTCTCATATATCCATTCCTGAGCCAACTGCTGTGGCTATAGGAATATAATGCTTTGATTGGGCAAATCTAGGCCACATACTTGCTACCCTAAAAGAGGAATAGGTGACAGAGAGATTCCCAGAGGAAAAAATGGGGTGCTTTTATCCAGAAAAAGGTGAGTTGATGCTGGGTGACCAGAACAATAGATGTTCACTGTAACCCTCATTTAAATTAAACAATAATAGAAATTAACATAATAAATAAATACAAACTCAGGGATACTCAAATCATTTTCTATTCTAAGGGTTAACTTGCATTAAAGATAAAAGAAAAACCTATATTGGCAGCTTTCTAGATGGTCCCCATTCATTTTCATCAAATGAAGAAGACAAAGGAATGCAATCTCACAGGCCTTATGAACAATTTGTGGCTGATGTTGTTTTAGGGAATATGAAGAGAGGAGGCGTTAAAAATCGAATACACAAATTTAGCTTAATCCCAGAATTCTGGTCTTGAGAAACAAAAATTGGGTGAGCCAATATCAAACGTGATATTCCCTCTCTGGTGTTTGTTGTTTTTATTTTTTACATTAAAAATTTACGAGTGGTTCCTAAGAGAGCTAAAGTAATTAGAGATGAAAAATCTTTAATTCTCAATGATTCATACTCCCTCCCATCTCTGTAGGATTTCATAGGAAACTGCTTTGACATATCATCAGCTGTAAATTACTTTAATGACTCCTCTACCACATTTAACTCCTACCTCTGAAAGTGATTTAGCTCCTTAATTTGTGCAACACCTGAACACATAAACATCAATACCATTCAGCCATCTAGAAGAATGTCATTTGCTATAGTGCTTAAAAGCAAATTAAATTTGTCTCCAAAAAATATTAGTCATTTTAACATTCATCTCCATGAAATCAAATAGTTTCAATTAGATTAATAGCACTGAATTCTTTGCAGACATTTTAATAGATAAGAATTTTATTAAACGTGAAAAAGGTATTGCTAAAATAATCGTATTTCAAGTACACTGATTCCTAATATATCTGAAAATTAAGGCTAACACTTGCTGAGTGCCCTGGTGTGCAGAGAGTATTATATTCTCTAAAAGCATTTGAATGCATTGACAATGTGAATTGATTTTGAAAACATTAACTGATAAGGATTTTATTTTACATTCTAAGTCTATTCAAAATGAATGTGCTCCTCAAAGTAACAAGGAAACTGTCATTTGCCATACTGGATATATTACTGTGTCGATTCAAATTTCAAGTATCATAGGTTCATGACCTTGGAGAGTTTAGGCTAAATTTAAAAGAAAAAACATCACAGGCAAATATACCTTAATAGAAATGACAGCACATATTTGTGAAGAGATCAAGCATTATTATGAATCATGCTGCCAGTTAGTATCACCATATTGTTACTTCTATACCCTGATTCTTTTGGTATCTCACCGAAGATTCAGGAAGTTAGGAAAAAAAAAAATTTTTGGCTTAAAACTATCTCACATTTACATAATGGTAAGATACATACAAGCAAACAAGCACACATGCTCACATATATATTCCATAAGCTTGTTGCTCTAAAGTGGTGTGGCAGACTGAGATAGTATTATTCTAAGTAGAAAGTAAGAAATAGCATTTAGTACCAAATTACATATGAAACAACACTGTGTATAAAATAAAGAATGTTCAATAAAAGGTAGTAATAGAAGGTAGAACTCTTTTGGAATTTTGCTATGAAATAAATCTCAAGATGAAAAATAGAAAACTATAGTCTTAACATAAATAAAAAGAGTAAATTAGAATATATTTCCAATTAAAAATCTATATTTATTGGAGAAATTATGGAGTTAATAAACCCACATTGGGAGACTAGCTAGTTGGAAATAAAGAGGCCTAAAAGTGACAATTATTCCTCAGACATCAAGTATTCTTTGACGTCAAGAACAAAGATTTTAAAAGGTAAATTTTGAAAGACAATATATGAAGGACAACAATATGAGCAATTTTTTCTCCGTAACCTTAATCCTACCCACCCACCCCTACCAGAAGCACTCATGCTTTTACAGGCCATCTGTGTTCCTTTGAATATCCTTCTCACTCCTACCCTCTTAGCTCAGATACCACATTTTCTATATTATCTTTCCAGAAACTTTCTAGCCATTTTTCTGAGTTTCTCTCCTCTGTGCTCCCAAGCAACTTTGTTCATGCTATGTTTTTAATAATAAAGAAATTAATAACAATTAACATTTATCAGGATTTATGGTCATTCTACTTAATCTTTTACATACTGACAACAATGCTGAGAGATGATACGATTTGGTTTAAAAATAAATTATATGCTACCTCTGGTGGTGCCATGATCAGCCATGGTCACCAAGCTAACATATAATGGCACCAAGTTTGCACCTGAAGATCTCACATTAGATTTCTCCCTATTACACAGCTTCCAGTGACAATACTGATCCTGAGCATGTTTGGTCTGTCTCCTAGACTGAAAGCGGGCTTTCGAAGAGGATCACTTCTCATTCATATTTTCAGAGATCAACAAAGACCCTAGCCCCATGTCGACACTCATATGTCACTGAATGAGTGAAATAATAAATCATTTACTAAACCACTTATTAAATAAAATTTTTTGATAAAAATAAGATAAAGCTTATTAAGCTCTATACCAACACTAGATGGCCTGGCATCCTGTGCTCTTTTCACTATATTGTGTGTTCTGTGTGTGCATGTGTATTTTTTTAAAAAATTGAAATTTATCCAATTCACCATCAAATTAATTTTATCAGTTTTTCTTAGTCCTCCAACTTTTATCTGTAAGCCTCTTTTTTAAATGGCTTCTATTCAATTTTTTCAAAAGATTTGCCTTTTAATGGGAAGTCTGCATTTCATCATAAAGATGAAACACAATGTGCTCGACTTATTCTGCTTCCTAGAAAGTTCTTTTTCATCATGAATACTTAGTCAGTAAAAAAGACAGATTCCAAAAGAAAATATATTTCAGGCATGAGAGATCAGAGCTCTACTAGACTGAAAGGAATAAAAAAAATGAAACTTTCTTTTCCAGTGTACTGAAAGACATAATTTGCAAATGCTCCATTATCACTGAACTTCTGTTCCGGAGTCCAGGAGAGCAGAACAAGCAAAGAACTTGCATATCAGAAAAATAAAAAAAATCAGCCAACTCTGAGTTTAAGTGAAAGCTCAGACCATGAGGCATTCCACACAGTCTTGATTATTTGGGCAACATGACTTATTACTCCAGTAATATTTTGTGTGTCTGATAGCAAACCATTTCGAATACATCCCTTTCAGAATTGCATTTTCAAAACCCCAGCATTTTCAAAACATCAGTAGTATTAATAGTTCCATCACAAAGTCTGTGCGTAAATACTGCTGAGAACATCCATGACAGTGATTCTTGGCAGTGCGGGAACCCAAACCCTTGTAAGCAACTGAGCAATGGATGCCCTTCCTTAAAAAAAAAACACATGTACATACATGGATTAATACCCCAGGTTTGCATGACATCTCAGGGGAGGTACACATATACTGAAGTCCACTCATGGGCTATGCCAGCTTCATGGTTCTTTTAAATACTCATGCTATGAGGAAAAAGTTAAGACTTCCTCCCCTGTTCCTTTCAAAGAAGGGACCACTTTGAAAGACAAGGACACAACAGAGGCCTCAGGAAGACACACAAACCCCATGTCATTAAGTGGTAGAACTTTTAACAGAAAAAGAAAATAGTTATCCGTAGACTCAGATTTGGGAAAATATTTACTTCTCTCTCTTGAAATTTCTTCTGCAAGACTTGGTCCTTTAACAAACGTAAACTGGGTTCCTCCTCTAGGCCTCCATCTCCTGCTGCCCCTCAAGACCTATGCATAGGGAGAGAAATGGTAGGGCCAGACTGCAATCTGAATGACAGGGTCCTTGTGACCATCACATGGGCCAGGGCATCTTGCCGGGAAGAGCAACCAGAAAGGCTGAATCCCACTTCTTTATGCACAATAGAATGTACATGCACTTAGGCAGTCATCGTGCATCAATTCCAATGTATCTAGTACAGAAGCAGACCTGAAATTCCCTCAGTTAGAACATATCCTGACCAAATCAATGATGACAGTAATGAGCTTGGCAAATTTTCAACTCCAAACGTTACACTTCCAGATTGTGTTTATTCATAAATGATGGAATCCCTGGAGTTATTTAATACCTATCTGGTCAGCATTCGTGAGGAAATATATTCTATATTGTTGTGGGTATTCTGGAATAATGATATTTCTTTAAATATTTTTTTGAAAGATACCCAACTCAGGGAGCAACAAAAATTAAAGGTGGCTCATTAGGTTTGCATAATGATTAAAGTTAAAATTACCTAATTGGGAATTATGTGTATGTTATTTAGGAGTACTTCCTTCTTTTAAGATAATAAATGAATGTTTAGTATGCACACGGCAGAACCATAGAACACTCCTTTCATTGGGGAGAAATGAGATAGTCCACAGAGGCAGCCTTGGAAAGACTAATCAGGTTTCCCAGTTGCTCATTTGCCTTGGCTCATGTAGAAATTAATGTTAGGAAAATCTGAAAGGTGCAGCACAGCTGGAATCTGGCAGTTTAATTGCTCTGCACAAGAGACCAGTGATCCTGCAGGGTGTTGGGTGTGCCTATCTGTGCTCTAAAGCAAAGGGCAAAGCCCTTGCAAAGCTCCATGCCCTTGACTGCTGGTTGATTTTCAACTGAGAGAACTGTGACTAAGGGAGAAGGGTGTGGATTATGCTGAATAGAAATCTATTTTTAGACTTTTTCATTTGCCTCTCTTTAGATTCATTACAATTTTAACTCATATACCAGAACATTGTTTCCAAGAAAGCCCTGATTAATGTCTTCCATGGACAAACAGAACAGAAACAAGGCACATTCCTGATGAAGATTAACTTCACTTTTAACCACTCTCAGGATAAGAGGTAGCCCCTGTTTATACACTGCAGCCCTGTAAAAAATCTGTGCCCCTTTAGACACACTTCAGCAGAAGTGCTATGAAGACAGATTGAACAAATTCAGGCAGATTCAAATAAAAGTGATTTTCTTGGGTCTGCTTCATTTATACAGCATGAATCTGAAACATACTCTGAATATTTTTGCCATGTCATATGATAATGCTGTGTAGTCCGAGATAAAGGGGAACTATTCAGTTTTAGCAGAAGGGTTATTTTAAGTAAAACAAATTTTATTAAATAGTAATAGAAGTGCATAGGCTTGTCCAAATTGTTTTGTGCTGTTTAAAACCTATACTCATTATTACAGAGAATTAATGACCCCCATTTAAGAAATTTCACAGGACCTCTTTATCTTGGGCCATCCTTAATGTATGAAAGCCATTCTCTCCATACATAGAAAATTGATTTGAATTCAACTTACTGCCTACTCTTGTGGGAAAAGAAAAAAAAAAAAAAGCCTAGAACGAAGATGGGAAATAGAGGGGAACTTTGGTAAATCACAGATCCTTTTAGTACTTTCTCATTTTATTAATTTAGAGTAATATCATCTGAGTTTTTAAGATAAAGTAAAATTATGTTTATCATGGTATACAAAAGACAAATTCATGTATTCTGAATTAAAACGTTAGTAAAATATTAAAGAGTTTTCACTCCAATAGAATATTAAAATGGACACTGGGCTCCAGTTGTCTCAAGGGAGTTTACTACTCGACTCTTGTATTTCAAAAAAAGGAGGAAGTGAGACTGATTCTCTGCAGCATCTCCTGGCAAAATTTAAGGCAGAATGTCTGGATCCTGAATAGTGTTCTCTGTTCATTATCCTAAATACTAAAAGAAGAAAATAAAATTTGTGGAGAGAAAAAGCTAACTTTAAGGCAGAAGCAGATTCTGTCTTAATGCTTATTTTACTAGAAGAGATGCGCCTCTCAATCTCCAGAAGAAGGCGGGGGAGAAAAGGGAGCTGACTAGATGATAATTAATAATGACCATTACTTCAAGATTTGTCGGAGGAAATTCTTTCCACACTAAGCATCGGGAGCAATCTCATCTCTTCAATCACCACTCCAAAGATCCTATCAAATGGCTTTCAACATTAGTAGAGAATCTAATTTCCTTCACTGTGTCAGGTGATAAGTATATTTATTAAGGCAGAAAAGAGCAAAGAAATTGAAGTAGAAAGAAAAGTCAGGTATCTTACAATGTTTAAGAAAACCCAACGAATTATTTTCTGATATTTGGGAGAAAAGATTTATATTCATTCTATCTCATCTGTATTTGTTATCTATTTCTGTGCAACAAATTACCATAAAAGTTAGGAAACTAAAATAAGCATTCATTATCCCAAAACTTTCTGATAGTCAAGAATCTAAGTCAAGAAGCTTAGGTGGGGGGTTTTGGCTTAAGTTTTCTCACAAGATTATAATCAAACATTCAGCTATAGTAATCTCAAGTCTCAAATGATGTAAGAGAATGTGCGTCCACCCTCACCTATGTTGTCATTGGCAGGTCTTACGCTCTGAGACTTCAGTTCCTTTCTACATGGGCCTCTGGATAGGGCTACTAACAACTTGGCAGCCTACTTCCTAGAGAGCAAGAGATCCACGAGAAATAGAGTGAGAAAGAGTCAACACCCAAGATGGAAGTTGTGGTCTTTTGTAATCTAATCTCAGAAGTAAATTACCCTCATTTCTGCCCTATGCTGTTTTCCACATAGACCAGCCCTGGTACTACATCAGAAGGGTCCATACAAGGGTAGGACTACCACAGGTGGGGAATGCCGGGGGCCATTCTGGAGGCTGGCCACCACATCATCTAACTCACAAGACCTCTGTAAGAGAACAGTACAAGTGAATCACAAAATGGCTGGAGGCTCAGGTAATGGGATCTGGGCCCAAGGGAAACTAATTGTGAATACACCATCTTTCAACCACGCTTATCTGTCTTGTCTTTAAAGTAAATATGTGTCCTCTCTCCACTTGTGAACTCTGCATAACTGCGTTAGCTAAGCCAGTTAAGTCTTTTCCAATTCCCAGTTCAAATTCACCAAACATGCAGAGTGAAAAAGACAAGACACAGTTTAAGCACTTGCCTTTCATAGTGCATTCCCTCTCTAGCATTCTGTCCTTCCTTAGACAGCAGGACACTGGTTTGCCAAGGAAAATGAGGACAGGGAGAAGAGGAAAATAAAGAGAGGAACATAAAATCTTCTTAGGATAAAAATCAATGTTTGTCCCAAAGAAAAAAGACACTGTCCATAGCAGGCTTGTACCTGTCTTCTCTCAGGCCAGGAAGACACCCGGCTCAGCCCAAGAACTACTCTTCATTTCAACATGTGAAACTTGAACTGTATTATGGTAACCCAATATTCTGAGAAGGGACTCTCTTTTCTTAGATAAATATTTACATTTGAGATAAAAAATCAAACACCCTATAAGAATACAAAGAGAGGATAGAGTTATGATAATATTGCAGTGAAAGAGTACATTACTATAGAATTATCTGTCTGTACCAAGTCTACTGGAGGTGTTCTGATAAGCCTCACCATGGGGTCTATCCCTACCTTCCGACAAGCACTATCAAATTATCATAAGCCATTATTACTGACGGGAGTGTTTACCTCTCAAATGACTTAAGGAAATCTCTGTGATAATGATTTCCATGAGATGCCTCTACATAAAGAAGTGTGTTTACCTATTTATTTCATTTTGTTCCAAAATGAAAAAAAAGATTTACTTTTATATATCAGGATTTATAAAATACAACAAAAATAACATGAACTCACTTTGAAAGAAAAAAGAATAAGGAAACTAATTCTATGGGGCATGAAACTAAGCAAGGAATGTGGTTGTTACAAACGGGCAAAGTTTTGGCTCTTAATTTTCTAGTGTCCTGATGACTTAAAAAGGAAATCTGATCTCAATTCCATTTCCATAAGAATTATAACCATTTCCCTAGGAGGGGTATAACTATTCTTAAACTAAGATCAGATTTAGCATTGCACTGGGGATTCACATGAAGAAAACACTGATTAATAGCATCTATACAACAAAAATAAGACAATGTGGCATTGAACGGTTTCTTATATTGACTTGATCAGAGCCCTGTAAAAAGGAGTCCACAGGACCATATGTAACAGGTCACCACACCCTCATTTCCTCTTTCTGTATATACAGAAACTCTACATGTCCTAACCATATGAAATTAGGCTGGGGCTACAGGGTCGGCTTCTGGCTAGTACAAAGCAGGGCACCTCCCATCTAAACCTTGCTTTATTCTTTCCCTGACTGCCAAGATTCATGTTGAAAATGGCAATGCCACACAATGCAATGAGGCTCTATCCTTAGCTCAGATGAGGATCTCCAAGGGGGAGCTATTCAACCTGAGTTAGACCATGATATGAACAAGAAAGAAAACCCTAGTGTATTAACTTCCCTAAGATAACAAACACCATCAATACAGGCTCCACAATTCTAGTTATCTGCAGATGTGATTTGACCAATGGGACAGAGTTCAGACTATCTGAAAGAATGGACAAACTCTCAGTCTTTCACAAAGTCCTTTCTCAATATTGTTTTGCTCAAGTACTTGTTAATAAATCCTGAGGATTAATGATGATAGTGATGAGGTAACTAACATTAACGATAATAATAACTAACACTTGGATATCACTTGCTGTGTGCCAGGAATTATTTATTATAAGCCCTTTCAATATATAAGTGTGTTTAATCCTTATAATATACTGACTCTTTGAATCATCACCATGATTTCTAATTTTCGGATAACCAAACTTTAGAGGAGAGAAGCTGAGGGATTTATGAAGCTCACTTGGTAAGGGTGACACCAGAATTAGATTTGGAAAGTCAAACTCCAGGGTTTATGCTACTAACCTCCACGTTATACTTCATCTCATACAATGGTGGTAAGTTTGAAAAGCTACTAAATGCTTCCAGTTCTTTAAGGGTTCAGAGACCTTAAAACATACCAGCTGATGTATGGCCAGAATCTTCATGGAGTAGCTGAGGAGCCCGAAAGGCCACTGGTCTCAATAGAGGTCTACTCCAACTCAAAATAATTATCCTATATGGAGCCAGGAGTTTCTTTTTTTTTTTTTCCAGGACTTTATTTTGAAAGGAGATTCCAATGCAATTTAGGGGCATTCAGTTGCTCTAGTTTAGCTTTACAAAGAAACACAATAAAAAACTTGGAGCAGATAAAAAATTAAATTGATACTTCTTGGGGACACTAACTCCATCATATACATTCCTATGTGATCCAGTCATTGTCTATATATAGCATTCCGGAAGAAAAATCAATATACCAAGACCCCCCAAATGAGTCCTCCTATTATAATTTATCTTTTGGAAGCCGAATTTAACCTCCCTATTAACTCAAATATCACTTTTGTTAGTTTCCTGCATTTTTTTTGCTAAAATGCGTAATACTAAGTGTTTTAGCTATACAGGATCCATGAAACTGTACACTGAGAAAGCAACTTTTACTTTCATGCAATCCAATTCCTTTTTTCATAGAAGAAAAGACTGAGGCCCACACAGGCTAAATGACTTGTACAAGGTCTCAAGCTACTTAGTGGCAGAGTTGGACTCAATACCCAGTGTCTCAGTTTTGTCCTCCCAGCCCTTCCACACCATCACACTGAGTCACAAGTGGTTCCCAAAGGCACATTGGACTACCGAGCCTACCAAACATGCTTGGCTGAGAGGAAGGGGTAAAGCATGGCCATAACTTTTTAAGTATTTATCACAGTAGAATAAATAGTCTCAGTTGAGGTAGGAAGTGTTTTTTGCTGAAATAAATACAGTAATTTACTTCTGTGAGTGAAAAGGCAGCTCAAAATCCTCTTCCAAAAAAAAAAAAAAAAAAATCCTCTTCCAAAATGGCCTTTCCTATCAAATAGTACAACTGAATTTTCAGACTGTCTTTGTCATCTCAAGACATGAACATACTCATCATGGATCATTCAGACATTATGGATGTGCCAGCAACAAGCTTGGAAAACAGCTCTCATTTGGAGCAACCTTGTCTGTCACCGGGTAGCCTGAGGCTCCACTCTCCCAAATGCCAACTGGCCTCTCTGGAGCATGTTGTCCAGCTCCCTAGTCACCCCCAAACTGTTCAATAATTCAGCTGATAAGAGTGCTATTTTGACACACAACAGCAGACTGGAAAACAGCTTTCTAAAGAAATAACAGGCAGGCAGTATTCAATAAAGCCCCTGCTTCAGATTTTAGGAAATTTGCCTAAAGAAAATTAAAATCTCTGTGAGGTCATTGCAAAAATTTTAACATTAACAAAAAGCCTACCCAAGAGGTTAATGGTTAAAGAGAACTAAAGGGTTAAAAAGAGGCATCTGTTCATTATGTTATGTGTTCTGCTAAATTTGGGCAAGTACGTATGTATCTTGTAACTTTTTAGGTCAGAGAAAGGAGATTTTGTGATTTAAAAAGACAAATGGGTTTTCACATAGAATAAGCAAATAAATACAGTATTTTTTTAAATAAAAAATCACCTAAACCCTTTTGAGTAGGTATAAATCACCAAGATTCTGATTTAACAAGATAATATTTAAAAAAAAAAAAAGGAACAGGGGTTATTCAGAAGGAAACAAGTCTTCCAGGATTACAGGTGCTATGGACTAAATATCTGTATCTTCCCCAAAATGCACATGTTGAAACCCTAACCCCAAATGTGATGGCAGTTGGAGGTGACACCTTTTGGAGGTAATTAGGTTTAGAGGACATCATGAGGATAGAGTCCTTGTGATGAGATTAGTGCCTTTATAAGAAGAGACCAGAGATGGCAATAGCCAAACTATGGAAAGAGCCCAGATGTCCATTGACAGAATAGATAAAGAAGACATGGTCTATATATACAAAATGTAATATTACTCAGCCCAAAAAGGATGAAGTCTTACCATTTGCAATGACATGGATGGAGCCAGAGGCATTGTGCTAAGCAAAATAAGTCAATCAGAGAAAGACAATTACCATATGGTTTCACTCGTGTGGAATTTAAGAAACAAAGCAGAGGATCATAGGGGAAGGGAGAGAAAATAAAATGAGACATATTCAGAGAGGGAGACAAACCATAAGAGATTCTTAATTATAGGAAACAAACTAAAGATTGCTGGAGGGGAGGTGGGTGGGGGGATGGGCTACCTGGGTGATGGGCATTAAGGAGGGCACGTGATGTAATGAGCCCTGGGTTTTATATGCAATTAATGAATAACTCTACATCTAAAACTAATGATACACTATATGTTAATTTATTGAATTTAAATAAAATAAGATAAAAAAAAATAAAGGCAGTGATCCAGCTATCCTTCACCATCCCAATTCACTTTCCCCCAAAAAAGAACAGGTCAGAGAGCTTATGATCCTGGGATCATCTGCAATCCGGGAAGAAAGGCATCAAGAGAATCCAGCCTTGGGACACCTGGGTGGCTCAATGGTTGAGCATCTGCCTTTCAGGGCATGATCCCAGAGTCCCAGGATCGAGTCCCACATCAGGCTCCCTGAGGGGAGCCTGCTTTTCCCTCTGCCTGTATCTCTGTGTCTCTCATGAATAAATAAAATTAAAAAAAAATTGTTTTAAATCCAGCTTTGCCAGATCCCTGATCTTGGACCTCCCAGACTCCAGAATGGTAAGAAATAGCAGTTATCTAAGCCATCTAGTTAATGGTATTTTGTTATAGGAGCCTGAGCTAAGACACAGGGTTTCCTATGTCAGGCATCAGTGCAGCATTAGAAGGGCACAGGGCAGACCGAGTGAGGGACGTGTACCCAGAGGGGATACACAGGGTTTACTCTTTGAAATCTTTTAATTTCATCTAAACCTATAGCATGAGCAGCCAGTGCAATTCCCCTTGACTATAACCAAGTCCATATTCAAATGTAGTCATAATGTAAAAACCCATGTACAGATTGAAAAGAAAAAGAAAAATCTGGGACAGACAGACAGAGATTCACAAATGTTTGAAAGTTACTTGTTCTAACTATCAGGTAACTTGAAAAGAATTCAATACTACCAATCCTTAAAAGGTTTAATTTGTGTATGCACAGTTTTTGTTTCCCTCAAAATGCTTCTGTCTGTAGGAGAAATAGCTTAACCTTCTATTCTTCCTCGGCAAGCTTTCCTGAGTCTGAAATTCCTTCATTCTTTCTCTCCTTTCTCAGTTGAAGTGCCTTTTCTTCAATCCAAGCTGATCATTTACCTGCTTCTTGGACTCATTCTCCCCATTTCGACCATCTTTCTCTCTTCCCTCTTTGCCCTTCTGATTCTGTTAAGCCTCTAAACACAATCACATCTGTCCCTTTAAACATCAAAACAAAACAGCCCACATTTACACTCCAAATCTCAGCTCATCATGGCCTGGAGTGTCCTAGAAAGCAGTTCACACTCTATACCTGTACCTTATTCTCTATGGTCCCCACTCAACTCACTGACTACTGTCTTCCCCCTCATGGGTATTCAGTAGTATTGCCTCAGCCATGAGAAACATTTACACACATTTCTTTCCTTGATGTCGCCACAGCATTCAGTCTTTCAGCACATAATCCTTCCCTCAGTGAGTTTTCTTTGACAATCTTTTCTCTGTTCATTTCTGGTACACACCCCCCACCATCCCTCCTTACCCCTGGCCCCATTCAAATTTCTGCCTATCCCCTGGGTCACACCTTCCTGTTGTTTTTATGGCTCACTCCCTAAATGCAGTGATTCAGCCTGCTGATTCTGGAATCACTTGAGTTTGAATCCCCAGTTACCAGCTCCATGACCTTGGGCAAGCTACCTCTGACATTCTGTTTCTGTTTTTTCCTCTATAAAACAAGTATGATAGCAGCAGCTGTCTCATAGGATTACTCAAAACTAAGTAAAATAATCTATGTAAATCTTCTACACAGAACCTGGTTCATGGTAGGTACACCATAAAAGTCAGGTGTTATATATGATTTAATATTTATGTTCCCCATGGTTTCATCCTTGGCCCTGTGCCCTTATCCCTCTCTCTAGATAACCTCAACAAAACCCAGGTTTCATCTGTTTCTTGGATGGTAATGACTCTGGTAGCTCTGGTTTTTCCCCAACCTTGGGTCTAGAAGCACGTCATATAAAGCCAATTATTTATTGAGATTTTCTTCCTGTATGACAAATACAAATGGCAAATTCTACATGGACAACACTGTATAACATTTCCCTCAATGAAATCATGAAATGAATGAAATCATTCCCTTCTTAAATTCCATCCACAGAAGCACCACCTCTCATCCACCTACACCTACACCAAAGATCTCAGAGTCAATCAGTGCCCAAATCTTGGTGATAGTATTTCCTAAATCTCTCTCAAATGTTTCTCCTCCTTTCTCCATCCCTACCGCCACCACACTATTTTCCCTATATTACCTCAATTTTATTCAGTAATTTCTCCCCCTCCAAACTACCCTCTACTGTTGCCATAGTGGTATTTCTAAAAAGGCAACATTTATTCTGTTTCTCTCCATATTTAAAATCCTTTGATGACTTAGGATTTGATTTTTAAAAGGTCAATCCCTTGATTTAGCATACACGAGACTAGTAGTGTCTTCCCTGATCCCCCCCACCCCAATCATACTCACCACCACTGCCCCACAGGCACTTACGGATTCCCTGTTTTATTCCTTTTTCTACCATTCTGATTACGGTCTCTGACTAGACATGCCTCTCAGGTATTCAGTGCACCTCATCTCTTCTAGCAATTCTTTGACAGCTTCCCACTCAATGCTGGGTGACTTGAGCTTCCTTTGTGAGGCAAAGCCCACTATGGTTTTTTTTTAAATATTTCTTTATTTATGATAGAAAGAGAGAGAGAGAGAGAGAGAGAGAGAGGCAGAGACACAGGCAGAGGGAGAAGCAGGCTCCATCCCAAGAGCCCGACGCGGGACTCCATCCTGAGACTCCAGGATCATGCCCTGGGCCAAAGGCAGGCGCTAAACTGCTGAGCCACCCAAGGATCCCCAAGCCCACTATGTTTAATAATCACACAGTATATACGAAAAGATCAGCTTCAATTTCCTAAAGCCTAGCACAAGCTTAGCACATAAAAGATGTTCAATAAATGTATACCAATGAACAATCCATGATTCTTACAATTCTCTTGTGCAGTACACAAGGCAAGTATACTAACCCCATTTCACAGAATAAGTAAAGGAGAAGTGAAAGTCAACAAATCAGTCTTGGAAGCACAAGACCTCAATAACTTAGAAAAAAATAATATTTTCTTTACTCTTTGATACTGGGGGAAAGTTCTCTTTCAATGCTACAATTCCTTTAATTTACGGACTTTGTCTATTATTCTTGCTGGCAAATTGGTCAGTTCGTGTCTGAATTCATCTTTTAAGTATCTTGAAACAGTAAACAGTAAAAAGCAACCAACACATTATTAACATTCTATTTTGTACCTCTTCTTCTAGAGATTAAGTTGCTACAATAACTGCCTTCCAAATTATCACAGAAGAATTTTTAATGTTTATCTGGCCTCTAGTAACAGTCTTCCACCAACTGGCACCCAACCAACAGGCTAAAGCCACATAGTATAGGCTCTAACGCAGCAATCTCCATTTCAGTGCCCACTAATTGTTTCTGTCAACATGGATGATGTGATACAGCAGTAACAAACAGCCTTAAAATTGCTATTTTAAATTTTCTCATTCACACTACATATTCAGCGTAGATCTGAAGGGGCACCTCAATTCATCATAGTCATTCAGAGACTCAAGATATCCAAGATTCCATCTTAACATGTTTCCAAAATCAATATGGTGGGTGTAGGGACATAGCAAATGGAACTTTGGCTTTTAAAGTTTCCAGTCATGGGATGCCTGGGTGGCTTCATAGTTGAGCTTCTGCTTTTGGCTCAGGTCGTGATCCTGGAGTCCTAGGATTCAGTCCTGTATCAGGCTCCCTGCATGGAGTCTGCTTCTCCCTCTGCTGGTGTCTCTGCCTCTCTCTCTGTCTCTCATGAATAAATAAATAAAATCTTCTTTAAAAATAAGGTTTCTAGTCATCTTTTATTTTATTAATCAAACCAAGTCATGACTCTTGGGTTGGGAAGTGCTATCCCACCATTTACCTTAAACAAGGAAAACCAGTATGTTTATGAACAGTCCCAATTTAATGACTACCATAGTTGCATCATTATATAGTCACAGAGGTAATCCTAAAATTCAGGTCCATGATTTCTAGTTTTTTCATCACTTCAGTTATCCATATTAAAAACTATAATGAGAGGCAACTTGGTGGCCCAGTCAGGTTAACATCTGCCTTTGGCTCAGGTCATGATCCCAGGGTCCTGGGATTGAGCCCCACATGCAGAGCAGGGAGCCTGATTCTCCCTCTACTATTCCCCCCACTTGTGTTCTCTTGCTCTCTGTCAAATAAATAAATGAAATCTTTCAAATAAATAAAAATAAAAACTGTAATAAAACCAAGCAAACATTTAAACCCCAAAGTGGCAGAAAGTGTACATATATATGTATGTGTATATGTATCTATGTATGTATGTACACACACACACACACACGCACACACACACACTTTCCTAAGGGCTTAAGTTGGAGAGAGAAGCTGAAAAAGTAATCTTTCAAACCCTGAACAGAGTAATGTATAAAGTCTTGAAAGCTCTTTTGTCTGAACATGGTTCTCTTCTGTTTTCTGCTACTTCCTTCATCAGAATAGATGATCACACTGATACTGGTATGTACACACCATGTCTGCTCACAATGCCTTCCGAGACAGGGTCACCAGATATAACAAAGAAAAACACACGACATCCAGTTAAATTTATATAAACAAATAGTGTTTTAGTATAAGTATATTCCAAATTTTGCATAGGACATACTTAAACTAAAAGATTATTTGTTATTCATCTGAGTTTAAATTTAATTGAGTATGCTGCATTTTGGGGGGCAACTCTATTCCCACAACCAAGTCATCAAAGAATTCACCTAAATTAACTTCATGTCTTATTTCTGAAGCTATCTTAAAGGTTATTTTCTGCTTTGCCCTAAACTAGGTCCTGTTTTTTAGCCCAAGTAAACCAAATTTAAATAGAAACATTTAGCGATGAACTTGTTAAGAACCATGGAAAAACATTATTCCAAGTGTCTTTGTTTGGCAGGATGGGTGACTAAGTATTCCAGAATATAATTCAGGAATTAAATTACTCTTAACATATCGGTACACTGACAAACCCAGGCATTGAATAGAGAACATGTGGTACCAATTTGGTAGTAAGGGCAGATATGGTGACTGTGAAATCCTTGAGAGGCAATTCTGCGACAATAAATTTCAGAAGGATTTGCTGCCTATAGTAGAAATCACAGCAAGTCACTGAAAAGGAAGATCTGGATGGCAACACTCACTGAAGATCTATCAATATAAGGATCAGCTTAAAAGTTAATTGAACTACAGAAAGAAAGGTGGTCAGATATCAGAGCAGCAAGCAAAAATCCCACAATTACCCTATATACCACCCATAACAAGTTAGAAAATGTAATAGGAAAAACAATGTTATTTGCAATAGCAACTGCTATCGAATACCTAGATAAAAATAAGACTCTACAAATACATGCAAGATCTTCATTTTAAAAGGTATATTTTTTTCTTATATTAGTATGTTTATTTTGTATTTCATATTTAATATTTTATTATTTATATTTCTAGATGTAAAAAATATCCATATAAATATAGAAGTATACCATGCTCATAAAAATAAATATGTCAACAGCCCCCCAATAATATAATTTCAAAGCAATCCACGTAGAGCTCACAACTGGACTTTTCACCAAACCTGGTAACCTGATGTTAAATTTCATAGAGAAAACTAAATCCACAACATGCAAGACAATTTTGAAAAAGAAAAATAAAGGGCAGATATCCAAACATATCCCAAGCTACAAATAACTCACAGTGTGAAACTAAAAAGGAAAAAAAGAAAGAGCTCCCAAATAAAGAATACACTGAATAGAGAATCTGGAGAATGACATGGGCATCATTTAAATCATTGGGTGAAAAGTAGACTATTCAAAAAAGATGAACTATAGGAACGATTTACATTTCACTTTTTTAAAAAAAGTAAAAATTTTCACAAAAAAATTCAAGATTAATCTAAAATCTCAATTAAAAAAGCAGAATTATATAGATATGTTTAGAAATCTAATAGTAAATGTATATAGACTTCAGATTTGGAAAGCTTTTTAAAAATATATGAAATACCAAAAGACATTAAAAACATTTGATAAATGTTTTAAGATCAATATTTTAAATTTTCAGTGAGACAAAAGAATAAATAAAGGTAGAATGCAAATCAAAAATAGGGAGAAAATGTTTACAACAAATAAAGAGTTGCTAGCTGCATCAGCTCTTTCACATTACTTAGCCTCTCAGTAACCTAATTTTTTTCATCTGTAAAATGAGGATGGTAAGTCATTAACTTGCAATGTTACTGCAATGATGAAATGAGTTAATATTCTTTAACTTAAAACACTGTCTGGCAAATATTAGCTACATATACAAACATACACACACACATATATATACACACATACATATATACACACAAATACACAGCCCACAAAGAAAAAGACAAAGGATTGAACACAAAATATTCATACAAAAGGCTGATTAATATATGAAAAGGTAGTTAAGTTTGCTAGGTAATGTAAAACAAGGTAATGTAAAGCAAGATAATATAAAACAATAGGAGGCCATTTTCCAATCATAAGAATGGCCAAATTTTTTTTAAATAGTAATGTTAACAACTGAGGTAAAGGTGTGAAGAATTCTAGTAGTAAACTCAAATAAGAGCAACCGCTTTGGAGAACCTAGTAAGGTGTACATTTAAGTTTTAAAGACATAATGACATAGTGATTCCTTTTCTCATTATCTCATTATCTCATTATCTCATTATCTACACTCAGGGCTGACTACGTACTTTGGGAGACCCAGTGTAAATTAGAATTCAAGTCCAGGGGCAGGGAAGGTCCAGGAAGAACAGGTGGCAAAAAAAACTGTAACCCCTATGCTGAGATGCGCTAAATTCCCCGATAGTCGGTGGGCAAGAAGCACTCCCAACTCACTTTGCTGAAATGCCCCCTACAAAGTTGCCTAAGTCGGCACTATGGAGCTATCTAGGGTATATGCCTAACCCCAACCCTCCCCACATCTATGCCCAGGAATCCTCTGGTGATCGTGGGCAACAATGAAAGATGCCCCCTACTTGTCACCCTCCAACCCCCACCTCGCACACACATAGTATGCATACATACAACCCAGTCACTGTCACGAGGGTTAGGTACCAAGGATCACCAGACCATGACAAGGTGCGTGAAGCTGGGGTCCACAGGGCATAAAGTTGTGACTCAGAAAACGTGTCCTGGGAAGGAGGTGGGACCCCTTGAACTGATGCTATAAGCCTCTACGTATGCACCAGTACCCCACTGAACTTGAGTTACAAAACACAAATTCAAAGAAAAAATTATTAATCATTTCAACACAAGGGACACAGAATATTAAACCAAAGGTGGCGCCCTTCTGAGTCAGGGGTCCTGTGAAGCCATCCCTGCTAACCTACCAGTCTTACTGCACACAGAAATAAGTTGAAGTAAATTTTGAAAGAGTGAAAAGACAAGGAAAACTGAAGGGAGAGGCAGCAACATAAAGGTGTAAGTACTTTATTATATATAAAAGAGTCTAACAGAGAAACTAAATGTAATGTTAGGGCCATATTGGGGAAAGATGGGGAGAAAAGGTGTTAACGTGTGAGTAAGGGTGACCATATTCCATCAAGCAGGAAATCAGTATAGTGTCTGAACTGATAACCAATTACTAATGATCCAGGCATGAATTATTTAGACATCAGGAGTTAATAACCACAGGCAGCTGCTCAGAGTGGTTGCCTCTGACAAGTGGAATGGTGACCATGGTGCAGAATGTTGCATCTTATTATCCACCTTTCTCAGACCTTTTGATTTTTTAATCAAAGGCATTTATTGCTTTGATACAAATATATTAAAAAGAGAAAGGAAATAAAATGGAGGGAAATCCTGAGATAGAGTTCTATGTACCATTACTAAAAATCACTAAGGCGTATTATTGAATGATAAATGCAATTTAGAGAAAGGTATGTATAGAACAATCTCATTTATGTTAGACACCAAAAAACAATTCATCAAACAAAAAAATCCACAATACAACATTGTAAAATATGTATGGGTAAATACATGTAAATGTATTTAAAATTCATTAGAAACCATCTGAAGTGTCCACACCAAACCTATTGGTATTACCTCGGAAGAAAGGGTGAATATCTGGGAATGGTTAGAAATATATTAATATTTACAAAGGAAATAAATTCATGTATTAGTTTGTAATTAAAACTAAATGTTAAATATAATGGCGATCGTGATCTATTGATTGGTGAGTCCTGATTAGTGTGTAAAGTTTAGGTAGCTTTGATCCAGTTTCCTTTTTAATTCCTCGAGTATTACAGAGAATTTGGCCTGTAAACAAATACTACCTATTAATACTGAAGACAGCTTCTTATCTTAAAAAAAATCAATAGCTCCTTCAATAGCTCTGCTATATCCTTGAATAATTAGAGCTGCCCTTTCTGACAATGTGCGTGCTGTTTAGGGAGGCATGTACACAGTTTGCTCTACTTTAATTTGTTTATCTATTGAATGTGGTTTAATTTTAATTATCCAGCGACCATTAGCATGTGCTTTTATGTAGTGAGGAAAGGCAAGCTTAAATGTGCACTATCTGAATATCACTGTTTATTACCTTTACCAGTGGGTAAAATAACTTTAAAACCTTTACAGGAATGAGAGATGCTCAAATAAAACATCCAAGCTTCCTCTGTGGTAGGGCCTGTGGCTAGAGGTGAGTACTTGAAGCATTTCAGAAAAAAAAACTCAAGTCAGTGAAGCAAAGTATTCTCAAGGCATTCTTAGAAGGAAGCGAAGCAGGTGGATGCTTTGAGGGCCACCCTTTTCTGGGCACCCCAGGATGCTCTCTATTCCAAATGTTCCATCCCGTTGTCTCTATGGGCCATTCAAGTACTCGTGGAAATTCCAACAGCTTGGGATGCAAACAACATCTCACTTAGTGATCACGCTTTCTGAAGCACTGGTGAAAGAGATGCTGTTTGCCAAAATCTAGGCACTAGAAATGATGCAGCCAAGTCTAAAATGGGTTCTCAGCTAAGGTACCGAACTCTCGGCAGTTATGGGAAGGCAGCAGGCTTACTTCACACCACGCATGGGAAATGTTAAGTTTTGAAGAAAAACCTGACACACGTGATAATGATTCTAGAAATTTGGTCAGAGAGGCAAGAAAGAAGTAGGAAGCAAGAGGGCCCCCATCCCTCCCTGCTGACCTTTACCTGACATCTGGAGGACAGTCTGGGGACAACAGAATGTGAGAGCCTGAAATTTCTAGGCTGACTCGGTTGCAGAGGTGAGTGACCAGATTTCTCCCTCCCAGAAATTATTCAGAAACCGTATAAAGAAGGTAAGGCCAACTTGCAACTAGTAGATAAGCCAGTCCTGAAGACCAATGTACAGTACAGTGATTGTAGTAGACGACAATATCGTATCCGTAAACGTCAGACCTGCTAGGAGGTTAGATCTCAATTATCCCGTCCACCACAAAAAAGAAAGGGTAACTACGTGAGGTGCTAGAGGTACTGGCTACTACAATGGCAATCACCCTGCAATGCATGAATGTATCAGATCGACAGGTGGTAGGTAAACCTTCAACTCACACAGTACCACCTGTCAAATATATTTCAATTTTAAAAAAAAATGTAAGGCCAAATTGGAGGAAAGAAAGAAAATAAGAAAAGCGAGGCTAATGGAACGGCTCTTCTTTGACTCTCTCTCCCCCACTGGGTTTTGATTTCAATTTTCAGGGGGCTTTCAGGCTCCCTCCCCCAACCACCTTTTTCCCTCTGAGGTCTCAGGAAGTGGCTGCAGGGTGAAGTTCAGCAAGTCAGAGAGGAAGCTGCGAAGGGAGGTCTGCAGAGGCCGCCTCTCCCTCCTCCCCACAACTCTAGGAGGCCTCTGCTATACAAACCCACTGGCATCTGCAGGCTTTCTCCCCCTCCCACCCCACCCCCTTCCTCACTCCCAAGAGAAAGCCCTTCTCCTGAGCAAATTCAATGCTTTTGACTGTGCTTTGGATTTCCTCTCCCTTAGACCTCCTCAGGGCCCTTACCTCAGACATTTGCCCTTCTGTGACTCTTCCTCAGGCATCCCCTGTCTCCTGGCTGCTCCGTTTTATTACCCCCATGTGTTCATCCTCCCCCTTTCCCGCCCCCTCTAGCTATGGTCTGCTCTGGTGCTTCCCCTCAACAACCAGACACAGAAACCATCTGACTGCTTCCACTTCTTCAATATTCATTTGCTCCTCAAGGGAATCTGCTCTGGTTTCATCTTCTAACCCAGATGCCTCTGAAGGTCATTAGGGAAGTCACAGATGTTAAATCTGAACAATTCTTTTCCGGTTCTGCCTGTCTCGGCCTCAGGGAAAGCACTTAATAATCATGATGGCCTCTCCCTCTTACACATACTCTCCTCCTGGGTTCCTTGACACATCTTCTCCTGCTTTTTCTCCAGTCTTCTGGTCACTCCTTGACAGCATTGTAGGGACCCTGATAATCATTTCATTCTCTTCCCAGCAAAATCTACAGTTAACCATAAATAAACTCAAGAGCTGAACAACTGAAGATTAAAAATATTACTTTATTGTTGGGGGTCCCTCGCTGGCTCAGTGGTAGACGATGCGACTCTCGATCTTTGGGTTGTGAGTTCAAGCCCCATGTTGGTCATGGAGCCTACTTAAAAATTTTTTTTTAATTAGCTTATTATGGGGGCACAATCAGTTAAGTGTCCAATTTTTGGCGTCAGCTCAGGTCGTGATCTCAGGGTTGGGAGATTGAGCCATATGTCGGGCCGATGCTCAGCAAAGAGTCGGCTTGGGATTCTCTCTCCCTCTCCCCCTCCTGCTCCCACACTTTCCCTCTCTCAAATAAATAAATCTTTTTTAAAAATAAAAATAAATAAATTACCTTATTCTTAATATGCACTACTGAAGAATAGGATTTAGATCAGTGTTTCTTAACCTGAGCACTACTGATACATTGAGTCAAACAATTCTTTCTTGGCGGGGCGCGGGGGATGTGGATATTTTCCTGAGCACTATAGTATGGTTAGCAATATCCCTGGCTTCTACTCACTAAACACTAATAATACCCTCTCCCTCCTTCCAGTTGTAACAACCAAAAATACCTCCAGACATTACCTAAACCCCTGGGTGGGGAGTACCAGTTGCAAAATCTCTCCCAGATGAGTATCACTAATTAGATACACTTGTAGCAAGAAATATGGAAGAATGAGAATTTAGAGGTCAATGTAGGATTAGAGAGCAAAGTGAAAGTTCATTCTCTCCCATATCACTAGTAAATAGTATTGCTGTCCAAAAAATATTAAGAAAAATAGGAAAATAGTGTATTTCCTAAGAATTTTCTTTCTTCTTTCTTTTTTGTTACTTTACATTAAGATGCATCCTTCTAAAAAAATTAAATACATAAAATAAAATAAAATAAAATAAAATAAAATAAAATAAAATGCATCCTTCTTCAAAGAATAACTAAGGTGAAATGCCAGAGAGCCTATATATTGTGATTCAACTTGTGGATATTCTGGAAATATACATATATTAGTTCCCTTTTGCTATATAGTAATATTGTCACAAGCTTAATATTTTTAAACCAGACATTTATTTACTCACAATTTCTATGGGTCAGGAATCTTGGTTTGGTTTTTCCAGGCCTGTGGCTTCCATGTCTTTCACAAAGCTGCCACCAGCTTGTCAGTCAGGGCTGGGATCTTACGTGAAGCACCTTGGGGTAGGATCTGTTTCCAAGTTCACACGGCGGTTTCTAGGACTCAGTTCCTTGTTGGCAAGGTCACCCTCAATTCCTTTCACCTGGGACTTTCCATATACCAGCTTATTTCATCAAAGCCAGCAAGGAAGAAAATCTCTTGAGAGTCTACAAGGAAGACAGAAGTTACAATCTTAAGTAAAAGTAGCACAAAAGTAGCATCCCATCACTTTTGCCATATTGCGTTGTTTAGAAGCTAGTCACAGATGCTGCTTATGCTTAATGGTTGGAAAAAACTGAAGGACATAAATACCAGGAGGTGGAGATCCCTGGGGGCCATCTTAGAGTCTAACCAACAAAAAAATTATTAATGGGGCATACTTTTAATTTACATCTTTTTGCCTAATTTGCATTCTGATGCCCTGTATGCAATACTTATTATTTTCAATGTATATTTTCATATTGTTTCCTCTTCCACAGGAGCAGATGAAATCAGCACTTTTCCATAGACATAAGATAGCATTTCTTTTGGCATAAGGTGAAGACAGACACAAGGTACCTGTTTCTTCACCATCAAAACAATATGCTAATAACATAGAAAACACAGGTTATTTGTTTAATCTCAGTTACTTGAACAATGCCTGCATGCTTTGGGATATTCTGATTCTAAAAGCTAATCTAAGGACAACTGAAAAGAGTTTAATGATCATTTGGAACAATTACTTTGTGCTTAGAAATAATTCATACACTTTCATTAATTCATCCCACAAACATTCTGAATGCTTATTACATACCTGACATTGTATCACTCCTCATCAGTTAAATAACGTGTAAAGAGAGGTATAATTTTCTAACTTGGTCTTTGATTAGAATATTAACATGAATTTTCTAATCTTACAAGAAAAAATGATGGTAAGGTTAATAAGAAACCAAGACTCCAAACTCTTTTTCCTCCATCAGATATTTTGTTCCCATATGTCACCATATTGTTGGCATAGATCAAAGGACCCCAAAATTACTTGATTCACAGAGCTCTTCATATCCCAGTAATTTCATGGCACCACTAAGCCTAAAGAAATATCTAACCATTCCATTTATTGAGGTTAGGTCCAGAGGACTCAACAAATATTTATGTTCTAACAACTTAGTAAACATTTGAAAAAAATATTACATGTAACTTCTTTTTGTTGTCCGATTGCCGAGGCTAGGACTTCTAGTACTATGTTGAACAGCTGTGGTGAGAGTCCACATCCTGGTCATGTTCCTGTCCTCCGATTTTCAGTGTTAGGCTTACCTCCTCTAGGAAGCCTTCCTAGGCATTTTCAAGCTACATATTCTTTTTCTCATCTCTATATCATCATGACACTCAGTCTGCAGCAAGCACCAGCCTGCTCTTTTAACATCAAGCTTTACTGGTTTCAGGTCTATGAGATCTTGGAGCCCCCTTGAGAGCTGAGACTCTGACCCATATGCCTCAGGTAGTTTCCTGGACATTCTGTGAAGAAGTGATTCTGATTCCATAGGTCTTGGGTAGGGCCTGAGGTTCTGCATTTTTAACAAGTTCCCAAGTGAAGTTAATGCTACTTTGAAAATGATATTCACTGTGGGCTTTTTATATATGGCTTTTATGATATTGAGGAATGTTCCCTCTATCTCTACACTGTGCAGAGTTTTAACCAAGAAAGGATGCTGTACTTCATCGAATGCTTTTTCTGCATCTGTTTAGAGGATCATATGGTTCTTGTCCTTTCTTTTATTAATAGAGTGTATCACATTGATTGGCAGATGCTGAACCACCCCTGCAGCCCAGGAATAAATCCCACTTGGTTGCGGTGAATAATCCTTTTAATGTACTGTTGGATTCTATTGGCTAGTATCTTGGTAATACATGTAACTTCAAATTTAAAAAAAAATAGTATTTCCACATTTGCCAATATGAGATGTGCACTTCATGGGCATTACACAGCTTCTCAAACTTTGAAGTCAGACCAGACTCTGCCGTCTTCATTTCCTGCTGTTGGTTCACAAACTTGCCCCCACGTACGGAGGTCAAGGCAAGACCAACGAAAGAGGCAGACCACTCCGATGGTTCTAATAAATAAGGGAACTTAATGAGGCTTGTCTTGAATGGCCTCAAGATAAGTAGATCTCTGCAACCGCCCACCAGAATCTTAACATTTTATGTAGAGATCGTAACTGGGTTTAGTCACATTAACTGTCCAGATGGTCTCAACAACACTTCATTCTCTCTCACAAGGCCATCTCTTTAAAACAGCTCCTAGTGTGGGAGTGCTGGATGGAATGTCCATTCCGAGGACAGCGAATGGGATGAAGAGCTTCCAATTGCCTGGGTCCAGCTCATGCTTAACTAGTAGTCACAAATTCTCGATGACCTCCTCCAACACTGCCTCACAGCGATTTCCCCCCAGGGTGCTTATCTTTTGTCATAGCAACCACTGGTTTACAAAGATAGGAAATAATTTTCTAAAATGAATACAAGCTAAAGTTGAAACTGTAAACTACCTTGTTTTGATAGTTTATGAAGTATCCAACAGATGTTGAGTATTGCTGTTTTCTTCAAATATCTAAAATATGCTGAGGCACCCCTATAAATTTACTGCAGTGTACCAGGGCACACAGGCACCCAGTTTGGGAAACTCAGGCAAAGATGTAATAAGTATTTAAGAAAAAGAAAATGTACAATTAAAGTCACCTATCTATTTGATATTACTACAGTAATAAGTTCAACTACATCCAATTTGATCCCTGATATATCAAAACCCCAAATCAGAGTGAAATGAGAAAATGAACAGAGAAATTACAGTCTAGAGGTTCCACGAAATTTGCTTTTTATTACTGGGAGACACCAGCCAGGTATATTATATAGGAAAATGCCTATACCCCTAAAAACTCTGTTGCATTAACAAAGCAATTTATTCTTTTGATTTCAAACGTTTATTATTTGGAATAAAACTAAACCTACAAGCATTCTGGGCAGGTGGATTCTAAGTTAATCAGTCAACGCTTCTGAAGGATTTGGGTGAATTAGTTGCAAATCATTCTTTATTAAAGACTATATATAATGTCTGAATTCTTATTCCAGATATGCACAAGAGGACAGAGGCTCTCCTTACCCTCTTATCTTGGTATGCACTCAGTGAGAGAATTTGTTCTGCACCAAACCAGATGCATAGTCATTAATCTCTTCTGAACACAACTGACCATTGTCCTTTTGACCTTCTTCCTCAGTCTAGGGATGGAAATTTCTTCTGCCAGACATTTTGGTAAAGCTACAAAAGTGCCCCTACCAGAATTCCCTCCCTGTGGAGAATGAAATTAGGTAAGGCCTGTAGAGTGAGAGACAAATTGAATTCATTTAACCGAATTGCTATCTGACCAGTAAGGCTCATCTCAAAGCACAAGCAGAAGTTTCAAGGCAGAAGTAGCATCAACAAGATGAATAGTGCTCTCAGTTTGCATGGCAGAGCTAGATGCTGATGGTGGGATTACCTGAAGGTGAACCTGTGAGTCAACTTCTTTTTTGGAACTTAGTTTCTGTCTCACATTTAAAAAAAAAAATAGTTTGTCTAGGTCTAAACACTTCTATCCATCTCTCCAGAAGAATTTATACTGTGCAATCGGATAATTAAAATAATAAACCTTTTTGGTGGATGGAGAGTTTGAAGAAAAGAGTTTTTTACAATGACATCTTCAAAGCATTGGTATCTGTTTCATCTGTGAAGTCCAGTCACTTTATAGAAGTTAGGAAGCATTAGGGAAAATTAGACAAATTAGGCCACGTTTTCTAGAATTAAACAATCTGGGTGTCAGACTGTCACATTATGGTACCTCTCCCTGCCTCAGCATAGAAACATCGTTGACTCATGAACCAAAGCCTGCTTGGCAGATGTGGTCTCTAAGGATCTTCTTCACACAAACTCATGCTTTTGTGTGACTATACTTTTGGTGGTACACACACACACACACTCAGGTTAATCTAGTCTCCAAAGAGGGAAGCTTGCTCTATTTTGATAAATGCATCATAACCTCCATCCTGAGCATTTACTATTCCATTTTGCATACCTCCTCACTTCATAAATAGAGGTACACGGAAATGCACCCAGGTTTTGAACTTAGTTCAGTCTGGATTTGATCCAATCCTGCTACTTTCTAGTTGTGAAACCATGTAGAGAGCACTTAACTATTCTGAGCATCAGTTTCCTCTTCTATAAAATCTTTACCTCACTATGTTATTTGTGGAAGTAAATGCGTACAGGGGGCCCATTAAGCAACGTCCATTAATGATATATTTTCAATAAGTCTTACCTATCTACAAGTTTAAATTTTCCAGACCCTCTTCTAAACTTGAGGACTCCCTCTTCTTCCAGATATTCTCTTTTAAGATTACAAAAACTAGTCATCTAATCTGAAGGGTCCAGACATACTTTATTCAAGGCAAGGTTTGGTGATCTGAAATCTGCCCTGAGTTGACAACTCCAGGGTACTCAGGAAGTACTCAGGACAGAAGCTCAGAGGTGCCAGTAAATTCAATGGCCTTAAAGAACAGACAGGAAAGCCATGCCCATTTGAGATCCTTAGAGACCTCAGCAATTGGTATTCTCTTGTAAACTCAAATTCCATTAATCATGAAAATTATACAAATAAATTAGTGATATAGTCCATTTTTCCCTTGCAGATATTAAAGCAGGAAATATTTCCTGATTTTCAAATATTAAAACGAGGGAAGGAAATTTTATAGTTCAAGTGTATTTTCCTCTAAAAAGTTTCCTATTTTCACTATTAATTTGATGAATTTGTTATTTATTGATATTTTCTAATTTTATGATGGATTAATTAAAATATTTTCTTATTTTCAAATATTTCAGAAACATTTTAGCTGAAAAAACATTCTGGTAGTTAATCTACATTGAGGTATGCACCTTCTAGAAATCTTGCCATTTGTAAGGAATATTACTGGTGAAAGGTTGAACAATTAGAAGGTAAATGTCATGTGGAAATTAAGTTCATTTCAGTCAATCACCACCATAGTTATATGTGTAAAGTTGTCCTAAGCTATTTAACTACAACCATGTAGAGTCACATAAAGCTGATTTTTAAAACTGGATTTTGCCTCATGTTACTTCCACTCTTATTGAGTAAAAGACCTGGCTAACTCCACTAATAGGAGAATTTTTCTCACACAAGTTCTAGGAATTAATAAGTGGACACCTAAAAAACAATCAATTAAAAAGTGGGCAGAAGAAATGAACAGGCATTTGTGCAAAGAAGACATACAGATGGTCAGTAGGCACATGAAAAGATGCTCAATATCAGCATATTCATCATCAGGGAAATGCAAATCAAAATCACAATAAGATATCACCTCACACCTGTCAGAATGGCTAAAATTAAAAACTTAAGAAAAATGGTTTTGACAAGGATGTGGAAAAAAAAGGAATCCTCTTGTACTGCAAACTCTTGTGGTGCAGCCACTCTGGAAAACAGCATGGAGGTTCTTAAAAATTAAAACTAGAACTACCCTATGATCCAGGAATCATGCTATTGGGTATTTACCCAAAGAATATAAAAATATTAATTCAAAGGGATACATGCAACCCTATGTTTATGTAGCATTACTTAAAATAGACAAATTATGGAAGAAGCCCAAGTGGGTCTATCAATAGATGAATGGATAAAGAAGATGTGATAGATAGATATATAATGGAATATTATTCACCCATAAAAAGAATGAAATCTTGCCATTTGTAGGAACACAGATGGAGCTAGAGAGCATTATACTAAGTAAAATAAATCAGAGAAAGATGAATACCATAAGAATTCACTCATGTGTGGAATTTAAGAAACAAAACACAGGAGCAACGGAGGAAAAAAAAGAGAGGTGCAAATCAAGAAACAGATCTTAACTATAGAGTACAAATTGATGGTTACCAGAGGGGAGGCGGGTGGGGGATGGGGAAAATCGGTGATGGGGATTAAGGAGTGCACTTGTGATGGGCACCGGGTGATGTATGAAGTGTTGAATCACTATCTTGTACATTGGAAACTGATAACAACACCGTATCTTAACTATACAGGAATTAAAATTGTGAAAAAGAATTCATAAGTGACATTACTATGATTACTCAACTGAGTAATGATTACATTACTCAAATGATATAATAAACATCAGACAATTATGAAAATAAAAATGTATATAGTTATTTATATTACAGAAAAAGGATTTACATACATGAGATAGGTTTGATCACATTCATTTCCTCTGTTCTCCGTAGACTACATCTTTAATGGGAAAGAATAATCTTTTATGAAGTTTTGCAGAAATTTCCTTAATCCTTAATTTCCATCTTTAATGGGAAAGAATAATCTTTTATGAAGTTTTGCAGAAATTTCTTAGGTTCTGCAAAAATGAAGTTTTGCAGAACCTAAGAAAATTATATCAATTTTAGATTGCCATAGTGAATGATGTGTGTAAACAAAGTGCTCTTCAAAACTAAAGAATTCCAATATTGATGAGACTGATGCGTGGAGCTGTTTACACTGAATAAAGGTGAGCATGTCCCTTTCAATAAAGCCTAAAAGACCTATTAATATAGATATATTAACCCTATCCATTGCCCCAATACCTTCTCTGGTAATATTATTACCGCCATGGACTTTCCTACTTGCCACCTACAAAGGATTTAGCTCAAGCCTGCATAGTCAGCATACGGGCATACGGTCCATCTTCTCTATATAGCCCACCTTTCCTAGGTATTTCTTCACTTCAGATTACATTAAGACCAAAGTCTCTAGTAAATAGTGAGCCTTCATTTTTGACACCTTGAAGCAAAATGGAGTTGCCGTGATTCTAACCTCATATTAACACTATATACGTAGTCCCTAATCAAGTTCCTCACTGACTCATTTAATGTCATTTCTATCTCAGAAATTTAAATAACACCTGTGCTACAAATTCAAATACTGAGAGATTTCTAAATAAAAGGAGACTGCTTTTCACAATATAATCTAATTTTCTAAAGAAAAATACCTATGCCCATAAAATTTTGGAAGATTATACAACAAAATTTTAATAACTATTATTTATTTGGAAAGGAAATTATTCCTTAGTTTTGTTCCGTTTCTTTCACTACAATGGACATATATTAGTAACTAATTTTTTAAAGATTTTATTTATTTATTCATGAGAATACACAGAGGAGAGAGAGAGAGAGAAAGAGAGAGAGAGGCAGGAGACACAGGCAGAAGGAGAAGCAGGCTCCATGCAGGGAGCCTGACGTGGGACTCGATCCCGGGTCTCCCGGATCACACCCTGGGCTGAAGGCAGCACTAAACTGCTAAGCCAACCAGGCTGCCCTATTAGTAACTATTTTAAAAGCTTTTAAAAATAATAAGACTGCTGTTCAGAAGTGAAAGTAGCTTATACGGGATGAAAACAAAAAGTCCTCACTATCACTATTACAACCAAAAGATAAAAATGAGATATTACTCTAACAACATTCTAAATTTAACTAGATTAATTTCCAGATTTTCATTATATATGCTATCAAAAACCACCCAGAATTCTAAAAAGTGTTTCCTCATTAGAGGTGCCTAAGAAATTATTATGTACTTTGTAGTTATCTATTAATGAGAAGGAAAAAAAACAAAGTAAAACCATTTTTATGAAACTAATACAAGATTTCTTTTTATCCAGACTGTTGAAAAGTCAGAAGGGTCAGATGCAATTATAACTAGAAATGGACCAGATGTGATATCTAAGTTGGAGAGATCAGGCGGCCAAAATTCATAATACAGCAGCTTTCAAATATTGATGAGTGTCTGTAGAAAGAGCAGTAACACGAGAAATGATGGACTTTGGAAGAAGGGTTTTGAAGAAGAGTGAAATTTGTAATAGAAAATTGAATGAAGCTTAATTGAATGGCTGAACTTTTCAATGGGCAGTTGAGAAAGGATAAGTGAAGTGGAAAAATTAAAATTGTTTCCTATAAAACTGAAAATACAAAAGAATATGCACTCTGACTTGTATAATGTGGAGGACACATAAATATTGAATTGTGCTACTTATTAATAATACATTTAAAGCATCTTAAGATCCATAAAAGAAACCTGTGGAGAAGGAAATGCAACTTATCCAGAGACATTGGAGTATCCTCTAAAGAAATCAAAAGATAGAATCATGGCCACAAGAAAAAAACACCGCAGAGTTTGAAAGTATATCTATCACTGCTACCACTCAATTCACAGACTTTTTAATCAACTGGATCTAAGTTAATCTGTTACACTATGGGTACCTGGGTATTCAGAGATTATTTTTTAATGTTTGTAAGAAAGCAAATAAAAGCATTAGCAAAATATATGACAATTCCAAATTAGGTGTAACTTATAAAAATGACTCCTTCCATCCCCATGTAAACCTATTAAAGACTACCAAAGTGTATTGGAATTTAAACTTCTATGTGTTTCAGTAAGTGTAGGAAGTTTAAGCTTTTAGGACACTTCAAGGATAAGCAAAATGCGGAAGAACACCAGGGCTCCAGGGCCCAGCTTAACATTCCAGTGTGATGTTCCAAAGTACAAACAAAATAAACATTTTGTTACAAACAAGAAACAGCCATATAATACATGGTTCTATTTCTTTAAGGAGAATAGATAAAAGGAATATAATTTTTTAAATTAAGAAACGTTTTAAATAAAGTTTTTTAAAAAGAAAATAGATATGAAGAATCATCAAGTGCCATCTTGTTAAGAAACCTAAAGCTACTATAAATCCAGTCACCTGACCCCTACCTTCTCCCCCACACACCCATTTTTCCACCATGATGCTGTGCTCCCCGTGTGATCTAAAATAGGACACATATCCCAGGGCATTATAATATTTTCCCCATATCGCAATTTTTTTTTAAATTTTCACTTTGTTATATGAGAAGTTATTTGAGAATTAACATTTAGGAAGTTCCTGGCATCGTGCTCAGTGCTTTATTTATCTTCTAGTCATTTAATTTATTGATCTAAACTTCCACTACATGGACACGCATTTGAGGTATCAAACATCTTTTTAAAACACAAACTCCTCTGAGAGAGTTGAGCCTGTATTGTCCACTCATACTCTTCTGCAAACATAAGTAAGGTTTGTGAAGAGAGAGAGAAGCGGAACAGAAGATGAAGAAGCCAATTCTGGAACACCACCTTTTACTCTGTGGGGCAGTGAAGCATCCCACAATAAAATGTCCTTGTGAAGAACATAAGGCAACATGGGTATATGAGATCAAGGTACACGAGGGGAGAAGTACCAGGAGATGGGAGAGGAGTACAGAGGGAAGGTGGGAAAATATTTGGAAGAACTTTTTTTTCATTCAATTTGCCAACAAATAATATAACACCTAGTGCCCATCCTATCAAGTGCTCTCCTCAGTGCCCATCACTCAGCTACCCCATCCCCCTGCCCACCTCCCCTTTGACAACCTTTTATTTGTTTCCCAGAGTTAGGAGTCTGTCATGGTTTGTCTCCCTCTCTAATTTTTCTCTAATCGAGAAAGAAAAAAAAAAAAAGAAAACATTTTTCTCTTCCTCCTTCTGATTCCAAATTAAAAAAAAAAAAAAAAACTTACACTACTTGCCTAGTGAGTGTTAAATGAGCATTTTAGGGCTGACCAAGGACTTTATTTGCTCTTTTATAGCTATGCCTTAATTCCAAACAGCTATCTGGCTTTTCACTGACTTCTTAGAATATGACCCATTTTTAATTTTGTGACTGCTTCAATAGACTATATAGATAATTACTTATTGCCAACTTCAGAGTTAGGGTCATGGTCATGTCTATGTTAGAAAATTGGCAGTTGAAATAAGAAACAAGTTTTGGGAGATATAAAGGTAGGCAACAAGATCCCAAGTAAAATGGTAACAGTCCTCATATGCATTCTTCTATTCTCTTAAGTAAAGCAACATCACCATCCTGCCAAAGAACTCTCTACTTCTTAAAATAGGAATGATGAGAAGCGCACAATAAACTTGCGTTTGTCATGCTTTGTACTTTCACTAACAATCAGGATTTTTTGCTCACATTTTAATTACATGTTTGTAATTAACTTAGTTACGTTAAATATAATATCCCCTTGGGACACCTGAGTGGTTCAGTGGTTGAGCATCTGCCTTTGGCTTAGGTCGCAACCCTGGGGGGGTCTTGGGATCAAGTCCCGCATCGGGCTCCCCACAGGGAACCTGCTTCTCCCTTTGCCTATGTCTCTGCCTCTCTCTGTATGTGTCTCATGGATAAATAAAATCTTAAAATAATAAAATATCCCCTTCTTACTGCTCCTACTTTATAATACTCTTATCCAAACTCAGGTTTCCTTCCATTGACCTGTCAATACATGAGGCTTTATTTCTAAATACCTTTTTAGCAGCTCTAAGATTCTTGGTTTTAAAATGTACTAAAAAAAGGGGTGATATGTTCATTTGTTTTGCTTATTAAATTCCGCATGAGTAAAATCATATGGTATTTGTCTTTCTCTAACTTGTTTTGCTTAGCATGATATACTTTATTTTTTTTTTAAGATTTATTTATTTATGATAGACATAGAGAGAGAGAGAGGCAGAGACACAGGAGGAGGGAGAAGCAGGCTCCATGCTGGGAGCCCGACGCGGGACTCGATCCTGGGACTCCAGGATTGCGCCCTGGGCCAAAGGCAGGCGCTAAACCACTGAGCCACCCAAGGATCCCCTTAGCATGAAATACTTTAGCTCTGTTCATGTTGTTGCAAATGGCAATATTTCATTCTTTTTGTTGGCTAAGTAATATTCCATTGTGTGTGTGTGTGTGTATAATATATATTCTCAACACTTAAAATTGTGCCTGTCACATCATTAATGAATCAGTGAGTATGTTCACCTAAGGATTAATACATTAAAATGTATATATGTGTATACACACACACACACACACACACACACACACCACATCTTCTTTATCCATTCATCTGTTAATGGACATCTGGCCTCTTTCCATTTTTTTTCACTATTGTTGATAATGCTCCCATAAATATGGTGCATCTATCCCTTCAGGTGCATCTATCCCTTCAAATCATTATTTTTGTATCCTTTTGATAAATACCTAGTAGTGCAATTGTTCTTTTTAACTTTTTGAGGAAACCCCATACTGTTTTCTAGAGTGACTATACCAGTATGCATTCCCACCAACAGCGTAAGAGGGTTCCTCTTTCTCAAATTCTCACCAACACCTGTCTTTTTCCTATTTGACTACTTCTTGATTGTTCCCTGACTCAAAGTTAAACCCCATGACAGCAGGAAACTTGACTTTTTTACCCCTACTGTGTTCCCAACACTTAAAATTGTGCCTGTCACATCATTAATGAATCAGTGAGTATATTCATCTAAGGATTAATACATTAAAAACCTGAAAAAATATGCCAAAATGTTAATAACTGAGTGAAAGCCTGAAAGGAGCCAGTTGCATCTTTCATTTCTTAGTACTTCCTAACCTTTCTTGAACAAGCATGATGTAGTTTCTAATCACGTAAAAGGTTTTATTTGAAAAAATAACTTGTATCTTATGCAATCATTTTCTCAAAATGACACCTGCATAAAATAGCTATGTTCAAAGAGTAGAAAAACAGGGATTTTAGAATCAGGAAAGCTGGTTTCCTTGCCAAGCTTCCATCTTCTCATATGCAGGATATAGGGAAAATATGAACATATGACCTTTTTGTCAATGAGTTGAGGAGTGGGCCTCAGACAATGAGATAGACAAGGGGAGCTCTGGATTAAGAGTATAACTTTTTTTGTTTATTGAATTGTCTGTAGAAGTCATTTTTAAGTTCTTTGAATTCAGGCAAACTGAACAATCAAACTATTCTTTCTTTCATTTGAGGTTCCCAAGTATTCACTAAGATTCTTTGGTTCTCATCACCAAGATGTTGAGACATTTTTAACATAAAATGTCTATTTTTATTTCAAAAGTATACTAGCCAGAAAGGACATTAATACAAAGTACAAATAGATCAACTAAAATATATTACAATATACACAGATGCATGTGCATGTCCACTAGAAGACATAATGAAATAATCTCAGATGCTTAAACTTACTTTAATTAGTAAGTTTGAACTTAAGAAAATCAAAACTATTCTGTAACATTGAAGAATGTAAAAATGAAAACACATGGGTAAGAATAAAATCTAGTGGTAGAGTAAGTTATAACAATGGATTTAATTGTATATGATAAAAGAACAAAATAACAAATTTTTAAAAAGAGCAAAATTGATTGAAATAAGAGTAATATCCCAAAGCAAAGTATAGATTATCATGAGGAGACAATGTATAGGTATAATATGCTTAAATAGAAACCATCAGGCCTATATGAATGACCAATGACATTTTCAATATTCCTGTGGGAGGCAGGATTTTGCCTTAACATGCAGAACTTTCCCATGTATGGCAAGGTATTCAGTATCCTTGGCTCCCACACACTAAATGCTAGAAGTACCCCTGGTTTTAGTGACAAATCTAAACTCTTATCAAATCTAATCTTTCTTTAATAAATCAAATATATTTATGTTCCCCTTTGCTGTTCTCAAATAAAAGTCATATAAATTTTCTTGCACATATGAATTTTGAAAGTTCAATATAATATCTATGCCCAAGGCCTAGTATGAAGGAAAAACAGAGGAAAGTAACAAATAATAACATATTACATATTTCTATATGTAAATACCTGAGCGTGGTTTTATTGGAAGTCATGATGACATAAGTTGATATTTACTCCTGCTATTGATGAGTGAGTTTAAATTTCAAAGTCACTTATAGAGACAGCATGGAAAAAAAGAGTGGATGCTCAAATAAAAACCCATACTAGGGCAAGTCATTATTTATACAGGATGAAAGAAAAAGCAAAATGATCTTAATTAAAATAGGGATAATAAGTCACGAAAAATTATAAATTATCCAAGTTAGAAAGATGAGGTAATATGGTAATTCCTGAAAACAAGCTGTATAACGTTTAAAAAATGTTCAGTGGGAAAGTTATAGAGAAAAGGAGTTCATTTTTGTTGTGTGGGACCATCCCTCATATTGCAGTACATCCATCACCCTTAAACCCACACTCACAATGCTAGTAGTAACACCCATTATCATGACCACCTTATACATTCCCACAAATTTTTCAAACACCCTGGTGAGAAACACTGACCTAGTTAATGCCTATCATCCTCAGGTGAGCGTCACTACTGACTTCCTTAAGGATAGATGGTAGCTGGCTTAGATATTGCCTCCATCCTTGCCACTCAGTTGATCGATTCCCTGGACATCCAGTCTTTCTAATCCACGACACTTACCTGAACTGTAATTGGCCTTTGAAAGACTTATTGTCAATTATAACAGAAGGTCCATAAGAAAAGGGACGAACTCTGTCTTGTTCACTGTGCCATATCAAGTGCCTACTATTGTGTTTCATAAACATTCTTGAATTAAATTCAGGTTTTTCACTTGTGCAGCTGGATTCCTTCTAACTGTACTATTTGATACAGAGCAAATAATTTATTGGTTGGAAAAAAATTTGAAGTGGAACATCTAGATAGCTGGTATCAGTCTGTTTGGGCTTTTATAATGGAATATGATAGCCCAGGTGCTTTGTAAACAACAAAAATTTATTTTTCCTAGGTCTAATGGTCAGAAGCCCAACATCCAGGTACCAGCATATTTGGTGTCTGGTGAGAAATCACTTCCTGGTTCACAGCCCATTGCCATCTCCCTGTGCCCTCACAGGGTGGAAGTTGTGATGCAACTCTCTGGGATTCCTTCCGTAAGGGCACTAAGTCCCTTCAGGAAGGCTCCACCCTCATGACCTAATCACTTTCCAGAGGCCTCCTCACTTCCAAAAACCGTCACATTGGGGATTAAATTTATTAATTCAATCCTTTATTTATATCAGTAGACTCCGGGATATTTATTTTATACTTTGGGATACAATCCAATACTATTTCATTTAGTTGCTCAATTTTTTTTTTTAGCTTTGGCTTTTGAGAGCTCTTTCAGTTGGATCCTGTGATCAAGCCTGGTCTTGGTTTTTTTTTTGTTCATTTGTTTTGCTTTCTTTTTTTTTTTTTTTTTTTTTTCTGTCATTCCTTATTTCTGGCACTGTAAGATGCTCCAGGTTCATCTTGTATATCCTTTTTCCAGCTCTGGAATCAACAATTTCCCCAAGGAGCTCCGATTCCTTTTGTTGGAGAACGGTATTTGAAATCAAGGTCTGGGCACTGAGTGGGCTCATTACTGATGGGGTGTCATTGCTTCTAGGGTCTTCTAGGTGACAATTAGGAAATAAAAATGTGTATACTAAACTATGTACGTACACATAATCTATAACACCTGTCCATATCTACCTACAGTAAGCAAAACAGTTCATTCGGATGTCTCCAGCTCTCATCTATTACCACTTGCTTATCTACAGTCCCCACTCCAACAGAGACCAGCCATTTACTAAATTGTTCAACTGCAGTATATGTGCTTAGTTGTTCCAAATTTGTTAATATGTACTTAAAATGTATTTCTCAAAGTTATAACATAGCTAAAAGCTAGTAGCTAAAAGTTTAAATGACTGATAAATACATTAATTAGTATCCTATTTCTACTTTGTTCCTCAATGTTATCATTTATATTAATACTCCAGTACTTTTGATTCACCTCAGTAGTCATCAATTCATATTAATGTGCCTCAATTTCATTTGTCAGCCAAGACCTAGAATCATCAATATTTTCATGTAAGAATGATTGTAATCACTACACAGGATCTCATTTAAATTAACAAATTGATATTTTCCACAATAAGTGTATAGATAGCATCCTGATGCATCAAGTCACTAATTATTCTTCCCAGCTTCAAATATTAGCTTCAGGCACTTAGAAAAGGACAAAGAAAAATGATGTTTTCCTGTGCTTTAAACATTTTTCCAGCCACCATAATGAAAGCATTTCAAATTCTTAAAAATAAATATTTGGAAAACAATTTCATCTTTTGGGTGGCTCAGTGCTTCCATATAAAGTTAATCTTTTAAGAATAACAACATTTTTTTACTGAGCACATACTTTTGGCCAGATGCTGTTCAGATATATTTTGTTTATTATGCACAATTCTCCTGCCAGGCCTACAAGGTAAATACACCATCTCTATTTTAGAGACAAAAGAAAGGAAGAAAATTATTTTTCCAGGTGGAAGAGCCAATAAAAAAGCAAAACAAGTCTATGATTTCAAAGGCTACACTCTTGCCACTACAGCAGGTGGAGCACTGCCAAGAATATTCTGGGTCACCAATGTTTGTGCATACCCAACTCCTATTCGTATAAGCAAAGAGACAAATTTAGAATGAAAAAATAACATGTTCACTCCTTCTTGAATTTCACTTGGGACCTTGTGCAGGGAATAAGCTCAGGTCCCAAAAAGAAAGTAATTCTAACAAATGACATTGGCAAAATCAGTGAATCAGTGACCCTAACAATGTTCATTTTAGTCACCTCGAATTCAAACTGGAAAATAAATCTGGCAACACAATAAAACAGTTCCCGCTAAAAGTTGAAACTTCTTACTGAAATTCATTAGCACTTTTCTTAGTCTTGCCTTCTGAAAAACTCCACGAAGGAATTAAAGTAACTGAAAAAGGATTTCAATATTAAAAAAAAAAAAAGGACAAATAACCAAAGAAGATTTTTAATTACTACTTGTTTACAATGCAGTCTCATTTCAATTTCCTTGTTTTTTTTTTTACTCCCTGACAAATAGCTTCTGTTTCATTTGGGCCAAAACAAAATATAAAGTATATAAATGAATTAAAGTGGTTTCTCTTCACACATTTAGTATAAATTCATTGTACTAAAAATTTGGGAAGAGGAAAGACAAAAACATCAGCTATAAAACATCAACTCTTCTCCAAATTGATTCATTGAATTTTGTTTTCGCTTGCGAACAGAGTATTCACAAATTACTTCAACACTTCAATGGAATCTTTCTCTTTACATAAGAAAGAAAAACAAAGGAGATGTAATCTTACACAAAGAAAATAGTAGCTGTCTACCTGGATGCGCTGAGAGTGCCAGGGTCTAGTTAGAAGCCTAGTGTTGTTTATATTTTCTATAGTTAGGAAGAAATCTCTTCCAAATAAACTCCCACTTTTGGATCTTTTTGAACTGTAGCAATAATGAGTTTAATCTTCCATTTAAAATGTCTAATCCAGGGTGAAGAAAATGTTTTTTTATAGTTGCATAAATAAGCCACATTTCAAACAGGGTAACCATAAAAGGCCACATGAAAAGAACTCTATAATAGAGGATTAGAAAGGACCCCATGAACTCAGATTCTGGATTCCAATGCTATTTAAAGAGTTCAGCCTCTTCTGTGATTGTGCTGGACTCTTGGGGGCTGGGGCACAGAATGTGAAGGGTATTCTCTGTAGACTCACACTTAGGGGAACCAGCTACTAGATAAAAGAGGAAAATAGTAACAAGTATAGGTAGACATGGTATAAACTGGGGAAATTAAAAATTGTCCAGATCTTAAAATAATTAATCACATGGGTAAACATCTACAGCCTCAACAAAAGCAGCTTAATTTTTTTAATTAATTAAAAACAGTTCATTGTCTGAATGTGTTGAAATAGCTTAAGATTCCCTTTATTTGATAAAGAAATGTTTAATGTTTAAGTGTAGCCTAGAATATCCTAGTCCAATAGAATTGTCTGAAGTAATAGAAATACCTCATGGCAGCTGTCCTATATGGTCACCACTAGCCCTATGGGGCTACTGAGCCCTTAAAATGTAGCAGTTGTGACTGAACAATCTGAATTTTAAATTTAATTAGTTTAAATTTAAATAGGCACATGTGGCTAGTGGCTACCATAGTAGGTGCTGCCAACCTATAAAGCAACTCTACTTTTGTCTCCTAAGGGAGACATGAATATATATATATATAAATTCTAAACTCTCAAGTACAATAAAGAACAATACTTTTGTGTTGATAATATGGATTAATATCAGTAGCTCAGCCTTACCAGAGTTATTCATTCATTTTATTAAAGGGAGTAAAAGTATTTAGATTAAATTTTTAAGACATGTTATCTGGTTGAATGAAATGCAAAATATTCTACTCAATACTGTCAAAATTCCATTTAAGACAGAAAACTTCTGTTTTAGTTCCATAGATGTAAATCGTTCTCTTTACAGACTCTATGGCCTTTTTTCCATAGGAATGTTACTTTTTCACAAAATTTTACTTCCCAACAGCAAGCACTGGTAATCAGATCTATGTTTCTGCATGTAGGTTGCTGTTAAAATGTTCAAAAGGCTGACACCCAATAGCTCCACATGTATTCAGTCTTTAAAATGGCTTATTAGCAGTCCTTCTGGGTTTTTTTTTTAATCCTTCTAGATTTCTATTATCTCTTGAAGTAAATACAAAATGCTATAGGAAAACACTCCACCAACAAATTTACCTCTTACTTCTAATAGATGATTAAATAAAATTTGAAGCTCTATCAAAGCTTTGGCCTCAATCGACTATATAAATTTACTGTGGTGAGTGGAAGTTTTCCAGTGAGACATGTATTAAGAAAAAAGCTATTTAGTAGTCTAGACGAAAAACTTGAGAGACCTTGGCTTTGAGTTTTACCAAACTTATACTCTTTAGTGACACCTGAAAAATCTTCCTGACCCTGAGTTTTCTCGTTTCAAAAATAACCTTATCTAGAAATCCTGCTTAAGAGACTTCAGCAGAAGAAAAAACCACATAAGAGGAAAATGTAATTTTAAGGGGTAGGATTTCATAGTAGCCCCACATGCATACACTATCAAAGATTGGAGAGAACCGATATGTCCATGAAATGCTATGCTTCATTTTAAATTACTTCTATGTATTATCATAGAAAAGAAGCTCATGACATATTGTTGACTAAGGAAGAAAAAAAAGTAAGCCATCAAGAGTGTGGAGAGATAAAGAGAAGGTTCCAAAAAGATGTTCATCAAAATAGTACTAGTTTTTAACGCAGGGGTGTAATATTTGAGGTAGTTTTTACACTTTGATTTTACTTCTCTGTGTTATTTGAATTTTTATATCTGTATAAATTATTTTCTTCAAGAATTTTAATAATATGTTTACAAATGAGAGAAAGAGAGAGGAGATTTTAAAGAAATGATTCACAATCATTTCTTGGCCTTTTGGCTACGATCAAGTGAAGAAATGACACAATTTAAGCATTATAGAGGCTTGGTAAATCCAAAAATCTGCAGGGTAGACCAGCAGGCTGGAGATAAAGGAAAGAGTTGTAGGTCAAGTCCAAAAGCAGACTAGACTATTGGCAGAATTCTTCCTTTCTTTCTCAGGAGAGATCAGTATTTGTTCTACTAAGGCCTTCATCATATCTGTTGAGGCCCAGCAACATTAAGCAGAGTTGTCTGCTTTACTCAGTGCAAATTTAAGTATTACTCTTATCCAAACAAACAAAAAACTACCTTCACAGAAACATCTAAAATAATGTTTGAACAAACATCTGGGAATTATAGCTTAACCAAGAAAATTAACCATCACATTGGCTTAAATCCTATATTGTTCCAATGAGATATAAATGTAAGAGTGATATAAAAATGCAAATTTAATGATTCACACAATCCCATCAAACCATAGAAGAATTATCAGTTTGGATTAAAATCTTATTCAAACATTTTCTTATTAAAGAATTACAAAGCTGAGTTTCCTATATTCCTTCTCCTCTCCCTTTAAACCTCCAACTCCATTGCCACACCCATTCCCATTCCCTTTACTTCCAAAGGATGTTCTTGTCAAATATTTCATAGAGAAAAACAAACACCATCGGACAGTGTATTTATTTGCTAGGGCTGCCATCACAAAGTACCACAAACTGGGTAGGGTAACAAAGAAATTTTCTGTCTCACAATTCTAGAGGCCCAAAATCTGAGATCATGGTGTGAGAGATCAAAGTGTGTTGGTTCCTTTGAGAGTTGTAAGAAACAATCTGTCCCGTACCTCTTTCCTAATCTGGGGTGGTTTGCTGACAAACTAGTATTCCTCGGTTTATAGAGGTATCACCTCAATTTCTGCCTTCATCTCCAAATGATATTATTTTTGCATATATGTCTCTGTGTCCAAATATCCCCTTTTCACAAGGACACAGCCATCGGGATTAGAGCCCACCCTTAATGATCTCATTTTTACTTAATCATCTACAAAGACCCTATGTTCAAATAAAGTCTTGTTCACTAGGACTGGAGGTTAGGACTTCAACATTTTTGTGGGAAATGCAATTCTACCTGCAACAGACAGACACTTCCTTTACCTGGAAGTATCAACTCTACTAGTTTCCATCTTTCAGTATCTATTCTTCCTTTCTGTCTACTGCTATAATGGAGAACACACCCAGCTTCCTAAAGAAACTAATCCATTCAGGTGTGCTCCTGATCCCATCCCTCATTAATCCATTTATTAAACCTCCTCTGTCCTGTATTTTCACTATTTGTCTTTTCATTGAATACTTCTCAATGCCTTCCCATCCATCTTTAGTTTACAAAAAGAAAAAGCTCATCTTTCTCAATCTTTCAGCCCTCCTATCTTTCTCCTCCAAATCTCTGCTGCCTTTCTTAACATCTCCACAAAATGCTTTTATGCTTCAAATTACAGTTGTTCTTCATCCTATTCTAATCTTGCTTCCGTTCCCACACTTCCACTCAAACAACTGGTTCAGGTCATAAGTGACCATGATACTAAATCTAAAGAACAAGTTTCTATCAACATACTTAATCACTGATAATGTTTAGGCAAAAAACTTATCACTTGTGATTTTTAGGACCACTCTCTTCATTTGGTTCCCATATCTTGGTTTTAATCTTTCTTATTCACTATGTGCTTGTTCTTTGAATAATTTTATTTATTTATTCATGTTTAAGATTTTTTTTTTCATGTTTAAGATTTTATGACACAAAGAGAGACAGACAGAGACACAGGCAGAGGGAGAAGCAGGCTCCATGCAGGGAACCTGGTGTGGGACTCGATCCTGGGTCCCCAGGATCAGGCCCTGGGCTGAAGGCAGTGTTAAACCGCTGAGCCACCCAGGCTGCCCTGAATAACTTTTTTAAATAAACGTTTTTAATAGTGGTTTTAGATTTACATAATAGTGGCAAGGACAGTACTGAGATTCCCCATGTACCACATACCCAATTTCCCTTACTTCCAATAGACTACATTTGTTATAATCATTGGCCAATAGTGACTATTTTCAACCAAAGTTCATACTCTATTCAGATTTCCTTCATTTTTACCTAATGTTCCAGAGTCCCATCTAAGATACCTCATATATTTTGCTCATACCTCCTTAGACTCCTCCACATGGGGACAGTTGATCAGACTTTCCTTGTTTTGATGACCTCGATAGTTTTGAGGAGTCCTGGTGAATGTTTCTCCAGAATGCCTCCCTATTCAAATTTTGCTGATGCTTTTCTCATGATTAGACTCGGGTTTTGTGTTCCAAGGAGGAGTACTACAGAGGTTAAGTGACATTTTAATCACATTACATTTAATGTACTATCAATATGACTTCTCACTGTTGATGTTGACCTTTATCATCTGGCTAAAGTAATGTTTGTCAAGTTTCTGCATTGTAAAGTTACTCATTTTTCCCCCTTTCCAATTCTTTCCTTCCAATTTTTGGAAGGAAAACACTATGGATGGCCCATATTTATGGGGTGAGGAATTATGTTCTATGCCTTTGATGGCAGAGTACCTACATAAATTGACATTCTTTTGCACAGAAAAATTGTTTTTTCTCCCTTTTCCCTCCCCTTCCTTCCTTTATTTCACTATGGACCTGTGGTTATTTTATTTGGGGGCATTATAATCCAATGCTACCATATTTATTTTGTTGCTCAAATGTCCAGCTTGGTAATTACTTTATGGAACTACAAAATACTCTGGACTCATGGTGTACATCTCCTACAATCAGCCACTTCTCCAAGGAACACTTATTCCTTTTATCCTATTCACTTCTTGGGAGTCACCAATGCCCTGATCTTTAAATATTAGTGTTTTGGGGATCTTTTCATAGGCTATCTTAACTTTTCATTCTACATTCTCTTCCTTAGATGTCTCAACCACTTCTATGACCTCCATATAAATGAATTCCAATTATGTATCTTTGAGACCTCTTTTTAAAATTCACCTTATGTATTTAACTAACTTCATATTGAACTTCTGCATTAAAATATCCCATAGATAACTGTCAATGAAGGGGTTTTAATAAAGGGCAAGATACTTGTCTTTCAAAGCATTTCTCAGGCAGCCCGGGTGGCTCAGTGGTTTAGTGCCGCCTTCCACCCAGGGCGTGATCCTGGAGACCCAGGATTGAGTCCCACGTCGGGCTCCCTGCGTGGAGCCTGCTTCTCCCTCTACCTGTGTTTCTGCCTCTTTCTGTGTGTTTCTCATGAATGAATAAATAATTTTTAAAAAAAAAAGCATTTCTCAATTTTGGATATAAGAAATAGTTGCATTTTTCAATGACCCAGAAAAAAAGGCAAAAAAAAAAAAATAAGAAATAAGAAAAAAGAAATAGGGAAACAAATCACATATATTTTAAGTCATTTCCTTTGCAGACCATGCCATGATAGGCCCAAAATTCTTTTTTCATTTTCAGATTTTCAGTCCATTTCATGGACTTGCTCTTTTTGCCGGTGATTTTTAGACCAACCTTAGGCCGATTGCTAGTTCCTTTCTCTTCTTCCCTGTAGTTTTTTAAAGCCTGTCTTTTAATGTCACAAAGCCTTGCAGGAGGGCAGGAAGATGAGAGATTACTCACTGGTATTTGATCTTTCTTTTTTCTTCCTTATTTTTAGTTATTTTGAAATTTGGGCATTCTCTGACTTCTAGTGATTTTAAGTGATTTCTGTGTAGTTTTATTTTTTCTTACCATTCTGTGTTATTTGAGGATGAAATTTGTAATACAGGTAACTAGGCAGCTAGAACTGTCTTCAGCTACCCTGCTACTACATTTAAATCTGTACGTGCATATATATTATTAAGTCTAAAAATCTGTCAAATGTAAGGGGCACATTATTCTATGTACCACTGAAAAATAAAACATGTTGTCAATTAAAGTACAACATGACATGAAGCCCAATTTTAGTGATGTCAAAATTGGGGAAAGGAGTAGGTATGTCTTAGAACAATGAACTAGTGTATATACATTTTAGATGTATGTATTAATGAAATTTTATGGTAATATGTCAAAAATTCCTTTCTTATATACTGCCAAAGCCAAGACCAAAAAGGCATGTTGTCTGTTCTCTGAGTATTATTTCTTTATATTCCATTTGAGCTTCAACACCACAGGAAAAGCCAAACATGTGATAGGAATATTGGAACTTCCAGCATCATTGAGACCTCCAGGGTGAGGGGTGAAGATTGAACTCTATAAACACTCTCGAACAATGAGAACGGGGGGTTTCTGGGTTGGTGAACGTATCCACATTCTGGGAAGATGGTGTATCCCAAATCTATGGAGACAGAGGCTCCTGCATTCAAGACCCTTCCAGAGTTCACCTTAAGAGCCTCTTCATCTAACTGTTCATTTGTATCCTATATATTATACAAGTAAATGTTTAGTAAAATGTTTCCCTGGGTTCTGTGAGCCTTTATAGCTAATTATCAAATCTTAGGGGGGATAGTGGGAAACTTCAAGTTTATAGTTGGCCAGACAAGAGTGTGTGTAACCTAGGCAACCATTTGTAGCCGGCATCTGAAGTTGAGGACAGTCTTGTGAGGTTTGAGGCTAGTTCCAGGTAGACACTGTCTAAAATGAATTAAATTTTAAGACATTTGATGTCCAAGAACTTGAGAATTGGTATAGAAAGACACCACATATTTATTTGGTGACAGAAAGAACCTCAGAGGGCTATATAAAGAAAAGTGTCTTTTGAATCCTCCAGGAAGTATCCTTCAAGTGAGGAGACACACCATTCTCCTTTCCTCTTCTCTGATGCCAGGAAAGTAAACATAATGTTTGAAGCTCCAGAGGTCATTCTGTGTCCTGTACACTCCTACAGAAGTTACACACAGCAGACTCACAGGATGGAAGGAACCTAGTATATAAACTACAAGCTGCCATACTAGTGCTGGATTGCCTCTTCTCACAGTCTACGTGAGATGGAAAAGAAATTTCTATCCTGCTTAAGCTAGTACTTATATAGATTCGTGTCATACACAGAGGCAAATCTGAATGGAAATGATACCACAAACTGGAACAAAAGCTTTGAGATCTTAATATGGGATGTTTACTACTCATGCTATGCTCAAAGTATTCATTCTAGATAAAATTCCATGAACAAATTCAAACTAAAATCAAAGAAGAGCATACATAGAATCTTCCTGAAACATTAAAGTATAATTTGTTTTTGGTTTTGGTTTGGTTGCTTTTTGTTGCTTGGGGGACCTCACTGGCTCAGTCAGCAGAGCATGTGACTTTTGATTTCAGGGCATTAAAGCTCAAGTCCCATGTTGGGTGTAGAGCTTACTTAAAACAAAAAAAAAAAACTTTAAAAAATAAGGTATTTGTTTTTTAACATACTGACCCATTATTTCCATTTATTTATTATTTATTTATTGTATTCTATCAGCCCAAGAGTCCCGATAACCCAATTCTATCTTGGTCTTCAATTTTCTGCTACAGAAGCTATGAGAACAAAACTAGGGGCATAAAATCATCATTGAAAGGCACAGACCTTCACGTTTTCTGTAGCTCATCCCCTAAACATCTTTTTCTTAAGCAAATACTCAGCAAGACTTAGGATCCCAAATAAATTTATCAATATTAATAAACTATAATTGACATATATTGAGTAATGCCATGTGCCATGCACTGTACTTAATTATTTATTTCCATTTTCTCATTTAATTCTCAAAACAACCCTGGTAAAGTGGGAGATATTATTATCTCCAGAGAAAGAGGAAGAAAATGAGATACAAAAAAATGACAAGACATATTTGCCCACGTGACACATCTAATAAGTCTCAGTACGTGGCTTTGAACTCCAGGCAACTTGCCTTGAGGCCACTATACTACAATGCCTCCCTAATAGGACTGGAGATCATATCAATATGTTTCTAATCACTTGTACTCAGGAGTGTGAGAGTTTTTTAAAGACACCTTCATTCTCTGGACAAATCTTTTCTCAAAATGTGGTCCATAGAGCAGCGGTGGTTCCAAGGGTCAAGCAGTCCTCAGGCAACTTATTTCAGAGACGAGTGTGGAACAATGTTGTTCACATTCATTTAATTACTTTCACAATGTACATAAAAGATGGCCATAACGTGTTTGACATTTTTGCCATTGAGAGGTAATATAATTGTATTGCCCTTGAAGCCAGCCTGATCTTAGTGACATATTTCATTAATGGAATGTAAAATCGACTATCTGGGACCTTTAAGTCTGTGTTACTTAAAGTGTAAAGGTTCCACCTGCATTTCATGAGACAGTCACTCTTGGATCCCTAAACCACTAATAGAAACCTACCTACCCTGTTTTATACACTGCAAGGAAAGACACTAGGACTACCTGGACAGAAAGGAGATCCCAGCTGATCCCACTTTTCTAGTCACTCCCACTAAAGTACCAGGCATATCAGTAAAACATTATGGAGGCCCCAGCCCAGCCATCATCACTGAATGCCAAGGAATGAACCTAGTCAATGCCATATGGAGCAGAAAAATCAACCAGCCAAGCTCTGCTCAAATTCTGACTCACAGAACTGTGAGATGTACTTTTTGGTTGTTTTAAGGCAATGAGTTTTGGGATGATTTGTTATACAGCACTAGATATCCAGAACAATAAAATTAATAGTGATTTTCACAGAATCCCTGTGAGATTCTTAGCAATCATGAAGTCTGTAAAGGTCACAGAAAGACTTCAAAGACAGCATTGATCAGTTTATTTTGGCTGGTATTTGTTGACAGCATGCAGTCAGTCTGAGCCAAGATATTCACATTTCTCTGTTTAATTGTTTTCAGTTGTTAAATTTATACTTTGGTTAGTACTATAGTCCATCGTTAAGCCAATTCCGCCAAATAGAACAATGGCTCTAATATTGTACATGGGTGAATAAATTTAAGTTTGAAAACTATAATGTAAAAAGTACAACCCATAAGAATGCCATAAACATAGTTGAACTTGACTTCAGAAAGACCACAGGAAGTGAATCTGTACATGCTCAGTCAAGTGAATCTGTAAGTATGAGGATTTAACATAAAGAGTCAAAACAGCAGAGTAGGAATACAAAGTACAATGATAATTATCTGAAAATTGGGTTTTCCTGGATTGATGATTCATTCCTCTGTGCATTGTCTGTATTGAAATGTCAAAGGGTAATATGCAGCCATTTTAGCCATTTTCAAGCAAAGCACGACAACCTTTCCAGCAAACCAATTAAGTTTGTCCAAAATAAGGACTAAAGGATTGCACAGGTTATGGTGCTTGGTTTAAAGCAACTGAAACTGACTATAATAAGCAAATGGGGATTTTTTTTGAAGGACAATTAAGAGCTTAATAAAGAATCAGCACAAGTCTGAGGAACAAGACTTGAAAATGGATAGAAACAAAAACATCCCTGAGGTTTCTGCATTAGACGCAAAGACAAGAACAACACTCTCCCGAGTCAAAAGACTTAGGGAGAAAATAATCCAATTTATTACCGAAAAAGCTGTGTTGGAGATGGTGACTTTAGACAAGCCATCTTCCCAAATAAGACTTATCACCTCTCTTATTCCAAAGCTGTGCAGCCACAGGACTCCCTGGACAAAGCCAAGGCCACTCCTGTGAAGCAGGAACAGAGCTAAGGGCAGCCCATCTGAGAAGAACAAAAACCAGGGCTTATGTAAGCATACCCACTTCCTTCTTCAAACTCAAATATCATATAGTCCTCACCTCCCTAACAGGACTGGGAGTCAACACAATGTAATGAGAAAGAAAAGAAAACTTTTACTGCATGGAACCATGAGATATGGAAGGGAACATTCCCTGTTACAAGTCAAACTACACAAAAGCCTGAGCTCTTGCGGCTGCTGCCAAAGCCATGGCCATGAATCTGACTAGCCCACCTAACAGCATGCCTTATGTCTCTATTTACTTTACTCCTTATCATAAGAAGGCCCAGGCCATCGCTCTTCACCTGAACTCTCACCTGCATACAGTTCTGTACACTGCCTACTATGGATCAGTCACTCACCCCACACACACTACAAACCCATGACCTTCTGAGCAATCAGTTGCCATCATCAAAATACCTTCATCATAATCCTTCACTCCAAATATTTGCTTCACCTTCTCGCTACAAGCAAAATCTTGCTATCTCCCAACAACCTAATTTAGTAGTTACTATTTTTTCCAAATTTAACATGAGGCCTTAGAATTTCCCAAAATCTTCAAAATCTTCCCTGAAGTTCATGCCATAAGATCACCATTGACCCTTTATTATTGATTTTAACTAAAGACATCAGAGTCACACTCCCCCCTCCTTCTCTGAAGATTTCAGCTCTTGGTTCCCCCTCCCTACCACTACTCCTGTCCAAATTGTTTATTTCTGTATCTACATAGGTTATCCTAATAACACCCTGCCCCCTAATTTACTGACCTTATTTCACTAATCTTATCCACCCCACCTCAGTCACTTATTCTGCAACTGTATCTTGAAACTTTTAAACTCATAACCAAACACCTTCCATGGTGGGTTTGCATCATATTTAAAAAAACACTCGCCCTTAACCAATATTCCTCTCCAACTATATTCTTATTTCTCTTTTTTATGGCAAAACTTGAAGATACTATCTACATTTACATTTGCTATTTTCGCTCATCTCATTCTCTATTCTCCAAACAGGTTTTTGTTCCTTCATTCCAAAATAATTACATCTATGAAAGCCACCAATGACTTCTTTTTTAATTTTTATTTATTTATGATAGTCACAGAGAGAGAGAGAGAGAGAGAGATAGGCAGAGACACAGGCAGAGGGAGAAGCAGGCTCCATGCACCGGGAGCCCGATATGGGATTCGATCCTGGGTCTCCAGGATCGCGCCTGGGCCAAAGGCAGGCGCCAAACCGCTGCACCACCCAGGGATCCCCACCAATGACTTTCATCTTGCCTGATCCACTTGTAAATTCTAGGTTCTCATCTGACCTGCCAAGAGGATTGACACAGTTGCTAACATTCTACTTTTTTGTCCATTCTTTCTTCCTACTTTCACCTTTTGGCTTCCAAGGTGTCATTCTCTCATTTTTCTTTTTTTTTTAAGATTTTATTTTTTATTTATTATTTATTCATGATAGACATAGAGAGAGAGAGAGGCAGAGACACAGGCAGAGGGAGAAGCAGGGTCCATGCCAGGAGCTCGACGCGGGACTCGATCCTGGGACCCCAGGACTGCGCCCCCGGGCCAATGGCAGGCACCAAACTGCTGAGCCACCCAGGGATCCCTTCATTCTCTCATTTTTCATTCTGCTTCACTGGTCACTAACTCCTTACTATATATGTCTTCCTCATCTTCCTTATCTCCAGATATGAGCATGTTGCTGCTCTCATTTGCAGCCTTCTTCTCTTCACATTCTTCTTTACTTAGTCCTGAGTAGATCTCATACAATCCCATGGCTTTAAATGCTGTTCATCTGCTACAGATTCCTTGTATCTTTCTCAACTAAATATCAGATATATTTTCCAAATCCCTATTTAATTCTTGGATTTCGAAGTCCAGTGGGGGTCTAAAACCTTCACAAATCCAAGACTGGACTCTGATTCAACGTTTGAAATACAATCTGCTCCTCCCTTAATTTTCTACCTTTCAGTTTCTCAGGCAAAAAAAAAAAAATGTTGCAATTACCTTTCATTTTTTTTACCTCATACTCTACTTCCAACAATCATCCAATACTTCCAATTCTACCATTAAAATATATCTAGAATCTAACTACTTCTGAATACTTTCTCCACTAATTATCAATGAAAAGTTCTCAAAGTGCGAACCCCCTACCATCGGTATTGACATTACCTGGAAATTTGTTAGAAATTTAAATTCTTATGCCCCACCAGACTCATCAAACCAAAACTGGGAGGATGGAGCCCAATAATCTGTGTTTTAACAGGCACACTTGGTGATTCTGAAGCTGAAGTTTGAGAAACACCACCCTAGACCAAGCCATCATCAACTTTAATCTAGACTAGGTCCAAAAGACCTACAAAACATCACATTGTTCCTACCCATGGTTCCTACAGATTATTCACTCAACAGCTCAAGTTGTCTTTTGAAAATACAAAACAGTTTATATGACTCCTCTTCAAGCCCTTCCCCCATAAGTTTCCCTTCATACTGATCCACAAAACTCTATATAATCTTCCCCCTTTATCTCCCCTCAATCTCCTCTGAGCTCATAGCTGTCCCATAAACAAGTAACCATATACCCATTGAGAGTCTTTGTTCTGATAATTTCCTCAAAATATGTGAATTCTCTGGTTCTTCACTTGTTTTAGATTTCTGCTAATTATCAATTATAAGAGAGGCCTTCCCTGTCTACCTTGTCTAGAAAACTAACTTCCAGAAATCACTCTAACTTATTTTTCTTCATAGCATTTATCACCATATGACATAGGATATATTCACTTACTTTTTATTACCTGTATCTACCTTCTAGAATATAAACACCATGAGAACAAGGATTTTGTTTATTCTTACATCCCCAATGCCTAGGAGAATATATACTACTCCAAAAGTTTTTGAATAATTGAAGAGAATATGGCTCACTAAAAATGCAAAGTTTCAAGAGATAGCACCTGATTGGCTGACAAAATTCTCTGCCTAGTCCTGAGTATGGTAGGGTGCTATCTATGAATAGCTGATCCCCTGGGAGAAAGATAGGACATTATTGACTGTAAAGTCTGTATAAAATGGAAGAACCTCCAAAAGGAAAACCAGCAATGTGGGGAGTGCTTTAGCTAAAAGCAACAGATGGTTACTACAGAAATGCTCTCCAATAAGAAACTGATCAATGATATTAAGTCAAAAAATACACCAAAACTCTGGAGATATCAAAGATGTGATCTTTAGAGCAAAACCAGGTGCCAGTTGCATAATTTCCAAGAGGCTTTTAAAAGCAGTCCAAAAGTTAATTATAATGCATGGAAACAAAATAGAAATCAGCGTTATCAATAATCTACTAAAATATCCCACAAAACACATATATGTAGTAACCTGAATAATGGCCTTCTAACATATCCAGGTCCTAATCCATGGAATCAGTGAATGTACCCTTATAGGCAAAAGAGAATTTGCATATGTGATTAATTAAGGATCTTGAGACAGGGAGATCATCCAAGATTATCTGAGTGAGACTTAAATGTAACCATAAATGTTCTTGTAAGAGGGATCAGAGGGAAATTTGACACAGAATTAAACAATGTAAGATTAAAGCAAAATGCTTCACTACTGGTTTTGAAATGGAGAAAAGGGCCACAAGCCAAAGGATCTATCTCCAGAAGCTAGAAAGGCAAGGAAATGGGTTCTGGCAGAGAGCCTGTGAGGGAAACAAACTCCTTGCCAACACTTTGATTTCAACCCACTGAGGCTGATTTTAGAATTGTGACCTCTGTAAGGGAAGAAACGTGTGCTTCTTTTTAATGCACCACACTTGTGATATTATGTTATAGTGGCCAAAGGATGTTATATACAGTATAAGAACTGTATTACTATCACAAGGGTATACCAATAGACATTTGAATCTAGAGTTGAACAAAACCACTTATATGCAGAGGATGAATCAGCATCAGCGGATGTTGATATAGATGTGATTCATATACAAGGGAGATGTACCAAGTTAGTTTTGTTTTAATGCTAAAAATCCATGAGCTGAAATGAAGACTATGGAAAGATACATCATACTGATGAGCATTCGTTATGTACACAGCATTCAAAGAACATTACTAAGGGAACAAATAGTTTCTCCTGAATGTCATTTCACACATAGCCTTTTCAAAGAACAGGTTTTGGTCCATTGTTCCTAATTCAGTGTTACAGAAACAAATACATTAAATTGAAGCCACTGAGTATATGACATTTCAGGAGACATTGGAAAAAAATAAACATGAATGCACAACCCTGCTGATCAACACTGGATTATGCTCACTGTTGAGTGAAAATGTACTTATATGAGCTTTTTAATTTAGAGAAAAAATTCTTCATGAAAGTGATAAATAAAAATTATTTTATTTATGTGACTTGATTAAGTATCCTACTTCAGTAATATATTCAGAATATTTAGTAGCTTGAACCTTAGATTTCTAAGACACTTGATTTTTTTTATGTGTTGAAGATAAGACACTTTCTTAAAGATAAAACTGTGATATGAATGGCTCGATTTAAATAATTTTATTCTTTCCTAGCACTTGATTTTCTTCACCCATTGGGAAAAGATGATAATGCATTACTGGATATATTTTTTTAGGTAAAATCAAGCATTTCAAAAGAGTGTGAAATTTTCCAAAGCTGAATGAAACCAAAACTGAGTATCATTCACAATCTATTCTAAGAAACATTCAATCCTGCTTTCAAGGGTGGTATGTACATTTTGAGCATTTAACTCAAAGCTGAAGTCTTTGCTAAAAGATCTCCCCATGATTTCTAGAATTACATTCTATCCTAAAATTTGAACTGACAGTGCCACCTTATGACAGTCACTTTTTTTCAATGATCTATAATAGTTGGTGTTTTCTAATGTAAAAGAATAAAAGGAGTAAGAGAAAAAATATCTGGATCTGAAATTCAATCTATGGCTTCAGGAAGCTATAATTTAATAATGTATGCATTACTCAAAGACTTAGTACCATCCCTAAATAAAGTAAATAAATCAAAATTATTTTCATTTTATAAATATTATGCTTGTATTTTTATTGCTCTAAACTGTTTTAATTATCCAAAAATGGTGATTTACTTGTATAGCAAAACATGTATTATGACCTTTATATATAGTCTGTACATAGCAGAAAAAATATTTTTCTACATGAAGCCAATTTTGTGTTCCCACCCAAACTAGCTAATTCCTTTTGGAAGGACTTACCAGCACAGTCATTTTCATCATAGTAAAGTGATTGCTCAAAAATATGAATGCCTGGAGAACAATGTTTGTAAAATTTATTCAAAATCTCCCACTTCCCTCATTTTTTCTGTACTGATTTTCATGGTTCCCTGCCATATGTTCTCCTTGAGATGTTAGTCCTATAACTTCTCGTTCATTTGAAGCACCAGTTGGTTATCTGCCCAACTTCTTACCTTTGTCTGTATTCTCTCAATTCCAGATGGTCTTCCTCTCTTGTATTTTCCCAAAATAGCCATAACAATATTTCTAGTCCCACATGCCTTTTAGAACTTTGCTACCCCCCATCTAGAACTATACTTTATTTCTTCTCTCCTTAAACCCGGCTAGGATTTTATTATTACTTCATTGAGTAAAATGTGCCATAAATAATGCTGCGTGACTTCCAAGGCTAAATCATAAAAGATTATTTGGTTTCTACCTACCTCTTGCTTTCAGAACTCATTCACCATCCTCTGAAAAAGCCCAAACTAGCTCATGCAGGGAGAGCATACAAACACCCAAAAACCCACATGGGGGAAGATCTGAGACCCCAGGCAATTACCATGAAACACTAAACATGTGATTTAGCAACTTATTAGATGACTGTAGGCCTCAGGTTTTGAGCTGCCCCAACTGACATAAAGTAAAACAGAAATTAACTCTCCCCACGAAGCCTTGTATAAACTGCAGACTTACAAGTGAAATAAATGTAATTGTTCAAAGTCACTAAGTTTGGGATAGTTTGTTATGCAGTCATAATATCTGTAACACAACCAAGAGGTAACTTGAACTAAGAAACTTAGTAAACCCAAATCTTTACCTATCTGTTATTGCTCATACTTGAAACACAACCTTCTGTATAATAAGCAGAAAAAGACCTCTACCAATAATGCATGATTAATATTAAAAAATAGGAATTGAAACTTTTGATGTAATAAAAAATACTCAATTTGGCAATCAATTTGTCTTAGATTTGACATAAAGAGAAAATTCACAAGGTAAAATTGGTTTATATAACCATTGAGCAGGTTATATAAATCACTGGCGTTTTCATCAAGAAGTGTTTGACTCTATTCATGGATGGGCACAGATGGTTGCAAGAGATACAGTTGATATGGGTAGACAAGTTCCACAAAGAAAATCTGCCAACATATTTCCATACTGTTTTTATACAACCCTAGTCATGTAGCCTAGCCAGGCCTGTTTGTCAATTCACGTAATTGCAGTCCACAAGCAGGTATTGTAAACTGAGTAAAGTCAACAACCAGATGTTAATACTGTTAAAATTTCATATTTATATTAACCTTTTGCAATTCCTACAACAGTGGTGCAGTAAGTTAAGTTCATCTTCTGAGGCATTCCTGGATCTAGGGAGGACAATGATCAAGACTATTCTTAACCAATTTACATGTCCCAAATCAAGGAACAATACAAAATCACACACATTAAAAAACAAAACAAAACTATATTTAAAAAACTAAATAAAATAAAAAAATAAGCAATATGCCTGATAAAGACATCAACATATTGTTCATAAAGATATTCATGTGATTTGAAGAGTGGATGTATTCAGTGAGAATTCAATGAAGAGATAGAAGATATAAAAAAGAACCAGTCAGAGGTGAAAAAGACAATAAATGAAACTAGAGATAGGGTGCCTGGGTGACTCAGTTGGTTAAGCATCTGACTCTTGGTTTCAGCTCAGGCCATGATCTCAGGGTTATGGAATCAACCCTGCAACAGACTCCATGCTTATGAGGAGTCTGCTTCTCTTATTCTCTCTCCCTCTCCCTCTATTCCTCCGCCCCCCGCACTTGTGCTCTATCTCTCTAAAATAAATAAGTAAATCTTTTTTTAAAAAAGATTTTATTTATTTATTCCTGGGAGACAGAGAGAGAGAGAGAGAGAGACAGGCAGAGACACAGGCAGAGTGAGAAGGAGGCTCCATGCAGGGAGGCTGAGGTGGGACTCCATTCCTGGTCTCCAGGATCACGCCCTGGGCTGAAGGCAGCACTAAACCTCTGAGCCACCCGGATCACCCAGTAAATCTGTAAAAAAAAAAAAAAAAAAAAAAAAAAAAAACAGAGAATCAACAGCAGATTAGAGGATGCAGAAATACTAATCAGTAATCAGTAAGACAAGGCAATGGAAGGCAACCAAGATGAACAGAACCAAAAAAGGAAGAATATGAGTATGAGTTATGGGAACTTTATGACAACATCAAGTGTAATAACATTTCCATTATAGAAATCCCAGAAAGAGAAGAGATGAAGAAGGGGGCAGAAAACTTATCTGAAGAAATAATAGCTGAAAACTCCCCTAATCCGAGCAAGTAAATAGACACCCATGTCCAGAAAACAGAGAGCCCATAATAAGACAAACTTAGGGAGGTTCACCAAGACACAATTATTAAAATGATAAGAAGTAACAATAAAGATAGAATCTTAAAAACACAAGAGAAAAGAAAGAAGTTATATTCAAGGGAAACCCGCAAGGCTAGCAGTTGATTTTTCAACAGAAACTTTGCAGGCCAGAAGTCAGCAGCATGACATATTCAAAGTGCTAAAAGGGAAAAAAAACCCATAACCAAGAATACTATACTAGCAAGGTTGTCATTTGAAATTGAAGGAAAGATCAACAGTTTCCCAGACAAACAAAAGTTGAAGATCACCACAAAATCAAACTTACAAAAAAAAAGAAGGTTTTCTTTAACTACAAAGTCCATACTAGATGTAAAAATTATGAAAAGAAAAAATTTCATAGATGGAAACTAAAATATAATAGAATAGATCAATAAGTAATATATCTATTACTTATAATAGATCAATTACTTATAAAGCCAGTACAGTGGTAAAACAAAATTAAAATTAATAAAATCAATTTTTATATGAAAATTAGTCCAGAGATACACAGAATAAAAAGAAAAAATATGACATCATATACATAAAACATTTACAGCAGAGGAAAAACAGTAATTTCAGGATATGTCTGAATTTAAGAGACCATCCACCTGTATACACTGCTATTACATAGGATCTTTTAAATGAACCAAATGGTAACCACAAATCAAAAGTCTATAATAAGTGCATAAAAAATAAAGAGAAAGGAACCCAAGTGTAACAGTAAGAAAGCTGTCAAAACACCTGGGAAGAGAGCAACACAAGAAAGAAACAGAGAACTACAAATACAATCCCCAAAAACAAGATATAAAATGCCAATAAGTACATATCTATTAATAATTACTTCAAATGCAAATGGGCTAAGTGCTCCACACAAAAGACACAGGGTATACAAATGGATTGAAAGAAGAAAAAAAAAAGATCCATCTGTATGACATCTTTCTGCCTGCAAGAGACTCACTTCAGACCTAAATACATATATACACAGAAAGTGAAGGTATGGAAAAAGATATTCCAAGCAAATGAAAGCAAAACACACACACACACACACACACACACACACACACACAACCTCAGCCAGGACAATAACACATTTACTGGGCAAAAATAGTCTTTAAAACAAAGACTGTAACAAGAGATAAAGAAGGGCCTTACAAAATGATAAAGGGATCAATCCAACAAAAGGATCTAACAGTTGTAAATATCTATGCACCAATATAAGAGCACCTAAATACATAAAGCAAATATTAGAAGATATATAGGGGGAAAATGACAGAAATATAGTAGTAGTAGGGGACTTTAACATAGTATTTACATCAATGTAAATCACCACCATCCAAACAGAAAGTCACAAGCGAAGAACTGCTCTGAACAACACATTAGACTTGATAGACCTAATGCATATATACAAGAACAGTCCACCCTAAAATAGCACATACACAATCTTTTCAAGTGCACCTGGGACATTTTCCAGAACACATCACATGTTAGGTCACAGAATAAGTTTCAATAAATTTAAGAAGATTGAAACTATACCAAGCATCTTTTCCAACCACAGTGGTATGATAGTAGAAATCAATTACAAGAAAATATCCAAGAAAACTACAAACATATGGAGGCTAAACATATACTATTAAACAACAGATACATCAACCAAGAGATCAGAGAGGAAATTTTTAAAAATACATAGATACAAATGAAAATGAAAATGCAATGGTCCAAAATCTTTGAAACACAGGAAAAGCAGTTCTAGAGGGAAGTTTATACTGATGTAGGCCTAACTCAAGAAATGGGAAAAGCTTCAAATAAACAACCTCACCTTACATGTAAAGAAACTAGAAAAAAAGCCCAAAGTTAGTAGAAAGAAGAAAATAAAGATTACTGGGGAAATAAATGAAATACAGATCAAACACACACACGTTAAAAAAAAAAAATCAATGAAGTAAACTGCTAGTCTTTGAGAAGAATAACAAAAATGGTAAACCTTTATTCACATTCATGAAGAGAAAGAGGACTCAAATAAATAAAATCAGAAATAAAGGAGAATAAATAACTGACACCACAGAATATGAAGAATTATAACAATACTATGACAAAGTATTGTGACTCCCATTACTGAATCAGGAAGAAATAGAAAATTTCAACATGCCAATTACTAGTAATCAAAAAACTCCAAACAAGTAGAATTCCAAGACCAGATGGCTTCACATGTGAATTCCACAAAACATTTTAAGAAGAGTTAATATCTTTCTTCTCAAACTATCCCAAAAAATAGTAGAGGGAAAATTCCAAATTTATTCTATAAGGCCAAGATTACCCTGATACCAAAACCAGATTTAAAAACACTACAAAAAAAGACAACTATAAGACAATATCTCAGATGAATACATTTGCAAAAATATTCAACAAAATATTAGCAAAACAAGTTCAACAATACAGTAAAATAATCATTTGCCACAATTAAGTGGGATTTATTCCAGGAAGGCAAGGATGGTTCAATATTCATAAATCGATCAGTATGATACATCATATTAACACAAGAAAGAATAAAAACTGAATGACTATCTCAACAGATGCAGAAAAAGCATTTGACAAAATACATCTATTCATGACAAAATCTCTCAACAAAGTGGGTTTAGAGGAAACATACTTCAAATAATTAAGACTGTATATGAAAATCCCACAGCTAACCTCATACTGAATAGTAAAAAAAATAAGAGCTTTTCCTCTAAGATCAGAAATAAGATAAGAATGTCCATGCTCACCACTTTTATTCAACCCAGTACTGGTAGTACTAGCTGTAGCAATTAGATAAGAAAAAAAGAAATAAAAGCCATCAAAATTGGTAAGAAAAAAGTAAAACTGTTCTTATATATTCTGTATAAAAGTGCCTTATCAGTGGGATGCCTGGGTGGTTCAGTGGTTGAACATCAGCCTTCAGCTCAGGTCATGATCCCGGGGTCCTGGGATAGAGTCCTGCATCAGTCTCCTCACAGACAGCCTGATTCTCCACTTGCCTAGGTCTCTGCCTCTCTGTGTTTCTCATGGATAAATAAGTAAAATATTTAAAGAAAAAAAATACCTTATCAGATTTACAATTTCAAAGTATCTCCTCATACTCTCTGGGTTGTGATTTTACTTTCATGGTAGCATTTGAGCACAAAAGTTTTCCATTTTGATAAAATCCAATTTATCCATTTTTTGTTGTTGTTGCTTGTCCTTTTGATGTCATATCTAAAAAGAACATTTCCTAACTGAAGGCCACAAATACTTTTTTTAGCCTTTCTTCTACAGTTTTATATTTTAAGCTCTAATATTTAGGCTAGTGCTCCATTTTGAGTTAATTTTTTGTGTATAGGATGAGGCACCCAACAACACTCTTTTGCATGAAGATTTCCAGCTATTCCAGCATCATTTATTTTAAGATTATTCTTTTTCCAATGAATTATCTTGGTACCTTTGTTGAAATCAATTGACCCTAAATGTAAGAATTTGACTCTGGACTCTCAATTCTATTTCATTGATCTATAAGTCTATTTACTTTCGATCATAAAATACCATACTGTTCTAAGAGTACCATATTGATGGTGCCATATGGTCTTATTTACTGTAGCTTTATGATAAGTTTTAAAATCAGGGAATTATGCCCACTTTATTCTTCTTCTCCAAGACTGTTTTGACTAATCTGGGTCCTTGAGTTTCCATATGAATTTTAGGGTCACCAGGAAATTAGGGAAGAATTAAAAAGATTCATGGAAACTAATGAGAATGAAGATACAACCATTCAAATTCTTTGGGATACAGCATAAGCAGTTCTGAGGGGGAAATACATTGCAATACAAGCATCTATCCAAAAACTGAAAAGAACCCAAATACAAAAGCTAACCTTGCACCTAAAGGAGCTGGAGAAAAAACAGCAAATAGATCCTACACCCAGCAGAAGAAGATAATTAATAAAGATTCGAGCAGAACTCAATGAAATAGAGACCAGAAGAACTGTGGAACAGATTAACAAAACCAGGAGTTGGTTCTTTGAAAGAATTAATAAGATAGATAAACCATTAGCTAGCCTTATTAAAAAGAGAGAAAAGACTCAAATTAATAAAATCATGAATGAGAAAGGAGAGATCACCACCAACACCAAGGAAATACAAACGATTTTAAAAACATATTATGAGCAGCTATATGCCAATAAATTAGGCAATCTAGAAGAAATGGACGCATTTCTGGAAACCCACAAACTACCAAAACTGGAACTGGAAGAAACAGAAAACCTGAACAGGCCAATAACCAGGGAGGAAATTGAAGCAGTCATCAAAAATCTCCCAAGACACAAAAGTCCAGGGCCAGATGGCTCCCCTGGGGAACTCTATCAAACGTTTAAAGAAGAAACCATACCTATTCTACTAAAGCTGTTCCTAAAGATAGAAAGAGATGGAATACTTCCAAACTCATTCTATGAGGCCAGCATCACCTTAATTCCAAAACCAGACAAAGACCCCACCAAAAAGGAGAATTATAGACCAATATTCCTGATGAACACAGATGCAAAAATTCTCAACAAGATAGTAGCCAATAGGATCCAACGGTACATTAAGAAGATTATTCACCAGGACCAAGTGGGATTTATCCACAGATGCAAGGCTGGTTCAACACTCATAAAGCAACCAATGTGATTGATCATATCAGCAAGAGAAAGAACAAGAACCATATGATCCTCTCAATAAATGCAGAGAAAGCATTTGACAAAATACAGCATCCATTCCTGATCAAAACTCTTCAGAGTGTAGGGATAGAGGGAACATTCCTCAGCAACTTAAAAGCCATCTACAAAAAGCCCACAACAAATATCATTCTCAATGGGGAAACACTGGGAGCCTTTCCCCTAAGATCAGGAACAAGACAGGGATGTCCACTCTCACCACTGCTATTCAACATAGTACTAGAAGTCCTAGCCTCAGCAATCAGACAACAAAAAGAAATAAAAGGCATTCAAATTGGCAAAGAAGTTAAACTCTCCCTCTTCGCAGATGACATGATACTGTACTCAGAAAACCCAAAAGACTCCACCCCAAGATTGCTAGAACTCATACAGCAATTCGGCAGTGTGGCAGGATACAAAATCAATGTCCAGAAGTCAGTGGCATTTCTATACACTAACAACGAGACTGAAGAAAGAGAAATTAAGGAGTCAATCCCATTTACAATTGCACCCAAAAGCATAAGATACCTAGGAATAAACCTAACCAAAGAGGTAAAGGATCTATACCCTAAAAACTGCACAACACTTCTGAAAGAAATTGAGGAAGCCACAAAGAGATGGGAAAATATTCCATGCTCATGGATTGGCAGAATTAATATTGTGAAAATGTCAATGCTACCCAGGGCAATGTACACATTTAATACACTCCCTATCAAAATACCATGGGCTTTCTTCAGAGAGTTGGAACAAATTATTTTAAGATTTGTGTGGAATCAGAAAAGACCCCAAATAGCCAGGGGAATTTTAAAAAGCAAAACCATAGCTGGGGGCATCACAATACCAGATTTCAGGTTGTACTACAAAGCTGTGGTCATCAAGACAGTGTGGTACTGGCACAAAAATAGACACATAAATCAATGGAACAAAATAGAGAACCCATAAATGGGCCCTCAACTCTATGGTCAACTAATATTCGACAAAGCAGGAAAGACTATCCACTGGAAAAAGGACAGTCTCTTCAATAAATGGTGCTGGGAAAATTGGACAGCCACGTGCAGAAGAATGAAACTGAACCATTCTCTTACACCATACACAAAGATAAACTCAAAATGGATGAAAGATCTAAATGTGAGACAAGATTCCACCAAAATCCTAGAGGAGAACACAGGCAACACCCTTTTTGAACTTGGCCACAGCAACTTCTTGCAAGATACTTCTTTCTTCTTGCAAGATCTTGCCATGAAGGCAAGAGAAACAAAAACAAAAATGAACTATTGGGACTTCATCAAGATAAGAAGCTTCTGCACAGCCAAAGAAGCAGTCAACAAAACTAAAAGACAACCTACAGAATGGGAGAAGGTATTTGCAAATGACCTATCAGATAAAGGGCTAGTATCCAAGATCTATAAAGAACTTATTAAACTCAACAGTAAAGAAACAATCCAATCATGAAATGGGCAAAAGACATGAACAGAACTTTCACAGAGGAAGACCTAGACATGGCCAACATGCACATGAGAAAATGCTCCACATCACTGGGCATCAGGGAAATACAAATCAAAACCACAATGAGATACCACCTCACACCAGTGAAAATGGTGAACATTAACAAGACAGGAAACAACACATGTTGGAGAGGATGTGGAGAAAGGGGAACCTTCTTGCACTGTTGGTGGGAATGTGAACTGGTGCAGCCACTCTGGAAAACTGTGTGGAGGTTCCTGAAAGGGTTAAAAATAGAACTGCCCTATGACCCAGCAATTACACTGCTGGGGATTTACCCCAAAGATACAGATGCAGTGAAACACTGGGGCACCTGCACCCCGATGTTGATAGCAGCAATGTCCACAATAGCCAGCTTGTCAATTTTTGTGCTATCCCCACGCCCAGGTTAAAAAAAAAAAGCAGCTAGGATTTAGGATTTGGTAAATACACATTGTATCTGTAGGTAAATATTGTCATCTTAACAACATTAAGTCTTACAATCCATGATCACGAGACGTCTTTCCATTTATTTGGGTCTTCTTTAATTTCTTTCAAGAATGTTTAGGAATTTATTAAGGTGTAAGTCTTGCAGCTCTTTTGTTAAATTTATTTCTAAGCATTTTATTATTTTTGATATTATGAAATTGTTCTCTTTATTCCATGTTCAGACTGTTCACTGCTAAGCTATAAAAATAGAACTGATTTGTGTATATTGAATGTGTATCTTGCAAACATAGTGCACTTGTTGATTAGTTCTAATAGTTTTCGGTGAGTTTCTTAATATATACTATCATGTTAAACTATCATGTTATTTGCAAATAGAGATAATTTTATTTTTCCTTTATAATTTGGATATTAGACATATCTGTGCAAGTTTATTTATAAGCATATGATTTCACTTCTTTTAGATACTTAAAGCTGACTGCTACTTTATAAGATGAATTGGTTTATAAGATAGTGCCAAACTAATTCCCCAACATTTTTTAAATTCTATACCTGCAATGTGTAAGAATTCTAGTTGCTCCATGTATTCACCAATATTTGATATTATTGTTTTGTTGTTGTTATTCTAATGGCTGTTTTTATTGATATCCCACTGTAATTTTAATTCTATTGTCCCTGATGATCAACAATGGTGATTTTTTAAAAATGGACTCATTGTCATTTTTACAGCATCCTTTATGAGATGTCCAAGTCTTTTGTTCATTTTTAATTATGTCATAAAATTTATTGTTATTGCTTTATAGGAATTTATATATATTCATGATATATATTCTTGGCCATTTTATGTGTTGTGGATACTTTCTACCAACTTTTGGCTTTCATATTCATTTTCTCAATGATGACTTTTGATAACAAACCTTTTAAAGATTGATAAAGTCCAATTTATCACTTTTATTTTTAAAGATTAGTGCTGAGTTCTGTCCAGGAAATTTCCAAGTTCATTAAAATATTCTCCTATGTCTCATTTTATAACCTTTATAGTTTTCTACTTCATGTTTAGGTTTATGACTCATATTACACTAATTTTTATATGAGATTGAGATTTATATTTTTCCATATGGATATCTAGTTATTCCCACATAATTTTTAACTAACCTGTCCTTTTCCCCACAGAACTTTGTTAATAGTCATTTTAGCATAAATTCCAGATTCTCTATTCTCAATGATCTGTTTGGTAGTTTTCATGTTGATACTGTTTTGATCAGTGTAACTTTATAATAAAACTAAAACAAGGTAGTGGAAAATACCCAAACTTGGAATTTTTTAAAATTTTATATATTCTTAAATTTACACATTTCCAAAAAAAAATTAGAGTTTACTTGTCCATTTCAGCAACAAAATGTCTGCTTAGATTTTGACTGATATTGTGTTAAATCTATAGATCAATTTGTAGATAATTGACTTAACAATATTGAATTTTCCACATCATAAATATGGTACAATTTCCATTTATTTAGGTCTTCTTTAATTTCCCTCAACAGTCTTTTGTCACTTTCAGTATAAAAGTCTTCTACATTTTTAATTAAATTTATTCCTAAATTTATTTTTATTACTTTTATTAGTATGATTTCTTCCTAAAGACCCAAAGGTATTCAGTGCAGATTTCCAGTTCTTTTACTAAGCAGCATCCTCTTCACCCTGCCCATTAATTCTAAATGCCTCAGCATCCCTGACTGATTTTTGTCTCTTTAGCTTATTGAGACTGTAGACCTGTTTGGACTATACTGCCCTATGCTACAGTTTAGAAGTAACTCCAGGCAAAAGTTGGGCTCATCTTATATGATTATATTCCCTCAGGGATCAAAGTCCTGCACTGCCTGTTGATTAGTATCTGAAAACAGTTCTTTCATATACTTTGTCCAATTTTATTGTTGTAATGATGGTAGGACTAGGTTTAGCGCTAGTTTATCATAGCCAACAGTAGAAATCCATCAGGTTGTCTTTTTACTTCAATTTTTTAATTTAAATTTTTAAGTAACTAATTCTTTTGTTATTGTTAGTAATTTAATCTGATAGTTGAAAATTTTTAAATTATAAAATTATAAAATATAATTATAAATTATAAATTATGTCAATTTCAATAGCCTGGCTTGTTCAGCATGTATGCCAACCTTCAATACAGCAGAAGATGGAAAACTTAAGACTACATTTAAATATACCCTTTAAACTTAGGTTAGAGATGTGAATTACATTCTACCAATCAGATATATTTTTATGAAAAATGCATATGATATGTGGGCAGAGAGATAGCATGGGAGTTTTCCTGATGAAAATGATAGTAGCTTAGAGAGAGAAAATGATAGTAGCTTATTCCTAGATTGTAGCTAAGGCAAGGTTTTCCTATAGTCAGCAATTTGTCTATCACTTTCTGATTTCTGGATTGAAACTAAATTGGTTTGATTCTGGTCCCCAGTTTCAAGAAAACTGCTTAACACTATCATTTCATAAGCATGATCTGTCAAGCTCATGATAGAGAAATAAACAGTAAGAAGAATTATGACAAGTCTGAGTAGGTGAGACCTTTCTTAAATTTACAAATAGGCCCAATTTAATATTCCAAGGGAAATTTATGTGACTATTTAGTGATGGCAGATTTAATTTCTGGATTTATAGAAACCCAATCTCACAAAAGAGTTTATTTTATTGTAGTGACAAAATGATCTCCTCTTTCTATTTCTATTATTCTGAACCATTCCACAGATTAGGTTAGAAAACAAATGAGCCAGTTCTTTAATATATAAAAATTCCTTCATGATCCACATCTTCCTCACAGTGCAAGAATAGTTGAGAGGATGAAAAAAGTGGATTTTAATGAAAAAGTTGCCTAAATTTTCTGGCAAGTTTAGTTTGGTCTGAAGGTTTGAGTCACACAAATTTAGTGATGAAAGGACCACAGCAAATTGGAAAATTAAATTTTAATTTAATTATAAAATAATTAGAGCAGACCCAAGAAGTTTCTTATATCCAAATGAAAAACCTTCCATCCCAGTTTATCTGGTAATAGTGGTTTGTAAATAGTCAAGCCTTTGTAAATACTGCTTAGTCTTATCATTTACAGACCAAATCTCTCTTGGCTAAGAGTCACAGCCATCAAAGTCCCCAAAACTAATGTAGACAGTGAGTCCAAATAAGGAATATGCGTGAAGTCTCATTTCTGAATCAGACCATACCAAGTCTTGTTCTTAATAACTCACATTATCATTGATTGCCACACTAGAGAAATACAGTCCACTGCAGAGAAGGTTCCCATACAAGTCCATAACCCAGTGGACAGACCCTTTCCTTTCATCATTAAGTCAACAAAATCAACACTGACAACAAAACACTGGCAAAGCTCCTCAACAACTTCATAGATGGGAATCTTATGTCTTCTTGGAAAAGCAGCATTTGAAAAGCAGCAGGTGTGAACTTCACCTTTGGTACTATTACTGGTCTGTTAGGATTAGGATGTTTTACAACTGAATAAAAACCTGACAACAAGGCAACACCCTTTTTGAACTCGGCCACAGTAACTTCTTGCAAGATACATCCACGAAGGCAAAAGAAACAAAAGCAAAAATGAACTATTGGGACTTCATCAAGATAAGAAGCTTTTGCACAGCAAAGGATACAGTCAACAAAACTCAAAGACAACCTACAGAATGGGAGAAGATATTTGCAAACGATGTATCAGATAAAGGGCTAGTTTCCAAGATCTATAAAGAACTTATTAAACTCAACACCAAAGAAACAAACAATCCAATCATGAAATGGGCAAAAGACATGAACAGAAATCTCACAGAGGAAGACATAGACATGGCCAACATGCATATGAGAAAATGCTCTGCATCACTTGCCATCAGGGAAATACAAATCAAAACTACAATGAGATACCACCTCACACCAGTGAGAATGGGGAAAATTAACAAGGCAGGAAACAACAAATGTTGGAGAGGATGCGGAGAAAAGGGAACCCTCTTACACTGTTGGTGGGAATGTGAACTGGTGCAGCCACTCTGGAAAACTGTGTGGAGGTTCCTCAAACAGTTAAAAATAGACCTGCCCTACGACCCAGCAATTGCACTGTTGGGGATTTACCCCAAAGATACAAATGCAATGAAACGCCGGGACACCTGCACCCCGATGTTTATAGCAGCAATGGCCACGATAGCCAAACTGTGGAAGGAGCCTCGGTGTCCAACGAAAGATGAATGGATAAAGAAGATGTGGTTTATGTATACAATGGAATATTACTCAGCTATTAGAAATGACAAATACCCACCATTTGCTTCAACGTGGATGGAACTGGAGGGTATTATGCTGAGTGAAGTAAGTCAGTCGGAGAAGGACAAACATTATATGTTCTCATTCATTTGGGGAATATAAATAATAGTGAAAGGGAATATAAGGGAAGGGAGAAGAAATGTGTGGGAAATATCAGAAAGGGAGACAGAACGTAAAGACTGCTAACTCTGGGAAACGAACTAGGGGTGGTAGAAGGGGAGGAGGGTGGGGGGTAGAAGTGAATGGGTGACGGGCACTGGGTGTTATTCTGTATGTTAGTAAATTGAACACCAATAAAAAATAAATTTAAAAAAAAATAAAAAATAAATAAAAAATAAAAAAAAATTAAAAAATTAAAAAAATTAAAAACAAAACAAAACAAAAAACCTGACAACAGAAACATGAAAAAGAACATAACAGCACAGGCCAAACACACTGTATGTAGGATCAACCAAACAATGCTGAGTTAATCTACATTGATTAAAAGTTTAATGTACTTGATTACATTTACACATATTATCCTGCTATAGCTTAGATTATAATCTTTACTTCATAACACCGTTCCTGATATGTCCTAGTTAAGTGGTATTATCTGACTGCAAACAGCCCGCATTTCCAAACTGGGCTGAGTTGGCCCAGAACATTGGACCCAAAGTGTTATCCTGCTCATTCTATCATTTAAAGCATTATTCAACCATAATCATATCCTATTATTAATGTGACTATGCTCCCCACAACTGTCCAGAGTGGACCTTCAGTAAAGCAAGCTTCTCACAAACCTGGTGCTCAACGCTCATTTCAAAAACTGGTCAATAAAAATCCACAGATTTAAATTTGAAATAGTACCAAATTATTGTTAATGTTGATCGAAATATATTAGATCCTAACAAAATAAGTTAAATAATCCAAACCTTTCAGGTATTTTCTTCTGACTCTGTTCACCACTGAAAGGGAATGGAAATGCAACTTCTTCCTCAGCCTGCCCTAGATCACTATCCCATTAGAAAATGGATGAGTCTGTGCCTCTGGGCCAGACAGTACAGAAAGAAGAATGCATGTCCTCAGTGTTCCAGTTAGACTGGTAACTTTGGTCCAAATTCACCTGGATTACTTAAATGTACTATTTCAAAGTAAATGTCCCATTCATTTTCAAACTAGAACTCACACTTAAAATGAGCTCAACCAAATGAGAATCTGATAATTACAGTTATAAATGCATTGATAGAGTAACTTCTTGTTTTAAGTGGAAAAAGCGGGAAATGGATATAGAGATTTCCCTCCTGCTTTGATTTCTTACAATTCTCTTGGTGAAAGCAAGTGATAGGCCAGCTTGGATTCAAGGGGTAAGGAATTAGATTTCATCTCTTGACATCAAGAACGGTAAAATATTTCTATTTTCCAATCCATCACTATATTTCTAGTATGAGGATAAAGAAAAACAAAATTGCTTGAAAAGAGAAAAAAATATCTATACTTCTATTCACAGTTAATGATGATTAATGTCATTGCTCATTAAGCCCTTCCAGATTTTTCTTTCTCTTATTTATAAAAGATAGGATCACATAAATAGCATCTTTACTTAATATATCATGAAAACTGATAACAAAATTTATCTGCAGCTTATCACTTAGTATGGGTATTCAATAATATATATTAGAATAAATTGAACTGTATCTTATCTCTGGATATTTTTATTATTTTTTGTTTTCTCTTTTAATAAATAATGCTGTAGTGAACGTGACTGTATGTGTACACATACAGTCACGTTCACGTTTGCCTTTGATTTTCCCCCCTAAGATAATTTTCGGGAAATACACTTAAAGATTATGCCCATTAATATTCCTTTTTTAAGGTTACCAATGTATATAGTTTAAAGGTAAACAATTGTAGAAATCTTCTCTTAAGGCTCATTCCACAAAAGTAATTACATATAACAGTTTTAGATGTTTGGTCTGGTATGTATATTTCTACTTATTATGCCTCTATTCGATAACATTGAGTAAAGGACAGGCAGGGCTAGGTAGGGAGAGAGGTAGGGGACCATGAAATAGGCTTACAAAACAAAATCCCAAACATGCTGAGATGTGAGGAAACCAGAGATAAGGGAACGAATCAGACCACCCTGCCCAAGGTGTGTACGTGGGGAAGATTTTTTTTTTATGACAGTCACCTGTGACTAACAAATAATAACCAAACCCAAAAGGAAGCCATTTAAGATGTTATCGCCAGTCCTCACTCAAACTAAGACATCACAAAAATGATAAGGCCACAAGCTCCCTGGTCAGTACTAAATAAAAGACTGTTAGTGGAGACCACGTTAACAACCCTGTCAAGCCCCCCTAACTCCTGAGAGCTCTCTCTGTATCCTTGCTTAATAAACTATTGCTTTACTCACTCTCCTTTGTTCACGAGATTCATTCTTTGACTCTGTGAGACAAGAACTTAGCTTTCCCACTTGAGTATGTCTTATTCCTATTTCTTAATTTTTAAAATTATTTGATTAGATTTCTATGAAGTTATTATTATTTTCAGAATAAATTCCTAGAAAGAAATCTACAATACCTTTATTTCAGTCAGATACATCAGAACATTTATCAGGGTTGAGCATCTGACTCTTGATTTCAGGTCAGGTTGTGATCTCAGGGTCATAGGATCAAGCCCCACATTGGGTTCCAAGATCAACATGGAGTCTGCCTGAGAACTCTCCCTTTCCTCCTCCCCTGTGCTCACTCTCCCATAAATAAATAAATAAATAAATAAATAAATAAATAAATAAATAAAAAATAAATATTAAAAAATAAAAATGAATAAATGAATGTATGAATGAAGTCTTTATTTAAAAAAGGAACATCTATCAGAACTTTTTTCTTGAGTACATTCTTTCTGGAGTTCTTTAGATTTTCTGTACATCATTGTCATTCATTATTCTAGAAACTTCCTTTGTCTTGAACTTGAGTTAAATTCATGGTTTCAGAGATCTTATGTTTTTACCAGCATTAATTTACTCAACTTTTTGGAGTAGAACATATTCTTCAATAGTTTTCCAGGAAATTAAGAGAAGATAAATTGTTGAAAGCATCTCATAATTGAAAATGTTTATATTCTGTGCTCAAATTTGATAGCTGGCTTGATTTGTTATGGAAATGTGTTGGAAATAATTTTTTTCTTCACAGTTTAAAGATGTTTTTCCATGGACTTTCTTCAGAGAGTTAGAACAAATTATTTTAAGATTTGTGTGGAATCAGAAAAGACCCCGAATAGCCAGGGGAATTTTAAAAAAGAAAACCATATCTGGGGGCATCACAATGCCAGATTTCAGGATGTACTACAAAGCTGTGGTCATCAAGACAGTGTGGTACTGGCACAAAAACAGACACATAGATCAATGGAACAGAATAGAGAACCCAGAAGTGGACCCTGAACTTTATGGTCAACTAATATTCAATAAAGGAGGAAAGACTATCCATTGGAAGAAAGACAGTCTCTTCAATAAATGGTGCTGGGAAAATTGGACATCCACATGCAGAAGAATGAAACTAGACCACTCTCTTTCACCACACACAAAGATAAACTCAAAATGGATGAAAGATCTAAATGTGAGACAAGATTCCACCAAAATCCTAGAGGAGAACACAGGCAACACCCTTTTTGAACTCAGCCACAGTAACTTCTTGCAAGATACATCTACGAAGGCAAAAGAAACAAAAGCAAAAATGAACTATTGGGACTTCATCAAGATAAGAAGCTTTTGCACAGCAAAGGATACAGTCAACAAAACTAAAAGACAACCTACAGAATGGGAGAAGATATTTGCAAACGATGTATCAGATAAAGGGCTGGTTTCCAAGATCTATAAAGAACTTACTAAACTCAACACCAAAGAAACAAACAATCCAATCATGAAATGGGCAAAAGACATGAACAGAAATCTCACAGAGGAAGACATAGACATGGCCAACATGCACATGAGAAAATGCTCCACATCACTTGCCATCAGGGAAATACAAATCAAAACCACAATGAGATACCACCTCACACCAGTGAGAATGGGGAAAATTAACAAGGCAGGAAACCACAAATGTTGGAGAGGATGCGGAGAAAAGGGAACCCTCTTACACTGTTGGTGGGAATATGAACTGGTGCAGCCACTCTGGAAAACTGTGTGGAGGTTCCTCAAAGAGTTAAAAATAGAGCTGCCCTGTTGGGGATTTACCCCAAAGATACAGATGCAATGAAACGCCGGGATACCTGCACCCCGACGTTTATAGCAGCAATGGCCACAATAGCCAAACTGTGGAAGGAGCCTCGGTGTCCAACGAAAGATGAATGGATAAAGAAGATGTGGTCTATGTATACAATGGAATATTACTCAGCTATTAGAAATGACAAATACCCACCATTTGCTTCAACGTGGATGGAACTGGAGGGTATTATGCTGAGTGAAGTAAGTCAGTCAGAGAAGGACAAACATTATATGTTCTCATTCATTTGGGGAATATAAATAATAGTGAAAGGGAATATAAGGGAAGGGAGAAGAAATGTGTGGGAAATATCAGAAAGGGAGACAGAACGTAAAGACTGTTAACTCTGGGAAACGAACTAGGGGTGGTAGAAGGGGAGGAGGGCGGGGGGTGGGGGTGAATGGGTGACGGGCACTGGGGGTTATTCTGTATGTTGGTAAATTGAACACCAATAAAAAATAAATTAAAAATAAATAAATAAAGATGTTTTTCCCTTGTCTTCTAACTTCTAGTTTTGTTGCCAAAATTTCTTTTCCCATTTTGATTCCTAATCCTTTGTTTATACTTTTTAACTTCTTTTTACAAGTTTTTAGGATATTTCCTTTATTCCTGGTGCCTTGGTATTTCATGATTACATGCCCTGATACAGGTCTTCTAAAATTTATACTTTGACCACTCTGTCAGCTCTTTCAATCTATAAATTCATGACTCTGTGATCCGGGAAACTTTCTTGAATTGCTTCCGTGCAATGTTCTCTTATTTTTTTCTGTTCTTCCTTTCTATAACTCCTTTCTATAACAGGTACTGGACTACCTTGGAACATCTTTTTGTATTCATATCTTTTCACTATTATTTCTGAATACTCTTGTCTTCATATTCTTCTTTATTGGAGGTTTTCCCAGTGTTATATTTAATCTTAATTTTGTTTGGTAATATCTACCATCATATTTTGAATTTCTCAAGGGTTTTTTTTTTACATTTAAAAATCTCCTCTTTCTCTCAAATAGTGATATTGTGTTCCCTTTCTGACTATAACACTAGTTTTGTCTTTTAAGTTTTTCTTTCTTTAGTGTCTCTGCCATTGCTGTTCCTTGTTTTAGTCTCTGCCTTACATGAGAAGTGTGTCTCAAATGTCTCCTGATTCTAGTCTCCATTGATATTTAAGAATGGAGAGGTCAGACCACCTGGGTGGCTCAGTTGATTAAGCATCCAACTCTTGATTTCAGGTCATGATTATGAGACTGAGCTCTGTGTTGTGTTGTGTCCTGGGCATGAAGCCTGCCTAAGACTCTTTCTCCCTCTCCCTCTGCCTCTTCCCCCAGCCCTCTGAAAAAAAAAAAAAAAAAAAAAAAAGGAAAGCTCACTGTACTGTTTTGGCAGGACTATATGATAGATCTATTTCTTATAGGGTGAGTCTTGTGGGGCAGAGTAACCAGGCTATTTTGTGAGGGTACCTCCAAATTTTAATCTCAATGTATATTCTTTTCGGTCAGTCATTTCCCCAGAGAAGACTCCTCAATCTCCTTTCTGGAACAGTAAACTTGAAGACCATTTTCTAGGATTCAAAGGAGTCAGAGAACTGGAGGGTTCACTCTTCTGAAAGCAGATTTATGATTATCCTCTTCTCAATAAAGGACCCAATTTTTACACACAACTGTATTCATTCTTCCCCAGCTCAGAGACACTGTGGCTCAATCCTACCATAATACTGCACTGGAATGTTCACAAAAAATCCTTTTGGTGTGAGGATTCCAAAGAATCGTTGCATGTATAAACTTCTCATGCAAGATATTGAGGTCAGTCACATAAAGGAAATATATTTTTAGGAGGTACATTATCAGTTATCAGGGTCCTATTATGGTTTAATGTTTGAAGAGTGACAGATTTTCTAAATTTAGATTATGCACATTTTATCACTTCTGAATCTGGCTATATATAAATATAGTATTACATAAAATTTTACATTTTATGTGAGGGTTCATTTACATGTGAAATAAAAATCAAAGGAGGAGAGAAATTTCTCTATCAGTTTCCCTCTTTTCCTACTTAAAACAAAGGCCTAAACTTATACCTTGTTGGAAGGAAATCTTCTTCCCTACCAACTTTAGGAGCTTGAGAGGCCTGTGAATTAATTGACGACATACATAATAGCAAAAAAAAAAATTAATTCACATGCATGTGGAATCACTTGATAAGGAATGGATCACCTAAAAGCTAGGAGTAAAGGTGTATACACCAGCTTAATAGGGGAAGGTAGGAGAGATAGGGCTTCCATGAGAAACCTAGATGTTTCTAGGGGAACTAAATGGAAGATGTGGAAACTTCTGATAATGTTTGTCTATGCAATTTCTCATCCCAGTGCTAATGGTCATTCTCTTTCCTGGCTGGAAGCTCCCTCAGAGAGAGGATTTATGGCAGTTTTATTCTCAGAAAATTCCATATTTAATCAGATAAGGCAGGCTTCGGAAAAGCTTCTTTATATACTTGCTGTACCTCAGACTTCTTCAGTTTTAAGTAATATTTATACCATTCTGGTGTGTTGGGGCCTCTCCAGCTTCAAGAGACAGGGAGTTTCTGCTCCTTCTTTCCTACTCTCATGCTTGCATACTGATCACCATGGGAACAAGCCTAAACTAGCTTGCTGGAGAATAACATCACGTGGAGAGAGCCCCAGTCATCCCAGCCAACAAAGCTGAGGAAACCAGCTAGTTCCAGCTGCTGAAAGAGCTGAATTCAGACTCATGAGCCAGACCAGCTGTGCACAGTATGAAATACAAGATCCAGATAAGAGCCACCACCAACTCAGCCTCCTAGATTGTCAACTGACTGAATCATCAGTTTTAAGCTACTAAGTTTTGAGTGGTTTGCCATGTAGCAAGAAAAATACTTGATAGAGAAATGTGTTATTTTTTAGAAAATAAAGCAATAAATGATTTACTAGAAAACAACTAATGATTGTTTAATCACAAAAGCTAAATAATTGGTGACATGAAAAAGTCCATCTCAAAATGTTGGGCAAGGAATTTATTAAGATTTTTCCTGGTTGTCTCTACATTGAGAAGAACAGAGATGATACTAAATTTAAAGCCAGTAAAGAGAACCTTTCTTCCTAGTAAGGCATAGCAATTAATATAAGGGCCTTACTACAGCCACTAAGTATTACAGAGCCTTCACAAGAATCCCAGAAGTACTGAATAGCCTTTCAGTACAAATCAGAACAATGTATTTGAGAGGTTAAAGAAGATAAAATCATAAAGGTAAAATCCTTAGATATTAAAAGAAGAGGCGATGGAGAAGAGGACGTGGCAATCACATGCTCTGGGTTTGCCCTCAACTGCTATGGGCTCAAAGGGGTCATTACTGAGAAAAAGCATTGTTTCTCAGCCTCAGGTTTCATGCAGAGATTAGTAGCTTGTTTTTTATTTTTATTATTACCACTACATACCGCAGCCATTACTGTTGTATAGGATTGGACAAGTGGGTATACTGATGGAATTTTAATTCTTTCCTAGATGCATCTGGCATTCAACACTGCCAGCTGGGATAGGAAACTAGATGGGGAAAGCAAGCCATTTCTCCTCCCTTATGGTCACTTTGAATCACATTACTACTCAACCAAGATCCTAGGAACCAGCTGATTGTTTAAAAAAATTAAAAGATTAAATGAGTTTTCTTTTTCCTGATTCTGCAACAGAGATGATGGGAATTATAGTATGTAGGCAAAATACCCTATTTTACCAAGTTGGTAGTTTTGTTCCTTGCAAGGATCATTTAACATTGTTTTATTTTGTCGTGTGTGTGTGTGTGTGTGTGTGTGTGTGTGAGAGAGAGAGAGAGAGATAGCTAGTAATTTATTTTTCAGAGATTTATGGGATTAGTCCCAATCATTTCCATTTTAAGGCAGAGTGGTTGTTTAAAGTCTAGCTGATCCCTGAAATGACACAGGACATCCTCTGGTGGTGAAGATGAGACACTTTTAGTGATAAAGCTTCTTTCACAATAGAGAATGGGTCAAATGGTAATTAGAAATTATACTGTCTCACAGTATGAAACACAAAACTGTCTACCCTTTCTTTAATAATATCATCTAAAGAATACACGGGGGTGTGCACAAAAGCTGCAAATATTATTAAAAACATTAATATGTTAATCTATTAGTGAATAAATTCATTTTAAAATTATTACTGTTGTGTTCATACAGATTTATTTTCTTCAAAAAAATTTTTTGAAGTACTCAAAAAATAACAGCAGTACTCTCTTAAATACTTAAAATTAACTATTATTAATTACAACTTAATGCATCAAATCACTGCTTTGAGACATATTGTAGAGCTTGGTATTAACCTCTTCCTTCCTAATATTCTTATGTTTTTATTTCATCCTGAAGCAAAAAGATAAAGATGCTTTGAAAATCTAAGGGGACTGAAAATAGGCTACAATAAGTTTCTCAGAGCACCCATTTCATCTAGTCTAGAAAAAGCCATGAGTATTCAGTATTCATGGAAAAGATATGTAAATTTTTCAAATCAGACTAGCAGCTTGTTGAGGGCACCATTTTTTAAAATGCAAACTTCTGCTGCCTCAATACTATAGTATTCTTTCTAGGACTCGGTAGTAGTTTATAAAACAATGATCTACAGAAAGGAATGACTTCTTATAAATGGGCAGAGGTTTTATTGAAGATTTATTTCTTTATTTTTCAGAGAGAGAGAGATCAAAGGCTTTCAGGGGGAGGGGCAGAGGAAAAGCAGGAGAGAGAGAGAATCTTCATCAGACTCCCAACAGTGCAGGGCTCTGGTCCCAGGACCCTGAGATCATGATCTGAGCTGAAATCAAGAATGGGACACTCAGCACACTGAGCCACCCAGGCATCCCATAAATGGACAGTGTTTATTGCAGATATCAAGAAGTTTTATAATTACTTCTACACATACTTTAACTAGCGGTATTGATCTCAAGCCTCACTTTAAACAGTTGTATCCTCTTTGTTAATTATATTATATTATATTCAAGTTCCTGAGATATTTGCCTCACATTACCTATAAGATCTGAAAGTATAATGTTGAATATTGAGTCTATAAGCCTATCTTGTATAAAAAAGTCATGTCTTTAAAGTAATAGCTACTATCAAGAAATGTTACACAATTCTCATATAACATAGTGAGATAGCTTATTACTCTCACATATAAATGATGTACATGAAAATAAAGCCTCAACAAAGTTAAATAATTCACCTGAGGACAAATAAGTAGTCAATGGCAAAACCAGAATTTAAACCAAGTATAACTCTAGATCAATTATATTCTATTACCTCTATTGGACAACCTACCATCTCTTTAAGAAGTTCAAATCCACAGATTCTGCATTAAATTACACAGTTGAAGAAATTAATTCACTCATGATCCCATGATTTGACTTCTACCATTAAGGGGGATGAACTATGACTTGATGGCCCAGGATAGTCCATAATGTAGGATGCCTACAGTTCCTCTGTAATTAGTTAATATGGCTTATTTCACTTTAAAGAGTATCCTACTTAAGGTTAAAAAAAAAAGTTAATCGTCACACTACTCATGAGAGCTTTTATGTTTTGATAACTGCATACAGCCTAGTTGAAATTAATTTTACGGAAAAATATTCTATGCCCATGGAAGAACAGGTATTGTTAAAATGTCTGTATTACCCAAAGCAATCGACACATTTAATGAAATCCCATCAGAACACCAACAGTATTTTTCACAGAGCTAGAAAAAACAATACTCAAGTTTGCACAGAACTACAAAAGACCCCAAGTAGCCAAAAAGAAAAGCAAAGCTGGAGACATCACAATTCCAGATTTCAAATTATATTATCTACAAAGTGGTAGTAATCAAGACAGTATGGTACTGGCACAAAAATAGACATATAGATTAACAGAACAGAATAGAAAACTCAGAAATTACCCACAACTATATGGTCAATTAATCTTTTTGACAAAGCAGGAAAGAATATCCAATGGAAAGAGACAGGATCTTCAACAAATGGTATTGGGAAAACTGGACAGCAACATGCAGAAGAATAAAATGAGAGCACTTTCTTATATCATCCACAAAATATTCTAAGTGGATTAGAGACCTAACTGTGAGCTAGGAAATCATTAAAATCTTAGAGGAAAACACAGGTAGTAACCTCCTTGACATCAACCATAGCAACTTCTTACTAGATAGGTCTCTTGAGGAAAGAGAAACAAAGGCAAGTATAAACTATAGGGACTTGATTGAGATAAAGGCTTCTGCACATAGAAGGAAACAATCAACAAAATTAGAAGGTAACCTATGGAATAGTAGAAGATATTTGGAAATGACATATCTGATAAAGGGCTAGTATCCAAAATACATAAAGAACTTATAAAATTCAACACCCAAAACCCAAATAAAGCAGTTTAAAAAGTGGTCAGAAGATACAAATAGACATTTCTCCAAAGAAGACATCCAGATGGCCAAGAGACACATGAAAAGATGTTCAACATCACTCATCATCAGGGAAATACAAATCAAAACTACAGTGAGATAGCACCTCACATTAGTCAGAATGGCTAAAATTAATAACATAAGAAATAACAGATATAGGATGTTATATCTAAGGATAAGGATGTGGAGAAAGGGGAGCCCTCTTACACTGTTGGTGGGAAAGCAAACAGATGCAGCTATTCCAAAAAACAGTATGGAGGTTCCTCAAAGCGTTTAAAAGAGAACTACCTACAATCCAGCAAATATACTACTAGGCATTTACCCAAAGAATACAAAAATACTCATCTAAAGGGATATATGCATTTTGATGCTTATAGCAGAATTATCAACAATAGCAAAATTATGGAAAGAGCCAAATGTCCCTCAGCTAATGAATGGATAAAGTGGTGTGGCTGGGGGCAACCCCGGTGGCTCAGCGGTTTAGCGCCGCCTTCAGCCCAGGGCCTGATCCTGGAGACCCGGGATCAAGTCCCACGTTGGTCTCCCTGCATGGAGCTTGCTTCTCCCTCTGCCTGTGCCTCCCTCTCCTCTCCCTCTTTCCTCCTCTCCCTGCTTTCCCTCTCCCCCTCTCCCTCTCATGATTAAATAAAATCTTTAAAAAAAATAAAAATTAAAATTAAAAACCTATATATACATACCACGATGGAATATTACTTAGCTAAAGAAGGAATGAAATAATGCCATTTGCAATGACATCGATGTAGCTAGAGAGCAAAATCAGAGAAAGACAAATACAGTATGGTTTCATTCATATGTGGAATTCAAGAAAAATATAATCATACGGGGGGAAAAAAAAAGAGCGGCAAACCAAGAAACAAACTCTTAACTACAGAGAACAAACTGATGGTTACCAGAAGGGTGGTAAGTAGGGGAATGGGTTAAATAGGGGATAAGGATTAAGTAGTGCACTTGTAATGAACGCTAGGTGTTGTATGGAAGTGATGAATCACTAAATTGTTCACCTGAAACATTACACTGTTAAGGGGAATTTAAATAACTGGAATTTAAATAAAAGCAAGCAAAGGAGTTAAATTCAAAATATAGGTAAATCTATATTTGCTGAGGTTCTGTTTCATGTAGCAAGGCAGATCAGATACCCTGATTGATTAAAAAAAAAAAACAGATAAAAATTGTTTTAGGGGGCCTGGTGGCTCAGTGGTTGAGTGTCTACCTTTGACTCAGGTCCTGATCCCAGGTGCTGGGATTGAGTCCCACATTAGGCTCCCGGCAGGGAGCCTGCTGCTTCCTCTGCCTATGTCTCTGCCTCTTTCTGTGGGTCTCTCATGAACAAATAAAATATTTTAAAAATATATAGTTTTAAAGTTTTCCTTCACAAAAGTTGCTCTTTGCCTTGAGGGGATAGTGAAACTAATTGAACCTGAGTTTTCAACTTCTTAAGGAAAACAAAGAACTGGAGACAAAGCCCAAATATAAGATTTAATAAAATGAGACATCCCAAAAAGCCGTACCAAAGAAATTAACTATTCCACCAAGCAGTGTAAGACAACCCTAAAGTGGTCTCCCCATGATTTTCCAGCCTGAATTTAGTGATCAAAAAGTAGAAAAATGAGAAAAATGGTACGAATCTTTAGAGAAACCCACCCTCAAAACAAACCTCGAAGATTTCCAAAGATTGACTTCTCAGAAACATGAGATCAAAGACCAAAATCATACAACATACAAAGAAACAACGTACTACGTGTGAAAGCCAAAAGAAAAACACAGCGTTATCAGACCTAAAAGTCGTCTAACATTACAATTATAAAAATAGAATATGAAACATAATTAGTATGTTCTTTAAAATTATGAAAAATATGAACAGATATCAAAAGACCAAAAGAATGACTAGCAAATCTGAGATAAAAAGTCCAAAGTACTTCCATAAATGCCAAACATAATAGTAAAAATTTAAAAACTTGATGATTTGCTTTAACGATATCAGGATATTATAAAACTATAGTGATCAGCATAGTATAATAGTAGCATAAAGTTAAGAAAAATAAATAAGAACTTAGGGTGTAAGATGACAAGGTAGGAAGACCCTGAACTTCCCTCCTCCATGCACATAGAGTCTACACCTTCATTCATGTAGAGCAATTCTCCCCTGAAGAGGAAGAGGGCTGACTGAACAGTTTCTATGCAACAAAAGATAGAGGGACCACAAAGAGAATGGCAGGAGAGAGAGAGACATGGTAACCATGTGAACTCCATCCCTAGTCCTGGGAATTATAGTGTACAGGGATGGTTCTAAGGGTCCCCGAGCAGATTCACCTGCCCTAGGACACAGAAAAAAAAATGACAGTTTAGAAAGGCAACTAGAATATAAAAGAAAAGATCCAGAGGGTCTGCCAAATGGGGAGGGAGCTGTGGGGTCAGAGGGGCAGGCAAGCACCACTGTCTATGACCCCCACACCACCTTAATAATGCAAATGGTCTGGGTGCCTTAACCTACTTGCTACCTCAGTGAGCCATAGGCCCCTAGTCCACACCAGCCCTAGCCAACTACCCAAGGCAGCCCTGCCATGTGTACCTACTGGAGCCTCAACCATCCCATAAAGGCAGACCCAGTGCAGACACACGAGGCACCCCCTGAGAGCACTCACTACAGTTCTAGTCATCTTGCCAAGATGGCACAGGGACAACACACCCCAAGAAACCCCAGGCCCACACCCACTTCAGCTACAGGTGTCTCATCAGGGTCCCCCAGTATGGAGTGTCATGAGTAGAAACAGAGTAAAGGCACTACTAGGTCATTCACTCATAAAGCTAGTAGGAAGGTCAAAAAAGAAAAGTAATAAAGGAATTTTTTTAAAAAATTAGTTGAGACTAACAAAATTAAAAGAGGTAAAATATGACATCATATATATGAAACATGGAGTGGCAAAAAAATAATGTCATGTTTTGGGCACCTAGGTGGTGCAGTGGTTGAGCGTCTGCCTTTGGCTCAGGTTGTGATCCCCAGGTCCTAGGATCGAGTCCCACACTGGGTTCCCTATAGAAAACCTCTATGTCTCTGCCTCTCTCTAGGTGTCTCCCATGAATAAAGAAATAAAATATTTTTTAAAAAGTCATGTTTTTAAAATGTGTTCCAACTTAAGTAACCATCAACTTAAGATAGTTTTATATTCAGAATATTATATATACACCTCAGGGTAACCTCAAACCAAAAACTTTTAATGGATAAATAAAAAAATAAGGAGAAAGGAATTAAACCATTACACTAAAGAAAGTTATTAACAAGAGAGCAACAGAAGAAGAAAGGAACTGAGAAGAACTACAGAAACAAACAGAAAACAATTCGCAAAATGGTAATAAGTATATACCTATCAACAATTGCTTTTATGGATACATTTGATTTCATTTATCCATTCACCAGATCATAGACAATTGGGATAATTCCACTTTTTAATGACTATACATAATATTGTTATGGACACGTCTGTACAGTTTTTGTACAGACATAGGTTTTCATTTGTCCTGAGAGTATACATAGGAATAGAATTGCTGGTACATAGGGTAACCCTATGTTCAAAATTTTCAAGGGCTGACAGGATGATTTCCAACACAGCTATACCACTTTGCATTTCCAACAGCAATAGAGTCCCAATTTCTCTATATGTTTGCCAATGCTTATTATTTTTTGTCTTTTTGATTTTAACTTGTTAATCAGTTCAGTTCTTAGTGAGTTTCCTAAGAGTTTATATTTACGATATTATGCCATTTGCAAATAGAAATAATTTTGTTTCTTCCTTTCCAATCTGGATGCCTTTTATTTCCTGTGTTGCCAAATTTCCCTGGCTAGAATCTATGATACATGTTGATTAGAAGTGATGGGAGCAAACATCCTTATTTCCTTCCCGATCCTAGTGAGAAAGCAATTAGGTATTCAACATGAATTATGATGTTAATTTGGGGATTATTGTAGATATCCTTTAATAGATTGAGGAATTTACCTTTTCTATCTACTTTATTCAATGTTTTATGAAAGAATGTTGTGTTTTATCCAATGCTTTTTTTCCCCATATATTGAGATAACCATGTAGTTTCTGTCCTTTTTTCTATTTGTTGATTTTATGTTAAACCAGCTTTGCATTATTGGGATAAATCCCAGTAGGTCACAGTTTATAATCTTCTAAAATTTCCACTCAAGATTTCATTTATTCCTGCTAAAACTAGAGCCTTATGCAACTGTAATATTGCCGGCAGATTGCTAATATTTTCAGTGAAATTCTGGGGATGAGGTATTTCCACCAAACTGAGCTCTAACTGGCTAATCAAATAGCCATCATACCCTGGAAAAATATTTTTTCCAAGAAGTCACAAATTAGGGGCAGCTGGAGCGATAGTATTTACTGTGTTCGGGATAAAACATTTAATGGAGCTCCAAAAGATGTCAGTCCTCACTGACTGCAAGGTTATTGGCAACTACTGTGCCACTAAGCTAAGAAAGGAAAGTGGATGGAAATAGCTTCAAGTTAAAATATCAAAGACCCTCCTATCTTACCTAATACCAGTATTTTCTCTTAAATATGGGCCTGACAGTTTGTTCTATGTCTTTGGTTAATTTCCAGATTTCTGAAGTGGTTTTCTTGTTTTGCCATATTTTCCTTTGTTTTTTGTGGGAGACTGAGTTCACTAAAATCATAGATTGATTCACTCTCCACCAATCCAGAAGTTAATTCCCAGCCACATACTACTGCCTGACTTAAGAAGATGGTGTCCCCACAACTGAACACATGACAGTTGTTTTAATTCATCAGAATCACTTTGCATAATAGGTTACAGGAATTCAAAGTGCATGTGGATAGGGCCATTTTTCTAAACTCATTCAATAAATACTTATAAAGTATCTATTAAACATCAAGAAATAAGACCATATTCCCACTCTAAACAAGGGTAAAGTCTACTTGGAGCAGAGGGAGCAGCTGTTGTTGAGCATATGCTATTTGTCACTATTATTAGTCATATCACTTGCGTAGACATTGTGGGGGGGAAATAGTGGAATCTCCATCTAAAAGACAGTACCCTAAGTTTGAGTTGTAAAGGATAAATAAGAAATTTCTAATTGGACCCAATGCAGGAGAACATTCCTTGGTGAAAAGAAAAGGGAGTTTAGAGAAAGAAAAATCATGTTCAATAAATGATTATTATTCAAAGTCTGATGTTTCTGCCTATTTAGTATAACCCAACTCAACACAATGAGGAACCAATATTTTTTTGAAGACTAAGTTTCTACTTGACCAATATTTTAATCCCCAATTACAAAATCTTCATATAACTAAAGGAAATAAATATAACTTTGTCATTATTACATAAACCTAAAACCTTCCTAATCATTAGGAGATGATGACTGACTGTGTTAGTGATGCTGTATAATCATAGTCAGCTTTAGAGTTTGTCAGTGTATGAATCTCCAATTACTTCTGGTAAGTCAAAACTATTACTAGAACATATTAAACTCCTTAAAATGATTAGATTCAATTTTGTTTGAAAAATAATGTGGGAGGAAAAAAAAAGAATAGCAGCTTGGTTTTAACCTTCTATCACATACAATCTGAGCTGCTCTGGTTAATGAGGACATAACCCAACTGGAAGAACAGTTTAAAGAAGCTCTTTGACCTCACAGAGCTGAAAAGACTTCATGTGGGAGTTGCAAATAAGATTTCAAAATCTAAATGTATCTTTGCCATCATCTCGCATGGCATGGTGTGCATCTCATAGAAGAAAAGTGGATCCTGAAAACTGGCATTTACACCAAAGCTGCCTCTGGTGAAAACAAATTAGAACACATTTCCCAAGACTTGAAATTCATGATGCATTATTTTCAAGGGCTATCAGTGATACAACCCTCTGATGTCAAATGTAGGAACTTCCAAGTGAAAAGCGTTCCAAGGTTTGCCAGTGGCTTGTAGTAAACAACATTTGCTATAATCATGTATAGGACAAAATTAGCATAGCTAGAGGGAAAAGTCCAAAGACAAAGAAACTGATCACCATAACAAGCAATAAAATTTAAATCTATACAGAGATATCTTAAAGAATAATAGCAATTACACTCCCTATCAAAATGCCAATAGTATTTTTCATAGAACTAGAATAATACTAGAATTTATACAAAAGACCCTGAATAGCCAAATTTGTGAATTTCTCACAAAAGACCCTGAATAGCCAAAGCCATCTTGAGAAAGAAAAACAGAGCTGGAGGTACCAATTTCAAGATATAAAGCTATAGTAATCAAAACACTATGGTACGGCACAAAAATAGATGCACAGATCAATGGAACAAGATAGAGAACCCAGAAATAAATGCCTACTTGTGTGGTCAATTAATCTACAACATAAGAGCCAAGAATATGTTATGATAAAAAGGCAGTTTTTTCTAATAAATAGTGCTAAGGAAACTGGATAGCACAAGCAAAAGAATTAAAGTGGACCACCTAACACGTTTCACAAAAAAAAAAAAAAAAAAATCAAAATGGATTAAAATCCTAAACAGGGAGGCCTGAAACAATAAAATTCCTTTAAAAAACAAAAAAGATAGGCAATCTCTTAGACATCAACCTTAGTAACATTTTTCTAGATATGTCTCCTGAAGTAAAGGAAACAAAGGCAAAATAATTGGGACTGCATCAAAATAAAAAGCTTATTATGGTACATAGAATTACTGAATCACTATTTTGTATACCTGAAAATATAACATTGAATGTCAACTAGACTTAAATTTTTAAAAAGCTAAAAGCAAGAATCTGTAGAGATTGATTCAGAGTTGATTAACTTAGCAAATACAATCACACCATCAAGGATCTGAGGGCTCTCTACTTTATCATTTTCAGAATGTTGCTTTCATCTGTAACTTTGGCCCATCAAGATAGTAAGAGGGCTGCCATCGCTCCAGACATCAACCCAACAAAGCCCAGAAGGTAAGTGATTTTACACAAATGTCTACCAGGAAGGGAAGACCAGAGCCTCCGTAATATGACTGCACAGGTTCTACTTACAACCCCAGAGAGGCGGTCAAGTAAACCATAAGGAGTCAGTGCCTTGTACAATCCTCTTCTGTAAATAGTTATAATAATATTATAAATAGCCACAATAATATTTAATTACACGAGGCTAAGTAAATTCTGCTACAACGTTAAGCTTGCATATAACTAAGTATTTTTAAAGGGGTAAAAACCATGTGCTGAAGTTTTAAGTAGATGTGTAGGGTACGTCTATGGCCATACTGCCCTAAACATGCCTGACCACATCGATCTCAGACACTAAGCAGGGTTGGGCCTGGTTAGTATCTGGATGAAAGAAATATATGGTAATTGGTCATTTTAATTTTCACGTCTTCGTTCTCAGTTATTCAAACCCAACAATTTCAGTGTTTGTTTGTTTGGGTTTTTTTGTTTTTTTGTTTTTTTTTTTTTTGGTCCCCAGAAGAAAAGTAAACATAATTGGTTATATAATTTCAAGTCATTTTCTTTTATATAACTGTAATCCTGCATAGCCTAAGATTAGAGGCTCTGTTCTTTCTTAACATGGCATTAAACTGCCTTTCAATAGTCACCCTTAAATCAAAAACACCCCTAAATGTCAACTTATAAAAATTTGACAAGACACTCTATTCCGGTTGTTTTTAATTTTAAAACAGTGGGCAGCCTGAGTGGCTAAGTGGTTTAGCTCCACCTTCAGCCCAGGGCCTGATCCTGGAGGCCCGGGATCGAGTCCCACATCAGGCTCCCTGCATGGAGCCTGCTTCTCCCTCTGCCTGTGTCTCTGCCCCTCTCTCTCTCTCTGTCTTTCAAGAATAAATAAGCAAAATCTTTAAAAAAAAATTTAATAAAAAAATTATCAACAGTGGTCTCTGTAAGAAAATACACATTTCTCAGAAAAACTAGTTTAATGGTCACGGCCACTCATTTTTACAGAAATATTTACATTCCTGCTGCTGTGTAATTTCCATCACAGCCAACCTCAAGTACTTAAATTTAGAGGACATGCTGAAATGAACTATTTATTAACTAAAGTATTTTATCAACCTTATCCACTCCTCCTCTAGATTAGTAATTTGACATTACTTCCAAGGCAGAGGCACATAGTTGCTGGTGCCTTGTCCAGGACTTAATAAGCACATAAACAGAGACAACCCTGAAAATCACTCTAACTTCATAAAGTCTAATTTTTATGACTGCTATTCAAGTGCACCCAGTCCTCAGCATGGCTTGCAGATTTACTTAACAAAAGATGATAACAATCATGCTGAGTTATAATATACTGAAATTAAGCTTAGGATCCATGCTCTATTCTTAGTAGACATTAATGCCAAGGCCAGACATGTGGGTTTCTGTCATGGATATAGGACATAGGACTTCTAACCCAGCCAAAAAAGAATGAGTTTCAATCCAGGGTTTGTGGCATGTTTGTTTGTTTTAAGCAAGAAAAAAATGTAAATGAGAGGAGGGCTAACCCCTGTGTTCGAATATTGGCAATGATCTCCAATCCACAAGTGAGAAAGAAGGTTAGTAAACCATTCAGTAACAGGAAACCAGAGGAGAAAATTGCAGCAAATGACCCTATCCAGCATGCTAGTTCATTTCATCTTTCAGGGCAGACCTTTTAGAAATACTTTTCTACTCAATATATGCTCCATTTCTCTCCCTACCTGCCCCCTATTCTAAACATGCAATGTATCATTTTAAAAATAATGCTTCATTGAGAAACCTAAGAAAGTCTCCAGTATCTTAAAATAACTCTAACTGTGGCAATTGCCTGATTTTGAAAGGCCTTACTATACATTATTCTGTGCCACATAATAGTCAAGTTGTTGTATTGATACGTCTTTTCAGAGATTTAATGGCTTTTTCAAAAATGTCTTCCTCATTTCTCTGAGCCACCTAGGGAGAATGTACTTTCCTCAGTGCCTTCTCCTTGTGCCCCACCAAGAAACAAATAGCTTCTGTATGGTCCCACCCAATTTAGAGCTCATCTTTCAGTGGCAATGCAAGACTTAGTTTCTACCTGAACCCTAGGTGTCAGAAGGAATTACTGACAATGTGCTCACATGTGAAAATCCAGAAGTTAAAAAAAAGTTCTTGAAGTAAGACCAAGAAGAACTGAGGACCTTGCCTCCTTTTTACCATGCTAGCTCCAACTGTACCACCAGATCCAAAATCTTTAACATTTTAACAAATGAAATACTTTGTATACATCTACCAGTTGAGCCCCAATGATAGGCATATAAAGATTGAAGTCCGGTATCGCAATGTTAAGTTTGCTTTAATTTTGACTACTCATCTTCTTTTCTACCCTACTGATAACCAGGGTAATGTTTTCATATGTAAGACAATTAAAAACACCAAGAAAACCAAAGAATTACACAAAATTAATGGTTATGAAGCCAACTAAAACTGTTGAGTATTATAAAGAAAGAAGGAGCGAGGGAGACAGAATCCTTTGTGTTTGCTATCACAATTCCTTTGAAAGGCATGTGTTTAGTACCAACAGATTCCATTTCTTTTCCTAAGAACCCAAATGCCGTCATTTTACAGTGAACCAACACTTACGCACTCCTACTATTGTAAAAACCTGCTTATTGGATTTTAATTTTTAGCATCAAGCTGTGGACAATGCACAGCACACTTAATAAACACATCTGAAAATACTATCTATACCTAGACCTCTAACACCATACTCAAAAACAAACTCCAGACAAAGAAGAGTTGATTATTTGTGATTTAAAAGACATCATTTATAAAATTAAAAACAAATAGCAAATTGATGTGAATTCCATTAAGAACTTCTCTAAATCAAAAAGATTGATAATTGAATAGAAAAAATAAATGTTAGGAAAAGGTAATATACAGAAGAAATGAAAAAGAAAGATTCTCAAATTTGTTGGTAACTATGGAAAGGTAAATCAAAACTATAAGGCATCATTTTTGTTATAGCATGTTGACAAAAATTAAGATGACTAATTATGTCTAATATAAAGTAAGGGGGCATCCCTGGGTAGCTCGGCAGTTTGGCACCTGCCTTTGGCCCAGGGCGTGATCCTGGGATCAAGTCCCCCATCAGGCTTCCTGCATGGAGCCTGCTTCTCCCTCTGCCTGTGTCTCTGTCTCTTTCTGTGTGTCTCTGTGTGTCTCTCATGAATAAATAAATAAAATCTTAAAAAAAAAATAAAGGATGTCGGGGGGATCAGGCATTCTCACAAACTATGGGTGGGCATGTGAATTAGTAAAGCCCTTCCCAGAACAACACAGTGCTATATAACACAATTTAAAATGTTCATACCCTTCATCTTTTTTTTACATGTGCTAATCTATAATAAATATTATTCCACCTAGTAACAAAGAAGCATATAAAAAGATTTCATAACAGTAAAAATTGGCAAAACCTTAACTATTCCTTAAACAGGTGAATGACTACATCAGTTGTGAGTCATTCATTTTATATTCATTAATCTGAAGAGATTCACCTGAAATATTACCTGAACAAAAACCAGTAACAGTCTAACAGTGCAATATATAATAGAATTGTACTTTTTATTTTAAGAACTGAACATCTATATGTATATTCTAAAATAGAAATGTTTCCAAGCACTATTCATCATTTTAAAAAGCTAATCATAATGCATTTGTTTCAAAAGATGCACCATTTACTTATGTACCTACACACACACTCATGTGTATGCATATGTACGTGTGTGTGTGTGTGTGTGTGTGTGTGTGTATTGACTGGAATGGTATGCCCCAATACAGGGTTATTCTAGGTCAGAAAAGAAAGCACAATGGAGGATCGGCTTTTAATAAGAGTATCTTCACTACTTTTTTTGCATAATAAGTAAAAGGCAGAATAAATATATTCTATGCAAATACAGACTGGCAATGAAGTCATCCTAAAAATAAATAAAATAAACCAACCCAGATCACAGGGCCTCATCTCTCTATCTCCATACCAGTACTACTTATCTGGATTACAGGTTGCAACCTTACTTCTTCCTGAGTTTTTAATTAAAAGTTGTTTTTTAAGAAGGTGGAGGCTTTAAAAAAATTTTTTTTGAGAGAGAAAACACACTCAACTGAGGAGAGGGGCAGAGGGATAAGCAGACTCTGTGCAGAGCACAGAGCCACATGTGGGGCTTGATCTCAGGACCCTGAGATCATGACCTGAGCTGAAGTCAAGAATCAAACAACTGGCTGACTGAGCCACCTAGATGCCCCTCAATTAAAAGTTTTAAATGTAAAGGGCTAAGTCTTTCAAAAATGAATCCCCTCTATTTAAATTCATCAAAACAAATGGTTTTTTTTTTTAATTTGATATTCTTTCAAAAAACTTTCATTCTCTGGCAATAAAAACTTGAAACAAAAGAAGACTAAATGAAGCAGAATGTAACATTTTAAAAAATATTACTGGAGTATAGTTGACATACAATATTATTTTCAGGTATATAACAGTGATATATCTCTATATGCTATGCTATGCTCAAGAGTGTAGCTACCATGTGTCACCAGGCAACATTATTATAATATAATTGACCATATTCCCAATGCTGTGCCTTTTATTCCTGTGGTTTATTCATTCCACAACTGGAAGGTTTTATCTTCCACTCCCCTTCATCCATTTTGCCCATCTCCTTCCTCCTTTCCCTCTGGCAATCATCAGTATTTACAAGCCTGGTTCTTTTTGTTTATTCATTTGTTTTTTAGACTCCACATATGAGTGAAATATGTTATTTGTCTTTCTCAGTTTGACTTACTTCACTTAGTATAAGACTCTCTAGGTCCATCCACATTGTTATAAATAGCAAGATCTCATCCATTTTATAGCTGAGTACTCCATGGTATCTATACGTATATACATATATACATGCCACATCTTCTTTATCCATCCATCTATCAATGGATACTTAGATTGCTTTCATTTCTTGGCTATTATAAATAATGCTGCAACATAGGGGTACATATCTTTTCAAACTCATGCCTTTGTGTTTGGGAGGTAAATACCTATTAGTAGGATTATTGAGTTAGTTATATAGTATTTCTATTTTTAATTTTTTTGAGGAATCTCCCTTAACCAAGGAGATGAAAAACCCAAATTCTGAAAACTATAAAACACTTGAGAGAAACTGAAGATGACACAAATAGAAAGGCATTCCATGTTCGTGGATTGGAACAATTAATATAGTTAAAATACTCATTCTATTCAAAGCAATCTAGAGATTCAATGCAATCCCTATCAAAATACCAATAGTATTTTTCACAGAACAAATAATACTAAAAGTTTCATGGAACCACAAAAGACCCTGAATAGCCAAAGCCATCTTGAGAAAGCACAATGCTGAAGGTATCACAACTCCAGATTTCAAGATACACTACAAGCCTATCCTAATCAAAAACAGTATGGTACTGGCACAAAAATAAATCAATGGAACATGAAAGAGCCTAGAAATAAACGCACACTTATATGACCAATTAACCAATGCAAAGGAGGGGACAATATAAAAGGGGGAAATCAGTCTCTTCAATAAATTGTACTGGGCAACTGGCTAGCTACATGCAAAAGAATGAAACTAAACCACTTCCTTATACCATGCACAAAAATAAATCCAAAATGGATTAAAGATCTAAATGTGAGACTTCAAACCATAAAAATTCTACATGAAAAAAGAGGCAGTAATTTTTTGATGTTGGCCATTCCAATATTTTTCTAGGTATGTTTCCCAAGGCAAGGGAAACAAAAGCAAAAATAAGTTCCAGAGACAACTTCAAAATACAAAGCTTTTGTACAGCAATGGAAACTATAAACAAAAAGGCAACCTACTGATTGGGAGAAGATATTTCCAAGTGATATATTTGATAAGGGATTAAATCTAAAATATATGAAGAACTCATACAACAAAACACCAAAACATAAAACCTGATTAAAAAACAGACAAGGGGGCAGCCCCAGTGGCCCAGCGGTTTAGGGCTGCCTTCAGCTGGGGGTATGATTCTGGAGACCTGGGATCGAGTCCCGCATCAGGCTCCCTGCATGGAGCCTGCTTCTCCCTCTACCTGTGTCTCTGCCTCTCTCTGTGTCTGTCATGAATAAATAAATAAAATCTTTAAAAAGAAAAAAAGACAAAGGATCTAAATAGACATTTTTCCCAAGAAGACATACAGAAGGCCAAGCAACACATAAAAAGACGTTCAACATGGCTCATCATCAGGTAAGTGCAAATCAGAACTGAGATTGATCAGTTCTGATGAGATCACTTTATACTTGTCAGAATGGCTGGACTCAGATAAGAAATAACAAGTGTAGGCGAGGACGTAGAGAAAAAAAGACTCCATATGAGCTATCGGTGAGAGTATAAATTGGCAAAGCAGAATGTATCACTTAATGAGGAAATAAATGGATCCTGCCTGAACTCAAAAATATCAATTATTACCAATAAAAAAATGATACTGAAACACTAGATCAGGAAAGGAAAATACTACAATAAAAAGTATAGTAACCAAGAAATCTATTTTTATCAAATGGTTAAGATAAAATGATTTATAATTTTAATTGCTGAGCCTGAAGTAGACTTTAATATTTTGTCTATAGTTCATTTAATAATGAACCAGCTAACTGTGCTTTTCTAGCGTAGTGGGCACATTTCTACCCAGAACAGTCACCTTCTCTGTGTTTTCTCAAGTTTCAAGTAGTTCAAGTATATCAAAGAATTATAAACAAATGGACAAATCTATAACTAGCAGCTTTTAAGACAAAGCCAAACTATAATATGTTTTAACCACAAGCTGTCTGGAAATGGATTTAAAGAATCATATTCCACTAGTATATAATTAAAGACAAGTCTTACATCAGCCAGACAGGCCTGATGTATTTAGGGCAGATGACTGTAAACTCTCAAAAGATCTACAGTTTCATTCTAGTTGAGACTAAGGACATTACTTATTTTACTGTGCCTTGTAGATACTGCATTTTCCACAAATTGAAGGTTTATGGCAACCCTGCATCAAACAAGTCTATTGGCATCATTTTTCCAACAGTATTTATTCACTTAGTGTCTCTGTGTCACATTTTAGTCATTCCTACAGTATTTCAAGTTTTTATTATTATTGTATTTATTATGATCATCTCTGATCGGTGATCTTTGACTTTACTATAGTAACTGTTTTTGGAGCATCACAGACCATTTCATATAAGGTGGTGAACTTCATTGATCAATGTTTCTGTTCTGACTGCTCCACTGACCAGCTGTTCTCCATTTCTCTCCCTCTTCTCAGGCCTCTCCATCACCCGTGACACAACGATATTGAAATTCAGCCATTTAATAACCCTACAATAGCTTCTAAGTCTTCAAGTAAAAGAAAGAGTTCATTAATGCAGCTGACTTCGCATCTTAAGTTGTCACAGCCCCCCACCCCCAATCTTCAACAACCACCACCCTGCTCACTCAGCAGCCAGCAGTATTAACCAATACCCTCCACCAGCAACACTTAGCAATAAGTACTTTTCAATTAAAGTATGTACATTTTTAGAAAAAAAATGTACATTTTTAGATACAATGCTATCCCACACGTAACACACTATAGTCCGTAGCATAACTTTTATGTGCACTGGGCAACCAAAAAAATTCATCTCACTTTTTTGCAATATTCACTTCATACGGTGGTCTGAAACCCAATCCACAGTATCTCTGAAGTGTGCCTATACTAACTTGAGTTCTACTCAGACTGTGGTCTGGGAAAAAATTCTTAATATATCTGTTAATTTGCAGCATAATGGAAGTGGCCTTTTACTCAAATTCAGACATGAAATAGATCTGAGATGAAAGTTATAATCCTGAAACACTTCTGAGGCAGCCCTCGGCATTAAGAAAAATGTTTTCGATCCCATTTTAAAGATGAAGCAACTTGAGTTGAAAGAAGAAATTACATAGAAAAATTTGTCTGAAAACCTAGTCTTTATTCTAAGACCACTAATTCCTCCATCTACTGTGTAATGTAGTCTGTTTCCTAATCCACTCTATGGTAATGTTTTTTGACTGTCCTACTGTAGCTCATAAAAGCATCAATAAAATTCGTTAATAACAAGGTAGCACATAGGGACAGGCATTCAATACCATCTATTTGAATTAATTATAACAATCAAAGTTCTCCCTGTCTGGTCTTCTCAAATCCCTGAACCTAGGGTCCATATAATTCATCCTACACCTTTATCTTCTGTGTTTATTTCCCTTAAGAGAAATGTATGAACTGATTAAGACTATTACAAAGACTAATGTTAATTTCCCTTTCATCTAAAAGTCTGATACACTTCCTCTCCTCCCTTATAATTTTGTCTTCAGTTCTTGAAAATGATCTGCTTGCCCTGCCAGATAATGGGACTTATGTTGCCTTATGAGAAAGGACAGGTTTGTTGATAAGTGGATATAAAAAATAATATCCCTCAAGCATGCTTTGAGGTTTTTTCCATTTTTCATTTTTCAAGTTCTTATAGATTAAAAAAATCTTTTGTGAATAATTCTACATTGTTTAAATGCTTAAAATTCTAAGAAACTCAAAGGCAGAAAACATTCTGTTTCAAGTCAGATCAATAAGAAACCAACGAGCTTTATATAAAGGGTTATATAAAGGTTTATATTGGGTTACCTATTCTACCCTTTTTTTCTAACAGTCTAGAGTCTCTGAAGAATGATGGTCCTGACTTTTCCTGCCTCATGCCCCTATCTTACAGAAGTGACTTCAGTCTGCAGCTTTGATTAAACAATAGGGGCAGCTAGAAACAATGGCATAAGGATAAGAGACTAAAGCTGCTGAAATCTTGAGCACACTCACCGAGTCCAGAAATAGACCAGCAGAGTACAGAGAGAACCTAGGAGACGTGTCCATGTCCACTTCAGAACTGAATTCAGTGAAACTTCCCTGCTCTTGAGTGCTATTTACTTTTGCTTTTACAGCCCAAATCCTGCCAGAATTAGGTTTTCCTGGAATCAGGTTGTGATGATCATTATCTGGGCATTGGATCTTTGGTTATACCCAAGATTTATTGAAATGGGACCTGACCTTTATGTTCTTCCAATCACTGAAAGGTAACAGACAAAGTATAGCTAACAAATAATAACTAAGAGTATTATAAGTCTATCACGAATTTTTCAGGTGTTAAAAAAATTCAACTGAGTAAATTTAAAGATTGAATTGACTCTATTAAAGGATTTGCAAATCAGGCAACATCCCACCTAGCAAATAGAGAGGAGCTCTAAGGAGCTGTACGAAACGCAAGTCCTTTATAGGCAGAAGGGTGGCAGAGACAAAGAAAAACTAGATTACCTCACCTCTGGAGGATGGAGGAGGCCTATCATGTGGATTAGCTCACTATTGCTAAGCAGAAAATTTCAGACTGACCGGTTCAGATTACATTCCTGGGAGGCACTGAAACTGCAAGTAGGTTAGGTATTAAGTCTTGCTTTGCTAATGTGGGACTTAGCACAAATGACTCCATTTGAGGACTGTTGTTTCTTTTTAAACACATGGTATTGGTGTGGGAAACAATGGCAGAGGAAAGATTATTAAATTGCTTTACTGCTCATTGACAAGTCCTTGAAACTGGCAGAGTGACCTTCCTCTAGGGACTCAGCTGCCTCAGTGTTGATGTTGATACTTGACTAAGGGCAAAGGGCAATCTTAGCTCAACCTCCAGGACCCTGTTAAGTATACTTTAACATATAAAAATTCCTTTAGAAATTTCCTTTATCTCTAAACCCTCCAAGATACATGTTAGCAATCATCCTCCAAGCATATGGCCCACCAACATGCATCTGAGGGTCTCATGACTAAGGATTTATTAGACAGTAATAAAGGACCTTTTCCCCAACAATAGTGAGCCCCCTCAAGGTCCTGGAAACCTTGCTTCCAAAATTCCTTAGAGACTTACATTCTCCCTAACACCCTCCCAACTTGAAAATATGTAATGACCACTCCTCATGACCCCAGGGCAGTTCTTTCTGCCCATGGGTCCTGTCTCTGTGCTTTAATAAAACCACTTTTTTTGCATCAAAGAGGTCTTAAGAATTCTTTCTTAGCCACTGGCTTTGAACCCTATTGAACTATTTTATTCTTACTATAATCCCATGACATGAGTATATTAAATATGACTATACTTCACAGGCAGGCCTAAAGTTACATGAATGGTAAAAGAAGTGGTAAGCTCAGGTCTTATTTTTTTTTCCTCTTCACTATATTTTTTTTTAACTCTTATTACAATTCCTTATATTGGTTACTTTATTTCTATGGCTCAGTGCAGGCCATGTAGGGTTAAGATGTTGAATTCATTGTTTCAATTAGAACACACTAAATACAGATGAGTTTTGATTGAATTATTTACACAATCAGCAAGATTAATTCACTTTTGTTTCGTGTTTGTGTGTCCCTACAAGAATGTTAGTGTTTTTCTGTCTGTTGTACTTTCCATCTCTAACAGCAAGCAGCTATGCCTTTTACAAAAAATAGTATACAGAGAAAATCCCAATCCTTCCTTCAAACACTTTAAATTTTTTTTTAAAAAAATGTAATTTCTTGTCCATAAGCAATGAGGTTGACCTGAAAATATATTGTTGACTTTCTGATGTAGTTTTGGAATTATAGGTGAGGTTTTGGTGAGGTGAGTTCCAGAGCAGATGATCAAGAAAGAATTCTTGAGATGCCTTTGGTGCAAAATGGTTTTATTAAAGCACAGGGACAGTCCCCGTGGGCAGAAACAGCTGCTGCCCCAGAGTTGTGAGGGGTGTTTGATTTTATACTTGGGAGTTGGGGAAGTGGTAAAAAGAGAGGTTTCAATAGGATTTTCATATGTTAAAGAAGACTCACAGGATACCAGAGGCCTAGACATCGTCAAGTTAAAGTTGATTTTCCTTTTAGCAAGGCTTTAAGATAGTTGGGAGCTTTCTGGAGGAACATTACACTCTGCCTGCTTCAAGGATCTGCCAATGGGCTGCAGGTTACAAGGACATTTAATTCTATCTACATTTCCTTCTGGAAGCTAGGTTATTAATAAAAGTGCTTTGTTCTTAAATAAATAAATAAATAAATAAATAAATAAATAAATAAATAAAAGTGCTTTGTTCTTATAAATTACTAAGACATTTGTAAACTGAGGGAGACTCATGTCTTGCAGGATTGTGATCACTTTAAGTTAATTATTTGTTTTTCCTTTCCTTAGCTTTAGGGCACCCAGAAATACCTTAGGAATGTCAAACATATCCCACCTGGGGAGAGAGGGATTGTGGGGTGTCAGCTTCTGCTTTGTCCTCAGCTTGCCTTCTGTTCCCTCATCATTTCTACAGCAGATTCTCCACAGAAATATAGACCAGATTTGTCCCTAAAGGGACTCCAATTCGATCTATCTTGAGAAATAGAAAGTAAAGAGAAAGCAACAAAGCAGCTTTTAAAAATCCACAGGATTAAATAATTCAAGTGAAAAAAGAAATCTTATCTACTGCAAATCCCAGTTAAACACATGGATTTCCACTTGGAAGGATTGTGTCTTCAAACAAAGGTGTTAGTTGAATGAACATAAAAGGAAAATGTTTTACCTCTCCTTATACCAGGGAGCTGAAAACATTTAGTAGAGAAGAGTTGATGGAGAATGGGGAGGGGAGGGTGATTACTGAAGCTGGAATATATGCATATGCACATAAAAACTGGGATTTACATTGCAATTGACTTTATTCTCCCTTTTTTATAAAGAACCTACACACTGTTCAGATTTCTTAGGCTTATAGAGAAGAAGTCCTTTTATTACATCAAAACCTATCAGATTTTTAAAATTTAAGTCTTTTGGATCCTTTAAATGGTAGAGAGGAGGAGTTGTACCATGAACAAACTCTCATGTAAATTTTAATGGCACTTTAATATTTTAGTCCTTTTAAATCATGAATTTGCCATTCTAATCAAGTTACCTTGAGCCACTATAGCCATTGCAATGATCATGGCCTCATAGACAGCAAGGCAGTTGTAGCTTTTTAAATAATACCTTCTAATCTATGCCATAATCTATAATTTGGTCCAATATATTTAGTATTGACATAAAATTCTCCCAGCATTCTCTTACCACTGCCCCTCTCCATTTTCCTTCTACTCTTTATACACTCTTATTGAAATATTTTAGTTGCCAAAAGTATCCCCATTAGTAAAGACTTTAATGAAATCAATTGTAAATGTAACTTGAAAAAAAGCCTTCTTAGAAAAAAGGTAGCATTTTCTATTTTACCCTGAATTTAAAGAAACCCTACTCCTGTAACAGCATTTCAGGATTTTGGCAGTTCATCTTCCAGTTACATTTAAAATTTAAAGGGAGAAATATTCATCTTTAATAAGATAGCATGGAAGCACTTCTGTGTAATCAAAAAGGAATTCATTTGTAAATGTGAACCTTGTTTGACAGAAGGAAAATTTTAACAAAGCAGGTTTGACCTGTAAAAAAAAAAAAAAAAAATCCAATCCTTCAGAACTATTTTCTAAAAATGTACCTACTGCATTAACCATAGAGCTCAAACAAGCTCTGAGCACAGAGACTGAGAATACCAACTTACAGCTATAGAGCTTTTGGAAGAAATTTCACACTTTCCGTTAAAAATCCACTCTGGGGGTCAGGAAGACCTATTCTGATCCCTACCTTGCTAAAAAAAAATCTGACAGTGGCCAACTCTCTTCATTGAGCTGACTCAGTTTGTCTACAAAAACAAAAACAAAAAACAGTGACAGACATTCTGCTTTATATGATTGTTTGACTATCATTCTGATATTCATAAATTGTGATAGATGTCCAATTGTCTTCAGTTCTAATAAATCTACCAGATTAGATAACAGATGTTCTGCTTTAAAAAGAAGACGGGGGATCCCTGGGTGGCGCAGCGGTTTGGCGCCTGCCTTTGGCCCAGGGCGCGATCCTGGAGACCAGGGATCGAATCCCACATCAGGCTCCCGGTGCATGGAGCCTGCCTCTCCCTCTGCCTATGTCTCTGCCTCTCTCCCTTTCTCTCTCTGTGACTATCATAAATAAAAAAAAAAATTAAAAAAAAAAAAAAAGAAGACGACGACGCAACCACGATGACAATGAGGACAGTCTGTAAAAAGTGTTTAGAGCTCTAAGGACAAACTTCAAAGTAGGAAAGACATATTTAATACTGTTGTTTTCTTCCAACTGGCCATTTCATTTATTCAGCAAGCACTCCTCCAGATAATCTATTGAAGATACCAAGGTGAACAAAACAATTCCTGCTCTTCATAATGTCACTGTCCACTAGGACGTGGCAACAGAGGGACTAGCTGAGGACAAGGCCCAAACCCAGGACAGCACATTGACAAGTCCTTGAGACAGGCAGAGGGATATTCCTCTATAGACTCAACTGCTTCGATGTTCATATTTCACTAAGGGCAAAAGGCAATCTTGGCCCAACCTCCAGGACCCTGTAAGTCCACCTTAACATATAAAAATTCCTTTAGAAATTTCCTGTATCTCTAAACCCCCAAGATACATGTTGGCCATCATCCCCCAAGTATATGGCCCACCGATATATACCTGAAGGGCCTCACTGATGAAGTTTTGGAATATTAGGTGGTTTGGTGGGGCTGACGACCAAGAAAGAAATCTTGACACGTCTTTGGCACAAAATGGTGGTTTTATTAAAGCACAGGGACAGGACCCATGGGCAGGAAGAGCTGCTGCCCCCAGCCTGTGAGGGTGGTTGATTATATACCTGGGAGATGGGAGGGGTTTGAGGATAGGGTATCCTAAGGTATCCAAATTCCTAACTCTGTAAGGAATTTTGGAAGCAAGATTTCCAGGACCTTGGGGGGGCTAGCTATTGTTGGGGAAAGGTCACTTATTACTGTCTAATAAAACCTGAGTCATGAGGTTGTATGTTAACAGAACCTTTGTTCTGGGCTAGATACAGTTCTCAGAATTTCTGAGATTACAGGGAGATGTCTGAAAAGAAATAAAGAACAGATATGTATGGTTTGCCCCAGATCAGCAATTCTCAAATACATTCGTCTCAGGGCAACTTTACATTCTTAATAATCATTAAATACCACAAAAAGCTTTGGTTTTGTGGGTTATATCTAAGATATCTATCATATCAATAGTTTTAAATATACTTATTTAATAGTCCTTTCAGAAATAGTAGTAGCCCTTAACTTGTTATCAGAGATGTTTTTATGAAAAATAGATTTTTCAAAACAGAAACAGAAACGTGACACTCTTACATTTTTTCAGATGTACTCTTAATAAAAGGCTTATCGAAGACTATTGGTTTCTCATTCAATCTATTGAACTATGCTCTCTTGGCTGAAGGATATTAAGAAACTCCCATATATTTGGTTGAAAAGGGGAGGAGTATTTTAATAGCCATTTTAGATATATGTGAATATTACTTGTTTATACTATATTCCAACCCATCTGTAGTTTCTTAAAGTTTAGTTACAATTTCAAATTTAGAACCATGTCGATGACCTTTTCATCCTCTGTTATGTTAAAATTGTTAAACTATCTTGTGTTTTGAATGGAGATTTCATGCACATATGATTTTGTATATCATACTTCGGTCATTTGGAAAATACTGATTCATTGAGTTACACCTATCTTTCAAAGGTTGACACCTTTCATTATACACTATCAAAGATCATTTTCATTAGTATTACCACTGATCTGTGGCATATACACAATTGAATATTCAGCCAAAAAAAAAAAAAAAAAAAAAAAGAAATGAAACCTTACCATTTGCAGTAACATGGGGGGAGCTAGAGAGTATTATGATAAGAGAAAAAAATCAGTCAGAGAAAGACAAATACCATATGATTTTACTCATATGTGGAATTTAAGAAATAAATGAAGGAGAAAAAGGTAAAGAGAGAGACAAATCAGGAAACAGACTCTTAACCAAACACATTGATAGTTACCAGAAAAGAGGAGGGGGAGGGGTTGGTGGGAAGTAGGTGACAGGAGATTAAGTATTGTACTTGCTATGAGCACTGGGTGTTACATGGAAGTGTTGGATGGCTATATTGTATTCCTGAAACTAATACAACACTGTTAACAACTGGAATTAAATTAAAAACTTTTTTAAAGTATGTATTATCACTCATTTCATCAAAAAAGGTTTTCAAGTATTGGGAAACTTTGAAGCTCACAATGGCAAATACAAGTTTTTCCAAAATTCTACTTTTCACCTGAAATCTCAAATTTCACCATTTGCAACAACTGCCACGAGATATTTACTCAAGAAACATACTACATTCATTTTCATGAAAATGGTCATCTACCAAATGCATTAGTATGAATAACCATACTTTAGCTGTAGTACTTTTTTTTTTTTTTTTTTTGGCTGTAGTACTTTCAAGTAAAAATGGTGATCCTTGATAAATGGGTAGTTCAGCTTGCAATTCACATCATCACACAAAGCTTTTTGTCAGACAACCATCAATACTTCAGTATATAACACAAGTGCTTCACATATCCATTTTAACACAAAATATTTTCTTAAATATGTACTCATGGATCAAAATTTAAAATTAGGGTTTGTTTACTGTTTCATTTTTCCTTTTAATAACACATGTATGGTAATGGAAAATATCATTTAATACCAGCAGCTTTATTCCTTTTGCACCATAAGTGCACAGTGAAAATGGCAAATAGTACCTTAGTATCATTAGTACTATTGAAAAAGACCTCAGTGACCCCAAAGGGTCTACAGACTACAATTCAAAAACAGCTGTCCTATCCTCCTATTCTTTGCACCATTCACATGACCTCAAGTCTTCCCTCAAGTTTCCCAATGTCTCCCACATATTGTCTATCCACAAAGCTGATCAAGCTTGAAAATGAGAAGAGCCAAACCAAGCTATCTCTGCTGCCTGAAATTCAGCTAATAGTTGACTGCACCCCACTCTAATGGTTAGCAAGTAGATCATTAAAGTGATGAAGAAATTAGTAGTCAGGGTTATTTTAATGTGTAACACACTTACTTGTGCAGAAACTATAAAACTAAACCATACCAAGAAAATGATGAAAGTTTCTATTTCTGGGATATATCTGAAGGAATTGAAAGCAGAATCTCAAAGAAGTATTTGTTCACCCATGTTCGTGGCAGCACTATTCACAACAGCCAAGAGGTGAAAACAACCCACACATCCATCCACTGAACAACATGCTACATAAATACTATGAAATACTCATCCACCTTTACAAGGAAGGAAATCCTGTCATATGCTATAACAGGGATGAGCCATGAGGACACCATGCTAAGTAAAATTAAATACAAAATATTGACACACACACACACACACACACACACACAATTAAATACTGTATGATTCCACTTATAAGAGGCATCTAAAAGTAGTCCAATTCACTGAAATACAAAGTAGGATGGTGGTTACCAGGAGCTAGAGGAAAGAGGAATGGGAATTTGGTGAATATAAAGTTTCAGATTTGTAAGATGAAAAAGTTCTAGAGATCCGTTTCACTACATTGTCAGACTACCTAACAGTATTAAACTGTACACTAAAGAGTGGTTTCAATTTTTGCCACTTTAAAAAAAATCTTTTTCTGTATATTAACCATATCCAAAATAATGTGCAGTGTATGTTTCCATTTGCATAAAGTATTAAAGGAGGGTGAACTGATCTTAAGAATGTATATTTCTTTTATATTTATAAAATCTATAAATTTATATTTATAATTTTATATTTTTAAAATTTTGTAAAATTATATTATAAAATATTTATAAAAGTACAGAAATGATTATCAATAAGGTCAGAATCGTTACTGTTAGTGTGAGGAGAGGGGTTTACTGGTTCACAAACTCAGGAGTTTCTCTGGCAAAATTTGAAGCTGATCCCACACACAAAGAGTGAAGAGAGACCAAACAAAAAAGCAGAACACTCCATAGTGACAGGCTTAATAAGGAAGGAACCTTACATATGAGGCTTATCTTGAGCAGCTGAAATGATGATAGATTTCTGTATCCACCTACCAGAATCTTAAGACTTTTTATAAAGGCCTTAATGGGGTTCAGTCACGCAACACACTGTTCTCTCAAGGCCATGTTCTTGAAAATATCTCCCGTCATGGGAACAACAAACAGAACATACATTTCAAGGCAGCAGAAAGGGATAAGAAGCCTCTGACTGCCCACATTTAGCTCAAAGATCAACCACTGCTTATGTCACTGATGACGTCTTTAGCAGGGCTATATGATCAGGACAGGACAGAAGGGTAGCTTCTGGGACACTATTTGCCCACATTTGTGGTAGAAAGAAAAGAATTCATATTACACCAATTTGATAAAGACAAATCTATGTGTCAATGCATTTTCTACATGTATGTTATTTCTTACCACAACAAATATAATTTAAGAAAGAAAGAAACTGGGGTACTGAAGCCATGTAAGTTTTTTGTATGCACATAATTTCAAGTGGCCAAGCTAGAGAATCCCGGTCTCCAGACGCTAACTCCCATTTTTATAGTTACTTATAGAAATAAAACTTGAGTCATGGGCATTAGGCTCTGAAGGTGTTGGACTTGGGGAAGATCATAACATGTAAATAAAGATAATCTAAAATATAATTCACAGAAGCCAGGCAACAGCTCAGGCCAACAAGCACTGGCTAGACATATAAAATGTGCAGACCCTACTAGATACTAAAAATAGAGAAATAAATAAGGCATATTCCCAGCATTTGAGAGTGTTATAATATAGTGAGACAGACAGGTCAGTATATCATTGTAACCTGGCGTGGTCGGAATTATGACACAAGCATGATGTAGAAGCACACCTGGGAGATCCTGGCATGTGTTGGGGTAGGAGGTGGAAATCGGATCATCAGGGCTTCAAGGTCTCCTAGTCTGATTCACAGTTATAATTAGTTGAGTTGAATGAGTTGAAAGTGGGGAAGAGTGGAAAGGGTCTTCAAGACAAAGAAAATAACATCAAAACTGAAATAAAGAAAACCTGCTGTATTGTGCTTCAGGACCATGAAATATGAGGTAGGAAGTGGAAAACATGAAGCCAGAGGTAAGTAGAGGTCACATTGTGCAGGACATTGGAGATGATATAATTTTCCCTGTCATATAACAAGTTATCATCTCATAGTCAACAGGCAACAGTATGCCAACAATTAGCTATGAAGCCTTGAGTATGCCATTTCCACTCTCAGGATCTCAGATTCTTTATTTGTTCAATGGGGAACTTGAAGTAGATAGGCTCCAACATCAATTATTCCTAGATCTGCTTCTAAAGTTTCTACTAAGCAGTGTCAAGGGCTAGCATGAAGTTTGTCATTAAAACACTTCTGTTTAAAAAAAAAAAAAAATCAAGAGATTCATTCTATCCATCTCATAGAAAAATAGAAAGACTTAAATAAGGAACCATAAATGAAAATACTTATCAATTGTAAGAATTACTCAATGCAAATCACAACTGTGTAATGTTCAAAATGCCTCAGACATAGTGACAGTATTTCTTGAGTTCTTCTCTATGCCAGATACTTTACCCGTATTCTCTCATTTAATCCTTAACAATTTCGGCAACTGGACTTAATGTCTTCATTTTAAATATGAGGAATGAAAGGCTTGGCATATTAAAAAACTTACACAAACTCCATGACAATGGAGGTAGCAGAATGACTGTTAAGCAGGTCTGTCTACCCTAAAGCTAATTTTCTCCTTGGGTTTCCAATACATTAAGATTCCCGTGTAATGGGAAGAACATGTGATTTCTCAAGAATTCATACACAAAATTTACATAAAATCCAGTCTTTCTTTTCACAATCTTCTATAATGTTTATGCTTCACTTTGCATGCTTAGAAAAACAGGAAAACATGACAATAACAGCCTTTAACAACTGAATTACTGTTTATCCGGAAATTATCTGTTCAGAATAAATGAAATTGTATTTACAACGGCCCAGGCTGTATCTAAAATGCTTTTAAGCAGTCACTCTAAGTTTATTCATGTGTTGAAATAAGCACTGAAATACTAACAAAGAAAGAGAGGCGGGTAATACAAAGATGAAATTAAGAGGCTCCTTAAAATGACAATCCAAAAGGCACAGACACTAACAAATCCTGATTTCTCAAGGATTATTTCTGAGGAAGGAAAATAAACATCTTGATGCCTTGGTTACTATTACTGAACAGGAAAACAAATTAATAAAAATAATCTCAGTGATTATTCCTGGGAGATGGGACTGTCTGGTTTAATCATTCACTTTCTCCCACCTTTAAGCCTTTCTTCCTATAAGGAAACCCCCCAAAAAAACAATGTTTTTTTTTCCACTCAAATCTAACAAACATTTAATTCCACGGTGAGCCTTTTAGTTTCCAAACCAGTTAAAGGCATATAATGAGCATGACAGCAGGAAGAGCAGTGAATGATGGAACAAGAGCTATGAGACAGAAAATACATGGGGGCAGTTCAAACCTTCATGTAATAGCACTTCTCAAATTTGAATGTCATCAGAATCCCCTACAGGGCTTGTAAAAGCACAAGTTACTGGACCTCACCTCAGAGTTTTAGATTCAGTAGATCCAGGTGGAGCCCAAGACCTTGCATTTCTATTACCTTTCCTGGTAATACATTCCTAGAGCCACCATTGTGCTTGGTTTTGGAAATGAAGTTCCATATGCAACTCTAACCAATATCTAGCTTCATTGCTGATAGAGGACTACCCTGCAGGTGTGCAGTTGACGGTTAACAAATAGACCTTTTGAGTTATTTGCTAAATGGAAAACTAATCAAACCCTAATGACTGGTAAGATTAACTGATAGTGTTAAGCTTAACCAGAATTCTAAGTTTGAATTTTTGCTATAAATATTTTTTAAAAAATAGTATCTATTGAGAAATTGCTATATGCTTGGAATTCTGCTACATATTTTCCTCTATTTTTTTTAAGTAGGCTCTACTCCCAGTGTGAAGTCAAAGTAGGCCTTGAACTCACAACACTGAGATCAAGATCTGAACTGATATTAACAGTCAGATGCTTAACCCAGGCACCCCATATTTTTCTTTGTATACAGTAGTTCATTTAATCTTCATTAAAAATACATGAAAGCAATATTTTTACATTATTATTGCTACACCCCACTTATAATAATTGTGCTTAGAGATACTGTATTACTTGCCCAACCTCATACTGTTAGGAAGTGACGAAAGCAAGCTTTGACCCAGGCTTTCTGTCTCCAGGGTTAGAACTCTATTGCCTCATACTCTATGGCCTCCTGAGTAAATGGCCACCAATGAAATTATGATTTCAAACTCTAAACCAAAACGTGAAACTCTTAACTCTAAAACCAAAATTTGAAATAATTTATGAGAGGAGCATAGGCACAAGGTGGCACAGGATATTAGAATGGCTGAACCACAAGGATGTGTCATGGTTTGGCCACCATAAATTTAAAAAGGGAAAGTTTAGCATATAGAAAATTTATGGAACCTATTTGGCTATCCTTTAGTTAGGTATAAGAGTTTCACCATTTTCACTGAAATTTTAAAATTCCATGTTAGATAGAATGCAAGTGTGAGAACAAAATGGTCCCTGGGCTGTGGATTTAGGACATGTTCAAAGCGTATAGGAAGCTCAGTCATGTTCAAGATACTTAAAAGACTGCAGTGTTCAAGGGAAAAGCTAGAGTATCAGCAAGCGGATGTAGCACAAAGACATGGCATCCAAGGCTAGACATAATCAGGAGCTCCAGCAACAGATAGGTATTATCCAGAAGATACCACATATATTTTGTCTGCATTGTGGGTGGAGAAAAACCGAATAGGAAGATTTTTTTTTAAAGGAAAGAAAACTTGTCTTAAAACATGGAGATAAACTGACTCAGGAGGAAGTGATGGGAAATATCACTGATCTTAATTAGAGGAAGTGAATACCAGGCAAAGTAAAAGATTCATAAACATCTACCTGGGAATTTGTTGGCCAGCACTACAGATGCCAACTTGACTTGGGGGAAACAACATAGTATGAGAGTTGAATCCTACCAAATTAGAGAGACAAAACAAAATCAATTAGGTAACTTTCATAGACTCAACTTGCAAGTAATCTCCTGCAGAACTGAATTTTCACACCCATTTCTGGAAATTGAGAAGATGGCGGAACCTAGAAAAATGATAAAGATGCTGACATAAATTTGCAAGTAAAGTAGTGAAAGGAATTGCAAATGATCCACAACCTTCTGAAGTACAAAAGGAATGCTATGGCAATAAGTGTATTTGAAGGTCATAGAGAACTAAATTGAACTCAACTTCTCAATCTCCCAAATTTGAGATGAAATTTTTTCCAAATCCAATACATAAAGAGAACGAGATATAAGACGGCAATTACAAGAAGCAGGCTTGCAAAGATTTTGAATTTTTATTACTAAACTCTTCTCTTGGTTTTGGAGTTAGAACAAAAGTAGGGTTGTTTTTACCCCCCTGCTTAGAAAGAAAACTAAGGAAACACATTTAAAATTTTTTTTCTCAATGATTTCTATCACATACTTAGAAGCTCAATCAAAAACCCATCATGTCAGAATGATTGGGGCTTACAAATGCACATTTCTAGCCACAGCAGACTTTGTAAATTGTGATAAAAATAAATCTCCAGAGTATTTTAAAAAATACTCCCATTTATACTGTTATATACTAGTACTTTGTTAAAAATACAAAAATACAAGAGATTTAGTCTTTAAAAAGTAGAATTTCAAGTAAATGATCTTGGTCAAGATTATCTAGGAGTAATTTATACTTACTGTTAAAAGTATGACAAAATTGCTTAGAATTCAAACAAACTGCTAATCACCCCCAAGATCTTCTGACATCAATGACTTGACTTAGCCTAGGAAATTCAAAATGTAATAGAATATCAACTTGATACTGCAACCTGAGAAGCTAGATCTTGCTTTTTTTTTTTTTTGAGTCATCTGTAAGACATCTCCTTCTAAGAAGATGGATTAAACACACTCTTTCCCTATGTCCCATGCCAACCAAAATGAAAACTCCAATTATAGATCAAACAAACATAAGAAAATTCTGAAAGGTAAAGAGAAGAAGGAGGGTGGCTGGTGACTTTTGGATCCCAAAGAACACCACAGTAGTATGTTTCCTGGATTTTCTTTGTTTCTCTTATTTACCCCATTTGGAGCTAACGCCGGCAACCCAGGAGTGTCAAAAGTCACAGAATTCATGCTCTCAAAAAAAGCCTACATGAAAGTCTGTTCTATCTAGTCCAAGGACCAAGAAGGTCTAACAAAATTTCTTTTTCAATCTTTTAAACAATAACCACTCTATTATAGCAAAATACAACAGAAAAAGATTTTGTCCCACTCCCACCTCCACCAACAAAGACTAGGTGGGAGCCTAGACTTCATCCCTTTTGGGAATAGGAGACACTCCCATCTTATTGGGATAGTGAGAAGGCCAAGTAGGGACCATAGATATACACCTTCACTTGCACTGTAACAAGGCATCCCAACCATCACCAGCTCCTCTGCTCCTTCAGGGTGGTGTCACAGGAAGCTGAGGAGAAAGCCAAGACTTTCATCCCTTCCAGGCGGTAAGAAGCCCCCTCCTCTTGCAATGTCAGTGACAATCATATGAATAAGCCAAATCCTACCCCAACCCAGAAGTAATAAAAAGTTCCCTAAGGTGGGTGTCAGTGGGAGCCAAATAGGGACTGGTACTTCTACCTTGCCTGGCAATAATGAGACAGTGCATTCACTTTTCCTGTTAGAACAGTGTGAGAAGAAGCCAGACAAGAAAGATGCAAATAAAATCTAGAATCTCAAAATAAAATACCTAAAATACACAGGTTTTAACTGAAAATCACTTTTCATACCAACAACCAAGAAGATTTCAAACTGAAGGGAAAAAAAGAAAATCAGTAGATTCCAATACCAAGGTGGAAGAGAAGTTACAATGATCTGAAACACATTTTAAAGGAACTATTATAAAAATGACTCAAGGAATAATTGTGAAATACATTTGAAGCAAATCAAAGTCTCAGCAAGGAAATAGAAAATTATAACAAAGAACAGAAGACAAAGAAGAACCTAATGGAAATTTTAGAACTGAAAAATACAACAGCAAAAAATTTTCAGTGGATAGGCTCAGTAGCAGAATGGTGAGGACAGAGAAAAGCAGCAGCTAGAAAACAGATTAATAAAAATTACTAATTCTGAATAGAGAAAAAACAGACTAGAGAAGTGAATGCAGCCTTGGGAACCTATGGGACTATACCAAAAGATCTCTGCATTCATGTAAATAAAGTAGCAGAAGAGAAAAATACAGGACTGAACAAGTAGTTGAAGAAATAATGACAGAAACTCAAATTTGCCAAAGGACATAAGCCTAGAGATTCAAGTCCAAGAAGTCCACACCAAGGCACATCATAGTAAAGCTTCTGAAAACTAAGGACAAAGAGAAAGTCTTGAAAAGTGTGAGAGATATAATTCTACCTAGAAGGGAAAACAGATTTTCAGATTTCCTACCAGAAACCATGGAGGCCAGAAATGACACAGCATTCTTCAAGTGCTGAAAGAAATTAATTGACAACTCAAAATCCCCTATCCAGCAAAAATTTCCTTTAGGAATGAAGGAGAAAGGAAGACATTCTCCAATAAATAAATACTAAGAATTTATTGGCAGCAGACACAGTCTAAGAGAATGGCTAAAAGAAGTTCTCTAAGCAGGAAGGAAACAAGAAGGAATCTCAGAATATCTGTATATAGAGAGAATCATGGCCCAGAGGGCAGAGGTGAGAGCCATAAAGTATTACTGCCAAGTCTTGAAACCTAACGGAATTTGCTCTGCTGAATTTTAAAATTACTTTGGTTGGGGACTCCTTTTTTCCTTCCATTTTCTCCCTTTTTAATGGTTGTTTTTATTATCGGTATTGTATACTTGTCCCAACATTATATTTTGGATGCAGATAATTTGCTTCCTAGTTTCACAGGCCCACAGCTCCTCTCCACAGGCAGAGAGGAATTCTGCTCTAGGAGCACAATACTTAGAGCCGCACCTATACCTAACTGCAATGACTTAAATGATGAGGTCTGAGGCCTTTGAGCTGATGACATTTAGATGACACCTTGGAGTTGGAACGGATAATGTAATGGCTTGAGACTTTTGAGTCTACTAGGATAGGATGGAATGTATTGGATAGGAGAAGACTTGAATCATTTAGATATGGGGCCGGAGAACAGACAATTCCTGTCAAGGAATGGGTCTTAAGCCAAGAAGTGTCGGTGACCTCTAAAAGCTGGAAAAGTTAAGGAAATAGATTTTCCCCAAGAACCTCCAAAAAAAAATGCAGCCGTATTAATACTTCATAGTTCTTAGCCCAGTGAAATTGATTTCAAACTTTTGACCTCCAGAACTGTACATTAGTAAATATGTGTTATTTTCTTATGGTAAATTCATGATTACAACAGCAATAGAAACAAACAATCAGAAAAAGAATGTAAGAATCAAAAATATGGCTACATATCCTAGATATTCTTTCTCTCCTAAAGTTCTAAATTATATTTGATGGATAAAACAAAAATTATAGCATTGTCTGATGTGGTTTTCAATGCATATTTTCTCCAGATTATTATAAACAAGGGAGGCTAAAGCATATAAAGGAAAGTAAGGTTTCTATATTGCACAGAACTGATAAAATAGCCAGTAGGCTGATAAGTTACATTATATAATTTTTAGGTAGAGCAACTACTATAAGAGCTACATAAAAAGATACACTTGAATAAGGAATAAAGAGCAAACAAAAGTTAAAATAGCAGACTGAACCCTAACACATGAATAATTATATTAAATGTAAGTCTAGATATACCAATTAAAAACAGAAAATGACAAAGTGCATTAAAAACATGACTCAACTGTACGCTATGAAGCTCTAAATCGCTGTAAATTTCTGCAGAAATTCACTTCAAATAAGGGTATATCAAAGTTAAAGAAGAAAAAAATGGGGAAAAAAGGAAAATGAAAATATTAATCAAAAAAGAAAGCACAAGTGCTTGTATTAATATCAAATAGACTTCAAAGCAAAGAAAATTACCAAAAAGAGTGACATTATATAATGATAAAGTGTCAGTCCACCAAGAAGACATAGCAATCCTAACCTATGTGCATCAAAGAATAGAGTTGTGAAATATGTGAAACAAAAACTAGTAGAACTGAAAGGAAAAATAAATTCACAATTTTAGTTGGAGATACCAATACTGTGTCTTAACACTGAAAAACAACTAGACATAAAACTTGCAAGGATATAGAAAATCTCAACACTAACATCAACCAGCAGTATCTAATGAACACTTACAGAATATTCCACCCAACAAAAACAAAACACACACTATTTTTCAGTAACCATGGCCCAAGATAGACCATGCATCTAGCAATAAAGCAATCCTCTGCAAAGTTGGAAGGGTTGAAATCATACACAATGTGCTCTTTGACCACAATAAAATCAAATTAGAAATCACTAACAGAAAGACAACAGGAAAATCTTGAAATGCTTGGAAACTAATGAATGCATCTATGAATAATCCACAAGAGGAAGTCTCAAAGGAACTAAAATGAACTTAATGAAAATACATTTCAAAGTTTGTGGGGCACCATTAACTAAAGTAGTACTGAAAGTAAATTTATAGACTCAATGCATGTCTAATTAAAATGAAAGAAGTCTAATATCAACAACCTAAATTCCTACCTTAAGAACCTAGAAAGAAAAAACAGCCAAATAAATGCAGAGCAAGCAGGAAGAAGGTAATGATAAAGGGCAGAAAGCAATGAAATTTTAAAATGGAAAATAGAATTAATGAAAAAAGGAGTTGGTTCCTAGGAAAAGATCAATAAAATTGACAAACCTTGAGCAAGACTGACTGATAAATAAAAGTGAAGATACAAATTATGAAAGAGAGGAATTAAAAAGGGACTATCACTACAGACCTTCAAAGAGAGATCAAAAAGGATGTCTAAGGAAATACAACAAACATTTCCATCCAGGTAAATTTGGCAATAAATTTAAACAAAATGGACAATTTCTTTAAAGATACGAACTACCACAACATATCCAATATGAAGAGATCATTTGAGCAGCCCTGTAACAACTTAGAAGATTGGATTCAGAATTCAAACACTCACAAAAAAAGAAATCTCCACGACTAGGTATTTTCAATGGAGAATTCTACAGATGTTTAAAGAATTAACAACAATTCTACACAAGCTCTTCCAGATAGTGGAACTATGAGTCCAACTCAGGAAGGTAGTATTACCCTTCTGCCGATATAAGACAAAGAGAAGACAAAAATAAATACATAAAGACCAGTATCTCTCATGGATGTAAATGCAAAAACCTTCAACATGCTATTAGCAAATAGAAGGTAGCACAATATAAAAAGAATTGAACACCAAGACCAAGTGGAGTTTATAACAGGATGCAAGGCTGATTCAATATTTGAAAGTTAATCAATATTAATTTTCTCTTCTTCTTTATTTAATCAATATAAACTTTAATAAATATTATATTTAATGGTGCTAGACTAAATGCTTTCTCCTAAGATGGGGAGCCATGTCAAGGATGCCCACTCTCACAACTCTGCTTCACCATAATACTGGAAGTTCTAACCAATGAATTAAGGAAATAAATGTATAGAGATTAGAAAGGAAAAAATAAAACCATGCCTATCTGAAGATGACATGATTGTATATATAGAAAATATTAAGAAACCTACAAAATCTCTTAGAACAAATGAATTCAGTAAGATCACAGGATACAAGATCCGCATACAAAATTCAGTAGAATGTCTGTATACTAGCAATGAACGTGTAGACAATGAAATTAAAAATTTAATACCATTTACAATCACTAAAAACATAACTGTATAGCTCTAACTAAACACATACAACCTTACAGACTGAAAAATACTAACTACCAATGAAAGAACTCAATGAATATATAAAAAGACATAATATGGTCATGGATTGCAAGACTCCGAACAGCAAAGCTGTTAATTTTCCCTAAATTAATATACAAATTTACAGCAAGACATTACTGTAGATATAAGCTAAATTTGTATATCAAGGCCAAAAAATTGGAACTACTAAAACAACTTTGAGAAAGACTAAAATAGAAGGAATCTGATTTCAAGACACAGCAATTACAGCAATCCAGAATGTGTCAGAGGAACCAACATAGATCATTATAATAATATAGAAAATCCAGAAATAGACCCACACAAATATATTCAACAGACCAAAGTTCAAAAGCAATTTAATGGAGCAAAGATGGTCTTTTCCACAAATGATGCATCCCACGTCCCCAAAAGTATCTTAATCTAAGTCTCACCCATTATGCAAAAATTAACTCAAAATGGACTGGAGACAAACATAAAAAGTATTACTATAAAACATTTAGGAAAAACACAGAATGGGTGGCGGGCACTGAGGGGGGCACTTGACGGGATGAGCACTGGGTGTTATTCTGTATGTTGGCAAATTGAACACCAATAAAAAATAAATGTATTATTTAAAAAATTTTTAAAAATAAACAAATTTAATTAGGAAGTAAATTATTTAAATTTACATTAAAAATTAATTAAAATTAATTAAATTTTTCCTTTAAACAAAGGAAAAACACAGAAGAAAATGTTCAGTATCTGGTGCTACTAAACATTCATTAAATTCAATGCCAAAAGCAAGATCAATAAGAAAATAAGTTGTAAAGTTTGACTTCATCAGAATTAAAAACACTTGTTCTGTGAAAGATCCTAGAAAAAGGATGAAAAAATAAGGTACAGCCTGGGGGAAAATATGTGCAAACCACAACCAAAAGACTATAAAACATATAAGGAACTTTCAAAATTCAACAGGAAAAGAACAATCCAAAAATGCTCACTAAAGAAGATACACAGATGTCAAATAAGCATATGAAAACATGCTCTACATCATAGGTCATCGGGGAAATGCAAATTAAAATGAGATACAACTACACATTAAAAAAGCAAAAACCTGGAACACTACCAACACCAAATGCTGGTGAGGAGGTGAAACAACAGAAACTCTCTTCTTGCTGAGGGGAATACAAAATGGTACAGCTTTGGAAAATAATCTGGTGGCTTCTTACAAAACTAAACAAACTCTTCTCATAGGATCCAGGGATTGTGTTCTGTGGTATTTACCCAAGGAAATGAAAACTTAGGTCCACACAAAAACTTGCACACAGATGTTTATAGCAACTTTATTCATAATTGCCAAAAGTTGGAAGCAAAGAATTCTTGAGTAAGTGAATGGACAAATAAACTGATATATCCAAACAATGTAATACTATTCAGTGTTAAAAGATAATAATAATAAAATGAGCTATTACTTTAAAGTCTTATTACTAGGTGAAAAAAAGCCAATCTGAAAAGGATTCTAACTATGTAACATTCTGGAAAAGGCAAAAATTTTGAGAGAAAAAAACAATCAGTTATTGCTGGGCGTAGTGGGATAAGGGAAAGGATTAACAGAATACAGAGGATTTTTAGGACAATAAAAACACTTTGTAATGGAAAAAAAAACCACTTTGTGATAGTATAGTGATAGACACATGTCATTATATATTTGTCCAAACCCATAGAACCAAGAATAAAGAATAATGTAAACTATGGACTTTGGATGATTATGATGTGTCAATGTAGGTTCATCAGTTTTAACAGATGTACCACCCTAGTGGAGTATGTTGATAATAGGGGAGGCTCTGATGTGTGATAGCATGGAGTTTATAGGAAATCTCTGTGTTTTTCCTTCAATTTTTCTGTAAACCTTAAAGTTCTCTGAAAAATAATGACGCAAAAAATCCAATTAGAAAATGGGCAAAAGACATGAAGAGATATTTCACCAAAGAGGATTTATGGATGATAAATTAACAAAAGGAAAGCAATTCGACATCTAGCTATTAGAAAAATGCAAATTAAAACCACAGTGACATGTCACTACACATTAAATGGCTAAAATAAGGAATAGAGACAATACTTTTAGGCTGGCAAAGATGTGAAGAAACTGGTTCACCCATACATTGCCAATGTGAAAGTAAAATGGTACAACCACTCTGGCAAAGTTTGGTAATTTCTTTAAAAGACATAACAAAACCAACAGAACAAACCCAACTGTACTTGGAAATACCATACTACAGAGCAATTGCACTCCTAGTCATTCGTTTCAGAGAAATGAAGATTTATATTCACACAAAAAAAAACTTATACTAATGTTTATAGCAGCTTTACTCAAAATAGTGAAAACCTGAAAACAATCCAGATGCCCTTCAATGGATGAATGATTAAACAAAGTGTGGTACATCTATACCATGGAACACTTTCCAGTAATAAAAGTGAACTATTGTTATATACAAGGCATGGATGGATCTCCAGAGAATTATAGTGGGGTAAAATCCAAATTCAGAAGGATACACAAATGATGAAATGATGAACTTTTAAGTAGAGAAAACAGGTTAGTAGATCCTAGAGGTTAAAGGGTATAGGAGTCAAGTGCATATGTCTATAAAAGGGCAACTTTGAAGGATCTCAGTGGTGATGGGAAAGTGCTGTGTCTTGACTGTATCAGGGTCAACATCCCAGTGGTCATGTCATTTTGCAAAATGTTTTATAGAACTGGGGGAAATTGGGAAAAGATACAGAGGGTCTCTTTATTATTTCTTACAAATGCATATTAATCTAAAATTATCTCAAAGTATCAAGTAATAATTTTTTCTTTTCTTTTTTTTCTTTTCTTTGTTTTTCTTTCTTTTTTTTTTTTTTTAGATTTTATTTATTCATGAGACACAGAGAGAGAGAGAGAGAGGCAGAGGGAGAAGCAGGCTCCATGTCGGGAGCCCGACATGGGACTCGATCCCGGGACTCCAGGATCGCACCCTGGGCCAAAGGCAGGTGCTAAACCGCCGAGCCACCCAGGGATCCCCTCAAGTAATAATTTTTTAAAAGAACCCCCTGAAGTGCTTTTAAAAGTGCACATACAGGGCGCCTGGGTGGCTCAGTCAGTTGAGCATCTGTCTTCAGCCCAGGTCATGATTTCAGGGTCCTGGGATCGAGCCCCACATCAGGCTCCCTGCTCAATGGGGAATCGGCTTCTCCCTCTCCCTGTGCCTCTCCACCCCACTTGTGCTCACTCTTGCTCTCTCTCTCAAATATTTTTTTTTTAAGTGCTGATTCTCAAGTCTCACCCCCAAAGGGGCTCATTCACTCAGTCTGGAATGGGATTTGGAAATCTGTGAGTTTAACATACACTTTCTGGTGACTGGGATAGCATGGTCCATGGATCCCAGTGAGGGGAATAGTGGAGAAGTCACCCTCAGATATGACATAATATGCCTCCAACCAAACTGCTTTCTCTAAGTCAGCCCCGCTCCTACTAGCTGGAAGAAAGCCAAACAAACCATTAGCAATCAAATTTGTGCCCGGTCTCTGCTGTCATCAGTCGGTTGCTTTCCAATGTCCATAACCACATAACAAAGGGTTTCCTCCAGAGAGCTGCCCCGAGTGTGGGGTACTGACTAAAGGGATCGGACCTTGTACTCATTCTTTTAGCAATGCATTGGGGAACACCGGGGCTTATTAGGTCCTGAAAATGTAAAAAGCAACCAATGGTCTCCTTTGTGAGTAAAATTTATCCAGAAAATAATTTAGCTACAAATGCTATCTAGGCAACATGACAGAAAATTATGTTGTCACTCCCATATTTCAGTGAATTTTCACCTGCTCCTCAAAAAGAAAAATAAAATTACATATTTCATAAAGTGAATTTCCCTTTCAGACACGGGTAATGAAAAGAGAGAATGTATTCTAATCTTGTCAAACATTTAGGTGTAATTAGAGACAGGCTATGTTGTGAAACTGAATGTCAGTCTGATACAGAAGAATGAGGTCTATGTAGAGAAAAAAAACAAGACTCAAATGAGAATAATAGAGATTATCTTCAGATCTGAAAAAGCATTCAGTAGCTACACACTAAGTTGTTTACCTATCTTTTGCTTTGGATTCTCTTTATATTGTAATTACCAAGTTCAGAACACAACTTGAGAAAAAAAATGATGGATACTATACTAGACTTTTGAGTATTACCAGAATCCAAATTTCTACCCCTACCCCCACCCCCCAGGCCTAAAATTGGCAGCACTGATCAAAGGAAAATGTACTGATCAAGAGAAGGGAATATATTACATTAAGTAATGAATATATAAAATATATTTTGGGAGAGATTTTTTAAAAGATACAGCCATAAGACAATGCATATTTGGGAATAGTTTGCATTTTTTCTTTTATAAAATTACAATGTGTTCTATCAATAGAATTAGACAAGCATGATTCAGCCATAAAGAAGAACATGTCTTGGTCAATAAGACACTTAAGGAGACTCAGACACAATACAAAGCAAGTGTTCAGCTTCAATATCCTTATAATCACAACTAAAAAGGCAGCACAGGGAAGAAGTTAATATGGAGGCCAATTACCAAGATCTTATAAGGAAAGGTTTGCATTATAGGTTAGAAATTTTTTTTAAAAGGACAGGTGATGTCAGTGAATTTTGAGAATTTGGAGAGTTTGGTGTCTGCTTTAATATGGCTGTAAATGGTATGAATAAGCCAACATTTCTTAAGTCAAAATGGCTTTGTCTGTCCTGTCTGGCATGATCTCCTTCCTAGAGATGGCACAGCCAACTGTCCTGTCAGTTTTCACCAGCTGAGTTCACTTACTCCTTGCTGACATCATAAAGAGGTAACTGGCCGAGAAAAGAGGAAACAGCATGGGGTAATACTGCCCAACTTGTTTTTCATGCCAAAGGACACTGAGAGCATGTTCTATTTGTATAGCACACTAAGGTAATGGGAAGGAGACTAAGGAGCCTCTATATGGGGCCTAGTTGAAAAGTCATTACCCCTTTCTTAAATAATTAAGGTACGAAAAATAAAATACAGAGGGAAGGTATTAAATATAGAATTTCCATAAAACTTCCAATTATAAACCTTTCAACATTTTTAATGAAGCCGTTTTAACCATTGGAAAAACCCTTGAATTAGCAAGTGATATGCATGCTGTAGTTTGAATGGTTTTATTCAATTCCTGCTCAAGACGTTTTAACGACGATCTCTATACATTTTTGATGGGCACTATCAGTGAGAAACTTTATAAGTGAGTGAGTGTTTTATACTGTAGACACTTTTACTAGAAGATGATTTTTTAAAACATGAATCCTTTTATGCCACCATTCAAAACTTTATACAGTTGAAATTATATTTAAAGAATTTAAGAGCTCTTCCAGTGACAAATGTAACTGTGCAATTTCTTATAATAATAACATGAAGAAATTTAAAATCCAATTCAACTTTTCATATCAACTATTTAAAACAATGGCAAAGCCCTGAGTTGTAGAACACATGTATTAGTAAAACAAAACACTGCAGTTGCTCTGGACACAACTAATAAGACCCAGCCATGGAGAATAGACCCAAGTATGTGGTATTTGACAAGAAAGTTCCCGGATTCCTGTCTGGAGGTGCAGTCATAAGGAAATCCCCACTCAGGCTGCCAGTCCCAACCCCATACCTAACTGGCATGTTTACCTGCACCCCTGGCCTGTGCATCTATAGCATGAGATCATCCAATAGTGAGTGCATGGATGCCATATGCGCAATGGGCAGCAGAATGTTCTGCAGCGGACCTGAAGTCCTTTACCATCCTCAACATATGTGGAGAATGTGCTGATAGACCTTATGCTCCTAGCCACCCTCTGAGAAACCCCCAAGACTCTTCCCTCCAGAGACAGCTGCTTGAGAGTTTGCACTCACCCCAGCTTCCTAAGGGAAGAGGGGGTCAGTATCTTATCATACACAGCAAACCTGGTAAGAAGCTCTAGGACCTGGAGTAAGATAACTTTAAATAAATATATGTTTATTCTTTCAGTATATGTTTACATGTACTGATGTGTATTGCTGTATCCACTCACCTTTCATTGCCTCACCTCTCCTCTGTCTGAAATGGAACAGGGCAGCAGACCTAAATGGTTCTTAGTAGCATGTTGTAAATGTCAGATGAGCTTTCAAACTTGAATAAGAAATACAGAAACATCTATGAATAAATCTGTCAACACAGCATTCATTCATTCATTCATTCAAGTGGTATTTCTTTTTTTTTTAATGCTTTGTAATCAGTATATTAAGGAGACATTCATACATTTTAGTTGCTTAATTCTGATTCCAGATTTAAGCTTGTGAACATGACTTTTAAACATACAATTAAAGCTATTCATCATAATTTGCTATACTACCAACATGAAATTACAGTTACTTCGGAGCACAAGTTAAATGGTTTAAAGTAAGCCTGTCACATACCTAGAAGACACCTTCCTGTCTCATACATGCAAATTAACTTCTCCACGTAAATGTCTCTTCACTCTAAGTTATCCTGGCTCCTGAAGTCACTACTCTGAAGTTTATCATGGTCCAAAGAGAAGGAAAAAAAGTGTAACCAGGACTGATATATATATATATATTAAAAAAAAAAAAAAAGATGGCACAGAAGGGAATGCAATTCTACAAGTGCAAGCCCTCAAGCAGCAGCATAGATAAACCACTTCTTTAGAGAGGTATCCTTTCTATCACTGATACCACAGGCCAAATTACATAGCATGCCATCTTCAAGTAACAGTTGAGGCAATAAAATGCAGAGGCATCACAATGAATCCTACTTAACGTAACTACAGACCAACACTTCTCTACAAATTAATAAATTCTTTGTCTGATTGCCAATTAAATACAAGTTTTAACTTCATAGCTTAACAATTAAGGGTCATACACTGAAGTCAATACATACACCTAGCATTTCAGTCTGAACTGTTTCATATACATAGAGCTGCAATCAAGTACAAAGTATGGCCTAACAAACGCTAGGGGAGATTTTTTAAAAGTAGTTTTTACAGTATTAAACTTATCTTGCACACTGAAGTCATCATACATACAGGGCAAAGTCAGAGCTTTTATATTTGAGTTTATTCTTCATTTAATTTTTTTTAATTTTTATTTATTTATGATAGTCACACAGAGAGAGAGAGAGAGGCAGAGACATAGGCAGAGGGAGAAGCAGGCTCCATGCACCGGGAGCCCGACGTGGGATTCGATCCCGGGTCTCCAGGATCACGCCCTGGGCCAAAGGCAGGCGCCAAACCGCTGCGCCACCCAGGGATCCCTTCATTTAACTTTTAAAACACTACTATAGTTGAATATTAAAACAAAAAACAATAGCAAGTAGTGAGCTATGATTATAGTCCTTCACTCATGCACTACTGCATATAAAATGCCAGCAGCAGTGTTATTCACCGGCCCCATTAAGAAGTCTGACACTGAACAGGATGTCAGGATGCAGGACATATCATATGATCCAGCAATTGTGCTCTCTGGTATTTGCCCAAGGTTTTAAAAACTTATTTCCAAGGGCATCTGGGTGGCTCAGTTAGCTAAGCATCTGCCTTCAGCTCAAGTCATCATCATGAGGTCCTGGGAGCCCCACATTGGGCTCCCTGCTCAGCAGAGAGTCTGCTTTTCCCTCTGCCCCTTCCCCTGCTTATGCTCTCTCTCTCTCTCTCAAATAAATAAAATATTTAAAATGTCTAAATATATGTAAATTCATGAAGTCTAAGAAAGGGTCCTGAAAAGAGTGATGAGTACTCTGGAACTGTCCTTAACCCACCCTACATCCTGAGAAGTTTTTCTAAAATGCAGATCTAATTATGCCACAACTGTACTCAAAACTTTTAAATGGCTCCCCAGAACATAAGAATGAAACCCAAACTCCTTAGCATGGCTTGTGCTTTCATCACCTAGCACTTGTTTAATGGCTCATTCAGCCTCATTTCTTGCCACAACATTCCCACTACTCCCTCACCTCCATCAAAGTGTTCTCCACCTGAAAGAGATAGAATGACTTTTTGAAATCCAGTGTTTGCAGCTCTCTGGTTTCCCTTCCCCACTGTCTTACCCAGACTACCCTGAATTGTTTTTTCAAGTTTCTGATTATATATCATTTCATACTTCATTCTAATTGCCTTTTAACCAACGAGATTATAAACTCTGTGGGAGGCAGTGTATTTGTGTCTTGTGGCTGTAACAAATTACCACAAACTTGGTGGTTTACAACAGAAATTTATTTTCCCACAGGCCTGAAGTTCAGAAGTCAGCCATCAGTTTCACTGGGCTGCTGTCAAAGTGTCCACAGGGACATACTCCCTCTAGGGGTTCTGGGAGGAATAGTTCTCATTGCCTTTTCCCCTTCTGGAGGCTGTTCTCCCTCTTTGGATCATGGCTGTGCATCACATCATCTTTTCTACACCTGCTTCCATCATCCCATTGCCTCCTTCCTCTTCTCTCAAACCTCCCTTCTGCCTTCCTCTTGTAAGGACATGTGTGATTGCATTTAGAGCCCACCCAGACAGGTTTAGCATAATCTCCACAGCTCAAGCTCCTCAACTTCATCATATCTGCCTTGTAGGATAACATAGTGCCAGACTCCCTGGCTTGGGACTAGCTATCTTTGCAGGCCATTATCCAGCCTACCACAATAAAGACTAACTATTTTTGTGTATCATATCCCAAAAACCAGTGCTGTGTTTATTAGGTAGGTCCTCAGTTAACATTTGTGAATGAATAATTTTGGTGACTTTTTAATCATCTGAATACTTCATTAATCTTCCTGTTAGATATAATAAGAAAAAAGTCATTTTCTCCTATAAACTTACTGTTGATAAACAAAATTTTCATTTGGGCAAACAGAGCTTATTCTTCTGGTGTCAAATTTGACAGTTTATTCAGCTGTGGGTGGGTGGGGATGAGCCCTTGGTCAGGTTATTGAGCTGAAATACAGAAAGGGTCACTGAGGTTCTTATCAAATTTAAATCTTACTATAAACTCTTAATTGCTTACCCAAAACTCAAATAATAAATCCTTCTGGGATGACCAATGCTTTCTGTGAGAATGGTTAATGAAGGTCAGTATGGGGGATTTAGTTACCAAGGGTGAATAAAGTCCTAGGAGTCCAGATCCCAAGGACACAAGCAAGGCTTCATTTTCTTAGCTTTATCATCCCCCAATAGCTCCTTTCTGATTAAGTGCTGTCACGTTCTCTTCACATAGCACAGTTCATTTAAAAGTTTAAATTTATGAGAAAATTATGTAAAGAAAATATAAAACAGAGCTATGGGATTTTAAAGACGATGGAAATAGGGCTTCAATGGGCACATGACCACCCACAATATAAACATTTCCCATCTTCCTTCCCACTTAAGTGTAGCCAGATGACTTTGATTCCTAGAAAATGGAATATAAATAGAAACTTTGTGTGTGACTTTTAATACATACCTTTAAATAAAGTAGGCATGCTCTTCTTTGCTCCCTTCCTTCTTATGACTGGCTACAAAGTGAGCACAATTACTAGAGCTCAAGCAGCTAGCTCAGATCATGAGGAAGCCTCTGAAAAGCCTTACAAGCAACTTTTAAAGCAACAAGATAAAAAGATCTGAATCTAGATAACCAGGCAACCACCATCCAATACTGGGTTGCCTACCTCTTGAGTTTTCTCTGTTAGATAAAAATATACTTCTACCTTATGTAAGTCACTGTTACTTTGACTTATCTATTACCCATAGCATAACTTAATCCAAAGTGATTCAGAATGTATGCACCTGGAAGTGGGTGCTGTAAATGATAAAACAAAAAACTAGGCAATGACTTAGTGCCTGTGATAGGTATCTAGGGACAAGCATCTAGTTGCGGCACAGTAAACCTAGTGACCCTTATTTCACTATGACACAGCTTTGGGGAAAAATTTTTGATACTTCTAACATTTGTTCTACCTTGCAAATCAAACCACATGCTCAACAAGGCTGTAGCTCTAGAGAAGATGATGGAAAAGATTCAGACAGCTGGTTGGTGATTGTTGGCTTCTTCTCACTTTCAGCAAAAGTCTGTAAGAAATAGTTAAACTGAGGCCAGAGCTACCCAGCAAGCAGAGATAGAAGGCAATCAACCATACTAAGGGAGGTACCCACTGCTTACCGCCTAAAATCCAGGTTTATTTAGAATCTGATGATTCAGAACATTAAGCAACAGGGTGAGGCTGGGGGTAGGGTGGCCAACAAATAAAAACTCCAACAGGAGATTATGTTTATGCCTACCATACAAAAACTGAACATACTGGCAAAGATGGTATTAAGGGCATTTCCTTCACCCCCAGGTTCACTATGTCAGAGAGTCACATGATAGTCACCATTAACATGAAAGAGAGGAGTATGGGAAGATCAAAGAAACCAATAAATAAGAGATTAGAGGCTTAAAAACTGTATTTTTTCAAGAGTTTTGATTGCAGTTACTTACTTATACATGGAACTGACTAATCAAGGAACTTATCCTATATTGTTCCTGCCATACAGAATTTAGAATTTCTAGGGTCCAGTGACTGATAGATGTTTCCCGTTCTCCCCATTTCTGAGTCAGGTTATTACTGAAAATAGACTGTTTCTTCTCTTCTTGTTGTGTAAGTTTCTGATAGACACCTTGTCTTTTAGTTTATTGGTCAACAGAACATAAAGAGTCCTGTCTAGACCTGTTGGGAAGGTTAGCCTACCTCCCAAAGATCCTGGACTTTGAAATAGAATAATTTAATTAGATTCATTAAATTGGGCTGCTTTACTAAGAAGGCATAGAGTTTGACCACATTTGTCCTCAATATTCATGTTCCTCTTTTTTATAGGAATAGCATCTTTCACTTTTAGCTAAGCACATGGCCCCACAGAAAATTGACTATGTAACCCAGCATCCATTTTCTGAGTGTTGGTATGTAATTAAGTTCCAGAACATGGAAATATCCTGTGTAATTTCCAGGAAGTGTCCTTAAAGGAATAAGACATGCTTTTCATGATTCTCTTCTGCTTGCTCACTGGAAACCAATGTGATGTCTGGAATTCAAGTGGTCCTCTTAGGCCATGAGGCAATATACACTCAACTAGTAGAACAGCAAGAAAAAAAGACCACTGCTCCTTGATCGCTCTTACACTTTCATACTAATTCTGAAATGCCTACCTCCAGATTCCTTTATGTGAGAGAAAAGCAAACTTCCATTTGTTTCGAGCAGTTATTTTTAGACACCTCTGATCTTCATAGCAAATCAAATTCTAAATGATGTAGCATATGAAGCTGAATGGAGGATAATACTATAGTGTGAGGTAGATTAAAATAGACATTAATTGTATAATAACATCTTGTTCACACAAAATGGAGTGACAAAAATGTGATCCAGGGAAGTCCTCTGCCTTCCCATAATGGCCAAAAATAGACTCCAAAATATAAATCTGATTCTCTAACTCCCCAGCTCAAAATTATCCTGCAGTTTCCTGTTGGATAAATCTCTCTTTAACCTGGTATATAATCCCCTGTGAGATCTGGTCCCCTGTACTTCACACACATTTGCTCCCAAGGTCCCACTGGTCTCTCAGGTCCAGCTACACTGGTCTTTAGTTCCTACTGTTCCTAACTAGCTGGAGGCAGCAGATTGTGTCACTGCTCCCATGAGTACATTCTCCAAAGGTACATTCTCAACTATTTTCACTATTTTCAGGTAGTATTTTAGCATGTCAATCATCAAGATTTTTAAGAAAATAAAGTAGAATGAAGGCAAGATGATATGTATTGAAAAAAAAAAAAAGTGGTTCTCACATGTCACCTCCTCACTCCTGTCCTGGAGCACTCCTAGGTTCATTCACCTAACTTTAGAACCCAGCTCTGCCTTTGATTTTTGTCATCATATTCCCCTCCCACACCATACCTCTTCATCCAGATGACCTTTATTTCTCCATCAGATATCAAATTTTCCTATTATACTTGCTTATTATGGTATCTAACTTTGTGGGAGTTGATAATGTCAATTTTCTCATGAAGTCATGTTATTTCTGTAAGCATGTAATAAATGTCCATAAGCATGTAATAAATGTCCATTTTACCACATTAGACTGTATATTCCATGAGTCAGAAAATACATTGATTTTAGCTCATCAGTGTACCCTCAGAGCACAGCACTGTGCCTAGAATATTGTAGGCTCTCAAATTTGTTAATGAATAACTGAGATGCTCAGGGCTGAGGCAAAAAGAATTAAAAAATTAGGTTCAGAAAGAAATGAAGAACAGGAAAGTACACAATCACAGCAGCATAAACATGGATGACACATTCAGGGAAAAGAAAGGAAATCAATGTGCTGCAAAGCACTATTCTAGATGATGAGAGAAGCATAGTATAAAGCAGCCCATAATACACCAACTAGGGCATAATAACATTTATGCAGAGGAAAAAATAGTTAATTATGAAAGGCAGGAAAAATGTGCTAAATGGAACCAACAAACAGGCCATAGTATTACAATGTCAAGAAAAATTAACACAAAAAAAAAAGAAAAGAAAAGAAAAATTAACACAGATTAGAAAAAAGTCAGGGTTAATAGTTCTTTGTGTCCCTTGTTACATACCAAAGACTCATAAAGCACCTGACACACATTATCTTATTTAAGCTTTACAATAACCCAAGAGCAAGGTATAAATATCCATATTTTGAAAACCAAAAGAGATTCCAAGCATAACAAAGCTTATATGTATAATGCCAGAATTTGAACCCTAGTCTTTCTGAATTCAAAACCAATGTACTAATACCTAGGTTATAAAGATGCAGTTCAGGGAGGCTGAGTGTCTCCATCAAGCAAGCATCCAACTCTTGATTTCAGCTCAGATCATCATCTCACGGTTGTGAGATTGAGCCCATGTCAAGCTCCACAATGCTTAAAATTCTCTCTCTTCCCCTCCACTCTCCCCTCCCCCACTTAAAAAAAAGACCGCTCATCTGGCTCTGAGTAATAGTTGGAAACACAGAAATAGAGGGAAAGTATGGGAAAAAATCAAATAAGGAGTACAGTGTGAACAAAAAAGAAAAACAAGGTATAATGAGTGGATAGCTTAGTCTAGCCATAGCTAGAGAGTCCCTATAGTAGTAGAATGTAAGATGAAGTTGGAGATAGAGTTTGGGTCAGACTCCAGAGAGCATTTGATATTTTTTCACTTTTACCTTGTAAAAGTTGCCCAACTGGAAGTTACTATAGAATCCTGAATTAGCAAACAGCAAAATGAAAATGGTGGTTTGGTTTGATTGGAATGGAAAAAGAGAAGAATTAGACTCACATAGGAAAACTCAGCATACTTGAGGTCAAAAAAATATCAAAACTAAAAAGAATTGAGAAGATCACTTAGTACCAAACCTCATTTTATATATGAGGAAACTGTAACCCAGACAACTTAAATGATTTGCCAAAGATTAGTAGGATTACTAGCACTGTAACTTGGTTTTCTATTATTTCCACCAGGACACAGGTGTAGAAACTGATGAAAAGCAAAAGATAGAGAGAGAGACCAGAATCAAAATTAACTCTCAGGTCAAGCCAGAACAACTTTGAAAGTGAAAGCATCACTTTCAAATAAAAGCTATTCAAGAAATGATCCTTGTGGCAGATCCTTTTGGCCTCCAATTATCTCCACTTCCTGGGATTCATGCTTTCCCTGGAGTGTGGGCTGGCCGAACAACTAAGAATCAATACAGCAAAGGTGATGGAGTAGTATTTCCAAGATCAGATTACAAGAGATGTGATTACAAGAGATTGTAAATTCTAATTTGCTAGCTGAAGCTCTCCCTTGCTGGCTCTGACGAAGTAAGCTGCCATGCTGCACCCTACCCCATGGAGAGGTCCATGGCAAGGAATTGAAAGTGTCCTCTGGTCAATTGCCAGACAAAGGTGTAAGGTCCTTGGCATAACTGCCTCAAGAAGCTGAATCCTGCCAATAACCACATGATCCTAGATGCAAATCCTTCCCATGTTGAACCTTCAACTGAGACCCCAGCCCTGACCAGTTATTTCATTGCAGCCTGTGAGAGACTCTAAAACCAGAAACCAAAATAAATAAATAAATAAATAAATAAATAAATAAATAAATAAATAAATAAATAAATAAAACCAGAAACCCAGCTAAGCAGTGCCCAAATCCCTGGCACACAGAAATGGTGAGATAATCAATGTGGGTTGTTTTAAGCCACTAAGTTTGATAATTTGCTATGCAGCAATAGATAACTAATACAGTACTACTGAGAGAAAGATGAAATTTGATTTGAGGCCATGGAGGAATCAACTGTTGTTGTGTAGAGCTCCAGGGAATGAATCCCTGGTTCTGAGGAGTATAAATTAGTAAACAGTGAAAAACTGATAGAATGAGTATAACAATTTCAACCAAGACATTCGGCACCAAAAAAAGAAGAAGGAAATTACACGTACTGAAAATGGAGAGAAAAAGCTTTACAAGAAGCTCAGAGATATAAAAATAGGATACTGTTTGGAAACAGTGTTTCTCTAGAGAAACAAAAATGTGTACAAACACAAAGTAGATATTGGCAGCACGGTGGAAAGAAAAGAGAATAAGTGATTAAAACCATTGTGCTAAACACAGCTTGGAAACCGCAGGGAAAATTTAGCAACTCTTGAATTTTCACTCTCAGTCCTTTCACTTCCAGCGCTATCTAATCAATTCAAGGATAACTCCAATGGTCAGGGTATACCTGGAGAACACTAAACCATGAGAGTATTATTTTTAAATACTTATATCACCAATTTGGGAGATTATAACTAGAAACTTACAGAAGTGCCTTTTGAAGGCACTTCTCCATTTTACCTTTCAATTCCTCTAATTTTGCTTTTAAAAAAGGTTGAATTTTAATTCAAATATTCCTTAAGAGCAAATTTTAATATTCTAGTGGTTACACATTGAATCCTAATTGTCCTTTAATACAGAATTCCAGGGAATTACTCCATCTGGTGATTTGGGTTTAGGCACAGAGGAAAATGCCAAAATAGAACTGACAACTTAAGCCATCTTCCTTTTAATTCAGGGTTTATAAGGTTTCTAAAGCATGTACTTTCTAAAAAGAGGAGAGAAATTCTATACACGTGGGCATGAAATATTTAAACTGTAAGCTACCACCTATCCCAAAACAACAAAAGGAATCTTATTAATGTCCCACAGAAACTATCTTAGGAAGAGAGGACTATTTCCCCATCCTAATCCGCTAACGAAGCAGGGAAGTGGCACAGTGCATAGAGAAAACATTTCTCAAGTGATCTGCAGGCATTTAGAAGGCAACATGTTAAAAGCGGCCAACATGACTTCATTCCAGCAAGCCCTTTATGCGGGAATTGTAAACATGACAAGTGCAAGGACCTTCATCCACTATCTCACATAGTACCCAGCATAGGCATTCAGGAAATATTTCTGAGTAAATAAATGCCAAGCAAGGATAGCAAGAGAGAAAGAAAAAGAATATAGCTGATGTCAATTCCAATTTTCAAAAGAAAATACAGATGCTTTCAGAATTACCTACGTTTAGATTAAGAACCTTAATGAATAAAGAAGCAACACTGCCAAGGCAGACAATGGATGCTATAGAAGGTCATGAAAACCAAGGACTAATCAGCCCATATATGGAAATAGGACAACGAAGATGATGGACTGGGTAAGACCAGAACTGAGACAATTTCCATCTAGTGGGTTTTCATCAATTCTTGGCACTACATGGTTGGAAGGTAGTCATTTGAACCACAAAATATCACTTTTCTAATTTATTATATATGTCATGTTTATTTTCTATATGAGTAATATGTATATATTTTGTGTTTTATATTTAATCCTATTCCAGAATATGGGTTGTCATTTTCAACCTTTTGCCGCCAATATAAAGCCCTAAATTAAAGAACCTCTTAAAGATCAAGAGCCTATTCTGTTTCCTTGAAGAAAAGATAGTTGAGCCAAGAGGATAGGATGAATAATGGCCTTCAAGATTCTGGTGCTACTTTATGAAAGGGTACTCAAATAATCTTGTTCCTGCCTGCATCTCGGCACACTATATACTGTCCTAAAGGGGACAACAGAGTAGCTGTTGCAGTATTTCAGCACCACCATGACTTCAGAATTATCTCTAAACTTCAAAGCTGAAGATGCTCAAATGCAGTCTAAAGAAACTATCAGTCAGGATTCTCCAGAGAGACAATCAGTAGGGTATATTTGCCAAATCTAAAATCTGTAGAGCTGGCACGCAAGCTGGAAACACAGGCAGGATTGCTATGTCACAGTTTTGAGGCAGAAATCCTTTTCCTCTGGAAAACCTCAGTTTTGCTCTTAAGGTTTTCAACTGATTGCATAGGGCCGACCCACATTATGGAAGGTAGTCTCCTTTACTTAAAGTCAACTGATAATAGATGTTAATCACATCCACAAAATACTTTCACAACGTGGACACTGGGCATACCATACAACTGGACACCACAGATTAGTCAATTTGATCCATAAAATTTAACCATCCCAGCAACTAAAGTAACCCCCCTTTGATGGTTGGAGCTACCAATCTGACACCTGCCCATGAAATCCTTAAATTCCTAACAATTCATTGTACTAATGCTGTATCAACTCTATCAACAAAGTCCATTATTCTATGAAGCGCATATAGATTATTTACAAAAATGTCTACCATTAGACATGTTGTTACTCCAAAATGCCATCTTCAGATGGACCAAGACTATAAAGAGTAAAATCTTATAGGTCAACAGATTAATAGGAAGCTTTGAAATAATCTCCCTTACAATTTACTTAAAATGTTTTGTGGTTAATTAGGATAGACAATGAAACCACTTGCCAAACTAGGGAAGAAATTTATGACCTTCAAAAAATAATCCTGCATTCTTTACTGAGGTAAGTCAAAAAATTATAGCATTTCAGCCTACTGAGGCTACTGTGCAATGGGTCTATTTCCTTGTATCCATAGATCTAAATGTCACATACTGTATAAACATGTCAGTTCAGATAGCTTATCTAGTAACAATATTATTTCTTATTTATAGCCTCCTCTCTTGCTGGAATATCTCTATGTCCTAAGTAATTTCTTCTTTTAAAAGGAGTATTTTAACCTGATAATTTCAAGGGCTTTTATATTATATTCTCATTCCTGATTAGTACATACTACATGACGATTTGATTTTTTTTCTTTCCGTTTGTCCACCGATCCTAGGTTTACTGTTTTGTATTTATCTGCACCAGGTTGAAATGTTCAATAATTATCTGAAAACAAGGAAGACAGTATGTCCTCATATTGTCATTTTGTCTGTTCTTCCATATCTGGCCTGCATCATCTTTCCTTGCTTTGAAACTACTTAAGAACTTACCCTTCTAGTTATCCATTCAGAAAGAGTGAGCAGTGATAAACTTTAGTTTGCTGCTCATCTATTGATAACATCTTGTCAACTGAACAGATTGTCTTCTTATCACTTCATTCAGATACACATCTGTAGTAGGTTGAATTATGTCTTCTGAAGATATGTTTAAGTCCTAACCACAGTGAATGTGACATTATTTGGAAAGAGGATCTTTGCATGTGTAACCAACTTAAGATGAAGTCTTATTGGATTTCAGTGAAGCCCACATCTAACGACTGATGTTCTTGTAAAGACATATTTGGAATCACACAGACATGCACAGGGAAGGAAGCAATGTAACAATAGAGGCAGAAACTTGAACAACAAGTCAAAGAATGGCAAGAATTGCCTGAAGCTACCAAATACTAGGAAGAGCAAGGGAAAATTCTTTCTAGAGTCTTTTAAGGGAGCACGTCCCTGTCAACACTTTGATTTCAGATAGTTGGCCTCCAGAATCCTGCAGGAATAAAGTCCCATTATTTTGAGCCACCAACTTGCAATAATTTGTTATAGCAGCCCTAGGAAACTAAATGCCATCATAAAATGTTATTTCACATTCCTATGTATAGTCAACTGTTTAAGTGCTCAGCTTGCCCCAGTTTTGTTCAACCCTGTAACTGTTTGATGCCCACACTATTTCTTTGTAAGTAAATACAGTGTGCTCAGAAAGTAGGTTTGAATCACTTACCCTCGTACCTTCTGATCTCAGATTCTAACTACAAGCTTACAGTGCTGGATAAGTTAGTGATCATGAAGAGACATCACAGGGGTCGTTATAAGCTTACATTATTCATGACATTTTTAGGAACTTCTTTTTATATCATTTGTGTTCAAACTTAGTCCTGTACCTATATATTTTCCTTAATAACTTTATACTTAAATAAACTGTTTTTATATTGGAACATCCACACTTTAATTCTTGGGGATATAAGAGAAAATATTTGTAAGATACATAAACAAATGTGGTTTTCTGTAAAAAGTCCTGCTCCACTGGTTTTGACCATTCTAAGCATCAGCAGGTTGACCTTAATAATTAAGCAGGGCCTACCCAGCTGTGGTATCTTCAAGCAAGAGCTTCATAAAGGGGATCAAATTGCAAATTCCCTCTCATGGCAAATGACTAAATAGACCACCCTGGGTAGGGGGGAGGGACAGTGAATTTGGAAGATGATGGAGTAGATATTGTCATATAGACACCATTTTTATGTTAAAGATTTTTACAGCCTTCTCTACATCAAATAATTTATCATATAGGTGTATATATGAACCATTTAATGTAAACACTTGGTCCTGAAACTAATCTCCAATTCCTTCTCACTGAATATGCCTAAAGTCTGACCAATGTAATAATAACAACAAAAATAACCTCTATTCTCTTTGGTATGATCTGAATTCCTTTCATATTTATTATAAGCTGCTCAAGTTCTCTGCCATCTAAAATTGTGTTCGCTTTCTGCATCCTTATTGAATTTCTGAGTACGTGATCCTTGCTTAGACAGTGCTTAGTGCATCTACATGCCAAATTTTGGGGCTTCTAGGGAAGATGGCTGAGTAGGATGACCCTGGGCTCACCTTGTCCCACAGATACAACTATATAGCACCCACATCAGTACAAATAACACAGAAAACAGGCCGAAGAATGGCAGAACAGACTCTCCACAATGTAGAGAAGCCACCACATGGAAGAGGGTAGGAAGGGCAGAGACACCATCAGGACCCAAATGACCAATGGGACTGTCAGCAGGAGGGACAGATGCTGGGGGCACGAAGAGGGGTGAGGAGCAAAACCCCAGACAATGCCCCCAGGCAAAAGGAACTGCACTGGGAAGAATAATCACTGGAACACTTTTCTTTCAAAACCAGAGGGGCCTGGTTTTATAAGCTCTTTCAATCATCAGGCTTAGCACCTAGAGCTTTAAAAAAAAAATCATCAGGCTCTGCTCCAGGAGAGCTAGAGGGAAAGAGGAAACTGAGTTCCCACCCTTAAGGACAGTGCAACAAACAGACCCGTTGAGATTCACAGAAGCAGCAGTCTGAAAACATCTAAGGTACATAGGAAAGTTATTTACTGAAAAACATCTAAGGTACATAGGAAAATTATTTACTGATCTCAGAACCATTTCCCACCCCAGCCCCCTAGCTTAGGTGACAGGGACAGGGACATTTGTGCAAACCAGCACAGCACCCTCTCTTCCTAACTTGCTAACAGTCGTGCCCTACCCCCTGTGCACTTCTGCACATCCACCTCCTCCAACCCATCTGTCCTTTGCAGGATTTTTTCATGATAGGTGCAGTTACCTGCCCCCCCCCCCCACACACACACACACAGTGGATATTTGCTGGAACCAGGAACTGCTCCTGCTTTCTCTGCAGACCTACCCCCCTCCAACATGCCCTTGGCAAGAGTTCCTCTAAAGTAGTGCCACAATCCTGGCAGTGAATAAGCAGACTGCATAGGGGCTGGCCCATTCTAAAGCGGTTCTTGCCCTAGGGAAAGGGAAGGATGACGATACACACTAATCCAACTTCAACCACAGGAATAGGCTGGGGGCAGACGTCTGGTCTGACTGTAGGCCCTGCTCACCAATGAAAGCTTCTCAAGGGAAAATACAGGGAAAGTACTCTGTAGTTTGGTGCTACCACAGCTCTGGCAAACACCTGGTCTGACTCAACTCAAGCCCAGGCCAGCCCCAGACTGGCCCACTAACAATACAGGGAACAAAATCTGTCCACAATAGGTAAAGAGAGCCACTGCTGATGAACGGACTGAAGGAAAATATGGCTCAACCACAATAGCAGGGCACACACAACAGACATAGGAGACACCCCTGAAGCACCAGGTTCTGATGAATGGGAGACATTTCAATACATAAAGCAAGGCACAACAGGACCTCTTCTTCATAGGGCCACTTCTTTCAAGAACAGTAGATATATAGACAATTTTCCTAACACATAGAAACAGACACAGAGAGTTACACAAAATGAAAAGACAGAGGAATATGTCCCAAATGAAACACGACAAAAATCACAGCAAGAGATAAATGAAATGGAGATAGGTAACATGCCTGATAGGCAACTGAAATTAATGGTCACAACAATGCTCACTGGACTTAAGAATGGAGGACCACAGTGGGACCCTCAATAGAGAGACAGAAAACCTAAAAATAAAATACAATTAGAGATGAAGAACTTAATAATTTAAATTAAAAACACACTAGACAGCAGACTAGTAGTTAGAGGAAGCAGAAGAACAGTTCAGCGACATGGAGGACAGAGTAATGGAAAGCAATTAAGTTGAACAAAACAGAGGAAAAAAGTACTAAAAAATGAAAATAGGCTAAGGGAAATCAGTAATGTCATCAATCATAACATTCACATTGTAAAGATCCCAGAAGGAGAAGACAGAGAGAAGCAGACAGAAATTTTATTTAAAGAAATAATAGCTGAAAATTTTTTGAATCTAGGGAAGGAAACAGACATCCACATCCAGGAGACACAGAGAGCTCCCAACAAAATCAACCCAAGGAGGTCCACACCAAGACACATAGTAATTAAAATGGCCAAAAGTAGTGATGAAGAGATGATTTTAAAAACAAGAAAAAGAAAACAGTTACATACAAGGGAAACCCCATAAGGCTATCAGCTGATTTTTCAGCAGAAATTTTATAGGCCAAGAGATTCATTTCAGACTGAAAGACACACAAAGACTGAAAGTGAAGGGGTACCTGGGTGGCTCAGTTAAGCATCTGCCTTCAGCTCAGGTCATGGTCCCAGGGTCTGGGATCAAGCCTTGCATCAGGCCCCTTGCTCAGAGGGGAGCCTGCTTCTCTCTCTGCCTGCTTCTCCACCTGCTTGTGCTCTCTCTTTCAAATAAATAAATAAAATCTTTTTTAAAAAAATTTTAAAGATGACCTACCCAGACACATCCAGGAGGTAGGAAAAGAAGTACAAACAAAACCCAAAACCAGAAGAAAATAATGAAGCTTAGAGCCAAAATAAATGACATAGAAACTAAATAAATAAATAAATAAATAAATAAATAAATAAATAAATATCATAATAACTGAACAAATCAATGAAACCAGGAGCTGGTTCTTTGAAAAGATCACAAAACTAATAAACCTCTAGCAAGACCCATTAAAAAGAGAGAGGCAAAGAGGACCCAAATGAACAAAATCACTAATTTAAGAGGAGAAATGACAACTGACACCACAGAAATACAAACAACTTTAACAGCATTAGGAAAACCTATATGCCAACAAACTGGACAACTTAGAAGTAGAAAAATTCCTAGAAACATACGGCCTGCCAAAACTAAAACAGAAACAGAAAATTTGAATACATCAATTACCAGCAATGAAATTACATCAGTGATCAAAAAACTCCCAACAAACAAAAGTCCAGGAACTGGTAGTTTCACAGGCAAATTCTACCAGACATTGAAAGAACAGTTAATATCTATTCATCCCAAACTATTCCAAAAAATACAAGAGGAAGGGAAACCTCCAAATTTATTATATGAGGACAGTAACATCCAATACCAACATCAGATAAGGATGCCATAAAAAAAAGAGAACTACAGGCCATTATCTCACGAATATAGCTGCGAAAAGACTCAACAAAATATTAGCAAACCAAATCCAACAATACATCTTAAAAATCATACACCACACTCAAGTAGGACTTATTTCCAGGATGCAAAGGTGAGTGAATATTCATGAAACAATTAACACAATACATCACATTAATAAGAGAAAGGATAAAAACCATATGATCATTTCAATAGACTCAGAAGAAGCATTTGAAAGCACAACATCCATTCATGATAAAAACCCTCTACAAAGTAAGTCTAGAAGGAACATACCTCTACATAATAAAGGCCTTATATGAAAAACCCACAGCCAACATCATATTCAATGGGGGAAAACAGAGCTTTTCCCCTAAGGTCAGGAACAAGAGAGGAATATACACTTTCACCAATTTTATTCAAAATAGTACTGGAAGTCCTAGCCACAGCATCTAGATGATGTAAAATAAAAGGCATCCAAATTGGTAAGGAAGAAATAAAATTCTATTTGCAAATAGCATGATATCATATACAGAAAACCCTAAGACATCACCAAAAACTACTCCAACTGATAAACGAATTCAGTAAAGTCAAGTCACAGGATACAAAAATCAATGTACAGAAATCTGTTGCATTCCTGTACACTAATAATAAAGTAGCAGAAAAAGAAATTAAGAAAACAATTTTATGTATAATTGCACCAGAAACAATAACCAGGAATAAACTTAACCAAAGAGGTGAAAGACCTATACTCTGAAAACAAAATACTGATTAAAGAAATTGAAGACATTGCAAAGAAAGATATTCCATGTCCATGGACTGAAAAAAATGTTAAAATACCTATACTACTCAAAGCAATCTACACATTTAGTGTAATCTTTATCAAAATATCACCAACATTTTTCACAGAGCTAGAACAAACAATCCTAAAATTTGTATGGAACCACAAAAAAGTCTCAGTTGAAGCAATCTTGAAAAAGAGAAACAAAACTGGAAGCATCACAATTCCAGATTTCAAGTTATAGTACAAAGCAGCAGTAATTAAAACAGTATGGTACTGGCATAAAAATAGGTGCATAGATCAATAGAACAGAATGGAAAACCCAGAAATGGACCCACAACTATGCGGCCAATTAATCTTCCACAAAGGAGACAGGAATATGCAATGAGGAAAAGATGATTTCTTCAACAAATGCTACTGGGAAAACTGGACAACTATATGCAAAAGAAACCGGACCACTTGCTCACATAAAATGCAAAAATAAACTCAAAATGGATTAAAATCCTAAATGTGAGGCCTGAAATCATAAAAACTCTAGAAGAAATGGGCACTTAGGTGGCTCAACTGGTTAATAAGCATCCAACTCTTGATTTCAGCTCAGGTCATGATTTCAGAGTCATGAGATAGAACTCCACAACAGGCTCCAAGCTCAGTAGAGGGTCTGCTTGAGTTTCTCTCCCTCTTCCTCCACTCCTTCCCCCAACTCTCTCCCTCTCAAATAAATATTTTTTTTTAAAAAAACCTAGAAGAGAGCACAGTTCAAAATTCATCTGACATAGACAGTACCAACATTTTTCTAGATAGATCTCCTAAGGCAAGGGAAACCAAAGCAAAAATAAACTATTGCGACTACATGCCAAATTTTCAACTGATTGATTTCTCTATAAAGCTTCCCTCCTATACCATAGCAACTGCTGTCTGCGTCGTAGTGTCACAGCTTTCCACTCCTTTTCTAACTGCCTCAACTCTGGAGCGGGTAACCCGTATGTTACTCAGGTAAGTTCTCTGTCTTAATCCTCAATTTCCCTGAGTTATAGAGACCTTTCAGCAAAGCACTTGAAGAAACCAAACTTGACCTGCCATTTACAGCCACCTTAGTATACAAGGGAGATCATTACACCCAACTAAACCAAGTCACAGCCTGCCTGTCAGACACGCTGACGTCCCTCCAAACTAGCTCTCCTGTCATCAATCTTCACCTGCACAAACACTGAGCACATCCTTAATTTTCTCAGCTAACTTATCAGCAGCCCCATTAATATTCTAAATTATCCTCTCTGGAAGACAAATTACTTTACTATTTGTCTCCTTTAAACATTTTCTAGTCACAAAATGTGGTCTCATGTTTTCTGCCATTAAGTTTTTTAGTGTAAAGTCTTCTTACTCTCCCCTCAAAACTGGGTCCTGCCATATTTTCCAGGCCAGTAATCACATGAGTTCTGTACCTATAGGTCTCCTTGAGCCTATTTATTCTCTCAAAAAGTATTTTTGGATCCCCCACTATGTGCCAGGCAATCTCAGTGATCCCAGAGACACAAAGAAAAAAAATCCCTGTCCTTGGGGAGATTCCAATTCCAGGAGATGAAGACAAATATTATTTTTTTTTAAGATTTTATTCATTTATTCATAAGAGACAGAAAAAGGCAGAGACATAGGCAGGTTCCCCATGGGAAGTCTGGTGCGGAACTCGATCCCCGGACCCCAGGATCACGACCTGAGACAAAAGGCAGACACTCAACCACTGAGCCATCCATGTGTCCCTGAAGACCAACTTTAATAATGATTTGTTTAATGTATAACAATTACTTAAACAAATATATTACAACAAATAAATTAACAATCTGTTAAATAACAACAAATAAAATAACAATCTGACATATGTCAGATGATGTTATGTGCTTTAGGAAAAAATAATGATGCAGTGTAAAGTGACAGGGAATGCTGAGCGCGGGGAGATTGAAGTTTTTTAAATGGGTCAGTCACTGAAGGCCTCACTGAGGAGGTAACATCTCAGTAAAGTTTTGAAAAGGATGAGGCAATAACTCACCAACTTATTTGGAGCAAGAGTTTTGCGGACAAAGAGTACTAAATGTGCTAAAATCCTAAAGTAGGAATTTATGGTCAAATCAACCAGGTTATTGTTGTACCTTGATTTATTTGCTTATCACATCTTTTCTCCTTTCCCTCTATATTTCTCCCATTCCATTGGCTGATAGCAACATTTCCTCCTCTCCATTCTATGCCTCCCTCCATTTAAAACCACTTCTGATAAGGGAATCTCACTGCACATCCTTTTCCAGTGTCCATCTCTTCCCATGGGTGACCCTTCCTCCCAAAGCTAATGAATCCTAATTCTGCATCCCAAGTACAGATACCTCCTTTGAGGTATATATCCATACTTCTGAAAACTTGTTTTCCTCTTTAGCTGAATATCTCCTAGCCACCTCACAAACAGCGTGTCCAAATCCAAACATCATCTTTCTTGCCAGGACTGCTTCTCTTCCTGTCCCCCACCATTGCAGTCACCCAATTTGGGAACCGTGGATGCATTCAAGGCTCCTTCCATTTTCTTCCATTCCACATGCAGCCTGTTACATAGCATCAAGGCATTCTCCCATTGTATACATGTGGAATTATGGATCCTAAGCACAAACTTTAACTCACAGTATCTTAGCAAACGTTGTTGACCTCATTGTGCCTATCAGCTGCCATGGAGCAAGTCAGACCCTGTCTCTAAGGTGATTCTTAAAGGAGACACAGCAGATATGTTATCAAGAAAGTCCTACTCATCTATCTCCTATCTCTTCCCAATTAACACACACACATACACACACTCCACACCTACCACATTTATAGTCCAGTATAAACCCTTTAAGTCTTTAATAAACTTCATCTTTTCATAGATGCTTATCTTCCTGAGAGATTATGATCCACATTACCAATAATTCAGTCTATAAAATTTAAGGCAATCTCAGCCACTTACAGATTAAGAATACATTTAGGTTCCCAACATTGTTAAAATCAAAAACTTCAAGTTACCTAGATCTTCTGTAACTAATAAGAGAAAATGCATTTTTTTAAGATTTTATTTATTTATTCACGAGAGACAGAGAGAGACAGAGACATAGGCAGAGGGAGAAGCAGGCTCCCCGCAGGGAGCCCCGGATATGAGACTCGATCCCAGGACCAGGATCACGCCCTGAGCCAAAGGCAGACGCTCACCACTGAACCACCCAGGCATCCCAGAAATTGTATATTATCAATAGCCTAACCACAAGAGCTGTAACTTATCCAACTTCTCAGTAAAAGCAAAATGCTTCAGAGCACCTCTTCCTTGATGTTACAGAGGCCAAATAAGGGAAGGAAGAAAGGAAGGTAGGGACTTTTCACTCTTGATGGAAAGAACCCAAAGGAAGATGATGAAAAAGTTTCAAACTCCTGTATCAGCAACTTCATAACCCATTTTGAGTATTGGGCATTTACACCATTATGAAAACTGTTACGCGCGCGCACACACACACACACACACACACGACCAAAAACCCAAATGGAGTCACTTATGCTAAGTCCCAGGTCACTAAACCAAGACTTAATTTCAGTTCTGGCTCTCCCAAAAACCGAATTTTAAAGCAGTCCATCAGGAATCTCCTGATCAGCACCAGTTAGGTAATTGGCCTGACAGACCACTGCCACTCCCTGAAGGAAGGTAACCTTCCAACAACCAACCCGCTTTTTTTCAAGCTTAACTTTCTCATTCCCATTCCTTCTGGCTATAGAAGCCTTTTATCTTGTGCAGTTCCTCAGAGATTTTTCTATCTGCTAAATGGGATGCCTGCCCAATTCGAATTAGTTTCACTCAAATAAACCCTTAAAATTTTTAACAGGCAAGTCATCTATCAGTCTGGACAGTCAGGAACATGGGCCATCATCAGACTGACCCAATTCTGTTCCACTGCTTACTAATTTGTGTTAAGAAATTTTCCACAAGGATTCTACCCCCAGGTAACATGTAGGATTTATAAACATTCTGACCAAAAATTGGGAGTTAGTGTTAATATATAACATCAGATTTTGAACCAAGAGTCCCACTTTGATGTGGGACTCTGTGGTGTCCTTTTATATCCTTTAAAGCACTGATCTGTGTTTGGTTTTATTGAACCTTCATAAACACTCCACCAGACATGAAAGGCAACTATCAGACTCATAGAATGTGAGAAATAAGAAGCTAATCAAGAATTAGCTTATAAGAAAAAAAGAAGTTCCCTTAGATATTTCCTAAATCATAAAGTGATCTTGCTTTGCAGATAAAACTACAGAGACCCAGTGAAGTGGTGTATCGACCAATTTCACAAAGGCGCAGTATGTTATTATAATCCTGCTCAGCAAATGAAGAAACTGAAGCATGAAAAGGTAGATGGCCTATTTAATGGCAAAGGTAGTCATAGGGTCCTTAACTCTAAGTCTTGAATATTTTCCATTCCTACATGTTCTTTTTAAGCCACAGTTTGAACTGCACATCTGAGAGCTACCAGAGTGGCCTAAAACTCCTTCAGCCTGTCATGAAATTCGATTTCCTTCTACAAAGCGGTACTTAGCAAAGTCTTATTTAAAAACATCACCCAGCTACAAATGAAAACCTTCCCAACAGGGACAAAATGGAACATCTGCCTTCCTTTTGCTTAATAGAACACTGTAAAGCTGCTCTCTGCTTGGATAAATGCTATTTGGGTTTTCTTGATTTCTGAATGAGTTCTTAGTATCGCTCTCTTGAGCTCTCTCTCTCTCTTGGTATTGTCATTGTCTTCTTGCCCAGAATTTTATGTGTAATCGTCTGTTCCACCATTGGCTTTTCTGAAACCAATCTTCCTTGTCTTTTGTAATTATGTAAAGCTGTTCTCTTTGCAGGCCACACATTGTAGATATCTAAAACCTGGAGAGAAAACACCCTAATTGTAATTATAATGGATTTCAAATTCCTATTATTCTTGTTGGAGAGAAAACATGCAGTGAGGATTCATTACCCATTTTCTTTAAAACTTGGAAACTTGAACTTATTTTTGTTGGAGCAGGCAGTCTTTAATTAAAAAAAAATCCTTAATTACTTCTTCAGAATTTTTTAAAAACACATTCTATTTTTATATCTTCCTACTTGAGTTAAAGAAAATTGAGGTCGTTTAGTTGGACCCTACTAATTCAAGTAAACCCAACCATACCTACACCTAAAAAATCAACCAATTGACCTCATACCATGGGATAAACCAAACTTCAAAAACAGAAACATTTTCAGATTCTGAACCCCAGTAGTAGCAAGGCTACTAACTGTTGATTATTATGCAGGTCTTGCACTAATCTAATTAACTAAAATGGAAATCCAATTTCAAGCATTGTTGTACACATTTGCATATGACATAAGTAGTCAAAAATCTGTCTGAAGTTAAATGAAGCACATGTACAGCCCCTGTATTAATTTGAATTTGGCTTTTCCACTCCGTCCCATTTTGAAATATTACACTCTCAACATCTGCAAACCCCTCACAGTACAAATGCCATTGCTAATAGCTGCTTGCTTTAGCATTGCCATTTCTCTTAGTGAATGTTAGTAACAGGGAGTGGGCACGATTCAAGCTTGTGTTTCTGAGGAAACATTCCTCTGGGAATTTCTCAATAAAGGGAGAAGCAAATGGATGCTATACTTACTGCCAAGTCAGTTCTTAGACTTTGGGAGGATGTGGCATTAGTTTTTGTTTGTTTTTAAATACTCATAACTTAAGTACCAAAAACGAATTCTATCATGGGTGAATCCCTCAAAAGTACAATTTCTTCCCCTTTGAAAAGGAGGAAGTATATGTAAATTGAATACCAACAACAACAACAAAAAAATGGTAGAGCCAGACTTAAATATCCTTGACCTCTGAAAACTCACAAAATTGTCAACTAAACATCATTGGAACTAGTTGATTGAAAGAACTCACGTGTCAGTGCCTTAATTACCAGTTCTGCTGTTATACCCCAAAGCAAACACAGGTATGATGTGGAGAGGAAAGCTGAGCCCTCACCACAGCACCAGATTTTCTCAAAGTGCTGGGAAATGCCTCAGTATTCCATCTCTTCCTCTCAATTTGATGTGAAAAATGCTCTGGTTAAAGAGCATATGTCTAGAGCAGAAAGGGATACATGTTCCACTCATACTCTATATTTTGTGATTTACCAATGGCATCTAACAAAAGGAAAGTAGAAGAGTGAATTAAATGTGTAAGGAGAGAAAATAATGGGAGCAGACACAATAAGTAGCAGGCATTTATAAAGAGCCATCACGCCAAGAAAAAATTGATTGCTTTTATACTAGAAAGAATATCAAATGAAGAGCTGGAGATTCATGTTAGCGTTAAAGGTTAAGCTTGCGGCACAATACCTCAAAAGATAATTAATTCAGAGAAACTTTGATAAGAACCTCTAGTGTAGCTTAGTGGACATTTGACTACTGTTCTCTGTAATGTTTAAGGAACTTGATCTACAAATGAATAAGGCATGATCTTTTTGCCCCTGAATCATTCCCAACTAGTAGACTAGAATAGCCCAGGAAACCAGAATCTAGATTGTTTAGATTGGCTAATGCTCGCAAGTGCTCCTGCTAAGTGTCTTTCTTAGCTTTTGTCTTGCTTATAAACTATGCTAACTTGCAAAAGTCAGTAAATCAGAGTCTCTCATACAGATAAATACGTTTATCTGGTTACCCATTGCCACAGACTGGCTTGAGACTTAGACATTTTAATTCTATTGGCAGGACACAATGGTTCAAGCTTCTAGCAAATATTTTTCAAGGAAACACTTAATACCAAAATAGTTTGCCTTTTAAATCTAAACTGATTGCATCCTTCTTTTAAAAATATTTATGTCGGGATCCCTGGGTGGCGCAGCGGTTTAGCGCCTGCCTTTGGCCCAGGGCGCGATCCTGGAGACCCGGGATGGAATCCCACGTCGGGCTCCTGGTGCATGGAGCCTCCTTCTCCCTCTGCCTGTGTCTCTGCCTCTCTCTCTCTCTGTGTGACTATCATAAATAAATAAATAAATAAATAAATAAATAAATAAATAAATAAATAGCAGAAGTTACCAAGGCAGTGGATGTGGTTCTCATTTACACACCCACAGGTAATACACGCGTAAGAAAGAATGGCGGAAAGCTCAAATTAAGTTTCAGTTTATCACAGACCCCAAAGACCAAAGGCAAAAGGCATCTGAGTGGTTAGCACAGTGGACTAGTATTAAGACAACTGGGAGGTGGTTTTACCCCCACAACTAGAAGTAAAATCTGGGGGAAGCTAGATGATTTATGATTTGTGCTTCAATCTTTATCTTTCAGTGTGTTTTGAGTTCTTACCATGATAAGCTATATGCTATATGTAAAAGATATCAATTCCCCCAAAAAACTACATTCCGAAAGCCAAATAGTCCACAATATTCAACCTCAGAATGTGGGTTTGTATCACACTCAAAAGCACTCATGTGAGATTAAGTGAGATTACATAAACCTAGTAACCAATGAAAGGAATTTTTCACTGCTACACTGAGACACTGAGTAAACAATTCCAGATTCTTTTGAAAAGGTTTGCCTACCAATAAATACTCAGGTTTTTTCTTAATGCAAACATCTACTATCTTTAATATTCTATTTACTTTAATTCTTTGTTACTAACCAACTTGTTTTGCACTTGTTTTGAAGAATCCAGGGGCTCCTTCTGTCCCCCTTAATGTGACTAAAAAAATATGGATGAGTCCTTAGCATTTGAAAATCCTCAATAGTCCATTAAAAATTAGAAACAGGGCAGCTCTGGTGGCGCAGCAGTTTAGTGCCTCTTGCAGCCTGGGGTGTGATCCTGGGGACCCAGGATCGAGTCCAGTCAGCCTGCCTGTGTGGAGCCTGCTTCTCCCTCTGCCTGTGTCTCTGCCCCTCTCTCTCTTGCTCTCTCTCTCAATAAATAAATAAATAAAATTTTAAAAATAAATAAAAAATAAAAATAAAAATTAGAAACATAAAAGTAAATAGAACTATAATGCAAAAAAAAATGTTTTTGCACGATCTGGTGTGGGCAAGAGATATTTTTACCCCATCAGCAAATGACGTTGAGTGATTATGTTAGGGTTCAATACAAGAAATAGACACCAAGAGTTCAGTAAAAAAAAATAATAATAATAATAATAATAATTTAAAGGAATATAGTAGGGAGCTGGGGGTTTTAAAGATTGTTCAAAGGGCTAGAGAAGTGGAAGTCAAGGAGCTGGAAAAAAAATCCGACTGGGTTTTTTTACTGCCAAGTCAATACCACCTCTGCTATGATCCAGAGGTTACAGAACTACTACTGTGCCCACACTCACTAGCTGGTGTCCTAGGAGTGGAGTGTGCCACCTAGATACCGAAGATACCTCCATCCATATCACAGCTGACACTTCTGTAGAAAGATGTCCTCCACCCCCTTGCAATCTCATGCATATACATCTCACTGGCTCTAAGTAAAGTGCATCTATCAATTGAGCTGAAAAGCAGTGTAAGAAATGTCACTTTTAGCTTCCCAGACCCTTTTATACAAATTGGTTAGAGGGATAACAAGGAAGTGTAAGTGAACGCAGAATAAAGAATATTTAGCTCAGCATGCTTATATGCAAAGCAGTATTCTAAGCATCTTGAAAGACTTAAAAATACACGAAGCCAAAATCTCCCTCTTCGTGAACATTTATTCTAAGACAAGAGATGTATATGAAGAGTTCAAGATTAGGGAAAGAGTTATGGGTATGAAATACAACAGGAAAGTGGTGATGGGACTAAATATAAAGCTCATGAGTATTGTGAGCAGTAAGAAAATTGGCTTTGTGTGACATAAGACACAAACTACCTGCTTCTCTTTATTAGCTCTAAATTATTTCAGTAATGAAGAGAGCGGTGCTAGTATAAGGGGGGGTTGAGTGAGGATTTAAGATGCCTCCAGGGTTAAAGCAGACCCCCGGACTTCAATTACATCGACCTAACTCTCAACCTAGGTGACCGTTTCAAGAGCAACTGATTATATAGATACATTCCATCGCTGCAAAGTAAATTATCCCCTTTCACTTGGGTTATAAGGTTATCTTAATGTGAAAACCACAACAAAATATAGATCAATAAGCAAAACAGTAAGTGAAATTGGGATGTTAAATAAACGAAGCATAAGAGCAGTCTCAAAAGGAGGAGGCAAGATAAAACACCTACCACAGGCCTCCAGAGAGAGAAACAACATATATACCAGCGATTGACTCCGAGTGCATCGACCATGGTAGGGAGCAGCTGAGCAGCTAGAGAGCCCATAAATCAAGGCCCTGTGAGCCCGTGAAGTCTTCACTAAGGCTTTGCTTCTATGCTGGAAACCATCGAGATGCTTTCTGGTTGGGCAGTCTGGTGGTTCTAGCTAGAGTTGGTCTTTAACTGAAGGTGACTGTAGCCAGAGATTCCCCTGCAGCCTGTCGGCAAAAGTACCCAAGGCCCAGCCACGATTAACTCTTCATAGGTGGCACTAACAAAGCAGGCAATGAAGATTCAGAAAAGAGCAATGGCGTTATGAGGTGGAGCAATCTGAGAAGACGCCAGGTCTGTTGTGAGCACTAGACAGTATATGACAATTCCCTCATCCATAAAAATAAAGTTATATTATTTGGAGTACAATAAGATTTCTCCCAGTTCCAACATCTACTGGTTGGAAGGAAACTACTACAATATTCTGTAGTATGGATGCCTCTTCAGAACAAAACCTAAGAAAAACTCAGTAAATCTCTTTTTATTATTTCTATCTGGATTGCTTGCTTTCTTGGATCTTTTTCTTCACAATTTCATTCCTTTAAGTTCTTTGTCCAATTTTTTAAATTAATTAGCACTGAAGAACAAGAAATAAAGTTTCCAGGATAACGATATCAATGCTTAATGGCTGCATGACAAATGAACTTTGGAGCAAACCCCGCATAAATACAAGATCTCTAAAAGGGTTTGACCAAGTTGACCTATTTAAGGACAGTTCAATTACTATTTGGTAACATAAATGCCACACTGGAGCAAGTACCAAACTAACTCCAGGGAAGCTCCAAAGAAGGCCCTAACACACAGAGGGCTTCCTGCAAAGAGTCACATCCACACTTTTAGGACAGAATTGTGTAAGTCCTGGATTCTCCCCATAAGGAGATACAGCAGGAACACACTGAGATACTATCTTAGATTTTTCTCCCCAGGAAAGGGACTCGGAGATCTGTATAGAGACAGTTTACTGAGGGGCACTCCTGGTACCTCTTAGAGTATGAGGGAAGCAGAAATGAGCAAAAGGCAAAGTTGGAAGTGTGAGGCAGTTCCAAGAGAGGCCTCATCTGATCCTAGAGGAAGCTCTGAAGCTGCTGTGTTCCTTCGGAGATGTCTCCTAATGGGCCAAGGGGGCCAGGCCTTTGTAACCTCAACCTCTAAGCTGTCAATAGATGCAGGCAGCAAGCAAAGAGACAAAACTTGAGAAAGACAGCTGCCCCCATCAGAAGGCAATTCCTGGGGGCAGCACCCACCTGCGAACTGCCAGTAATCAGCATTCCCAGCAACTGGGAGACTGAGTATTTCCATGAAATAGAGGAATCCAGGTAATACACCACAGCCGCCCCAGCAGGTGGGTGGGGGCCAACTATTCACTCCTTAGCCTCAACAGGGCCTTCTATTTCTCCATGGCAATCTTGGCAGCTGGGTAAGCCACACTGTTGGCACAGGTCCTGGATCTTCCATTAACACATTAAGACATTTCTTTGGGCCCTCCATTTCCTCGTTTTCATACTTCAGCCTTTTTCTATCAAATGGATGTTTTGATCTGAAGACAAGTTCAGAAAGGGGTTTGGTCCAAGAGATCTACCATTTGGGGAGTAAAAATTCAATTTCCCCAAATATGCATAGTCCATCACCCTATGGACTCCATCAGAAAATTAGTAGCTACAATTATAAAATAATGTGACTCATTTTGAAGAAGATACCAGAAATTTTATATCCAAATCAGTGTTACCTTTTTAAGGTTTCAAGGTAGTCAGGTTTTGATAGTTTGTACTTAATATTGTTGTAGAAACTATTCTTTGGGAATTAATTTCAAAGCCTTTGACATATTCTCAAGTAAGAAATATGATTATGTGGTGGAGACAGTTTAAGACCAGAGGAAAAATGGGTCCAAATTCTACTGTTCACCACATATTAGCTATTAGTACTTGGCCAAATTCCTCTTTCTGAGCATCTCTTTCATTTTGTAAGACTGAAATAAAAACTACTACCATGGCACTAGTGTGAGAATTAAACAGTAACATAGGATTCTGGAACATAATACCTACTCAAAATAGGGCTTTCTTTATTCTTTCATCCCTCATATTCTCTTCTTTTTTGCCAATGAAAGGTATGAGAAAAGGGCAATGTACTTCATGCACAATGTTTGTTTTTAAGATCTTTTTTAGAATTGCTTTATATTTTTAGCCTTATTATAAATTTAATACAATTTCCCTATGTCCCTTAAAAAAAATTTCCCTATGTCCCACACCCAGTTTCACCCATTAACATGCTGTATTAGTAAATTATATTTGTTAGAATTAACAAACATTACTGACTAAAGTCCACAGTTCATTTAGATTTCCTGAGCTTTTCCTCAATACCCCTTTTTTCCTTCCAAGTTTGTCTTTTTTAAATAGGCAGACACTTCTGAAAATAAAATTTGATAAATAAATAGAATTCATTTTTGTAAAGGATCTAATAAAAATAAATGAGGAAGTCTTGTGTGGTTTATAAACTGACCTTTAGAGTCATGTCCAGTGGAAACTTCCAAATATGTGTTAGCCCCAGCACCACTTCTGGAATTGAACCCATGCTAACTCTAGTGAAGGACAGCACGCATGCAATTGCTTTGCGAACAAGCTTAGTATGCTAAGTTCTTATCATTCTCACCTTTATCCCCTATGCAAATGAATAGTCTTTCAAACCCAAGCAAAAATTATAGTGGCTACAGGAAAATGATCACCAAAATATATTTGAAGAGATTGGAATCCCAAGAAATAGGCTCTCACTGGATTCACGATGTAAACTCTTACCTTTCCCGGGGAAAATATCCCAATAAATGACACCACTGGTCTATAGAAAATTTGGCTCTTTTTAAAATTTTTTAATAAAATTTACTTAATGTACCTCCAAACTTATTAGTAGTGATGGTTACATCCCAAGAGACACCTCCATGAATATTTGGTTTGAGGTTACAGGAGGCTTTGGGTTTTGTTCAGTTTGTGGAATTATTTTGACTTAACAATACATCCCTTATGCTGAGACAATGTTTTGAAAACCATTCTCCCAGGTCCTCATTTGGCCCCTTGCATAGTTAATGTGGCCTCAATATAGAATATGCATGCTACTGGCCAAGGGACTGAAGTATTCAAATCACTCAAGCATGTTATAGCTAAGGATTAACAAAATCTCCCTCTATGCTCCAGAGTAATTAAAATATGCAGTTGTGGGCAAAGCTGAGAATTGGGAATGCACCTGAAATTTCATGAAGACTCATTAAACCATCAAAGATAATCCTAAGCAAAGCATACTTCTATGTTTACTCCCCTGGTCTTTACATGAAAACAGGACTGCTCACTTGCTCCTTGCAAAAGTAAATGCTTTTGACTTCCACCTGTTTCTTTTATAGTAAAAATGTCAAGTCCTTTCAGATGGACCTTGCCTTTGAATTTACAAGTTCCATGCTTCCATGTCCTAGAAAGACAGCAACCCTCAGCATACAGAGCTGTTAAACTCTGATAGCAGACATAAGTAAAGTGGAAATCATGCAACCTGTTTTACTTTATGCATAGAGTTCAGATTCTAACTCTGAATGCTTCTCTGGGAAAATGAATCCTATTACCTCTATGCTCAGGCCTCATGTTGCCTTCTATGGCATGTTGTTAACTAAGCTAATGCCATCTATATAATATTCATATCACATTGTCTTCTGAGCCCAACTCGATGTACAGCCTCAGTGGTTTAGCATACATGTCAATGTGCCAGACATATTTGGAGGAGGAACAGGTGTGTCCCTGTTCTTTCTCTTAACCCTACAACTCTGCTTTTTTCTGATGCTTCTCCATAATTGTCCAACAAAGAAAGACATGCTAAAGAAAATTCAGAGAAAAGTAAAGGACAATTAAATGGGCAGATGTTCTTTAGTGCAGGAAACTGCTGAGAAAATATTCCATAAAAGTATTAATTTCTGAATTTCAAGTGTTTTTAGTAATAAAGAATCATCTCCTTTTGATAAGTTAAAGCAGTGACTATGACTCCACCGTTACCTGTTCTCGGCTGCCATGTGTGTGTACAGACACATCTCGATGGCCAAATGCAAGAAGATACAATAGGCTTGTAGGACCTAATTGTAATGGGTAATTCTTCAAGGAGAGAGTGAATTTGCTGCTTCTCTAACCAGTAAGAGAGAGGACTGCCAGAGCAAATCAAGCGTAACTTTGGGCAAGGCCCCTGTAAATTCTGTAGGCTCAATCACATTTCCTCAAGTTATTTAAATATTTGCACTACTCATCTGGTTTTTTGTAATGCTTGCAACTCAACACTAAGCAACTAGAATAAAAATAGTATCTAGCATAGCTGTCATTGAGGGGGTTAAAGTCACCATCATTCCAGAAAAGAAAGAAGAGCCTCGCTCTACAAGAATAGTAGGTTTCCTTCAGAGGTCAGCTATACTGGTGCATGCAGAACTTGTTTGCCATATCCATAATCTCTATCAAGGAAATGGGCTTTGGCCATATTTGTATGATTAAGGAGCTAATGTATCACCTTGCAGTGGCTGACCTCTAAATTAGAACGGCTTGATAGTTCCTGTCAGAGTCAGTGGTTTGCAAAGAGCAGCGCTTATATGCCATGAACGCAATAACTGTTTACTGGGAACTTAGGTTAGAATAAGTTTTAAAAAATTACTTACCTATTACACTCATAAATTATAATTTATTCATAGATGAGCATTTCAATTGAGTATTTTTAATATATTGTCTCAAAGACATAGGGCTCTATGCTTAATAGCAACTTCAATTATTTTTCAATTGCTTTATCTTCAAGTATTTCTCTCCAGCATAGGAAATGTTGGCAATACGTTCATAATATGAGACCTTTAAATTTTGATACTATTTACACCTTGGCACCATAGTTGCTTACTGACTTAAATGAAATGAACTGCTAATATTTAGAAATCCAGATCTTATGTCTCAGTACCCAACTAAAATAAGTTGAAAACTAGAAAGGAGAACAGGTCACCAGTCAAAACTGGCCCCTTAGTGTTTATATTCATAAAAGTGAGTTATGAGGTTTGCTCCCTAGAAATGCTACATATAGGGGATGCCTGGGTGGCTCAGTCAGTTAAGTAGCTACCCTCGGCTCAGGTCACGACCCCGAGGTTCTGGGATTGAGTCCCAGGTCTGGCTCCCTGCTCAGAGTGGAGTCTGCTTCTCCCTCGCCGCCCCCCCCCACCCTGCTCATGCATGCAGGCATGCACGCACTCTCTTCCCTTCTCTCTCAAATAAATAAAAATCCTCAAGAAGAAAAAAAAAATGTACTCAAATCTCCTCCAAGTCCAGCTGTGCAATTTTTATAATATCACACTGCTTCCCGTACCTCAACAGGCAAACAAGTTTCACACCTTTCTTAGAGAGGTGTTTGGAAGGTTGGATGAGAAATTTCATGTAAAGGTACCTAACAATGAGCACTCATTCTTTAATAATTTTTAAATCTGTATTCTTTCTACTTTTATCTTTTCATTCTTCAAGAATGGATAGAATCTAAGGAATTTTTGACCTAGAGAGGGGCAGCCTCATAACCTCAATGCCTCTTATCTCAAATCTGCTCTTCATCTCTTCCTAATTCTTGACAATATACAATAGCACAGATCACATTAGCAAGCATTTCTGCCTTTTTGTAGAGCTGAGACATCCATTTAATATCAAAGAAAGACAAAAGGTGCATCAGGAGTCAAGACAGAGGTTTCCTAAGAACAACATGTGATTTTTATACACAGAAGGACACAGAGACACACACATATGTGTTGCTCCAAGACATTTGCTGTGTACAAGATTTTGAAAGTCTAATCACTTAGCCTCTCTGAGCTTTATCTCTAAAATTGTGCAGTGAGTATTAATAACAATGCTATTGGAAAGACCCTAAGAGAAAGTGAAAATGTCTGCAGCGGTAGTTGGTCTACATGTGCTATGTTATTTCAATTGTTGACTTGAACCTCAAGCTTTCCCCATATAACTTACAATAAAAACAACCTTCCTCAAATTTGTGTCCAGATCAAAATTTGTGTGCCATCTATTAAAAGCATAAATAGGAGTTTTACACCATATTCAGGCTTTCGTAGGTGTGTATACATCTTAGGTGTATAGCATCTTAGGCAATCTCTACAACTAAATTATAGAAATCCTCTTTGAAAACATCTGACCATGGGAAACCTGGGTGGCTCAATGGTTTAGCGTCACCTTCAGCCCAGGGTGTGATCCTGGAGACCTGGGATCAAGTCCCACATCGGGCTCCCTGCATGGAGCCTGGCTTCTCCCTCTGCCTGTGTCTGTGCCCCTCCCTCTCCCTCTCCCTCTCCATCTCTCTGTCTCTCATGAATAAATAAAAATATTTAAAAGAAAAAAAGAAAATGTCTGATCTGCTATGAATTTATCCTACTATTTTGTGACCAAGACAAAACCTCAGTCTGAATTACAAGCTGTCTATACACATCAGTAAGCATCCCTTTAGTAAGACATAAATTGCTAATGCTTCATCAGATTCTATATTCAAGAAATAAGCTTCCTTCCTTTCATGGAGTGTAAGAGAATAAAAACAGACCTGATAATTGAGAACAGTCTGTTTTGGGCAGTCCTCTCTTTTAAACAATGTCTCATGATTAATTCCTCTTTCCAGAAGACTGCTGTGAAGTTTCATGTTATTCTCACACTGCCTCTTAGAATATTTCTAAGACACAGAACTCTCACCACGGTCTGGTCATTTGTGTCTATCTGCACCAATCACTGATTGACTTGCCCCAAAGCCAGTCCCAACTGAAATTAGTATTCTATAATGCCGGGTTAAGAGTCAAAATTGTGAATACACAGTACGACATAGGGCAGCAGTTAGTCAGAGGGGACACTGATCCCAGCACCCACACTGGGTTCTGGAGACACCCTAGTCTGAGTCCAGCTGTTTACCTCTGGGGAGAGGAGCAGGGGGAAGGTGAGGATGACCATTATGTGATGGGCATCACTCAGGAAACTTAAGACTGGTAGCTATTTACCGAAAGACAAAGACTGATTTCCATATCTTAACAACCAATTAGGCCTTACTAGTTCCTCCTTCCAAGTATGTGCCCTAATGGATGTAAAAAAAAAAAAAAATGAGAGAAATGCAAGAGCCCAGCATATAAGAAGCTGCCTAAAATCCCTAACATTAAAAGACAGTTGTAAGAAAAATCAACACAAGAAACAACAGGTGTTGGGGAGAATATGACCAAGGAGGAACCTTCTTACACTGTTGCCTGGAATACAAAATGATGCATCTACTGTGGAAAACAGTATGGAGGATCCTAGAAAAGTTAAAAATAGAACTACCCTATGATGCTCTACTAGATATTTACCCAAAGAATACAAAAATGCTAATTCAAAGGGATGCATGCACCTCTATGTTTATAGCAGCATTATTTCCAATAAGCAAGATATGGAAGCAACCCAAGTGTCCTTTGATAGATAATTGGATAAAGAAGGTGTGATATCTATGTATAAAACAGATTATTCAACCATGAAAAAAAATGAAATCTTGCCATTTGCAATGACATGGGTGGAGATAGAGAAAATAATGCTAGGTGAAAGAAACCCATCAGAGAAAGACAAATACCATATGATTTCACTCATATGTGGAATTTAAAAAACAAAACAAATGAGCAAAAGGGAAAAGAGACAGAGACAAACTAAGAAATAGACTCTTAACTCTAGAGAACAAACTGATGGTCACCAGAGGGGAGGTGTGTGAAGGGTAGGTTATATAGGTGATAGGGATTAAGAGTACACTTATCATGAAGAGCACCAGATGATTAGAATAAGAACTTTAAAAAACAATGAAGGAAATACTCCAGAATAGTTTAAAAGGGTTTTTATCTTTTAAGATTTTATTTATTTATTTGTGAGAGAAGACTGCAAGAGCACAAACAGGGGGCTGGGAGGGGCAAAGGGAGCCGGAGAAGCAGACTCACTCCTGAGCAGGGAGCCTGACTCAAAGCTCCATTCCAGGACCCTGGGATCATGATCTGAGCCGAACACAGAGGACTACCCAACTGAGTCACCCAGACACTTCTAAAAGCTTTTAATCTTACAGATCAAATTAAGACTACTTTTCTTTAAAAAAAAAAAAAAAAAAAATTGTAAAAGCAGAATTATGTAAGTCTTGAAATCTCTATTTAAATGGAAATTACTTGAGAGAAACACTCCTCAAGGGATTAGGACCTATTTTCATGTTGGTACCTATTAGTTGAAGACACAGGCAGTGGACACCGAAAAGCAGAGAGAGGCGGGAAACACTCACTATTCTGGTCTACAAGTTTACAAAGCTGAGGGAAACAGGGAAGATGGAAAGGTTCTGGAGGTAGCCTGGAGTCGTGAGGAGCACAATGAATATATTTGATGCCACCTCGCTGACTGACATATCCCTCCTAACCAAATGGTCTGTGGAAGGTGGTAGCAATATGCAATCACAGTACATAAGCTGATGCCATTTCTGGTTTGGGTTTTTCCCACATTATTCTAAGACATGAGAGAAAATTAATTCAATGCTGCCAAACCTTCCCTAACCTTTTCCTTAAAGACATATTAATCAACAGTTATTTAAAAGGTACAGCAGATAACAGCCAAACCTCTTAAAGAAATTTAGATTCCTTGTAAGCAACCCATCATACCATTTTAAAGATCTCTAAGGAAGTGGCCCAACTGAATTCTTGTGAAATAACCACAGATGGTTAAGAAAAAAGATGAGTGGCCTAGACTTGCAAAGCCATATAAATGAGTCACTACTAACAAAAGGTGCCTTTTCAGGAAATCCAGAAAGTTATCTTAAAAAGTAGATTTAACAGTTTCATAATCCTAACTCTGATTTGAAATACCTTCACAATCATGCAACAGACAATAGCAGAGCTGAAGGGATCTTTGTAATTCAGTAAACTTATGAGCATTATGATCTTTGTAAATGTGTATCTGAGAATTTTAATTTTGAATCATTCTGCGAACAAGTTCTCATGTGCCAGTTTATCAGCTAATTAAATTCAGTTATATCAAAGCTTTTCTCCCTGGTTTTTAAATGCATTTAATTTTAATATATTACAAATTCTTTAATATTGATTATTTTTCTAATGGAAGTATTGATCCCACCACAAAGTGCATTATTTTTCCCCAACTGAAAAAACAAAATCTCCGAACTAGAAGTCTGAGCTACATGTGGATGAGACCATGGCATCTCTCATTAGAAAGCTATTCTATGTGTGTGTGGTGAGGGAGGTAGTTATAGAGAATTTAAAACAAAATTTTCTTTTAATACAGTATCAATGTGCTTTTTCTATTCAGTTCTTTTATTCTCCTCAAGGAAAGGGCCCAATTATATCATTCCAGAGAAACTAAAGCCCAACAGTTAATAATCAAGTAGCAGCGAAGAGCTTCTGGTCCAAGCCGGTGAGGTAGAAAGACCCTGAATTCACCTCTTCCACAGACATACAAAATCTATAGCTATTTATAGAGCAGGTCCTCCTGAAGAACTGAGGGCTGACCGAACTGCTTCTGCACAAGATACAGAGACTGCATAGAGAACAGCAAGAGATGGAGCATACTGCCAAGTGGTGGGAGAGCTGCTGAAACACTCTGAGTAGGAGGGGCTGCTAAGTGCCAAGTGCCTCCTCTTTGATAGTGTGGCCAAGAGCAGAGTTCAGACACCATCGTCATCCTGCCATGCCAGGGAGCTCTGAGCCCTAACCCACTCTGAGGCACAGGAAAAGAGCTAAAGTTTAAAATATCAACTAGAATATAAAGGATCCAGCCCTAGAACTCCGCCAAAAGGCAGGAGAGCTTCTCAAACTCTCTCCATGACAGAGGGCTTGACAAACACCAAAGTTTACATGCCCCTTCCACCTGACTGTGGACACCAGCAGGATCCAGGCACCCTACGAGCTTACCTCCTCAGTGAGCACATCAGGCATCTAAGGCAGCCCCTGCCATACACAGTGAGACATCTCTGATCAGCAAACACTATAACTCCAGCTGTCTCAGCAAGGTGACACAGGCACAGAGCACCTAAAACCCTCCAGGTTTATACCACATTAGCTCCAGACAACTTGCTAGTGTACCCCCAGAGCAGAGTACTCCAGGACCTCCCAAGTTCACACCCACCTTGGCTCCAGCAATGCCAACCAAAGTATCCCCCAGTCTAAGCACCCTAGGACACCCTGGTTTGTATCCACTGCAGCCTCAGTTGTCCTATCAGGATGCCCTATGCACAGAGAGATGCCTAACTACTCTGTCCTGTGCCCATTTCAGGTTCAACTGTGCTGCCAGGGCACTGTCCCCATGGATAGCTCCAGGACAGTTCCAGCCCAGGCCCACTTCACTCTATCCATCCCATTAGGGGAGCCCAGCACAGACTTAGCCCATACCAGCTTCAGCAAGCCAGGCAAAGTCACCAGGCACCCACAGTCTACACAGGGGACATTCCTACAAAAGACCATTGCTTCAACCTGAAAAGAGTAGCTGTTGCATCTCATTCAGAAAAACAAACACAGAAAGTCAAAAATTAAGAGAGGGAAATAATCCAAATGAAAGAATAAAACAGAACTTTAGGGAAAAAAAAAAGACTAAATGAAATAGAGATAACCAATCTATCTTAAGTTTTTTTTTAAAGATTTTATTTATTTATTCATGAGAGGCAGAGAGAGAGAGAGAAAGAGAGAGAGGCAGAGACACAGGCAGAAGAGAGAAGCAGGCTCCAAGCAGGGAGCCCGATGTGGGACTCAATCCTGGGTGTCCAGGATCAGGCCCTGGGCTAAAGGTGGCGCTAAACCACTGAGCCACCTGGGCTACCCCATGAATCTATCTTATAAAGAATTCAAAGTAATTCATAGAGATGCTTACTAGACTACAGAGGAGTGGATGAACTCATGGAGAACTTCAACAAAGACAGAAAATATAAAAAAGAACCAATTAGAGGTGAAGAATACAGTAAATGAAATGAAAAAGTACTCTAGAGGGAATCAAAAGATTAGCAGATACAGAATGAAGCAGGTATCTGGAAGATACGGTAATGGAAAGCAAACAAGCCAAACAGAAGGAAAAAAAGTTTGTTTTGTTTTTTAAAATGGGGGTAGGTTAAGGGATCCCTTGGACAACATCAAGCAAACATTCACATAATAGGCGTCCCAGAAGAAAAGGGGCAGAGTTTTTTTTTTTTTTTTTGAAGCAATAGTAGCTGAAAACCTTCCTAACTTGCAGAAGTAAACAGATATTGAGGTAAAGGAAGGACACAGAGTGCCACATAAGATGAACACAAGGAAGCCCACACCACAATACCTCAATTAATTTTTGACATTTTACAGATAAAGAGGGAATTTTTAAAGCAGCAAGAGAAAAGCAACTAGTAATATACAGGGAAATCCCCAAAACACTGCTAGCTGATTTTTCAGCAGAAAATTTGCAGGCCAGATGAGAGTGGCATGATATATTCAAAGTAATGAAAGGAAAAAAAAAAAAAAAAACCTATAGTCAAGAATACTCTACCCGACAAAGAATAGAAGGAAAGAGAAAGAATATAAATTAAAAGAGTTTAATATAAAAATTTCTATAAGTTCATCATTACTAAACAAACCTTGCAAGAAACATTAAAGAGATTACATGGAAAAGAGAAAACCAAATTCAAAGAAAATTATAAAAGAAAAAAACTTCATGAGTAAAAGCAAACAATACAGTATAGGTTTTAAAGCAATCACTTAGACAGCTAATATGAAGATCCAAAGTCAAAAGTAGTAAAACTGGAGCACCCAGTTGATGGCTCAGTTGATTGAGCATCCAACTCTTGGTTTCAGCTAGGTAATGATACTTGTCATTCTCTCACAAGTCTCTCACATGACTTGGGGTCATGACATCAAGCCCATGGCTGGGCTCTGAGCTCAGCACAGCGTCTGCTTGAGAGATATTCTCTCTCTCTCCCCCTCTCTCTCTCCCTCCCTCCCTCTCTCCCTCTCTCCCTCCCAGCTCCTGAGAGCTCATGCTCTCTCTCAAACAAACTCTTCAAGAAAAAAAAAAAGTAGTAAAACCAACCAAATACTTAAAAAATAGTTAAGGAGACTCACAACATAAAAAAAAAAAAATGTAGACTATGACAACATATATATAAATGTGGACATGGAGAATAAAAATGCTTTTAGAATGTGTTCAAACTTAAGTGACCATGGACTTAACATACACCTTTATATACTTAGCATGTTATATATGAACCTCATGGTAGCCACAAACAAAAAACCCTTGATACATAAAAAAATAAAGAGAAACAAAGTCAAGCATTACACTACAGAAAGTCCTCAGACACAAAAGAGTGAAATAAGAACGGCACTACAAAAACAACCTGCAAATTAAAACAGCAATACATACCTATTAAGAATTACTTTAAGTATAAATGGTCTAAATGCTCTAATTAAAGCTATAAGGTGACAAAATAAAAAGTAGACCCATCTATTTGCTGCCTGCAAAAGACCCGTCTATATGCTGCCTGCTTCAGACCTAAAGATACATAATTCCTTTGTCTGTTCAGTTACTGAAAGTGGTACTCAGTTGTAGAATGTATTGTACCTTTTACTACCTGATATGTACACCCCATGTAACAGAAAAGGGCAACAATAAAACAGCAATCCTACAGAAAGAATACAGCAGAAAAAGATCTGTAAGCACAGTCTTATTTCTTTTTGTTGTCCAGAATAACTGTAATTCTCCAGCCTCCCAGAAATTGGAAGCTAAATAAAGCAACTCAAGTTTCCTTTAAAAAAAAAAAAAAAAAAAGAGGAAGGAAAAAGATATTCCATGCAAATAGAAGCAAAGAAAAAGCTGGGATAGCAATACTTACATCAGACAAAGTAGACTTTAAAACAAAGACTAACAAGAGGAAAAGAAAGGCATTGCATAACAATAAAGGCTCCATCCAATAAGATGATGTAACAATGGTAAATATATCTATGCACCCAACACTGGAGCACCTAAATACATAAAACAAACATTGACAGACGTAAAGGGAGAAATTGATAGTAATACAATAGTAAAGAACTTTAACACCCCACTTACATCAATGGATACATCATCCAGATCTCAATAAGTGAACAGTGGCTCTGGTTGACATCATAGGCCACAATAACCTAACAGAAATACATAGAAACGTATGACCTCCCAAAACTTTACCAGGCAACAGAAAACCTCAACAGACCCATTACAAATAATGAAACAGAATTGGTAATCAGAAAGTTCCCAACAAATGAAAGTCCGGGAATGATAGCTTCCAAATGCATTCTAAGACAGGGGACCAGCATCACCCACCCTCCTACCAAAACCAGACAAAGACACTACCAAAAAAGAAAACCACAGGCCAACACTGCTAATGAGCACATGCAAAAATCCTCAACAAAATAATAACAAGCCACATTCAATAGAGCTTTGAAAGGATCATTCACCATTCACCATTCACCATGATCACATGAGATTTTTTCAGCAATCCAAGAATGGTTCAATACTCACACATCAATGTAATATACCACATTAACAAAGTGAAGGATAAAAATCATGATTATGTCAGTAGACAGAAAAACTTTTGACAAAATTCTTCATCCATTCATGATAAAAACTCAGTAAGATGAGTTTAGAGATAACATACCTCTACATCATAAAGGCTTTTTATGAAAAACTCACAGCTAACATCATCTCCAATGGGGAAAAACTGAGAGCCTTCCTTGTCAGGAACAAAACAAAGATGTCCACTCTTACTACTTTTATTCAACACAGTACTGGAAGCTCCTAGCTACAGCAATTGGACAACAAAAAGAAATAAAAGGCATCCAATTTGGTATGGAAGAAGTAAAATTTTACTATTGCAGATGACGTAGTACCATACATAGAAAATCCTAAAGAAAAAAAAAAAGAAAGAAAGAAAGAAAATCCTAAAGACTCCACCAAAAAGCTTTACAAGTAATAAGTTTAGTAAAGCTGGGGGATACAAGATATAGAAACCTGCTACATTTCTATATGCTAATAACAAAGTAGCAGAAAGAGAAATTAAGAAAGCAATTCCGTTGACAATCCCATCCAAAATAAAACACCTAGGAATAAACTTAACCAAAGAGAAAGACCTATACTCAGAAAACTTGAGAACATTGTTGAAAGAAATTCAAGGTGACTCAAACAGATGGAAAGATCTAACATGCTCCCGGATTGGAAGAATATTGTTCAAAGGTCTCTACTACCCAAAGCAATCTATAGATTCAATGCAGTCCCCATCAAAACACTAAGAGTTTTTCACAAAACTACAACAAATATTAAAACTTGTATAGAATCGCAAAAGACCTCAAATAGTCAAAGCAATCTTGAGAAAGAAAAAAGCTGGAGGTATCACAATCCCAGATTTCAAGATATACTACAAAGCTATAGTAATCCAAATGGTATGGCACTAGCACAAAAATAGACACAAAGATCAATGGAACAGGGTAGAGAACATAAACTATTATGATTACAACAAAATAGAAAGCTTTTGCACAGTAAAGGAAATCATGAACAAAACAGAAAGGCAATTTACTGAAAGAAGATATTCTCAAATGACATATTTGATAAAAGGCGAGTGCCCAAAATATACAAAGAATTTATACAACTCAACATCAAAAAACAATCTTCTTTAAAAATAGGCAAAGGACTTAGACATTTTTTGAAAGAAGACATACAGATGGCCATCAAACCCATGAAAAGATGCTCAACATCACTCATGATCAGGAAAATGCAAATCAAAAATACAGTGAGATCTCACCTTAAACCTGTCAGAATAGCTACAACTGTTGGCAAAGATGTAAAGAAAAAGAAACCCTCACACACTACTTGTGCAAATGTTCATTGGTGCAGCTACCATGGGTAACAGTATGGAGGTTCCTCAAAAAATTACAAATAGAAATACCATATGATGCAGTAATTCCACTACTAGGTATTTATCCAAAGGAAACAAAGGCACTAATTCAAAAAGCCAAATGCACCTTTATGTTTATTGCAGCATTATTTACAATAACCAAGATATGAAAACAACCTGAATGTCCATTAATAGATAAATCAATAAGGATGTGTGTGCTCTCTCTCTCTCTATATATATATGCATATATTATACACACACAAAATGGACTATTACTCATGAAAAAATGTGATCTTGCCATTTGTGACAATATGAGTGGACCTAGAGGATATTGTGCTAAATGACAAAAGGCAGATAGAAAAAGGCAAATACCGTAAGAATTCTCTTATATATTGAATCTAAACAACAAAATAAATGAACAAAAACAGGCAAAAACAGGCCCACAAGTATAGAGAATTAGTTGTTGCTGGGATGAGAGGTATGGGGGCATGGGCAAAATGAGTAAAGGGCAGTGGGGGATACAGTTTTCTAGTTTTAATGTCATAGGAATGAAAAGGACAGCATAGGATTATAGTCAATGGCACTGCAATAAGTGCTCTATGATGACAGTTGGTAGCTACACTTGAGCATAAGCAGGTCATAGAGATGTTGAATCACTATGTTGTATATCCAAAATAATGTGACATCCTGTGTCAACTATATTCCAACTTTAAAAAAATTTTCCTGTTTCTAAAAGTAAAAAAGTAAAAATAAATAAATAAGCCTAGAAAGTTAGGATCCCCTAACAATTCTAAATCAAACACAAAAAAAGCTAAATGTTGCATGCAATTTGGGGATCAGCACATAAGCAGTCAGGAGCCTGAGTTGGGACCATCACACTGAAATTTATTTGGAAGTCTGGATGATAGGGTAAAAGGAGTACATATGGAATGACATAAAAACAATCTGGTTCCTTCTAAATAAGCACTCCTTAATTTTGATGAAGGAGAGAGTACTGGACAACCCAGATTCTACAGCCTGTCTTTTTGGGTTCAAACCCAGATACAATTATTTTGACAAAGTCACCAAGTCTCCTAGCCTATAAAATGAGAATAACAGGAGAATCTATCCCAAAGGATTGTCGTTAACGATTCAAAGAGTAAATATTTTTAAGTGGTTATATTTACCAGTCTCTGGTAAATATAGGACGCTGTCAATTCTCACTAAAAAATAAAATGAGATTTAGGAGATGCATATGTAAAAAGAGATCATCCATTAATTTCATGTGACCTATTCACATAAATATCAAAGTCCCATAAACCATAAGACTTCTCTTAGCCCTGATTTTAATTAGTATGGGAGTCCAAGATCAAAGGTCTCAATCTTCTGAATCCACAAGACATCTCCCCCATCCATGCTTCCAACAGCAGAGGCATAGCTAAGCCTAACCTCCAGCCTTTCAAGGAAGCAACAGGAACAGTTGAGCAGGAAATGTGATTAAATTCAGGTCCTGCAAGTACTTCCACATGCTTATTTTCAGAATGGTTTAATTAAAGTTTCTGACATGAAGAGAGCTATTTCTGTTCATCTATTCAGAGCTGGTTATAGAGGGAAAAAAAACTCAAATAGGCTGTTTCAGTCAATTTGTAACAATATAGTTGTACAATTAAGCTGGAAGGGTACAAAGAAAGTTAGTCTATATAATTTTTCCTCTTATGGAGGTATTCATTATAGAACAAATTGAGGTCTCAAATGGAATAATGTTGAGACAAACCAGTCAAAGGAGAACATAGCAGTTTCAAAATGTTCAATGTGGACTCAAGGTCCAAAATTTCAATTGTCTCCCCACTTTATTAGTAATGCATTCTAAAAAGCTACAGAATGGTAAACTCATTAATGCATTTACTTATTAATGCGTTTATTAATGAATGCATCTATTTTTTGCTGATATTATAATATTCTTATCTATTATAAACATATGCACTATTCTTTAGTAACTAAAATGGCAAAACTCTATTATGTGCAGAGGATTCGGATGCTCTAGTTCATTGTTACATCCATACCAGAAAATGGATATGTACATCAGAAACATGCCTAGGAGCCACTCAAGCTTTCTGGAAGGAGCTGAAAGGCACTTGGATATAAATTCTCAACAGTTTTTCTCTCCAGCCTCAAAGAACCCCAGCAGGTCACAGAACTCACAGGTCTCTCCCCTCAGCCTGAAGCTGGAGGTGGGAACGGTACTATTTATTCAGCATGCAGTGCACCAGCTCTGCTTGTCAGCTGGCCTGAGCAGGTGAACGATGGCAGGACTTGTCGGTCACCTAGAGGGTAGCAGCTGCTCTGAGTTCTGAAGAGACCCAAGTGAGGAGCGGCAGCCTCAGGTGGGGCGCCAGGAAGCAGCATCTTCCAGCCCACGTGGATGTGTAGGCAGCCTCCGCACACCTGGGCCAGGGCCTTGGGCACCATCCTTTATGCCGGTGATCACCGGAGGCTCCAGCTTCCTGGGGAACCAAGGTGAGGAATGCTTAATTGCAGTGCAAAATAGCTTTTGCAGGAACAGATGCAGCCTCTCACATTCCGGTGACTTTGGAGGGGAGGAGGGCTGGGAACAGGGGAGGGGGAAGCGAATGAAAGGGGAAGGAAATGGGGAGCAAAGATACAAAACCTACTGGAATTTGGTCTCACTTTTCATCTGTCCCTATTGCATACAAGAAAGCCTAGGGGGAAAAGGAATGGCCAGATATAGGGATTCGGCTATCCTCTAAGTGGGTGTTTCTCAGCTTTTGTCACAGAATGCAGGCAACATATACCTTTATTGAAAGGTAACGAACCTTCTACAAAATGCACACTTTTAAAATGCACAATTTGGGGGATCCCTGGATGGCTCAGCGGTTTAGCGCCTGCCTTTGGCCCAGGGCGTGATCCTGGAGTCCCGGAATCGAGTCCCACGTCGGGCTCCCTGCATGGAGCCTGCTTCTCCCTCCTCCTGTGTCTCTGCCTCTCTCTCTCTCTCTATGTCTATCATAAATAAATAAAAAAATAAATCTTAAAAAAAATAAAAATAAAATAAAATGCGCAACTTGAGTTTCAATATAATGTACAGATCCTGAAACCATCACCACAAGCAAGATGGTGAACATATTCATCACCCCCAAAAGTGTCCTCAAGCCCTGGTCTCTCTGCCCTCTTGCAGGCAAACATGATCTGCTTTGCATCACTGCAGACTAATTTGTTTTTTCTAGAAATGTATCTATGTGGAATTATATGTAGTCTTTGGCTTTGAGGGTAGCACATTTTTTTTTAAGCTACATTTGATTTAAGTTTTAAATTTTGTATTGAAGGATGTGCAAAATTTTGTTAGGTGGCTAGATGTCCAATGTACAATACAGTACCCTTGACTATATGTACGATGTTGTACAGATCTCCAGAAAACATTCCTCTTGCTTCACTGGAATCCTATGTTCAGTCACTAGTAATTCCTCCTTTATGCCTCTCCCAGCCGCTGGCAGCCAACATTCCACTATTTGATTCCATGAATTTGTCTCCAAAGTAGAATGATGTATTTTCTTTCTGTGACTAGCTTATTTCACTTGGCACATGTCTTCAAGGTCCATCCATGTTGTCACATATTGCAAAATCTGAACAGTATTTAAGGCTGAATAGTATTCCAGTGTGTGTATAGACCACATTTTCTTTATCCAACTGTCCATGGACATTTATGTGGTTTCCACTTCTTGTCTATTCTGAAAAGTGGTGCAATGAATGTAGGAGGGCTACTATCTCTTGGAGCTCCCGATTTTAATCTTTTTGTGTATATATATATATATATATATATATATATATATATATATCCAGAAGTCATACTGCTGGGTCCTAGGTTAGTTCTATTTTTAGTTTCTTGATAAACCCCCAAACTGTTTTCCATAGCAGCAGCACCATTTTGCATTACCACCAACAGCCCATAGGGTTCCAACTTCTCTACATCCTTGCCAACACTTGTGTTTTGTTTTTTTGTTTTATAAAACCTGATAGGTGGTATCTCATTGTGGTTTTGATTTCTAAATTCCTGCTGATTAATGACCTTGAGCATTTTTTTTCCATATACCTATTGACCATTTGTAGGTCTTCTTTGGAGAAACCTCTCTAAGTACTTAGTCCACTTTTAAAACAGGTTATTAGGATGCCAGGGTGGCTCAGCGGTTTAGCGCCTGCCTTCATGCCTAGGGCGTGATCCCGGAGTCCGGGGATTGAGTCCCACATCAGGCTCCCTACATGGAGCCTGCTTCTCCCTCTGCCTGTGTCTCTGTCTCTGTCTCTCTTTCTCTCTCTGTCTCTCATGAATACATAAAAATCTTAAAAATATATGTAATAAGTTATCATGGGACACCTGGGTGGCTTAGTCACTTAAGCATCAGACATCTGATTTTGGCTCAAGTCATGCTCTCATAGTTGTGAGATTGAGTCCCATATTGGGCTCTGTGCTGAGCATGGAGCTTGCTTAAGATTCTCTCTCTCCCTGTCTCTCCCACCCCCACCCCCACCTACTGTCTCCCTCTAAAGAAATAAATAGGTTACCAGTTATTGTGCCATAAAGTTGTAGGATTTCCTCTCACATATATGCTCTTCTGCATCATCTTACTCCATCTTCTCTTCCTTCTAATCTTTCAAGAATTTTAATTCTAACATCTACCAGTCAATGAATAAGTATTTCTAACCCATTCACACAAACCAGAATTTTATACAGATCATGTATTATCATTGGCCCTGATAGGGCAAACATGTGTTTCCTGTCCCAGACTATTTGAAGCCTTCTTCCTCACAAAGCAATCATTATGTAGGATTATAACAGAGTATTTTACTGCAGGAATGAATTACAGGAAATGTACCCTTGATGCTGACAACATCTATTTAGCGCATCTACGGAGTCCATCTTGGACAAATTACAAACATGGGACCCGCAATTTTACAATAGAACTTTTCTTTGACCTTTCAAGAGCCTATTTACTAAAAAGGCTCATAGATTTTGATGTCACACTTATCTGTTTGGGCTGCTCAAGGAAGATATCATAGACTGGGTGGCTTACAAACAAGAGAAATTTCTTTCTCATAGTTCTATAAGCTGAAAGTATAAAATTCAAGGTGCTGACAGATTCACCATGGCAGAGAGCCCATTTCCTGATTCACATATGGCCATATTCTCACTGTGTTCTCACATGTCTGTTCTCCTGACTTTTATAATGGTACTAATTCCCTGGGACTCAGCTCTCATGACCTTATCACTTCCCAAAGACATCCAGCCCCTATTACCATCACACTGGAGGTTAGGTTACAACATAAGCCTTTGGCAGGGAGGGGGTGCAGGTGGTGTGTGGCATGAAGAGTCTAGATCAAGTCTGAAACTTTTCAGTCCATCACTTAAATTGGGAAGAGACCATCAATGTAAGGACAAGTAGGGGCAAGGCAGAAGCACAGGTGAAAGGTAAGGAAACTGTTAAATTAAGTAAGATCTATCACCTGGCCCAGTTGCAGAGCTGGTCTAGCGGCCAACTTCGGAACACTAGTGCTAGGGAGCAAATCTGCTCACTGGAAATGTGCTACAATTGGATGGCCTGGGCAGCCAGGCCTGAACCCTGATAGCCACGCTAAAGGTCTCTGCCTTGCAACCTTGGAAATGGGAGCAATAGTGTAGCCTTGGACCAGTCTGGTCACATCTCCTTTTGTGGAGCAAGAGGGTCAGGCTGGAAGACCTCTCCTTCCTTACCAGCTTCCATATTCAACAAGGCACAAAGAGAGGCAGGAAAGTGGAAATAATGATAGAAAGATGGTACCAGTGTGTTTTTCTGACTTCCATTATTTAAGAAAAATATGTATTAATACCTCAAGATCTAATGTAGCCCACAGCAGAGGACAAACCAAATTTAAAGCACCAATGGGGCCTTGATCCAAAAGTCACAGAAAAGCCATTTTGGACCTGAGCCCCAGACTGAGCCATCCACCAAGAAATTTAAGAGGATGGCTCCAAGCGCAGAGCTGCTTTTAAACCAGTACCACTACTCCAAACAGCAAAATAATTCCATGTGACTGTTCCCTCTGTAGTGAAGCATTATAGTTGTAAACCTGCCAGCACCCTGGCATTTAGACGGCAAGGTCACTAGCCTGTTAAATAGACTCTGTAGTCTTGTTGAAAATAAGGCAAGCCACAGGAGTTGGTGTGTAGTTGAAGCACCTAGGGTCAGGTTTGAGGGTCACTCTCCTCTGACACTTTCCTGCTGAGCTAAAGACAGTTATGTTCAAAGGTTTGGAGGATTTTCTTCTTTTATTCTTAGTTTAAGGAGTTAAATGGACTAAAAAAAAAATTGACTCTCCTTATAAGAATTTTTCTGAGGACAAAAATAATAGATATTGCTCAAGTGAGTCAAGACAGTTTTCAAACATAAGCATGCATCAGAATCACCTGAAGAGCTTTTTAGAAGAGATTACTGGGCCCCACCTCCAGAGTTTCTAACTCAATAGGACTAGGATGAATCCCAAGAATGTCCATACTGATGCTACTGATCTGGGGAATCACACTTTGAGAACGATTGTTGTAAATAACTTCCTTGCCTCAGCCTGGATAAACTGTATTCTGAGCAGCCAACAACGATAGTTAGCATTTGTTGAGGACTCACTGTGTGCTGGACACTAAGCGCTAAGTGATTTACTGACATGAATCCTTTTATCCTAATACTAGCCTTTGAGATGTTGTTTGGTATTTCTCCTATTTCACAAATAAGGAAGGAGACTCAAGAGGATTATGAAGAGAATGGCCAATAAAAATGCAAAGACCTATGGTGATCTCTGGAAACAGAAAAATAGGATACTGAATAGTTCTGGATTGGACATCTGAAAATTCCAGCTGAACAAATAGGAGATGAAAGAGATGTAGGAAAACTGCAGTCCGTGTAAGAAATTACCAGATTTTCAGAGGCAGCAAGGTCAACAGATTCAAACCCCCGAAAGCCATCATCATCTGTAACTGCACTCCCAGCACATAGGACAGGGGTCGCAACCCCTACATCCATTGTGACAATGTAGGTGGTGGTGGGATGGTTATTGCTGCCATTGTTAGTATTAAGATCAGAATCAGACACCATGATGTCCTGATGATACCATTTCCCTTGAAGCCTTCTTAAGATTTGAAGGTTTTGTTTTACTTCTTTTATTCCTCAGACTCCATATTCCTTGGAGCCTAGAGTTAGAGTACACATTGATACTAAGTAATGCATGGACTTGACAAAATCCAAGTTCTTTCTCCGTGTAAAATCCAACCTCATGATCAAGAGCATCAAATATTCAGTAACCCAGAATCCTTGCATTTACCCACTCATGTCCCAGGGCCTGAGAGTCCTCCAGGGATCCTCCACATTAATGAAGTGGACAAGGGAAGGTAGAGAATGGAGCATTACACATGAAGACTTTTATGAAACCAGCTTGGAAGTACTGAGCCCACTTCCATCCTCATGCCCTTCACCAGAACTGTGTTGCATGACTACACATCATTACACAGAAGGCTAAGACACATAGTTTGTGCACCTATTTAGGCATTGGTGCACATTTAGGTAGTGTTCTCCATAGCAAATCCCCTTCCAGACCGTTTGTATTCCTTCTTTCTTGACAGAAATCCTTACTTTAGATTTTCCCACATTCCTACACATTTCCCAAGAACTCTTCTTCATTGACTAATGAATTTTGCACCTATCTATGGTCTTCTTTCAACTTCTATACCATTCTTGATACCTTCAGTATCTCTATGGAGGAGCCATTCAATACCTCTGCCTCTCTGTTCTTTGGCCTCCTCACTTCTAGTAGGCTTTTTTTTTTTTTTAAGATTTTGTTTTTTCATGAGAGACTGAGATACAGAGAGACAGAAAAGAGAGAGAGAGGCAGAGAGAGAAGCAGGCTCTATGCAGGGAGCTTGACAGAGGACTCGATCTCAGGTCTCCAGGATCAGGCCCTGGGCTGAAAGCGGCGCTAAACCACTGAGCCACCCGGGCTGCCTCTAGTAGGCTTTTCTATCACACCTCTCCTCTCTAATCCCGTGACAACAGCTAAACTACTTCCAATAAGTGTCTGACTCACTCACCACCCTCTCCTACCCTTCTAGCATACTAACCTGACTCTTCCCATTTCAAGAATACAGACTTGATTTAAAAAAAAAAAAAAAATCACCAATCCGCTGATATCAACACTGTTAGCCACTCTCATCCCCCGCTACCTCCCCACTCTCTTGGCTACCCAGCTTAGAGTCTAAATAATCACACTCTTAAAAAAAAGATCTTATTATCTTTTTTCCTTTAGGCCCACCCATTCTGCTCCATTCATTGTGATCACTTGCAAAGACTCCAAATCAGGCTGAACCTACATCAGCTGCCAATCCCTGTTTGCTCAATTAGCTAAGCTTGATCTTCAAATATTCCAAGTTCTCCCTCTCCCAGAAAAAAAAAAAATGATTACATTTCCTTAACCCATTTAAGTTGGGCTAAGCTACAGGTTAGCAAATTACAGCTCACAGGAGCCAAGTACAGTTCAGTCCCTGCTTATATAAAGTTTTATTGAAACAAAGCCACATTCATTAGTTAACAAAGTGTGTGTGGCTGCTTCAATGCCCCAACAGCAGAGTGGAGGGAGTTGTGACAGAAGCCATATGTTCCACAAAGTGTAATTTACTATCTGGACCTTTATAAAGAAAAAAAAAAAAGCCAATAAAAAACCCCCACCAGCTCCTTATTTGGATTCTTGTGTTCAGTGTCACCTGAGTTTTGGCCATAAAAAGGGTCATGCATTTTGAAAAGTTTATTAGAATTTTTTAAATGCTTGAATTAAAGCAATAATATTCAGTTGTCCATAAAAACAGACAGAGCCCCTGATACCACAATGTAATATGACTGATTTAAGTGTGTACACAGGCCAATTTTTTTTTTTAAATGGGACTTTAAAATCAGCATCCCATCGAACTTACAGGTCTGCAATGAGGAGGGTGGGCAGGTATTGCTGGCTCTGTTTTAGGAGAAGAGAACAGAGGCATGGAGACTCAAGCACACCCCAAACAGCTTCACCTGGGCTGAGACAAAAACCCCAGTTTCTGGCTTCTAGCCAGCCCATGCAGTCTCATTCGGCATTGCTGCCTCTCCCAGAGAAAAGGTGCCTGCCCTCATGCAGATGCTAGGTCCTCCGTCAGCAGTCAGCGTTGTCACCCTCACTACAGGTCTCTGTACCCAGGAAAAGCAGATTCCCAGCAGAGGCCAGCATATCACCTTCTGGCTCACTGCCCAGAGCCTGGGACAAATGTCTACACACAACAGGGTGGCATCATCAGCACACTAGGCTCCTAGTTAGTTTTCTGCACAGGAAGGTCAAGGTCATGGTAAAGTGGTGGGGGCAGGGGCAGGGTGGCAGGATTATGGCCTTCTCTGAATAGAGCTCCTAGGAACTGGGAGAAGGAGGATAAACTGCTGGCAGTTTGTCTCCCTTGCTGCCCTCTTGTCACACATTTTCATACACACTTTCCTCCGAAGTAGGAGAAAAGCTCAATTTCTGTTGTTTATGGCTCATCTAGTACAACTTCAGACTAATTGCTTTGGGGGCACCTGGGCGGCTCCCTCAGTCAAGCATCATTGGACACTTCATTTTGGCTCAGGTCATAATCTCAGGGTTGTGAGATGGAGCCCCTCATCTGGCTCCACACTGGGCATGGACCCTGCTTAAGATTCTGCCCTTCTTCCTCTGCCCCTTCCCCCACTCACATGCTCACTCTCTTAAAAAGAAAAAGAAAAAAAAAGGAGAAAAAGACTTCTTAATGCTTTGAAAGTGAACAGAAGTGGGATTGTAACTGTGTGTAATAGCTCTTATGTTGGGAGATGAAAAAATGACATTGTATGACTTCCATGGAAGGTCATTTACCCTCAGCTAAATCTGGCCTCACAGCCAGCCAACCAAACCTCCACGATCACCCACCAGGCCTCTTGCCTTCTGGAATGAGCAGTGCTCACAGCTCCTCCCAGGTCCACGACCCAGAGGGACTCATCCGGCCAAATGTGATGCTCCACATCTTTTAGCTCACTGGTCCAAATCCAGTGTTCATGCTCATCGCATGCATTTGAGACACTCCAGGGAGAGTCTCTGCCTGTGTAAATCAATAAGCAGCTAAGTCTTAACCCCATGTCACTTTCCCATCATGACAAATGCACACTGTGAGCACAGCTCCCCACCAGCCAGCTGCAGGCCTCCCAGATTGTCTCCCTCTGCAGACTTGGTCCGGCAAGGTCCAAACCCTTCATCACCAACACCAACCTACCCCTCAGCGCATCATGGAGATAATCAACTTATCTAGAAAAGGATTCCCCAACCCTGGGCTAGATCAGCCCTCCAACGTGTTCCCAAAACAACTGGAGGAGGAACTAAATATTTCCTAGGAAAAGTTCCTGTTAGCAAATTTGAATAGATTTGCAGTAAACCCTGCTTCAAACTAAAGTCATAATAAACTAATTATGTGACCACAGTACCTAAATTCTTCTCTTATCGTGTCCTTCCATCCAAACTACCCAGGTGTGTAAGTTCTTTGAAAGCAGGAATGGGTCTTATTTTAGTATTATCTCCAGTCCCCAGCACAAGCACCAACATTTAAGGGAGCCTCAGTACTGACTTAATTAGTACTGTTACATCACAGAAGCTCTGGAGTGTGTATTGCCTTTATGCAATTGGTTTTATGCAATTGCAGCTGAATGTTATATGCTCTATGACCAAAATGCAGTATTAGATAATGCAGATTTTACCTAAATCGATCATCCTGCCCAAAGTCCTATTTACAATAATACTTGCATCCTAACTCAAAGGCTCTTAGCAGTAGCTATCATACTTAAAATATTCCACAAAGAAATGCATTGACAACTTTTCAGTTTTGCAGTATGTGTGGCTTTTTTCTTCCTTTTTTCTTTTTTTTTTTTTTTTTCTTTTTTTGAATACAGGACATAGCTGAAAATAGAGCCCTTTTTATACTGGAGAACTGGATTTTTAACTCGCCTAGACTGGCTGTCCAGTCATGCTATCAGCAATTCTAATTATTTTTCTCGTGTGGACACTAGGAGGACCGAGTCACCACAGGCTTGAGTGTGGCCAGCCCAGGTCACAAAGCAGCTCCCAAGCCAGTCTGCAAATAGAACAAAATTCTCACTGGTGGTGGGGTGGAAGGTTTCCATACTGAAAGGCACTCTATTTCTGAGATGTTCTGTGGAGATAGTATTGCTGGGACACTACCTTTGTCCTTGAAGTGAATTTTTTCCAGAAGTAACAGCACTGCTGAGTTACATGAAAAACCTGATGTGTCACTATCACTAATATTTATCTATCTTATAAATGAACATTATGATTAAAGCTACAGATTAAAACATTAGTAACAATGCATAAATGAGACCCAGAGGACGACACACTAGCTAGACAGCCTTACATTTGTGTTTTCCATGCCTTCATTTTTTTTAAATTATTTATTCATTCATGAGAGACACAGAGAGGGAGACACAGGCAGAGACACAGGCAGAGGGAGAAGCAGGCCCCATCCAGGAGGCCCGATGCGGGACTCGATCCCAGGACTCCAGGACCACGCCCTGGGCCAAAGGCAGGCGCTAAACTGCTGAGCCACCCAGGGATCCCCATTTCTTCTTTTTCAATAAGATTCCAAATCCCTCTAAGCATAGGAACTTTAAAATAAATCAAAGAAAAAGAAAAAAAAAAGAATTACTGCATACATTTTCACATCCTTCCTAAGAGACAGGACAATGTTTAAGTCTGACTGGTTTTTATTACGTTATTCCTGGTCTACTTTAATAGGAAGGCTTTCAGTATGATCAAATTCAAAAAGCTACATTGTACCTTTTCTCTTCCTATCTTTGCTCATCCCTTTAATGACTAGGAGTTAGAAAACATGCCAGAAAAGCACTCTTTATAGGATTAGAGTGTTACTTGCTACTCCAAGTAGTTAACGGGTTCTTTCAGTGAAACTGGCCATTTCTAATTCTGTTGATGCTCCCAGAAAACTATCATCCAGGACAGAAAGTCACCTGTTTTATCATTACACTAAGTATTCCTGTGATGCTCTAAGGTCAAAGAAAAATCTAGAATGGAATATATTTCTGGAAATATATTCAACTCTTGCAAGCACACGTTACATACATTATAGATAGAACTACTTCTGGGTCATGTCTCTGGCGATAAATTAGTGGCTTCTTGTGCATAAGCACGTGTGTCGAAAGCAAGCTAGTACAATGACCTCTGTGGAACTTTTAATCAAATCTTGCACAGAAGCAAGGCTCCAGAGGTGATCTTTTTTTCTTGTCAAAGAACAGAGGCAGTTCTGTTTCAATTAGGACCTCAGAAATCAGAAAACTCTGGTAGAAAACCACATAATCAAAAAAAAACAAAAAAAAAAAGAAATTTTAAGGCCTTTGCCAATTCCAAAAAAAAAAAAAAAAAAAAGGAAGTTGGTAATTAAAGATTAAAAATATCCTGAAATCTTAATGTGGCAGTATAAACAGGCCTCATGATACCATGGCAACATTCTCTCTTCTCTAATAAAATTGATTAATTAGCCTGTGAGCTTGCAAAACGTTAGAGCAAAAGGATGGAGACTGTCTCTCTCCACAGCTAACGCCTTACCTCACCTCCTTCTTCCTGAGCTTGTCAGTCGGGAACACTAGAGGTCGATCTGTGGAAAAAATCTCCAACCACAGCTCTGTTTTAAATGCATGAGGAATGCGGAGGCTTCGCAAGCATGCAATTCCGAATCAGCTCCGAAGATGCAGAGATGAGTGTCTCCAATACATAAAGCTCAAAGGGAAAACCCCATTTGACTGGGACACCGGCGGAAGGAGAGAATTGGGGAAGTAGTTTTGCAAATTGAACCCGCTAGAAGCAGATACATTTCTGTGTGTCCCCGTGTACGATATACCTGGGAAGGAGAGAGAGCATTTCCACAACTCATACATGCAAATTGCATGTGATAGCCCCATCTCATAGGTTTATGTGGAGATAATAGATGTAAATATATTAGCACATTTTTACATACAGTATAAATCTCTCGTTATTAAGCAGAGGAACAAAAATCCAACACTAGACATTCCTGCTCCTTCAGGGCAAAGGAGGTCCTATTCTTTTTTAGAAGCAGAAGTTAAGGGCTGTCTTTGCTATTAAACCAAATCTAGTAAAAGTGAATAGAGTCAGATTGCTGGCCACCTTATTTTAGTAGTTCTGTCCCACTAACTAAAAAAAAAAAAAAAAAAAAAAAAAACCCTCCAGGGGTACCTGGTTGGCTCATTCAGTTGAGCAACCAACTCTTGGTTTTGGCTCAGGTCATGATTTCACGGTTGTGGGATCAAGCCCCAGAACTGGGTTCTGTGCTCAGCAAGAATCAGGTGGAGATTCCCTCTCCCTTTCTGCCTCCCTCTGCCCCTCCACCTGTTCCTGTTTGCTCTCTCTTTCTCCCTCAAAAATAAGTAAATCTTTTTTAAAAATTAAAACTAAAAAAAAAAAATTTTAAGACCATTCACACATACACACACACCCCTCTCTATTCTCCGGAGGCCAGAAATTCCTACCATTATACCAGTTGCTCAACACCAGACTACCAGCATTTTTTTAACCAGACTATTTGTTGTTGGAGGCGTTCTGTGCATTGAAGGAGGTGTAGCAGCATCCTACAATGGCCTCTACCATAAAATGCCAACAGCATCCCTGTCTTGACAACCAAAATTATCTCCAGACATTGCCAGTGTCTCTGGGTTTGTGGAGGGAGTAGAGTGGGGGAGAAGGCGAAATCCCCTTCTGCTGACAACCACATTAGAATAATCCACAAGTAAGAAAGAAAAAAATAGAGAACCACCTCTTGCAGAAATCAACAAAGACCACCCAGATGAGGACAGAGGCTATGTATTCAGAACTTGCTCTAGCAAAAGAGTCAGCCACCATCACATATGACTAGCAGAGGTTCCAAGGCAGGTAAGAGAGTGGAAATGTCTCACAGTGGGGAGGGAAAAAGGAAAGTCTTCGTGTTGGTCTTGTTCAAGATTACTGGTAAAGCGAAGCTGCAGGCAGGGGGCATTTTCATGATTAGCTTGCGAAGCATATTTGACTTCCTCGGTTGGTCCTGACTTGAAAAGGAGAGCAAAAACTAGGAAAGCTGGGGACCACTGACTGAGTCAGTTCTCACCATCAAGCCACCGAGTACCCACCACAGTACCTGGTGGCATTAGTATTCACTTCCTTTTGCTGCTGTAACAGATTACTACAAATTTACAGGCTCACAGTAGCACACTTGTATCATCTAACACTTTTGTAGATTAGACTCGTATCCTAGTGGGCTGCAAACAAGGTGTCAGCAAGCCTGTGTTCAAGGGGAGTCTCAAGGGGAGAATCTATTTTCTTACCTTTACCTGCTCTGGAGGCAGCTCATATTCCTGCACCGACAGGCCCCTTCCTCCGTCTTCAGAATCAGAAATATTACTTCTCTTTGCATAAGCTTCAGTGCGCATATCTCCCTCTGCCTCTCGTTTAATGCTCTCTTCTGATTTTAAGTACCATGTGAGTATACTGGGCCCACCTGGATAACCCAGGGTTCTCTCCCCATTGTAAGGTCAGCTCTTTAGCAACCTTCATTTATTGATTTCTTAAATAATAAATTAATTACAAAATAACTCCATCCAAAACCTCAATTCCCCTTCCTCAGTTTGCATAATGCATTCGTAGGTTCCAGGGATTGGGACATGGACATCTTTGGGGGCCATTATTCTTCCAACCACAGCATTCAATTAGCAAAGTGAGATCTCCCAAGCAGTGGCAGCAGCATCACCTGGGAAACTATTAGAAATGCAGATTCTGGGGCCCTGCTCGAGACCCACTAATCCAGAACCTCTGTGGGTGGGTCCCTGCAACCCGTATTTTAACAAGCGCTCCAGGTGGTCCTGAAGCTCACTCAAGTTTGAGAAACACTGGTCTACACTGTACACCCTCTTTCCTCACTCTGAAAGTATGTGCTTGGTACACGAGGCCCTAGGACACCACAATAAATTTTTAGAAATACACGACTTACCAAAATAGTATTTTCAAAATATGAATTCTAATTATATTACCCCTTTACTATAATTCCTCAGTGTATCACCTCCCAGTTCTCCAGGGACAAAGTCCAAATGCCTCAGAGTGACATAAATGCCATTTGTCACCTCACCTTGGCACGTTTCTCCAAACCCTCTCTCTCTTTCTCTCCCCCTCCCCTCACCAAGCGAGTCAGCTGCAGCTCTGGGCTCGTTCTTGTCTTTGATGCTTCACCGTGCTGTTCCCTTCCCCTGGAAAGTTCAGTCTCTTTTCCTGGCGAACTCTGGCTCTTTCTTTATACAGTAACCTTCCTCAAGAAATTGCCCTGACCTCCACAGGAAGCTGAGGGTTGTATCTCTGTGGCCACAGCCCCTACTAGAAACCTCCCCACAGTACTTTCATGGAATGTCTTTTACATGCCTCTCCCCAGATTCTGGTGCAGTCATATGTCGGGACATGATAACCCAGATCAAAGCAGAAGGCCTGAAATATAGGAAATTCTTTGTGAATGGTTAAGTAAATGAACAAATGATAACATTTAATGAAACATTATTCCAGCCAAACACTGTTGATATCCTAAGAAGCAATTACCATCAGTTATATTTGTACAGAAAAAGATTTCTGGAAGATATATTAATATTCAAGTGATACTAAGGAATAATCACCTTATTCAATGAGAATAAATTCCTCAAGGGCATAGAAATATTATTAAAATCCTCCTCTGACATTCCCCACCTATTTGCACATCCTACTATTTACCCTTAAATAACCATCTAGAATCTAATTGAAACATGTGAAACAACTAACTGGCTACGGGTCAGTTTGGCAAAGGGGTTCCACAGCTCTCCCATACTCATGCATTCCACACAAGCAACCCTAACTTGGCCTAATGGGGTGTGGAAGCGAGAGGTCCTCAAATGCTGTCGAAGGAACACCCATCCTGAACACCAAGAACTACCCCTCGCTATTCCACGGCAGAGGCCCTGATGATTCCATAAGCATCCTATCACGGGAGGGTGTAGATAGGGGGTAGGGGAGGTTGTACAGTGGAAAGTAACTGTCGGATTTTTAAGTCAGGCCTCTAAAGTCATATTTTTTGGATTGTGGATGGCAACTAATTAGCGAGGCATTTAATAATTTATTGAGACTGCAGCTTGCATTGTTTTTCATGAAACGAAGTATTTTCATTGAGTATAAAAGAATACACGAGACAAATACCACAGAAAGGGTTCAGTATTGTCTGGGGAATCTTCAGTTGCAGTGTGAATCACACCCAGATATATGAACGGTTGTGACATAAAATATTTTTCTGACTCTAACTCAGTGTCAGTACAGTTTGAAGAACACTGCTCAGGGATGCTGGAATGATGCTGAACAGCATGGACATGGACATAGACCACCCCTTATCACCTCAGCTGGAAACAACTCTCTCCTGAAATGCTTGCCTACTTTTGCATAGTGTAACTGGCTCTCAGCACACATGATTTTCATAATTCAATTTAATTTCACCTATGTGTCCAAATCTCGCTCTCGGTCAGACTGCAGGTTTTGTGTGAACCAGAATAGATGGCAGTTTTCATTCTACTTCACAGTTTCCTGCCAGCCTGGCCCACAGTCTGACACACAAAGTATGGTTCTTAATGATTACTGGTTGGTTGGCTGAATCTTACAAACCATCAACTTTATGAAGACAATCAGGTGAAATGTTTAGACAAAGAAAGAAAAAAGAAGGACCTCTCAAGAACAGTCCAGATGTCAGGTGTTCCTATGAAAATGACAATTGAAGAGTAGTCCAAAGAAATGCATTAGGCCACCAAGAGTAAGAGCCACGGATGGAGACTGGACCTAGTGTTGGTAAGAAAAACAGAAACCAAGAAAATCTGTTTTTAGCCTACTTAGAAATCCATGCTCTTCCCCAACCATCAAAATTGAGTGAGAAATTGCAGTGGATGCAATCAGCTCCTATTTATTATCAGCGTTTCGCAGCAGCAAGCATTAATAATACATCTTGTATTTATAAAGCTTTTGTTTTCCAGCGTCTCTGAAATGTATTGAGCCAACAAGATTTGAGAATATCTGTGAGATCTGGCCTTTGTTCATAAAAGAAGAATTTCACAGAGAGAGAAGAAAATCAAAATATGAACCTATTTAAATATTCAGCACCCACGTACAATTGTTCAATTATGCTGCTTCCTTGTGACAGATCTAACATGAGGCATTACCATGAAACCAGAAGAAATGCCACATAGAAAACCATAAAACGAGAAGAACCACCAAAATAAGGCCTTGGTATGGACAGAGCTTTCTGCCTCGATGCATAATTTATATTGCCTGTAAAGCCAACACCTGGGAACTGCTAATTTAATTAGTTTGTATTGAACATTTAATTGTAGTAAGCCAAGGTTTCAGACTAGTTTGACAGCTGTTTTCATTACTTCTAATTAATCTATGATGTTCAGCTCTCTTTCCTACCTTGCTTAGACTTTAAAGCTCACTTAGGTTTGCTTCGTCTGAGGAATAAGTTCCACTAAATGACATCATGTTGATGTTATAGTCCCTTTATTTTCCCTAATTCTAGCAATTTAGGTGATGATAGGAGACTGTCGCCTGCTTGAAGACACTCCATCTGTCTGCAATGGTCTCACTGATCCTACCTAAGGAACAACCAAGTGGGCCCAGCATTTTCCCTACAAAGTTTTCCCTGGCAACCACAACCTTCAAAAAGGCATTCATTCATTTATTCGCCATTTGGTACACATTTGCTAAGACACTAATGCCAGGCACTGCAGAGGGCAATGGAGGGAGAGTCAAATCAGACCCAGTAGAGAATATTCCACCTCCGTAGAGAATACAGACAGGGAAACCAACATTAAAAATTCAGAGGCAGCCTGGGTGGCTCAGTGGTTTAAGCACCTGCCTTCCGCCCAGGGCATGATCCTGGAGTCCAGGGATCGAGTTCCACATTGGGCTCCGTGCATGGAGCCTGCTTCTCTCTCTCTCTCTCTCTCTCTCTCTCTCTGTATGTGTGTGTCTATCATGAATAAATAAATAAAATCTTTTAAAAAATATATCAGACAGGCCCAACCTTAACCATCTGCAGGCCTGGGCCAAGAGCACAGATAGAGGCCCTCATACCATATATCTGAACGTCTACTTGGTATAAATCAAGCTAGCAAACAGTCAAATAAAACATGCTCTCTCAATAAATACAACTTCAAAATGACCCAGCAGACAGGTTCAAATTTAGAACTGCAGAAAGGAAAGTCATAGGCCCCAGCCTGTGGCTCACTGCCCTTCTCTTCCTGCCCCACATGTATATGGACACCTTCACATATACAAGCTCCATCCACAGCCCCCACAAACAACAGTCCCTTGATGGACTCCCACATGGGTTCTGGAAACAGACTCAAGCAGAGTGTTTTAGAAAGCCTCCGTATAAAGCATGTTGAAGGATAGGAGCACACTAGGGCATTATAGGGAGGGGACAGAGCAGCCCACTAAAATTGTTTGCACTTTGTAAATATTCATGTACATGCACCCCACCTGGAGCACAGGTTAGAACATAGATTTCCAGGACCTTGCTCCAGAGGTGAGGCTGCAGTAAGTCTGAGGTGATGCCCAAGAATTGTATTTCTAATAATGCCTGTAAGATGCTGATGTTGCCTGCGATGGTTAGTTTTATGTGTGACTTTGACTGGTCTGTGGGATGCCCAGATATCGGGCTAACCATTATTTCTGGGTATGTTTGTGAGGGTGTTACCAGGAGATATTAGCATTTGAATGGTTGGACTGGCTAAAGCTAAAGGCCCCTCCCAGTGCGAGTAGGTCTCATCCAACCCATTGAGCACCCAAATAGAGCAAAGGGTGGAGGAAATTGCATTACTTACTTTTACCTAAGAGAAGCTAGCAAGGTAGAGGGAGCCAAAGAGAGAGAAAGTTAAAACAAAGGCATTTGTTTGGAGGAGGGCAAGAGTGTGACCTATGATGATGGATGGAGGAACTGAAGAATGGATCCTGAAGTGCAGTGAAGAGTGAGAAGAGGAAAACAAGGCAGAGGGAAGAGGCATTCACAGGGGGACATTTTTAAGGCTATTAGCTCGGGATGCCTGGGTGGCTCAGCAGTTGACCATCTGCCTTTAGCTCAGGGCCTGATCCTGGAGTCCTGGGATCGAGTCCACATCAGGCTCCCTGCATGGAGCCTGCTTCTCCCTCTCCCAGTGTCTCTGCCTCTGTGTGTGTGTGTGTGATGAATAAATAAATAAAATTAATTAAGGCTATTGGCTCCATGCAAGAGTCTGAGGGAAAGGCAAAGCAGGCTTGAGGAGAAACATGTGGTCTGTAACTAATGCCTGCAGACTTTATTTTGTCATTACTGTCATCCCTCAAGATGAAATCTCCGTTCATAGTTTGAACATCTAAGTAATCTTTATTTCACTATCCACATATCTGCGTCCTGGCTCCTCAATAGCCTGAGTCATTTGCAAGCAAGAACTGTGTGGGTGGGTTTCATAGAGCGGGTATTCATTATTTGTGGATCTGGTTCCAAACAAAATGACTGAAGTGTCAATACACCATGCAGGAGAGTTACTAGCCATGAAAATGTGAAGTTACTTCTCACTGGTGCTGAACAGAACAAACCACACACTATGTCCCTTACGGAGGTGCTCAGAAAATATTCATATTTATGTATTTTTTTAAGATTTTATTTATTTATTCATGAGAGACACAGAGAGAGAGAGAGAGAGGCAGAGACACAGGCAGAGGGAGAAGCAGACTCCATGCAGGGAGCCTGACGTGGGACTCGATCCAGGGTCTCCAGGATCACACCCTGGGCTGAAGGCGGCGCTAAATTGCTAAGCCACCCGGGCTGCCCGAAAATATTCATATTTATAGAACCCTGCTTGATAGGCACAGACAACAGAATGGATTTCTAATTGGACAGAGATTTCTGTATTGTCTTCATCTGAATAGAACTAGTAGTGCTGATCATAATTCCTCATGTAGATCTTTAAGATAGTTCTATGGAACTTAGAACAGTCTCTAAAAACCATAGTATCACCCTAATAAATTTTACCACGTCCCTCATATATTCCTTTAACATTGAATGAGAAACATTGAATGAGAACATTGAATGAGAAAAATGAAGACACATTGCAATACATTTTACACTCATATACAACAGGAAATGGCATCATGCTAACTTCTGAGGAAATAAATTCTCTTTGAGTTGCTGACCTGAGCTGTGGAGGGAACAGTGGTGCCAGTTGTTTATAAAGTTGCAACAGAAAGTGTACAAAATAGTCACTGAAAAGAAAAATAGACTCCTCAGCTTGCAGTTTTAAGCAGATGTAATTTCTTCACTCGCTTTGTACCCAAAACATTATATGAAGCATCCACTCCCCACAAAGATTACCATCAAATTTGAAATGGCGCCTTATGCCATGGTTGATATACGACAAAATTGGCTATAAGGTAGAACTCTGTTGGCTTCCGCTACAGGAAGTTCACTCTGGAAGTGTCCCTGAGCTGTGTACATACTAGCAAAGTTGTCCCCAGTTGGAGGATGGGGTGGGGGGAGGTAAATTAGAACATTTTGTGATTATATCAAGGCTGCTGCCCATCAAGGCAGTCTTAATATTCCCCTCAGCTTGACTGAACCTTAGACAGGCTTCTTAGACATGACTTCCCTTTTCTCAGAGCATTTGCTTTAGGAGCTTGAAGCTGTAAATTCTTCCTCTGCTCTTTGAGATGTAAATCTTCTTCAACTCAGGAGTATCTTTCTCTAGGACCTGGAAGACATCCCTTTGAAATACAATCAAGAAAGATAGTGCCCTGTCTCCCTGTCTCTGTAGGAGGGTAGGAGCTTAACTTTGATCATCAAAACGTAGCAAACAGATGGCCTGGTCACACTGACTAACCTCTCACTGAATTCTTTCACGTGAGGGCCCCAGGGTATTGGAAGGAAGCAGGTAGGAAGTACCCATACAGATCCCTGCTTTTGGAGACTCAAAGCTAGCCTTAACCTGTTGGAGTAGACCAGGGAGGGCCTGACCAAGACACGGTGGCTCAGAAAGATGACAATTCTCGTGAAATAAAATTCCCTGGGGATTGTAGGCTGGTGACTCGGGCTCAGGTTTTTGGGACTGCAAGGTCTAGTTGGGAAAAGCACATGGCTTTGTCCTGTGTTTTGGGGAACAATGGCAAACGTGTGAGAGGACACCAAAGGAGTAGTCATCCTGGAGTCTGAGCTTGGGCACTCCGTGTCCTGTCCTCCACAATCGTAAGGAGCCGACATCCACAGCAATACCTGTGGCTCCAGGAGACAACAGCCATGAGGGACTCCAGTTGCCTTTGCTTGGCTCTTGGTAGAGAGGACTGAATGAGCCCCAGATGTTGGATGCTGGGAAATGGGACACATGCCCCTCAAACACAGGTAAGGGACCTCCTGCTTTGTAGGATAGCTGCCTGAGCAAGTAATTAGAAAATGTAAAGAGATGTGAATGCATTTAAACAGTCAGTACACCCTCATTTCTGAGCTGGTCATCATATTCATATAAATTTATTTATTTATTTATTTATTTATTTATTTATTTATTTATTTATTGAAAATAGCCATATAACAGGGTACCTGGGTGGGTCAGTGATTGAGCATCTGTCTTCAGCTCAGGGCATGATCCCGGGATCCTGGGATTGAGTCCCACATTGGGTTCCTCACAGGGAGCCTGCTTCTTCCTCTGCCTCTATCCCTGCCTCTCTCTGTGTGTCTCTCATGAATAAATAAATAAAATCTTTTAAAAGAAGGAAGGAAGGAAGGAAGGAAGGAAGGAAGGAAGGAAGGAAGGAAGGAAGGAAGGAAGGAAGAGAAAGAAAGAAAGAAAGAAAAGAAAGAAAGAAAGAAAGAAAGAAAGAAAGAAAGAAAGAAAGAAAGAAAGAAAAGAAAGAAAGGGAAGGAAGGAAGGAAGGAAGGAAGGAAGGAAGGAAGGAAGGAAGGAAGGAAGGAAGGAAGGAAGGAAGGAAGAAAGAAGCCATATGACCAAAACTACTTCTACTCCGCTCTTTTCTGGAGACATGAACGAAAGCTGTGCAGGGGTAGAGAAATGGAAACTCAATCACATTTGGACAAGTTGGTCATGGAAAAGTGTTTACCAGGAATAATTCCCAAGCTTATGTCTTCTTCTATTGAATACGAGTTGGTTTGTCATAAGAATGATAAGCAGTTGAGTCAGAACCCAGACCACGGCCCTGGGAAACCTCAGAGAAGCCTTCCATTGCTCAGACCCTCTGGCGACACAGTGGCATCAGAAGTGGCAAGTCGAAGTACAAAGTCTTTGTAAGAATGTGTGCAAAGGTCCTGTGCTTCAGGCAAAATTCATAAAGTAACTTCAGATTTATGACACATTAGCAGGCAGACTCAACTTACCAGGAATTTTAAATTTAATTTAACAATTCTTATCACATAAATCTGACATCTCATATGTAGAAAAATTACAAAACAGAGAAGGAAAAACTTCTCATAATCCCACCACTCATTGATCAATACTGCTAATACCTATTAATATTCTGACGTGTACATTTCCAAACTCTCATACCAATGTATGCTTTTTACTAAGTAGAATCACAATATACAACCCACTTAGTACCCTTTTTCTTAACAAATACATCATTAAGCTTTTCATAAACAATACATATAACGTGCTATCGTGTGTTACCGGATATATGGTAGTTTAAAGAGAAATTTCCATAGACTGACTAGTTTTTTAACTATTCAGACTTATACACAACAGCATGCACAATGTTTTCATTTCTCAGACTAAGAGAATTTAATTTTACTTTGCCAAATAGCTGGGCCATTTTTTAGAGTCTGTACAAAAGGTACATGCGACAAAGGGTAATTGTCATTTCTTCATCTTTTTTTATTGCTTATAACTCACCCTTCATCCCCAATCACGGTACCAAAGATAAAGAAGATGTTGTCATGCAAAGTGTTTAAATATCCCACAGTTCTACAGTTGTCACCAAGGGGCATATTTCAGTGTGACAGCTGGATGACATCTCCCCCTCTCTATTAGGATGGAGAGGAGACGAGACCCATTTCCAGGAGGAGGGCTGCATGCCCGAAGTGTATGACCTATCAATTGATCTTTTGGACCTGCGTATCACTTTACATCACCTGCACGCTGTTAAATCACGTCAGCCCTGCTGCGTTACCAGGTAAAACTGCCAAACCCCAGCTTGCTCCCTTCTCCAGCCCCACTTCTACAGCTGACTTGTCTTAAACTTTCTTAAATTAAAAGGCAAGAAAGAATCGTTCACTCCCAGAAGCCATTAGGCCTCGCTGCTTTGGAATACAGTGTCCCTGACCCTTTTCATAAATATATTAAGCAAAGAAAGGTTAAAAATCCACTGAAGGGAGCATGATTAGCCATGAGTCATTTATGTCCTGGGGTGAAATCAGAAGTTGTAAATTAAAGCAAATCAATCCAGTGGTGTATCAGAGACAAGAGGGTAGAAGTAAAAATCTTAGGCTGCCTCATCGCTAATATGCAGTGGAGTGAACGATTCTTTAAATCTTTAAAGATTAAATCTTTAAAGATGTGGAAGGAGGGCAGCCCGGGGGGCTCAGTGGCTTAGTGCTGCCTTCAGCCCAGGGCGTGATCCTGGAGACCCGGGATCGAGTCCCACGTCAGGCTCCCTGCGTGGAGCCTGCTTCTCCCTCTGCCTGTGTCTCTGCCTCTTTCTGTATGTCTCTCATGAATAAAAAATAAAAATAAATAAATAAAAGATGTGGAAGGAAATACAGAGAACAGGAGAAGCTGCTCTCAGGGGACCAGGTGAGGACACTTTAGCCAGCAAGGATTTCAAGTGTAATAATTGCGATTCAGAACCAAATAGGCAAAAGTGAATTTCTGAAACCACACCCCTTAAGCAAAAACTAATTTCAAGCTCCCGAAAGCTCCTGCTTTATGTTCCTCTGACAGATGTGAGATTTATTATCAGCTCTGTGTCTCTGCCATGTAGTACCTAAGATGACCCCAAACTCAAAAGGGCCTTATTCCTCCTGTTGCTCAGCTGCTGTTCACCACCATTTCTCGTGGATTATTCAAGTGACATAAGGAAAATCTTACCTTTGGCTCACTGGCCTCGTCTACAGCCTTCCTGCTATTCAAAATAAATCTTCTCCTCATTGACCACATATACAAAGAAAAACAAAAACATTACATTTTTTGTAGGCTAAACATAGACACGGGCTAGTAGGACACTGATAGCAGACAGCCCAAATCCCCTTCTCGGGGACCACTGATACTGCTTTGTGGGTATTTGGTCAGTACGTGAACCACAGTGGAGCTCCTCCCACCCTGCCCAGTCTCTACATTACCGTTTCTTTTTTTTTTTTTTTTAATTTATCTAATACAGGTTAACAAATACAATTCAGTACATGTAAAATAAGTGTGACTTGAGATCTTTTCAATGCTTTCTACATACATAATTTCACAAATCAGACACAATAGCATATGGGATTAAGTTTCCAGACAACATTTAAATCTACCCATCCAAGAGCCTCAGTGAATTTCAAGTAGACAAAAGCTACCGCAGAGGTCTGTGGGCCGCGTGAGGCTCAAACACCTGACGTGGCTGCTGCAGTGCCCACAGTACCGAGCACAAAGGCACAGGGTAAATACTTATCATATTTGGTATATAGGAGGAAGGGAGGGAGGGAGGGATGGAAAGAGGGAAGGGGGAAGGAACATGAAGGGGAAATCAAGAAGCAAAGGGAAAGGAATGAGGAGAGCCACATGACCTTGAGCAGATGGCTCTGTCCTGCCTATACCCCCGCATTCCAACTACAGAGTAAATGCAAGGATCTGGGAGTGGTGAGGGAAACAATCCGTGGTTTCTATGTATCATGAGATGGTTGGTGTCAGGAAGAAAACCCAAAGGGGCCATTTAACCCTTTTCTGCCTCTGTCACTTTGATTTTAGCTAACCCAAGTGAGCTTCTCCCCCCACCAGTCAAATTATTGATCTAGATTACTGGAATTGAACACACAGAAATGTGATGATTGTGGTTCTGTCATTGGGCCCCTCAGATGTGCGGGCTGGGTGGCAGGCATCCCTGCCCATGGGTGACAAGCTGCCACCAGAGTGAGTGACGCAGCCCAGATCGCGGCTAGCATTTCAGCAGCACAATAAATCATTAGATTGACATTAATGTCGCTGACCAGGACAAAATATAACAAGAGGCCGAACCAGATTTACCTTTTCAGGGTACAAAAAGAAGAAATGACATCTGTGTTTTTCATCCAGTTTTCCATAAAATGATGATAAAATAGCCATCAGTGTGCCTTTCACAATTGAGCACCAACTCCTCACTCAGGGTCTCCACTTTGGATGATAAAACTAGTACCCTAATTGGAAGTTTCAGGCTAGGTTTCTTACCCTAATTGGAAGTTTCAGGCTAAGTTTCTTGCTTTTGATTATCTGGGGGTGATGGGCAACTTTAAGGGAGGGGACTCTGGATGTGCAGAACTAGATCTGCCTCGCTGCAAAGGCAAAGACACTACCTTTGTCCACCCTCACTGAGACACAAGATACACAGCAAGACCCTGCCCATGTGGGGAGGACTGCAACTGTCCAGCACAACCTAAGACCAGATGAGTAATTCTCTCTAATTCCAGAGTTCAATCATTAGAAACCCACACCTAAACTATGTTCTTTCATATAGCCCAATCAGTAGCAAAGCTAACATTTTGATCTTCATCAGACTCTTTCATCTTGATTGGGTTAAAACTTGAAAGGGAAGATAAGGACATAATTTATTACTGCTTCCCACCCTGAAACCCAGTAATATGCACCAAATTTTTATTCCATAGCTACTTTGACTTTTTTCAATGTATAACCTATAGAATAGATTGAGCACTAGATTCAGAAATCAATTCATATATATATATATATATATATATATATACATATCAACCCATATGTATGTACACAGGTGTATATGTATGCATGTGTACACATACATTAAATATATGAAGGTGTGTCTATAATCATCTGAAGTACCTACATTTATCAAGTTTTGTGAAACATTCCTACATTCTGAGAAAGCAGCAACATCGCCCTACTAACACAGAACATGAAGATAGAAGATGCCATAGATAAATGTAGGAATTTCTGATTTACAAACTTCCTTCAAAACTTACACTCATTATTAGTGCACATCAAAATAAGAAGTTTCCAGGGGCACCTTTGTGACTCAGTCGGTTAAGCATCTGACTCTTGATTTCAGCTCAGGTCATGATCTCAGGGTCATGAGATCAAGCCCCATGACAGGCTCTGTGCTCAGCAGGGAGTCTGCGTCAGGTTCTTTCTCTCTGCCTCTCTCCCCCACTTGTGCTCTTTCTCTCTTTAAAATAAATAAATCTTAAAGAAAATTAAGAAGTTATTTTTAAAAGGGCTAGAAAATTATAGCCCACCGGCCAAATCTAGCCAATGACCTGTTTTTTACAAATCAAGAGCTAAAATGATAGACTTTATACTTTTAAGTGATTATAAAAAAGATTATGTAATAGAGACCATATGTGACCCACAAAGCCTAAAATATTTGCTATCTGGTTCTTCCCTGAAAAACCTTGCCAAATCCCGTTTAGAACAACTATATCCTAATACACACACACACACACACACACACACACACACACACACTCCAATTCGTCATCCTGTCAGTGGAGCATGATGGTTCGAAGCATGAAGTTAGACAGACTTGGGTTCAATTCCCAGCTCTGATATTATTTGCTTCGTGACCTTATACAAGTTACTTAACTCTGCTGAGCATCAGTTTCCTGGTCTTTAAAAGAGAATGATAATAGTACCTAACTGATAAAGTTTTTGTGATGTTGTCCTAACATTAGACATGTAAGCAAGCTAGATTGTGCCTAACATGTGGAATTGTCCAATATTGGTTACTATTAATCAAGTCTATTTATGTTACTACACTTCTTGGTTCATGTACGCTCCAATTCACCATCTCTGGTCTCACAGCCCATCCCAGAAATAAAGTATTCCTCATGTATCTAAAAACTACTCTTTTCATCAATACAGTCCCTCCACCTATTTCTATAATAACAAACCTAAAACTATCAATAAGGTTGTATTTTTAAAAAGGTTTCAGAGGAAAATACTACACTATAGGACAGCTTGGTCAAGGTGCCTGGCATCCTTCCTAACAGATGTGAAAATTCCACTACCTTTGGATCTCTTGTATGAAACAATTCATTGTGAGGTCAGTCAGCTCCTTACACAAAATAAGGGCTAAATAAAAAATAATAATAAGGGCTAAATAAAATAATCATCTTCTTAATTAGGCAACTACAGAAGCTGCTGAGCTCAGTGTCCACAGTGAAACAGAATACTGGAGTGATTTGGCGTGAATTTCTGTTTTCAAGGCATACAAAAGGAATTTCTCTTGTTTCTACAGATTTTGACGTTGTTGCGGGACTTTCTAATACTTTTATCCTGCCCTCTTTAGCTAACCCATATCCAACATTTGCACACATACTGAACTACAGACAATCTTAGCTCTTCTAAAAACATATACAACAGAAGGATATACTCCCTCTCAGACACTGCCTGACTTGTCTCTTTACCTTTTGCCAGGAAAAGTAAAGGAGAGCTGCTGCTCAAGTTTAGCCAACATTCGGGGTGATAGAGGAGGAGTTTCCTCTCTTTCCTGAGCCCCAAAGATTTTCAGTCCCATCTTACAGCATCATGGTAACACATTTTCTTCAGAGTTTTCAAGAACTGAAGAGTCTACATATAAATAAAGACTCCAGAGGCCAATTGTTGATGTTTTTTTTTAACGACTTTATTTATTTATTCTTGAGAGACAGAGAGAGAGAGAGAGAAGCAGAGACACAGGCAGAGGGAGAAACAGGCTCCATGCAGGGAGCCCGATGTGGGACTCAATCCTGGGACCCCAGGATCACGACCTGAGCTGAAGGCAGGCACTTAACCACTGAGCCACTCAGGCATCCCCCAATTGTTGATGTTAATAAACTATACTGGTATAGCAGGTATGAAACTCAGATATGTAAAAAAAAAAAAAGATGTAGCATTTTTATTTTTGATAGCTTAAAATTTGTTTCAAGATCTCATTCTGAGAGGGTAGTGAAAATATAATCTCAGTGACCTTTTTCCCAGGGTGACATCCAATTTCAGGATAGTGGAGCCATATATCTGCTGAGAAGGCCAGAGGGAAGCCCTCAGTGACAAGTGTTCAGAACAGCTGTCAGAGAAGAGTGATAAAGGGTGTGGATGAAGAGCCAGGCAGCCTGGGAATGAATCCTAGCTCTGCCACTTACTAGCTATGAGACCACAGTAAGGCACTTAATCCTTCTGTGTCTCAGTTTTCTCATTTGTAAAGTGAGGATAATAATATCTAACTAACTCTGTCTATTGTCCAAGCATGGGACATCCCTTGTTTCTGTCCAAATAGCCACATCAGTCCAGTGGATTTCTCAGCTACTGCTCATTCTTGAGAGCAAGGAAATCATCCAACTACTTCCATGTTGAGTAGGGATGTAGAAAATCCCTGGGAGGCTGCCTTCCCACCCAATACACTAAAGGAAGTATTATAATTACATAAACATATCCAACATGAAGCTGTTATTCTAGCTGTAATTCCCTGGGTCTTCAAAGAATACCAATGTTTTCTGTTTCACAAGAAAAAAAATACCATGCAAATGTTAACTTAAAATTCAAAATTTACTGTCTCTAAAGTCAAACAGAAAAACAAACTCATTTGTTCAAACACTTGTGATTTTCCTTCTTGTACAAAGGAATGCCATTTTAGTCAGAAAGTGATTTTAGACTTGATCCCTAAAAACCCTCAAGGTGAAATATTGTAGCTTAGATGCTTCTAATCAGGCAAACTTCAAAGAGATACTAGCTGGGAAAATCCCTAACTATATTACCAAACTGTAGAAAGAAGTCTTATAAACACACGGTAATATTTTACACTAATATGAAATACATGATTCTTCTAGATCTGAGATGTCCAATACAATAGCCAATAGCCACATGTAGCTCATGAGTACTTCAAATGTGGAAAGACCAAATGGAGATGTGCTGCAAGTATCAAATACATAGCAGATTTCAAAGACTTTGTATACCAAAAAAAGAATACAAAATACTCCAATAATTTTTTATATTGATTACATGTTAAAATGACAATGTTTGGGCTACATTGGCTCAAGTAAATAATTATATAACTAAAATTAATTTTACCTATTTCCTTTTACATTTTATACGAAGCTACTTAAAAACTTTTATTTTTTTTTAAGATTTTATTTACTTATTTATTCATGAAAGACACAGAGAGAGAGAGAGAGAGAGAGAGGCAGAGACACAGGCAGAGGGAGAAGCAGGCTCCATGCAGGGAGCCTGATGTGGGACTTGATCCCAGGTCTCCAGGATCACACCCTGGGCCAAAGGCAGGCGCTAAACCGCTGAGCCACCCAGGGATTCCCCTTAAAAACTTTTATATTGTACATGTGGCTCACATTACATTTTATGGACAGCACCAGTCTAGATGACATATAATGGAACCCTGTGCACTAACTCAGAATAATCAGATAGTTCTGGATAATAAAGATCTGTCCATTGATCTAGATCTTCTTTTTGCCTTAGAAAGGAAAGACAAAAACTACATATGCTTTGCTGTTTTCTCACTGTAGGAGGGGCCAAACTTAAATTATTTGTATCTTTGAGTTAACTGGGAAATGCTTAGATTTGTCTTTCTATTTTTGTTTTGCCTTTTATTTTTTTTTGTTTTATCTCATTTTTCATGTAGTAGTTTACTATGTAATTTATGTAATTTTCAGTATCAATTAAATGTGTCCTATTCATCCTCTACTTATTGCTATTCCAGTAGTGTTTGGAATTCATAATGGGTTGAAAACCTAGAATCTCTCTGACTAGAATCAATAGCCTGAGTTGGAGGAATAACCAAGAGGCAAAAGTCTTGAGAATCCTATTTTATATGTTCTGTCTCTGGAGTATCACAAGAAGCATCCTATAATTATTCTGTTGACTGCTTTCCAAAACCAAGGTGCAAAAGTCCCTTTTATCTGCAGGGGATACATTCAAACATCTCCATGGGATGCCGGAAACTACAGGTAGTAATGAACCCTATATACATTATGTTTTTAATTATACATACATATATACTTATGATAGCACTCAACTTATAAATGAGACACAATAAGAGATTAGTGACAATAGCTAAAAACAAAAAAGAATAATTATAACAATATACTAAAATAATAAAATATACTATTTTAATAAATATGTTAATGTACTGAAGTATTTTTAAAATATATTTATAAACATATAATACTATTTTATAAGTATGTAAATAACAATATGCTGAAGTGATAAAAGTCTTATGAATGTGCTCTCTCTCAAAATATATTATTCTGTACTCCCCCTTCTTCTTGTGATAATGTGAGGTTATAAAATGCCTACATGATGAGATGAAGTGAGGCCAATGATGTAGGCTTTGTGACGTAGCATTAGGTTCCTATGGATGTTCTGAGCATATATCAGAATAAGGATCATCTGCTTCTAGCCCATGGTTAACACTCAGAAAGGAAATACCTCGGATAAAAGGGATTACTGTTTCTGAAACCAGTGAGTCCACAATAGGCTGACAATTCCTTAGTCATTATTGACTTCCTTTTCCATTGCTTTCAGCAGCTGTTTACAATGCTGAAAAGCTTGTAAACATCTCTGAATGCCTAACTTCATGAAATATCTATGCTAGTGTCCCCGTCTCCTGATAGCCTGTTGGATATCTCCTCCCAGGTGTTTCCTCCACATAGCCCACCTACCCTTCAAGGCCCATTCATAGCATGGTCCAATCATATAGGCTCAGACCCAGATTCATTTTTCACTGTTTGTTCAATGATCAATCCAATGAGTGATCCATTCAAACTGGGCTCCTAAACCAAATCTCCCCCAAAGGTTCCCTCACTATTTGCAAATAGATTCCCTGAAATGCAGAAACTTTGGGGACCATTCATATACTTATGAAGTAAGAAAGAAAAGGCTTCAGCTCTTCTCTGTATGAGCAGAAATCATAAAAACAATGAAGCCTCAGAAACATAAGTCAGTAGTCTTTTGTTAGTAGGCACAATCTATAATATTGGAAGGTATAACTGAACTATTTGCTAATAGAATTGCTTACACATTGATATGAATTATGGTGGTGAAGTAATCCCAGAACAAATAGAAGTAGAACATGTGTATTGAATCAGCAGATCCTCAAGTAGAAAGCTATTCATTGAGGGGCCCCTAGAAGTGTCCACAAACTTTGCAAGAGCCATTTAACTATAGCTTTATGCGCACATGGGTTACCAAAGCCAAATTAAGTTCCCATAAGAAAAGGATTTAGATGGGATAAAGCCTGAAGGCAGGAGGACTCACTCACATGTGCTGTTTGGCTCTATTTTTTTTTTTCTTAGGGAAACAGATTCTCATGCAGGTTCCACATCTAGCGCAAAGCCTGATGTGGGGCTAGATCTCACAACCCTGAGATCATAACCTGGGCTGAAATCAAGAGTTGGACACTTAGCCAACTAAGCCATCCAGGGATCTCCCCAAATATAGACATTTTTAACAAACACTCCAAGTGACTTTCATGCAAGCATTTGCATGGTCCACATGTTCAGAAATTCTGATTTTAAACCTGGGCCCTAATGTATCACACATTAAATTACATCCTCAAGTGATTCACGTACATGGTTTAAGGAAGGGGAAAGAGATCTAAGGAGACAAAAAGTTTTCTGAAAATGTTCTTATTCCCAAAGAATAAATCCTACTCTCTTGGCCCACCTGTGCTTCTTAAGTAAAACACACAAAGTTAAAAATGTTCCTTTGCAAAATTTGACTCAGAAGTGTATGTGTGCAGAAGCTTAGTGAATTTCAGTCACTCTTAAATTCTATTATGTACTTCGGGGAAATGGGGGCAATTTCTCACTGTCCCCAGTGAAAGAAGGATCTTATTTTATTAAAATCCTAAAACAACTAAGAAGAAAACTGACTGAGAATTTGCAGTGAGGGTGAATCTGATATTATGTTAATTTACAAACTCTGAAGCCTTTAGCAATACAACACAAGGACAGGGAGTACTTCAGGGAGATGAGTGTTCTTCTGTGTGGAATTCAAGAATTTCCAGCACCTGAAAGCCATAATCATCACAGATTCCTTCAGGTTCTGTGTTGCTTTTAGGAAACAGACATCCTAAAAATAGATACATGAGGATTTGCTTGAGTTTGACAGAGTAGCTTTGTGTCTATACCTACAAAAGCCCAAGCTGGGACAGAGAAGAGTATTAGATGCTTTTCCAATAGAGCTATAAAGGAAGCACAAATATATCTTAGGTAAGAACAAGAACTTGAAAAGAAGGGGGAAAAATTATAAATTAAAAAAAAAAAAACTGAGACAGGGCCACTTCAGAGAGTGGCCTGAAGCCATCTTGATTGGCATTTATCCTAATATGGACCTCTTTCTCTAATTTTACCACTTCTGCATTCTGAATCTGTCTTCACCTTGTGCTTTTTTCTCAATCATGGTTCATTAGAAAGAACTGGACTTGAGATCAGAACAACTGATTACTATTGCTGTTATGGTCTGAATTTTATCCCCCCAAATTCATAGGTTGAAATCCCAACCAACCCCCCAAATTTCAGAATCTGCATTATGATACAGATGAAGGCTTAGAGGGCAAAGTAAAACAAGGCCATTGGAGTGGGCTCTGAGCCAGTCTTGCCAGTAACCTTTCAACAAGGGATTTAGACACAGACACCAGGACTGTATGTGCAAAGAGAAAAGACAACTAAGGACACAGGGAGAAGGCTGACATCTGCAAGCCAAGAAGAGTGGCCTCAGAAGAAGCCAAACCTGGGGACACCTTGGTCTTCAACTTCCTGCTTCTGTATATCTGTCTATATCTTTAAAGCAGACCAAGACACAATTAACCCTTCCTACACAAAACTGTTATGGTAAATTATATTTTTTAAAAATACAAATAAGATTCTACAGATGTGATCCCTGAAGTAATTTATTATGAGGAGTATTTCCCTGGTGCTCTCCCTCTCTTGTGTTTAAGGCTGGCTATGGCGTCAGGAGGAATTAATATGCCCAATGTTGTCACTGAGAGTTGGAGGTTGCCAGCTGCTATGTTACAAGGTGGGAATTCCTGGTTTATTTGTGCTCCTTGGTTAAAGTCTTTGACAGTTGAGGATAAAGAAAGGTAAACATTAAGTATAAGTAAGAAGAAAGGTTCTCTAGCCCATCCCATTTTCTGTAAGTCTGAAAATAACAAGTATTCCAGGTTGGAAAAGAAAAAAGAAATCATCAACATTTATGCTTCTTATGTAGTTTAAAATAAGGAAGGGAAAGCTGAAGACATTGACATTTGGAAAATGAATTGGGAAAAATTGGGGAAATGAATTGGGAGTCAGCAAGGGATCTTAATTACAGTTCTCTAATGTATTGAGGGAATAATTATAAAAATGAAAAGTATTCAAAAAGGCTGAAACAAATCCTTGAAATGCATTTGAATTCAATTTACAGACTATAGAGGGCAATGTAGTTAAATAAGGTAATTTAAAAAAAAACAGAGAAATAAAAAATAATTTAAGAATATAAGAAGTAACCTGTAGGGAATACTGAAATATTTGCTTTTAAAAAAGACAGACATCACAAAAATAGGAAGAGTACAAAGTCAAATATTGTATTTCAAATTAAAGTATTTCAGTTCTCAGCTTAGAAATAAGCTTATAGAAGCTAAATGTCTAAAAAACTAGGGACGCCTGTGTGGCTAGGAGTTGAGCAGCTGCCTTTGGCTCAGGTCATGATTCTGGGGTCTGAGAATAGAGTCCCTCACCGGGCTCCCTGTGGGGAGCCTGATTCTCCTTCTGCCTGTGTCTCTGCCTCTCTCTCTCTCTCTCTCTCTCTCTCTGTCTCTCATGAATAAATAAAATCTTTTAAAAAGATGTCTGAAAAACTAAACTATTCTCCTGAAATGGGAAAAAAGAAAAAGATTGAAAGAACATTAGATCTTAAAATAGATTATTTAGACAGATGTCTTAGAAGAAAGTTCTAATTTTCTCCTGAGATGTGATTCTCAAATTTTAGTACACATCAAATCACCTGGAAGGCTGGTAATCCCCAGATTTTCTGATTTATGAGGCCTGGGATAAAGCTCAAGAGTTTGCATTTGTAACAAATTTCAAAATGATGCTGATGCCGCTGGTCTTAGCATACTTTGTGAATAACAAAGATGTGGGGATTCTAATTGAACACAATGAACTAAATATATTCATTTATTTGCACAAAATCCTGCTGAATATTTGCATTTATCTCAGTTCCTTCCTATTAAAAACAATAAGTTTTTGCCAAGTTTTGGGGTGCCTGGGTGGCTCGGTCAGCTAAGCGTCTAACTCTTGATTTTGGCTCAGGTTAAGATCTTAGGGTCATGAGATCAGGCTCCACACCAGGAGTAGAGTCTGCTTAAGATTCTCTTTCTCCCCCTAAACCTCCCCTACCTAAAAAAAAAAAAAAAAAAAAAAAAATGCTAGAAAACAAGTAACAGGCAATTGGCCCAGAGGACCACAGAAAGCTGAAAGCTAAATGCCATTTGGGAATAGGCAGTATTAAACCAAAGTATGCAAGGCTTAAGAACTGCAGGCAGTAGATATCTTTAAGAAAAGGGTACAGATATGACTGAAAATAAGACAATTGGTTTAAAATCTTTAAAAGGAGCAACTAAGATCCAGATCTCCTTCTATAACCTAGCAGAAGATTACATATTTACCATCTGATGAGATTGAAGCATGAAGGACTTGGTGTCAGAGGAACCTGGCAAAGCTTGGGAAGTGCTTTACTAAAAACCTAGGTACATAAAATGCAAATCTACACTCTGAAAGGTGAGACAACATACATCCGCCCACCCTGCCCCCCACTTCCAGCTCTCTTCCTTGAGTCTTACCCAAAACGCTAACTGGCAAGCAGAAAATTGACAACTTCCTCTCCGGTAAAATTAACTAGGCCAAGAGAAAAGACCCATAGATACTGATTAGGGTTTCCCCAATGAAATGGGATCATTGTCCAGTTATCCTACCTCAAAGACCAACAAATATGCCGTATGCACACACAAACAGGTTCCAATTAATATAATAGTGCCTTACTCTAATAATGAATTGTTGGGGAGCCTGGGTGGGTCAGTAGATAAAGCATCTGACTCTTAGTTTTGGCTCAGATCATAATCTCAGGGTAGTGAGATCAAGATCCACATTGGGCTCTGTACTCAGCGTGGTGTCTGCTTGAGATCCTTCTCCTCCCCTTTCCCTCTCCCTCCTCACCTGCTCCTCCGCCCCCCTACTTGCATTCTCTCTCAAATAAATAAATAAATAAAATCTTGAAGTATGAATTGTTACCCAAGAGTGATCAGATATTAGAAGAAACAAACTTAATAAAAGCAACCATCCAAACAATAAGCTAACAATTATAAATAATGTTTTTAAAAGAAAAAGATGCCACATTCATGAATAAGAACAAGATGTAATTTTAATATTTTTTAAAGGAACACCCTGAGAACAACAAATATTATATCATGATGACAGAAAATGAAAAATAAAGCTAAGAATAATCTCTTTAAAAGTATAGTAATAAAGCAAAAAGAGATGGAAAGGGCTCCTATAAAACGGTGGTGACCAACTGGAGGTGATTTTGCCTTTTAATTTTTTTTTTTTTTTTTAGAGATTTTTTTTTTAATTTTTATTTATTTATGATAGGCACACAGTGAGAGAGAGAGAGGCAGAGACATAGGCAGAGGGAGAAGCAGGCTCCATGCACCGGGAGCCCGACGTGGGATTCGATCCCGGGTCTCCAGGATCGCGCCCTGGGCCAAAGGCAGGCGCCAAACCGCTGCACCACCCAGGGATCCCTGATTTTGCCTTTTAGCAAGTCTGGAGACATCCAATGTTGTCACAACAGAGGGGATAGTCACTATTGTCATCTAGTGTATAGAGCCCAGGGTACTGCTAAACATCCTAGAATGCACAGAGCAGTTCCTCACAGCACAAATTATCTCTCCCCAAATGTCAAGGACACCAACGTTGAAAAACCCTGCCATAAGATAATGTGGCCTCCTAAATGTGAATCTTTCCATCTCCTACAAAAACATACAAATTAACAAGAGGAAATAAACCCCTCATGATCCAAACTAATGGTATAAACGGAGTAAAAACAAAAAAACTATCAACTTCAATTTGCTTATAAGTAAGGAAATAAATGCTCAAATCCAGAGTGGAAAATCAGAGCAGACAATGTATGAAAGAGGGAAGGAAAGAGGGAAGTAGGTGAAAGAAGAAAAGAGAGAGAGTAACTAGGGTGAGTACTAAACAAGATAAGCCCCAGAAGAAGAAAGTAAACCCCAAGTATGGAAACATACTAGAAACAGGTCTCAGTTGGGTAAAACTGGCAACTGGCAAATCAAATAAAGGGTTTGAGAGAACACAGAGGCACCACTCCAGGGTGGGTGCGCTGGGGTGTCATGTGGAAATTAAGGGTGCCACAGGAGTGAAAGAGAATCACAATCTGAACACATATCAACAACCCATTCCACCCCAAAAAGTCAGCATTGATTAAATAGAATGTACTTTAGTATAGCAATGGAAGAAAGTTCTGAACTCAAAAACAAACAAACAACAGAAATAGAAAACCACCCAGACTTCTCATCCCTGGTTTATAAGTATAATGGGTGGTCCTTGGAAAATGAGACAGTCCTGATCATTTTCTGAAGAGATCTAATCTCCTCAAAGACCCTTCTGTATGACTGCATACTCTTGATCTTTCTGAGGTCTGAGGAACAGTTTGTCCAGCCAGTCTCAGCTTTTTCTCTAAAACACCATTTTCTTTCCTCTAATCTCTTAATTTTAGCATCTTTTGCAACCCAAGCCACACAGGCCCACCTCAAGAAATAAGGAAAATCTCAAATAAATAACCTAACTTCATCCCTAAAGGAGTGAGAAAGAGAAGAACAAATAAAACCAAAACCCAGCAAAAGGAAGGAAATAATAAAGATTAGAGCAGAAATAAATGATATAGAAACTGAAAAAATTAAAAAAAACAACAACAATGGAACAGATAAATGAAACAAGGGCTGTTTCTTTGAAAAGATCAACAAAATTTATAAACCTCTAGCAAGACTCATTTCAAAAGAGAGAGAGGGGCACCTGGGTGGTTCAGTGGTTGAGTGTCTGCCTTTGGCTCAGTCTTAATCCCAGGGCCTGAGATCAAGTCCTGTATCAGGCTCCCCACAGGGAGCCTGCTTCTCCCTCTGCCTATGTCTCTGCCTCTCTGTGTGTGTCTCTCACGAATAAATAAATAAGATCTCTAAAAAGAGAGAGAGAGAGAACTCAAATAAATAAAATCACAAACAAAAAAGGAGAAATAATTGGGCAGCCCGGGTGGCTGAGCAGTTTAGTGCCACCTTTAGTCCAGGGCGTAATCCTGGAGACCTGGGATCGAGTTCCACGTCACGCTGCCTGCATAGAGCCTGCTTCTCCCTCTGCCTGTGTCTCTGCTTTTCTCTGTGTGTGTGTCTCTCATGAATAAATAAATAAAATCTTTAAAAAAAAGGAGAAATAACCAATGCCACAGAAAAACAATTTTAACAGAATATTATGAAAAATCATGTGCCAACAAATTGGACGACTTAAAAGTGGATAAATTCCTAGAAATATATATCATACCAAAACTAAAGCAGAAAGAAACAGAATATTTGAACAGACTAATTACCAGCAATGAAATTGAATCAATAACTAAAAAATTCCCAACAAACAAAGTCTAGGACCGGATGGCTTCACAGGTGAATTATACAGAACATTCAAAGAAAAGTTAATACCTGTTCTTCTCAAACTATTCCAAAAAATACAAGATAATGGAAAACTTCCAAATTCATTCTTTGAGTCCAATATCACCTTGATACCAAAACCAGATAAAGATACCATTAAAAAAAGAGGATGCCTGGGTGGCTCAGTCAGTTAAGCGTCTGCTTCAGCTCAGGTCATGATTCCAGAGTCCCAGGATCAAGCCCTGCATCGGGTTCCCTGCTCAGTAGGGGAATTTCCTTCACCCTTTGCCCCTCATCCTGCTCATGCTTTCTCTTGGTCTTTCTCAAATAAATAACATCTTTAAAAAAAAAAAAAAGACACCATGAAAAAAGAGAACTACATCCCAATTTCTTTCATGAATATAGATGCAGAAATCCTCAACAAAATATTAGCAAACCAAATCCAACAATACATTTAAAAAATCATGCATCACCATTAAGTAGGATTTATTTCCAGGACGCAAGTGTGAAAGAATATTACAAAACAATTGATGTGATAAATCACATCATAAGACAAAGAATAAAAACCATATGATCATTTCAATAGATGCAGAAAAAGCATTTGACTAAGTACAACATCCATTAATGATTTAAAAAAAAAAAAAAACCTCTGCAAAGTAAGTCTAGAGAGAATATACCTGAACATAGTAAAGTTCTTGTATGAAAAACTCACAGCCAACATCATACTCAATGGGGAAAAACTGAGAGCTTTTCCCCTAAGGTCAGGAACAAAATAGGGATGTGCACTCTCACCACTTTTATTCAACATAGTACTGGATGTCCTAGTCACAGCATTTAGACAACATAAAATAAGAGGCATCCAAATCGGTAAGGAAGAAGTAAAACTCTCACTATTTGCAAATGACATAATACTTTATATAGAAAACCCTAAAGACTCCACCAAAAAACTATCAAAACTGATAAATGAATTCAGTAAAGTCACAGAATACAATATAATGTACAGAAATCTACTGTATTCCTTTACACTAATAATGAAGCAGGAAAAGTGAAGAAAGCAATCTAATTTACAATCACACCAAAAATAATTAAATATCTAGGAATGAGCGTAACCAAAGTAGTGAAAGACCTGTACTCTGAAAACAATAAAACACTGATGAAAGAAATTCAATATAATGCATAGAAATGAAAAGATATCCATTGATGTCTCATGAACTGGAAGAACAAATATTGTTAAAATGTCTGTACTACTCAAAGCAATCTATACACTTAAGGCAATTCCTATCAAAATACCAACAGCGTTTTTCACAGAACTAAAACAATCCTAAAATTTGTATAGAACCACAAAAGACCCCATTATAACAATCTTGGAAAAGAAAAACAAAACTGGAGGTATCACAATTTCAGATTTCAATTTATATTAAAAAGTGGTAGTAATTAAAACAGTATGGCATAAAAACAGATACATAGATCAGTGGAACAGAATAGAAAACCCAGAAAAAAACCCACAGCTATGTTGTAAATTAATTTTTGACAAAGGAGGAATGAATATACAATGGGAAAAAGACAGTCTATTCACCCAATGGTGTTGGGAAAACTGAACAGCCACATACAAAAAATGAAACTGGACCACATACTTTTACCATATACAAAAATAAACTCAAAATGAATTAAAGACCTAAATATGAGGCCTGAAACCATAAAAATCATTGAAGAGAGCACAGGCAGTGATTTCTCTGATATCAGTCCTAGCAACATTTTCCTAGCTATGCCTCCTGAGGCAAGAAAATTAAAAGCAAAATAAACTATTGGTATGATATCCAAATAAAGTTTCTGCACAGCGAAGGAAACAATCAACAAAACTAAAAGGCAACCTATTGAACGGAGAGAAGATTTTTGCAAATGATATATCCAATGAAGGGCAAGTCTCCAAAATACATAAAGAACTGATACATCACAATACACAAAAAAAACAAATAATCCAATTTAAAAATAGGCAGAAGACATGAGCAGACGTTTCTCCAAAGAAGACATCCAGATGGCCAACAGACGTGAAAAGATGCTCAACATCACTCATCATCAGGGAAATACAAATCAAAACCACAATGAGATACCACCTCACACACACCTGTCGGAATGGCCAAAATCAACAACGCAGGAAACAATAGGTATTGGCGAGGATACAGAGATAAAGGAACCCTCTTACACTGTTGGTGGGAGTGCAAACTGGTACAACCACTGCAGGAAACGGTTTGGAGCTTCCTCAAAAAATCAAAACCAGAACTAACATATGATTCAGCAATGGCACTCCTGGGTATCTACCCAGAAAAACCAAAAACACTAACTCAAAAGAGTTATGTTTAATACAGCATTATCTACAATAGCCAAACTATGGAAGCAGCCCAAGTGTCCATTAATAGATGAACAGGTAAAGAAGGTGTGGTACATATACACACACATACATATATAATGGAATATTATTCAATCATAAGAGAATAAAATCTTGCTATTTGCAACAGCATGGATAGAGCTAGAGAGTATAATGCTAAACAAAATAAGTTCAAGAAAGACTAACACCATATGATCTCAGTCATATGCGGAATTTAAGAAACAAAACAAATGAGCAAACGGAGAAAAGAGAAAGAGAGAGAAACCAAGAAATAGACTCTTAACTATAGAGAACAAACTGATGGTTACAGAGAGGAGGAGGGTGGGGTGGGGGTTGGGTGAATAGGTGATGGAGATTAAAGAATATACTTATCACAATGAAATAAAATGATGAAAAAAAAATTTTAAGTTCTTCCCTCAATTTATTTTTCCCGCCCACATTTTACTCCAAGTAGCAAGAAGAAGCCAGGCTATGTGTTCAACGCTTTGCTTGGAATGCTCCTCAGTTAAATGTACAATTTCATCACTTCCACATGCTGTTTTCCACATAAGCGCGGGATAGAACTCTGCTGAGCTTTCTGCCACTATATAAAAACTTTCTAATAACATGTTCCTTCTGTTCATATTCACCCTTCTGGATTCTGCAGAATTCTCAAAGGCACCTTTGTGTATCCTACTAATGCTTCCTTATCTGAGTATATAGAGTGATTGAATCAAAAGCTCAAGCCAGCCAAGACTGGGGAAAGAAACCTGGAGCCCTGGGCTTCCGTTGACAGGAATAACTAGTGGCAAAGCCCTTTTGCTGATGGTAACCATGAACCATAGAAAGGAGGCAACAGCTAAACACATGGGCTGGAATCCTGTGTCCACTGCTAACCATCTGTATGAACTTAAGTACATTTTTAAGCCTCTCTGAGCTTCAGTGTCTTCACCTGCATTGTGGAGATTGAAATACCTACTTCTACGGTTGGTTGTTCTGAGGGTTAAAAAGATACTAAATAAAAAATACTCAGCCCAGTGCCTGGCTTGTGGTTAGCATTTTAGATAGAACATCAAAGGAAATGACCTCCATGCTTCCTGGTTAGTGTAGCAAAGACTGAATCACCAACAATACTTTTCTTGGGACCCTCAAGTGCAAATCAAGGGATCAGACCAGGCAGTGCTATAGGAAGAACCCTAAAGGGGAGCTGTAGTCACAAGGAGCCAGAAGTGAGCTGGGCATAAGTTTACAGAGTGAGGGAAATATTCGGATTTTGCCTCTACCTATGAGACAGGTTTTGATGTCTGTTTTGACCAAGATACTGCTATGCCAAGAGCAGTGGCCCACAAACTCGTATATGCATTAGCATCATCTGCAAGGCTGGTGAAACATAGTTTGCTGGGCTACAACCCCTGAATTGCTGATTCTGTAGGTCTGGGTGAGGCCCAGGATTTACATCCAACTCTTCCCAGGTGATATTGCTGCTGCCAGTCCCAGGCCCACAGTGGGAGAACTATTGCCCTACAGAATGAGACAACACAGATGCTTCTTCTGAAATTATATGACATTCTACAAAGCACCGATCGATGGTCTCATAAGATTAAAATGACCTTTAAATAAGCATGGAGTATTTAGTGCTTTTTTTACACAAGTGGCAGAAATATAAGCCAACAGATACCTCTGTGTCTGAAAACTCAATTTAACCCAGCTCTTTTGTAAACTGAAATCCATAATATCTTTTTTTCCTCCAAAATTTAGAGCCTCGTCTTTGAAGAGCCTGCAAAACCTTTAGCCATTTTATTAATGCTGGCTATTATGAAACATTACTGTAAATCATGCTTCAGTTTTTGCAAAGTGGTTCAATAAAGTGGGGGTAATATAAGTTGGAGACAAATGCTTATTCTCATTGCCCAAGAGGATAAACAAAGGATAAATTACATTCAAGGAGTTCGACCTTTGCAGGAATTTTGAAGGCATTCAATATCTACCAAAGCTAATCAGCTATAGCCTTCAAGGAAAAAATGGGGGCATTTCTATTTCTTTCTCAGGCTCTCTATGGGATGCCTATAAAAGAAGAGGATTTTTTTCAACAACATGAAGTCTTAGAATTCTATTTCACTCCAACGCAAGAGAATTTTGAAGAAGCGCCTTCAGCATTTCTAATGTATTTTTAAAAGGCTTTAAACATACAAATTAAACAACTGTTTGCTGAATACTTTCTAGTCAAAATGAGATGGGCATAAGCTAGACATGACTCTCCCATTTCCTATTCCCCATAGCAAAGAACCCTTTTCCAGACTACTCTGTAAGGGATATTGTTTACTTGGTCTCTCACTCTGAGCATTAGCCTGGGAATACACACAGCTGCCGAACCCATCCAGGGCTTACCTCTGTGCTGCCGTACAGGAAAGGGTCCTTACTGCTGACTCTAAAAGGTTCTTTCATTCAGGCACCTGCTTTTCCTCTCTAGCAAAACAATTCTCACTAAGGCCAACAGTTGCCTCCTTGTTACCAAGCCCAATTTTCATTTTCATTCCTCATTTTATTTGGTGTATCCATAGCAAATCAACACTGATGAGCACATATTTCTTCTCGGAATAATAATCACTCCCTTTGTCTTTCATGCCTCATTTTCCTGACTTCTTCCCCAATTTCTCTTGCTGGTCTTTCTCGGGCTCCTCTGAAGGCCTGGAACAACTCATAGCTTCCCTCAGTATGATTTCTTCTCAGCCTTCACTCTCTCCCTAAGACTCATCATGTGTCCATGGTATCAGTGCCGATGCTCCCATATTATATCTCAGTCCAGAACTTTTCTCTTAGCTTCATATCCAAATGACTAAAAGTGACTGTATGGTCCTTCCCCTAAAACCAGATCCAATATTCTCTACCTTGGTAGCATAGAGTCTATGACCCCTGCTTCTCTTTCTCTCTTTCTCTCTCTCTCTCTTCCCCCATACCCAATGCATCACTATGTCTATAAAGCTTACTTCCTAAATGGCTCTTAATTCTTTTATTTCTCTCCATTTTCAATGCCACCACCCTAAGTCCAAGGCACCGCCAGCTTTAGCATGGATTCCCTTGGTAGCCAAGTGGTTGCACCCACATCTGCTCTTGCTTCCTCCAATATATTCTCCACAATACAACCAGCATAATCTTTTCAAAACACAAACCTAATGATGTATAACCTCTTATTTAAAACTCTCCGAAGATTTTGCAGTGCTCTTGGAACAAAAGCAATTCCTTAACACAACTAGAGGGCCTGGTAGAGTCTGAGATCTTTAACTCCTCAGCCTCTATTGTGCCACAGCACCCTCTTACTCTGTGGACTCCAGCCACACATTTCAGTTCCTTAAATGCACCATGTGCCACTTGCCATGGATGCTATTTGCTCTCCCCTATTACTTAGCTAACTCTTGTTCACTCTTCGGCTGTCAGCCGAAAGCCCACCTTGTCAGATAAGCCTTTCCTGACCCTCAAAACTATGCTCTCATAACACCATGGACTTCTCTTTCATGGCACTTATTACTATAATTTTATAATTTATTTATAATTTTATGTTTATTAGTATGATTAGGTGAGTAATGTCAGTCTCCCACTCTAGACTGTAGAGGAGACTATAATTGTTTTGTCATGTATTATATCCTCAGCACCTGGTACTGCCAGCAGCTCAATAAATACTTGTAGAATAAATGAGTAGATAAACAAGAAGGATTAGCTGAGACTACATTAATGCAAACTGTAATAAATAACATACAATCTGCTGGCAAATAATATGGACACATAAAGAAGTGTACATAAAGAGGTGTACACTCACATAAACTACAAATCACCCAACAGCATGACTCTGGGGTGCTTCTGGTCTAATTGCTGATTTCTCCTCAGTAGAGTGTCAGTGAAACCCACAGACTGGAGGGTTTGGAAAGTACTTTTACCTAGAACATTCTCTTCTTTTATTGTCTGATCCTAAGTCATCCAATGATCTACTTCCTATCCCTCAGCTGTCCACATACCAGGGTGGACCCCACCAGGCAGCTCACCTTTTTGTACCAGTCCCTTGTGCTAATCACAGAGGAAATAGACACCCTTCTACATGGTAGATGGGCCCTCCATGATTCAGCGAACCCCTGCTCAGCACCCCTCCCCACCCAGCCTCTCCTGCACCTGGAATACAGTATTCTGGCTCCCTCATCTGCTCTAAATTCTCCAAACATTCCAGATTAGCTCTTTTCCCAGGCTTTGTAGGGGCTATTGCCTCTGCCCAGGACAGTCTTCCCAATCCCACCTTCCATCCTTCACACCTCTACTTGGCTGCCACTTCCTTTTGATAAACTCTGCTGTCCCAAAAAGGTTCGGCTCCGAGCTTCTCCTTTGCAGTTTCCCAATCTGCTGTGCTTCCCTGACCCTGGCGTTCCTTATGGTGAAGTTGCTTTGCCTGTGTGCTCTCAGCTCTTCCTCACTGGTTGAAAACTGAGGCTGTGTTTTTCTCAGAGTTGCATTCTCAGAGTTCGGCATTGTGCTGGAAACCAGTAGGAAATTAGTAAATACATGTTGAGTGACACAGAGAAGCCTTATTCTACTTACACAGCAGCTCAGAGTTCAGTCTGGACAGTAGTTCTGCAACTCAAACTCTTCCTATCATCTTGTTCTATTTGCTTCTACACAGAGTCAGTACCACTGCAGAAACCCTGAGATGCATTTCTTCCCTAATGCTCATTCTGGAAAAAAAAAAAAAATGCCTTCTATAAATTATTGTTCTCTGTGCATTCTATTTATTTTAATATTTTATTTAAATTCAATTTCCCAACATACATTATAACACTCAGTGCTCATCTCATCATGTGACCTCCTTAGTGCCCGTCATTCAGTTATCCCATCACCTCACCATCCTCCCCTTCTGCAACCCTTTGTTTGTTTCCCAGAGTCAGGAATCCCTCATGGTTTGTCTTCCTCTAGGTTTTGATAGAAAGAAAACCATTTTTCCAGAATGAATACAATTTAAAATAATTCCAACCCCACGAGCCCAAAGGCTTGTACTTTATTACAGTACTTTCAAAACATGTTACAAGAAACACCATTCTCCAGGACGGTCATCAATATCATGAAAAAAATCCAAAGTAAAATATGTTTGGGATATTTTAGACTTACCAAAATTAGAGGGGTGCCTGTTATAAGCCTTTTTAGAGCCTTTAACAACCTAGTCTGCATTGTGAATCTTTGAGAGGAGGGTATGATTCACAGCATTTCCCAAACATATTAAATAACAGAGTTCTAAGCCTCCCATTCTTTTGTGGAGGGTTTTAGGGGACTAGTTTTCTATGGACCTAGCAATGGGAAATGCTGCTTTATGAATATTTTCTATATTTTACAACAAATGTTCCCTCAACCTAGTAAGAAACTCAGATTGCTGCTCACATGGAGTTATACGGTTCATCAATGTTATATCCACTCACATATACAATGATATCTACGATCCCCTATTTGTGCAAAAATGCACACAGCTGACCAAGTACTGTTTAGTGCAGCTCTGAATTTGAGGGATGTTTTCGGCAAAAAAAAGAGTAAGCAAATGCCTACAACATAATCCACCAGGCAGTGCATGCCAAAGGAGGAGGCTATATCCTAGAAAAACTAAAGGTGTAGAATGGAGGTTTCCCACCTACCCCTTCTAGAATACCAGGATAAATGGTGTTTGTTTGTCTTGAACATAGAAATGGCCCAGCTGCTTCTAAAGCTTTCCTGGGCCCTTCCTGACAAGGCACCCCCAACACAAACACACACACGTACAGCCAATATTTTAACTTTATGAATCTTTGTACAGAACTCCAAGCCTTGCAACTAGCAATTTAAAAATATAATTTTTAAATTTTTATTTTATTTTATTTATTTATGATAGCCACACAGTGAGAGAGAGAGAGAGAGAGGCAGAGACACAGGCAGAGGGAGAAGCAGGCTCCATGCACCGGGAGCCCGACGTGGGATTCGATCCCGGGTCTCCAGGATCGCGCCCTGGGCCAAAGGCAGGCGCTAAACCGCTGCGCCACCCAGGGATCCCCTAAAAATATAATTTTTAAAGGACAACCAGAATCTACCTTCAGTAAACTATTTTCATAAAATCCTATGTGAACAAGAAGTAATGGGACAGACACAGAAATCCACAGTATATGAGCTTCACTGCATCTTGGTAGATCCAATAGTGACAGCAGAGGAGGAGACTGTCCCCACTAAACAGCTGGGCTCTCAGCTTCCAAGTTCAACTGCCCCACAATAGTGTCAGTGTTTATAGCATACAAGATCACACCACTGAACCTATTTGCAGGACCCTTGTATTCTACTGGATTTATGATAATAGCCCTATGTTTCCTGTTACAGATCAATAAGGCTTCAAAACTGAGAGCTGGGAAAATGTAAATCCACAGTGGGTATTAAAAAACCCCACTGAATTATATGCTTATTTACCATTTCTCATCACATGCGAGCTGATCTAATAATTCATTTGTAACCCTAGCAGATGTGTTGAATTATATGAGCCTCAGAATTATCTGGGTTTGGCCTATTTCGCTTTGGGGAAAAGAGAAGGCAGAGGAAGGGAGACAGGAATGAAATTCAGCCAACATTTATTGAGTGCTTACTTTGTCTTGATCAATGTGGGATAAGAAGGAGTGAAAGCTGGGAAGTACAGGGACGAATGGTCTCCCCCTTAGGACAGGGACTGGCATGGCACCAACAGGCCTGACAAGGAGGAGTGGAAATATGGGAGGGAGCCAAAAGCAAGGCCACTCGAGGCCAGAAAGAAAGGTACAGGCGGGACAGCATAGGACTGTGATAACAAATGAGCCGCTCAATATCTGCAAAAGAATGACCTTATCCTTGATGTTGCTCCTTCAAGGCAAATTTCATATTCAGCCACTTTGTTCTAGGCAGAAACTTGCTACACCTTCTAAATAGCAACAAACCTCAGATGCCCCTTGTGATCCTAAACTTTTAAAACTGCTGCTGCTGACTCCAAGGTGCTATCCATGATCCATTATATGTGTATGTCTTGTCTATACTTAAGACCACATAGTTTCAAAAATGAAGCCATTTTCTGACCAGAAGAAAAAGGAAAAAAAAAAAAAAACTTACTGCCACATTACCCTCAATGAGGTTGCTGTCAGTTGGGGCTGAGAGAGGATGAAGACAAACAACATTCTTAAAGGTCCTATGGTTCATTCATTCAACAGTATTCGTGTTAGAAGATAGAAAGATGAGCAAGACATCCTGGAAGCCCCTCAAAGAGTTCACAATCTAGCAAGGGAAGAACACACAAACACATCATCACAGAAAAGAGTAAGAACAGCCAGCATTGAGCACTGCCATGGGCTGGGCCCTGGCCTCAGTGGCTTACATGGGGAACTCATTTCATCACTGAGCTTTCATCATTTCCATTTTATGGACAAGGAAACCAAGGCACAGAAAGGGAACTAGAATTCAAACTCAGGAAATCTGCCTGCAGAGCCATAATCTCAACTACCACTTTATACTTCAATCCCACACTCCCCATTTCCACATGTACCTTCCACCACCATCACACCTCCCAAAATCTCATATGACTCTTCGCCTTTCTTTCCCATGAACACACCCGGGAGCTGAAAGAGAGAATAGTGAGAGACTATGCTATGTGGTTGAGTATGCATTATGGATACAACATAGCTACTTGTCCCCTTAATGTTAAAAAAAAAAAAAAAAAACTTCAAACCTTGGACTGTAGCCAACACAAGTCAGGTCTGACTCAGCAGAGCCAGAAACACAAAAACAAACAGACTGAAGACCTTTAGATGAGCTGTAAGTCATTTATCAAGTGTGAAAGGAGGAACATACCAGTTAATAACATCAAGACCTTGAATTCACTTAGCACATTTTCCCCCAAAGGTCAAGGTATGCCATACACATATATACTCACTCCAGATTCCAAAAATCGGAGAAAGGAGGCTTGATTATAATTGTGAATAAATAGATGCTAGGGCTATCTTAATGGTTATCTAGGTAAATTTGCAGTCTGCTTAAAAACTTCTATTTACCTGGACACCTGGCTCAGTGGTCAAGTGTCTGCCTGGTCCCAGAGTTCCAGAATTGAGTTTCACCTCAGACTCCCCTCAAGAAGCCTGCTTCTCCCTCTGCCTGTGTCTCTGCCTCTCTCATTCTGTGTCTCTCATGAATAAATAAATGAAATCTTAAACACACACATACACACACTTCTCTTTACCTCAGTGTATGGCTTTTTGCTTTTCAAAAACTCCCAACACACATAACATTTCATCCTCACACCAACCCCATGAGGCAGATTTTACCACAGTTCATAGCTAGGAAGCTGAAGTTCAGGGATTTTAAAGCACACAAAGAAGTATAAGTACTTAAATATGCTTGGTCTGCAAAACATGATTCTACAAAACATTATATTTTTACAGAATACTTACCCCGATTTAGAAAACAAGCTACCAGAGTTTATGCGCCACCATTAAAGGAAGCCATTTTGGGAGACTCTATTTAAGGAAGGGGAACCACCCGGACACAGGTACATCTCTTCTCCACTGAAGTGGCTTTTCATGCTGTCACTATCGCTCCAAAGGAGCTCCAAGCCTCAGAGTTTAGCCCCATTCACAGTGGGCTTCCTGAAAAGAGATACTGCAGCTTAGCATCTGCACAACGTGACCCGACACTTGACTGATGAGACTATTTCTAGTTGCAGCCGTGGGTATTTGGGTTCAAAGTGACACAAATCACTTTGTGTTTAAACTGAAGTGTTTAAATTCTCCCACTGCCAAAGCTAAACGACTCGTCTATATCTAGGGCCTACCTATGCTCACATAGTGTTTCCATGAAAACACTTGAGGAAAAAACCCTGTCTTTAAAAAAGAAAGAAAGAAAAACAGGATTCAATTGTAAAGAAAGCTGGAGGAATGCTAAATGCTTTGAAACCTTAAGGGCAGTTTCATGCGAAAATTTTAAGAAACAAGGGAGAGTGAGGGGAGGCCCTTCTGCCTTGTAACTCTCCTCCTCCCCAGCAACCACATCACACAGAAGAGGTGTGCACCTGGATGCCCAATACATCTACTCCCCAGTTTAACACTATTCAGCTCCTCCTCAGCAACTCAGGCAAGACAATACCTGCACAATAAACTTGTGAGGTGCCATCCTTTGCTAGGACTGCCAATGACAAAGTACCACAAATCGGGTGGCTTAAACAACAGGATTTCATTTTCCCACGGTTCTGGAGACGAAGTCTGAGATGAAGGTATTGGCAGACTGGATTCCTTCTGAAAGCTGGGAAGGAACAAACTGTCCCGGGGCCTCTCTCCTTGGCTTGTGGAAGGCCATCTTCATGTTCCTATGATGTTCTCTGTGTGTCTATGTATCTGTGTCCAGATTTCCCCTTTTTACAAGGAAACCAGCCATGTTGGATTAAGACCATCCTAATCCTTACTTGAACTTGATTATCTCTGTAAAGCCCTAAATCCAAATAAGGTCACATTCTGATGAAGTGCTGGGAGTTAGGATGTCAACATATGAATTGGGGGAGGGAGACTACAACTCCATCCATAATATTGGGAGATAACATTTTTAAGGCCCTTGACATAATAGAAATTCAGAAATTGGCTCCTGATTTTCCCAGTCCTGGCGCTGCCAATGCCTGCTACATAACTTTGGATGAGAAACATAACTTTTTGCTGAGAAAACAGTCCATGTCTAGGAAATGAGGCTGGAATTATGGGGTCTAAAGGCCTACCAACTCTCATACTCTCTGCTTTTGCACTTTCTTGATGCCTTTTTCTTTTCTAATATATAAATTTTGCACTTTATAACTTCTTCCAGAACAGTGGGGGGCTTTCCCTTCTTTCTTCCTTCCATCTTATTTTTCCTTCCCTTCTTTATACCTATAAGCATATTTGCCAAACAATCTGAAAGCATTCTTAGTGATGTAGTAGTATAATTCGACTTTAGTTTACTCATATTATGAAGGGGAAAAAGTGGATCTCATCTGCTGAGTTAATTTTGCCCCCTTGATCCTTAGGATAAGAGGTAACAGGCTTAAGGGCTTTTAGACATGTTTACAAAATCCAAACTAGCCCTGACATTCCTGGAAAACAAAGGAAAATGCACTTGACTTTGCCTGGAAGTTGGGTAAGGAATCATGTAACAGTATGTTCCCTTGAAAATAAGCAACAAAGAGAATCATACAATTTGAAGACACAGAGTTAACATAGGTTCTTTGATCCTTTAAAAGAGGATTTTAAGGCCCAGAGAGATGAAGTAGGGTTTTTTTTTTTTTTGTCTGATTGAACCATGAATCCAGAGCAGTCAGAAGTAATACCAGTATAATAGTTATCTAATTTTGACTTTAAACGGTGGACTTATCATATCTCATGGGTGATTTCACTGTAACAGAAACAGCACCAGACGTGATCCGTAGAGCTGTAATTGTGCCAATGTAATTGTGGGTTTATGGGCAACATGGGCACATCACTTAATTTTTCTAAGTCTCATCTTCCATGTATCCAAAAAGAGAATCACAATTCTGGCCTCCTCTTGGAACTATTGGAAGGATCAAAATATAATAAAGTGTGTCAAAGAACTTTTCAAAGCATAAAACCTTTTACAAATGTAAGATACTTTCATTATTAGCTATGCACATACCTACTTTTGCCAGCTAAATGAGGTCAGGCTGGCTCCCCACGGGCTTGCTCCCCACTTTAAATGGAAATTAAAACGCACTCTGCCCGTGGGTTCACACTCCAATCACATACAATAGCTTCTTTTGAACATCATTAAGCAGCAAAGCAAACCTGAAATGTATTTTTCTTTCTTTTGAAACCTCCTGCTCATCACTTGACCATCCAGGATATCACCTCAGGGAAAGGAGGTTTGAAACATGAACCAAATCTTCCAAACCCAAGGTAATTTTGACAGGGTCCAGGGAATCCTTGATGTATATACACCCTCCTCTGTCTCCTGAAAACTTCTGAATGGCGAGTACCTATCGACACATGCTGAAAAGAAATCTTTGCTTTGACATAAACCATAGGGGCTACCAATGAGTTCATCTAAAAGAATGCCAGGACATGTCATTATTAGAAAATATTTAGAGCTGGCTTTAAGGAGAATGGATCTTGTTGCTAGAGCAGCAGTGGTGTTACAGAAAAAGCAGGGGACTGGGGGCCAAATGGGCTTAGTGTTGGGCCTGGCTTTGCCCTTTGCTCAGATCATTTACTAACTTAGAGCCCTAGGAGTTATGCAGCATAGCCCTGCCCCAATATCATATCATGGCAAGATTTAAATTGTATACATATGTGTATATATACACACATACCATTGAGGAATATGCATGGGTGTTTAAAGTATGAAGATTCTAATATTTACTGAGCCCATGAGCTAGGCAGGATTGGAGCTCATACCGTGTATCCTCTTATTTAATCTTCACAACAAAAGAATAGGGGAAGAGGTACTATTATTATCACTATTTTACAAAGGAATAGAAAGGGTAAGTGACTTGCTAGGTCACACTGTAGTGAATGGTAAAGCCAAGATTCAAAGCCAAACAGTCCGACTCCCGAGCTCATCCTGCACCCTATGCCAATATACCCATCGCCCTATAGCCAGAACTCTTCTCTGGCTCCCTTTCACCTACAGATTAAAACTCAGATTCATCAGCATGGCATGAAAGGCCTTACTTCATCCACCACTGCCCACCTCACCTAGTCCTCCTCCTACTGTTACAGGAGTCCCTGTTTTACAGATTTTTTGTGACCAAGGCCATAATAAAACCAGAAGAAGAAAACTCATCTGTATGGTGAATGTGAGCACCAAAGCACCAAAGAGATGACAGGTAAGTGAGCAGGTCATGGGAACTAACCTAACCATGATCCCCTGCTTAGATTATATTGATGGGTTTCCTGATAAGAGATAAGTGGGGGAGAGAAAGACAAAGGAAAAACAGCTGATCTATAAGAAGAGACTGGTAAAATTCCCTTCATCTCCCCATACACAGGCTTGGCAAGTCATGCATGCAGACCACAAATGGAAACGCCAGAATGAGTGTAACATACATGTGATCACAGTGTTGGTATCAATTCATGTCTATTCACATACGGTGTTCATCATTATCTGTATCTTAATGTTTTTCTTCAATCGCAGAATAATTTCCTCCTTCTTAAAAAAGTCAGTCAGTCAACACTCCCAGTCAGCCTCTTGTGCTTTTTCTCCATCAGTCCTCTGGATGGACCATTCAGTTTTAAGCTTCTGTGTCCTTGTCCCTAGTCCTCTTGACAAACTTCTGTTCATCTTTAAAAACGCACCCAGCTCAGAATCCTCATTTCTGGAAAGTCTTCCCTGACTCTCCCATACAGATTTAAATTCTCGTCTTCGGTAATGTTTCCCTTTCTTGCACGTACCTCAACTACCATATTTCTGCTGTATATTCACACATCTACCTGATGAAAGCATAAGCTCCTTGAAAACTGAAGCCAAGTATTGCTCTTCTTATATTCTCAGCTTCTAGAGTAGTTCTTGGAACACCATCAGTGAATTTAGTGACGCTGACCAGAAATATCAACAGACTCTCCACCTTATAAATCCTTATCCCCAGCAGTGCTTTTCGTATTTTAAAGTACATAAGAATCAACTGGCACAGTTGTTAAATGAACATTCCTGGACATCACACTGTAGACCCAAAATTCTGCAGAAGATCTAGAGTAGACCTGAGAACCCTACATTTTAAAAACAACCCTAGATGATTCTCATGTGAGTAAGAAGCACTGTTGAGGAAGTTAGCTATACCTCATCAGCCCAAGCTAGTGGGGGGCAAGAGGGAGGTCAGGGAATGGGGGCGAATCTCAGCAACATCTGCCAGCATCACTGCTCCTTCTCTCCAAAGGCTTTCTCACACTAGCCCTCAGGTCCACAAGTAGTGGACTGTTAGTGTTACAGCTTTCTCTTCACTCCAGGTGACCACTCAACAACATGCATAACCCTGCCTCAGTGTCCTCTCAGAACAGATCAGCAGGTATCAAAATTCAAGTTGCATTGCTTACCACTCATTTCTTTAGGGCAATGGTGTTCTCCTCTGTCCTCCAAAAGAGCTCATCATGGAGTAGTACTGATCCAAATGCCTAAGCTTCCTGTTATCCTCCCTCACAACCCCCAGGCACCCAAGATATACATGAAAATGACACCAACTCAAGACATGATTTGGACTATTTACCTTTATGCAAATACACCCGGAATTTCCCACCTCAAAATCTCAATTCATCCAGTTCTCTCTAGCAACAAGCCCTTACTAGCCATCAAAATCCTACCTATCCTCGAAGGTCCAGATCAAATGAAGTGTTCATGACTTTCCTCAAAGGGAAAAGACTGTTCACTGCCTCAATCTGACCTTAAGATCAGGAACTATGCCTTTCTCATCTCTGTCCCTTCAGAGCAACTAGTGCAGTGCTATGCACTTAAGAGTTGCTTAAAACATATTTGCTTAATTTGCAAATGACAAATATTAAAACAAGAAAACTCATTGAAGTGAGAAGGACTGTAGGAAAGGCACTTAAAAGAAAAATTGAATTTAAAAAAGTGAATCACCCCCATTCTCCCAGTTACAGTCAGCAACTGATTATCTCAATTATCTTTAGTGGATTATATGCAATGAAGATTAGCTCACTGCAAAAATTAAAACTTTATCTCCAAGTCATAATGAGTAAAATAAGCAATGTAGGGCATAAAAATAATTTGTGTACAAAACTCATAATGTTTTGTTTCATTTTCTTAACCCATGCAACCTGATATGAAGCAAGACTTTAACCAGACATCAGATGCTAAATTTAAGAGTTAACATCTCTAAGGTCAATACTGTAAATTGGCACAATGTTTAATCCATATGTCTACCTAATTCCCATGCTCACACTGATAATTAAATGCTAAGCACCTCAAACTAAATGGCCAAGCAACAAATCAATCTATTCATTAAGCCAACAAAGCTGCATGAGCACCTACCATGTGCCAGCACAATCATGAGTCACTGCAACAGTAAGACCACTATTGAGGAGGCACATCCTGATCTTGTCCAAGGCATTCAAGGTCATGGTCTACACTGATTCCCAACTCAGTGTATAAACCATTAAGTTGGTACATTAGCGTAGCCACCAACATTTTTCAGATGTGTGAGGGTTATCTAATTCCCTGTATACAATGGCAGCAAGTCTGTGACTTGAATTTAACCACACATACTAATATTTATTAGCAATTAGTCACTTTACATATACAATACACTCTTTACATATACATATACACTCTTTCTACTCACAGACATCATGGGACCCCATCATTTTAAGTGATCCAACTTGGCCTAAAAAGTTCACCTGGGGCAGGTAAAAATATTCTGAGGCAGAAGTAAGCAAACTTCCTCCATCCCTGGGCCAAACTAGCCCTACCCAGTTTCATAAATAATGGACACTCAGCCATGTCCATCCCTTTACATATTGTCTATGGCTGCTTTCATGGGACAAAGGCAGAGTTGGATAGTTGGAATTGAAACCAAACAGCTGGCAAAGCATAAAATAATTACTATGTAGTCACCTATAAGGAAAGACTACTGATCCAATAGTAGTGGCATCAGGTAATGAGACATCCCTAAGGTTACAGGCAAGAAGGCTTGCTAGGTTTTCATACCTTATTAGACAAAGATGGAGAGAATCTCTAAGATAATTAAACTTATCTATACCTCTTGGGTAATACCCATTTCACCAATGTGAGACCTTTCTAAACATCCTTGTGCAAAGCCACTAATTTCATCTGTTAAAAACTTGCTCACAATTTCTACTATACTGACCAAAAATAAGTATAATAGAAGTCCTCAGTAGCCTTGCCTGCAGTATGGCCTTTCTGATGAATTAACTAAAAACTCCTGGGGCATGAACTTCTGATCAGGTCAACTAGTTTCCCCTGATGTGGCTTAAACTAATCCACATACTTTCTTAGTATTATCTGATCTATGCTGAAATATTTAAAGTGAATTATAGACTTTGTGACACACTGACATCAACATTTACAGTAAAACATGATGTAATAGTCTCAAGTCACCAGGACTTGATTCTAGCAGCATTTTCAATTCCTCCACATGCAGGCATTTTATTGAATCACAGCTTCAAGCATTTTCTGATAGATTGTAACCAATTCTCAAAAATTCAGTCCCACTTACTGAAAATTCAATGTAGCTGAAGTATAGCATCCTAATTATAAAGCAGGGCTGACCATGGAAAATGCATTTGACTCTTTTGCTACTGAGGTTTAAAAAAAATTTACACTTCAATCCCCCATGGTTGATAAAGAAATTTCGCCTCAGTTATTAAGCCCTGAACCATAAATGGGAATGTGCCCTCTTATGGACCTGGGAAATTTAGAGCGAAGACCAGTACTCTTTTTTATAAACAGACCAATAGTTTTTAATAAAGGATAGAGAAAAAGAAATTATTCTACATTAAGAAAAACAAAGAAGTTCATTTTTAAGTATGACTGTTGAGGAACATTCAATTAAAGCAACTAAAAGGTTAAATCGTTTAAGTCTCACTTCAGGTTTTACTTTAGGTTTTTAATCTTACTTTTTCCTATTTGCTATTAAATAAGATGTGCCTTTTTTATTATTCTGGAAACAATATTCCCAGTCATTCCTAATTAGAAGCTTATGAAGTAAAACTAGAACCAAAAAAAAGTCTCTTCATTTTAGCAAGCCAGTGCTCGCTGATACTCTCCTGCACATCTCTGAGGAAAATGCAATGAGTACCAATGGTCAAGAAGCCATCTCCCCACTCTAATCCCCCAGAAATATATTTGCTTCATTCATTAGGATTAATTTCCTAAAATACAGCTCTTCTGATTGGAAATATTAAGGAGAGAATTTATAACTAGAATTTTCCATATTTTCAATCAGCCAATATAGAAGAGATGCCACAATTGGCAAAGCATCTGTGTTAAAGTAGATTGATATCTGCTCATAAGTAAAAGGAAAATAACAGAGCCAAGCATCAACCATTTTCCCAACACTAAACCTGAGCTAAATACTGTATAGAATTCCACTCTGTTCTTTGACACGAAATATGAAATCCATACACAAGACACAAACAGAGGGAGTTCCAAGCATTATTTCTGCAGCTATGTCTCAACAGACTCCCAATCAAGGGATGCTTTCAAAATGCCTCTGAATGAGAGACCCCCAAGAGATAAGAAGTGTTTTTGTTTTCCTCAGGCTGCTCTACTGCCTCACACATGCACCAAACGATCTCTTAAGTGATCATTAGGAATCTGGCTGAAATTCTTCTAGCACTTTTGGCAATTAGTCATTAATTGGACTTGCCACTTCAGCCCCTTTGTAATTGATACTCCTGAGATAGGAGCTCTGTGAGGGAAGACTTCCCGCAGGGAATTGCTCAACAGAAAACATGGCACCCTTCCCTTCTGGAGGCGGGCTTTCCTACCCAGCACATCTCTGATAACCTCACCTCAGTCCAAGTCAAAATACCACCTCAGCCACACAAGCTGTGCCTAGATAGCAAGTATTTTGCTTTAACAAATGTTCCTGAGCTTGTCTTTATTTTTGTCGTTATAATAATAATAGCATTTTCAAGTACTGTATAGCTTAAAAAATAACCTCATAGACTATTATTTTATGTAATCTCAATGCCATTTTACAGATGAGTAAACTGAAACAGTTAAGACACTGGCCCAAATTCACATAAGGTACACACTGCAAGCATGTACCCAGCTCCACAAACCCAGGCCAGCCAGCTTCAAGGTCAAGACTCTCTTCACCTCCCCACACTACATCCCAGTGAAAAGGCATTCAGAGTACGGTCGGTTGACCCCAGAGTTTTATCATCTTCAGAGACATGGTCTAGATACATTGATTGACATTGCTCTGTGAATTGACAGTCGGTACTTATGGGACTGCACTAGAGCTCTTCTTAGGTAGAACGAGGTCTTTACTTAGTCAAAAATTTGGTGGCCTCTTACAAATGGAGGATGAGGTCCCTGGAGGCATGGCCTAGATGAGCTAACGGGAATTAAGAGAAGAAAACTGGGGAGAAGAGAAGGGTAGTATTCTAAAGCATAATAAGAAATGAGCCACAGAGAAAGGGAGGCAAAAGAAGGCAGCCCTACCTCTCTGCATAGGAGATGGTCAATCACTACTCTAGAAATGAGAACAGCTTAGAAATTTAAAGAACAGAAATATTTATTATTCAAGTCTTAAGTTGTTTGCTTTTCTGTGATGGGATATCATCTGCAGAGCTAGACTAGAGTAAGGTAAGGGAGGCACCTAAGGGCGCAAAACTTCAGGAGATACTCACTCTTGGGGTCGCACAGGTCTGGTCTCAGCCTATTCCAGCCCTGGCTGGAATTTCCTGCAGGGCACCAAAGCATGGATAAAGACTGAAACTTACATGCCTTATGTAGGCATTATTTTGAGAAAATGAAAGAATCGGTGCAATAGACAGCACAAGTGACACAATTTGTAATAGGATTACATACTATTTGGTACATGCATATTCATTTTTGTGAAGTGAATCATAAACTGAGATAATTAAGCAAAAGGAGAAAACTCAAAATGAGAGGTCACTGGAAAAAGTTATGTCCCTCCTCTGGAATTCCAAGCGATGTGGAAAGACACACTGGGCGTCCCACTACTCACAGTCTGGGGTTAGCAGGCAAACTTAATGAACAGAGGGATCCTGGCCACCAGGAGGATCTCAGGACACTCGAGTGGCCAGCAGTTAGGATGTAGTTATGCACCGGGTTTTGTTGTTATTTATCTACAACTGAGTATCTCCTGTTTATCAAGTCCTGAATGCCTTATTACCGTTCATGGTCAATAAAGTTGTTTTTGTCTCTCAGTCAACAGCATCTATGCGGCTATAAGGGGAGCTAGGAAGGAAAATTATGACAGCAATGAGGAAAAGGACCTCAGTGCTGGCACAGTGTTTCACCAACCTTCTACTGTCCCTATTCATCTATGACCGAGGACAGTGTGGAAAGCCCTGAAGGACATCTGACATTCAGATCACAAATTTTAACTCACCTGTAAAGATGCCAAAACCTCAGAACTTGGAATAAAAACCATTTTAGCATTTGGACAAAAGGTCTTCTGGTCCAGTGGAAAGCACTCTGGGCTGAGAAGGCAGGAGACTTGAGGTCTTTGTCATGACTCATTTATACCCCGCTCATATAGGCAGGTTGTAAGAATCAGAATCAGAATTCTAGTTCTGCCGCCAGCCAACTTTGCAACTTTTGGCAAGTCACTCAGCCACTCCTGGACTTGATTTTCTCATCTCTCAAAGAACACCAGCCTCCTAGAATTGCATAAGGAAAGAAAGCAAATTTTTGCAAAATGTAAAAAAATAATAAAATAAATAAAATAAAATAAAATAAAATAAAATAAAATAAATAAAATAAAATAAAATAAAATAAAATAAAATAAAATAAAATAAAATAAAATAAAATAAAATAGGGGCACCTGTGTGGCTCAGTAAGTTAAGTATCTGACTTCGGCTCAGGTCATGATTGTGGTGTCCCAGGTTCAAGCCCCACATCGGGATCCCACGGAGCAGGACTCTGCTTCTTCCTCTCCCTCTACCTCTCTCCCTGCTCATGTTCTCTCTGTATCTCTCCCTTAAATAAATAAATAAAATCTTTAGAAATAATAAAGGAAAATAAAAATTTTTAAAAAAGGAAAATGATGCTGTACAACGACCAGGGATTACTTCTATTGCTCCAATATTGTTATGGTTGCCATTTTTTTAGAACAATAATAAACATGGTGTTTGAGACAAAAGGGGATGATTAGGTGATTTGAGTGGTAGACCTTGCTGGTTGGCCAAGCAAATATCCATTGCCAATCCCTTCTCCCTTGCCTGGCTCCATTAAAAAGCCTGGAAACCTAAATACTTTCCTAAACACTTAGCCAGGAGTGAAGACATGACACGCATCTGGACAGTAAGTACTAAGATGAAGTCTTCTTGTAGCATTTATGCTTTTCTTAAATAAATAAATAAAAAAGAATCAATATAGATGGCATCCTCCGTTACCTGCACTGAAGGCAGACACGATGCTTGGCATGTGGAAATTGTCTAACAGCCATGAGGTAAAAGCCAAGAGGGTTAGAAACAGTCCACCTAACCAGTGAACTGCTAATCCAACACTTCCGGTTCCCTATCCCCAGACTTCTCATTATATAAGAAAAGCAGACCCCTATTTGTTTAACTTCTGTTGGTTACCTGCAGCTAAAAGCATTCCCGATTGATGCAACATATATCCGGTCCCCTTCATGACCCTTGGTCTAGTAATAGAAATTTCTCTCCCAGTAATCTGTTCAGATAAAGAGTGCAGCTCAAAGGGAGGGAGGAAATACCAAAGACCTGTAAGCAATAAAGAGATGATAAAGAAAAATGGAAACATTTCCTCCACAAAGTAGTTAGGGTATCACTCTAATATCAGGGCACTGAATCTCCCCAACTTCATACATTTGTCTTGCCAAGCCTCCCAGCCTATAATGAAACCTTCACCACCTACCCCACAGAGTTCTAGTGATCAAAAAATATAATGGCTGTTAAAACTCTGTATAGACTATGAAATGCCTTAAAAAGGTTAAAGTTATCCAGGAGCCCATCCTTGGTCCTGCTCTCATCCTGTAAGATATGCTTCTATTTTTATATCTTTACTGTTCACTTACATTTCTGTGTCCATCTCTGTGTCTCCAGTGAGCCCTAGGTCCTTATTTTCAGCTACCTCTTGAACATCTTCACCTGGATGTCCTAAAATCACTTCATGCTCAGTATTTCTGAAGCCGACTTAATCACCATTCCCCACAAAGCCATTCCTTACCTGTATCCCTGGTTTCCAGTAATAGACATCACCACCCATCTATTTTCCACAGGTAGGAAACTAACTCACCTTCAACTCCTCTGTCTTCTCCTCTACATTCTAATCCAAAAGCAACTCCCTTTCTGTTGCCCTTCATCATATCCCATCATTTTTTATCTGGACAATAGATTATAAAATTTTCTGACAGTTCTTCCACTAATCTTTCTGAACTACAGGCTGGACAGAGATCCTCCTCAAAAGCAATTGGATCCCAACATCATTTCACTTGAAAGTTCACAGGTTCCATGTATGAATGAATCGCAATGCCATCAGTAGAATGGCCCAAAAGACCCTTCTGTCCCATTCTACCTCAATTCTTCAGGCTCATTCCCAGCCCCCCTCCTTCCTATTCTTAATTTTCATCTTTCCCTGACTCCTTGTATCTAATGGGCACCAGATGATTTTTTCTTCTTCCCATTTCTTGCCTTTTTTCCTCTTTTCATTCTCTTATCATCATCCTCATCCAGCCCTTAATAAATAACATCTAGACTACTCCAAGAACCTCGTAACAGGGAGTTCCCATATTTCTTTGCTCTAATCTACACTATATTGTCCAAAAAATCAAGTTACTTAAAAGACTCCTTGACCAAGTTCTATTAGCTATGAATACAGTTCCCACTTCTCAGCCTGGCTTCTGTGACCTAGAAGTTCACTCTCCCCTCTATGCCCTTCACTCCAGACAACCATTGCTCTCCACTCCTTGGACACCACAAGGCATTTTCCATTCCATTCTATTCTCTGATCCTGCATGCTAGCTCCACATTAGCTGCCCAAGCTGTAGGTTTAGCTTTCCTGCCACCTCCTTCCATGGGCAACTTTCCACTATGCCTCAAGCCAGAAATGAGGTCCTCTGCCTTTAGAGTCTCATCACTCTAGATTTAAATTGCAGTTTGGGGATTCATCAAGGCCTGCCTCAACTGGTAATCATTTAGATTCAAATGCTTTGTTTTGCATCATCTTTGCATGTAACAGTGTCTCCCACATTATGGATTCAAAAATTGCTAAACAAGTTGCTAAATAAATGTTGTCTTGGTAAAATCTGCATTTCCATCTGAGAGCACTTTCACCTATTACCAAGTTGCAGCCACCACCTGAGGGAGGCACAATAGCTACCATAAAACTAGGGCCAGAGGGGTTAAGGCACTTTCCTTGGATCACCCTGGAAGCTGTGGCAAATACACAAAACTCTCTTCTCTGAGCTTTTAGCACTTCAGTGGGGCTTTTTCTGCTCAGCTTTGCTCTCGTGGTCCTCAGTCTGCTCAAGGCCTTTTCTGGTCCCAAAGCAACTTGCATCACCCTGACTTTCCACTCTGCCTTTCAACCCCATACCCTTGGTAGTTCCAGAATGCAGCTTCCTGCCAGGGTCTCTCCCTACTCTCTGTGACATCTGTCTCAGGGACTCAGTGAGAAGCAAGGAACTAATGTTCATGAAATTTGCTGCCCTCCTGTGATGAAAGGTACAATCTTCATTACTCCCTGAGCCAGAGCATCCCCATGTCTGTTGTGAAAGCAGACGCTGTGCCTTTGGAGCTGCTTCCCACAAGCAGCAGGAAACCATTATCCCAGCCCACTGTTCTCTTCATTTGACACTCTCTCTTAAATATACTGTTTTTCTCATTTTCATTAATAATCCTCTTTTAACACCTGATCAGCCTCACTGTCTGCTCTGGGTTAAAGCCTATTATTCCATTAGCGTTTGACATTTGGAATGCAATGAGGCATTCATGCACAGGTAGGGCTAATGGGGAAAATGGCCTGAATCAGGGCTTTATGCATCACAGTTTGGAAAGTGGGAGGGGTCAACAGGAAACAGAAGGCTGCTTCTGTGCCAGCCACAGGAGGCTGTGTCCAAGAGAAGCATGTCACTATTCATAAGGTCAGGACACAGCTGTGACCTTTTCTACCACTTGGGGACATTTATCAGGCAGGTATATCTCCCGGCTAATGTATCTAGAAAGAACCTGAAGCCACCTAAAGGAAATTAGGCAGTAGACCTAATGACAAGTCAGTGAGCTTAAAGAAATAAAATTGAATGTCTGCCTTTCCTGACTCAACTCTCCAGTGTCAGGTCATCCTGTTATCACAGGGACCTCTGAGGACCTTCACTGGCCTCTGGTACTGTCTGCTGTGCTGGCCCTTTGTTGTATGTATGGGCTGAGAGGCAATCACGAGGACTAGAGCAGCTACACAAGTAGAGCATGACGTCACCTCCTGTGAATAATGCAGCCAGCTTACCTCCCAGTTTTCCTTCCTAAACCTGTCAAGTAAAAAATAACCATTTATATTTGGTTTATTTATTCATTGATCACTTATTCTATACACATGTACTGAAGACTCACAGCATAGGTGCTGGATATACCCCTACCCTAGTGGAACAGACAGCCCTTAACAGTCCAATTTTCACTGTCATTCTGACCGCAACTTTGCGGAACAAGGGGAAATGTCATCTTCAATTCTGAGAGGCAGAGAGAATGAAATCTCAGTAGGTACAAAAACTTGAGCTTGCAAGAAATAAATATTTCTTTAATTTGTTATAATCAATTTAACTCCAAGTCCAAGTCTCCATCTTGCCAGGCCAGAGGGAAATTCAATCAGACATCACTGGCAATATGTGGTACTTGGCAAGTGGAGGCAAAGACTAATTTAGCCCATCATGGCTATCATTGATATCTTCATTGATTAAACCAGTGTGGTCCCTTGAGATTCAGTGGCCCTCTGCTTCCATGTTATGTGTGGGGTCCAAGCATCCCTGCTGAGGCTGGGCCTCATGGGCCTAGAGTCCTACCTTGACCAGACTGCTACATGGCATTTCCACTGAGCTACTGCAACTTTCTGGGTTGCTGTTTTTGAAGCCAAGCATGAGTTCTTGACGAAGGTGAAACATCCCAATTTCTGGAAACTTTTCCCTCCACTCTCCCTTTCCTGTTGAGAACACCGAGTATAATCTTGTTTTTCAATTTAGCTATTTCAAAAGAAGAAAGAGACTCTGACTTACTGACTTCCAGCAGCTTCTGTTTTTCACACAGCCAAAAATTTTTGAATCTCTGGTTCCAAGGCTCACTAAGGACTTACAAACCTGCTTCAAAGGCAGAAGGAAAAATAGAGAACAAACATTAATTAGCAGTCAAACTTATTATACTGCCACAAAGATGAAGAAAACAAAGTGCTGGAAGAGGTAACATCTGTCACCTTGGGCTCTCCCTCCAAACCCAGTCTGGTTATACACCTCCTCAAATGCAGTGGCAAATGGGAGCTGCTGCTCATAGCTGCCTCCCATCCATCAGCAGATCTTAAGACTTGCAATATTGTGGAATTGTGGGAAACCTTCTTTAACTTACATGGGTTAGCCACATTAAGAGGGGAACACAAGCATCCAGCATCTTCCCCAACCCAGCTCTATGTCACAATGCTACCAGACCAGATGCCTAATCCCATTTTAGCTCCTCTCTTGCCTTACCTCCCTGCATTTATTCTGCCCTCTGTCTCTTCCTATCTGTATCCCACTAGGGCAACTGAGCTCCTCACTTAGCGAGGCCCCAGACCTCTTCTGAGCAATCCTGCTGCAGGTCACCTGTGACTATGGACCCTTATAACCAGAATGCATGGCAGCAGAGGCAAGTAGCAAATGTGAGTGAGGCCCATGCCCATTTTTTCAGCAGCTGTGAGAACCTAAGGATGTTGAAAATTCATTTTAGAAGATTGACTTGGTTGACTGACTGGTGGATTGATTCAATGACTTTATTCAAAAATGTACATGGACTTTGTCATGTGCTCACTGCTGTGGGGTCACTTCCAAAAGAGACAAGAAGCATAACACATGTTTTCAGTATTCAGAGAGGTTCCACTTAATATGGATACATATATATCAAAATGCCAATAATGGTAATGACAACAGCCAATATAAATTGAGCACATATAAAGTACTGAGTGCCATGCTAAATATTGCTATGCAAAGCAATATTTTATATACTCACCATGACATCCTTCTATGGTAGGTGTTAACCTTAACCCCATTTGCAGATGAGAAAACTGGGGCAGAAAGGTTTTTTTTTTTTGAAAGTTTTTTTTTAACTGGACTCAAGTCCTACACTACAATAGTCTAATCCAGCAAAGATACCTCACTACAGTTCACTACATGTTCATTTATAATAGTAAGAATGCAGAAATTATATAACTGTCCAATAATAAAGGATTACTTTATTAAATATGAGGGAACCATACAACAGAATATTGTGCAGCCATTGAATTCATCTACTGAAGAAAAGGAAATAACACAGGAAAATGGTCACGATAAATGTTAATGAAAAAAGAACAGGATACAAAAATGTGTATGCTGTAAAAAACCAATTATGGGATGAGGTGGCGTGAAGGGAGGGAGGAAAAGACAGAGAGAAGGGATCAGAAGGAAATACATCAAAATGTTAATAAAGCATCAAAGCTTTAATTTGTACAACTCAAATATGTAGTTTATTACATATCAACTATACCTCAATGGAGTTGTTTAAAAATGGTAAGAGATTATTTCTGAGTGGTGGAATCATATATGATTTTAATTTTATTTTTTATTGTCCAAATTTCCTATAAGGATTATATATTGCTTTAATAACTATGGGAAATTAATGTTAATTTTTAAAGTGAGTTTGTAAAAGTCGCTCTGGGAATAAGATCGGAAAAGAAAATTCCAGTTTCATTTGTATGGGTGAGACCCCAGTATATTCTTGTGTTCCTAACTCCCCAGGTGGTTTTTATATGCAGTCAGTGGGGGGAACCACTGATTTACACAGAGTACCAAGCCCAGCGCCTGGGTGACACCTGATGCTTGGTTAAATGGTGGCCATCACCATTATCCGCATCATTGTCATTGGTGTTAATATTCCTCAGCACTGCTGGCATATTTACATTCTCATATTAAGTGTGGGGAAAAAGTCTAGCTGGAGCAGATGGCTCAGGCATTGGCAGATTCATTGGAAACTTCAATGAGTAATCAGGTGTTGGAACTGGTGATATTTTCCTGTCATAGACTCTGTCAGAGGCTTTCATTTCCCAGGGCCTGTGGGATTAGTAATGCAGAGTACTTCTAGACTATTAGTGTATAAAACTACAATGCAAAAACTTTTTACTAAAATTAACGATGCCAGGCCAGCCATAAAGAAATTCATCTCCCAAGTGACATGCTCAGCAAAGCTGCACCAACTTCTGTAACAGATGTCTAGACAATTTGACTTTGAAATACATATCCCGAATCTAAACAGCCTGAAGTTTCCCAACCAGTGCCCAGCCAAAGTTCAAAACCAGAGACCAAGCAGGAATAGAGGATTTGAAGATTATAAATAAACTTATTCATAGGGAAAGCAGAGCAAGTATAGCAAGCTAAAAATTGATCGCCCAGAGAGGATGACTCATCAATGAGACCATAAAAGACCGTCTTGCAGTAATCACACAGCAAGACAGTTCATTGTCCTTAAACATTAACTGCCTGTCACACCAGGCTTCCCATCAGTGGACTGCGAAGCCCAGAGCTGGCCTCATTAAGCTTTCGAGACATCCCCACCCAGTGAAGAAGCAATCCATTTCTCCTCCATCTCTTTGAATCACCACATGGCAGTGAGTGGAACCTCATCTGAACCCGGTGCCCTAGATTCCTAGTGTGGCAGCCAGACTGACCCAGGTCAGTTCTTTTCAACTGTCATTTTAAGACATTACTTTTTCCATTGAATATTTTACGGCTAAACATCTCCGCAGGTACACACAGTCAAGGCAAGAACCCGAGATGGTCTCCAGCTGTTGAGGTGGTGGGAAAGCCACTCATCCTGCCTTAATCGTGTCTCCTGAAGGGTCAAACCAACAGAGGACAATGCAACCAGGCCATTTATAAAATTCTGCTCTCCTGCCACCTGCTTTTGCAGCATGGTAGGTATGTTTTCAAGCACTCAACATGTAACTAGAGAACCTTGAGATTTTACTATAATGATAAGCCTCAAATTGATACTGAGATTCAAGGGTACTAAGACCAATAAATTATTATGAGAAAAATCAACAGAAATGTCATTCACCCTACAAACATCCCTTAAGCCTTGGCTGTGAAAAATATACCATGATCATCAGGGTTGGGAAATGTGTCAACTACTAATAGTTTCATTAAGCAACTCCAGTGCATAGGGAAGGGCACTAAGGTGAATTATGAACAAAAGAGACAGAGGAAATGGTAAGGTCACAGCGGTAAGTGACTGTTCTGAAGAAGGAGAGATGACTTCCATTTGGCAGAGTGAGTCACAGAAGACTTAGAGAACTTAATGGCACTTGGGTGGACTTTAAAAGATAGGAACGTGCATCATTGTTAATACCTCCTACCACAGGGGCAGCCCGGGTGGCTCAGCAGTTTAGCGCCTGCCTTCGGCCCAGGGCGTGATCCTGGAGACCCCGGTTTGAGTCCCATGTCGGGCTCCCTGCATGGAGCCTGCTTCTCCCTCTGCCTGTGTCTCTGCCTCTCTCTTTCTCTGTGTATCTCTCAGAATAAATAAATTTAAAAAAAATACCTCCTACCACAAAGAAGGTGGAGTCCTCTCAGAAAGCCTGTATCAGCATGGGACCAGCAAAGCTTAGATAAGTGTCAAGAGAATGCCTACCATATGCTAGTCAAGGATCATAGAAAAGTCACCAATTAAACTGAAAGCTACCAAGAGGATCCAAGTTCAAGTTGGAATATATGTTGGAACGAGTTACCTAATATATGCACAAGTGACAGCAAGCACCAGAGTCCAAAACACCATCTAAGGTACTGACTGGCAAAGATGGTTAAGAAAAAAAAACTCGTTGAGGTACCTGGGTGGCTCAGTCAGTTAAGCCTTGACTCTATTTCAGCTCAGGTCATGATATCAAGGTTGTGAGCTTTCTCTCTCCCTCTCTCTCTCTGTGCCACTCCCCCTTACTCTCTCTTGGAAGAAAGAAAAAAGAAAGAAGAAAAAAAAAGAAAGAAAGAAAGAAAGAAAGAAAGAAAGAAAGAAAGAAAGAAAGAAAGAAAGAAAGAAAGAAAGAAAGAAAGAAAGAAAGAAAGAAAGAAAGAAAGAAAGAAAGGGAGAGAGAAAAGACTGGTTAAATATATTACAGCACACCTGAAAACAGACTACGATGTGCTCATTAAAAGCAACTACATACATGGACATTTATTGATATGGAAAATGGTCCTCTATATATTTCCTCCATATATTAAGGGGAAAAAAGAGGTTAAAGAATGTCTTATACAAAAAGTCACCCATGTTTGTATCAATATGAATCCTACTCTACTAACTCATGTGTGCAAGAAACATCTCATTTCTTCACGCCAACTAGGATTAACTTTAAGCCCCTAATCTGGCAGAAAGTTCCATCTCAGTCAATAACAGAACATCCTATATCACATCCCTGTAGCTGCATTAGGACCTTGGAGCTTAGAATGTACCCATAAAATAAAATATGGCCTCTACTCTTCGGTCCATCATCCTCTTCTCTATTCACTTCATTATTCATGCCTATGAATAATGCCACCCACGCCAAGCTTATCAGGAAAACCCAAGTTAACAACAGCTTAAACAAAATAGGAATATCACTGTCTCATATAAAAGAACTCTAGAAGTAGGTGATCTAGAGCTAGTACAGCAGCAACACAACAGGGCCTTCCTTATGCTTCTACTCCACCACCTAGAACATGGCTTCCATCCTCAAGGCCATCTCATGGTCCAGAAGGGCTGCTAGAGTTCCACCATCACATCCTCAATGCAGATCAGAAGGATCATGACAGGCAGAAGAGGAATAAAGCCCTCTTTCATAAAAGCACCATAGAAAATAACCTTTTCTTCATTACATGGCTGCAAGGGAAGTTGAGAAAAACTGGCTTTGTCCCAGGTAGGCATGTGCAGAATCGAGGTTCTTTTAGTAAAAACAAAGGAGAGCTTGAGTATAAAAGTAAACAAAACTATCTCTCTCTACCACAAATGTGTAAGTTGAGAAGAGGGGTGAAAGTAGATCCTGGAGGATATTAGCAAAGGACAAGCAACCCACAGAGAAGACTGAGGAGAGGCCATTAGACAGAAGAAATTCTGGAAAGAATAGTGTCAAGAAATGCAAGGGGAGGATTTTTCACACTCAGGGAACGGTTGATAGGGTGGGATTAGGCCAGGAAAAAATGTTCATTAGAGGTAACTCAATTGTCGAAAGGAGATAGATCTCTGGAAAACGAAACATCAGGGACTATTTCTTTTGTTATACTCTTCTCAGATGTTCAGGACTGCCCTAAACTCAATAGCTAGATAAACCCCACCTTGTCAAAGGGGCCATTCTACTAGGTTAATTTTCCAGACAAAGCCATCCATACCTGCTTATCCTTAGAGATTACAGTCACATAATTCTGGAGCATTCTCCATGGCTTTGTCTTATTTGTTCCTTGAATTCTCATAGTTTCAGAAATACAGATATGCTGACCCTTCTTACAAAAGACTACTATTAGGTCAGACTGAATCGGAGAGAAAGCCCTACACATGTTTATAACATAACATAAGAAAAACAGCTAATATTTCTTGAATGCTTATTACATGCCAGGCGCTGCAGTAACTTCTCAATAAATATTAGCTGTTAGTGTGTATATGCATGTGAGTATGTACTCATGCACACATATGCATACATGTTTGTGTGTAATTAATCCTCAAAATGCTCTGTGAGGCAGATATTCTTATCCTCATTTTACAGGCGAGGAACCAGAATGTCAGAGAGGTTGAATGGTGTGCCCATGGGCAGAGGTCATCTGTCACTGTGTCTGTTGCTGCTTCTATGCATACTCTTGCCTCCATAGCAACAATACATTTTAGCAAATTTCTTGTTATTTTTAGGTATGACTCCTTTCTGCCACACTCCAATTTTGTCTGTCACCCTCTGGGCTATGATAAGTTGGAAACCTAATTAGTGAGTTAGTGACAATGAGGGTTTACATAGAACAGATTATTATTTTCTTCCTAGTGGAAAGCAATTCAGAGGGACTTACAGGTCAGCGGTCCTCCAAATCCCCTGGATCCTCTCAGACACCTTTGATCTGATCATCTGGATAATAATAATGATGATGACTAACATCTACTACACACATATTCTAAGTATTTAACTCATTTAATACCCACCCAATGACCTTATGAAATAGACATTATTTTATCCTTATTTTGCAAATGAGAAAAGCAAGGTACAAAAGGTTAAGTAACTTTCCCTAAAATCACAGTTAATGAATACTGAAGCTTGAAGTGAATTCAAGTAGAGCCTGAGCACTAACCACCCTGGTGCAATTTTTTTTAATGGGTAAGAGGAAATAGTGGAAGAATGGGTTATTTGAAACTGCATCCTATCTACATCTCTCTGAATCATTCCTCAAAAAACCTACCCAAAGGATCAAATCCTGGAAATTCTCTGCAAGGATTCTGCTTCTCTGCAAAGGTGAGGGGCACTATAATCTCTTCACTATCCTAAACACAACACTTAGAAGTCTCCCCAGCCCTTCTGACATCCAGGCTCCCAATAACGTTAGTAAATGCAGGTTTTAGGGCCTGACTACCCAGCAATCTATGAACCATTAACTGGAGCTATTTTCTGCTTCTAGGGATCAATTGCAACTGCATGAGGTAATAAGGGCCTGGCCAAAAAGCTGGAATGGGGAAGAGGGCAGATTTGAGAGCTCAATAGGGAAAGATAACCTCAAAAACATTCACACCAAGAGGAAATATGCCAGATGGAATGAAGCAGGATGGCACAAAGTCTTCAGTCAATCAACAACCTAAAATGAGGCCCCACCACTCCTACTGAGAGGACAGGTGTTGATGTTGAGAAGGGCTATAAGACAAATAAAAGACACATGTGGTCTCTTCCCTCCAGGACTAATGATCCATCATAAAAGCTCAATGGTCCAGAATAGCTGGCAACAAAGATGTTCTGGTCAATCAAATATGCTAGTTAGTTGAGAATTGCTACATGGACCATTTAAGTATTGTTAATTACCTGGAATTAGAATAAAACAAAAGAGATCACACATTTTTTTTTGAAAAATCTAAAAGTAAATAAGAACATTGAGAAATTGGTGATCTACTTTTGGCACTACCAGCCTTCCTTTTCAGGTGTACTGTTCTCCCTTAGTTCCCTCCAATATATCCCTTAACATTCCCTAAAGATGACCAAGAGCCTCATGTTCTCTCCATTTCCAAGCCTGCCAAACTTACTGACAGGAAAGAATCTGAGAGTATTGAGGTGTCAAGTGGACAGTGTGTTTTTTACATTTTAACGGATGTCAGACCCTTATTAAATGAAAGGCATGAATATTAATGGTGGATTTCAGTCACTAGTTAACTGAATGGGGAAAATGTTTGCAGGTAAACAGTAATGAGTGTTTCTTCATATATTTTGACATGGTTTAAAAGTATTAAACAAAAGAATTACAGTATAATTTTTAAATCTACAGGAAAGGCAGAACAAATGAAATATGTGGATAATCAAAAACTAATTCTTGTCCATTTTAGTTTCACCTTTTTCAAAATCTATTAATAAGGACCTAGGCTAGGTAGAGACAATGCCCTATTTTTTATATCCCCAGGGCCTAGCACAATACTATAAACATTTAAGAAATGTTTGTTGAACTGAACCAAAGATGGTAATTGAACAACTTTATTCTACTTCCTATCTTTTTTTTAATTCAATGGAGGAAAACCATAATGAGAACTGAAAGGTTCAGAAGCAAAGTATCACTAAAGAAAGGAAATAGAAATCAAGGAGTCTAAATAATCCCCAATTGGGCAATGAGTCCCTGAGTAATAGGGAATTAGCTACCATTCTTTTAACTATAATTACAGTGTTATTAAAACCAACAATCACTACTGAGGAAAAACATACAGAATATTATTTGAATTTGCCTTTCCAAAAGAACTGAACACATTGAACCCACACAACAGAAAATATATGGCAGGTGTTGATAGTAATAGAAATGCTATACCATTCTTAAAACTGTATTTGTCTTTTTAGATGAAAATACATGTAAAATAAGGTGAGAAAGAGGCAGGAAAAAAAATAACCTCAAAATGTGTTAAGTGCTCTCTACATAAGAAAATAGGTAGGTTCAAGGAATTTTTCCACTTTCAGCTAAAGATGGTAGACTGAACACATATATTTAACTCTTTCTCTTAAGCTCTCTAAAAATCACCAAAAAAGGACAATCTTAAGGTACAAACTCATAAGAACAAAGGGAAAAAAGATGATATTTTGAATAAACTGGAAGTCAGAAGAGCAAGTAAATTTGAGTTATCTGGCTTAGCAGACCCTCAGTCAGTTGAATTTTAAACCACAAGAAAGGACAAAGAGCAAACTCAATTTATAGCACAAACCCTCAACAGACCCAGGAAACAATAGTGCCTGTACCTTTGCTTATAAGGGTGAATGTAATATAAAAGTGAAATGGCACTGAAAATCCATTTAACAGCAAATAAAGTGACACCCAGGACTTCTCTCCTTTACTGAATGCAACTAGGTGATTCCTCTTCTCCAGCCCTGGTAAAGGACTAAGGTTTTATTCTTTTTTTTAAGAGCCTCTTGACTGGGAGACACCACGCCCATTTGAAGAAAAATCCACTGTACTGAAATAAGGGAAATTAAATGAATATATATATATATACACGTACACACATAGGACATAAGAAATCTGACTAGTCCAAGAGAATAGGCTTTTCAAGGAAATAGCCCAGCCAGATCTCCCTGTGGTGAAGACCACAGAAGACAAGCTCAAATAAAGCTTCTAATCTGCTCTAATGCCTCACACTTACACATAATCAAACAGTCATGAATCACTAGACATTTGAAGAATGCACCCATATAAAAATTAGACACTACAATAAAACAAAAGAAAGCAAGCTGGGGCCTATGAGGAACAAGAAAACTCTTTGAAAAACCTTAAAATTAATAATCATCAGAAAGATAAAGGGATACATTACATCCATAAAACAAGAAAGACAATTTTTTAAAAGGAACATTCAAAAAGTATGATAATAGAAATGAAAAATCCAACAATGGATAGAAAATAATTTTGAGAAGATGTTACAAACAGAGAGATATAAAATGGAGATGGAAAATAAGAGGAAATGAAAATTGTATATCAATCCGGGATGTTGAGTTTTCAAATAATAAAAATTCCAGAAAGAGAGGAGAGAAAACAGGAGAGGAAATCAAAGACCTAATTTTTTAAAAATCCTCATGACTAAAGACATGCTTTTTTATATTGAAGGTCTCGAATGCAAGGGATAAAAATAAGCATACATTTAGATGTATATTATCATGAAAATTCTGGAACAAAGTAAGATGGAGAAAAACAGTTTTCATATACAGGATCAAGAATCAGTATGGCAGGCACCTAGGTGATTCAGTCAGTTAAACGTCTGCCTTTGACTCAGGTCATGATCCCAGGGTCCTGGGATTAAGCTCTGTGTCGGGCTTCCCACTCATCAGGGGTCTGCTTCTCCCTCTGTCCCTCCCCCGATCATTCTCTCTCTTTCTCTCTCTCCCTCTCTCTCCAATAAATAAATTGAATCTTAAAAAAAAAAAAAAAGAAAGAAAAAGAACAGTATGGCAGTGACTTCCCAATAGCAGCTTGTAGAATCTAAAAGATAATGAAACAATGCCTTTAAATAATGAGAAAAAAAAGGTTTCTGATCTAAAATTCTATACCCACACCTCACATCTGTCAGAATGGGTAAAATTAAAAAAAAAATAAGATACAAGTGTCGGCAAGGATGTGAAGAAAAAGAAACCCTTGTGTACTGTTGGTGGAAATGCAATTAGTGCAGCCACTGTGGAAGACAGTATGGAAGTTCCTCAAAAAGTTAAAAGCAGAACTTACCCTATGATACAGTAATTCCACTCCTGTTATTTAGCCAAGAAGACAAAAACACTATTCAAAGGGATATATGCATCCCTGTGTTTATTACAGCATTATTTATAATAGCCAAACTATGAAAGCAGCCCAAGTATACATCAAAAGCTGAACAGATAAAGAGGATGTTATATATATATGTATGATAGAATATTACTCAGCCAAAGAAAAGAATGAAATCTTGCCATTTGCAACAACATGGATGGATCTAGAGAGTATAATGCTAAGTGAAATAAGTCAGAGAAAGACAAATATCATATGATTTCACTCATGCATGGAATTTAAGAAACAAAATAAATGAACAAAGGAAAAAAAAGACAAACCATAAACAGTCTCTTAACTATAGAGAACAAACAGATGCTTAGCAGGGGGAGTTTGGTTGGGTGGGGGGCTGTGTAAAATAGATGAAGGAGATTAAAAGTCCACTTATGATGAGCACTGAGTAATGTATAGAATTATCAAATAACTGTGTTGTATACCTGAAACTAATACAACCCTGTATGTATATATGTATATATATTGCAATTAAAATCAATTAATTAATGATTAAATTAAATTAAGCAAAATAAAATTCTATACCCAGACAAATTGTCAATCTAATGTGAGGGTAGAACAAAGACATGATTAGATAATCAACATTTCAAAAATTTTTAATTCCGCATAACTTTTCTCAGGAAACTACCAGAATATGTGCTCCACCAAAATGACAAGGCAAAACAAGGATCAGTAATAAACATAGTCAAAGGAAAAGAAAATCCAGAGAATAGAGAAATAAAGAGAATTCCAGGATAATGGTGAAGGGAGATGCAAGATGTCGGCTGTGCATTTATCCTAAAGTTCAGGCAGTACAGATCAGTGTAAACCCAAAAGTTTCAGGAGAGATTCTCTTCAAGAAAATAAAACTGGAATAGATGCTAACGTGTTTAAATGTATTGAGAAAAGCTATGGACAACTGAGGAAGGTTTGGGATTGAACTAGTGATCAACGCATAGAAAAATAAGCAGACATATGAATAAAAAAGACAATTATTATTAATTTTAAGAAAAAGAGGGATCCCTGGGTGGCGCAGCGGTTTGGCGCCTGCCTTTGGCCTAGGGCGCGATCCTGGAGACCCAGGATCGAATCCCACGTCGGGCTCCCGGTGCATGGAGCCTGCTTCTCCCTCTGCCTGTGTCTCTGCCTCTCTCCCTCTCTCTCTGTGGGACTATCATAAATAAATAAAATTTAAAATAAAATAAAATAAAGAAAAAGAAATATCGTGTAAGGAAGCAAAATTAATCATAGTATACAGCTTGACTCAGCTGTACTCACATTAACATAGCTGTAAGACTGTGAGCACAATGGGAGGAAGGAGTTTTCTAGATATCACATATGAAGAAATAGTCATTACTCCTAGTATATATGTCGTAGGGTTGGAAGCAGAGCATGAAAGAGTTACATCCTTGTCTTACATAGAAGAAAGTCAACAGGTAACATCTAAAACTGCAAATATTCAAGAAGTAGCAATAGATTCATGTTATTAGAAACAAAGAAGTAACTGGTTGCTTCTTGGGAAGCAGAATATTGGAGTGTGACGATGCTCAGGTCAGCTGTTTCTCATTACAGGCCTCTAGAACGCTGACTCTCTACTTTGACAAAATTTACAACTATACACAAAATTCCTAACACCAAAAATTATAAGAATCTAGAATGCTGTCACCTAATGAAAGTAGCTAGTGGTTATTTAGAATGCGGCTGTACACTGTTCTAAATACTTTACATCATTAGCTCATTTAATTCAAAAGAACCTTTTGATCTCAGTACTCTCACTTATCCAGGCTCAAAGAAGTTAACTATCTATGTTCACTTAGGGAAAAAAAAAAAGATCCAAAATTTCATGGAGTAGGGAGCCCCAGAAACCAGTCTATTAATGTGTCTGAATATTTTTTTTTTAATTTTGCTCCTTCAATGAGGTTGGTGGTGGTTGCTCATGAGTTTCCTTCTATCTGGACACTCTCCCCATCCCACCTCATCTAATTAATGTCTATTCACTCTTCATCTCTCCAGTCAAGGCTTTCCTAACCCACGAGTCTAGGTTCAGTTTCTTTGTTATATATGTGCTTACAGAACCCAGTACCCTGCTTCAGAGCACATTTATTATTATGGTAATTATATACCCTTATATGTGTGACTATTTATATATTCAACCAGTTACAGCCCCAACTAGAATAAGCTCAATGAGGGCATGGGTCACATCTGTTTTTGCACAATACTGTAGCCCCAGGACCTTAACAAATAAACTGAATGAATATACAAATGCATGAGCAGACAACTTAAGTTTCTGAAATATGGTTTAAATATATTCCCTCAGGGCAACTAGAGGACCCTTTATGGTCCTTGCCATTCCTTGGAATCGAACCCTCCAGCTTCTCCAAGGAGCTTGGGAAAGCAAATCTTGATAATGCAAGCCAAAATCATCTTTCAAAGAAAAAGGTTCCCCTATGTGAAGGACCAAAGCAGTTTATTTGGTTTTGGTTTTGGTTTGGTTTGGTTTGGTTTGGTTTGGTTTGGTTTGGTTTTAATGAGACAAGTTGGTGAGGGTTTATTATGACTAGTGAAAGATGGTAGCATTCCCTGACCTGGGATCTCCTGTGCCTTCCCACCATTCTAGATATTGAAAGATTATTAGGGCATGGAAGACAGCATTCTGAACTCTGAGATCCTTTCTCAGAAGCTGGAATGCTTCAGAATCATGTATGAAGAAATAGTCATTACTTTCTCCTGTTTCCATTGTGAAAATTCCTCCAAGCTGATTATCTAGTTTATTATAAACCAGGAAAAAGAAATAATTGATTAGCTAAAATTTTACTTTTTAAGCAACAGCAGTAATAGCATCATATAGACAAAGGTCAGAGCTCCCTATACTTAAATATTTTGCCTCCTAAGGGTCTCCTCTGATCACCCCTATAAGAAAATTCATCAAGGTCTACCTTTAGGTGACAATAGTGACATGTCTGAATGGTGGCTAGGGTATCCACATATGGACAAAGCTGATTATTTGACTGAAAAGGATGACCTGTTCTAACCATGTAATTTAGTTGCAGACAACTAATTTTCCCTGGATCAATACAAATTCGTTTGCCTCTATTTTTTAACTAGCCCAATACACATCTCCACCTCTTACAGAAACTCTTCTATTCCATACAATTTAATAAATATATAAAAGCTTCGGTGACATCTCACTCATTGGTGTCTTCAAAGAGTCTGCATATGGTTGTAGGTGTTTTGTCTTCTGACACGTCATCATTAGTGGAACTCAAAGATAGGTCTTTGGATGGTGCTTTTTATTTCTTTTAGCCTGCTTTACAGCACACCTAGACTGAGAGGAAGAAGATTCATCAAAGACATCATGATCCTACATGCTCTGCCCTGACTGCGCTTTCCCATCTGTTATCCTCCCAGAGATCTAAGGCCCTTGTGTGTCTGGCTGTACTCTCCTCATTATCTACTATTCCACTCTCGTCCATTGCCGGCTAGAGCTCCTCTTTGTTCTTTGCTTCTTTGCCTTTCATTCTCAGAGCCAAATATCAATACTGTTCGCATCGTTCCAAATGTTCAGAATCAAAAGTCACATTAACAATTCTTTCTGAATATGCTGTCCATTTTTTAAAAATTTTTCTATTTACACTGACTCTTTTTCACATTTAAAAAAATACACATTTACAAGAGGCAGGTACCCTGTGATCCTCCAAGAGATTGAAGAAATGCCTTTAAGTACTGCTGGCTCATATTTAATAGCACACACAGATTTGACTTTCACATTGTCCCATCTTCATTCCGATCATTCATATTTAATGTTACACATACTTGACTCCTTGACTTTTTTTTTAATCTCGTATGCTGAATGGTGCACAAATTAATCCCGTATTCCACTATCCAGCAACTTGTCATTATTTATCAGCATTGACTGAGCTATCATTGTCATCTATTCATTAGCTTTTGAAAGATTTAAGCTTCTTCTCCTGTATAATCTAGCTATGTTATTTATCATATGCTGTCAGTAACTCCTCTTTCTAGTGGTATCTGCTTCACAGCAATAGATCATCTTCTGGGCCGAACTTCTCCTGAATATCAGAACTGCTACTTTTCAGCTACCACTGTTAACCTTGCTGGGGCTCACTGCTTGGATAGATCAAACTCTGTTGTCCTAGTAACTGGCAACGTTGCCTCATCACTAAATAGTCCTGTGACAACCATCTAGTTTCTGTAAATCCCACTGAAAAGAGCCACCAACTGCCTTCCCAGAAACATTCAAGGAAAGTAGATCCACAACCCTCTAAGGAAGCTGGATTCTTTCTCATTTGGGAAAATCCTCAGCTCATGAAAGCTTTTCTTTTCAGAATATATGGGAGGGTAGATGCTAGCCAGCAATACAGCCCCATTTCACAGTGTTCAAATAGAGGGGAAAGCCTGAAATAGTGGCTTCATTTATGTTCATTTCAGTGCTGCTTTTTAAATCTCCTGGGAAGTCTGTCCTCTGGACTAACTGGGCTTGGCTATTAAAGTGAAAATCCACGCTCGCCAATAATCAGCACTCACCCTGACTTCCTAATGGCTTCAGAATCAAAACAAATTTGACTTGTGAATGGCCGGCTCAGCCCAGGACTGAAAACAGGCTACATAAGATCAGAGAATGTTCCATGGATACCAGTGACCAGCATGATATCCTTGGACTAAGGGCAGTCACATTTCCAACATGTGGCCTCTTCTCATGCCAGTGGATAAGGTAACCCTTTAGCATGAATCATAGCAAAAAATAAAATAAATTTAAAAACCTAGATTCCTCTATTTGGCAAAAGAAGAAAATGTGTGGGACGCCTGGATGGCTCAGCCTGGATGGCAGTTGGGCGTCTGCCTTCCACTCAGGGTGAGATCCGGAGTCCCAGGATCCAGTCCCACATCCGGCTCCCTGCATGGAGCCTGCTTCTCCCTCTGCCTGTGTCTCTGCCTCTCTCACTCTGTATCTCTCACGAATAAATAAATAAAATCTTAAAAAAAATAAAATGTGAAAATAAGAGGAAAAAAGCAAATACTGATTTGAAAAAATAGCCAAGGCTCAAATGGAACATACAAATAAATCTCTTTTCAGTCTAATTCTTTCCACATAGTCCGTGTCCAACAAACATTGGTTGGATTGGAGTCTTCCTTGAAAACTGTATCATTATAGCCTGAGTACACTTCAATAATAAGGTAAGTAAGGTTCACCAGTGGATCAGCAGGGCAAGCTCACTGAGGAAGGAACCACGCTGTACATTCCCTCAATGTTCCTGTAAAAGGCAGGTGATCAACAAATATCTATTGAACAAATGGATGAGCCAACAGATGAATACCTGAGTCCTTCACTGACCTCAGCCCTGCAGCAACACCTGCTCTATATCACCAAGCTATAACCGCAATGAAATATTCCATTCAGACATTACTATAAAAGTTGAAATTTTCATCATGAACTTAGCTTTTTTGCTTCAAGCTGAGAGTGTTTTTACTTGGATAATATGTCTCCTCTGGCTTTTTTTTCCCTTACGAAGCCATTTTGTTTGGTATTTACATCTATGATGTAGCCGACACAGGTGTTGCTACAAATTTCGTGTTGCACTGCACTGCAGGACTTACAGCATGTTTTATCATGAAACCACATTTTGGCCTTAATAAAACACAGCACCGCACAGCATGACATTCACTATAATCTAATTAAATACAATGCCAAGGGAAATATGTCACCATGAAGGTGAAACACACATGTTACTTCCTTCTCCTTTCCATGCAAGGGGCAGCTAAGGCACAATTGAGGAAAAAAGTATTTAATGCTCTGAGGCTCAGCAGTTTGCAAGCAAGACCAAAAAAAAAAAAGGCAAGGCTATAGGAAAGAGAAGAGAATGTAGAAGAGAAATATGAAGAAGAAAAAGACACCATGAATGATCAGCAATATTTCAATTCTTTTTTCCTACTTAAACCAAAATCTCAAAGAATTTCCACATTTAAAAATTTCAGAGACGCAGAGAATGAGATTCCCTAAGAAATAGGAAAAAAACAAAAAAGACTTGTTTTTTATCCCCATTACTCACCAGCTTCTAAAGAAACCCATATAAATAGCTCTCCAAAATAGTGAGATTCTATTTTGTCTCCTCCACTTTGGTGTGACGACAGGTAATTAAGGCATTAACCATCCTTCAAAGGCAGGATTATCTGAGTTCCAGTCCTGGCTATACCTTTCACTGACCATAATATACGGGATGTCCACTTACATTTTGGGCTTTCAGCTTACTTACGTAAAAGCTAAGGATATTGGATCAATTATCAATGCTAAGATTCCAATATTGATTTTATGTAAGAAAATCTTCCATCTGAATTTCTGTCTTACCTACATAATCTAAAAGTACAGGTAGGGTCGGTGGAAGCTTTATCTCACAATGCAGGTATTCACAAACCTAGGACCCTAGACCAAAGGTCAAGCACATCAACATTCCACTCACGCTCCTGCAGCCCATGAGACAGAGGCAAATGGAGGAATGCAGTACTTGCAAAGTTGATTTACTGATAATCAAGGGGACAACTAGTATCCTCTTTTAGCAGGCAACTCCAATCTCTCTGAGAGAATCATGGGTCCTGTTTCTCAGTTTGTAGGGTAGAAAATGCATCCTTTCTCCTCCATAAGAGAGTAGAAATGTCATGGCAGTCTATTTCCATAAACCACATTTAAAGAATTCTTTTCTCTGGAAGACACTAGAAGCAGGTTATAGACTTAGCTTTGATTGCCTCTTAAGATGTCACGTGAGGGTAGGTCTAATATCTCTCAAGAAAATGGGGACAAAGAGCCCTATGATTCTCAGCTTTGAGCTTAAGCTGAAAGTCCAAACAGGAAAAGTCCCATTTAACCTCTTGTCAGATACATATTAAATTGTATGCAGCCCAAAGAGAGTTCTTTCTTTTACCACCCTCTCACCAACAAATCAAGACCTGGTCGTCCTCAACTCATGATGCTATTAGCCAATCTACCAGCTGCTCAAGACATAAACCTAGAACATAGTCTCAATTTCTCTTCTCCCCAACTTCTAATCTATCAGCAAGTTTTCTTGACTCCACATGCTCCACCACCAGCCTGGATTCCAGCCACCATCATCATCATCACTTGCTGAGCTTCCTGCAATGGTCTCCCTGGTCTCCCAGATTCCACTCTCACCCCCCTACATTCCATCCTCCTCCTCCTGGCCGCCAGCCAGGACAATCTTCTAAACATATAAGTCAAATTGTGTGACACTATGCTGAAAACAACCCAAATGCTTTCTCATCTGCCTGAATAAAATCCTACAAGTCCCCCTACATTAACAACCCCACTTATTCTCCTTTCCCACCTAGTCACTGCTCTCCCATCTCTTAGGTCTTCCTTCTCTGATGCAGAAACTCACCTCTACCTCTGGCCCTTTGCACTCACTGTTCCTTCTCCCTGGAACACACTACACCCAGATCTTGTCATTTGAGTGACCACTCAAATATTTCCTCCTCAGTAAGGCCTTCCCTAATTATCAATCCTACCAACCAGTCATTCTCTATCACTTATTTTTTCCTTAGTTCTATTCACAAGTTAAAATTCTCTTATGTATTTATTTGCTTGAGCAGGGGTACCACTTTACTCTCAAACTATCTAGCATAGGGTTGGGGCTGTAGTGCTCATTCAATGAATTTTTGCTGAATAAATGAATTTTTCCCCAGATTTCATGAGTGAAGTGATTCTTCAATGAAGCCCCTGTGAGCTAACATGAATGAATCTTCAGAGAAGGTAGCAAACAATTACAAAGACTATCGGCAGTACTTACTTGAGTTATTGCTTTAAATAAAATTTCTTCTGGGGCGACTGAGTGGCTCAGTCAGTTAAGTATCCAACTCTTGATTTTGGCTCAGGTCACACAATCTCAGGTTTGTGATTGAGCCCCATGTGGGGTTCCACGCTCATCAAGGAGTCTGCTTGAGTTTCTCTCCCTCTGCCCTCCCTCACACACTCTCTCTCTCCCTCTCTCTCTCTCTAAAAAATAAATAAATAAATCTTTTTAAAAATAAAATAAAATTTCCTGCAACCATTTAAAGTACTTAGTTTAATTCTGGGATGCCAGGCTGGCTCAGTCAGAAGAGCATGCAACTTTTAATTTCGTGGTTGTGAGTTTCAGCCCCACACTGGGTATAGATATTACTAAAAATAAATAAGTAAATAAACTTAAAAAAAAAATAAAATAGGAGCACCTGAGGGGCTCAGATTGTTAAGTGTCTGACTTCATCTCAGGTCATATTCTTAGGGTTCTGGGATCCAGCCACACAGTGGGCTCCCTGGTTCAGCAGGAAGTCTGCATGTTCTTCTCCCTCTGCCTCTGCCTCTCCCCTTTCTTGTGCTCTCACTCTCTCTCTCTCTCTCAATTAAATAAATAAAATCTTTTTAAAAATAAAATTAAACAAGTTAAATATTTAGTTTAAAAGGGCTTTTTCTAAAAAAAAAAAAAAAAAAAAAAAAAAAAAAAAAAAAATAAAAGGGCTTTTTCTGAATCCATTCAAAGTTATTTTTTTTTTGTCTTGATATAGTCACCCATGAACTTCAACTTAATTTTTAAACTAAACTTCTGTTAGATAAATGTCTACCTCTACTAGTAGAGGGGAACATTTTTCCAATAGAAGATGAAGAGAAACCCACAAAACTCTGTTGGGGGATGAAGTGACTAAATAATTTTTAGTCTAAAACAGGGCACTTTGTGAGTAAAAGGGGGCACTATTAATAATTATGCTGAGACAATATAAACTATGATATACTGTCACTCTAGTTAAAGGCCACATAGGTAATTTCAAGAATGAGATAGCGTTGTTTCAGCTAATTTTTTGTTTATTTTTGATGGGAGACTGCTGTGTTAGATATAGATGCTTTTTAAGAGAAATAAGAAGGTGTGAAAAGGGATGAAAGAAATATGAAAGACACCAAAACAGAAAATAATTACTTTTAAAGGATTTATTTTTTTAAGATTTTATTTATTTATTTGAGATACACACAGAGAAAGAGAGAGAAAACATGAGCAGGGGGGAAGGGCAGAGGCTGAGGTTGAAACAGACTCCCCACTGAGCAGGGAGCCTAAGGCAGGGCTCCATCCCAAGACCCTGTCAATCATGACCTGAGCCAAAGGCAAACGTTTAACCACCTGAACCACCCAGGCACTCTAAAAATAATTATTTTTTAAGAATAGGGTGCAGATAACACTACTCAATACATATAAAAAATAAATCTATTTTAGATCTATATGTTGGTGAAAGAAAGGACATGAGAAAACCAGAAGGGCGAATAGACAGGACAAGGTCAGATAAACAGAGAATGGCAGATGGGAAGAAAGTTAGAGAGAAACAGAGTAGCTGGAAAGAAGGAAGAGTCCATGAATGGACCCAGGGAGCTATCACATGTTGGGTTTCTCACAAGGGAAATGGGGAGTTGGAGGCTGGCATGAAGGATGTTTAATAAGGAGGATCTGGGGGACTAGAAAACTGCAAGAGCATGGGGAAGGAGGCATGACTGGCAGAGAAAATTCTATAGTAATGCATGACCAGCAAAGTCCTCCCCCCACCTCACATGGAGCTCTGGAGCTGGGAAGGCCCTTCTGAGTTGCTGGAAGTTGGAACGAGAGAGCCAGGTCTTCACAGCCCAGTGTCGATCATCAGTCACTGGATGTGGACTGTGTTTGGGAGGAGGCATGACTTTGAGTAAGGCCTTAAGCTGATGCTACCTCAAAAAAGAATGTTGAAGGCACAGAGTCTACCACTGTCTCGTGAGGTCAGTTTCTTCCTCTTTCTCTTATGCATCGTCTTCAACACATTTCTAGTTTTCACTTCTACGCATTGAGGAAACTATATGTATACAACAATTTTTCAATATTTCTCTTGACATATCCTTCTGGGCTAAAATATCCTTTAGGGCACAACCTGCACCTTGTCCTTACTGTTGTATCCCAGTATTTCCTAAAATAAAACCAGCTCACATAGTAAATATTCAATAAATAACTGAGGAATCAAAATGAGATTCAGCCTGGCATCCAGGACCTTCCACATTCTGGGACCAGTTAAGAGTGACTACTTCCCTCCTAAGGATGACCTTTCTTGAAAGAACTGCCCATATTTTCCTTGAAATAATTAATAAATTTATGTGTTGACTAAATTATCATTCCTTTCTTTCGGCTACCCCTAAAATGCTGAGTGAAACCCATCTCTCTCATCCTTGGATCTCATCAATGAGAACATTTAAACATCTCTGGTTGCTCATAATTTTAACAGCACAATAATGGTGATGAATATTTTTAGTAAAACTGAACTTCCTCCAAAAGTTCTAAATATCCTTGCTTGATTTTCTGTTTATTCTTACCACCTACTTTCCCAACACTTTGAGTGGTGATTTTAAAGTAAAGAAAGCGATCCCTAGACAATAACAACGTGTAAAGCTATTTCCCTGCCTCTTTCTTTCTCTAACAAACTAGCTACAAATATTCAGTAAGACCCATAGGGAAAAAAAGTCTAACCCCAGTTGCAAACTACCATTTGAAGCCTGCCCAACTACAAAAGGAAGTTGAGATTTTTAAACAAGTGGGGTAATTTATTAAATCGCCATTTTATTTTTTTAAGATTTTATTTATTTATTTATTTATTTATTTATTTATTTATTTATTTATTTATGAGAGAAACGCAGAGAGAGAGAGAGGCAGAGACACAGGCAGAGGGAGAAGCAAGCTCCATGCAGGGAGCCCGATGTGGGACTCGATCCCAGGTCTCCAGGATCAGGCCCTGGGCGGAAGGTGGTGCTAAACCGCTGAGCCACCCGGGCTGCCCAAATCGCCATTTTAATAACCACTTTTAGGTGTTTGGGTTTTCATTTGTCAGGAAAATGGGTCATCCTTTAAACTGATAGCTGTATAAAAATCATTTGGTTTTAACATATTATTTGTTAATTCCTCATCTTTCAATTAATTTTGTTGGGTTTTTTAAATACATATATATTTTTTATTTTGAGGTTCGATTTGCCAACATATAGCAAAACACCCAGTGCTCATCCCGTCAAGTGCCCCCCTCAGTGCCCATCACCCAGTCACCCCATCCTCCTGCCCATCTCTCTTTCCACTACTCCTTGGTCATTTCCCAGAGTTAGGAGCCTCTCATGTATTGTCGCCCTCTCTAATTTTTCCCACCCATTTTCCCTCCTTTCCCCTTTAATCCCTTTCACTATTTCTTATATTCCCCATATGAGTGAAACCATATGACGATTGTCTTTCTCCGATTGACTTACTTCACTCAGCATAATACCCTCCAGGTCCATCCACATCCAAGCAATGGTGGGTATTTGTCGTTTCTAATGGCTGAGGAATATTCCATTGTATACATAGACCACATCTTCTTTATCCATTCATCTTTTGATGGACACCGAGGCTCCTTCCACAGTTTGGCTATTGTGGACATTGCTGCTATAAACATCGGGGTGCAAGTGTCCTACCATTTCACTACATCTGTATCTTTGGGGTAAATCCCCAGCAGTGCAATTGCTGGGTCGTAGGGCAGGTCTATTCTTAACTCTCTGAGGAACCTCCACACAGTTTTCCAGAGTGGCTGCACCAGTTCACATTCCCACCAACAGTGCAGGAGGGTTCCCTTTTCTCCACATCCTCTCCAACATTTGTTGTTTCCTGCCTTGTTAATTTTCCCCATTCTCACTGGTGTGAGGTGGTATCTCATTGTGGTTTTGATTTGTATTTCCCTGATGGCCAGTGATGTGGAGCATTTTCTCATGTGCATGTTGATCATGACTATGTCTTCCTCTGTGAGATTTCTGTTCATGTCTTTTGCCCATTTCACAATTGGATTCTCTGTTTCTTTGCTGTTGAGTTTAGTAAGTTCTTTATAGATCTTGGATACTGGCCCTTTATCTGATAGGTCATTTGCAAATAACTTCTCCCATTCTGTAGGTTGTCTTTTAGTTTTGTTAAATGTTTCTTCTGCTGTGCAGTAGCTTTTTATCTTGATGAAGTCCCAATAGTTCATTTTTGCTTTTGTTTCCCTGTTGTTGTTTTTTTAAGTTACAACTCAGTTTGCTACTTTTTCTAAGGATTTTTAGATATTTGTAATAATTAGATTTTTCAGTCTCCTGTTATAAGTTTTGACTTCTCCTTCGATTCCTTGCCACCAGCAGAGAAGAATCACCAGATGTTTTAATGGCTTAAACAAAACAGGCTGCCATCTTCAGAAAAAGTTAAATGGGGACAGGCAAATCTCAGAAATAAGATTCTAAATATTTCTAGCTATAAGTAGAAAAGGTGGGTAAAGGGATGGGGGAAATAGGTAAAAGAGATTAAGAATACACTTATCATAGTCACCTGAGTGGGTCAAATGGTTAAGCATCTGCCTTCAGCTCAGGTCATGATCCCAGGGTCTTAGGATTGAGCCCTGTGTTGGGCTCCCTGCTCAGCAGGGAGTCTCCTTCTCCCTCTGCCCCCACCCCATGCTCTCTCTCTCTCTCTGAAATAAATAAATAAAATCTTAAAAAAAAAAGATACACTTATCATGTTGAGCACTGAGTATAGAATTGTTAAATCATTATTATATTATATATATTATATTATATTATATTATATTATATTATATTATATGCCTGACTTGCATTTCCTTATACTTCAATTTAAGAAAAAAGAAAGAAAGAAAAGTAAAACTCTTTAAGTTTTCAATCATGGATTATATTTCCATCAAGGAAGCATAATGGAGTCAAATAGATCTGAGTTCAAATTTGCTGACCAGTAGTGTGGCCTGGGGAAATTATCTTTACTGCTCTGAACCCTGATCTCCTCACTCATAACACGATCAGCTCTAGTGTCACCAAGAGGATCTAATAGACAATTGAGACAGCATCTGGTGCTGAATAAGCAATTCGGGAAATAGTAGCTATTACATTAACTCTATTGTTCAGGGTAAATGCTTAAAATATACGAAATGTCAATTATGAACACACATAGTGTGGCATACTCACATTCATGATTGAACATCAGAACATGTTTAGTGATAATGGACTCCAGATTCATGGTTAGGCATGCAAATAATTAGGAACACCTACTTCCCTTATACAACGTGTCTTGTCTTGGGCTCTTCCAAAAGTACAAAGCTTTTAATGATTGCTGAACTTTTAACTTTTTCTTTCCTAAAAGAATTTAGGAGTTTGCTTTCTTTTTATCATGGTAACTATCAGGCTGAGGTCGGGCAACATACAACTGGTAGTAGCTGGGAACACACACCACCATCATCCTTCTATGACAAATTACTCCATTAATATTTACAGGTGAGTCTTTCCATAGACAATTTCAATATCCCTCACCAGCATTGGTCCTACATCTTTTTATGTTGTGCATACATCTCTCTACAAATCTGCAATAATGACTTATGAGAACATTTCCCTGGGCATATGTTTAAAACATTAGTCAGTATTTTCTTTTTATTACTATTAATGAACCTATTTCAACATTGGCTGTCACATTTTTGGTGCTCGTCAAAGGCTTGTAAACACTAACAAGATTAAGAAAAGCTTTGAGTTATCTGGATAATTACTTACCTCACACAAGAATTATCTGGCAATTCATTAAATTAAATTATGAGTGAAGCCCTGCTGAGTAGCTAAGAACATCAGCTACTTCAGATTTAGTAAGAAATGGAAAAGTTGCAAAAAGTCTGAGCTGAACCCCAACCGAGCATCTATTGATCTGGCTGTTTTTTTATTTTTAATTAGAAATTGACTTCTGCAGTCATATTACATTAGCTACAGATTAAAACAAGTGGGGAGATTTGGAATATACTGGCATTTACCTAAAAAATCTGATATTATATGCTGTTCGCACAAGTGCAATATTAAATGGAGCATTGAAGTAATTATCTGGATAATTAAAAAACTCATGATATGCCATTAAGGAAAGAATGAGAAACAGAGAATGTAGACTCAAATTATCCATTAAAAAATCATTGCCTCTCTTTTAACCACTATTAGTCTCCAAATGAAATGCCTCATTTAGGTGACAAGAATTTCCAAAGCAAAGAAAATATTTCAAAGTGATTATGTCTGATTGTTTTTCAAATGCTTTGAAAAATATCTGTAAAAAGAGAGGAACTTTGTCTTTGGATTCGCAAGTAAAAACTTTATCTAAATTACTTAGGTTTTCTCACAAGGTCAGCCTTGCCAAATGCAAGCTCAAATGAGAAGCAGCCAAACCAGGTCTTCAGTGTGTTTGGAATGCCAGTGGAGTAGCTTTTTCCTCCCTGGTGACCTTCTGTGAGATCATGGTGGATGGAGAAGACACACAAAAGTTAAGGCAACAAGACAATCCCAAACTGGCTTGAGAAAGCAGAAGCTGGAACCGTTAATACAAAGATTGTTGACATCATCAAAGAGTTTTATCTTAGCCTTGCCATCAGAATTACTAAATCTCTCCCCCACAAGAAACCTAATAGGATAAGAACCAGAAATACAAGACCAGACCCGTCTTCCTGCTGTCGTAACAGCCTTCTCACTAGCCTGGCTTCCCAAGACAAGATGATGAAGCTCTGGACAGAACTGTGGACAGACCAGTCTAACCCCAGGCCACCGCCTCACATGCATATGAATCGTTCTTTCCAAGGAGCCCCACATCAAGCTTCCTTTTGACAATTTAACATGAAAAGTTGTGTCACATTGATCAGTCCCTGAGTTCACACTCCTCGAACAGGTTGAATGAAGTAAAATAAACCCACCATCTGTTCCTGACACTTGTTTAATTTTGGAGGGAATCTAAAATTTGACTAACTCTGTAAGAGGAGCTGAGGAAACGTAAACAAAGCCTCTTAATTTAAAATTGACTAAACGCATGTTTTTCCCAGCTCCAGACAATCTGCTGTCTTCCAGCTGTGCTTGCTCAATTCTGCATCATTCTGGGAGCCCTGGTGTCACAGCAGTGAATAGGCAGGGTTCGGTGGAGATGAGACTGTGCCAACCTGGCCTCCCCCACAGCATACAAATGAGTGCCCTTATGAAAGCATTAATAATGCAGAGCACACCGAGGTAGACGGCTTGGCACGGCCCCGAATGCACATCAACAGAGGCAGCCGGGACTCGCCAGCCCGAATGTGTCTGCACAGGCTGACTGTCTGCGAGTGTGCCTGGTCTCCTAATCGCCAGTCTCCTTTCCCGTCACCCTCAAGGGCTTCATGAATAAAGATGAAGGACAAACACTTTCTGCCTCTCTTTAGTACCTCAGCAGGTGCACACTTAATAAACTTTCTTATCTCTCTGGGTACGAATGACCTCCGAGATTCCACAAACCCAAACCTGTCATTATTTTTTCTCCTCTCGTCCACAAAAAAATACGCCCAAGCCACTGAGGAGGCGGAGGGAACACACGGATGACAACAGTAAGAGAAACAAATTAATCTTGGAGAGATGCAGAATGTCCACACAGAAGATATCCACCCACAGTCACAAATGTGCCTCCCTCCTTAGCAACCCATCTGCTCTGCTTACCAAAGAAAAGCTACCAAATCCAAAAGTTTTCGTGTGTTGGCATGTGATAAGGAGTCCCCAGTATCTCCAAGGAAGATTTCCAAACATCTTTGGAAAGAAAAATTTGGCTTGTGTTCATTTGATCATCATCTGAAGGATGGCCGGCCCCAAACTCTGAAGCTAGATGCAACTCCTACAACTTTTACATGTAGCCAACATAGGAAGCATAAAGGAAGGGGTAAAAGTGACATTACAGAGTATTTTCATGTTGTGATTTACAATCAGATTATGACCTTTAAGAATCCACAATAATATCATAGTACAAAGACCCAGATTCATGGGTGAGCCAACGAACGATTAGACACATTTTTTAAGTTACAATGATCTAAAAGTAGATTTGTTTTTACATGTGGCATCTTCTTTCATTCCATCTTCTTTCATTCAGTGAGTAGCACATAGTAGACATTTGCTAAATGCTTTGCACGCATGGGTAACTTGACACTGAAAAATTGTGGATCTTGCTACTGGTCTTTCTTGCTTCCCTAAGTGTTTACTGTCCTCCTTCTACCAACCAGCTGAGGTGGCTTCTTCAAACACATGCACACACCAAGAAAACACAACAAAATAAATCCGATAAATAAACATGATAAAGCAGAAGACAAAGTATGAAAATCAAGGAAAATATGAACTAAAGTAGAAAGACAAAACAAAGTGAAGACGAAAATGCAAATGCACTGTGTACAGTTCATAAAGGCCCATTTGAAAGTTTCTTTCAAACTTCCTGAGATCCAAAGGAAAGAGAAAAATAAACTTCTCTGAGCAACATATACATTTGTGTTACCAGAAAGGACAAAACATCCCAAGTCCTCAGAGGAAGGCAAGTTTTAAGTTAGCATCAGCATTAAAACAAAATGTCCACATGCAGTTTCATAGACGGGGTGTCCTTACTTGCTATTACACAAACATGCCAGCTCTACGACTTCAGAACTTTGGAGTCACCCTTGGCTCTCTGGCATGCCCCTCTCCCTGTAGGTCACATGCTCCAGTCCCTTACCGCCTCAAATCTTACCCAAATGACATAAGCTCATTGAGGCCTTCCCAGCAACTCTGCTCAAGACTGCACAGCTCCACTGCCACCCCTGCACTGTCACTCCCTCTCCTCAGTTCCTTGTTCTGCAGAGCATTTACCATCTTCCCACCTACCATAAAATATATTCAATCTGTCTATTGTCTATAACTCCAGGCCCATCACCAACGAGAACATAAGTTCCGTGATATTAAAATGTTTCTGTTTTGTTCACTACATATCCCAGAGCCTATAGTATCTGGCAAATTTATTAAATGAATGAACAAATGGGCAAGCTCACAACAATATTATTATGGTGCAATAGCTTCCCTTCATGAAGTAATTTCACTGGACAAGAAATTTGGTCCTATTATGTACACATCTAGTGATGTGGCTTGATCCAAGGTCAGACTTAAACCACCTATAGTAGCTTCTAACCATTTCTGGTCACAGACTCCTTTGAGACTTTCAAGAAACAGACACTCTGATATAATGCCATCCAACAGAAATATAATGTGAGCCACATATATCATGTTACATTTTCTAGAAGCCACATTTAAAAAAGAAATTAATTTCAATAATATATTTTGCGGGGCACCTAGGTGACTCAGTTGGTTAAGTGTTGGACTCTTGATTTTGGCTCAGGTCATGATCTCCCCTGAGTCGTGAGATGGAGCCCCATGTTGGGCTCTGTGCTGGGTGTGGAACCTGCTTAAGATTCTCTCTTTCCCTCTGCCTTTGCACCTCCTGACCTCTCTCTCTCCCTCTCTAATATATATATATATATATATATATATATATATATATATATATATACACAAATTGTCATTTCAACATGTAATCAATGTAAAATATCAGTAACCTGGGAAAATAAAATAACACAAAATTAGAGAGGAAGACAAACCATAAGAGACTCTTAACCATAGGAAACAAACTGAGGGTTGCTGGAGGGGAGGGGGTGACTGGGTGATGAGCATTAGAGAGAGCATGTGATGTAATGAGCACTGGCTGTTGTGTGCAACTGATGATCCCTGACCTCTACCTCCAAAACTAATAATACACTATATGTTAATTAATTGAATGTAAACACAATAAATTTTTTTTAAAAATTAACTATTATAAGCCATCCAGTTTGTGATAATTTGTTATGGTAGCCACAAAAAAACCTAATATACTGACCAAAAAAAAAAAAAGGATATAAACTACCAAAATCAGGAAAAAAGGAAGGAACATTGTTACTGACCTTACAGAAATTTAAAACGTTAAAAAGAAAATATTTTAAATGACCTTATGCCACTAAATTAGAAAGCTTAGATGAGTCCTATAAGACACAAATTACCAAAAGAAAAAAATCTGAATAGACTTAAAACTAGAAAATAAGTTAACATTTAAAATTATTCTCACAAAGATGAGCTGAGGCCCTAATAGCTTCACTAGCAGTTTCTACCAAGTACTTTAAAAGGAAAAATAAATACCAATCCCTTATACATTCTTTTAGAAGATAAAGACAGAGGAAACACTTCTCATTTCATTCTATGTGAACAATATTACCCTGAGAACAAATCCAAAGACATAAGAAAAAAAAATATTACCAACATTCCTCATAAACATAGATGCAAATTCAGTATTGAATCTAATGACATATTTAAAAAGATTATCCTCCATGATCAAGTAGGATTTATCCCAAGAATGCAGTTACTTTAATATTGGAAATCAGTTAGTGGAATATACCATATCAATAGAATAGATGACAAATCCACATGATCATCTAAATAAAAGCAGATAAATACATCAGACAAAATCCAACACCATTCTTAATTTATTATTTTTTAAAGATTTTATTTATTTATCCGTGAGAGAGAGAGAGAAGCAGAGACACAGGCGGACGGAGAAGCAGGCTCCATGCAGGGAGCCCTTAGTGGGACTTGATTCCGGGACCACAGGATACGCCCGGAGCCAAAGGCAGGCACTCAACTGCTGAGCCACCCAGGCGTCCCTGTTCTTAATTTAAAAACAAAAACAAAACCTCTTAACAAGCTAGGAATGGAAATTGACAAAGAGCATCCATAAAATACCCCATGGCTAACAGCATACAAGACAAAAGGCTAAACTATTTCCCCCAAAACTGGTACAAAAGAAGACTCTCTACTGTCTGACTTTCTCTCTCTGTGTCTCTCATGAATAGATAAATTTTTTTAAAAAAAAAATGAAAAAATAAAATATTATTAAGCCACCCAGTTTGTGACAATTTGTTACAGTAGCCAAAAGAAACTAAGAGACTATCTACTCTTTCCACTTCTATTAAACAATGTATTACAAATTTTAGTCACTGTAATAAGACAAAATAAATTAAAGACATCCTGATGAAAAAGAAAGATGTAAAACTGTCTTTATTTGCAGATGGCATAATCATATATGTAGAAAGTCCTAAGAAATCATAAAACTCAGGGACGCCTCAGTGGCTCAGTGGTTTGGTGCCTGCTTTTGGCCCAGGATATGATCCTGGAGTCCCAAGATCGAGTCCTGCATGGACCCTGCTTCTCCCTCTGCCTGTGTCTCTGCCTCTCTCTCTCTCTCTCTCCCTCTGTGTGTCTCTCATGAGTAAATAAATAAAATATTTTTAAAAAAAGAAATCATAAAACTCTACTACAGTTGTTAATAACAAAAACAGAGAATACAAATCAATATACAAAAAGTAATTATATTTCTACATGTAGCCATCAAACAATCTAAAATGGAAATTAAGAAGACAATTCTATTCACAATGACATTAGAAAAAGAATAAAATTGGGCACCTGGGTGGCTCAGCGGTTGAGCATCTGCCCTTGGCTCAAGTCATGATCCCAGGGTCCTGGGATCAAATCCCACATCAGACTCCTCACAGGGAGTCTGCTTCCCCCTCTGCCTATCTCTCTGCCTCTCTCTCTGTTTCTCATGAATAAATAAATAAAAACCTTTTTTAAAAAAAAGAATAAAATATTTAGGAATTAGTTTAATGAAAGAAGTATAAAATTTACATACTGAAAACTAGGATTAAGCCCTTCCCCAAAAGTCTATAATTGCTGAAAGAAAGCAAAGAAGGTCTAAATAAATAGAAAGACTTCCCATGTTCATGGATGGAAGATTCAATATTGATCTATAAATTCAATTCAATCCTTATCAAAATCTCTGCAGGAATTTTTGGAAATAGAAATTCAGCAGACATGTCAAGAGGAAGAAGTAAATAAGCATAAAACATGTGAAAATATAGTAGAAACAGACCCAATAAGAATCCAGATACTGGAATTTTAGATATTGAAGTAACTGTGTAATATGCTCATAAAAATAAATTGAGATGTGGAGAATTTCATCGGAGAACTAATACCTCTGAAAAAGTCCATAATTTAAAACCTTCCTACAAAGCAGGATTTACAAACTGATCCCAAAATTTATATGGGAAAGTAAAGAACCTAGAATAGCTAAAACCAGTTTCAGTTCTTTGACTTGGGGGTCCCTACCCCACTCTCTGGGTTTGGGAGTGCTGCCCACATGGGGACTGCTGGGGCCTATCACCCAGCCCTTGCCACACACGGCCCCCACGTGGATGTCAGAGCCACCTCCTTTTCTTTGCTCCTCCCTTTCTTTGATACACGTTTTCAAGAAAATGAAAAATTCTTACTGACAACTTGTAACTTGGTTGTATTTTATATTAATAGCCTTTAATAAAGCCATTTAAAATAAAAAAAAATTAGAAAGAGAAGAACAGAATTAGATGACCTACATCCTCTAATTTCACAACATACTCAAAAGTCATAGTCATCAAGAGTGTAATGTTGACAGAAGCACAAACATATAGATCAATGGAATAGAATTAAAGATTCAAGAAATAAACTCATCTGTTTTGACAAAAAATGACAACACAATCCAATGTGGAAAGGATAGTCTTCTCAATAATATGGTGCTGAGATCATGAGATAAGCACATGCAAAAAAACAATAATAATAAACAGGTTCTTACTTCATAAATATATGAAAATTAACTAAAAATTAATCATAAAACTTGATTGTAGTGATGTTTACCAAACCTGTAAATTCAACAAAAATCATTAACTTTTCAACTGTACACTTACAATAGGTGCAATTATAGAGAGTAAATTTGACCTCAATAAAGCTGTTTTCTTAAAAAGTGAGATGAGCAATCATCTGCCTTCTACAAGTTCATAGTCTAAGAGCATACAAATCATGTTTAAAAAAATTTTTGGTCTGTGTTAATTCAAGGAATAACAAAATACCAAAAGAGGGAGATGATATTTCTTCAGCTATGTCAAGTTTACTTGTATCAAAACAAAATCCCTGGGAGACAGTAAACATCCTGACATTCTCCTGACATGCTTTTTCCTCGTGGCATTTTGCAATTTTTAGCGTAGATGGATCCTTAAGCAGAAAACAGTAACCTAAAGCTTGCAACAGGGTTTGAGAAGCCAGGCACCAGAGAAAATAAAACCGCAAAATAAAGACCCCCAATAAGCTGCACAGCTTTATCCTAGAGGCATTTGTCAAGTTCTAAGTTGCACAGCACAACAAGCTAAGAAAGCAGAAAACAGGACTTAAGAAAACTAAAAATGTAAGCATTGCTCATAGCAGACAAAATTTGGAGCTTCCAGGAGCCTCAAGGTTGAATGGCTCTTGTAAACACCCCAGATTCTCAGTTAAAATCCCTGAAAGGCCATACTCTAGATGAGAAAAATAAACCAACTGTCACAAGCACTGAACTCCATCCTTAAATCATGTTCCCCACTAACTGAATCAAGGTGATCTGCCCCTACTGAGTCAAACTGCTGCCTGAAAGAGAATTACATCTTCTCTGGAGGAGTGTTGGTTTACAACTTTGGAGCTCCCTGGGAGAAAGTGGAAACTTGCCCCTATATACAAAGGGCAAGAAGAGACAGAAAAAAGAAGCCAACCACTCCAAATTGGTAGGTGGCAGGCTTAATAAGCCAAGGAACTTACATACGAGGTTGGTCTTGGGTGGCTGCAAGACAAGTAGATCTCCACACCTGCCCACCAGAATCTTAAAAGTTTATAGATGCCTTACCAAGGTTCAGTCACATATATAGTCCAGATGGTCTCAACAACATATTGTTCTCTTAAGGTTGCAGCCTTGAAATGGCTGTGGGAATGGTGAGCAAAATATATAATCCAAAGACACAGGAGGGGACAAGGGCCTCCAATTGCTCAGTTTCAAGTTGCAGGTCAACCAGCAGTCACATTGTTTTGATGACCTCTTTCAACAAGGAATAATACATCATTCAGATTATGTGTAAATTTTGATGCACAAAATCTGGCATTAAATAGAAATTTAGCCTAAGGAGGGCACATGATGAGATGAGCACTGGGTGTTATATTATATGTTGGCAAATTGAATTTAAGTAAAATATTTTTAAAATAAATAAACAAATAAATAGAAACAGCAGGAGTATCAAGAGGAAGGAGAAAATAAGGATAAAACATGTGAAAATATGATAGAAATGGACCTCCCCAACAATCCAGATATTGGAATTTTAGATATTGAATTGTTTAATATGTTCATGAAAATAGATTGAGATGCAGAGAATTTCATCGGAGAACTAAAACCTACGAAACATTCCATAATTCAAACTTTCCCACAAAGCAAATTCCAGGCCCTAAGACCTTCATTGGCGAACTCACCCAAATATTTAAGGAAGAAATAATGCCAACATTACACAAGCTCTTCTAGAGAATAAAAAAAGAGGGAACACTTTCCAATTCCTTTTATGTGGTCAGCATAACCTTGGTACCAAAATCCAATAAGGATGTTAAAACACACACACACACACACACACACACCAATCCCTTTTTTGAATATAGACACAAAAATTCCAAGCCAATGCAATTTGGTGATATATGAAAAGTGTAGTTCATCACAATCAAACTGAGTTTATTCTAAAATTTTCAAGTTGATTTAACATTTTAAAATTAATTTGATTAAAAATAATAATAATAAAATTAAATTAATTTGATTAATCTATGAATTTTACCACAATCACAGAATCAAGGGAAAAACCCACATTTTTACCTCAGAAAAAACATATTCATCATGATAATACAGCTAACACACATATATATGTGTGTGTTCATATGTATGTGCGTGTATGTTATATTTCATAAACAATGCTCACTTTGGAAAATACTGTGGGAACACAGATTAAGTGCCTATTGAAGAATTTTGAGATCTCACATCTTGTTGATTGGTTGCCAGTGTAACAGCGGCCCTTCTTGAAGAGGAAACAGAATCAGCAAGATGGCCCACTGACCTACTTTCTACCAGGGGACATATTGATGGGAACTTTCAGATATGTTCCACCTGAGTGCAATCAATGTGCCTCCTTTGCAAACAGCAGGGCAGAAATTAGTTGCCATTGTCCCAGTGCTGGAAATGGATTCACACTGATTCATCTCTACTTTCTCATCACCACCTACCTACCAACAATCATGGCCATTTATTTTATAGTGCTCAGGCAAAGATGGGCCTGTGAGCTTTGTCCCTAAATGAGAAAAAGATGACTGATCCCCGTGGTGCTTTGGAACCAGCTTTCCTGACCCTGGGGCCTACCCTGTAATGCTTGGGAAAGCAAATAGCTGTGGAATCATGGACACATGGGTGGTAGGGGAAGACGTGGGTTGACTTGAGGAGGAGACGGCAGAGGCTAGAACACTGGAGGGGTAAATGTCAGCAAAGAGTGCACAGACCCAGAAAAAAAAAAAGTCCCTGCAAATGGGCAGTCAAGAAGTAAAAAGACACTATTGGGAGATGGCTGTTGTAATGGGTCTACACATTCTTTCCAGAAAGATTCTGATTCTCTGCCCATGAGCCTTAAGGAGCAGGAAGGAAGGGGGCAGAAGCAGGCCCTGGCTCGACATTTCAGCCATCCAGCAGCAGAAGCAATGCTGGCTTTTTCCTAGGATGTTTCAGAAACAAAACGACATTATCCCCTCCACCGCAGCACAAGTGCAAACTGTCCCTGAGCAAACCCTTCCTCTAGATCTCCCTTCAGAGGCCCTGAGGCAGAGAATGTTGTATCCAATGTGAGCAGCTCTCAGGGCAACTCTGAGGGTGGTACAGAAGAGTCAGAGTGAGGGGCCAGTGACCCATTAGAATCGAATTAGTACGCAACTACGAATACTCATTTGTCATATAAATGCAAAGTTTGATGCAGCCCACTGGGCAGAGACCCTTAGGAAGGTAAAGAAAGTGGCTTTTCCCTGCCTCAGCATTCAGGACACCTGAATTCCTACATTGGACCTGGCTCTTCCCCCTAGTTTCATCTAAGAAAATTCATAACCCTATGACAAAGAGAAAATAAAATGAATGAAATGAAGCCAGTTCCAGCACCTCAACCTCTGCATTTGTATTCTTAAATTTCTAAACTTACTCTCTTAAGCATCCCTACAAGCAAATGATCTACCCTCCCAACCACAGCCCCAGACCCTCCTACCGGGGGCACCTCCCTCCAACAGCCCTTTCATCTGAACCACAGCACCTTATGATCCCATCAGTTGTGCACTCTCAGTTCTCTCTGCACTCCAGCCTCTCCTTACCTGCTCCCTGGTTCTCCTGCTCCCAAGCAGAGACCTCTGCTGGGGGTGAGCTCTCTCTCCATGTCCATTTCCCCCACCCCCAACCTACCTTGGCTTCATGCTCTGCTCCCGCCTCATCCCCTTCCTCTCCATTCAAATACCTTCACTTAAGTATAGCTGTCACTAGCCTCCCTGATGCCAACCTCCTTCTGGGACCTCATACACCACATCGGCGGTACATGATTTGCACTCATTATATCCCATAGGGCACGTGCGGAGCATTTTAAAATATGACCAACTGGGGGTCCAGAGTTATCGCCAGGGAAACCAGCAGTCTGACTCATAAAAAGTCTCACTCACAGGGCAACATTCTTTAGCTTAATGAATATTTCCTGGTTCAGGGTTTGTCTCCTGGACTTGCAGGCTCAGACACCAAATGTGCCATCGTAGCAAGAATAGACTGTTTCCTAGGAAGGACTTATAATGACCCAGGTTCATAAGTCCCACTCCCATGGAGCTAGTACAGGAGAGTGGTTCTGAGTTTAGACAGGGAGGTCAGACCACCTGGATTCAGACTCCAAATCTACCACCTTCTGGCTGTGCAACTTTGCACCAAATACAGAACCTCTCTGGGCTAAATTTTCTTCTTTGTGAAAGGGAGGTATTAACAGTAACATTCTCAAAGATTGTCATGATGATTGAATGAGTTAATACATGTAAAATGCTTGGAACAAAGTCCAGCATGTAGTAAGCACTCAATAAAGCTTAGCTATCATTTTTTTAATTAAACAGAAAAGTAATTTATAATGACAAATTTAAGTCTCCTAACGAGATTATATTCATAAAATCTAGCTAGCGTAGTCTCTGATATACATGGACCAAGACCACATAGACTTGGGACACCTGGGTGGCTCAGTGGTTGAACATCTGCCTTCAGCTCAGGGCATGATCCTGGGTCTGGGGATCAAGTCCCGCATTGGGTTCCCTGCAGGGAGCCTGCTTCTCCCTCTGCCTATGTCTCTGTCTCTGTCTCTGTCTCTCTCTCTCTCTCTGTCTCTCTCTCTCTCTCTGTCTCTCATGAATAAATAATAAATAAAATCTTAAAAAAAAAAAAAAAGACCGGGACACCTGGATGACTTAGTGGCTTAGCACCTGCCTTTAGCCCAGGGCATGTTCCTAGAGTCCTGGGATTGAGTCTCACATCAGGCTCCCTGTATGGAGCCCGCTTCTCCTTCTGCCTGTGTCTCTGCCTCTCTCTCTCTCTCTCTATCTCTCTCTTTCTCTCTCTCTCTTTGTCCCTCATGAATAAATAAATAAAATCGTTAAAAAAAAAAAAAGACCATGTAGACTTTATTACAGGAATCAAATAATGAGAAATAAGAGAGCATGATGGTTAAGAACCTGGGCTGCCGATGCTGGCTTAGCACTTAGCTGGGTAACCTTGGGGACTTCTTTCACTCCTCTAAGCCTTAGTTCCTCATCCATACAACAAGGCTGATGACAGGATCTTCATCAAATGGTTGTTGTTGAGATTAATGGAAAAAGCCTACATGGGGCTTCCCACAGTGCCCAGTACATAGAAACAAGTCAATGTACCAAAGCTCTCATTGTTAATACTTAAGCCCCAGTCCAGTGTTCATTCCAGTACAGTCAGCTACCTCTTGAAATAAATCAACCCCTCTTTCCCTCCTTTCATGGTTTTATTTTCTTCAACACCCAGATACCATCTTCTGACATTATGAACCTTACACAAACTCATGAAACATGTTCATAAGGCCTAGATCATGACACAGAAAACATGCCGGGCCACAATGAGGAGTCAGGTGCCAAGAGAGAAGACCCACAGTTGAGACCCTGTCATTATTATTTGTGTTCTGTTGGGCTGGATATCTAACACTTTTCTGATTAATTTTCCCTATCTTGAGGGATCACCAGACAATCAGTGTGAAAAATATTTGCATAGTTTAAAGTACTCTACTATATTATCCACTAAGAGTAATAATAATACACAATTTTATGCTCTAATTAGAGAAGGAACACATAGTGGAAGGAAATATACCAGATCCCAAAAATAGAGTATCTTGAGTACCCCATCCACACATGAGGAACACTAACAACTTTTCTATAGCACTGGCCTGACATGTGAAATGAGGGGGGTAAAGTTCCTTGAAGGGACAGATTCTACAGAAATGGCAAACAGAAAGAAAGGCCCACGTGGAAGAGACATTAAGGTAACTCACTTCCGTCAGCACAGAATTAAGGTGAGCAATAAAGCACAGAATGAAACCAGAATTGTCTCCTCAGATATTACCTTGTCCTCTTACCATACATTACAACTGTCAGCTCCCCAAATAAGACACAAGGACTGAAACCCAAGAGGGCCGTTCTTATTTCTCAACTTTTCTGTACTGGGGTCCATCAGCAACTCAGGACTGGGTTTTCTAGAAAAATATTATATCTGCCAGCTATTTGCAAAAGATGAACAATGAAAATCAAGGCAAACAACTGACTCTCAAAATAAGTTCTCTCCCCAGAGGACACTAGCAGAATATTTGCCTCTGAGTCTTCAAACTCCAGAACACATGGAATATTCTGTGGAGTCCTACACAGACAGCTCAAAAAGCCTTACAGCTCCAAGGTCTATACATATTAAGAGATAGAATTCTAAGAAAATTCATGTTGGCTGATAACCAACATCCTACTTCTGATCTTCTGGTATGATGGAGGTTAAAATGCAAAATGCTCCATGAAGACTGCATGTTAAAGTTCACAGACATTTACACCTTAATGTTAATACGTGTCAAATCTTCTAGAAGGCATGAGTGACCTTTTCAAGTAGGAAGAACACACACTGAATCAAAAATCCGTGGACACCAGCCACTTGATAATTTTACCTCAGTCAAGCCTCAAGCTGTGGCTACTGATGCAATTGATTGAAAAGGACCACTTCATGGTATGGAACCACTTCACTTATGAGAACCTTCTATTTTATCTGTGAGAGGAATGACACTGCCACTTGGAAGGTGGCCATCTGGACAAGAGGAAGCGGAATGCATCAATGTACTTGAAAATCATTACTAGGAAGCAAAAAATATCTTAAGAGAAATTTGAACGTTTCATCAAAATAAAATACATTGTAACCCCCAGGACGCTGAGTAGATCAAAGAAAATTAGAAAAACCTAGAAAGTTCGGTTTATTTCCTTAATTGAGGGAGACGAATTGTTTTCTACAACCCAAAAGATGCAGGTGACAAAGAAATATATTCTGAGGGAAGAAAGTAGTCCCCTGAGCAGGGAAAATAAAAAAGAAGCTATTTAAATATCTGAGGTTTATCAAAGGGGAGGGCGGCTGGGAAATAACTCCAGGCACAGCGATCACTGACTTGTCACAGGAGGAGGCTTGATAGAAGGGGAGCAGTGTCTGCCTGCCTCCCCGCTTCTGCTGAGCACTGTCTACCCCAGATCCTGCAGAGGCCTCGGTGAGGACAGAGCCACAGAAGTACAAAATGCCCTGGGAAGGCTCTAAAGATAAAGCCTGAGGTTTTACCCATGTGACAGGGAAACAAGGGCCTCAAAGATTCATCCTAGGAAGCCACTTGTTGAGAAAACAAATAGGATGCAAAGCTGTGAGCAGCCTCAAGAGGAACAAAAGCCACCTACCTCCGTAGTAACCTCAGGAACAAGTGTCAGTGGCTTTTTACCAAAGCCCGAGGAGTCATCTGAGGCTATGTATGGGAAAGAAGACTAACACAGTGTTCTTCTGGGGCACTCCCATTCCCAGCGGGAAGTAAAACAAGTCCCCCTTCCTCGTTTTGACAGATTGAACCTTCCAAACCCAGATTAGGGGTCTGCAACACAGGCCAGGAGGGCAAGTGAATCCACTTCGGAGAAACAGGCCAAACAGCTATCAACTGCAATTGTTCAGTAAAATATAGCTTGTCAGCTTGCAGAATCAAACTTTATGGACTTTTCCTTTTCAAGATCATAATTTAGGGGATGCCTGGGTGGCCCAGTGGTTGAGCATCTGCCTTTAGCTCAGGTTGTGATCCTGATTGCAGGGTTCTGGAATCGAGTCCCACATCGGACCTGCTTCTCCCTCTGCCTATGTCTCTGCCTCTCAATCTCTCTCTCTCTCTTTCTCTCCCTCTGTGTGTGTGTGTGTGTGTGTGTGTGTGTGTGTGTGTGTGTTCTCATGAATAAATAAATAGAATATTTTTAAAAATTAAAAGATCATAATTTGGTTCCCTGAATCATATTCTGTTTGGCACCCTGACGTCTCCAGTGGAAATTCCTCAACCTGACCAACAATTAGAATGAAAGGAGAAAGGGGGAAGAGGGAGTGAGGGAGGCTGGAAGAGAAGGCTCAAGAACCACAGACTCCCCACCCCCAGGGAATTGCAAACAAGTGCCCATGTCCCCAAAGGCTCATACAATTAGGCTCATAATAGCTATACTCTGCAGAGCCCCAACTTGAAAATGACCCAACTTTCCAAAATGAGCATGGATAAACAAGTTTCAATAGAATGAAATAGCACACAGCAATAAAAAAAAAAAAAAAAAAAAAATCCCTGATACTTGCAACAAAAGGGATGAATTTTGCAAATATATTAAGCAAGATGAATCTGACTCAAAACAGTACAAACTGAGTGATTCTATTTTATAAAGTTCAAGTAAACATAAAATTAATCTATGGTAGGGGCACCTGGGTGGCTCAGTGGTTGCGCATCTGCCTTTGGCTCAGGCTGTGATCCTGGGGTCCTGGGATCAAGTGGCACATCAGGCTCCCAGGAGGGAGCCTGCCTCTCCCTCTGCCTGTGTCTCTGCCTCTCTCTAGCTCTGTGTCTCTCATGAAAAAATAATTTTTTAAATTAATCTATGGTAATAGAAATCAGAATAGTGATAACTTTTGACTCTAAAGGGGCTTTAACTCTAAAGGGATAAGAGGGGACTTTCTGGGGCAATGAATATAAGTCTTTATGTATGCAAAAAATTCATCAAACTATAGATTAGTGCATTTTCTTGTGTATAAATTATCTTTTTAAATTTATTTAAATAAATAAGTAAATTTATTCTCAAGGAAACTTTGTAAATAAGACAGCAACTATCTGTTCTTTAAGGGTTTGGTAAATCCTTTCCATTAAGCTAAATATTTTGCTTTAAAAATAATGTTTAAGACACACACACATATTCACATATACACACAAACTCATTCCCCACCCACCTACTGTTTATAATGCTGAATGCTGAGTTAGTCTTGGAAAACTTATACCTAGATAAGATAAGCTCCGCAATGTTAAATCTGTTGAATTTGCTGTTGTTTTATTTGCCTTGCTTTCAAAGTGTTAAAATTCCTAACAGATATCTCATTATTATTTCTTACAAGGCCTTGTAATAAAAAGTGTCAGTGTGTAACCAAATGCAGACCACCTCCCCTCAGGAAAATCATAAACTCGCTTTTAACTCTACTGTGAATTTTTTTAATTAATTTATTTATTTTAGAGAGAAAAGGAGCAGGGGGAGGGGTAAAGGGAGAGGGAGAGAGAATCTCCAGCAGACTTTGTGTTGAACACAGAGCCCAATGCAGGGCTCAATTCCACAACCCCAAGATCATGACCTGAGCCAAAATCAAGAGGGGGACATTCAATTGAGCTGCCCAGGCACCCCTATTGTAAGTTATTGTAAATGAAATTGAAAACATGATGTTTTCAGTTACTTTTAAGTTTTAGAATTTATTTATTCAAATGTTTTAAAGTATACCTTTCCTAAGTGTAATTCCTTTAGTCTCTGAGAATTACTGCTGAAGTTATTATTATTTAAAAATATCAAATGACCTGAAAATGCAAATTGGTCATGTAACCAATCATCACAATAGTTTGAGCTTTATAAATATCAGGACTCAGGGCACATGGGTGGCTTAGTTGGTTAAGCAACTGTCTTCGGCTCAAGTCATGATCCTGGGGCTGGGGTCCTGGGATCAAAACCCCCATCAGGCTCCCAAGCCTGCTCCTCTTTCTCTACTCATGTACTCTCTCTCTCTCTGTCTCTCTCTCTCTCTCTCGTAAATAGAAATAATAAATAAATAATAATATATATTTAATAATATAATAAATAAATAAATTTATAAATAATAAATAATAATAAATAAATAATAAATAAATAATAAATATATTTATAAATAATATATATAAATATTAGAACCCTGCTGATGACCCTGAGGCTGTAGACTGGCCTCTGCCTATCCCACCAATGGCTCTTTTGTGTCTTCCAGGTGCTATCACCTCCTGATCTGCCCTTCTCCTCTCCTCACCCTACCTTTCTACCCCAGCAGGGAGAGCTCACCCAGGCTCCAGAGAGCCTCCCACATGTTTCTCAACGAACTATGTTTCTGGGTCAAATTTTCCTTTCCTTTCCTCTTTCTCTGCTATTCAATCCCTTCAATGCTGTTTGATTATAATTCTGCAGATTTAAAAAAAATAGTAATAAGATGGCAATCACCTAGTCTACAATAAATATTTTGGTCCCACATACTATTACCTGAGGAGCAGGTCAGCTGAAAATATGCATTTTCCATTTGTAAGGGGTCTGCTCTGCATATGCCATAATTCAGTTTATGTCTGGCTTTCAACTCACACCTGCAATTCCAAATAAAACTCCTGAACAGACTAATGAAAGGTTTTATGAAATAAACAGGAAATAAAATAACCTAGCAAATCTTCCAGAGGCCAGTAGAGTCCCCAAATATATAACTTTATTTCAGTGACAAATGTAGCCAAGTGCTAAATAAGGAATTGAAACCTTTTTTAAATGCTAAAGAGAAAGCCCTGCTGTTTGTTACAGCTCATGCCCAAGGAACATGTACATACCTTCAGGTCTCCTCTTGGGTTCCTGAGACTCCTAGACTCATAAACCTGGAATTTAGACACAGCTGGAGCTGGCTTGCACCTCTGGTTTTATATTCCTGGAATTCTCTAATTCTCATGACTCTGCAAGACACTGGCTGACCACAACTGCTCAAAGTGGAACCAGTCGCCTGTATCATTCCCACTAGCCGAAGCACCTGTAGTAGAGTTTTCAGACATAACTTTCAGAAGCAAAATCCAGAGTATGGTGGAGGCGCATCTAACACTTCCATAATTTTAAATATAAAAGTAGTACAGATAAAGAGTAAAGGAAAAAAATGTAAACAACTGTCAGCCTATCAACTCCCAACAAATTAGAAGATTGCACTCACCGAAACCATACTTTGGTCAAATGGCTGGTTACTTGGACTGGTGCTTCCTCTGCTTATCAAAATAGCATCTGTCGATCCTGGCAGAAAGATGAATTGTGTCTGTGTGTCCTCTTGCAGTGCTAAAACTAATTATTAGGGCCTTAAAATCTTTTTGATGGATTAAGAGTTCCTGGTGAGTGAGCATAGTTAAACAAACCATTAGATTGAGAACAAAATTTTTCCACGCTGCAACAATCCTGTAATGAGCCGACTGCCGCCACATTAATCAGTTAGGGACTTGAACAATAGAAAATCTGAACTATGTTTTATTTATATTTTCTCCTCTTGTAGAATTGAGATAATCTACATACAGTAAAAATCATGGGCTTTAGCTATATATTTGGTGAGTTTTGACAAATATATTTATTCGTGTAACCATAACACTCGCCAAGATTTATAAAACATTTCTGTCACCACAGAAAGTTCCCTTATGCCCTTCCTAGTCAATGCCACCATCACTGCCCAGAGGCAACCACTGTTCTAATTTCCATCACCATAAATTCATCTCTCTGCTCTAGAGATTCGTGTGAAAGGAATCATACTATAGCTACTATTTTGCATCTGGATGCCTTCACTCAACATAATGTTTTCAAGGCTCAATCGTGTTGTGTATATCTATATTTTATTAGTTTATTATGTGAATATGCCCCATTTGTTTTTCTACCCTCCTGGTAATGGACATTTGAGGTGTTTCCAGTTTGAGGCTATGATAAACAAGCTGCTCTGAACATTCTTATATACATCTTCTGATGAAAATATGCTGCATTTCTCACAGGTAAATACCTAGGATTAGACTTGCTGAGTCATAAGGTAGTTGCAGGGCTTAACTTCATGAGGAATTGCTGAGTCTTTTTTCTTTTTTTTTTTCACATGAACACTTCTTCCTTCTCCAGTTTCTTCCACTGATGCCTACATGCCAGCATCCAACCACAGATCCATTCTAAAAAAGAAAATGCACAGTTTAAGATTTGTGTGCGTGTGTTTCTCTCTGCTCTGGCAGGTAACCATAGTTGTCATTGGTAGAAGCAGTTTTAAACATTCAATTTCAACAACTGAGAATAAAAAAGAGTGCCCAAAAGAAGAGTTAGCTGCCCAAACCAGGCCTTCAGAGGCTCTGACAATAACATTTGTTCAATGTCACAAGGGCATCAATTCTTGGGCTACCCTCTCTGTTCAGGCCACTGGAAATATTTATTTTCATAATGCCATTTGGTTTTAGCACTAAAAAAGAGGGTGTTATGCAAATTAATATTATCATCAACTGCTTATTACTAAGGTAATCTTAGCATCTTCATTTTTCTTTGTTTTGCTGATTTGCGTGTTTTCATTTACCGGCTGCAGTGGTGACACCTCCATGGTGACGGTCGTGAAGGGGCTCGAGAACCCTGCAAGCAACTAAACCGGCAGGACCCTCGAGACCACCACGGAGTGAGCCTCTTCTCCACAGACTCCCGTCGGTTAGAAGAGCCTACTAAGATAATCTTAGGTCTTTCCTTTTGTTTCTGCTTTGGAGATTTGGAGTTCCCCAAATCCTCTTGGATACCATTCAATGGCAGATGCCGGCATTAGGGCAAGGAAGGCAGTTGTTCACATGAAGACAGCTCCAGTTTTGGCATGATCAGCAGCCATGCTCTTCACAGGATGAAGATCCATCCCTTTGATAAAGGAAAACAAGGAAACAAAAGGCACTGCTTGAAAATGATTTACCGCAGAACACATTGTGCTTTAGTCAAACACTTTTTTTTTTCCTAAGGAAAAAGTGTGTGGGCTTATCTCTTGAAAATGCCAGCATGGTTGTGAACACTGGGGAAATTAAAAGACTGAATAGAATGGATTTCTTAGGAAAAATCAGTATGAGTATGCAGCGAGTTGCATGGCTTATTTATTAAGTTGTGTGCTATGGGAGGATTATCTGCCTCAGACTTATCTATTACCTTGTGGCAGCGGTTTTAAATATAGAGGGGTTTTTTTCCATTGCACAAAGCCAATTTCAAATGGACTCTAAAACTCAGTAACTTTGGCAGCTTTGGCTATGACATTGAGATCAGAAAATCTGAGATAGAAACACTTTCTCTACCATCATTCTTTGCCCAGAAAAAGGAAAGGCTTTGAAGAACACTCTTTTCCTTTTGACAAGCATCCAATTATTCCCTCTAAGAAACAGAGGTCAGTGGAACATTGATGAAGGTGTCTAGAGTAATGAATGCTTCCTAATGAGGCTGGTGGTCAATATACCCCCATTTACCTCTGTGGCCAAACCACTGTGGCCAGAAAAAAACTAAAAATAGAGATGTCTTTGTCATGGGAGGAAGAGATTGAAAATCTGGAATCACAAGTTACAGAATTATGACTATCAGTACAGCTTCTAGCCCAGTTCAAAGGTAAGAGCGGTCTCATTCCTTTAATAGAATACTTCTGCGTTGGTACCTTGAAGTTACATGCTGCCAGTGGATAATTAATAATGCATTAACCATGTTTCTTGTTTTTAAATTTAAAAAATGCTCTATACCTACTAGTCAATCCTCAGAATATTCCTCAGAGGCTGAGCCAATTTATTATTTTTATTTTATTTGAGAAGAGGAAGATGATCAGATACAAAAAAAAAAATCACACAGAGAATAATGACAAACATTGGTCCTCAAGGATGCCTGCTCCCAATCTTAACCAAATTTACTACTTTTTACCAAAAATATGAGTCTCTACAAAGAGTTTGTGAGCTGCCCTGTGATAGCTCTTCAATATGACACTACCAAATGAGTGTCCATTCTGAACCCCATCAAAAATGGAATATGGAATATTAAAAATAATATTGATTTTCCTCAAATTTGTATGTAGCTGCAAAAGACCCCAAAGAGCCAAAGCAATCTTGAGGAAAAAGAATAAAACTAGAAGTATAACATTTCCTGATTTCAAACTATACTACCAAGTTATAGTGATAAAAACAGTATGGTACTAGCATAAAATAGACATATAGACTAGTGGAACAGAATAGAGAGCCTAGAATTAAACCCCTGTGTATACAGCCAACTAATATTCAACAAGGGAGCCAAGAACCCCAATGGGCAAGGGTAGTCTCTTCAACAAATAGTGGTGGCAAAACTGGATAAACACATGCTGAACAAGAAAGAAAGTTGGACCTCCATCTTATGCCACTCACAAAAATTAATTCAAAATGGATTGAAGACTTAAACATAAGATGTGATACCATAAAACTCTAGAAGAAAAGGTAAGGAAGAAGCTCCTTGACATTGATCTTGGCAACAATTTTCTGGATATGACACCAAAAAAAAAAAAAAAAAAAAAAAACATGGGACTACATCAAACTTAAAAGCTTCTTTTTTTTTTAATTTATTTTTTATTGGTGTTCAATTTACTAACATACAGAATAACCCCCAGTGCCCATCACCCATTCACTCCCACCCCCCCACCCTTCTCCCCTTCCACCACCCCTAGTTCGTTTCCCAGAGTTAGCAGTCTTTATGTTCTGTCTCCCTTTCTGATATTTCCCACACATTTCTTCTCCCTTCCCTTATATTCCCTTTCACTATTATTTATATTCCCCAAATGAATGAGAACATATAATGTTTGTCCTTCTCCGACTGACTTACTTCACTCAGCATAATACCCTCCAGTTCCATCCACGTTGAAGCAAATGGTGGGTATTTGTCATTTCTAATAGCTGAGTAATATTCCATTGTATACATAAACCACATCTTCTTGATCCATTCATCTTTCGTTGGACACCGAGGCTCCTTCCACAGTTTGGCTATCGTGGCCATTGTTGCTATAAACATCGGGGTGCAGGTGTCCCGGCGTTTCATTGCATTTGTATCTTTGGGGTAAATCCCCAACAGTGCAATTGCTGGGTTGTAGGGCAGGTATATTTTTAACTGTTTGAGGAACCTCCACACAGTTTTCCAGAGTGGCTGCACCAGTTCACATTCCCACCAACAGTGTAAGAGGGTTCCCTTTTCTCCGCATCCTCTCCAACATTTGTGGTTTCCTGCCTTGTTAATTTTCCCCATTCTCACTGGTGTGAAGTGGTATCTCATTGTGGTTTTGATTTGTATTTCCCTGATGGCAAGTGATGCAGAGCATTTTCTCATATGCATGTTGGCCATGTCTATGTCTTCCTCTGTGAGATTTCTCTTCATGTCTTTTGCCCATTTCATGATTGGATTGTTTGTTTCTTTGGTGTTGAGTTTAATAAGTTCTTTATAGATCTTGGAAACTAGCCCTTTATCTGATATGTCATTTGCAAATATCTTCTCCCATTCTGTAGGTTGTCTTTGAGTTTTGTTGACTGTATCCTTTGCTGTGCAAAAGCTTCTTATCTTGATGAAGTCCCAATAGTTCATTTTTGCTTTTGTTTCTTTTGCCTTCGTGGATGTATCTTGCAAGAAGTTACTATGGCCGAGTTCAAAAAGGGTGTTGCCTGTGTTCTTCTCTAGGATTTTGATGGAATCTTGTCTCACATTTAGATCTTTCATCCATTTTGAGTTTATCTTTGTGTATGGTGAAAGAGAGTGGTCTAGTTTCATTCTTCTGCATGTGGATGTCCAATTTTCCCAGCACCATTTATTGAAGAGACTGTCTTTCTTCCAATGGATAGTCTTTCCTCCTTTATCGAATATTAGCTTCTGCACAATAAAAGAAACAATTAACAAAATGAAAAGGCAAACCACAGAATGTAAGAAAATTTTTGCAAACCATACGCTGGATAAGAGGTTAAGATATAAAAAATATATTTAAAAAACACACAACTCAATAACAAAAAACCCCAAACAATATGATTCAAAAATGGGCAGAAGAATTAAATAAACATTTTCCCAAAGAGGATAGCCAAATGACCGATAGGCACATGAAAAAAAAAATGCTTAATAGCACAAATCATCAGAGAATGCAAATCAAAGCCACAGTGAGATATCACCCGTTAGAATAGCAATCAGCAAGAAGACAAGAGATAAGTGTTGGTCAGGATGTAGAAAGAGAACACTGTACAGTGTCGATAGGAATTAAAATTGATTCAACCACTATGGAAAACAATATAGAGGTCTCTCAAAAAATTAAACTAGAACTACCATATGACCCAGCAAATCCACGCATTATATAAACCAAAGAAAGTGAAAACGGCCTATCAAATAGAAACACACACTCCTATGTTTACTGCATTAATCACAACAGTCAAGATATGGAAACAACCTAGTGCCCCTTAGCAGATGAATGGATAAGGAACATATAGTATGTTTTACAATGAAATATTACTGAGCCATAAGAAAGAAGGACAACCTGCCATTTGCAACAACATAGAGAGACTGAGCACATTATACTGTGTGAAATAGGTGACAAAGAGAAAGACAAGTACAGTACAATATCACTTATTTGTGCAATCTAAACAAGCCAAACTTGTAAAAACAGAGAGTTTAATGGTGGTTACCAGGGCATAGGACAGATATTATTTAAAGGCCAAACTTGTAAATAAGTTTGTAGTAAATAAGTAGTAAATAAGACCTAGAGATCTTAGTACAATGTAGTGAATATCGACTATAATATTCTAATTATCAAACTTGCTAAAAGACTACAACTTAATTACTCCAGCCACTAGAAAAGGATAATCATGTAACATGATAGAGGTGTCAATTATCGCTACATGGGCAATCATATTAACATGTTATACACTTTACACGTATAAAATGTTATATGTTGAATATATTTCAATCTTTTAATTAAATGTTCAAAGTTTTTCTTAAATAGGGTGGATTTTATTCTTTTCTGGTCCCCACAAATTACTCCTGTATATAGAGAACACCATAACTGCATTTTCCCTAATGCAGTCTTTGAAATGTGGAGTGTCCTGGAGAGCAAAATTTTACCTCTTGGCAATAACTCAATTGGACTAGATAATTAGAATTTCTTCCGGAATTCATAGGTCCCTTGCTATTAGAAAAAACTTTCTAACTAAAGTTTGTACTTCCCACCAAAGAGAATGATTGCCGATAATTTCCACAGATATCCCAGCCTAGTCATATCTGTTTTCTTTCAAGAACCGTAGTTTCAACCTAGTACATTCTTAGCAGTATTGTCATGATTAGAAGACATGAGGAAACATAAGTATAACACAACCCATCCTTCATCCTTTTTTTTGTTTTAAGATTTTATTCATTTATTCATGACAGACACAGAAAGAGAAAGAGGCAGAGACACAGGCAGAGGGAGAAGCAGGCTCCATGCAGGGAGCCCGACTTGATTCTGGGTCTCCAGGATCACACCCCGGGCTGAAGGCAGTGTTAAACTGCTGGGCCACCGGGGCTGCCCTAACACAATGCATCCTATAATTAAGTTCAGCATGAGGAGAATGGATCTTGGGGCTCAGGCAAAATGGCCTGGCTTCTGCAACATATTGATTCTATCATAAAGCAGTTTTACCTAAAAGGCATAAGACTGGCTCTTCTGTGAGGCTTATCAGGAAATGGCTCATCTCCACAATTCCCTAAGCAGTGTTTTCACTCACCTTGGGTCCTGGCTTTCACCACTTTTTGTGGACTAGAAATCCTGCGTCATCTGAGGTGACCTTGTGTCTCTTGAAAGGAACTCAGCTGGCCAGACAGATACCATACTTCTTCCGAATCCTTATCTGATTCCTGATTTCCATTATAGGCAGGAAACAGAAGAATTGTTCCCTTGACAGATTCTTTTGATGAAAAGGATCCAGCTACTTGCTGATCTTCTTGTTTCAAAGGTCCAAAAAAAAAACCACACTGATCTTGAACACACAAGTCCAACCCTAGATATAAAACTCCAAACCCAAGAGTAGTTCAGAACCATTTGTTTTTAACTTGCTTTTAATTAAATTCTGTCCAAATGTAGGGAAGCACATCAGTGTAGCTACTGCAGGCCAGGACTCCCTGACAATCTGCTTTGACAAGCATCCATCCTGTTTGGGGTGAGCTATGTGTCCTGGATTGCTGGAGACTTTGCTAGTGCTTACTAACCACTGAAAGTCTCACATCCCCCAAACTCCATCAACCCTGGGAAAAGTGGTACAGTCACATCATGTTAATAGCCAACAGTCCAGAATCTCTTTCTGGAACCTATCTTAAGAGCTAACAAATCTTATTAAGAGCAATTTACTCTATCTTTCCTTATACTTCTAAATGATGGGGATCAACAGGTATATTAGTTTCCTAGGGCTGCCATAACAAATTATCACAGGCTGGGTGGCTTAAAACAAACAGAAATGTACTCTCTCACAGTTCTGCAAGCAAGAATTTGAAATTAAGGTGTCAGTAGGATCACTTTCCCTCCAAAGGCCCTAGGAAATAATTCTTCCTTGTCTCTTCCAGCCTCTGGTGGTGGCCAGTAATCCTCAATGTCCCCAGCATAACTCCAGTGTCTGCCTCTCTCTGCCCATGGCCGTCTTCTTTGTGTGGCTATGTCTTTCTGTGTCTCTCCTTGTCTCATAAAGACATCAGTCATATTGGATTTAGGGCCCATCCTAATCCAATATGACTTCATGCTGACTACATCCTCAAAGACCGTATTTCCAAATAAGGTCACATTCACAAATACCAAGGATTAGGATTTCAGCATATCTTTTTAGGAAACACAACCTAACCCATAATACAGGGCCACCCCTGTCTTCAGGAGTCCAGTGATTCTCAACTCTGAGCATACATTAGAATCATATGAGGGGATGTTAAAGAGAACAAAGGGGGCATCTGGGTGGCTCAGTCGGTTAAGTGACCAACTCTTGATTTCAGCTCAGTTCATGATCTCAGAGTTGTGTGTGCTGGGCATGGAGCCTGCTTAAGATTCTCTCCCTCACCTGCATTGCCCCTCCCCACCTAAAAATGAAAGAAGAAAGAAAAAGAAAAAGAAAAAGAAAGAAAAGAAAGAAAGAAAGAAAGAAAGAAAGAAAGAAAGAAAGAAAGAAGACACCAATGCCCCTCCCATTCTCCCCACCACAATAAATTAAATTCAAATATCTAGGGGAAGCCTGGGCATCAGAGTATTTTAAATCTCTCTAGGTTAATTCCCATAGGGAGCCAGTGTCAATGGCCCTTCCCACCCTTAAGGAATGGTATATGTGACTAAACACAAAGAGCTACTCAAAATGACTTTATGATTTCTCTTCTCCAAAATATGCCCCCTCCAAACCAGCCTAAACTAATTTCAAGAGGTAACTCAAACTTGTGGTTCCCTCTGTAGATTTTGAATTGACAGTAAAAATGTATATTTTAATAACAGCAAGGAACCTCCCAAGAATTTATTTCACCCAAAAGGAATGGTATCTAGCATTTCAATCTCTAAAGTCAACACTCAATATAAAGTTAATTTAGATATATATTTGACTGTTTTTACTGACCTGAAACTTGTCTTAGAGCCAAATATTTTCATGTTGTTCATTTCAGGGATACTAATAAATATTTCTAACCAGAGAAAGCTGTGACCTTTTCAAGATGAGTATCGGGATCCCTGGGTGGCGCAGCGGTTTGGCGCCTGCCTTCAGCCCAGGGCGCGATCCTGGAGACCCGGGATCGAATCCCACGTCGGGCTCCCGGTGCATGGAGCCTGCTTCTCCCTCTGCCTGTGTCTCTGCCTCATTCTCTCTCTCTCTGTGACTATCACAAATAAATAAAAATTAAAAAAAAAAAAGATGAGTATCAACCAAGAATATGAAATTTTTCACAAATTATTTGGGGGAAAAAAATTCTTGGTTCGGAGAGATGGATTTTTTTTTTTCTCCTGTGCTTTCTCATTGCTTTGTGTCTCTCTCCCCGCTCCCGCTTACCTGGAGTTAGGAATCTATTAGTTAGATTTCTTGCTATTTGCTTCCCCACTCTCAACATCAGGGTTTGTTCTTTTTTTAATTTCTATTTTTCCAGAAATAGCATTTTCTGAGGAATATTCATGCTGAGACGACCGGCAGTAGGCCTCTGAGATCCTCCCACACACTAGCTGAGCCAAGGGGACCAAGCAGGTGGTCCTTTGAGCAAAGCAGAGCTCCTGTCCCACACTCACCTTCCTGCCTTCCCCGGGGCTCTAAGCATCCTCGCGCCCACAGCACATTCATCACATGGCACTTTTCTTTCCTGCCAGGTCCATGAGGGGAAAGATTCACTTCTCCTTCCCAAGGTGTCAACCTTCATTGTTATTGATGCCCACAAGCCCGCAATTACTTGATGAAGCTAATGGGTAGAAGCACTTAAAAGGCTACGCTTTGTGGTTCCATTGTCATCACCACGTAAAACAAACCAGATCCAACCCAGCCTGACAGGTTCTCAGCCTATTGTTATTTGGGGCTTATTTAAATTACAGGTTTGATTAAGTTTCTAATTTAGCCATTGCACTTAGCACCTACTCCTTTTCTTAAAAACCGACTCCGAGAGAGACATTTTCAAAATTCTGATCTCCAAGCTGTCAAGTGGCCTGGGTGGCCAGAGGTTGGAAGCGTACTTAGAATAGTAAACTTAAACACAAATGGAATTTCACAACTAACTACTTTTTACCGCTTTGTCAACAGATAAAGCATAGGTATTCATCCTTGTTTTAACTCCGCTATTAATCCTGCCATGGCATTGGAAGAAGAGAGGGGTGGAAAAGAGTCTCCATAGCATCCCTCCTCCCTTTCTTATCCCCGCCTGATCAGATAAGCCCTTAACAAAGCACGAAGTCATTGCATTAAAATTTAATGTTCTCGCTCCAGAGCAAGAATGCCACTTCAGATGCCCTCCTTTGAAAAGAGTAGTTATCACCCCAAGAGGTCAGCAAGATATAAAACCCTCTGAGACAGGCTAGTTTTGTTTTAAACCATTCAACATGTGCACCAGCGTAAGTGCTAACTAGTGCCACACTTAGACAAGTATTTTATTGCTGCAAACATGAAAGCATCTTGCAAGAAAATTAAGCCTACCATACAGATGATATGTAATGAATCTGTTTATTCATCTATTCAAATGATAGTTACTGAGCACTGACTCAGAGCCAAACCCTGTGCTGAGTTCTGGGAATGCAGAGACAGATTCAGGGATGAGCTGGGAAGATGGGCTTGCAACTGTTGAGCACAAGACCCTCTGATACACTCTGCAGGAAAACTGGTACCATCTCCCCAGCACACTTCCTGCACAATGTGCAGGTTACCTCCTGTGCGACCCTCGAGTGTAATACAGAAAAATTAACCAGTCAGAGCAAAAATGGTTGCCTGGGACAGTATCACTCCTTCCAGAAACCAGACTTGGCAAAGGGCTCAGGAAGCCCATGGGGGCGGGGTGGGGAGGGTGACCATCCGTGGTCAGGGCATAGATTAAGGTGTTGTTGGCAAAACTCTGCCACTTCTTGGTTGTGCCTGGGAAGGGAGACAGGCCCACCTTTGGGAGTAGACTGCTCCCCAACATGGAGAGTTAGTTAAAAGAACGCAGGCTACAGGGCACCTGTGTGGCTCAGTCGGTTAAGTGTCTGCCTTCAGCTCAGGTCATAATCCTGGAGGTTCTGGGATTGAGGAGCCTGAGTCAGGCCTCCTGCTCAGTGGAGAGTCTGCTTCCTTCTCCCTCTCCCCTCCTCACCTCTCATTCTCTCTCTCTCTCTCTCTCTCTCTCTCAAATAAATAAAATCTTTTTTAAATTTTTAAAATAAAAGAGACCAGACTACACGTATCCCACAGGTTGACTCCAGTCAAACATTACAAGCATCAAGTTAGAATCTGGCACAATTTCCCCTAAAACTGTCATTCCATTTGAGACTGATTGTTCCATGACTCTAATTCTCCAGACTCCCATTTCAGCAGGGAGAGTGCTTGGACACCAGCGGCAGAAAAGCCAACTTTCTGGAGGCTTAAACAGGGGGATTTATTTGCCTCTTGTTATAAGGGCTCCAGGTAGACAGGCCAGGGCTGATGCAGCGGCTCCGTCATGCTGCCAGGGATGCTGGGTCTTTCTGCTTTCTAAGCTTCTTGGCTTTCATCTTCATGCCTGTCCCTTCATGGTTGTCAGCAAGAAGATCCCCACCCATCCTGGGCCTCAGGTTCACATTCAAGATGGGACGTAGTCTACAGAGATGAGAGAGAATAAAGCAGCATTGCAAAAACAAGCAGAGACCAAAGGGGGTGCCCCCAGCACAGAGTCTCAGCCTCCCAAATCTCCCACATATTCAGTAATTAAATGCCTAGGCACACTTTCCTGACGACAGCCAATATCCCATAATATATGTGATTTATTCTCTTTTGTCTTGTACTAACTCAAGCTCATTTTTCTTACTTGTAAAATTAAAAAAAAAAAAAGTCCAGTCTAATGATTTTATGGGGACAGATTCACCTGTTAAATCATAGATACCTCAGAAGTTACATGGCCTTTCAACTTCATGTTAGACACCTGTTTCCAAATATTTATACATAGATATACATATTGATGGCTTACACAAGAATCATAGGAATGGCAGCAGCTATTTTTTGAGCACATGCTACTCTGCAGGCTGTGTTTGGGGCATTTTACCTTCATTCTTCATTCTTGTCATCCTCACTGAGCCCTGACAAGTAAATGTCCTCATACATAGACAATGACAATCAGAGAAGGAACTCTCCTGAGCCCATGCACCTGTAATGATTCAAAACTAGATCCAGTAGGGCTCAGTCTACTCTGCTCAGTTTCTTTCAAAGCGTGATCTGAGAGCCACTGTATTAAATTCACATGGAGTATAGCTAAAAGTTCCAGTTCCTGAGTCCTTTTTCAGACAGACTGAATTAGACTCTCTGGGGTTGCGACTAAAGGTTAGAGGTCAGTAATTTGCAGTTTAAACAAGTTGCTTGGGTAATTCTTCCCCAGATTGTTGGTTGGAAACCTCAGGAGCTTCCACGGGTGAAATCTGAAATTAGTCCCTGACCACAGAAGGCAAAGAGCGATGGAAGAAAGAGGCAGGCCCTTCCAGACAGGGTGAGGGGAACACCAGAGGGTGAGGGTGAGGGCAGGGGGCAAGCTTAATGACCAAGGGAACTTACTAATGAGGGTTGTCTTGACAGCTGCAGGATGAGTAGATCTCTGCACCTGCCCACCAGGATCATGAAAGTTTATAGGGAGTCCTTAATGGGGCTCCGGGACGTGAACCAACCATCCATAAGGTCTCAACACCACCTTACTCTCTCAAGGTTGCACCCTTGAAATGGCTCCAGCTAAAAAAAAAAAAAAAAAGAAATGGCTCCAGCTGTGAGAATGGTGGATGGAACAAACAACCCAAGGACTGTAGAGGGGGTAAGGAGCCTCCCATTGTCCAGGTCCAGGTCACAGGTCGGCAAGAGGTCACGTGCTCTGATGACCTCCAGCAACACGTGCTAAAGCCTGAAAGGCACAGCCTCTCATCTTAGAGGCTCTCCTGCGGGAGTGTGGTTAGCTGTCCTGTGGTTAGTGTCTGCCGGCATTTTTCACTGGAGTCAGTATATCATAAGGACAAATAAAAACTAAAAAGAAGAAGCTTAATTGTCCCTGTGGAAGTAATAGAGGAGACTTCTCCCACCCCCAATTTCCTTATTTGCTTTAGAAAACTTAAAATTGTGAGTACTTTCTCCTCTCTTTGAAATGTACAAAACCCTTTAGAAAACCAGATAGGCCTCTTGTCAGTTTTTGGGGCCCAGGAAAGTCTTCCTCCAGGACTTGGGAGCCATCTCTTTGAAAGGTAACTGTCTAGGGAAATAGCACCTCATCCCCAGTTTCTGTGGGAAGGTAGGAGCCTAACTTCCAAGGGTGCCTTGCTCCAATTGGCAAAGCTACTTCCTGTCATAAAGACACAAGGAAGTTTTGTTTCCCTCTGAATCAAGCCAAAAGCTAACACAAATGGTCACCCCAATCACCAAGTAAAGTTAGGATGAACTATATGTGACAAATGGCACCATCAAGCCATTTGATGGACTAGTTATTGTTTATTTCGAAACACGTATATGTTGGGTTGGATCTGCTTGGTCAAATCAGGGAGTGAGATTCCTTTCTGTCTCTGAACTCTCTTAAGGACTGCCTGTGATGTATATCACACTCTAAGTTAACACTTATTTGCTAATAAAACTCTTTCCTTTCTCTACTATTTTTACGGAGAGGATTTCTGGGTTGGGAGATAATTTGGTTTTTAATTATATTTTCCCAACAGAGGCAACGTTCCTACTTTTGCAAGATGAAATTTGAAAAAAAAAATTAATTCCTCCTAAATCAGCTTGGTAGAAAATATCCCTGGGAAAATGGTATTATTCATGGCCATATCAGGGGAAGAGAGAATAAGCTAAAGCAGAAGAGGCATGTATCACAAGCTTCATCTTGCATTTGCTGCACCTTCACCCTTCCATTGTGGAGAAATCCTCCCCAAAAGAACCACCTCAGCGTCTTCATCTGTGAACTGGGATGCCATAACAACAAAGCCACACGGCAGCTGAAGACACTTCCCCACAGAAGCTGCCTGAGAAAGTGATTATCCACGAAAAGGTCAAGTTAAAATGATTCTGGAAACCACACTTGCAAAAGCTCATTTCAGGAAATAACATACAATAGAAATAAGATAATCGAGTCTAGAAAGGTTAAAACTGACAATTTCCACCCACAACATCCTCTCCCACAAAAACCCCAGGGCAGACCTTCCAGTGAAAGCTGAACAGGCCTGCTCTCCCAGTATCAGTCTCTGCTCCCAGGGCAGGCCAGGGCTGCTAAACCCACCCCACAGGGAGCCGAAGGGAGGCTGAATCAGAAGACACAAAGGTTGGGGGGTGGGGGTGGGGAGGAAGAAGTCAGTTCCCTTGGGGATGGAAAGCTTATTTCTTCTGGAATTAAGGAAAGAAGGAAAGAATATTTCTTCCTTCTGTCATTCGAGGGTTTTCACCTGCCAGGCAGATAAAGGAAAAGTTAGCTAAAGGAATTGAGAGAAAGGAAAGTCAAGAAGAAACTAGGGTTTTTGTTTGGGACTTTGTTTTTTGTTGTTTGTTGTTGTTGTTATCTTTTAGTCATTTTGTTTCAATTGTTTCCCACATGTTAAATGAAAAACTTTTAAACCTGTAAGCATATGAGGAAGGAAGGAAGGAAGGAAGGAAGGAAGGAAGGAAGGAAGGAAGGAAGGAAGGAAGGAAGGAAGGAAGGAAGGAAGGAAACAGCACCAACTTTAATTTTAAATTTTCATTTAAAATTACCTGCGGGCAAAGCAATGAATGAATTCCATGTTTCTTAATGCTTTCTATTAAATGTATAAAAGACATAACAATAATCAAAACTTCTTTCTAAAAATCCTGAGTTTGCATTTTCACTCACTGGCAAGTCAGTTAAAGCATAAACACCACAGGAAAACTTCCTCTATAATGTTAAAGCTGGGAATGGATGGCTTGCCCAGGGAACTCTCTCAAATCCTTCCGTCATTTCTACTTTAACTGTAGGGTCTGGGTCTTTGTCACTGAGTGTAAGGCTGACAGCTCACCTTAGATTTCAATTTAGATGAATGTGCTTCTGTCCTGAGAGGTGTCCAGCCCCGGCCTCATGTACTGTTTGTGGCTGTTCCTGCATAGCCTTACAGCTGACTCTACAGAGAGCACCACAATCAAACCATCCACCCTCCTCTCAGAATGTCAATAATGGGGCCACTCGGACATTTGGAATCTAATTGCAAACTTCAGTTAGAGGCCAATAAAATTCTTTATCCACTAGATAGAAAAATAAAGGACTCGTTACATACAACTCGTTTGGTTGAGTTCACTATGGCCGCCCTCATAACCTGGGGTAAGAAATGACAGATGAAAGGGGTCAAGATTAGCAATCCTGCCTGGGTCGTGAGAAGGCTTTTCTTCATAATGAATGCATGGCCCACCTCCACTCTGGAAAGGTAATGCAAACACTAAACCAAGTTAGGCTTTCCTGTTAAACAGCCAACTGTCACACATGAGATGACAGCTCTTGTCTACACTGATGCATGTGTGGTCCTGGTGAAGACATGCTCTTTCAGAGGGCATGGGGACAAACTGTCTCCAGTATTCCCTATCTACCCCCACCTCCCTGCAACTACCTCCAGGATCCACTCCCCAGAACAGGGTTATAAACCAAATGGTTATTGGTATGATGTGGAGGACATTCTAGAACAAGATACAGGACATAAGACAAGGCTGAAATAAGAGTCAATGTGTAGGGGCACCTGGGTGGTTCAGTTGGTTAAGTGTCTCCCTTCAGCTCAGGTCATGATCTCAGGATCCTGGGATCTAGCCCTATATGGGGCTCCCTGCTGCCCCCTCTCATTCTCTCTCTCTCTCTCTCTTTCTCTCTCTCTCAGTCTCACTTAAATAAATAAAATCTTTTAAAAAAATTCTTACCAAAAAAAAAAAAAGAAGTCAATGCGTAGATATCTAGTTATCTGCCACAAATGATAAAAACTATTTCCTCTCTGCTGAGTAGAGCTGTAATACTAACTTTAAATTCTTTCATCATGTATTATCTCTGGATCTCTAATGTTCAGGGCTTGGAGATTTGTTTTGCTTTTCATTTGAAATACAAAGAAGCTCTATTGGCTGAAATAGTCATCTACTACTGACATCCCAATTTCCCCTCTATTATCAGCCAAAAAAGGTGTGCATGGGTGTGACAAGCAGAAAAACTCTGCTGTTTGCTCTGCAGCCATCAGAAGGTTTTGGAACCAAGCTTAGAGGGAGGTTGGGGAATGAAGGAGGCCAATTGGTCTTCATGGGAACTAGGGGAGGTAGTGCCCTTCAAAAGACACCTAACTACAACAGGAGAACATTCCCCCACTTACAAGGTGAGCCTTAATGGTTCCTGCTGCGCTCCGAATCACAGTAAGAATGATGTTGAGACAGCGGTCCTCTTCAGTGCTAACAGCCTGCTCCATGTGGTGCCTCATGGCAAAATGAGGGGGAAAACGGACGAGGGGGCACACTTGATTAGCTGCCTAAACAATATCTAGTCCTCCTTCTTGCTAATAAAGCTTCTGTTTTGGCTGAGACGAAAATATGTCCCATCTCAAGGGAATGAATTTCAACTGGTACAGAGCAATCATGACCACACCACTGCCCATTTAACCAGACATCCGTGCATAAAGGCCATGTGACCCAGTCCTTGTAATGACCTGCCGAGGGAAGTCAGGCAGGAGGAGCCTTTGAGGGAAGCTTTGCTTTCCTAGTAAAAGAGAAAGATCTGGGGATCCCTGGGTGGCGCAGCGGTTTGGCGCCTGCCTTTGGCCCAGGGCGCGGTCCTGGAGACCCGGGATCGAATCCCACATCGGGCTCCCGGTGCATGGAGCCTGCTTCTCCCTCTGCCCCTCTCTCTCTCTCTCTCTCTCTCTCTCTCTCTCTCTCTGTGACTATCATAAATAAATAAAATTTAAAAAAAAAAAAAAAAAAAGAGAAAGATCTGTTTGGCACTGTTTTTCTTCTCCTTTTCTTCCTGCCTTGAACACAGATGTGATGTCAGGAGCTGAGACATCTTGCTACCACGAAAAAACAAAGGCCAAGAGAATCAGGTGCCAGTGCAACAGGGAAAATCTTAGCATGTCTGACTCCAGATCGCTTTTATTTCTCTTGCTGCTGTGACCTATAGCTTAGGACCTTCGGCTTAGCCCCGCATGTAGCCATGTTACAGCTAAAATTTGCAAAAACTGCTTTTTCCCTGAAATCTACATCATCTGAGGAGATAAGGAAGTATGTACAGAAATAACTGTGCTACGTTGAAGACTTACAAGAACAACATGACCGGATTCCTGTACACAAAGATCAACTGACCAAGGACAAAGAAGTTGTACGACTTTCCAGATGTCTACAGACACCAGTCTCTTCTGACTCCAACCCCCTCCCACCTCCCCCTCTTCCTGACATAAAGTAGAGGCTCAAATCTTAGGCTGGTGAAGCAGAAGAGCGAGGTTCTTGTCTCACGGAGTCAAGGAATGAATCTGTGGACAAAGGAAAGTGAGTAAAGTGATAGAGCTTTATTAAGAGAGGGTACAGAAAAAGCTCTCAGGAGTGAGAAGGGTCCCAACAGGGTGAGGGCTCTTAGGGGTGGTCTTTTTTGAAGGCTAACTAGGGACCTTAAATCCTCTTAACGTCTCTGATAGCACCATTAAGGACTAGTGATAACTTTAATGGCTTACTTCCTTTTTAGGCTCTGGTAATTCTTTGTTGGTCCCAAGTGTCCATTATCACAAGACCCCACCTCTGACACCTAGGGCAGGTGGTCTGGTGTGTTCCCTTATCTATGGTTTCCTTACACCTCATTATTTTGAGGATTTCTGTGAACCTGATCCACAGCCCCCTACCTATCTCTCCCTACCTAGCTAGCCCCACCTGTCCTTACTGGGAGAGATGGTTCTTTGGGACTGGCTTGCCAAACAGTCACCTTCCTTACCCCAACATCTTGCTTTTCAACTTACTGGGCTGTCCTATGGTCAGCAGAATGAGCTTGGGCTCAGTCATACCAGTTCTAACATCACTGAGCCACTGAACTAAAAATGCCAGCTTGTTACAGGAGAAAAAAAAAAAGAAGAAAGAAAAGCCTATAGTTGGGGTTTTTGTTGTTTACAGTAGAAATCAGACCTAAGTTAAAATACATCCTTACCTTCTATTGCTTTGATAGAAGAATTTAGAATAAGGAGGATTCTCTTGAACAACATTGATGCTTAAAATGTCTTTGTGTTTATTTGGGATTCCCTTTATCACCCATTATGCATTCAGCTTCACCGTTCGTATGTACATCAAAGCCATCAAACTCTGTTCTGGCAAAGGACCAACTCAGAATGAGATGACAACAGTGTGTCGCACTCACTGCTCAAAACAGTCTTAGTCAAAACAAAGAAAATCGACTTGGTTCATCTGCCTAGGTCTGCTCTGGGGACACAGACAGAAAAGGTTTCCACAGCCAGTTAACGCCGTGCTGTGGTGGGAGGCTCAGGTACAAAAGGGAAAAATTACTCCCAGTAAAAATAAAGATTCAAAGAGCTGGCCGCTAAGAAGTTGGATCTTAAAATCATGGTGTCACAATGAGAAAGTGTGTACAAGAGTATTCTCCCACAGAAGGAAGAAAACTTTGCCGACCTGAATGAAAGGCTGATATCTTTCAACAATGGACAAACTCCAGGAAAGGCACTCAGACACCCAGGACCCAGTGATCAGCTATAGGCAAACAAATTGTTCACCCAGTTACACACAGTTTTGCACCAACGGTAGACAACTATCAGCCATCAAGTGGCCACACAAACTCGGCATCTCTGTAAGAGAGGTAGCAGAAGAGGGAAGTGCCGTGTGCTCTGAAAAACACTGCTAGCATATCAGTGCTCAGCAGGTATTTGTTTAATGAACATTTTCTGGCTTGGAAGGGAGAGAAAATCTCTAGCTTCTGCAAAGTGACCCCGGGCATAGTCAGGCTCATACAGAAGAAATACATAAGCAAGGAGAAATGACTGTCCGCACAGCCCGTGCGGGGATGGCCTGGATTACGATGAACACCCCAGTGGAGGACTGAAAGGAAGTCCCCTCACTTTGTAAATCCAAGCCTCCTGGGCCAAATGGCTTGCATGCAGCCTTCCTAGAGAACTGTCTTCTGAGAGCGCCAAACCACTGCCAGTCATCTGTAGATGGTTCATAAGATCTGAAAGGATTAAAATCATTCATAGTAGAAAAGAAAGTGTTCTTTTAAAAATAATTCATATTCATATTCAGAAAAAGGGAGAAAGAGATTGTGAATGCTCCAAAATTGATGGCTGGGCTTTGATAGGTGAGATAAGAAGTGAGATTCTGTCTCTAGGGAACCTGACAGCAATAAAATGTGCTATTTTTGGGTGCTTACTGTGCACTGGCACTTCACACAGAGTAGTTCACTCAATCCTCAAAATGCCATTGTGTGGCAATTACTATTATTGTTCCTCATTGCACAGTTCAGGAAATGGAGAGTTAGCAAGGTTGAGACTTTCTTAAGATCACACAGTTAGGTGTTAAGGGGTGGGGTCTACTTTGAACCCAGACAGTCTAATTCCAGAGTCCACACTACACCCCTGAAAATTTTCCCTGTTTTCCTACTAAATGCTCAGACTTATCTGGGCTTCCTGCAGGTTAATGTAGAGTTGGGTTTCCTGGTTGGAGAGTGGCACTGGGCTGTGCTCTATGTTCAGGACAGAGAAGAAACCTCACTAAGCATCCAAGACACCATATAACAATAGAGCTGCTCAGGGCGCCAGTGCTCTTTCTTCCTCTCTATGCTTCCCTTCTCCCCAGTACACTACCTTCTAATACTGCTGTCTAAGGAAGCATATTCATTCTATCACACGTGCTTTCCTTGGTGTTTTAGATTCGTCAGGAACTCTTCTGTGGCTTCCTGTCACCAAGTTATTCTATACCTTGACAACAGGTCAGTCACAGCTGAGATTATCTTGTTTCACATTTGTTGGCTTGTTTTTGTCTCCTCCTAATGGAATGTTAATTCTATGAGAGCAAGGAGCACTTCTGTTCTGGCCTAACACAGCACCTGACACACAGTTGCAGCTTAATATGTATTTGGTGGATGAATGAACCAATGAATGAATGAATGAATGAATGAATGAAGAAATGAATCACAGAAAACAGAGGTGTTGGTATATTGGTATATCTACCAATTCAGGGTTGCACACATAGTGGAAACTTCCTTCTTTAGCATTGTGATCATCATTAAAAAATTATAGATTAAGTTGCCTATTAAGTGCCAACACTATTGGACATTTTACAATGTTATCTCATTTAATCTTCTACAGCCACATCACAGATGTCATTCCTGCCTTACAGATGAGGAAACAGAGGCTTAGAGAAGTTATTTGCCAAAGGTTTCCAATTGCCATTGGGATGGGGCTTAAAATTCTTAATATGGTTTATAATTCCAACCTCATCTTTTTTCTTGGCTCATGCAAACATTCTCTGACAGTGCATTCTCCATCAGTTAGAAAAGTGTTATAAGTAGCTTAAACAGAATGAATTGTTTTCCCCTAAGAAGTTTGTAGTTGAGAAATATAGAGCTGCTACAATGGCTTCATGATGTCAGCAAGAATCCAAGGTCCTTCTATATTTCCTCTCCACACTGTTTTGGCACACTGTGTTGCTATTTCATGGTCACAAAATGGTACCTGTTCCTGTAAACATCCTTATTTTTTTTAATATTTTATTTATTTATGACAGATACAGAGAGAGAGAGAGGCAGAGACACAGGCAGAGGGAGAGGCAGGCTCCATGCACCGGGAGCCCGATGTGGGATTCGATCCAGGGTCTCCAGGATCACGCCCTGGGGCAAAGGCAGGCGCCAAACCGCTGCGCCATCCAGGGATCCCTGTTCTTGTAAACATCCTATCAGCACTCAAAGTCTAGAGGAGGAGGAATGGCAAGAGTCTGTTCCAGCCAAGTTCCCCTCCTTAATCATGAGAAACAAAACTTTCCTAGAATCCTTCCAGCAAATTATGCTAATATCTCAGTGTCCTGAGCTGTATCACATGGCCATCATTATACACGAGGTGCCCCTATGGGGCACCTGGCTGGCTCAGTCCATAGGGCATGAGACTCTTGATCTCAGGGTTATGAGTTCAAGCCCCACTTGGGTGTAGCACTTACTTAAAAAGAGAGAGACAGAGGGAGAGAGAAAAAAGAGAGAGAGAAGCCTATGTGATGGAAGGTGGAAAGGATAAAAGAAGATAGAAATGGTTCTCAGGTCTGTCAACCAGCAACATCTGCCACTCAATTCTCCAGAGCTACTTTCAGGTGCACAACATGTCAATGCTCATTCTTATTTCCAGATCCTTGTACTGTTCTCTCTTTGGCTAAATGTAAAAGTTTCCTCTTCTCTGAAATCTTCCTGACTTGGATATCCCCCACACTGAGGGTAGGTAACAGCCCTCTTGTTTGTTCTCTTAGCACCTGAGACTTACCTGACTCTTCTTGTCTGTATTCTCCACTGGACCAAAGTCTTTGAAGGTGGGGTGACATCTTCATCACTATGTTCCTGGCATCAATCACAATGTCGGGCATAATAAGCCTTTATTGAATGAAGGAAATGACAAAACAAGGAATCAGACTCAGATCAATCTAATTCCAAAGTCCGTGCTCCATTCACCATAAACCACTGACTTCTGGGAATAAAACAATATTTTTAAAAATCCACAGAAAACAAAACAAAAAAAAATCCACAGAAAACACTCCAACCACCCCTCAGAGACACCTCAGAGTTCTATTGTCATCGTCATCATCATCCTCATCACACTTCTCACTTGCTCTCTAATCAAGGACCAGAAACATCTAGAGTCACCAGAACCTCAGCAGGAAGTAAATAGCCTGAAAAATAGCCAACCAGGGTGCCTGGTCCCTAGTCTCCATGAAAACTGAAAGTTAAATCTACTAAGGAAAATATTTCAGAATAAGCAGGATGCTCCAGCTACTTAATTGTGGCTCCCGTACTAAATGGCATTTGCTTTTCATTTTTCCATATGTGTTTAGTATTTACAGACCATAGCTCACATTCTGTGACTTTTCTTTAAAAAAATTGAGTTCAAAATGCATCGTGATGGTTCAAAGGTAATTGTTTATTCAGATAACAACCAGAGCTTTCAAGCAGACAAGGTCCTGGAGAGATGGCTGAGAAAAATGTCATGCTTAACCTATGCAGTATTGCTAGAAATAGAGAAACTACTTGTCATCTGCAAGCTAGATGCCATTCCTCCACCTACTCTTTGGACCCATGTGAGAAACAAACCATTACCACTGCTCTGGCCACCACAGTCACAGAAATAATTATCTTCACCTGGGGGGACGCCTGGTTGGCTCAGTGGTTGAGCATCTGCCTTCAGCTCAAGATGTGATCCCGGACTCCTGGGATCGAGTCCTGCATCGGGCTCCTGAATGGAGCCTGGTTCTCCTCCCTCTGCCTGTGTCTCTGCCTTCCTCTCTCTGTGTCTCTCATGAATAAATAAATAAAATCTTTAAAAAAAAATACCTTCACCTGGGAACACAGTCTAATTTTCTTTGGCTTTTTAATTTGGTCAAGATAGGCCGCTTCCTCTCCCCTTTATTTCACACTCCCTCTCCCTAGCCCAGACCTCATACATGTGACATGAGTCATCTGCATTTGTTTCAGCATATTTTTAATGGAAAGTAATCTTAATTACTGTGGTGATTTTAAACATGTACACAAATGTACTATGATATACCTCCTTTTAATAGGTGAAGCCCAAGGGAGCCTGGACGGTTCAGTTGTTTAAGCAGCCAATAGATTTCAGCTCATGTCATGATCTCAGGATCATGGGATGGAGCCCCAGTTAGGTTCCATGCCCAGTGGGCAGTCTGCTTGGAATTCTTTTTCTCCCCCTCCCTCTACCCCTCCCCCCACTCACAATACATCCTCTCCCTCTCTCTCAAATAAATAAATAAATCTTTTTTAAAAAAGATGAAGCCCAATTCTCTTCTCTTTGAATGTGGGCTACACCTAGTGACTCACTTCTGACAAACAGAATAAAATGGCAATAATGATGGCATATGACTGAGAGGTGAGGTCATGAAAGATACTGCATTTTCAGTCTTTACCTCCTCCTCCTCCTTCATGTTCCTCTTCTCTCTCTCATCCTCTCTCTCCCTCTCTCATTACTCACTCTGAGAGAGGTGTCCATGAAGACACTCAAGACACCCTATGAAGAGACAGACCCACACGACACGAACTGAGCCTCCTGCCAACCACAGCATGTAAGCAAGCTCAGAAACCACAGAGTCCAGCCTTGGTGAGGGCTCAGGGCAATGCAGCCTCATGAGATACCTGAGCCAGAACCATCCAGCCAAACTGCTCCCAAATTCCTGATCACAGAAATTGCAAGATAAAAAAATGTTTGTTGTTCTAAACCACTAATCTGGGAAGTAACATAATACATAGGAATGACAACTAATACAGCTACGTTAAAGAAATATTTTATGCAATTAAAATAGCACCAGTACTTCATCCTCCTAACATGGTATCCATCTTTAGATATTATCTTCCAAATAGAATGCTTTCTGTAATTGTTATCATAATGTAAATACAATTCTGATTTCCATATACATTGTCATGTTTTGTCATAAACTCTTCCCTTGCTGTTACAATATCTTCATAGTTAAACATTTAAAATGTTTGAATACAAAAAAAAAAATGTTTGAATACTATTTTACCATAATTTATTAAACCATTTCCGTATATTACACATTTTGGTGGTTTCTGTTTTTTTCTTCTAGAGCTTTTACTGCAGTGAATATTTTTAAATGTATAACTTCTTGCTTGTGTGGATTTATTTGGTTAGAATAAACATTCTGTGTTTGACTTACTGATAAAGAGAGTATAAACATCTTTGTGGCTTTCATTACATACTATCCTATTGACTTCTACAAAAGGATATATCAATTTATCAGCAATGAATAAGTGTAATAGCTATATTACCGTAATTGTATTATAATCTTTCAAAGTTTCCCTAGAAATACAAAATTACATCTCAAGTTTGCTTTCATTTTAATTTCTTTGATCCTAATGTGCTTTGTATGGTTGTTTATGTGTTTAATTACTATTTGTTTCCCTCTTGTAAATTATCTTTTCCTGTAGTTTGTTTATTCTAATTTAAAGTACTTTTTCTTATAAATTTGAATGTAAAATTATAGATTAGAAATATTAACCTTTGTAACCTTTCATTAGAATGTTTTTGCAGCCAGTTGTCCATTTTTATTAGTTTACTTTTTCATTATACAAAAATCCATAAATATATCAATATGTTTATGTGATTTTTTTCTATTGTTTTCTATGGCTGCAGAGCTAAGAGAGCTCAATTCCTCCTCTGATATTTTCTTCTAGTTTCTCTAAAATTTATGAAGAGGTGTTTTGTTTTGTTTGTTGTATTTACCTCAAATCTATCTGGTTTGTTTTGGCATATACTGTAAAATGCAGGGTGTTTTTTTTTTTTAAGATTTTATTTATTTGAGAGAGATTGCTCACACTCACACAAGCAGGATGGAGGGGCAGAGGAAGGAGCAGACTTCTTGCTGATCAGAGAGCCTGATAGGGGCTCAATCCCAGGATCCCAGGATCCTGACCTGAGCTGAAGGCAGACGCTTAACAGACTGACCCACCCAAGTGCCCAGAATGCAGGGCATTTTTAAAAATTGTTCTTCTGCTTATTTATTTTTTATTAAAAAGAGTTTAGAGTAGGTTGGCTTTAACATTTTTACAATGTTCCTAGGGCTCACTGGAGATCACTGAAGTGTCCTACCAAAATGGTAGGGAAGGACAAACCTGGGACGGGAGCTAAACACTGTTGATTGAGATTTCTTGCCTTTTTAATTTATACTGATAGAGAAACAAGTGTTTCTGAAGGACTGGGCTCCTCCCCAGCCCCAGGTGGTGATCATGATTAGCTCAAACCAAGTATTTCCATTTTCTGCTCGTTTTAGGCTTGGGCTTATCTTACCATGTTGACCAATGATATGAGAGGGGGAAATCCCTGGGGGCTTCTAGGAATAGTTTTTCTCACAGAACAAAAAGAAGAAAAGTCTACGGGAAGAGAGATTCCTCTTGTGCCATGAAAGTTGCCACCTGCCTATAATGCCTGGAACCTGGCAGTCACCTTGCAACCCCGAGAGGGCAAGTCAGAATACAAGTGCTGGAGATGACAGAGCAAACGGTAGACATGGATCCGAGATGATGTTGAGGCACAGATTTAATCAACTCCAGAATTGCTCTACCCAAGAACATGTTCTATGTGAGAATATATATTCCAATTTTAAGCCACTTTTAAGTGTCCTTTCTGTTCTCTTCAGCTGAAGCTATCCTAAATTTTTTAACCTCTGATATTTTTCCCCTCACACATTTATTTCTCTCATACCATTTCAAAATTATGTTACAGGTTTATGAACTGGATTCCTGAATCGTGGAAGAGGTCAAAAGCAGCAGTCTAAGACAGGATACTCTGTAAACCTCCCTGGTAGCAGCAACATCAGTCTTCTCTGCTCCAAGAGCTTGGGAACTTTTCTCTCCCATATTCCAAATGCCTTTGTGGTCAAGGCTCTTCTCTCAGTTACAAATACAGAACTGTAAGTATTTACAGCCTTCAAGAGGATGAGTTGCGGTAAATGCCAAGTCCCATTTTCCACTGTTATTAAATGCAAATTTCTCAACACCTTTTTATCTGTAACAATACAAAGAAAACTGAACACTCTACTGACAAGATTTTGATAGTAAGAGCCCCAATCTGCCAGGTTCTACTGATCCTGCCAAGGAGAAACAAGGGTTGGTCCTATTAACAACAATTTGAGTAATGATTGCAAATAACCTGAGGTTAAATGAAAAGTTCAAATAAATCAGATGTTTGGTCTACACCAGTTGTTTTCACACTGAGCTCCACCAATCCCTGGTAGGATTGAACCCTACCAATCCCTCAGGACATGGTAGGAGCCTTCCAGCCAGCAGAGCTCAGTTCTGGCCCTCTTTTCAAATGGCAAGTTATGCTTTTATCTGTATTACGTATATATTGGTCTTGTTGTACAGAATATTCCATTTAAATAAAAAGGTGCTTTTTTTTTTAAGTTTAAAACACTGGTCAACAGGGATCCCTGGGTGGCGCAGCGGTTTGGCGCCTGCCTTTGGCCCAGGGTGCGATCCTGGAGACCCAGGATCGAATCCCATGTCGGGCTCCCGGTGCATGGAGCCTGCTTCTCCCTCTGCCTGTGTCTCTGCCTCTCTCTCTCTCTCTCTCTCTGTGAGTATCATAAATAAATAAAAATTTAAAAAATAAAAAAAAAAAAAACACTGGTCAACAACAACAACAACAACAACAAAAAAAAAAAAACCACTGGTCAGCACTCAATGTTTGGAGTCCTCCAGACATTTGCAGTCAAGCAAAATAAGTAGTCAGATCATTAAAGAAGAAAAAGAGAGATAGAAGATACCATCTCTAGCTTCTTGTTATTTTTTTTCTTCTGTTGAGTGTAGGAACTTAACGACAGATCAACATGCATGTGTATTTTCCATATAAGAATTGAAAAAAATGAGGCTTTCCAAATCGAATCCTTGCTCTGTATCCTGTCCTGATGTGTGTTGGAGGCAGATGGACAGTAAAGGCAGGGATTGGGAGGAGTGGGTTCTCATGATTCCATTATAATAGAATAATCTGACAGCACAAATTACTGGCATAGCTTTAGCCATATTGGCACACACAGGCTATTTCTATTGATCCCTAAACTTAAAGAGTCCATGACCTCATCCAAAGTATGCTTTTTAATAATTTACCCCATTTAAAGACCCATTAAAATGTCAGAACTATCATAAAGCTTGTAAACACTTAGTTAGCTCTAATGTCTTCAAAATAATAATGCATTATTGATGGAACCTTGATTCACAATCACTTTCTTCCCATTTGACAAAGCCAACACAGCACATGCTTTCCCCACATCCCACCACATGTTCTTCCCTCTTCAGCAACAATGCTTTGTTCCTAAAGCCCTCCTAGTTCTTCAAAAATGAGTTCTTTGGATTCCTTTGTGGTTCCAAGCCAAGAAGACTGACTTACAGGCTGCTTTATATCAATGAAGAAACTAGCATACAGACATGATGATCAAGTTGTCCAGATAAGCCACCAACTAGACCATGCAGAAGTCAGAGGGACTAGACACTGAGAAACCCATTGCAAGCTGAAATATTTGCTTCTTTGCATATACAAGGCTTTCTCCTGTACAAATTTCTGGTATAGTTTAAGCATGCAAGCTTGATTTCAGGGTCCTTTTCAGTGAGACATGAGCACAAAGAATAGTAGTAGCTTGAGTGTCTCAAATCAGGAAAGTGAAAAAAATTCTCCAAAGTTTGGCATTCTCCTAAAAATAGGGTTGCCAAATAAAATGCTGGATTTAAAATGAAGTTCAGACAAACAATGAATAATTTTTAAGAAAAATGTATCTAAAATATTGCATGGGACATACTTACACTAAAAATTTGCCATTTATCTGAAATTGGAACTTGACTTGGCATTTTGCATGTTTATTTGCTAAATCTGGCAACCCTACCTTTTAAGGCAAATCTTAATGCCTCACCTAACCTGATAGGTTAGGTGCCTAAATACTGATACTAGCTTGGTAGTCCTCAATCCAAGCTATACATTAGAATTTTCTGTGGGTTCCTGAGCCTACCCTTCAGAGCAGCTAAATCAGAGTCCCTGGGTTGGAGCCCAGACATTCTTTCAGGTTCCCCGGGGGATTCTTTATTATTTTGTCATGAGAGACACAGAGAGAGGTAGAGACATAGCCAGAGGGAGAAGCAGGCTCCCTGTGGGAAACCTAATGTGGGACTCCATCCCAGGACCCTGGGGATCATGACCTGAGCTGAAGGCAGACACGGAACCACTGAGCCACCCAGGTGCCCCTTCCTGGGGCATTCTAATGGACAACCAGATTTCAGAACCTCTAAACTACAGGATTGTAATGACTCGGTATAAAATCTCAGAAAGGCATACCTGAGGCATATCAGAGATGTCCCAGGATCAACTGGCAGGGAAATACATGTATTTTTAAAGCATAAGCATATTCAACATTTTAATATAACTTAATTGAAAAATAAAAACTACTCAAAAAACCATCACAAAATACCAACCAAAATTAAGGTGAATGGAATGATTTAGACCTAGAAGGCTAAAAGAGATAACAAAGCATAGGCCCTGGAACCTGGCCACATCATAGGTGGACAGAGGACCTGGGATGGGAAACACCAGGCAAGAGTTAGTGGAGGCACAGGTGTCCTCAGTCCAGAGCTCAGGCAGACAAGAAGAAGTAGGACCTCAGGCCAAGAAACAGAGACACTGGCCAGGCAGCAGCTGATGCACAGTGGATCAAGGATTCCCACCAACCATAGAACTTTTGAGGGCATCGATCCCAGCACCTGGCTGACCCAGGGTTCACAAGTGATACAGGGATGAGTGTTTGGCTTGAATAGGGAAATAGGAAAGAGAAGAGGGCAACTGCCAAAGTCACCTATGTGAGGGCAGTGCCAGCTGAACTGCACCTACAGTGATCTGAAATGAGTTTAGCACTTGAAAGGCACAGCATTCAGTCCTATGTACTCTTTTTTAAGTTTTTTTTTTTTTTTAATAATCTCTACACCCAACATGGGGCTTGAACTCACAACCCTGAGATCAAGAATCTCATGCTCCACCAGTTGAGCCAGCCAGGCACCCCAATAATGCATACTTTAAGCAACTTGGTTGATGCTTCTCAACTTCAAAGTTCTCCTCTGAAAAATGGGGAGACTATAGCCTTCTTTAGAGGGATGTGTAGGCAGCACTTTAAATCGGGAGATACATGTAGAAAGGATGGAAAGTGATATACAGAGATCTTCACTGGAGCCCATCACTTTCCTGACATGGGCCCTTGTCCTGCTACATTCCAGGCCTCCCTTGCTCCTCTTGGAGACTCCTCTGTGCTCTCACTCTCGTAGGTGACTTGCTTACAGGACAGGGGGGATCCAGTGCCTGTCCCAGCCCCCTGCAGCATAGATGCTCAAGGAATGCTTACCACTCTACTTTGACTAAGAAATCTCAACAGATGTTCCTCCTTCCAAAACACCTTTTGGTATTCCAAACACTGTATTTTTTTTTTCATTTTTCTCTTCTATTTACATCGATTTAAGCTTTGTATTTATTAGCTGTGTGACTTTGGACACATGATTTAACTTTTCAAAACCTCGGTGCACCCATCCTTTAAAATGGGAGCATTCATGTTATCTACTTTACAGATTTGTTGTGAGAATTGATTGAGATGATACACGAAAATTTTCAGCCCAGTACCTGTTATATTAAAAGTACTTAAAAATGTTCAGTTACTATGAGAATGATCACCACTCAATTCAGCCATTGCCCCAGCAAAGTTCTTGACTCAGACATATACATTCTGTGTCTACCACTAATCCAAGTACCTGAAACCGATTGGCACTAAATGCTACAGCCCCACAGCAGAGGCTGGGCATTTCAAAGTTACCCACTGCCTCAGGAATCATGAAAAGAAACTACAAATGTCCCCTAGTTCTCACTGACTACATTATAATAAAAGTTCTTCTGCATTTGCTATATCTCCCTCGGCCTCTATTTCCTGTCCTAGGTTTATATTTTACTGGGATTCCCATTCTCCTAATAAAATAACATCATGCTTTTTATGATCTTCTCTATGCAAAAAGCCTTAAACCATCCCATCCCACCCCCCCACCCCCAACAGCATAAAAGTAAACCTTAAGCCATATGGCACAGGAATTAAAGTCAGCATATTGTTGTATTGTATAATTCGCCATCAGTATGAATGATTTCCCAGTGACATGATTGTATTAACCCACTCTGGTATGCAATGGTTCATCAGAGTTCTAAGTCCTTTTTGCAGCCCAGGCAGCTGTCTTTCAAATGGAGCTCAGCTGAATTTCACTGCACAGACATGTTATGTTTCTAGCACCATCCCCAGCCTTGCCAGCTGCCTTGAAGCTGACTGTTCCAGACCACACATGGGCCTTCTGGCGTTTACCAAAGAATGCTGCAACTCCATATCTGCAAGATCCCATCACAATTTATGGAGGTAAACAATCCATCCACCATTAAAGACATCTGACCTTGTCACTCAGATGATACGAGAGAATTTTGATTCAGGGACCCAGCTTCCTAATTTGTTAATTTGAAACTTTGACGATTGGTGAATGGGATTCACAAGAGACTGGAATTCTCTTCAATTAATGAGGAGGATGTGAATTTCCCTTCCTTTCAAGGAGGCAACTTAGAACTTAACATACATGTTGACATACGGTCAACACCTACCTAGGCAACATTATGTGTATGTAAAATACATCACATATGTATGCTCCATGATTGGAGCACTTTCATGTCCCCAGTCTTAACAGTCTGTCTTAATATCCAAATAAAATGACTCAAATAACCATAGTAGAGAGAAAGAAGAGCAGCCCCTGACGTCCAGGAGTGGGCCTGGCACACACAGCAAGGCCTAGAGGTTCTTATACCAAACATAAACAATTTCATAGACTATGACTAGCAGGTCACTCTGCAGTCATGATGGATCAAGACAAAAACAAGACCACTCTGTATCTGTGAACATTGCCCAACCTACAAAATTCCAAAACATCTTCCCCACTCCCAACAACCCCCTCCCCCCGGCCTTGCCATTGGGTAATATGGGTAGCTGCTGTTTCTTTGACAGTTACACCTTGGGCCTCACTCTAGTCTGCCCTCTCTATAGTTAAGATGGCTATGATGCCCATCACAGCATCACCCTGTCTCCTGACAGCATCCGGTCAGAGCAAAGCTCTGCTCCCTCAACCCCCCCCCCCCTCAAATCACTGACACAAGCCCGAATCCTGTGCTTCTGAACACCCTCTCACTGCAATGCCAGATGTTCCAACACACAATAGCCTCAACTTGTTCAACCATGTGTGTGTTCCTGGTGGTGTTTAGCTAGAAGATGCCAACACCACAAAATATCAGTATTTACCCTTCCTGCCTTTTCAAAGGTCACCTTCCCCCAGTGTTTTTAAAGGAGGAGGTTTATGTAGCATCTACACATGGCTCCATCTTGCTTCACAGCTGCTCTCTGGACCCTATCGGGCACTCTTAGCGCCGCCATAGGAGTTCTGGGACCACCATCTTTTACCTTCTTTCCGAAGAATATAATAAACACAAAACTGTGAGCAAAGTATCTATGGAAGGATTTGTAAGTAATGGAGCACAGCATAGAGCACGTAATTTAAAACTGATAATGAGCATCCACATGCAAAAGTTTCTCAGGTACTCCTTTCACACCTCCTCCCATGGCCACCCTCCTCCAGCCCACCTCTTAAGGCATTTCTACCCGATTCTCTTTGTTTCTCTACCTCCAGAGTTCCAGCGTTGGTTACATGTTTTCTGTCCTTCCATCCATCTCTCCTTCTGTCTTCTGTGTGCGTCATCACCCTCCAGCAACCTCTCCCATATTCTTCTCTCAACTATTTGCAGAGACTCCAAACCCTGAGCTCAACCATAAAAAAGGAGTAGGAGAGTGATAGTGGTGGTGGTAACCCTATTATGCATGTCAGTTTTCTCTCCTGGATGCCCTATATTAAGCAGACGATGTAGCAGTTGAGATGGAGTTGGGCAGAGGGGTAAACAGAAGAATCACAAAATTCTGCTCTAATTCTATGAAACTGGTTTTCCAATTTTCTTGGTTGAGAATCTCAATGAGAAATATATTTACATTGTAACCCAGTATATACAAACATACAAACATGATAGATAGTAGGTAAATAGGGATACAGAAATATTGCAATCTCACTAAAATACTCTCTGATATTTCCTTTTTTTATTCCACTTCATTTTTCAATGAAAAACTTGCACTCGGCTACAACCTGTTACATTGATTTCATGACCCACTAAGGGATCTCACTTTAGTTTGTGCACACTCTCCTAAAGTGATTAACATCTAAAAATGACAAAACTTTCTTCCACCACAGGTAGAGAGATACATCTTACACTGACACACCACACATACCCACCTGAGGCATCATCATGCTGGTTCCTGAGCTAGAGAGAGGAAAAAAGTCAATGGACTCTTCTTCACTCTGGGTTTCATAGGCAGCATGAACTCATTTGACTATAGTGAGGCCCAAAATAGAGCATCAGTTCCCACAGTGACCAGTTTGTGTGAAGGGGCTCCTTTCAGGTGGAGGGACTTGAAGCTCAGCCAAGGGTGGAGCAAGCAAGCCAAGGACCAGATCAGAGGCAACTCAGAATGTGACTGCAGTGGCCTCTGGGGACAGAAGCCAGAATCCAGTGGCCCAAGAAATACATAGAAACGGAAGGTTGAAGAATGCAGTTAGACATGTGAACAATGAGACCAACATCACAAATAGATCACCCTAGGGAGTCAGTGTCTACATAGAGGAAGAAAGGTGGTTGATGCCAAATGTAGAGGGAAGCGTGGCCCCAGGAATAGAACCTGGCTCGGGAGAAAGGGGTGGGAACTGCACAGGTAAAGCACTCCTGGGGGAAATGTATGCAGCTCCATTTGAATTGCAATTCATTTGGATTTGAGACAGCATACCATTTTGGCTAGCTACTCTTCAGTACCTTTACTCCTAGGACATACATCTTCTCAAACAGGGGTTTTTGAAGTGTGCATTCATTATCTTTCCCTGAAGTTAAATTTATTTTCACTGATTTTTAAGCTCAAGACAGCCTTGCTGGTATGTTTATACCGCGGCGTTTATTTTCAGAGGTAGAACTGCAATAAATGAAAAATATTTTCCCTTCAGTAGAACGGGAAATATTACACTTAGATATTTATAAGTATGACTGGTTATTTTTTAAAACACAAAGTCAAAAATATTATAATTATTATACATGGCTGGCAATAATTTTCCAAGTGTGTCTAGTATAAAGACCGAAAGTAATATTCACGACATGAACTATACTTCAAACTGAATATAGAATAAAAATGGATTTAAATAACCAGAGCGAACTGCATATCTAAGTAGTCCATGCAAATCAGTTTAACTCTTTTATGCTAGAGCTACAATGCTGGGAAATCACCATAATAAAAGTAATAAACTACTATTTTTTTAGTACATATTTTATTCCAAGTGATATGGTGGGTGTTTCAGATGCATTCTCTTATTTAATACTCATGATAATCCTTGAAGTAGGTGTCATTAACCCTATCTTGTAGGTGGGAAAACCAAAGCACAGAAAGATCAAGTTATCTACCCAAGATCAACACAGTAAGTGGCCAAATAGGACAGAGACATGTATTGCCTTGGCACAAGTCTGTATTTGTTTCATGTCATGTCCAAGTGTTCTTCCTTCACTGAGGATAGGAGATGGCTAAGGATGGCTCTCCTCCATCACATCCTGCCCAGAATCCTCAGCAGCAACCAGGCATCCCTTGATAAGGGAGCAAAATAGTTACTTGAAATGGGCCAGAAAAGTATTATATTATTCTACCAAGAAGACACTTTGTGTTGCAAAGCTTTGTTTCAATATTGAATTCCAATTTTAATGAGCTAGTAATTCATGTGTTTCCTTGGATTTGGAAACTATATACGTTTTTTTAAAGATTTTATTTATTTATTCATGAGAGACACAGAGAGCAAGCGAGAGGCAGAGACACAGGCAGAGGGAGAAGCAGGCTCCCTGCAGGGATCCCAATGTGGGACTCGATCCCGGGACTCCAGGATCATGCCCTGGGCTGAAGGCAGGCACTAAACTGCTGAGCCACCCAGGTATCCCCTATATACATTTTTTTAATGGACACTTTCCTCTCTCAGAAGTAGCTTTCTCTAGTGTTTTGCCATAATTATATGACACATGAACTAATCACAATTTCTTATAGGATTGGTAAGAGTATAAAATTTTAATTGGTGGGGAGGAGAGAAAGTAGAGACCAGCCTTCTCAGTGTAACACAAATGGAACAATACACACTCATGAAGGGAATTTTGATGATACAATAATTTTTATTAGCTTGATACGCTGACTGAGAAAAGAAATAGCATACATTTTTTAAAAGTGACTTTTACGGAAGAATAATTTGTTTGCATAAAATATGATTACTTACCCTCATAAATGTTTATTTGAATATATTGCACTATAACTAAAGCCAACTGCATCAGCCACAGCAGGGAAACCCAATTCTGAATTGCAAAACAAACCAAAGGTGTGACTTGGAGCACATCAGCATCCCATGCTGACTCGAGGAAATTTTGGCAGTTAAAATTCTGCTGATCTTCCAGGATGAGAGGATTTAATGAGGCCAAATCTTTTAGAAACGGGTGGGGGAAAAATAACTACAATTCAGACTGGGGCCTACCCCTTCCAAATAGAACAGTACCCATAAAAGGCTGGTCAGCACCTTTCTCAGGTTCACCTGAGTTTCCAACCCATTGTCCCCACTAGAATCTCACCTGGCAACCACAGGCCAACTCCAGTTTCAGATGCATTTTTTGTAGGTATGCATTAAAATAAATGTGGGAAGATTTAGAAAATGGTTACGTGGGCTGTGCTCCCCAAAGTCAACCTGTCTCCACCATTTCTATTCTTCGACTTCTGCCTTCATTCATTTACCTTTCCAGCCCCATGAGCCCTGGGAACTCCTGAATTATGACATAATTTCATTAAAAGGAGTCATGAGGGGAACCTGGGTGGCTCAGTAGGTTAAGCACCTGGCTCTTGATTTTGGCTCTAGTTGAGTCATGATCTCAAGGTCGTGGGGTCGAGCTCCGTGTCAGGCTCCGTGTGCTCAGCATGGAGCCTACTTAAGATTCTCTCTCTCCCTCTCCTCTGCCCACTCTGCGCACCCTCCTCACTCCCTACCACCACTCACGGGCCTGTGCTTCCTAATAGATAGATAGATGATAGATAGATAGATAGATAGATAGATAGATAGATAGATAGATGATAGATAGATGATAGATAGAAGTCTTTAAAAAATATTACTTATGAAATATTACTCTCATCAAGTTGAAAATTGGAAGGTCTTCAAGGACAGGGGTTCAGGTTGTCTCCATCCAGAAGGGGAGTGCAGAAAGGAGTAGGGAAAGGACTCATCCTTGACAAACACTAATTTTCTCATCTAAGGCTACCAAGACATCACAGTGAGTCAGAGATAAAGGGAGCCCCAAGACTTACTATCCCCATTTCCTAGGGCCCAGCTCTTCCAAATATCCTAAAACTATCTCTACTCCTAACACACTGGAAGCTCTATAAGCATTTACTGATGAAGGATACAAGAGATGAGTAAGGAAGGTCATGGAGGAAGTACAGAAGGATAGGCAAGGTTTCATGGGTCAGACTAGGACATCTTGAAATCATACAACTGTGCAAAAACAAAACAAAAAACCAACCACGCTTTATTTTTGTAGTGATGATTCTTCATAATTCGATAATTTCTTTACTCTGCATTACCAAAGAAACCCTCTTTATTTTTTCTTAAATTTCATTTATTTATTCATGAGAGACAGAGGAGGGGGAGAGGCAGAGACAAGGGAGAAGCAGACTCCCCACTGAGCAATGAGCCAGATGCAGGGCTCCATCCCATTCAACTGACTGAGCCACCCAGGTCCCCCCTGAAAATCCTCTTTAATACTGTGATTTCCTTTCTGTTTTTACTTTTATTTACATTTATTTTATGCAGAATTTACTCCCAAGGCCTAAGTTTTTATTTCTTCAGTTTCTTCTGGGATATTTTCTTCTTTTTTTTTCTCTCAACTTCCTTTCCTTGTTAGGAATAATCTGCCCCTTTTAAGTAAGGATCATCTCAGGGAAGCAGGGAGAACTCATGTATAGGTGAATCCAACCATGAGTCCTACAAATTCTATGCTGCATCTTAGAAGCTTTGTTCACCAGGATGAGCTCAATGACCAGAGAATCTACATCTAAACCCTTAAGTCCAGCATTATTCTCTGCATTTTTAAGCATGTGCAGTCAAAACCCAGCACTCTATTTGGGCCCCTGACCCTGCATGCAGTCCTGCTGTTTATAGTGGTAGCCCCTACCTACCAGCTCCACCACCGTAGTAACGGAATGCCACACATTGCTTCTGCAAAGTGACATCCTTCAGATACTTGGTGGCTTTTACGCTATCCCACCAATATAGCCCAGGCAGTTTCACATGTGTTCTTAAAGTGAACATGAAGATCTGAACCTCTTGATTTGCATGACCTTGTAGTGTTTTCTGAGTTGAGTGAGTAGCACAACATTGTGAGAGATCACCTCAGGCCGCTTACAGGAAGAAGTGATTTTTGTTTTTAAGTAAACAGGAAAGCATGATTTCTGATGTCACCTTATTACTTTTCTGTTTAACCCTGTCATACTAAAAACAATATAAAATAAGGAAAGGGGATGGAAATGAAAAAGTAGACACATTGACCCTCCCAAAGTGCCAAGCATGTGTGTTATGACACAAGATCCTCATCACTCTTCAATTTAGAGATCAGGAAACAGTAGTTAAGTTGGCCAGGGTCACAGAGCAGGTAATGAAGTAGCTGGCCCATGCTTGACCTTTCAGAACCACTGGCCAATTACCATTTAGACTCACTGCGTCTTTTTTTTTTTTTTTTTTTTTTTTGGATTATATTGCATGGATTCGGAATTTATTGCTAAGGGTGAAATTAAAACACCACATATTTACTGTGACATTTTCATTCACCCTGACAATTTCTGTTTCCCCTTACTTAGGTAGGGCCTTAGTTAGAGTTCCACAGTTCACCAAGAGCCACAATTTTAAATCTAATTCCCAAAGCTGTTTCTTTAGAATGCAATTGCAGAAAACAGAAGGGGCAGATGTTAGTATTAATGCCACCACATTGAAACAGTTTCTGGAAATGTAGCCTGAAAGAGGATTTGCTCTAACTACTGATGGCTGTCTCGGTTCTGTTACTGCCCTTGCCTATAGAGGAACCTATGACAGGTAAACCACTGGGGCCTCCTCCCACAGAGGGCTCCTCACCCAGCAGTTGCCTGTTCCATCCGGTGCTCTAGCAAACAGCCCTGATAGAAGGGCCCCATAACCGTATTTCTAGACACCAGGTTATGACTGTGTCCACCGTAGGAAGTTAGTTTTGTGTTTTTAAAAAATCATCACACAAGCATCCTCACAGCATGATACCTGAGAAAAAGGGGTAAATGCCTCCCATGGTTGTGTCAGGAGGAAAGTGAACGACAAAATGGCTAATATTTTATTTCCACATTATTTCCCTAAGCCCCCTTGTTCTCCAGACCTTTCCGTCCTTTTAAACCACAGGTAGCTTCTGGCAAAGCTTAAGACAGATGGCAACGTAGAGTTCCTGGCAGCCAAGATAAATGTACGTAATATCGAGCACCCAGCACACAGCTTTGGAGGCTCAAGACACCCCCTGCTCCTTCCTGACACCTCAGGAAGGGTCGCTTGCTAAAATAATTTTCTGGTTAACAAGAAATCTATGCAACATTTCATGCCCGGCTTGTTTCAGAAGCCCCCTCTGAGGGATCCACGCTATGCATTTTAATTTAGGTTTACATGTTTTGTTTTTTAATAGAATGAACTGTGCATAACAACACATTTCGCAATATGAAATGAAAAGCCCTCGATACAGTTCATCCACTGGAAGGTTTTAAATCTAAATCCAGAACAAATAAAGCAAAATAAACCCAGCAGGACTCCAACTTTCCTCTTCTAACATTTGGTAATTTGTTTGGGCATGGAGCGTGGGGAGATGTGGGGCAAGGAGGAGGTGGGGGAGGCAGAGAAGCACAGGATGTTTGCGACCTGCAAAGGAATCCTTATTCTCATCTCGAGTCCAAGACCTTGTATTGAACATCACAGTATGTAAGATGCTGTCCTGAATCCCTCTTGGTCATTTTGCCACATTTGCTGGAAATCAATCCGTTTGCAATCAGCTCAGATTTCAAATAACCTTTGAGAGGCTTTTTACCATTGCAGCATGTAAATGGAGATTTCAGATCCATTTGAAAACGCAGCAGGAGGGCTAATTTGGAGATAATAGACATTTTCTATTTGTTTGTGTTCAAATCCACAAGGTTTTATAGAATTCCAGGAACTTGTTGGTTAACACAGATTTTTCTAACAAAAGCTCTGTCCAGAACCTGGCAGCTTCCAAGCACGCACTTAGCCCAGTGACTGACCCAGGAAGAGAAAGGTCCAGAGCACTCACTTGAACTGCCTACAGTCACTCAAGGATGCAAAGCAGCCCCTTTCAGCCATATCTTCAGAAGGCTGTGCCCCATGTCGACATTCCCAGTGTCCATCCTTGAAGACCCTGAAGAAGTGGGAAGCACTGAAGATGCTGAGTGGTTCTAGGAAGTGGCCCCCTACCCCTCCTGCCCTCCACTGGTAGCATTTGAAGCATCGGACTCCTCTGACAGGGTGATCCATTTCTCCCAGGGCTTGGAGGAGTTTGATTAGTGGATTTGGGCAAATGCACCACTTTAGAGAATGTTTTGCATTATCCCAGTCATGAACATATACTTGCTTCAATCCACAAACATAGGAAATTACAAAAATCTAGAATTCAACCCTCAGCTTCTTTTCCTCTGATTTATTCATACAAATCCTCTTCTAGGCCTGTGAGGTCACCTGCAAGAGGAAACTCATTGTTATTTCTCCCCATCACGTTAGTCTGAAAGTTAAAGAGATTGTAAATGAGACTGCAAAGATGCCTTACCTTCTTTCTATTTTCTAAGTCCTACTCATCCTTCAAGATCCAACCCCAGCGAGTCTTCCCAAGGTCTTTCCCATCCACTCACAGGTCACACTGAAATACCGTGGATGTTAGCTTCAGTATCCTATATTGTGTTCAGGTCTTTCCCTAACCAGGTTTCTGTAAAAACTGAGAATTAAGACAGAGTATAAACATGGGAACCAAAATATCAGCCTAGTTACCAAGTGGTTTTGTTAGACTAACCCCTAGATTTATTGAGGCAGACTTGCTCCCAATATTAGGCAGCCCTGGACCAGGGCAAGGGATGGATACCTGTCCAGGAGAAACATGCATGTTGGAAGAGAAGCATGGAGGAAAGCTCATGTCCCACATGGACAAATGAGCTCCCAAGAGGAGAAGGATGGAAGTGTCTAGAGCACATTTCACCACTCACATGGGTCACTTCTCCCCTTCATTGGGGGCAGAGTGAATAATAAAAGGGAGAGAAAAGTCTGGCATCTGTTCAAGAAAATTTCTCCTTGAAGAAGCCAGAGAGGGGAAAATTTTCTTTTCCTCCAGCACATAGTTTTGTGTTAAATTTGTCCACATGTGTTAGTTTTGTTTCTTTATCTGGGTTTTTTAAGCTTCTTCGGGATAAGAGCCATGTCTTACATATCTCGTATCCCTCACAGAGGCAAACACAATACTAGGTAAATAATGAATATTTAAGAAAGATTGGTCTTTAAAAGGATTGACAAGAGCAAGGATTGTTCAAAGTTAACTGTTCGCATTTGTGAAAAACAACTAAATTGTAGAAATTCAAATCTGTTTCATCAATAGGTTGACCAGTTTGGACCTGGGTCCCAGTCAAATCTTCATATCCAAAAAACTATACCTAAAACCACACAGCCTTATTATTCTCTATTGCAAAAACCCCTCTCTTTCACTACTCAGAACACATTATCACCTAAAGATCTTGAGCATAATTTGGCATAAGCTCATTCTTCACACACTCAGATCTTAAATATCTATTCCCCTTTGATGAAATATCTATAGCAAATATTGCAGGATTTGGTTCAAAAAAAGAAGAGAAATACATTTCAAACTGCAAGAAATAGTGCTGGGAACTATCACTTCCGGGCAGACACAGGTAGCATATACTCAAATTCCTCCATTTGGGTTGATGAAAATCTTGCAGTTACACCATAAGCAGAAATAAGAAAATCTATACACTGAAGAGATGCCCTACCAGCACACAAAGCAAACTGTGAGTGTAAAATTCTTGAGTGTTTACACACCATCTGCCTGGATATGAAAAAATGCAGTCACAGGCATAAATGGAGGGATAACAAATGAAAGAAATTCAAAACTGGAATGCCCTGAAAGTCAAGCTCTAGAAGTTCCCCCAAATGAGAGTTGACAAGGTGCTACCTACTTTCTGCATAGATTGCAAGAGCATTAGTGAAGCTGTTGCATGTTTATTGGTTAGTGTCCTCTCCCTGGAAGAGGTATGTTTTTAAGTATCCCTAGAAGAAAAAGAAAAATGTGGCCTGCAGACAAATGTATGCATTGATCCATATCTAACCAAGAAACTACCTTCTATGAAGGAATATCTGCAACTCTTAACTATCATCAACTAGAGGCAATTGATAGAAACACTGTGTAACACTATATCAATGATGTTGGTGGATTCTGTTACCTATAGAGGTGCTTCTGAGGAACACCCTGGGAAAATGGCCTTCCAAGGCAGGCATTAACTACCAAGTGGTCAGGACCCCTGGGTGGCTTAGTTGTTTAAACATCTGATTCTTGATTTGGGCTCTGGTCATGATCTCAAGGTCATGAGATTGACCCCCATGTGGGGCTCTGTACTCAGCGCAGAGTCTGCTTGAAATTCTCTCTCTCCCTTTCCTCCTGTCCCGCTCCATGCTGCTCATGTGCTCTCTCACTCTCACTCTCCCTAAAATAAATAAATAAAATATTAAAAAAAAAAAAACTACCAAGTGCTTACTAGCAAGCCAACCTTAAGTGGAGAAGTTGAAATCATGGAAATACTGTCAGGAAACTGGCTCCAAAAAGTCACCAAAACCTACCCCAAACTCCCCAGCTTCTCCCTAAACCATTGAAAAAAATTGTTCCTTTGACTTAATGAGTCCATGTAGTTCTTTTATTTAATAGACACTTATATAGTTCTTATTATGTGTCAAGCAGGGCTTTAGGTATGTTACTCCTCTTGCCAAGCTGACCAAAGCATAATGATGACAATAATACTTTCTCTACCCTTTCTCTGAACTTTGGGGCTCACATCCATAAAGCCAAGAAAACTAATGTCTGCATAAATTTACTCAGACAATCCAAGAATCAAGCAATTGTAGATAAAAATAAGATTGATCCCTAAGAGCTAAACTATAATTATAAATTTAAAAATATATCAAGGTAGACATATGTAAAGTCAACTTAAAAAGAAAAATTGCTCTTTATCGTAATCCTATTGGGCTACTATAACAAAAATGCCACAAATTGGGTATCTTGCACACAAGGGAAATTCCTTTCTCACAGTTCTGGAGGTTGGGAAGTCTAAGATCAAGGTGCCAACAGTTCAATGTCTGATAAGGGCTCACTTGGTCATAGACAGCTGTCTTCTCCTGTGATTTCACATGGCAGAGGGACAAGAGAACTCTCTGGAACCTTTTCTATAAGGGCCCCAAGCCCCCTCATGAGAGCTCCACCTATGAATTTGGAGAGGATACAAACATTCAGACCGTAGCATTCTCAGACCTACCAGTCTTAGTTTTCATCAGACTGAAACTGTTTAGACACTTCCAACACACTGAGTCTGAAAGAAGGTAAATCAGCCTTAGATATATAGGGGGAGAAGGGACTCCCAACAGCCAATAGCAGTGGGTTCATTTGGGCACCATCCAGGGAACAGTGAAGTACTTGGTCAGTCCAACTTATATACTAATGCACCTGATGCGTTGTCTCTTTTCTGGAAACGTACGCACTGGGGCATGCCAACAAAGCTGATGACATGAAGTGTTTGAGTCATATTAAGTCTCCTAGCCTTACTTCCATGGTCACCAAGCAGCCTTCTGATAATTTGGTTTCTCTTACACATATAACTTGTCTCCAGGGAGAGCATACCCTCAGGCCAACCAGGAATTTCTGGTCCTGTGGCAATTATTTTTCTCATAATAAATTATTAAGCTGGCATTATGACTTTATACATCAGCCTGTTGAGAACTTTTTTCATGTAAGTCCAGTCAACTCAGAAACAACAACAAGATCTGTTTCTGAATTTGGAGCCCAAAGCGCCAGACCCTGATCCTCTCAGTTATATGCCATCTTGTGAAGACTCCCAGTGACCAGTCCCCAATTATGCAGCACCCTGAATGAATGACCCTGACAAAATAACTAACATACTTTGTGGCTGAGCAATAGGATCACACATAAGGGACAAGTAAAACATAGACCAAAAAGGACAGACTTTTGGATTAAACAAATTTGTGCTTAAACCTGGCTCTACGATTTGCTAGCTTTGTTATTTAACCTCTGATTCTCAATTTTCTTACTTAAAAATGGAGGAAATGCCTACGTTAATAATTAGCAGTTCTGAAAGTGCAGACCCTGGGTGTCTTGATAAATTCAGGCTGCTATAACAGAATACCATAGGCCACGTAGCTTATAAATAACAAAAATGTATTTCTCACACTTTGGGAAGTCCAAGATCAGGGTGGCCACAGTCTCTGGTGAAAACCTGCTTCCTGGTAGTCCATCCACTATGTCCTTCATGGTGGGAGGGGGAAGAGAGCTCTCTGGGGTCTCTTTTATAAGGGTGCTAATCTCATTCACAAAGGTGCTGTTCTCAAGACCTAATCACCTTTCAAAGGCCCCCACCCCCTGATACCATCACCTTGGAGGTTAGGATTTCAACATATGAATTTTGGGAGGACACAAACATTCAGTCTATAGCACTGGACAAGCAGCAACAACATTTATAGAAACTCATTAAAAATGGAAATTCTTACACTAACAATGAGACTGAAGAAAGAGAAATTAAGGAGTCAATCCCATTTACAATTGCACCCAATAGCATAAGATACCTAGGAATAAACCTAACCAAAGAGGTAAAGGATCTATACCCTAAAAACTATAGAACACTTCTGAAAGAAATTGAGGAAGACACAAAGAGATGGAAAAATATTCCATGCTCATGGATTGTAAGAATTAATATTGTGAAAATGTCAATGTTACCCTCGGCAATTTACACATTTAATGCAATCCCTATCAAAATACCATGGACTTTCTTCAGAGAGTTAGAACAAATTATTTTAGGATTTGTGTGGAATCAGAAAAGACCCCGAATAGCCAGGGTAATTTTAAAAAAGAAAACCATAGCTGGGGGCATCACAATGCCAGATTTCAGGTTGTACTACAAAGCTGTGGTCATCAAGACAGTGTGGTACTGGCACAAAAACAGACACATAGATCAATGGAACAGAATAGAGAATCCAGAAGTGGACCCTGAACTTTATGGGCAACTAATATTCGATAAATAAGGAAAGACTATCCACTGGAAGAAAGACAGTCTCTTCAATAAATGGTGCTGGAAAATTGGACATCCACATGCAGAAGAATGAAACTAGACCACTCTCTTGCACCATACACAAAGATAAACTCAAAATGGATGAAAGATCTAAATGTGAGACAAGATTCCATCAAAATCCTAAAGGAGAACACAGGCAACACCCTTTTTGAACTCGGCCACAGTAACTTCTTGCAAGATACATCCACGAAGGCAAAAGAAACAAAAGCAAAAATGAACTATTGGGACTTCATCAAGATAAGGAGCTTTTGCACAGCAAAGGATACAGTCAACAAAACTAAAAGACAACCTACAGAATGGGAGAAGATATTTGCAAATGACATATCAGATAAAGGGCTAGTTTCCAAGATCTATAAAGAACTTATTAAACTCAACACCAAAGAAACAAACAATCCAATCATGAAATGGGCAAAAGACATGAAGAGAAATCTCACAGAGGAAGACATAGACATGGCCAACATGCACATGAGAAAATGCTCTGCATCACTTGCCATCAGGGAAATACAAATCAAAACCACAATGAGATACCACCTCACACCAGTGAGAATGGGGAAAATTAACAAGGCAGGAAACAACAAATGTTGGAGAGGATGCGGAGAAAAGGGAACCCTCTTACACTGTTGGTGGGAATGTGAACTGGTGCAGCCACTCTGGAAAACTGTGTGGAGGTTCCTCAAAGAGTTAAAAATAGACCTGCCCTATGACCCAGCAATTGCACTGTTGGGGATTTACCCCAAAGATACAAATGCAATGAAACGCCGGGACACCTGCACCCCGATGTTTATAGCAACAATGGCCACGATAGCCAAACTGTGGAAGGAGCCTCGGTGTCCATCGAAAGATGAATGGATCAAGAAGATGTGGTTTATGTATACAATGGAATATTACTCAGCCATTAGAAACGACAAATACCCACCATTTGCTTCAACGTGGATGGAACTGGAGGGTATTATGCTGAGTGAAGTATGTCAATTGGAGAAGGACAAACATTATATGTTCTCATTCATTTGGGGAATATAAATAATAGTGAAAGGGAATATAAGGGAAGGGAGAAGAAATGTGTGGGAAATATCAGAAAGGGAGACAGAACATAAAGACTCCTAACTCTGGGAAACGAACTAGGGGTGGTGGAAGGGGAGGAGGGCAGGGAGTGGGGGTGAATGGGTGACGGGCACTGAGGGGGGCACTTGACGGGATGAGCACTGGGTGTTATTCTGTATGTTGGTAAATTGAACACCAATAAAAAATTTATTATAAAAATGTTTTAAAATTTTTTTTTAATTAAAAAAATAAAATTTAAATTTAAAAAAATGGAAATTCTTGAACCCAACCCAGACCTGCAGAATCAGAAACTCTGAACATGAAGCCCAGAATCTACATTCCAACCAGCCTTCAGAAGATTCTGATGCTTACTAAAGTTTGAGAAGCACTGCAACGGTGTTGTGAATATTAGAAATCATGTGTACAGAGGTGCCTGGGTAACTCAGTCCATTAAGTGTCAGACTCTTAATCTCATCTCGGGTCTTGATATCAGGGTTGTGAGTTTGAGCCCTGAGTTGGGCTCTATGCTGGGTATGGAGCTACTACTACTACTACTACTACTAATAATAATAATAATAATAATGAAATTATGTGTAAAGTGTGTCTAGTACAGTGCCTGGCCAAAAGCAGATACTCAAGACATTTGGGCAGCTCTTATTGTTATCACTTCAGGAAATAACCAATGGGTTCTCCCATGATCTCACCATCCTGTTAAAATTTCATTTCTTACTTGGCCAAGAACATGTATTTTAAAGATGTCATCAAGTTACTTGTATTTGTTCAATTTTTACAGATTTTCCTTCTTTACTTAGCAGCATAAATACTTTTTCATAATCTTCTAATGTCAATGGCTGGCCAGTTTTCCATCAAGTAGACATGTCATAATTTACATAGTCATTTTCTTAATTTGAACAATTATGCCACTTCTAATTTTTCAAGAGACATTTTTGGCATATGAGTTATTCCTTTCCTTGGAACAGTTCAAACTCCTAAACAGTATGTCATGTCACAGAGAATGAATGTGCATGAGCGTTCTAGGAACACACGGTTATGCCAGTGTTTTCAATGGACTGTCCCTGACTAGAAAGGTATCTCTTGGAATTATACCAGGCAGAAAAACAGTTACAATGATCACAAATTTTTTAAATTACTACAAAGTTTGAACATTTATGTTTGCTACAATGTGATGTAACTGTAAACTGTTACTTGACTAGGTCACAGAAACTCACAATTATTCTCTGTAAATCCATAGAAATGGATCTTTTATAAATCTGAAAAGTTGCAATTCTGAATTGGTTTAAAACTGATGGATTTCTGCATCCTTTTAAGTGAGAGAATATATAAATAAACAAAACTGAAAGTAGATTCCATTTTCCCTTTTTTTTTAAACATGTTTAAATCTTTAAGTACCTTGTGAATTTTACTACTGATATATAATTATAAATCCTACCTTGCATTAAGTTGATGTATATGCAATATATGAACAAAATGGAAAACAAGATAACATTAATGTTCATATTATCAGTAAAGGCAACTGTGTATTGTACAAAAAAATAAAAACACAGTATTTAACTATGGTATAATGGATGGATGCAGATATGGATGCAGATATTCATATCTGCTTCTGAATTACTATACTAAGAATATATATTAGCTAAAACCTTAGTATTTTTGTTGTTGCTGTCATTATCATTATCAGTAAGAAAGATATTGTATTTGAGAATGTGGTTTGCTATAGTTGTAATTGGACAAATACTTATTCTCAGTCATTGTTTTGCTAAGGTACTGGAATTGTGTGCTTAGCTCACTCTTATAAGAAGGAAAAATCTTGAATTTTTCATTTTTATTAAAATTAGAAATTCAAATTTCAGGCCAAGAACTATGAATTTCAGTTCCAAACTATAAGCAATTGTGAAAAATATTAAAACTCAATAAAATAAAGAGATATCTTATGAGATATAATAGAAACTTGAACGAGGTTTCCAGAAACAAAATCAATTTACAAAAAACAATATTCCTTTAGTAGCCATAATCAAATAGAAAATAATACAGTTTTCCCAAGAAAGTGTTTAGGAATCATCAATGTAAGAAAGAACATATAAGACTTTAATGGAAAATAGTTTAAGACACTAATTATAGGAGATTAAAAAAATGGATATGAGTTAAATGGGGAGCTCCACCATGTTCATGAATATAGTAACAACATGGTAAGTTTTCTTACCATGTAACAACATGGCCTGTTTTCTCCAAAATAATTTCTATGCTTAGTATAACCCCAAACAAAATTTCTGGTTTGAGGAGCATGGTAAATTCATGACAAAATGTATATTGGCAGAATAAAAGGACATAGATAACCAAATTAACTTCCAAAAGCAGCAAAAAGGAAGGATTCACTCTACTAGATATTAACACATATCACAAAGCCTTGGTATTCACAATAATTTCACACAGAGGAAGAAATATGTAGATAAACTGAATAGAACATACACAGAACAGAGATACATGCAGGCACATAGCACACACACAAAGGCACTTGATTTGTGATAAAGACGGGTACCACCAAGCACAGATTATTCAGTAGGCGTTGTTGTGAAGACCTCTCCATACCCCAACTGTTCCCACCCTGTGCAAACCACCATAGTCCTTCCCTCTGAGTCCTGCAGAAGCCTCCTAGCTGGTCTTGCTTTTTCTTCCAATCTTCCTCAGCGTCATTAACAGCAATCCTGTTAAAACATAGTCAAATCATGCTTATGTTTCTATTTTTTATTTTTCCCAGCTTTATTAAGACAAAATTGACATGTAATGTTGTGTAAGTTTAAAATGCACAGTATTGATTTGAGGCATCATATACTGCAACATGATTACCACCTTAGACTTCATGCTTGTTTTTAATATACCGACTTATATGAAGACACAAGAAATCTTTTCTGGATTAATCCAGGAGAGAATAATAACTGATACTAATTGCACGCTTTCTATTATGAGGCACTCTGATTTACACATGTGAACTCATCTTCACAACAATCTTTGAAATAGGCATAATTCCCCCCATGTTAAAGAGGCACAGAGACCGGGGTGCCTGGGTGGCTCAGTGGGTTAAGCTTCTGACTCTTGGTTTCAGCTCAGCTGATGATCTCGTGGGTCCTGAGATCAAGGCCTTAGTGGGACTCTGCGCTCAGCAGGGAGTCCGCTCTGCCTACCCCTGACATGCACATGCACTTTCTCTCTCTCAAATAAATAAATAAATAAATAAATAAATAAAATTTTAATTGATTAAAATTAAAGAGGTAAAGTGATTTACCAAAGGTCACAGGTTACTAAACCTCTCTGTGTAGAGGTAGAGTCAGGATTCAAATCGTGGGAATTCTGACTCCAGAATGTTTGGGCAAGGTTTATAGCACAGAAAGATTTGTTTACTAGACTTGTAGATCCTCCACGTGGTTTTAATTAACCAGAAAATTAAGTCATGATGTTCATAATTGATTTTACAGCTATTATTCAATTTTATGGTAGGAGGGAATGATTATAAAATGTATTACAAAAATCCAACATGTTGCCTGAATCTGTCCCAGCTTTCTGACGTCTGCCTTGTTTCTACCACCCTGGTCTTTACATTATTCTCTTCTGCAATATGTTCAGAAGATCTCTCCTTCGTTCCTTGGTTCCTTCCTCTTTCCCATGAGAGATCAAATGACTAAGCAGGGCTGCACATTCCAAAGCTGTCTCAGCACCTGGCTAGGAGGTAGCAGCACAGGTCTGGAAGTGGGACGACACATGGCTCAGCCAGTGACAACAGGTTGGAAGGGTAGGCTAGCACAGGCAATCAAGGTGACATGCACTGAGGGGGCTCAGTTCATGGGATGCAGCTTGCACTCAGCTGGCAGTGACCTAAAAGCAACTACAAAATTTTAAAGCAAGAAGAATGCAAAGTGCAAGATGGACTACAGAGTGTGTATGTGTGTTTGTGTGTGTGTGTGTGTGTGTAAAAGAGAGAGAGAGAGAGAGAGAAAGGAAGGAAGGAAGAGAATGCACAGGCTGAGAAAGAGAGGAAGAGACAGAGACAGAGAATATTTACTGTGTCGACCATCTCCTCCGTGTTGAACAAACTATGCATTTAGATAGGTTTTGCCTGAAGCATTATCTAAATTATCCAAGAAGTCAGGGAAATTAACCCAATCTTCAAAACAAATATTGACCTTTGTGGTCATGACTTAAAGAAAAGACATAAACTCTGAACATGAAAAATTAAATGCATCCTTTACATTTTAGGTTGAGGTTTTGAGGAGTTTGATAGGCAGAAAAGGAACTGATGATATATTTGCTATTGACAACTGACGTTATTTCTTTTTCCAGTTTTATTGAGATAGAATTAACTGTTTAAGGTATACAGCATAATGATATATGTATATGACCACTATAAGTTAACATCCATCACCTCACATAGTTATAGTTATTTTTTCTTGTGATGAGAACGCTTAAGATCTATTCTCTTAGCAACCTTCAAATACATGACACACTGTTAACTATAATCATCATGCTGTACATTATGTCCCCAGAATTTACCTTATAACTAGAAATTTGTGCCTTTTGACCATCTTAACCCATTTCCCCCATTCCCCACAACTGACATTGTTTCATTTGAAATTTAACAAGGGTGTATCAAGAACCTTCTAGAATTATCACAGATAATATTAATTGATATTCAATACATGCACCAGATACCAAACTATCTACTTGACCTGCATAATCTCATTATTAATATAATCCTGTGGAAAATGGAATTATTATCTTCATTTTATAGATTGGGAAGCTGAGGCTCAGAAGGTTTAAGATATTTGCTCAGGTGAGTAAAGAGAGAGACAAGGATTTTAACTTAAGCCCAACTCCAAGTGTAGGCCTTTTTAAAAATACATATTTATTTTAGCAATGAAAGATTTGCTCACTGAAAAAGTAAGATACACAAGATAATAGAGTAATCAAGGATAACAGAGTGAACACCTATGCCCCACTATGCAGCTTAAGAATAAAACATTAAAAATATAGTTAAAGCTCGCATTTCAGTTCCACTTATTCCTGTTCTCCCTCCCAGAGGTGACCATAAACCTGACTTTGGTGTTTATCATTCATAGCAATTCTTTTACATTTTTACTACATATTGGTGCGCTTAAACAATATGTGACATCGTTTTGCATGCTTCTTTAAACTTTAATAAATGCCATACTATAAGTATCCTTTTATAACTCATTGTGGAGAATGTGTGAAATGCATCACATTGATGAGCTTAGCTGTAGTTTATTTATGCTATCTGCTGTGTAATATTCCACTTCGTGACTACATCATGGTCTTTTTTTTTTAAGATTTTATTTATTTATTAATGAAAGACACCAAGAGGCAGAGACATAGGTAGAGGAAGAAGCAGGCTCCCTACAGGGAGCCCAAAGTGGGACTCAATCCCAGGACCCCAGGATCACGCCCTGAGCCAAAGGCAGACACTTTTTTTTTTTAATTTATTTTTTATTGGTGTTCAATTTACTAACATACAGAATAACCCCCAGTGCCCGTCACCCATTCACTCTCACCCCCCGCCCTTCTCCCCTTCCACCACCCCTAGTTCGTTTCCCAGAGTTAGCAGTCTTTACGTTCTGTCTCCCTTTCTGATATTTCCCACACATTTCTTCTCCCTTCAAAGGCAGACACTTAACCACTGAGCCACCCAGGTGCCCCCACTTCATAACTACATCATGTTCTTTTGTTGACAGGCATTTAAATCACCTTTGACTTTTTATTATTACAAATAATGTTGTAATAATAATTTATTATTTTATTATATATTTTATATTATATTATATATTATTAAAATTATACATAATTATAATAATGTTATAGTGAACATACTTGCATTTTTATTTTTATTCTTGTACAAGAATTTATCCAGAGTATATAACCAGAAGTAGAACTGTTCGGTCATAGTACACATGCATCTTCAAATTCACTAGCTGTCATAGAATCGCTGCAGAATGACTGTTCTACTTGCCATGGCCATCAGCAGTGCATGGTAGGATCTATGTCCACATCTTTGCCAGCACTTGGCTTTCATTAGAGCGTTTAATTTTCATCAATCTGAAGGAGTGCAATGGCATCCAATTGCAGTTTCAGTTTGAATTTTTCCTCATCACTAGTGCAGCTGAGTTGCTTTTCATATGTTCATTCGACTACTAAGAAGATTTCTTCTGTGATTTGTCTGTTCATGAGCCTGAGCCAGGAAGATGTGAACACATGACTCCCCTGAGGACAAAAAGTGGAGCTCAGGGCTCAATCCTACAGAGCTTGGCCATCTAATAGGGCAGACAGGCAGAGACTCCACAGGGCAAAACTAGAGAAGCCCATAAGGAGAACAGAGTCAGTGGGCAAGGGAAGGCATTCTCAGGGAGACAAGCTTTACGCCAATGGCTTGAGAATTCATGGCAGCCAAGTCCAGAGTGGCAAAGAGCACTCTAAAGTGAGGAAACAGTATCTACAAAGCCATGGGGCAGGGGGGGCGGGGGAGAGAAACTGCTATGTCCAAGAATATAACTAGCTCCAATTGGTTGGAACACAGGTTGCTTGAAGCAGACAAGCAACTAAGAAGAGGAAGGGCAGCCAGACCTCAAAGGTTTTGTTTTCTGCACTAAGAAAGTATGCATCCTGGAGTCACGAGGAGTCATCTGAGGATTGTGAGCAGGAGGGTGTCAGCATCAGATCTGTACTCTAGGGTGCAGAGAGGGGTGAGGGGGGAAGGGCTGACTATGAGCAATGAGAACAGTAAGAAGCCTATCATAGGGCTGCTGAGAGCCCACACTAGTGCAGTGACAGAAAGGCCGAAAAGAGGAAATGAATTTAGTAGATATCTAGACCAAGGCATCGATAGAACTTGACGGCCTGTTTGAAGGATACTATTGGGGTCTGAAGAATTCATAAATAGCATTTCCCATTTCCAAGCCTAATTTCAGAACCAATTAAGACAGAGACATAGGTGTCAGGCAGATGAATGCTGAAATACCACCTTTATTACCAATAAAGCCTTATGTAGCAGGCTGTCTCAGGCATGCAGCACAAAGGCCTTACTAATACCAGACGTGAAAAAAACACGCATGCTCCCAGGCACCGGCAGCCCCAGACACCTGGGAGACATCCTCTGCCCCCACTGGGGGGGGCCTGTCAACAAGAATGCAAACCCTTTGTAGGCAGGTGCATTAAAGCAAGAGGTGAAGAAGGGCCAGAGCTACTTATGCTCAGTTCTTTCATCAGAACCTACCAACCAGATGAATTATTCCTCCTCCAGGGAAGAATGTATGTAAGTGCATGGAGGGGAAGGACAGCCAGGAAAGGGAGCCATCTGATGAGGCCCCCTCCAATTTAAGGAAAGAAGACTCTCTCATCTCCAACAGACCATCATCATCATAATATCTTGTCTTGGAAAGTAGCTATAGCACAGCAGAGTTGGCCAGAATGGGTCTGGGCTTGTTTTGGATAAGTGTGCAGGGCAGTAAAAGATTCTCCACTCCCCAATCGTGTGGTTTTATAAACTGACAAAGGGATGAATGGAATAAATGGTGTGTGATTAGATCTGGTGCTATACCTTTGGTAGTAACAGTAACGTTTAGAGTGGACATGGTTTCTTTGTAAAAGAAGCCAAGCTCAATATTATACTGTACATTAACTAACCCGGAATTTAAATAAAAACTTGAAACTAAAAAACAAAAGCAAATAAAACAAGCCAGGCTCAAGTGAGGCGGGAAAGACCATAGTGTTTCCCAGCTCAGTGACGATGGGACTTAGTTCTAAAAACTGCAAGGCCAAAACTATACTGAATGGAAGGAATATTCCTTCTCCTTTGAGACTGAGCTATGTTGTTTCTAAGAGAGAAAAAAAAAGAAAATGCTTACTTGGCAAGGTGGCTTACTTCTTAAGGAGCTGAGTAAGAAAATCAGCCACAGAAGCTTCTCAGTAGAGAAAGAGAGCAGCATTCAGGGCACCCCCACTGGCCCTCATGTACAGAACCAGAGCCTGCCCCACTGCCTCCTGGGAGCCTTTGGTGAATTCTGAGGCACACTGGTCATTGTTGCAATAGCAGGAAACTTTTCAAAAGGCAAAAATACTACCTGACCCCCACAGTGTAGTCTGTGAGTGTGCCCAGCTCAGGGGCTTGAAGAAGGGGTGCTATGTGGGAACGAAGGCTGGAGAGAAAGTGGGGTACATCAGGGGAGCGTCCTCCTAGCAAAGCTCTAAGCCTGAAAAGGCCTCTCCACTTTCTGCAGTTTCCAGTAAGATAAAACACACTCAGAAACAGTTTTCTGAGATTCTCTTGTCCCTTCAATAAAAATTTCATAAGCTTGCCTAATAGGCCTGTGAGGTTTATGGAGCAGAGACCAGAGCAGCAGGGAGACTCCAGGAAGGTGGAGGGTTCATCCACACCCACCCTCTGACAGAACTCCACCAGTGACAGGCTGGAAGGTGAGATCACTAAAGGGAAGGGGCAGTGTGGGGAAGCTCCCCCAGTGCTGGGGAATGCTGTGCTCCCTTGTGGCCTCCCTTCACCCAGGTTAGAGAGGAACACCCTGTGGGAGAAAGCAAAGAAGCACTGATACCCTGGGGCCACACACAAATGCCCAGGCAGCACACAACGCTCATTGCTACCTCCTGGCTGGACACATCTGAGTTGGGGAGGAGGTAAGGTCAAAGGGAAGAGGAGCAGAAAGGGATAGATTTTCCAAGCTCATATAAGGCATTGAGTGTTCCTGGATCTAAAAATAAGAGAAACAGAAAAACACTTGCAAATCCAAAATCCTGTAAGTATCTGCTAGATTCAAGCCATAACCCTTTCTAGAATCTCATCTACTGAGCTTCTTCCAGAATTTTTTTAAGGAAAAAATTGGGGTCTTTGGGCCTTCCCTACTCCTCACGATTTCTATAAAACTGACTTGAACCCTCCCCCAACCCTATTGCTCTATGGAAATATAAAGACTTCCACAAGAATTTTGCAAATTCCCAGGTGGCCAGGTTCTCCAGGATCCTGCTGAAATCAATCTGTTTCCCACAACATCCACAAAGCATGAACTCAGACCCTTTTGGATTTCTACAACTCAGAACATGTGTGGGCTTATTAGCATGATTAACTGGGGATTTCAGTGAGGCAATGATGGTTTCTACCACAAGGATGCTCATCTTCTCCAATGGAACCAGGAGGGGCATCATTCTTACAACCAGCTGTAGTAGTAAGACCAATGGTTGTTCCTGGCCCTGCCCCCTACCCAACCCAGCCGCTCTTCACGCTGGTCCTATGTCCCCACCCTTCCTTCCTCTCTCCCTTCCCTTCTTCTTCTCAGGAAAACAAAAACAAAAAGCAAAATCAAATTCCTTGCCTTGGCCCCACTATTGCTTCTTTCCTTGGAGTCTCAGCCCTCACCTTAACCTCAGACAGGTATTTTTTTTAAAACAAAGACAATTCTCTCCTTGAAATTTGATGCCAGTTAAGTCAGGCCAACATTAGGATGATGTGCATGAGACTCTTATCTCAAACACAAAAATTTGAAGGGGCATCAAAAAAGTCTGAATCAAGATATGGAAAATTTAAATGAGGTATTTTTTTTAAATATAAAATGAATACCAAAAATATGATGAGCAAAATTTAAATGAGGTATTTTTTTTAAATATAAAATGAATACCAAAAATATGATGAGCAAAAAAAAATATTTTTTTTAAATATAAAATGAATACCAAAATATGATGAGCAAAATATTAAATAAAGATAAGCTGTTGTTGTTTACTACTCTTTGTCATTTTACAATGGAAACACTTATTCTTTCCCTCCACAAGATTCTTATTGGTCTTTTAAAGTCCATTTTGATGGACGCGGTGGCTCAGTCAGTTGGACATCTGGCTCTTGGTTTCAGCTCGGGTCATGATCTTAGTGTCATGAAATAGAGCCCTGCATCAGACTCTGCACTCAGCAGGGAGTCTACTTGAGATTCTCTCTTTCCTTCCCTCCCTCCCCTTGTGCCCCCTCACCCCTGTGCTCTTGTGCACTCTCTCTAAAAATAAATTTTAAAAAATCTTAAAAAAAAATAGTAAAGCCCATTGTGTTGAGCAAAACCAATCCAAGACTGCAAAGTAACAGAGCCAAGTGGGGAAACATCAACCTATACACAAATCATGTACTTCCCTAATAAAAACAAGGTTTTTGCAGGTTTACTTTGTATCTACTGTGTGCTTTATGTGAGATGTTTAACAAACTCTAACCTTACACCAACCCAACAAAGTTTTGCAACTGACAGAAGGAAACCAAGAGAGGGGAAATAATGTGGCCAGCATAACATAACTAATAATGATAGAATGAAGATTTGATCATTGTTTTGCCACCGCTTGTTCATGCACTAGATATACTTCTTCTCTTACATGATCCTCTCTTTTTCCCAGGGATTACCATCAAAGAGAGATGAAAGCAATTATGTGGTCATAGTTCTCAGAGGCCAAAGTGCATTTGTACCACTGCAGACCCATGTATATTTCCCCTCTGGTGAAATTTTCTGACTATAAGAGGCAATTTCAGGATCAAACCTTGGAATATAACAACTCAATAGTTGCTAAGAGAGGTTAAGCACAACTTCCTTTGTGTTCATCAAATAGGTTCAAAGTAACAAAGTTCATACCTTTTCAACAAGCCCTGAGAAATTCAGGGCTGCTAATGGAAGCTCATCAGGAAGAAAAATAAGTTGGGAAAAATATCTTTTATCATCGCCTCAGAAGTAGGAAGGAGGTTAGGGACACATACAAATGAAAATATGTGAATAAACTCACTATAAATTCATTTGTGAACCAGGAGGTTAGAGCAGTGGGGCTGCTGATGGCACAGATGTTGTCTCATTCTTTTTCTGCCACTCAATCTACTTGGAGCTTTTCTTTCTTTTTTGTTTTTTTTTCTTTTTAATGCTCTAACACTGATGATATTGTTTAAAATCAGCCTGGGACTAGAGACAAAAATGCAGATGCAGTTATAGAAGCATGAACAGCTGAAGCATGAAACTAATACGATCAAGAAAAGTAATAGAAAAATCCTAGAGGCTGGTTTACCAAAAAAAGAAGACAATGCTGAATCAGAATCTTTACTGCTGGGTAAATGAGCTGGAAGGACCATTGCTGGAGGGGAAGTAATAATTATTCACACCAACATTTGCAGGGACACAGGTTAGCTGTGAGTGCTATACCTTTCCTTTAAGGCACCAGGCCAGAGCAAGGCGAGGGCATACTGCTTGGCTGTGACAGTCTTCATTTTTTCCCTACCATCCCTGTGGTGTGGTCAGAGGGATTTCTAGGACCTGGTTCCAAGTCTGGGATCAGAATTGGAACAGAACTCTTGCTACCTTCTGAGATGCCACAAATCCAGCTGGATGCCCTGAGCCCCTGTGACAGTGCCACATTCTGCTTGCTATGAGTTACATCCTCAAAGCCTTCCAAGGCTGCTGGCCAAGGCTGTTCACAGAGATGGGAGGCATCCTCACCAGGGCTGAGATGAGGATATGTTAGAAAATGCAGGACAGAGTATACCACTCCTCCTTCCCATAGACTCAGGGAGGAAAAGAAGCAGAACAAAATAGCAGCCAGAGGTTACTTTGCATTCTGGGCAAACTCCTAAGATGTGAGACCATCAGGCAGCAAAAAGGGCCCTCCAGGCATCAGTAATGTGGTGAGGAGGAAGCACGAAGAGAAGTGAAGCAAAGGCAGTTCCCACGGCTTTATGTGTAGATTCCAAAAGTTACTGCCAGAACACTGAGTCCAGAGTCACAGGTGAGTGCCCCATGTAAATACATTCTCCCTGGGCAGCCTCCCACATCAGCCTCCCCAAATTGCACACCTACAGGATCTCCTCCAGCACCAGCCACACCTGTGGCATCTGAGCTACTTCTCCCCCTTTAGGCTGTGCTGGAACCTGACTTTATTGAACCAGCTTAAAAGTAACAAGGAGTAGAAGGGACAGATCCTGAGAATCAGCATCAGCTTTCAAGGATGTGTGTCAGTCAAGGCCACCAGGCCACCTTGTAGCCTGCTGGGGGCTGTCACTGTTATCCAGGAGGCTCCAGGGGAGCCTGGGGATTTACTGTTTTTGGTGCATCCCTCAAATGTCCCCATCCCAAGCTTCAGGGGCCCACTCCTTCCCTATCAGGACCTTGACTCTAACACAAGAGACCTTCCAGGGCTCTTCATCTAGCTTCGTTCATAGCTCTGCCTCCCCTATAAATATCCTTTAAATTCCACATGCCTTCCCTGAAGCTAGACAAGATGACAATCTCCTTCAGAGGTGTCAGAGACCTTCTCATTATAAAGCATGTTGTAAGTTGGACATTGATTGCACTGGCTTATTTTTTTAAGGCTTACAATGCCTTAACTGAAGCCATAGCACTCTACTCACCATCCTCATCACTGTCATGCCCCACATTACTCAATCTACATAGCTCCACAGGGCCCAGGGCTTCCCCTTCCACCTGCACAGAATTCTCTTCCACCTACATGGGAGGTAAGAGAAAGCCTGAATAACTGCAATACTGCTGCATTGATCACCACCTCCCTTACCACAAACAATGGGATCCTTAGTCCCATCGGACTCCTGCGTAATCCAGTTGAAGCACTGCTGCCCTCCCCAACAGAACATTCACAAGATCCCTCCTGCACGTGTTCCCTTGGGTCCTGTATTCCTTCAGCATGTAAGCTATTGCTTCCTAGAGCAGAGACTTAGTCTGGGTTCCCCAGAAAGCAGAGCCTGAACCAGAGGATTTGTAAACTAGCATTTAATTACAGGATAGGGTTCGAGGGAGCATGAGTGAAGAATAAGCTGAGGGGAGTGCAGAACAACTAAGCTGCCAATATGCATCATTCAATTGGCCACCATCAAGTGTGACTCATTGCTTGATTTGAAGACTGCATCTCCAAGAAGTTGTATAAGTACCACTTCAGTGTCATCCACATTAGGGGAAAAGGTAAAGAATTTATCCACTGGTTCCCATGCCCGTTTGTTAAAAGTTCACTACTTCCATTTTCTAGAGAAGTGAGATGGATGCACACTGCAGTGTTTGGCTAGAAGGTCCTGGAGAGGAACAAGGTGCGGTCACACTGTACCTGGGTGATGTCACTCAGGGTGCCACACAGCTGGAGCAAGAGACAGGTGAGACTGGGAAAATATGAACAGGAGCATAAGAGGGTGTAATGCAATTGGTTTTCCAAGCTTTGAAAAAAATAGAAAGGCAGCCTAACATCTAACAGTTCTAAGTGCAGCATCCATAATCTCTGGGCAATGATAAAACGGCAGTGGCACATGAAGAGAGAGAAACTCAGGTGTTCACAATCATGCAGAAAAGAACCAATCTTCTTTCGGGTACATGAGAAAAACAAAAAATATAAATTCCTCACCTGCATGTGAAATAGCCATTTTTATGTGATCATCCCCAGCCTCATGGTTAGTTTTATCAATACTATATATTGAGAACTGTACTTGCCAGCACATCCATAAGGACTCTTGGCACTTCCTTTCTTCACCTGGAACATGACACTGAGTTCTTAAATAAAACAAGCTGCAGAGTTTGGAGGGTGCTATAGTTTACGGTTGTATTTATGGGAACGTACCTACAGACAAACATGGTAAAAAAAACTAGGAGGGAAATGTAGCATGATAGTCTATCAATGAAGTCATTGCCACCTCCAGTCACTTCTCTAAAATTAGTAAGTGCAGAGACCAGCTCACAGGCCAAATCTAGCCACCACCTATTTTGTACATAACTATTACTGGAGCAGAGACACACTCATTGGCTTGAGTATTGTGTGTGGTGGCTTTCCTCACCATAACAGCAGAGTTGAGTAGTTGTGACAGAGACCATGTGGCCCATTAGACCATAAGTCTAAAATATTTACCACCTTCCTTCACAGGAAAAGTATGCTGACCCCTGGCCTAGATCAAAGACTATAAGCTTCCTCTCACAAACAGGATCTCCAACTTAGCAGTAAGCCAAGGCTGGTATGATCCCTCAGCCAAGAACAAGAAAATTCCATGTCTTAATCACCATGCTGTGTCACCAGAGATTCATGTAGTGAAAACAAACACAAGGAGACATGGTGACTTCCCTTTCCTTTCACTAAGAACACCATTCTCAGATTCTTCTGTCCAAACTCATGTGTTTTTTTTTTTAATATTTTATTTATTTACTCATGAGAGACACAGAGAGAGAGAGACAGAGAGAGGCAGGGGGAGAAGCAGGCTTCATGCAGGGAGCCCAACTTGGGACTCGATCCCGATCTCCAGGACCATGCCCTGGGCCAAAGGTGGCACTAAACCACTGAGCTGCCCAGGCTACCCCAAACTCATGTTTAAAATGCTGCTCCACACACCTAGCCCTGACTAAACTCAGGTTGCACCCAGGTAATCCCAGGAATTGGAATGATGAAAGGTAGGTGCTGAGGATGAAAGGGGAATTCTCTTTTTAACAGGCTAAGTAAATAACAGTTCTCATGCTTCATGTAACCAAGCTCAAGAACCAAGCTCAAGAACCCATGTGTTTATGGATGTCTATGAAGTTGAGCCCAGTTCTAACTTCCTCCCTGGGTGTAATTTCAGTGCTCTGATAGATAAACCAACTTATTCAAGGCACTGGGGGCCTCATCTCATTAGTGCTTCTCAATAAATAATGTTCTTCTGTATTCTTAAGTAATTCCAACTCAACTTCTACAAGAAGAAAAGCAAGATAGCCAAAAACATGCTTTTTGGCAAAGAACAAAATATGGGGAGATGCAAATTTTGCCAGATGGCAAAATCCCAGAATTTTAATTTGTTGATTCATTGACAGGCATAATTAACCACATAATTTACTAAACTATGATGGAACTATAGAAGAATCCTGCCATGTTTGCATATTCAGCAGCATAATGGGCCAAACTGCATTTCCACAAACATGACAATAGATAGAAAAATCCTGCTTACTGGGGCAAAGTAATGGCATTCTTACTGATTTCTCTGCTTTCCATCTTCTTCCTTCCCAATTCTACATACATTTCAACTGTGTTATGTTTCTAAAACATACACTGGAGTATTGGAGCTCCCTTGCTTTGAAATTTCGTAACATCTGCCTCCTTGTTACCTATGGAGACAGTCCAGGCTTCTTATCAAATGAGGTTCTCCACAGTAATCTTACTGTGCAAACCTGAGCCACCAGCCCCATCTCTACTATTTCAAGCACGGCCTTTACTCTGGGTGGATGTCACACTGTTCCTTGCTTGGTCCACAAATATGGTAAATACATGCACCTGGACAGGTCACCAGGCCGCACAGCTAGTGTTCTACCCACAAAGCATGGAGGGAAGCCTTATGTTGTAAATGGACTGCTCAAAGCTATTATGTGTCTCATTTCTCAGTGCTCCAAAAGCTCCAACAGCCTAGACCAAAGAAGCAAGCCCGGTATTGCCCTCAAGCTGCCACTAGATCAAACACAGTCCTTCAAATGACCATCTCTCCTTGCTGTGACTGACAGGACCCTCATTCCCTTGCTTTATGCCCATTTATTTCTATTGGGGATATAGTCTGATGGCTCTTGGTCTTGGTCTATCTCCATCTAGATAGTTGGGTAGATGGGTAGGTACATACATATATACGTACATGCATACGTACAGGTATTTCACCCAGTGAGGCAGCTGAGAGGTCCAGAGGATCTGCAGCGTATTCAACAAGATTCATTTATTCATTCAACAAACATTTTAAAGCACTTACTATGTGCAAGACCCTGTACCAATGACTGTCTGAGTAGTCACTACTGTATATATACTATCAATGTGCACAGTGAATGAATTCGTACCCTCAAGAAGTTCACAGTCTTCTGATTAGCAGCCCCGGCCATTTTCAACATCTATGCTGTTTTCCCAGCTTTCGTATATGCGCTGGAAGCAACAGGACAAACCCCCAAATACCCAGTGCCTAAGAATCTCCAAGCCATCCTATGGGTGAATGGACTGGTCAAAAATGAGGAGGACTCATTGGACTATATAGGCACCAAGAGGCCAGTTCCATTATATCACAGCAATAAGCACAGAATCACAGGGCAATTAGGCTCAAGCCTAAAATAATATTCTCCAAATTTTTTGCCACAAATGCTATCTTGCCACTCACATCTCAGGAGAAATGTATCCAGGATCATGCATCTGCTACTCAGTGGCTCCTCATTTCAAAGGTTCAGAAATTGAGGTATATGAGAATTCATAAGGAGAAAAGACCATCAACTTTCCCCACTGGTCATCTAATTTACACTATGGATAAGTGTGATGGCCTACAACCTTAGATCCCTACCAGGAGTTCTTCCTTCACCAACTAAATGTAAACTCTGCTACTAACTTTGATTTTAAAATGCTAGTTGAATCATGTGTTCTCCCTACCTAGTAGCCTTCGAAGGCTCCTCATTGTCTTCTACCCAAAAGCCTCACTCCAGTGTTAAGGCCTCCATAACCTGGCCCCAAACTCATACAAACCTCTTGTACTCATCCCCACTATTACCTAATAAACTGTGTCCTTTTCTATGATGAGCCTCTTAAAATTCCCTTTCCTTTTCTTGCCACGCATCAAAATTCCCTAAATCACTCAAAATCTATCCCAAGTGCCATTGCCACAGGCCTTCCCTTACATGACAACCAATATAAAGTGATCTTTTCCTTGCAGGAGCATCAGCTTTGCTATTGGTGCTGTTCATTACACACTACCATCCTGCTGGTCAGCTTCTCATGTGTATCTTATCTCCTAATACCATTGCAAGAACCTTTTGAATGCAGTAATCATGTATCATCATTTTTACACTTAGCATCTACAATGATACCCTGTTGGCATGCTTGAGAAAAGGGGAAGACCTATATTTCTCATAGAAAGAATATTTAAAATTCCAGATTATTCCTACTTAAGGGAATGGAGATGATGGGGTCTGAGTCTACACAGAGCTCCCTTGAGTGACCTTTTGGCTACTTCTCTAGGACTCCTAACTCAGAACAAAGCCAGAGAACAAAATCCCAAGTGCCAAGTTCCTCCTAATGATCCATATGGCAAAGAGCCCGAGTTTTGGGATGTACCCCTTAATTCTAGACTTCTCCCATTCAGTGAGATCAGGCCTCTTGTTCATATTTATATAAGAGAAGAGATGCAGGTTAAAATAAGTATACTGAATTATGTGTGTACACAAGTTCACTTCCTTTGCATAAAATGACACACCCCCAACAACACATTCCTTTACTGGAAGCTCCATAGCACTTGAATTAAGATTCAAAGAATCTTAATAGCATAGCATAGAAGACAGCTCCATAGGATCTTTTCCTTTAACGAAAAAAAAATTAACCTTTGCACATCAACTGAAAATTTCCCAAAGCCTAGAACCTGATTATGCCTAAACTCCATGAATTATTCATGCTGCTTCAAGTGAGAAAGATCAGATTTAATTATGTTCTGAGGGGGCATCTTCCCTAGCATTAAATGGAAAATATCCTCATTTGTCTACTGAGCTGTTTTAAGAACAGGTTATCGTGGGCTTTCTACAGAACTGTATATGCTGAGAAACAAAAGAGGGTTCACTGGATCAGCAGAAGGGAAATAAATATGAAACCAGAGAGTCTTTTCCATATCCACATGGAGACTGTTTCTATTAAACTCAGGCAAGAATGACACCAATACCAACACATGCAAACCCTAATAAATTAGCTGCACCCAATTATTAAGAAGGCAGCCTTAGGTCATAAAAACGATTTTGTGAAATTGATCTTAAATGAAAAATGTGTAATTACACTTAAAGCAGTTACAGGCTGCTAGTCAATGAAAAATTTATATTTCCCGTGGAGTTGTACCACTTTCTGTGCATATAAAATTAGTTGGATTGGGAGAACTTATATTACAATCGGAAGTGGTTCAAGAGACAGAAACATTTTTCAATATACTTTTCTAAATGATGCCACAATCTGGCCAGCTATGCACCCAATGTGCATGTTACAATTTTATTGCCTTTGGCCAAAAGCCACTGGAAGACCAAGGACTCAGAATTCTAAGCAAGAAATTCACAGTATTTTTTAAAGCCATGAAGGCATTTTTTTTCCTACATTCCTTTTGTTATTTTTTTCCTTAAGATCTGAAAGACTTAAGTTTTTAGTAAAAGCAAAAATAACCTATAGAGAAAGAATGCATATAGATGAAGAGTCATGGGATCCATCTTTGATTCATCTCTTACCCTTGCCATCCCCTTCGTATCCATTACAAATTTCTGTAGGTTCTAATTCCAAATTTATCTCAAAAGCATACAGCCCTTTCCATCTCCACTGCTGCCACTCTGGCCGAAGCCACTAGGGCACCAATTTCTTGACTGGCCTTTTTCCTTCTGCTCTTGACCCCTCTAATTTATTCATCCTACAATAGGCTGAGAGATCCTTTCAAAAATGTAATCAGATCATATTATGGCTCTCCCTCAGACCTTTCACAGGTTTTTCATCACCCATTAAATAAAACTCCTCTTGTAACCTATTAGGACTTGCTTGATCTGGCCTCTGGCCCCCTCCTTAAAAACGTCTCTTTTTATTCTTGCTCCCCCCACACCCCAAGCATGACCATCACACTGGTCTCCTTTCCATTTCTGAAGCTCTTCTACCTCCAGGGCTTTGTGCTTACCTTCAGGCATTTCTTCTGGAACACACTGTGCTTGACTTATGATATCTGAGTCTCCCGCTTATTTCCTGTAGAGTCATCATTTTATTAATTTGTTTAGTTGTTGTGGTCTGTTTTAGCCTTCAGTGAATGCAAAACTATTGAGTGAACAAAATAATATATTTCAGAAATGGTAAATTCATGAAGAAATACTTGCATACATAAGCAAACAGCTTAAGGGAAGTTCAGATTTAAGTTAACAATTCCCGGCCAGAATAGAACTAGACCCTCTCAGGGCTACAGTTTCTACTTTTTAATTGCACTAAAAATTACATTGTGTTAGCAATTTTTCATTTTTTCTCTGCTTAAAGACACTATACTAAAGAAGAAATTCATGCTACTAATAAATGTATGCAATTTTTGGCCTTTTTTATATTGAGCATTTCAAAATTTAAGTTTCACATTAATTTCACCAGAGATAGCCATTTAAAAGGCTAATCTGTTTTGTCTTTTGGTCACCCTTTAGTAATCTTATTAGGGCTTGGCTGAAATAGTCCCACGAGGTAAATATTAAACATTATTTTTAATACCAGAGGACAGAACCAAGTAGTCTATCCACAACACCTACCAACAAATCATACATAGGCTTGCCATATTTAGAAATTGAGGAGATGCAAAGAAATACAAAATAGAGTTGCACCCATAGTGGATCTTCCAACCCATCCTTGAGACAAAACAAAGATGGGAGGAGGATGGAAGAAAGAAAGAATTAGGACTCAAGAGGAAGTCACCCCTGGAGGGGGTGAGGTTGGGACAACCACATTGCCTTTACAGAATGGGAGGGCTGCAGATAGGAAAGGAGAGCAGGAAACATTACTAAAAGGGGAGACACAGTGACCCCAGGTGACAAATCCATGTACAAAGCAGTGAGTAACTTGGTCTGACTGGAGTAGAGTCAAAACTGGGGAAAGGAGCACCTGGGTGACTCAGTGGTTGAGCATCTTCTTTAGGCTCAGGGCGTGATCTTGGGTCCCAGGATTGAGTCCCACATCAGATTCCCTGCAGGGTGCCTGCTTCTCCCTCTGCCTGTGTCTCTGCCTCTCTCTGTGTGTCTCTCATGAATAAATAAATAAAACCTTAAAAAAAAGAAGAATGGGGAATTAGTTGACATGTTCAAGGTTACAAAAACAATTTAGATAAATGAGGACAAGAACTTTCTGGATTCCTGCAACTCACTTGGATCTCTGGACCATTTTACCAACAGTTAAGATCAGTGGTAGTTTGTTACATGAGCAGCTGCAGAAACAAGATGCCGGTCGTATAACCATTAGAAGAACTTCTTAGACAAAATAAAGGCTGAGAATATTCACAAGGAGAGGAATCCTAAACCATCCTTTGGAAGTAGGCCCTGGGGTCGATTTATATCTGTTCCATATCTTGTAACCATGCTACTTAGTATTTTGTAACCAAAAGAAATGTGTCCTTGCTAAATTATTTGTAATATGTCCCCTTAAGATATCAAGACTTCAAAACTTTAACAGTATCTCCTGTGGAATGTAACCATTAATCTCACACATACTAATTGGTTGTCATGGGAAACTGTATTCAAGCTCGTATCTATAAATGCCATAGAAAATTCCTTCAGTCCTTTGTTAGGAGGAAGAGCCTCAAGTCTCTGTGTCCCACTTGTTTTCCTTTGGGCCTGATTGAATTAAATAAATCAGTGGCTCTAATGCATCTTCTTTAAAAAATGGCATATGATTTTATTTTTGTCAATACACACAGACACACACACACACACACACACACACACACACACACTCCAGACATCAGAACAGAGGGGAGCAGAACAGAGAGAGAATTTACAAAATACTCTAGTATTTTGCAAAATACTAGAGACTGGGTAGCTTAAACACTTATCTCTCATGGTTCTAGAGGATGGCAAATCCAAGTCAAGGTACCAGAAGATTCAGTTCTCGAGGGCTCTCTTCCTGGCCTTCTTGCTATTCTCACGTAGCAGAGAGGGAGGTGGTGCTCTGGTCTCTTCCTTTTCTTATAAGAGCACAAATCCAATCTTCCCCCACCTCGAGTCATTATCTAAATCTAATTGTCTCCTAAGGGTCCAACCTCCAAATACTAGAGATTAGGATTTCAACATATGAATGGGGGGGGGGGGCACAAACATTCAAGCCATACCAGCAAGCTAACCTCAGATAAATCACCCAATTCAGTCTCAGATTATTGAGCAGAAAACCATGCCATGGTTACGAATCTCAAGGGAGAACTCTAAAAGCTTTTGCCCACTGCATCTTGGTAAGAGAGTCATCAAGAAGAACACAATTCAGTCAAGCACTGGATGGAACAGTGCTTTACTTACAAAGGGAATAGACAGCATAAGATCAGCTACAATACTGGGCTCAGGGATCCCTGGGTGGTGCAGCGGTTTAGCGCCTGCCTTTGGCCCAGGGTGCGATCCTGGAGACCCGGGATCGAATCCCACGTTGGGCTCCCAGTGCATGGAGCCTGCTTCTCCCTCTGCCTGTGTCTCTGCCTCTCTCTCTCTGTGTGTGTGTGTGTGACTATCATAAATAAATTTTAAAAAAATTTTAAAAAAATTAAAAAAAAAAAATACTGGGCTCAGTTCCCCATGGCCAAAAGGCTCTCCCTGAGGCCAGCATAGGGCAATCTGCCTAAGTACACCCATCTGTGCACAGTACAAAGATCCTGTCCCCTCCCCACAGAGAACAGATATTGAAAGTAGAAAGAGTTAGAAGTCTCCAGAAAAAGAAAGACAAGACACAGCTTTTGGACACAAGAGAAGTCATTTTAGGCCTCCAGCTATTTTCTGTGATCTACACCCTAACAGCTCCACTTGCCCAAACACACTTCTTATAGAATCTGCTAGGAGGTGTCAGACTTACAAAAGCCTCAGTAGTTAAGGATTTTAAGGGAGCAAAGGGAATGTAAAAGATTAACAGACGCTACCAGGCCAGGAAAGAGCCTAACCATATCAGAGACAACAAATTAGTGGTAGAAACTCCCAGTGCTGTTTCCAAAGTAAGCAAGGGCCCTGCATTCCTAACCAGTAAGAGGTCCAAGACCTCAACTGGTTTGTACCATTCTTGAAGACTACCCATAGCCCCTTCCTCTTGCCTGAGAGTTACCTCTGCTTCAATTAGAATGTTAAAGTTTCTGACCAAGGAGGAGTACAACCCTCATTAGCATAACACACTATACATATATAGGCAGATTTCCTAAGTGTGGATACACAACCTCTACATGCAATGACAAAGCTCCCCTCTCTGAATATTCCTCCTAACCCTAAATAAAAGAAACCCACTCACCCTCATTCAGGGAGCCACAGCTTTGGAAGTTATTCCTCAGGATCTTCTTATTTGTTGCAAATGAAGTTTCCTCTGTAATCTCTATCTGTAACTCACCAAGGAGCAAACTCAGGTTAGTTCAGTCACAATAGGACAGTGGAGTTGGCCAGGAGGTATATGACCCACATTCTTTAAGCAGAGACAAAAGAATATTCAATAAGCATGAAAAAGGTACTAAAGCTGGCATAGGTTGAGTGGGATCCTTATCTCTTGGTAAAAAAAAAAAAAAAAAAAAAAGGATTTTAAGTGCAAATGTGCCACAAGTACTGATGTGCTTCAGTAGCTATGGCAGCTTCTGCTGGATCTGAGCATCGCCAGCCCCTCCTCCAGGATACATTTACCAGCAGTCCACCCCCTGCTCCTTAGTAACCATGTGCAACCAAAAGGCTGTGATCAAAACCAATTATGTCAAAGAAGATGCAACAGGACTTGGTGTTGGAGAAATACAACAGGGAGGGACACTGCGGCCCATATGAAGAAGGAGTTCGACAAGAAGTACAACCCCACCTGGTTCCGCATCATGGGAAGGAACTTTGGTGGTGATGTGACACATGAAGCCAAACACTTCATCTACTTCTACCTGGCCCAAGTGTCCATTCTTTTACTCAATTCTAGTTAAAAGCATGAACCATGTCATACACCCAATGATCCATCTGAATACAAGCACTGCAGTCCAAATTCCAAATACCAGAGACTGAAATCTTCAGCCTTGCCTCAGGAAACACCTCCATCTCTGAGCCTTTACTGAGTTGTTTTGTGCAGGGCATTCTCTGTATGAATTTGTTATGGTTATGCAATTAGCAAAACAGCTTACATTTGTATTGATTTTCTATTCCATCCTCTGCCCCATGGGTTTTTTTCTCCTTAAATTCCATTCTTTAAAAAAAAAATAAATCTGAGGCATCTGGGTGGTTCAGTGGGTTAAGCATCTGCCTTCGGCTCAGGTCATGATCCTTGGGTCCTGGGATCAAGTCCCATGGTGGGCTCCCTGCTCAGCAGGCAGTTTGCTTCTCCTTCTACCCCTCCTCCCTGCTTGTGCTCTCTCTCTCTCTCTCTCTCTCTCAAATAAATACATAAAATCTTTAAAACAATAACAGCAAAATAAATCTGTTGAAGTAAAAAAGAAAGAAAGGAAGTAGTCTAAGTAGTTCGAGAACCATTCTTATGTGACCAAATGGGTGACAAAAGACAGCATGCATGAGATTGCTTTCCCTAACCTAGGTCTTTGCAAACCCTGGCACCTTACTTACCTGCATAGCAGATGCACACACATGTAACATACACCCACTTTTACAAAGAAATTCTCTGGGGAAAAAACATTCAAGTACTTTCAACATACATATATTTTAAAATACCTTAAAGTGGTTTTATAAGAGCAAAATGTTTTGTTTACAAAAGTATAGTGTATTTTATACTAATGTGGGGGGGGGGGGACAGGGGAAGGGAGAAGGGTATAAAATAGCCAAACCTACTGGCATTGGAGCACCTGGGTAACTCAGTCAGTTAAGCAGCTGCCTTCAGCTAAGGCCATGATCCTAGAATCCTGGGATCCAGCCTGCATTGAGCTCCACTCAGCAGGGAGTCTGCTTCTCCCTCTCCCTCAGAACCCCCCCTCCCCCACCTCTGCTCATGCTCTCAGGAGCATTCTCATGCTCTCTCTCTCTCTCTCTCTCTCTCTCTCAAATGAATAAATTTTAAAAATTATTGGCATCAGAAAATACTAGTACATGGTTAAGGTTGTACCAGCAAAATATTTAAATTGAAATTTTTAAGGGAATAACCTAGATGGCCTTAATCAGCTGTGTAGGCCTACAGATGGTTACTTTTACTAAAACTACAGATGGGAGGTGAAAATTCTATCTTTTTCTGTGGTGTTTTTGTAGGATGGAGATAACTTTTGACTCCATGAGGAGTGGGTGGGGTAGGAAATTGGTTCTCAAGCACCGACATATGTGATACACTAAAGATTGAAGAAACTCTTTCCCTGATCTCTTCCTGACAGGGCCAACCAAGTACAATAGAACCTTGGATAGAACATCCCAAAAAGGCAATCTATCAACTCCCAGGACTGTCTTTTTTGTTGCTTTCCATCTTTATTCACCTCTCACTTACCCATATCAATGGAGAGAAATCATTCAGTGGACTCATCATCCAAAGAGGCTAGAGGTGGAGACCAAGTACTCAAGTATAAGCAAACAGAACCAAATGAGATCCAAGGTCCTAATAGGCCAGTGGGAAAAAGAACACCTGGGAAAACCTGCTACTCATGTGTCTTTCTTTTTATAGGGTGCCAGTAGCTTTAGCTAATAGAGGGAGCCAAGAAAGTCACCAACCTGACTAGTATACTTTTCTCTCAATAAATGGAAAGAAAAGAGAGAGGTTAGGCAAAATTTGAAACACATTTTTGGGTTCCATATGTTTAGTGACAAAGAACAATAAAAGAATCATATACTTTAGCAGAGTTTGGTTGGTGAAAAAAAAATAACCACTATCATAATTCCTTTGCCAGGTTTTCCTGAACTAAGTGGTAGGTGGACTTTTAGACACTGTTTGCAGATGAGCTTATTGATAGACATTCTGGGTAGAATCCAGTATGAGAAAATGAATAAAGTAGTATGGCCTCATGGGTGATTCTTTTTAAGGGAATGTCCTCTACCTGGTGGGAAGGGGAATCAGGGACCAAGCAATGTTGTACAAACTATTTAATCTAGGACCTCATAATGAGGACTCTCAAGTGGGTGAGCTTAGGATGGTTTTTAGATGAAGTACTGCCACTGGCAACCTCATACACTATACTGCACTGGTAACTTCAACAGAGCTCATAGTTACTTCATACCCAACAGTAAGGACTCAGGATTCCTAGCACTTGGAAAGAACAGCCACATTATCCTCCTTAATAAACTCAGGTATTTTCTCAGCTTCCAAATAATTTCCTCTAAGCCAGAGGGAGAAAAGTTATTGAGAAGGGAGATGTTCCTGCCATTTCTTTTGTACAAGGTGTAGTGATTTTGGCTTATTGCTTAAGTCATTAATTTCCCATCATTTTCCAATGAGACTTTCATTTCATTAAAGGTAATAATAGTTGAGTTGACAATCTATTACTGTCCCTTTTGCCCTGAATTATTATTGCTATATTTTCCCATAGAGTATAAAAATAAAATATACACACTGCCATAGATCATCAATTCAAAGCTAGGTGCTCAAGAATTTTATTATCCAATGGAATACTCTATAGGGAGCTGTATTTCCCTTCTTGGTTATTCTAATATGCTCCAGGTGTCCAGAAAAGGGGAATTAACATGTCACTCCAAAGTTCATCTACATTACTGCTGTTTGAAATAAACACAGTGCTGGAGCAATTGAAACTCTTAAAGCTTCTCCAAGGTAGACTGGAGAAAATGTCTTTTCTCTGAGACCCTGCCAGACTCTCCTAAATAAAGCAGTCAACTGAAGACCTTACACTAGCAAAACATAAATCATTTTTTAGGGCATCGAGTACAGGAGGGTAGGAAATGTTTACTGTTTGATCTTGGGCAAGATATTTAAATTCTCTAAATCTATTTTCCCATCTTTAAAAGAGTAAGAATAATAATACCTACCCCAAAGCACTTACCCCAAGATCTGGCAGTTTAAGACAATAAACACTACTTGTTATTATCATTTTATCATTATTTCCTATGGGAAATCAGAATTGTATGAAGTTAAAGACACCTCACTGAATCTTGAACAACATGCTAAGAAGTCTGATTTCAGAAGGTAAGCAAGGAACCAGGAAAGATTTTTAAAATAGGAGTGACATGGGTACCTACGTAGTTCAGTTGGTTAAGCATCTGACTGGCTCAGGTCATGATCTCAGGTTCCTGGGATTGATCCCTATGCTCAGCTCCCCACCTAGTGGGAAGTCTGCTTCTTACTCTCCTCTCTCTGCCCCTCCCTCTGCTCATGCTCTTTCTCAAATCAATAAATAAATCATCTTAAAAAAAATAGAGGTGACATGATCATATCTGAGTCTTAGAAAGAAAACAGAACCAAACCCTGAAAAATACAAGATGACTATACTATAGATAAAGACATAAATTAAAATGGTTAATTTTTCATTTTGTCCATTTCTCAAAATGGCCCAAAGCTATTAGCATATTTCCTTCTTGGGTATAATCAACTCCTTGTCTTAAATACTATAAAGTGTCTATATTGACAATTTATTTTTTCTGCCAATGGCTATTTAATGACAGTGGCTCAAATAGGCAGGGGCTTTACCAATCTTTTAATCAGTAATCTCCTGTAATAGGCATTAGCACAATGTTATTGATTCTTAATGGTCAAGTGGCTCTCAGCCTGACTATATTTGCATGTCATTTCAGCTGGCCAAGTTATCTTAAGACACCTTAGAAAGAAAGAAATCACAGATTTAAATACATTTTTAAATGTTAATTTAAAATAGAATATGAACTGTTTTTGAAAAGGAAAATCTTCAGCAGTTTTTAACCTATCATATCATAGAAATACCTAATAAGATAATACTCAGTGTTGGAGAGCACACAGAAAAATAAGCATAACCATATATTTTGGTAAGGATATAAAATTAACTCCGTTTTTATGGAAGGTAATTTACTAATGTGTACGAAGTTTTACACACACAACCTTCAGCCCAATAATTCTACTTTTAAGAATTTGTCGGGATCCCTGGGTGGCTCAGTGGTTTAGCGCCTGCCTTTGGTCCAGGGCGCGATCCTGGAGTCCCGGGATCGAGTCCCACGTTGGGCTCCCGGCATGGAGCCTGCTTCTCCCTCCTCCTGTGTCTCTGCCTCCCTCTCTCTCTCTCTATGTCCAACATAAATAAATAAATCTTTTTTAAAAAGAAGAAAAAAAAAGAATTTGTCCTCAGTAAGTAAGCACAAATAGGCACATAGATTTAGCTATCATGATGTTAATTATTAATTATAATACTAACAACACAGAACTATCTGAATATCTACAAAGAAATAATAAGATAAACCAAACTGACCCACAGACCAAGTCTAACCCATGAGCTAAAAATAGATTCAACATTTTTAATGATTGAAATAAATCAAAAGAAAATATTTCAGAACACATAAGAAGCATAGGAAATTTAAGTTTCTTTTTTTTTTTAATTTATTTCTTATTGGTGTTCAATTTACCAACATACAGAATAACCCCCAGGAAAATTTAAGTTTCAATGTCCATAAATAAAGTTTTACTGGAACACAGTCACAATCACACTTACTAACATGTTTGTTTGCACTATAACAACAGTTGGGTAAATGCAACAGACTTTATGGACCCCAAAGGCTAAAATATTTACTGTCTTGTTCTTTGCATAAAAAATTTGCCAACCTCTTGGTTAAATAAACCATGGTCTAATCATAGCATAAATTTACACAGCTATTTAAAATGGTATAGAAGATTATTCACTAGCTTGCAAGAATGCTTAAGGAAATAAGACTATACAAGAGTGCATCAAGTTATGACCACATTCTCATTAACTTTAATAATATATGAAATAGAAAAATGACTGAAAGGCTATGTATTGAAATATTAGTGGCTTTTATCTCTGGATATGGGATTACAGAGTTTTTTAAGAAACTTACCCATACTGTTTACATTTTCTAAAAAAGCATATCTTTTAACAAAATCATATTGTGGCAGACAGACTCTAAAAAAGCCCCAATTACCCCCTGGTAATCACACTTGTGTAATCCCCTCCCATTTAGTGTGAACATGACCTGTGACTTGCTTCTAAACAATAAGAGATGACAAAAGTTGTTACTCCCATGATTAAGTTTCAGAAGTTACATTTTTCTTGCTAACAGACTCGATTGCCTTCTTACCTTGCACACTTTGATTAACCAAAGAGCCACATTAGGGAGACCCATGTGGCCAGGAACTGAGTGTGGTCTCTGGTCAATAGCTAACAGCCAATTAGAAACTGAGGCTCTCAGTCCAACAGACTGCAGGAACTAAACCTTGCCAACAACTGCATGACTTTGGAAGCAGATTTTCCAATCAAGCTATCAGATGAGATCCTAGCCTTGGCTGACACCTTGCTGGCAAACTCATTAGAGACCATAAAGCAAAAGATCTAATTAATCCATGCCCAGATTCCACACCCACAGAAATTGTGAGTTAATAAATACATATTGTTTCTAGGCCCTAAATATGTGGTAATTTGTTATGCATCAATACATAACATAAAAGTTATATTGAATAATATATAAAGAAGAAAACAGCAACTAAATAATTTCAATTTTTTTAGATGGCATATATGACATTAGAAAAGAGGACAGAACAAATTAATGGGTCAGCCAAATTCAGCCCTTTAGATAAAATTAAGGCACCAGTCAGCAAGTGTGTGGGCTGCCCCAGATCCTATAGCTATTCATGTTTGGACACAAAAGATCCTGGACAGAAGTTCTGACTCTTCAAATCACCCCTGGATATACTATATAGTATCTAGGTTCCACAAGAAATGGTAATTTGATTCCCAGCACTCTCTAGAGTTCTGCACCCACCTTTTCCCTTCCAAACCCCTCCAAAGCCCCCCATTTGAAAAATATTAAAATAAAAACTTCCACCATATAATAATTGCTCTGAAATTGCAGCCACCACTAATATCTAGATCTTTCTAAGGCTCATATCATACAAAAAGAATAAAATAAGCATGCCCTCTTACCTTTTTTACTAAAAGCAAGTTATTCATTTTCACCTTGATCAACAGGATAATTACATGTGTAAATCTCTCATTCTGACCCCAAAATTGTCTTTAAATAAATTTCATGCAATTTTTATGTCTAACAAGCCATTACGTTTTTATTACTGAAGTAGTAATAGCAGTTTATTAGATTTTTTAAATGCCCTACTGATCACTGAAGGTCTTTTTCTTTCCTCAAGTAGCTCTTAAATGACAAAAGTCATTGTCCATCATGATTACTGGGTATTAGTCACAGGTCATAAATATTCCTTATTTCTTGCAGTGGATCTTTAGAGGATTAAAATAGGACAAAATAAATAAACTGCCCCCTGAACCAGTTAAAAGCATCTTGTTTATTTTTTTAAAGTTTGGTTGATTGATTTTTTACTGTTTTTAATTTAAATTCAATTAAATAACATATAATGTATTATTAGTTTCAAAGGTAGAGGTCAGTGATTCATCAGTCTTATATAATACTGAGTGTTCATTATACCATGTGCCCTCCTTAATGTCCATCACCCAGTTGCCCCATCCACTCACCCACTTCCCCTGGACTAAACCTGTTTCCCAGAGTTCAGTGTCTCTATGGTTTGCCTCCCTCTTTGATTTTGTCTTCCTTCATTTTTCCTTCCCTTCCCTATGTTTTTGTTTTGTTTCTTAAATTCTACCTATGAGGTCATATGGTATTTGTTTTTCTCTGACTTACCTCACTTAGCATAATACCCTCTAGTTTCATCCACATCATTGCAAATGGCAAGATTTCAATAAACATCTGGGCTCTTTCCATAGTGTGGCTATTGTGGACATTGCTGCTATAAACACTGGGGTGCAGGTGCCCCTTCAGACCACTATGTTTATTTCTTTGGGGTAAATACCTAGTAGGTAAATACCTAGTAGTGCACTTGCAGGGTTGTAGGGTAGCTCTATTTTCAACTTTTTGAAACCTCCATACTGTTTCCCAGAGTGGCTGCACCAACTTGCATTCTCACCAAGTGTAAGACAGTTCCCCTTTTTCTACATTCTCACCAACATTTGTTTCCTGACTTGTTAAATTTTAGCCTTTCTGACTGGTGTGATGTGATATTTCATTGTGGTTTTGACTTGTATTTCCCTGATGCCAAGTGATGTTGAGCATTTTTTCATGTGTCTGTTAGCCATTTGTACAATTTGGAGAAATGTCTATTCATGTCTTCTGCCCATTTCCTGATTGGATTATTTGTTCTTTGGGTATTAAGTTTGATAAGTTTTTTTTTTATATATAGATTTTGGATACTAGCCCTTTATCTGATAAGACATTAGCAAATATCATCTCCCATTCAAGGTTTTGCATCTCACAATCGACACAAAAGTCAGTATCCTTTGGTTTTCAACTGTTTCCTTTGCTGTGCAAAAGCTTTTTTTTTTTTTAAGATTTTATTTATTTATTCATGAGAGACACAGAGAGAGCGAGAGAGGCAGAGACATAGGCAGAGGGAGAAGTAGGCTCCCCACAGGGAGCACAATGTGGGACTCGATCCCGGGACCCCAGGATCACACCCTGAGCCAAAGGCAGAAGCTCAACCGCTGAGCCACCCAGGCATCCCCAAAAGCCTATTATCTTGATGAACACCCAATATTCACTTTTGCCTTTGTTTCCCTTGCCTTTAGAGATGTGTCTAGCCAGACGTTGCTGTAGCCAATGGCACAGAGATTGCTGCCTGTGTTCTCTAGGATTTTTGATGGATTCCTGTCCCACATTTAGGTCTTTCATCCATTTTGAGTCTATTTTTGTGTATGGTGTGAGGGCATGGTCCAGTTTCATTGTTCTGCATGTTGCTGTTCAATTTTTCTACCATTTGTTGAAGAGACTTTTTTCCATTAGATAGTCTTTCCTGCTTTGTTGAAGATTAGTTGGCCATAGAGTTGAGGGTCCATTTCTGGGTTCTCTATTCTGTTTCATTGATCTGTGTGTCTGTTTTTGTGTCAGTACCATACTGCCTTGATGATTACAGCTTTGTAATATAGCTTGAAGTCCAGAATTGTGATGCCACCAGCTTTGGTTTTCTTTTTCAACACTGCTTTGGCTATTTAGGGTCTTTTCTAGTTCCATACAAATTTTAAGATAGTTTGTTCCAGGTCTATGAAAAAAGTTGATGGTATTTTTATAGGAATTGCATTAAATGTATAGATTGCTCTAGGTAGCATAGACATTTTAACAGTATTTGTTCTTCCAGTTCATGAGCATGGAACGTTTTTCCATTTCTTTGTATCTTCCTCAATTTCTTCCATGAGTGTTCGATAGTTTTCTGAGTACAGATCCTTTGCCTCTTTGGTTAGGTTTTTTCCTAAGTATCTTACGGTTTTTGGGTGCAATTTTAAATGGGATTGACTCCTTAATTTCTCTTTCTTCTGTCTCATTGTTAATGTAAAGAGATGCAACTGATTTCCGTGCATTGATTTTATATCCTGCCACTTTGATAAATTCCTGTATGAGTTCTAGCAATTTTGGGGAGGAGTCTTTTGGGTTTTCCACACAAAGTATCATGTCATCTGCAAAGAGTGAGAGTGACTTCTTTGCTGATTCAGATGCCTTTTATTTCTTTTTGTTGTCTGACTGCTGAGGCTAGGACTTCTAGTACGATGTTAAAAAAGAGTGGTGAGAGGTGACATCCCTGTCATGTTCCTGATTTTAACTCTCAGTTTTTCTCCATTGAGAATGATTATTTGCTATGGGCTTTTCATATATGATAGAAGCATCTTGTTTAGATTTATAAATATTCTGAAGCAATAGTCAAAAGATTGTAAAGATCAGCATTATTTGCATTTTTTTCAAACAAAAACAAGAGTTTAATTCTGATCTTGCATTGCCCAAGAAACCATACTACCAAAGTTGAATGAGCAAAAATTCCTTCTGCTGAGATTTCCCTCTGTCTGAATCACACTGAAAATATTTATGGTTACTCTTGTTATAGTAAAACTATTCTCACATCCATTTCTCCTAAAGTAAAACCTCAATTTTAAAGGACTTCTCAGTAATTTGGAGAGTTTGCGATGCAAATTATTTTAGGAGCTTCTGCAGATGAAGAGCTAAAGACTGAGAATGAAAGCTCAAATTGGCTGCAAGGATCAATAATAATCTCAAGAGAAGTTGGTCTAAGGGAAATCATGAAAAAAAACAGATATATTACTCCTTTAGCTCACAGATATGACATCTGTGAATTCTTTTGAAACACCTTGGAGGTTTCCTTTATTTTTGTCTGTTTTCTGCCCTGTATTGGCCTCTCTGAACACCACAGCCACTATGGCATGAAGATGATAGAAGTATTCTCTTCCTTTTCTCTAATCTCCCAATACTTTATTCTAACTCCTATCACATGAGCTTTCATCATCTTTGCATGTGCATATCTCTTTCCTGCTAAGTAATTTAATGCTATCTATCTTCCTTTATCAACTTCCTAAAGCCTTGCACCAAGTAGGCCCTTTAAAAAGGAAGACCTATAGATTTTTTTAAAGAGACTAAAAGATATATTAACTGACTGCAATGTATGGAATTTAATTGGATCTTGATACAAAAAAATAAGTTGTTAAAAAAACTAAGATGAGGGAAAGCTGAACACTGGATTTTGGACAATATTAAGGAATTGTTAGATGGGATATGTGCTTATGCTGTTTAAAAAGAGCACTTGTTTATATCTGTATACAAAGATGAAAGAAATGAAATGAAGTCTGGAATTTCCTTCTAACTAGTTGGGAAAATGGGTTGGGGCTATAATGAAACAATCTTCATTCTGGATTGAGCTGGGTGATGGGTACTTGGTGTTAAGTACTGTTGCTTTAAAAATTACTCGTTTAGTGGATTGAGACAATGACAGCATGTATTTTGCTCACAAATCTGCAAAATGGGTAAATTGGGGGGGTTCCTCAAATCCATTTGTATCTGCTGTAGCTCAAAAGTTGAAGGTTGGGATCATCTGAGGACTTATTAACTTATATGGCTAGTGATTGATACTGGCTGTTGGCTGAAATTTTTGCTGAACAACTACATATGGCCCTCTGTGTGTGGATTTGTCTTCCTCACAATATAGGGCAAGGTTCCAAGGTTGAGAGGAGAGAGGAAGAGAGAGCATGGGACAAAAGCTATAATGTCTTATGACCTAGCCTCTTGTTATCACTTCTAACACATTCTGCTGGTTAGAAGCAAGTCACTAAGGCCAATCCATATTCAAACTCCTCTTCTTGATAGGCGTAATGTCTAAGAATTTAGAGTTCATTCTGTGACCAAAAATTATTTCTATTCTTCCCACATGCAAATCACACTCTCCCTCTTCGAAAGCCCAAAGACTTGTCTATTATGACAACAGGCTCAGGCTTGAAGGTAAGTATATCACCATATAAATCAGGCTATAGATAAGGTTTCTCAAAGAGTTCCTCAAATTCAGTTCCTGGAGTCTGAAGTGAAGATGATGACAAAGGATTGAAGAACAACTTCAATTAGAATTCCTCTTGGTCTGAAGTCTTGTGAACTACAGAGACAAGTTATCTGACCCTCATAAACCCAATATACAATAGTTACAAGGGGATAATTACCATTTAAAAAGGAGAAAAGTCAGAGGCTCACGAAAGTCACTAATCCATAGCTATTATGACACCATTCAGGCATATGTTGCCAATTCTTTAATTAGGAATCAGTTATATTCTTGGGAGTATGGATTCTCTCCTTCATAAAGGCAAGGAGAAAACTGACAAAAATAGAATCAACTTTTTCAAAACTGTGGACATTAAGCAAAATCTTGTAGGATGGGGTGGTCTAACATAGGGGGAAAAAAAGGAAAAGAAAACAATGAATAGAAACTGTCCCTTAAAAAGCCAGATGTTGGGCAGTCCGGGTGGTTCAGTGGGTTAGGGCTGCCTTCAGCCCAGGGTGTGATCCTGGAGACCTGGGATTGAGTCCCGCGTCGGTCTCCCTGCATGAAGCCTGCTTCTCCCTCTGCCAGTGTCTCTGCCAATCTCTCTCTCTCTCTCTGTGTCTCTCTCATGAATGAATAAATAAAATCTTAAAAAAAAAAAGCCAGATGTTGGACTTACTAAATAAAATTTTTTAAAGATTTTATTGTTTATTTATTTTAGAGAGAGAGCATGCAAGTGGGGAAGACGAGCAAAAGAAAAGGGAGAGGGAGAGAATCCCAAACAGACTACATGCTAAGCCTGATGCAGGGCTCAATCTCCCAACACTGAGATCATAACTTGAGCTGAAGCCAAGAGCCACACACTCAGCTGACTGAGCCACCCAGGCACCCCTAAAACTTTTAAATAATCATTCTAAATGTGGTCAAAGAACTAAAGAAAACCATGGCTAAAAAACTAAAGTATAATAAACACTGTCTCACCAAATAAGGAATATTTTAAAGAGAAAGTAATCTAAAAAAGAGCCAAATAGAAATTCTGAATTGAGAAAAATAACAATGAAACGAAAAACTCACTGGAAGGGTTCAACAGCAGATTTGAACAGGCAGAAAAAACATGAATTAAAAAAAAAAAAAGAAAAAGAGAAAGAAAAGAATTGAATCGAGATTGGCCTGAGAAACAGAAAGAAAAAATGAAGAAAAATGAACAGAGCCTCAGACAGGTGGGGCACCATTAAGCACATCAAATACATGTTATATTAGTCTGCTGCTGTAACGAAGTACCACAAATTGAGTGGCTCAGACAACAGAATTTATTGTCTTGCAGGTCAGGAGGCTAGAAATCTGGGATCAAGTTATAAGTAGGGTTTGTTTGAGGGAAGTGAGAGAAGGCTCCAATCAAGATCTCTCTCCTTGGTATTGTAGATGGCTGTGTTCCCTCTATGTCTCTTCACATTGTCATCTCTCAGTGCATGTCTGTCTCTATGTCCTTATGGCCCCTTTTTATAAGGACTCCAGTCATATTGAATTAAGGCTTACCCTACTGCTTTAACTTACTATATCTGTAAAAATCCTACTCCAAATAAAGGCAGATTCTCAGGTATTAGGAGTTAGAACTTCAACATGTGAATTTCAGGAGGACACGACTCAGCCTATAATGCATAATAGGACCCCTAGGAAAAGAGGAAAGAGAAAAGGGGGCAGAAGGATATTTCAAGAAATAATGGCCAAAACCTCCCCAATTTAATAAAAAACATTAATCTACACATCCAGGAAGCTCAATAAACTTCAAGTAAGATAAATTCAAAAAGATTCATACCTGGACACATCATAATCAAGCTATTCAAGGATGAAAACAAAGAGAAAATCTTGAAAACAGAAGAGAAGACATTCATCATATACAAGGGATCCTCAATAGTATTAAGAGCTGATTTCTCATCAGAAACCATGGAACCATAAGGCAGGGGAATGACTTATTCAAATTGCTGGAGATAGATAACTGTAAACCAAGAATTCTAACTCTAGCAAAATTATCTGTTTTTGAAGGAGAAATTAAGGCATTCCAAGTAAGCACAAACTAAGAGAAACTGTGGTAGGAGATTTTTCCTTCAAGAAACACTACAGGGAATCCTTCAGCCTGAAATGAATCCACACAAAGAAATAAGAGCACTGGGAAAGGTACATAGGTAAATATAAAAGACAGCACTGATGCATTTTTTAATTATATTTTCTTTCATTTGATTTTAAAACAACTGGATCAACATTAATTACATATCTACAATGAGAAGCACACAGTGTATAAGACTGAATTTGTATGACAATAATAGCCCAAAGGGGGAAGGAGTGGAGCTACATAGGACAGTAAGGTTTTAGTATAGTATTGAGATTAAATTGGTATTAATCTGAGCTAGCTTGTAATAGATTATGGTGTTCATTGTAATCTCTAGGACAACCACTGAGAGAGAGAGTTGCCCTCCCTTCTTGGAGTGCATTTGGGAGAGGCAGGCACTCTCAGGGAACAAGAGCTGGCAAGTGACACTGAGCTGCCCCGTTCACTAGCATATGAGCAAAGACACCTGCTGAAAGCAACTACCCTGGATGCTGGCTTTTTGCTGTGCTGTGCTTTGCTATAAACCCCTAGTTACTTTTCTGGCAGAAATTGGTACCATCCATAGTGCAGCAAGACCCTCCCCAAGAGGATCAGTGCAGGTCCATGCCATGCCAGGTCCTTAAAATTTGGAGTTTTGAGACCTAGCCACACGCCTGAGATAAAACCCAGGAGCACTGCACTACTGGTGGGCAGACAGCTGACACAGACAGGGTGAAGGCAAGGATCTGAAGAAGCCTGGGACAAAGAAAGGAGATCGTTTGCTCTTCTGTGAGGGCTTCCTGAACAGCAGCCAGCATGAACTCCCCTCTCCATTTTTCACTCCTCTCATCAGTGCAGTTGGACTTCAGTGAGTGGCAAAGTGCCCACAGTGGAGGCTTGAGCTGCTAACACCAAGCCCCTACCCCCCTCCACTATGCAGGTGTCTTTTTTATTAATGCACAGAAGACCAGCACAAATCCCCTGTACCCACCAGGTCTACTGATCATAGAGTGCTGCAAAGCTTTAGCTCTACTGGAAATAATACCAGGCAAAGTCTTTCCTAACCTACAAAAGACAGATATCTAGACAAAATGCCAGATGGAGGAATTCATCCCGAAAGAAAGAACAAGAAGAGATCACAGGCAGAGAGCTAAACAAGATAGATATAATATGCCTGAACCAGAATTTATTTTTTTTTAAAGATTTTTATTCATTCGAGACACACAGAGAGAGAGAGGCAGAGACATAGGCAGAGAGAGAAGCAGGCTCCATACAGGGAGCCCGATCTGGGTCTCGATCCCGGGACTCCAGGATCACGCCCTAGGCCAAAGGCAGGCGCTAAACCTCTGAGCCACTTAGGGATCCCTGCCTGAATCAGAATTTAAAACAATCATAAGGATACTAGCTGAGCTTGAGAAAAGCATAGAAGAAACTAAATTCTACCATAAAGATAGAAGACCTAAAAACTAGTCAGGCCAAAATAAAAATGTTGTAACTGTGATGCAAAACTGACTGAATATAATGACCACAGGATGGAAGAAACAGAGGAATAAGCGATACAGAAGATAAAATTATGGGAAATAATTTTAACTGAAAAGAAGATGGAAAGAAAATATTGGATCACGAATGTAGGCTCAGGGAACTCAGAAACTTCATAAAACATAATAACATTCATACCTTAGGGGGAAGGGGCAAAAGGCTTATTTGAATAAATTATACCTGAAAACTTCCCTAACCTGGAGAAAGAAACAGACATTAAAATCCAGAAGGCACAGAGAACTCCCATCAAAATCAATAAAAGCCAGCCACACCAAGACATAGCCTAGTAAAATTTGCAAAATACAGAGATAAGGAAAGGATCCTGAAAGCAACAAGGAAAAGAAATCCCTAACTTCTAAGGGAAGACAAATAAGGTTAGCAACAATGTCTCCACAGAAACTGTGCAGGCCAGAAGAAAGTGGCATGATATATTCAAAGTGCTAAATGAGAAAAATATGCAGCCAAGAATACTTTATTCAGCAAAGCTGTCATTCAAAATAGAAAGAGTTTTCCAGACAAGGGCGCCTGGGTGGCACAGTTGGTTAACCTTCTGACTCTTGATTTAAGCTTAGGTCATGATCTCAGGGTTGTGAGATCAAGCCCCACATCAGGCTTGTGCTGGCTGTGGGTGGGGAGCCTGCTTAAGATTCTCTCCCTCTCCCTCTGCCTCTCCCTACTACTCCCTCCAGGGGGGAAAAAATCCCAAACAAAAACTAAAGGAGTTCATGACCACTCCAGAAACAATGACTTTACAGGTAATATAACAGCACTAAATTCATATCTGTCAATAATCACTTGAATGTAAATGGAATGAATGCTCCAATCAGAAGATATAGGTTATCAGATGGATTTAAAAATAAATAAACAAGACCCTGCTATATGCTGGACTCATTTTAGACCTAAGACACCTCCAAGGTGAAAGTGAGAGGATGGAGAGGATGATCTATCATGCTAATGGATGTGAAAAGAAAGCCAGAGTAGCTACACTTACATCAGACAAACTAGATTTTTAAACCAAAAACTACAACAAAAGATGAAGGAGGGCACTATATCATAATAAAAGGGTCTATCCATCAAGAAGATCTAATGATTATACATATTTATGCCTCGGATCTGGGAGCAGCCAACTATATAAATCAATTAATAACAAAAAAACTCAGTATCTGGGTGGCTCAGTGGTTGAGCATCTGCCTTTGGCTCAGGTCATGATCCCAGGGTCCTGGGATCAAGTCCTGCATCAGGCTCCCTGCGGTGAGCCTACTTCTCCCTCTGCCTATGTCTCTGCCTCTGTGTCTCTCATGAATAAATAAAATCTTTAAAGAAAAAGAAAAGAACAACCCTATGATGCAGCAATTGCACTACTACATATTTACCCAAAGGACAGAAAAATACTGATTTGAAGGGATACACAAACTCCGATGTTTACAGCAGCATTATCAACAATAGCTGAACTATGGAAAGAGCCCAAATGTTCACTGACTGATGGATATGTACTATTCCAAACTTAGATAGATAGATACATAGATAGATATGGATATGTACTATTCCAAACTAAGATAGATATATAGATAGATAGATGATAGATAGATAGATAGATAGATAGATAGATAGATAGATAGATAGATCTAACCTATCTTTGGAATAGTACTCAGACATCAAAAAGAGTGAAATCTTGCCATTTGCAATAACATGGATAAAACTAGAGTGTATTACACTAAGTGAAATAAGTCAGCAAGAGAAAGACAAATACTATATGATTTTATTCGTATGTGGAATTTAAAAAACAAAACAGATGAACATACAGGAAGGGGGAGAAAAAAGAGGGATTTTCTAACAAAGATTGCTAAGATAACTGGATAATCACATAGAAATTGGGTCCATTCCTCCCACCAATATGAAAAGACGTTCCATCTTGCTCATTGGAGAAATCCAAGCTAAAACTATACTAAGGTATATTTGTCACCCACGACTGGCAAATAGGTAAACATTTGATGACTCTATAGACACTCAAACATTAACGGCACATACGATTTGCCTATGCAGAAGAAATTGGCAGTATCTAGCAAACTCACATGCATTTACCCTTTGACCTAGTAATTCCCATTCGAGGAACCTTCCAATGATAAACTGGTAAAAATACAAACAGCATAAATTTATTCAATGAAGCACCATTTGTAATAGCACAAAACAAGAAATAATTCCAATATCCATCAGTAGAGGAAAGACTGAATAAACTTTGGTATATCAGCACAGTTGCTATAAAAATATAAAGGCTATCCTCATTTCTTTTTATTATTAATATTCAGATTATACTACTTGAAAAACAGCAAGATGGAAAAAGCTGTGTATACTATTCTTTTACCTATCTTAGGAAGGGGGCTTTGAAAATATATGCTTACATTTAAAATGAATTTTCAAACAAGCTATAAATTATTTTTTAAAAATCTTTTCTTATGGGAGAGGGAGGAAATACAATGAACAGAAGACAGAAGTCACATTTCTTTGAATATACTTTTTTCTGTACATTTAACTTTAAATCATGTAAATATTTCTAAGGCAAAATTACATTTTAAAAATTCCTAAAAGACAAAATAAAAATAAAACACATGATCCTTTGCACTCAAGTAAGTTGGAAACATAGCAATTTGTACACCTATTGTGACATATACCTAAATAACAAAAAGAATTGGGGCAGATAGAATTTTTAAACTGTTTACACTAATATTACTGATGGTAGTTTAGAAATTGCTATTCTGAAACTATTGTATTAATCTTGTATAAAATAAATGGGTAACTGTAGTGTCATTGAGAAGTAGGATATTCGGCATATAAGAAAGGAAATATATGACGCCTGGGTGGCTCAGTGGTTCAGCATCTGCCTTCAGCCCAGGGCGTGATCCTGGAGTCCCAGGATCGAGTCCCATGTCAGGCTCCCTGCAGGGAGCCTGCTTCTCCCTCTGCCCGTGTGTCTGCCTTTCTCTCTCTGTGTCTCTCATGAAGAAAGGAAATATATATAGTTGTAAGATCACTGAAGTTGAATTTTTAAAATGTATTCTTGAATTTGAATTATCAATATAAAGAACATGAACAGAATGTATACTTCTTAGCTCTGCTCACTGAACAGTGATCAAACCAGTAGAAAGGAACACCCCTAATGCCAAGATTACTCTGTGTGTGCATGTGCATGAGTGTGTGCACATAACACATACTGAAGTCTATACAATACCATTTCCAAAGAAACAAAGGTCTTTGGGAAAACGGCCAATTCCAGGTCCGAGGAAAGAAATGTACAAGATAAAACTGGAATATCTTATTATTAGAAAGAAAAAAAAAAAAAGCTATCAAAGACCACTTAAATACTAGCTAAAGGTGGAACAATTTGAACTGCAATTTAAGGGTAATAGCTGCAATGGATTAGAACATATCAAAAGTCCACGCTTATATTAATATTAAAAAAAGGACTTAGTGATCATCTTTAAAGGATATTGGAGAATCGATTATTGAAAAGAAAGTTTTGAGGCAATGTATTACACAGGAATATATAACTAATACAATAAAAAACAGCATGGGGTTAAATGACAGCAAAGGGTTATAATCAGCAAAATCCAAACTGTGGAAAAGTCTATGGGAAAATAACCTGTCTTCAACCAAAGAATTTCAGTGAAAAAAGAATCACATCACAGTGATATTTTTGGATATTTAAGCAAACCATTTAAAAAGTCATAGTACAATTAAAAACATGTAAATACTGACAGGATATTTGATATTAAAAAATCACTGGGTTTTTTAGGAAGGTGTAATGATCGTATTATAGTTATGTTTTTAAAAGGGAGTCCTTGACTTCTAGAGATACATACTAAAATATTAATAGATGATACATTTGGAATTTGCTTCAAAATAGCTATGGGAGAGAAGGAACTGGTGGGGAAAAGGAAATAAGAGTGGGCATGAGTTGGTCATTATTAAAGCTGAGTGATGGGAACATGGAAGTTCATTATACAATTCTCTATTTTTCTCTATGCTTGAAATTTTCCATAATAAAAGGATAAAAAAGAGTAAGTTTGCACTTGCATCAACATGCACAAATACCACACCATGACATTTAAAAGTGGGCTTAATAAAACCAAATAATTACAAAGCAAGATGAAGACCATAAGAATTTGAATGTTTTCTGTAAAACAAAGTAAATACTTTTAAGTGTCAAAATGGAAGTATAGAGTACACATTGCTAATTAATGCATCTAATTATGGAACTACTCCAGCTTGGAATTGATATATTTGGCACATACTTTTTGATCCAATATTCTGTAATAAGCTCATAAGTATTATGCCTTCTTTTTAATTGTTTGATTCAAATCATAGTCATATTTAGTCACCAGATGGACTTTCTTCTTCACCTATTCCATCATGTTAGAAAAAGAGTGTAAATTAGCACCTTATAATGACTCATGATAGACTTTTATCATCCACATAGGAAAGCAGTGAAGAGAAGGTTATGCTAACCATTTGATAGTAAAAGAGACATAAACAGATGCTACTCACAAGTCTCAGTGCGCCAATGGCAATTACCACCTGTTCTGCTTCATCTATTAGTGCTATGCATGAGAAAGAAACCAAGAGACAGGAAAACCATACAGACACAAGTCTTTACTGCAACAATAGTATTTTAAATTTCTTCATTAAAAATAGATAGCATACATAATTATAGTAGAGTTCATGAAAAAGATAAGCAACTACAGGACTATCTGGGTTGAAACCAGATGACTAATGCAGGTTTACAATGGTCTCTCCTCCACTCTCCTCTCCAAGTAGCTGAGAGGGATTATTTGCTTTATGCAGATGTGCTAGGAAAATAATCAACCCAGAAATTTCTCATTATTTCTCACTCTTACCAATTCATAATTTGTGATAACTCATGGCTTGAGCTTGGCCACAGGTATCATTAACATGACAAACAAAAGGCTTGATCGGGTACAAAACTGTAACAGTGGCTTGATTTTATCTATGGGAGGAAAAAAACATCCTCAAACATGTGTACAGATTTTTTAAAAGCCTGAGAGAAAGAAAATATTCTAATATATAGGTTAACGTTAATATTGGGTCCAGATGATAAGACTATGGCTCTATCTCCCTTCTTCCCTCTTCTTTCCTAGTTTTAAAATGTCTTTTTCTTTTAAAGTGAAACAACTAAATGTGCTACTATTGTTATTACTGCGTAAGAATTTTTTTTAAGATTTTTACTAGCTTGGGGAGAGGGTAACAGATGTCCTTTTATTTAAAATTTAAAAGTCTAAAAAAAATAAAAAAATAAAAAAAATTTTAAATGTCTTATCACTAAAACACTTGCAGAAAATAGACTTAAAATCGACACCCCAAGTATGTTTCAAAGTATATGTTTCCATAAAAAATATAATTCAGACTGGCCTCTCAGTATAAATTACTGACATGTGGTCGCAAATAAAAACTTTATTTTTCAGGACACCTGGGTGGCTCAGTTTGGTTATGCATCCAACTCTTGGTTTCAGTTTAGGTCATGATCTCAGGGTTGTGAAATCAAGCCCCACATCCCACGTCAGGCTCTGCGTTCAATGAGGAGTCTGCTGGAGATTCTCTCTCCCTCTCCCTCTCCCTCTGCCCCTCCCCATGCTCATACTCTCTCTCAAATAAATATATCTTAAAAATTACCTGTATTTTTCCACCAAAATTTCCCAAAAAATATGAAGCATCATTAGTTCCCTCTCATTAAAACCACAGGTTTTTATCGACTCCAACAAAAAACGTTACTTACTAAGAAGTACTGTATTTCAATGGCTACCTGTAATTTAATAATAATAATAACAAATACAAATGAGGATAGATTAATTTAGCCTCAGAGAAAAACAAAGAGAAAGCAAAACAGGAAATCACAATAGTTACACAGAAGAATATTCACTAAATGTTACACAGAATGAATACACAGAATGAATTTTCACTAAATGTTTTGTAAAAAATGGAAAAGGGTAAAGAGAAGAAAAAAAGTGTTTATAAAACTACATGATACCTTCAAACATGGGCCCAGACTTACTATCTCCTAGAGAGAATGTTTAAGTGTAGACACAGAGATTCAACAATTGCTCTAAATAAAATATCATACTCCTTTTGTGATGCAGGTATACCCACTCTTAATTATCTTTCAGCTAACTACCCTAGGTCACATAGAATCATGAGTAAGCTCTCTTCTACATATTAGTCTTGATAGTTATATGTGACCGGCTGCCTGGTATAAGAGAGAAGGAGGAAAGTGCTCTAGGACAAGAAATTCAGGGGAATTAATAGTACACATGGTACTATTATTATGTCTCAGCTCACAGGAAAAGCTCTAGAAATTCCTTTAGCTCCGAGAAACTCTTTAAATTGAATATTTGGATGAAGCCAGTGGGCAGAGTCTACATTTGCTTTATACAAAGGATGAACTCCTGAAATTGGAAGACAGCAGTGTACAGTTTTACTGCTTATTCTCCTAAATTGTTAGACCTAAAACACTTGATCATAGGGAGCCTGGGTGGCTTAGTTGATTCAGCATCTGCCTTTGGGGTCAGGTTGTGGTCTCCCGGTCCTGGAATGATGTCCCATATCGGGCTCCCTGCTCAGTGGGGAGCTTGCTTTTCCCTCTTCTCCTGCCCTTCCCCTCTGCTTGTGCTCTCTCTCAAATAAACATTTTAAAATAATAATAATAAAAAATAAAACACTTGGCTCATAAAACTGAAAATGGCCACATCACTAGCAACTTAAAATCTTTCCACAATAGCACTAAGGCACCTGCTAATAAAAATTGCAGAGCTCCTTCTCAAACAAATATTTCTATGACTAATGAATATAATCAGGGGAATATACCTCTAAGAATACAGAGGAGTATAAAAGTGAAAGGCAAACTTTTAGATGGATTTTCTCAACTTCTTTCTATATCCCATGTTCATGGAACTACCAAGTTTACTATTTCAGAGAAGACATGGATATTTACATTTGTACTAGTTATTCAAGATACATTTTTGAGGAGCAAGAAAATTATAAATTTTAGGGAGTAATCAAAAATACTAATGTTTTCAAGCTATACCTAACATAACACTTGAAAATCTATAAAACAACAATTTTCACATAGGTTTACAGATAGACATAGGTGGAAAGAACAGATTTAAAGTTAGAGGTACCCACTGGTCATGTGATATAAATATGACACTCTGGCTGTCTATTAAGGATTATCACTGACATAGGTGGATGGTCATGGAACACAAGAGGAGTGTAACTCATCTCTGGGAACTAGGGCCATCAAGAAAGGTACATATCAAGACACTTGCTACTTGGCAAAAAAGGAGAGTTAGAAATAAACAATGTTCAGGTTACCACTGTTCCATCAAATGATCACAAAAAAATATCCTATGACAGGAAGGACCGACAGGAAATAAAGGATAACACAGGATCTGGGTAGGGATGTGTGCATGTGAAATCTTGACAACTGTTACTAAAACTGATCTGTGTCTTGCTCTAGTAATAAGTACCATAAAGTTCTTCAGGAAGCTCACTGTGACTTTAAAATGAGAGTATTAAAAACAACAGCACAAATATTTTTAAAATAATAATAAAAAATAAAAATGGAGAGTATTAAAGCACCATTAGGCATATAGGCAGGGTTTATGGTTCACAACAACCAGAGGCATCATTTTGATCAGAAGTTGTAACTGTAACTCAATACCCATAGATACTTTCAGATTTCTCACTGAATCCTTGCTGTAAGTCATAAATGCCATAAACATTTTATTATAAAGCAGTCTAAAAGAAATATGTGGTATACAGCAAATAAAGTTATTTATGTCTTAAATATGGCTTTTAAATGTCTCTGAAATACCCATTTTCAGATTCTTAAGAACAAGAGCTCAATGATGTTATGGATAGTTTAATTTTTATCATACACTGAACATGAACAAAAACACATGAGAAGACTCACCGTCAAATGTAAACATTCTATGTGTATTTGGCCCTAATGATAAACCAGTTTATGTTAAAAATTGGAGACCTAGGATTTGGAAAAATAAAGATTAAAACAACACTTAGAAATTACTACATAGTATATATATTCTTGGAATTTATTAAGTATCAGAATTTCCAACTGGTGTTCCATATTTACACTTATTTCTGCTGTATACCCACATTCAAACTCTATCTCCACTCACAGGCAGCAACTATAGCTCTAATCTGGACCAAGTTCAGTCTCTGGACCTTAACAATGCTTCCATCATTTGGTCTGTCTTCATCACCGCTGTTACCAAATAACAAAGGCCTAGTAGGGATAGACCTGGCTGACACTCCCATCTATTTTAAACCACAGGATCCCATTAGGACAGAAGCCTTGCCCTCCTGTGGACCCAATTCCTAACTGTCTATCATAATAGTCATGCTTTCATAAACTTTCTTTTAAGGCTGGTCCCCAACATCTTACCATAGCTCAGCTGATCCAATGTTTAGTCCTCTCTGGCCATAGATTTATATTGAGCAACTGTAAAACCAATGAGGTGGTGTTTCATTAACTTAGGATTCTGAGGTTTATTCTTTATTTCATAGGACCAAGGACTACTTGATAACCTATCTAGATAATCAAAAGGAAGAACAGTATAATATTAATATAACTGGCAATCTTTGCTTATGATCAAAGCTGTGCTCAGATTTGGACGCTAAATGGAGCTCGAATGTTTTATTTTATACTAAGTGACAGAAATATATAGCTTTCTTTCTTTAAAGATGGTTGCCACAGAAATCTCCCTGTGTCCTGATCAGTATTCTAAAATGTGGTAAAATGCTCCTTTATTTCAATACTAACCTAATTATTTTCAACTGAGCCTATTTTTGAGTTTAAATCTGTTCTTATTTTTGCAGAAATGGGAGTTTCTTTTAGCCAAAGAGAGTACCAAGGAATTGGGGCGGGGGGGAGGAGAGGAAGAAACCAACAACAGCAAAATTATTCATTTTCTATTTTCTTTAAAAAAAAAAAAAAATTCTCCCCTGAGTTTATCTGTGAAAAGCCAGTGAGTAGAAATTCTTCATAAAACTGACTGAATTAAGAAATGAGAATGGAATGTAAAATATTTTTTATAAACATAAAAGATGGTCAACCCCAGATAAAATAATAGTAACAGTAACAGATTCAATCCCACTGTGTGTACACTTCCAGGGAAGTTTTATGCATTTGATTCTAAGCTCCTAGCCCTAGGCAAACACTGAATCATAGGTGGAAATATGCCATGGTTAGCACTAGAAGCAGCATTGCAGTTCATTAACAGAATAAAGCAGAAAATGGTTAGGTAAATGAATCTACAACATAAAAATGTGCTGGTGATGAATCTGCAACAGAGTAACGTAAGTGAAGTTTACAGTATTTTTTTTAATCAGAAAGCCCAATTGTAAACATTTGCATTAAACTACTGCCCCCCCACCCAAAACCTAACCAACAAAAATCATCTTTTATGACTATAAAATCATGAAGAATTTGTATTGCATGGCTCTTCGTTTTGGTGGTTTTCAGAGTAAGACATGAGCTGCATTAAGTAGCTTCACTGATTTCTCCATCTTGAATAACTGCCAATTCTGGAACTTCATTCATCCTCAGAACCTCTGCATAGAGCAAATAATTATGGAGGCTTCTAGGAAGTGGCAACTGACAGATAAAACTGTCAGATCGTAGGTGTTCTGGTTTTAGACTGGACCGAATTTCCAAACGACAAAGGTGGGCAAGGGACGGAACAGAGGCTGGAGAAACAAAAAAAGGAAAGATGAATTTTTTTTAATATTCTTTTTTAAAACTTTCCAATTCTTTGTGGTAAAAGAGAAAGCATATGTCACTTAGATTACTTTTAAAAGGTTTGTTAGGTGGGGATGACCACAACAAATTTCATTTATTCCTTTTAACATTTTATTTATTTATTCATGAAAGACACACACACACACACACACACACACACACACAGGCAGAGACACAGGCAGAGGGAGAAGCAGGCCCCATGCAGGGAGCCCGACGTGGAACTCGATCCTGGAACTCCAGGATCAGGCCCCGGGCTGAAGGCCACGCTAAACCGCTGAGCCACTCGGGCTGCCCCTATTCCTTTCATTCTTCTTACAGCCTTTACCTGGTTCCTCTCCCTCTCTCTCTCTCTCTCTCTCTCTCTCTCTCTCTCTCCTCTCTCGTCACACATTGAAAGTATTCAGGGCCACATAAAACTAAATTTTCATATCCTAAAGATGCAGCAATACCAGTTGGTACTTAAGAAATGGATGAAATAATTTTAGAAATGATAGAAACTTAAAGCAGCAAATACTATATCCCTCTTACTCTGTTTCATTGCAAATAGTCTCTAGACCACCACATTAGGTGCATGAGTAATTTACGTAAGTTTCCTCTTTTTATCCATGACTTAGAATGAAAATTTAAAACTGATAGAAAAGGAGCACTTACTGAGTACCTACTATGCCACATGCCCATACATTTCACATACATTATCTTTTTATCTTCATTAACCCTATGAGGTATGTATTATCATGTTCATATAGAGGTAAGAAAACAGGTTTAAGGAGGTTTAAGTAACTTTCCAAAGGTTATACACCTTGTACATGGTAGCGTCAGGATTCAAACTCAAGTGCATATTACACCAAAGCATGCATATACACTTAAAACTACATCTGCCAAAAGCTAATTGCTAATTAAAGGACAATACAGATGTACTTTATTAAGAATCATAAGCTATTATTTCATTTTCTAAGATGAGAAGCATTAACAAAAGAAGCTGATGTCCACAGAAACTGAGAGTACTAAAAACAACTATTGGTTTTATGTGAATCAAATCTAGTTTTTTATTAGTCTAAGAAATCTAACATTTTTGTTTAAGCATATTGGCTTAAGTTTAATTTAGTAGGAGTGTGAGAAACTCCTCAAACCATAGTTTTTCAAAATGCCAAATAAGAAAAGCAAAGGAGTTCTAGGATTTTTTTTTTTTTTTTTTTAGTTCTAGGATTTTGTACATAAACCTCAATCTAAGAAAACCTGAGAATTTTCTCAAATCATGACTCATGGACTCCCCATTATAAATATTAAGACTGTAGCATCTACAAAAACATTTATTTGCAGTGTTTCCATATCTATATCTTGTTTAAATTTTACCCTATCCTGCAAACTTAAAGAATTCTTTTCTCACTTCTAAGATACACAGGTAGGGGGAGCAACACAGAGATAAGCAAGAATGCATAGAAAAAGCTTGCCCAAACTACAAACGCCCAGTTTCCCAAATGAGTAAGTGGGTTCAACTTCAATGAGTAGGTTACCTATGTTGAACTATTAAGTAATAAAGAAGCCTTCTTACCCAGTGAGACCAGGAACAATAATTGGTCCTAATGTCACTGGGTATGCACAAATGTCATAAAAGCTTTAGAAACAAGTATAGCTGATTCTTAGTAAGCACACAACTCAGCTGGTAGGAACACAAGTATGTCAGCATACTAGAAAGTATCCTATCAGCTGCAAACACTAAGCACACCACAGGCATGGTCAGATGGGATTGACAGAGGAAGTGACAAAATTGGAGTAGGTGAGTTACACTGAGGTTGGTTAAAAGAATTTTTACTTATATTCAGTTACAGTTTGTGCATCTTGTTCAGTTGAAATCTCTTCATTCTGCTTTCTTGTTAACAGATAATTAGTACACACTCAGAAGGAAGATAAAGGATGGCTGTACAACCCAGAAGAGAGAGGCCCACTTGAGGTGAAAGGATTCCTAATGCCTCTCCAGCATCTCTGACTTGCCAGATGACACTGACTTACAAACTCCTCTGGCTGCCCCACAGCCTCCTGCAGTGCCAACAAGCTTTTCCAGGCTATCTGACTACACCATTGTAGCACCATCATTAAAACTAAGCAAGCCATTTATATATATATATATATATATATATATATATATATATATATATAATATGAGGCTATTTAGTCATCTTGTGGTCAAGCCACACTTGCTATGAAAAGTTTAAGTAACTTGCCCATGTTGACACTGTACATCAACAATAAAGCTGATTTTAAATCTAAACGATTTAACTCAAAGTCTAGGATCCCTTCAAGTGTGAAAAGCCCCAAATAATTCTCTAACATCTTCTAAGCCACTGGAACCATTCTAAGTTTCAGAAGATCTTTCCATTTCATAATACCCCCCAAAAAAGGAGTATAGTTACTTGTTGACATTGGTTACAATTTTAATTGTGCCATTTTGGTTTTTCTCCTGTGAGCACAGTAGCTCAATGGCATCATGAACAGTTAGAGGGAAGAACTATATTCACTTGAACTGAAGGGAGTCTTTCATTTGTAGATTATTAACATAGACAATAATATACCCCTCAGTGCCATCTTAGTTTAATATGCCAGTGAATACTGGCATTATAAAGTTTATAATCATATATGATCATAAAGTTCCCTTTATGGAACTTTATAATCATATATGCAGTATTTTAAAGCTCACAAAATTCCTATGAAAGTTTCACTGATGCATAGTATTTCCAGATGTGTTGCCACGAGGCTGAAAGATCAAGCCATGACTTGAATTTATAATATGAAATAGCCCAGAAGTTTTATGTATATAAAAACGTACTTAATGAAAACCTGTTAAAACCAGATTTTAATCTGTTAAATATATCTCTGTCTCCTTGGGATTATGGCACTGATTGGTAGCCTAGAAAATCATGTCTGAAATCATGCTATAATTTAAAGTCACTTTTCTGACCCAATCATATTCAATTTAGCATGTTAAACCTAGCTTATCTATAGACCTATTAGCAGACAAGCAACCTTTAACTTTTCATTCCTATACGGAATTCTTCAGTTTTGTTCATTTTATTGTATGTACTGACAGAGCAATCAAAATAGAAGGCTACATGTTACATGAAGTTTCATTAAGATGAAAAATGATAAAACTAAACCCTACAATTCTTAATTCATTATGCTCATTAATGCCAACTTTCCTATAGCACTGAACTAGATCATACAGACCCACTATCTATGTTTTCCACAATCAATCATCTCTAGCCTGCCCTGATGCCAATATTCAAATGATCCATCTGCCTAGACCATATTTTGATGGTTCTTCTGCATGGCTTTCCATATCAAATGTATTCATTTGACTTCTGGGGTATCTAGTACAATTTATATTTCTAACATTAATATATTGTCTTTCTGGTTGTCCTTTGTTCCTAATCTTTCTTAATTTACTAGTACAGTCTCTCTCTCTCTCTCGTACTGATTACAGCCAAAACCTCTAAACAACATACAGAAAGCAATTTCCTGAGGGTTCTGAAAAATAAATGAAAGATTAGGGCAGGAAATCAAAACATGGAGAATGACCAGTAGAACAACAATAAACAGAATGAAAGGAAAGAGCACCATAGGGTAAAAAAATCTGTGTGGAGTTGAGAAGCCACTATTAACAAGTTGTATGACCTTGGACAAGTCATTTAAGTACTTTGACCTTGAGTTCTTCCTCTGTAACATGGGCATAATGCCTCATCTATCTATAAAATGGACATGAGGGCAGCCCCGGTGGCTCAGCGGTTTAGCCAGAGCAATCAAAATAGATTTGATTCTTAAATCTTCAAAGTGAAATAGGAGGTCTTTGGGGCACTCTCTCTCTCTGAGGGCCTAGTTCTCCAACTACAAACTTATCTCTAATCACTCCATCTTCATCTCTCTTCTTCTCAAAGAAATGGCCTATTTGAGGCTAATCCCATCTCTCTCTGGCTTTGTGGATTACATAAATAATCATTTTTATCTAACCAAATCTTTAATGTTGTTTTTACAAACTGAGATCCCTTAATCTGTAAAATATGTTCAAGCCTCTCTGCCATGACTTTGCATCATTCCCTTTGGCCATTGTACTAAAAGAACTATGCTCACTTTATTTCTTCATTCATTTTGCCTAATACACAGCTGACATGTAATTAAAGAATCCACTCACCAGGGAATTAATGGATATAAACAGCAAGATTTGTAAAAGTCCGCCCATAGAAATACATGATAGCTTCTCTTCACTGAAGATTTCTGCCTATGATCCATATTTGGAACTAACTAAAATTACAGATTGAGTGATTAAAAGTTCTCAAATGAATAAGCTATCAAGAGCTAAAGCTTCTATTCTAATTGCCTTTCTACCTTAAAATAGATATTTTGCATCTAGAAAATTTTTTGTTTGTTTTAATTGGGACATCCCTGTCCCCAGGGTCTACCTGCACACAAATCCAATGCAGTACATATCTAGGAGTAGTAAGATGGTCTTTCAAATAATATTGGTGATCTGATATTTGAATGCTTTTAAAAATTCTGTTTTAATTGCTCTAGGGCAATATTTTCTCCTCTCTTAGCTTACCAACAGACTACTGACAACATCAAAACAGTTTTAATGGCAAAATGTTTCAGCAACTATGGCTACAACCCATTAGTATCTAATTTAGTTAAGAATTTCCCTCACCACACACACACACACACACACACACACACACACACACAGCCACATGCATTAGTAAGAAGCTATGTGAAGCTACACTTGGATTCTAAGAGGCTGTGTGAAGCTAAAATTATATATGGGCAGATGGAATCTTGTTAAAATTTTAAGTTAAACTATAAATTTCTCATTTAAAAAAAAAAACCCAAAACTAAGTCTGGCTCTTAAATCTAACAATAAGGGCAGGCTATAGGACACTGTTAATCAAGGCATGATCCTGCTAGTTATGAAGGCCAATAATAGGGCTGGAATCTTGGAGGTCAAGTTTCTATAAACAGAAGATCACATGTTTAATTTTTCAAGATGATAGGCAATTACTGTTGGGGTTCTTGGTGATAATGCCTCAAACCAGAGGAAATGCCTCTAGAGTTAAAAACCACTGTGAATAGTGGCTTCTGAGTCTCACCAAATACTGAGCTATGATTCTATGAGCACAGCCCCTGTGACTAGACACAATACACCATTTTTCCTGTAGTTTCGAAAGGGCAACTCTGTACTCCACATACGTTCCTGATTCCTACCAAATTTAGAGACCTTTCAATTTACTGAACATCTTATCAGAAAAATGCAAGTTGGGGTTTTGCAAGTAAGTATATAAAATAAGCAGCAGGTGAGTTTTGGTTAACTATTCCACCACACAGCATTTGTATAAATACTCATTACCAAGTACACTACCACATGATTTGTAGCTTTTATTGACCTTTTCTTGGGCATGGACTCAAATAAGACTTAGTTATGGTAAACTGGGTTACACGCTATGTTGTACTGTGATAGCATATGAATCCTAAAACCAGTATCTTAACACAACAAAGGTTTATTTCTTTCTCAAGCAAAATCCTCCTGGGGCCAGGTGACGCTCCAGCGTAGGTGCCGGAAATGACAAGTAAGTATTTCAGGTTACTTCCACCTTGTGTCACTACCATCTCCAATGTGGCTTTCACATTTCCTCAGCAAGAGAAGTGAGAGCATAGAGAGCTCACCCAATGACCTTTGACCACTTAACACCATTCACTGGATAATCGAGGCTGGAAAATTCAGTCTTCCTGTGTTTCAAGGAAGAGGAAAATGAATCAGAACTCTGTTAACTGAGATCTGTCTCTGCCACAATGACAAAATCTGTTGTAAAAATTATGTGAGGCAGGTTCTATTATTATTATCCCTTCTTTTAATTGAAGAAACCAGAGATATAAGTAACTTTTCTATAGTTAGAAAGTAGTGGAGGTGTGTCTATTTAATTCCAGAGCTCAAATCTTTAACCATTTTACTTGGCCTTATGTCCATGCAAAACCCGAACCATATCATTACCATAAGAGTCAAAGTAGCAGAGGAGTAAACTCCCCATTAGCCTGAAATGTGTTGTGCCACACCTCCCATCTTTTTTTTTTTTTTCATTTATTTATGATAGTCACACACAGAGAGAGAAAGAGGCAGAGACATAGGCAGAGGGAGAAGCAGGCTCCATGCACCGGGAGCCTGATGTGGGATTCGATCCCAGGTCTCCAGGATCGCGCCCTGGGCCAAAGGCAGGCGCTAAACCGCTGCGCCACCCAGGGATCCCACCTCCCATCTTTTTAACAAGTAACTTAATGATACAGAAGATACATCCTGAGGGGCATCTGGCTGGCTCAGTCAGTAGTGCAGAGTCAGGAGTTCAAGCTCCATGTTGGGTGTACACACAACTAAAAGTAAATAAATAAGTAAACTTAAAAAAAAAGATACATCTTAAAAGATGTATCTTTAAGATACAAGATTCACCTTTTGCACAAGATACATATTCTTGCTATAGATAACAGAAAAATGTTCTTTTAAAACTGGATACATTTTATTACACCTTAAACTAGAAATGGCTTGAGTAGACAACTGGAATGCTAGCTAATTATTACCATAAAGGTATACTTCGAACTTACCAATGTTATATGCCAATTATATCTCAATAAAGCTGGGGGGGAAATTATTACCAGAAAGGATTATATAGATCAACTACTGCTAAAAAAAAAATTGTTTCTGGTGGTTATTCTTCAATTTTTTAACTGTAAATATAACAATCTCTTAAAATAAGATGCTACATATAGTCAGTTTGGTATACTTATTATAGTGGTTTATCATGAAGAGTACATGAGGAAGGAGCATTGCTCCAAACTACGAGCACTGCTCAAAATTTCAAAGGAAACTCTGGTTATGGACACTTGCTCAGCCTACCGTATTTAGCAAAGAATCCTCATAATGTTCTTTGGGTTTCACAAATAGAACACTTAACCTATCACAAATCAACCTTTATTTTCCATTTTTGTTTTGCTTTTACTTTGAAGCTCGACTATCTCTTAAAAATATGTTCTCAAGTCAACCTGCAATACAAAATAGCTGTACTCTGATACTTCTTAGGCAGCATAATTTTTTATTCATTACTAACTACTACTATTAAAAATTGAGTTGAGAAGTGCCTGGCTGGTTCATTCAGTCAGAAGAGCCTGTGACTCTTGATCTTGGGGTCATGAGTTCAAGCCCCATACAGGGTGTAGAGACTAAATAAATAACATTTTTTTAAGAAATTGAGTTGGAAGATAGAATATTTAGAGAGAACTGAAAAAGTACATATAGGTCATCCACTCCTCCATATATTATAAATCCAGGCCTGGTCAAGTCAGAGCAACAGACATCTCAATACCTAGATGATAAGTACTGATCTCTTAAGAACTACTGTTACTGAATTATAGTTTGGTACAATAGCAAGAGCCCACATTGAAAACTGGTAAAGTCAAGTCCCAAGAAACCATGGCTGTCAAGATATTGTCTAGACAATATCCAAGAGTATCTATACCTCTGAACAATAAGTTTGTTTTATATTATGAACTCTGTAACCTAGTGTCAATGACTAGAGAGTATAGTCAGAGCCAAACATACAGCCTGTCCAGAGACAAGTTTCAGATTACCATGCTACATGCTTTCCCTGACTTCATTTTATATCCATCTCCACCTTCACTTTTCATTTTTCTTTTGCTTCCACTTTTAACTTCTGTTTTACTATTTTGTGATAATCTACATGTATAAACGACTTTAAATCCTTTTTAGAACAAAGCAGAAGAACACTGAAATGAATAAAGAGAGTTTCCTGGGGACCTTTTAGATCCTTTGTAGAATCTAGATTCATGTAATACTTTGGATAAAATTGTACATATTTGATCATTAAAGGGGGGATGAACTAAAGCCAAGAGCTTTTATCCCTAAGAATTTAATTACTTAGACTTACTTTATCTTGGACAGCTGACCGGGCATTGGCGAATTTTTTAAGAAGTCTACTACTATATGGTTAAAATGATGTTTCTAAGAGGTGTATATATAATACACATGATTTTAAAAAATTGTCATTAAAGCTGCAAACATTCAGTAAATTTTACCTGGTATACATTTCCTTTCTGATGCAAAACAACTTTTTGAAGACAAATCTGACTTCATTATTAAAAGATGAGCAGCAAGGGACTAGCTGTCTTTTTTACTTATAAACTACCAAAGCAAGCTACTATTTCCTTACAGCAGAAAAAGGTAAGGAAATGAGAATTTCGACCATACATAGCATCTCCAAGTCTTGAAAAGGGACTTAAAAAATGGAGAAAATTCTTTCCTTGGAATAGACACTGGTATACCTAAGGAGCTACACATCTAAAATTATCTTGGGGCTTGCTAATAGTTGTAGAATGCAAGAAGTATCTTTTCCAAAAAATTTAAAGAAATATATTGACAAAGTAGTTTCTACTCCTATGATAAGTTATTGGAGAAAGTAGATAAAAGCAAGACTGTCATATATTTGAGAGGTAGTCAAAGAGTTGTTCTTTTGGGCTCACTCTCTTTGGTGTTAAACCTTGGCCATGCTTCTGCTCATCAGAAATCCTGCAGCTCAAGATTCAAATAAAGATAACCAATATACAGAAACAGAGTGTCAGGGTGCCTGGGTGGCTTAGTTGGTTAAGTGTTCGACTCAGTCTCAGCTAAGGTCTTGATCTCAGGGCTGTGAGTTCAAGCCCCATGTTGGGGTCCATTCTGGGCATGGAGCCTACTTGAAAAAAAGAAAAAAGAAATGGAGTGTCCTGAAAACTGAAGAAAAAAAGGAAAGCTGGGTGTATCGAGAGAGAGCCTTAAACTACAAAAAGGAAGAGACGCATAATCTTATTGGAAATTCAGACAACTAAGTAGATGCGCAGATCTTTTCCTCAGCCTTACTTAAAATCCAACATTGTAATGGCTCCCATTGTCTTTTGATTCCAGAAGAGGAATCAATTAAGTATATCTTGAAAGATCAATATAACTAGGAAGAAGAAAGCAAGCTTTTCCTAAGCAGTTTGCAATTAGAACAGAGTTAAAAGGCCATGGGGCAGCCCCGGTGGCCCAGCAGTGGCCCAGCAGTTTAGCATTGCCTTCAGCCCAGGGCGTGATCCTGGAGACCTGGGATCAAGTCTCACGTCATGCTCCCTGCATGGAGCCTGCTTCTCCCTCACCCTGTGTCTCTGCCTCTCTCTCTCTCTCTCTCTGTGTCTCTCATGAATGAGTAAATAAAACTTTTTTTTTTAAAAAAGGCTTTCCATAATATGAATTAATAGGCCTTCCTAAAACCAGACAACCCAAGAGATGATGTAGATCAGAGTTCCTCAAATTCAGCACTACTGACACTTAAGGCCAGAAAATTCTTTGTCATGGTGGGCTGTCCTGCACATTGTGGCATGTTTACCAGCATCCGTTGCCTCTACCCTCTAAATGGCAAAAGCCCCCTTACCAGTTGTGATAACCAAAAACTACTGGCAACCATTGTCAAATATCAGGGGCAAAATCACTCCTGTTGAGCATCATTGCTATTAATAAAACAAGTAACAAAAAGCTGCCAAGAATAACTCACACTCTGGTTCAATAACACTCCCAAAACCATTCCACTTCCCGAACCAGGATACAGAAGGAACAGCAGGAATAGTAGGAAAAAATGACAAGTTCAAATTTTGGGTATATCAAAATATGGGATACCAAATGGAGATGTACAAAAGGCAGTTGGGTATATGGGAATGGAACCAAGAAAAGAGGTCTTGGCTAGAGAAACAGGCCAGAAAAGCATTAGCTATATTAGCACCTCTGACAAAGACTTTTGCAAAGCTGGAGCCAAAATAAAATCCTCTTAAGAGATGATGATTATTATCCTATACAAATTCTACCTAGTACCTAATTAAATAAGAAGCCCTTGATGGATTTAGTCTACTGCAGGGTAATGTACTCATGTACAATTTTTACCTTCATCTGGACACACCTGCCATATGTTAAAGTCTTCAGAGTAAATAGTCACATATCTTTATTAATTGATACACTGCAATAATTTTCCCATTTGGCATATGCTCCCTCATCTGACTTTTGTTCCCAAATTCATTGTCCTATAGTCTATTTTGAATAGATACTTGTTCTCTACTATTTCAGATACATAATTAGTTAAAGAAGATGCAATTCTCAACATTAAGAATTAAATGCTAGGAGGATCCCTGGGTGGCTCAGCAGTTTAGCACCTGCCTTCAGCCCAGAGTGTGATCCTGGAGTCCCAGGATCGAGTTCCACATTGGGCTTCCTGCATGAGCCTGCTTCTCCCTCTGCCTGTGTCTCTGCCTCTCTCTCTGTGTCTCTCATGAATAAATAAATAAAATCTTTAAAAAAATAATAATAATTAAATGCTAGTGAGTTTTCCAACATTATTAAAGAAATTATATATGAAAAGACTCAGGCTCCAAACAGATTACTTTTTTTCTTCAATAGAAAACTCTCTAAGAGTCTGAATACACCTCAGTTCAAGAGCATATTTTCCTGAATGTCTGTTTTTTGATTGAGAAAATTTACTTAAATGTAATTTTCCAAGAAATTACAAGACACATTTCTACATATGCATAAGTTCACTTGTTAAAAACCTATTCAACGTGTTTTATGAAGAGCTACATTTCATGCAAAAATAGCAGTGAAGAAATAATTTTCCTAACTTACTACATATAATCTAGTTAACAAAATATAGTTAAAGTAAAATAAATCTGAATAAGTGAATAGGAATACTTTGCAGTATATGAGGTTTAGTTTAAACTGGTTTCCTTGTATAAACTGGTTTCCTTGTATAAAATCTTCTATTGTATCCTTTTTTTTAAACTAGCTTAAAAAAATTTAGTGAGAGTAAGTTGAGAATTTGTTTTAAAACAGTCATTTAAAGTATCAATCAATTCACAGAATTTTCACCAAGCTCACCTTGATAGTTACACTAACACACTGACATGCATTCAGTAAGAACAGGTATAAATAAAAGATGGTAATACTTTCTTTTAGAGTTGATAAATTATTAAGGAGAGAACACAAATCCACACACACTCCTAAAAGGAAAATTAAGTTTAGCATTTTTCTGATCACAAACTAAATATTTACTAACAACATTATTAGGACTCACTTTTGTTTACATAATCCTTACTAGAAATAAAATTATACCATTAAATAAAAATATCAGTAAATAATTGTTTTTCATTATACATTCCTTAGACTAAACTTAACAAACCTGATATGACTTTTGTTGAAGAAAATCACTGTGATCCCCCACCACCACTACCACAGCCCTTTCTTTCCCCACATAAAGAAAATGCAAATGATGCCCAATTTAATATACATTCTCCAATGATTCTGATCACTGAAAATTATAGCTAGAGAAGAAGAAAAAAGTAGTGAAACGTGTTTAAAATTGTACTTTCTTACCAATATGTTGCTGCAGAGCCCAAGAAGAGCTTGAGGCACGAGTGGAGAGCATCTTTTCAATAGTTGGAGGAAGCCTCCTCCAGTTGGTAAACTCCAAAGTGAAGATAAGGGTATCATCACTGACTGAGTCAATCCTGTATTGGCAAGATGGTAACACATTGTTAAACACAAAAGGGTTCATCCTGAAAACAAACACCACATAACTATTCTTACAACATTGCAGTATAGAAGGAAGAGCGAAAACTGGGGCATAGAAAATATCTGTGTAACTGGAGGCAAGTTGAATGGATATGAATAATCATCTACAGGTTCCTACAAGAAAATGAATTGATTCTGTGTACAGCTGTGCAGTAGATAATCAGAGAATCTCTTCTCTTGCAGAGGACAACAGTGCTAAGAAAAATAGATTCAGCACCAGTGTCATCAGTGGATTTGCCATTATCTTCTCCCACTTGAACCATCTTGCTGAACCTAGACTGGTCATCTTCACAGACACACAATTTATCAGCCCCAAAAGGATAAAGGCCAAACACCCAGTTACCCCTAAATTTAGCATATGGGAGAGATGGCTTGTTTCTGTCCAATTCCCAGGGATGTACAACTGTGCCATTGTAGGAACCTTCCCCACTATAGACTCAGTTCTAAAAGATGTACCAGAATAAGTTTTGACTTTAAATACTAAAAGGTGTTCAAGACAAACAGTTCTCCCTCTATTTTTTCAAAATAATATCAAATTTTCCTACCAATCTAGCCAAAAGAGACTCCCCCAAATTTTATAAGCCCTTGAACCCAGGGCATTGGTCTAAGAAAAGTTCTGGTTCTTAATAGTACCTCTACTACTTACAGACATGCTGCCTAAATTCTTTAAGCCCTAGATCAAGGTCTCGAAAATGAGAATAATATTTAACTTGCCTATTTCAGGGGACTATTTGTGAAAATAATATGAAACAATATAGTAAACATACTTTTAAAACAAAAACATTACACAAATATTTGATATTACTAGAACTGGGTCTGAAATATTCAGTATTGTATTTTTGATTGGGCTTAAAACATCGTACACATGAAGTTAAAGGGAACTCTAAAACCTAACAAGATTACCCATCTTAAAGGGAACTCCAAATCCTAAAAAGATTACCCATCTTGTACTGTAGTAATATTTGATATTACTAGAACTGGGTCTGAAATATTCAGTATTGTATTTTTGATTGGGCTTAAAACATCGTACACATGAAGTTAAAGGGAACTCTAAAACCTAACAAGATTACCCATCTTAAAGGGAACTCCAAATCCTAAAAAGATTACCCATCTTGTACTCAACTAGATATTCCCCTACCATATATCACATTGTTTGAAGAAAAATAGAATAGGGCCTCTGGTAATTATTTCAGAAATTCTTTCGAAGGCTGTTTGGAAGACATTACTGGTAAGGACTAAAGAAAGGGGTAAAGAAAATAGAAAGAAAGGAAAGAAATTGAGTAATACTCTCAACTTGTCATCTCAAAGTAACTCACTTCTTGTAATTCAGAGTCAAACTATCCTAGAAATGACTGATTAAAGAGGATGAAAATTATTTCTCAAATACTTAATTCTCCAATATGCAAACATATATAAGAAAGAGCTTTAAGTATATAGCATAAAAGCTTTTGGTAAACATTTTACTTCTTGGGAAGCTTTCAGTGAAATCACAACTTATCAGGAAATCCTGAGAATAAATAAAATGATAAAATATACTCAAAGGCAAACAATCTCTTTGCCTTCCTAGCACCCTGCACCAAAGGTTACTTAATTCTGGCTCCTTATTCTTTTTTAATGGTTTCATTTTTCTGCGTAAGTGTGCTTTAAGTCTCACTGTGACCAAACACAAAGTCATTTTTATGCAGTTATCTAAACACACATATGAGAAATAAATCTGCTTATACAGCTTTAGTTAATATAATGGTGAGTTATTCTACCCATGCTGATAATGCCACTAAAAATGTATTGTTACTGTACTACATTGACCATTACATTGTACAAAGTAGTTGTACAATCATAAACGAGTGACAGTTAATCAACTAAATGCACAGATGACATTTACTTTTTATTATTCACCTATTACGTTTGGGCAGGGGTGGGGGGGCATACCTAGTCCTGCATTTAAAAGTTGAAAAATATTTCAACTCTGTAGATTATATTGTGACAGGCAATTATTCAGCCTGATACATTTTTTAAAACTGTTTAAGGCGAGGAATACTAGGAAGACATTTATAATTTACATGACAAAGATTAAGCAACAGACTTACATGTGATATAAATAAGATACAACCAAAATCCACTTTAACAACATATTGGAATTTTTATGGGAGAATTTTTCTTGTAACAGCTCTTTGAATGTAAATTTGATCAAAGAAAGTAAAACATTTATCATATTCAGCGTAAACACTAGCTTTATCCATTCAATAAAAGATCAGTGAACAAAACTTTGACCACATTAAGCATTTTCATTGCTAAAGTGAAATTTTCCATTGTATTTTTCTAATGAATACAAAGTGACTAAAGTTATTTCTTTGGAGTAAAATATATGCAACTGGCATTCTCAGTTGAGATAGCTGAATGTTTTACAATTTACTTCAAAATAATTTGTAGTTTACTGGTTCTCAACTCTTTTCTACCCTAACACACTCAACGAATACTGCACACAGAAATATAACAATAGCACTGAGGGGGGCACTTGGCAGAATGAGCACTGGGTGTTATGCTATATGTTGCCAAATTGAACTCCAATAAAAAAATTTTTTTTTAAAAAAGAAATGTAACAATAAATATAACACAAAAATTCTTTTTTTTTCTTTTAGAGAGAAAGAGAACACCACCTGGGGGGGGGGGGGAGAGTGTGGATGGCAGAGGGAGAGGGAGAGAGGGGATCTTAAGCAGGCTCCACACCTAGCACGGAGTCCCCAGAGTCCAAAGCGGGATTCCAACTCACGACTCTGAGATCGTGGCCCTGAGATAATGAACTGAGCCTACATCAAGAGTAGGGCACTTAACCAACTAAGCCACCCTGGTACCCCATATAATAGACAAATTCTTAAACAGACTTTTCACATGGAGAGAGGGAGAGTCCTGTATCAGGACTGGGGATGGAAGAGTATATTTTACAAAGCCTTCCAGTAGAATAAAGCTAAATAATTTCCTCTCCTTCCAGCAGTCCACGTGGTCGGCTGAGGAGGAAAGGAAAAGAGACAAGGTATAATTTTTTTCCCTGCACAGGTTCTTCCTAATTTAGGAATAGGAAGAAGCAAGAAAAGTTGGCACATATCCAGCCCCCCAAGGATAAGCAAGGGAGTAAGGTAGCTGAAATTAGGTGATGTTAACTACAGTATCCATGTGGACATATAGGACTAAAGCAGTACAGCACAGTAGTTAGACAGACTTGAGTCACACTACAGGTCAGCCTAGGTTCAAACCTAAGCTCTACTACTAACTAGCTGTGTGAGCTTGAGCAAGTATGTTAAACACTCTGGGCTTCAATTACCTTCTCTCTAAAATAAGGATAACAGTATCTTTTTTTTTTTTTTTTAACATTTTATGTATTTATTCATGAGAGACAGAGAGAGAGAGGCACAGACACAGGCAGAGGGAGAAGCAGGCTCCATGCAGGGAGCCCGATGCGGGACTCAATCCCGGGTCCCCAGGATCACACCCTGGGCCAAAGGCTGTGCTAAACCGCTGAGCCACCCGGGGTGCCCAGGATAACAGTATCTAATGTATTTTATATTAAAGAGTTAATACAGTAACAAACTTAAAATAGGACCTACTGTGTCAGGCAGTATTCTAAGTGCTGGTTAAAGAAAGAAATAAACCAGAAACCAGAAGCAAGTGTGAAGGCTAAAAGTAATGAACCAGTAACAGAGTCCAGTTAGTAGCTTCAGTGAGAAACACAAAGAGTATTGATGAGAAGAGAGTGTGTGCCCTGAGGACAAGCACCAAGCTGGGTGACAGAGAAACAGGGACACACTGTCAGGACTGTCCACAGCTACCCCACATGCTGGCCTGGATTTATAGCAGCAGTTGGGGAGTAAATCCTAGAATGGTGAGTGGCAACTGACACAACCATAAAATTCACTAAGCTAATAGTTAAGGGTATTTACATAACTTTATTACCTAGATATGGCAGTCCTTAGCAAGTATTTCTATCTCAGTGGTGTGTGTGTGCGCACATGCACCCACATGCACATGTAAAGGGGTTTAAGACAAATAAGCATATACAAATAACTTTTAAAGATCAGTGACTCCTCAATGAACTGTCAATAATCTTTATATTTCATTCAATTATCTAAAAAATACAATGGATTTCTACGAACTTTTATTGAAAAGATTTAGAGAGAATTGCAACAATGAGTATCTGACAACTACGTATTAATCAGCTAGTGGGAAAAGGAATAAATACAATCAAGTACTCAATCTGTTGTAAGGTACAAACAAAAAGTAAAATGGGAATCAGAATAGGTTTCCAAACTTTGCTTTTATTTTTATGTTCCTCAACCTACCAGAAAGCTGTTTTTCCTTACAAACGACGTATCTGAAACATTCAATATCATAAGGGATGATAACCCTAAGCATAAAACCTCTGCTTAGTAAAAATTCCTGAATTCCATATATTGGCAGGTGTAATAAAAAGGTGAGATAGTGGGATCCTGCCAAATACAGACCTGCTCATCATATGAAGATAGAGAAGCCACCAAATGAAAGATGGAGTCCTCAGGAATGCAAACTAAACATACCAGTAGAGAACACTCATGTTGCCTGCATGAACCCCAAAGAAGACTTCTTTTCTAATGAAAAACTCAAGTAACAAGATATCAAAGCACTTTTCTGCTGAAATGCAAAATCTAGTATTTGACTAAACATTATTTTAGTGAATGGTAGTGTTTGAGGCACAAAAATGCAGCCATCTAGATGTTTCATTTTTTTTTTTTTTATAAAATACCCACGGTCCTCTATTTTCCTGGAGACTTTTATTCTATTTTCTCATTTGACTTGAATTATCAGGCTAGCAGAGTTTTTTCACTGCTACAATATGTTCTCAGTCCCATCTAGACACTTAAAACTTCTGCAAAAGCTGGAGGCTGGCAGAAACAGTATCATCTCCCTACCCAAGAAAAATCCTGACTCAACTTTCAAATATCATCAGCTACTTTAGAAATCAGTATTTATAATGGAAGACCAAGTTCAAACAGACAAGATGCTACAGGACAAGAGTATTCACTCTAGTAGACTAAGGGACAACAGAAATTTCCAAAACAGCTAAAACCATTTTGTCATAGGCATTTTTAAGAGCATGAGAGATGAATTAGAAAAAATAGCCTTTTCCAAATAATCCTTTTCTACTCCCTTCCAGTCAACTTGCAGCTTTTTTTAGGACTCTTAGATTTAATCTCACTATCAGCAGACCCCAATTTCTTCACCCCAACCTAGCCATCATGCCAAAACACACACACACACACACACACACACACACACGCCAACAACATGGGGATCTTAAGACACTGGGGAAAATGGAAGGCAGTATATTTACCCAAAAAGGAAAAGTTTCGCTATGGTAGGATTTCTTACCATGAAGGGCATAGCAGATTCAGTGGGTCAAATCCAGCAAGCAGGAGAGATGGTAGCCATTCCTTGTATTTTATCTGTGCTTTAACTGCATGACTTATAAATTCAGAAATATGGTTCCATGGTGCCAATGGGCAACCTTTCTTCAAAAAGTAGCGGAACACTGAAAACTTCTCATACTTTAAGCAGTATGCCAAATGAAGTTCATTTAGTTGGGCTCCATATTTCAAAAGAATATTCACAATCCCAAAAAATTCGCAGCTCCACCACAAAAAAAAAAAAAAAAAAAAAGAAGAAGAAGAAGAGAGAAGTTAGACTTTTGCATAAAATAATTCTTACCAAGAGTTACTAGCACTTACAGCTGGAAAATAAATGGCAGATGGAATAGCAGAATGCTATGTGTGTCACAGAGGAAGACCTTCCTCTAAGGTCCTTCTAGTTGGACTTAGAATGAAACTGACACGAGAAAGATTAACAAGAAAAAATCAAATTAAGAAAAAATCAAATTTAACAGGCGTAGGTTTGGAGAATCCACATAGACATGAAATTCCAAAGACAAGGAGGCATGACCTTATATGAGCTAAGAGGGGTTGGGCCTGAGGATACAATTAGCAGGAAGGTAAAATAAGGGGTTTGAAAAAACAAGTGGTCCTATTATGCAGATGAGTTCCTTCGGTAAAGGGGAGTCTCTGATAATAGTTCCCTTCTTGTTGCAGGCTCTCCTTTCCAATGTAAAATTAGGCAGTTATGGGGGAGACAGACAGTTTTTCTTGCATCTGCTAGGTTTTATTCTTTTAACTCAAAATAATCTTATGCCAAAATGATACATTTTGGGACCTCTCATCCTGCAACCCTTCATGTGTCTACTGAATGGGGACTAAGGGTAAGGGAGTATTTTATTTTTTAATTTACACCCTCCTGCATGGTTTTTGACTATGAACAGGTACTGCCCTTAGAATTTAAGACATTCATCTTAAGTAGAGAATTTTAAAAATTATCATTGACTAATAGAAAACTCTCCCCAAATTGTGGGATTTTTGTACGATTAAATATCTACAACAAAATACTTGGAAGCAAAATTAATTAACAAAGTCATCAGGCCTTAAAAGATAGAGGGCTCGTTCTAGGAATCTCCCAGATATCATATCTTTTAGCAAGAGTCTTAATTTCTCTTTTAAGTTTATAATGATAAAAACAAGAAAGGCTTTTTTATGAACAAAAATTTAACTTACAGCTTTATATTTTTAAATTAATCATCTTTATCAAGTACTTTTACAGAATAAAAGTACATTGTTTTATATCTATTCAATTGGTTAGTTGGTTTTTTTTTTTTTTTAATGTATCATCCAATACTAGTAAGGTGTGGTTAAATTAACTGAAAATAAGTGTGACCCTTTTCTGAGAGAGCTAACTGGCAAGATATATCAAAAAACATAACAACAATTACAAGGGCACAAGCTCAGCTATATACTATGGAACTCTGAACAAGTTACTTCACCTTTCTGGCACACAGAACTATATAGTATTTCCAAAATAAAATCATATGTAAAGTAAGTTATCATTAAGTTAATTAAAATAAAACATAATTAAATTAGAATAAAACATAATAGGGGTGCACGGCTGGGTTAGTCAGTAGAGCATGCAACTCTTGATCTCATGGTCAAGTTCAAGCCCCATGTTGGGAGTGGAACCTACTTTAAAAAATAAATAAATAAAATAGAATAAATATAAATCTTGGGAATTTATACAAGACAAAATCAAAATGATATTTTGATATTATATCCTATCTGTACAATGTTAACAATAGTGTTATCTGTAACAGACTTTAAAAAGAGAGAAATTACCTAAATGTTTAACAGAGGAGTGGATAAATATAGAATATGATATAATCATTAAAAACTGCAATCATGATGGCTGTGTGACCATATTTTAAAAACTGTTTATGCTACAATTTCAACTATAACAAAGCTCAGTAAAAAGTATGTTTACTATGTACACAACTGTCAAAGAAAAAATGTTATAAAATCATTCTCCTGGGGTACCTGGGTGGCTTAGTCAGTTAAGTGTCTGCCTTCAGCTCAAATCATGATCCCAGGGTCCTGGGCTCTCTGCTCAGTGGGCAGTCTGCTTCTCCTTCTCCCTCTGTGCTCTCTCTGTCTCTGTCTCTGTCTCTGTCTCTCTCTCTCTCTCTCCCTTCCTCCCTTCTCACTCTTCTCTCTCTCTCAAGCAAATAAAAACAAAATAAATCATTCTCCCTTTGAAACTGACATTAATACTATTTTAAACAACTATAAATTAAAAAAATATCTCAATCATAGTATTATGGAATCTGAGTAAAAAAGGCATAAAAATTACAGTTAAAACAAATATAAAATGCTTAAGCCACTGTCATATGAAACCAACGACTTCTGAGGACTTATGTATACAATTTGAAATCAAAGTTTTAAAGGCAGTTAAAAAAAACCAAATACATAAGTACACTGTTACTAACTGATGTATATTTTTAAAAACCTATGTCATTCAATCTCCAATTTGTGCTTTTCTTTTCTTTTTTTAAAGATTTTATTTATTTATTCATGAGACACACACAGAGAGAGAGAGAGAGAGGCAGAGACACAGGAAGAGGGAGAAGCAGGCTCCATGCAGGAAGCCTGATGTGGGACTTGATCCTAAGACCTCAGGATCACGCCCTGGGCCGAAGCTGGCACTAAACTGCTGAGCTACCCAGGGATCTCTGTGCTTTTCTTTAGTTAAAATTTTAAACAGTATTTGCCTTACTTTTAGCTATTTACATAATAAGGAGAAAAAAAATATTGAGGAGTGCCTGGGTGGCAGTGTCAGTTGGACATTCAACTCTTGGTTTTAGCTCAGGTCGTGATCTTAGGATGAGCCCTGAGTGGTACCATGGCGTCGCACTCTGCGCTCAGCTTGAGTCTACACCAATTCTACTACCCAGGAGCCCCCTCTAAAATTTCTTTATAAAAATTAATAGCCTTTTTGCCTGTCTACCATCTCACTATTTTTCCTGATGAGAGGTCTATCATTCATATTATTATTCTTGAAAACAGCCCTGTATGTATGTATTTTTTCCTCTGGTTCTTTTTCAGATATAGGAAAGCTGAGAAATCAGTTGCCAGCAGTCTTGTACTACAAGAAATGCTGAAAGATATACTTCTGACGGATGGTTCTGAACAGTTATCACCAATTTATTTCAACCACTTTGACCTCATTTGACTAGGCTCTCATTATTTTGCCTGCAGTTATTCCTTGCTGCTTCTACTATTGAACAGACAAGCTACACATGGACTGCTGAACAAGTTCCAATAAATATGCAGGTAAACTATGAGAAACTGCTTCACTACAAATGTGATATATAATTCTCAAGAAGCCTGGCAATTTTCAAGGCATGAGTGTTTACATGTGCAATTCAGGGACTGGCTGAATTCTTCCATCTAGTGCTCTGAAACCATCAATAGCCGAACCACAGATACTTTAGCTCTTAATGATTTAGCTCTTGAAACACATTTTTGCTATAGAATACAAAGGTAAATGAAAGCCCTAAATGCAAGCCATTAGATTAAATGCTACAGATGGGTTCTCCAGCCATTTTCTGTTCAGAAAAAACTACAAAACAATTAGTGGCTTTCTTATTAAAATTTCAATATAGCACCCAGGCATGTGGCTCCTGCTAAGAAAATTTTAAGAACAAGGCCAAAAGATAAGTCATTCATCTCTAATTTTAAGAACAAGGCCAAAAGATAAGTCATTCATCTCTAAAATGTAGGAGAAACATATGCACATACAATTCCTTTTAATAACAAAATTAGTATTTATTCTGTACCAGGCACTATGTTAAATGTGTTACATGGAAGATTTGCCTTCATCCTCATAACAACCCTAAGAAGTAAGATCTATCATTATCTCCATTCTAGACACAAAAATTGAAGCTTAGTCATGAGATGGTAACTGGTGGTATGGGTGTAACATCAAACCAAAATCTACAGTGAATATGATGGCAAATATATGAGACAGCTCTCCTCTAACTATTATGAAAACTGAACGCTTCATGAAATAGTCAAATGAAATTGAGGGATACTTTAAGGCCAGATTTATGTTTCCCAAAGTATGTTCCATGGAACACTAGACCCTAAAAATGATCCATATGACAAAGGCTTCATAATGAAAATATTTGAGAAACCCTATATGGCATACAGTAAGGTCAGAAAAGAGAGAACTATATGATGAATTTATTTTTTAAAAGTATGCTAGAAAAAATAATAATAAAATATGCTAGTTACATTTTTTAATTAAATGCCAAAATGTCTTCAACCTCTAGACACATCTCAGAAGAATCTTTTTTTTTTCCCCCCAGAAGAAATATCTCTCCTGATTGAGCCATCCAGGGGTCCCCAGAAGAAATATCTTTAAAATTAAAGAAATGGATCTGTTAAAAAGAAAATCACAGGCATGGCATCGCCTGGGTTAAAGTCCCAAGTCAGTAAACCAAGACTTAAAACCTAACCTAACTGTAGTTTCAACATCCTAAGGAATGTGACCTTTAACCGGAAAACATGGAATTTTCTGGTCAATTTTAGAAAACTTACTGATGGATCTTCATTCCCTTAGGAAGGCAACCTTGCCTAAATAATGCATTCCTTGATAATAAGTTCCTGTCTCCTTTTTTATGCTTTCTGCCTTTAAAAACCTTTTTTGTCTAGTTCAGTGATGATCCCCTCTATTTGCTAGATGGGATGCTGCCAGATTCATGAATCATTTAATAAAGCCAATTAAGATCTTCAAATTTACTCAGTTGAATTTTTTTAACAGGTCCAATTGTTAATCTGAATAAAGCATAATAGAGTTTAAAATGCCCCCAAAAGTCTATAAACACAAGAACAAAAGTATATTTATAGTAAACCTAAGTTCATCCTATTTTCAAACTTTTCAAACTTATGTAGATTCATTCTCTTCTTTAGGAATTCACAGACAACCCCATAAGAAAAACTCTTAGAAGCCTTTCAGGAAAAAAATTTAGTGAACACTGCTCAACCCTGTGTTTCCTGGACTTAATTAACTATAGAACCCCTTATGTCCTATGGAATATCTATTAACAACCTATAGAATTACTATTCTACAAAATACACATTGGAAAACCAGTTATCAGCCTTGGTTTGAACAAGAGCACACTCCTAAAAGGCTTACGTAACTCCCTACTACTACATTTATAGACCCTTTTCTTTTCTTTTTTTTTTTTTTAATTTTTATTTATTTATGATAGTCACACAGAGAGAGAGAGAGGCAGAGACACAGGCAGAGGGAGAAGCAAGCTCCATGCACCGGGAGCCCGACGTGGGATTCGATCCCGGGTCTCCAGGATCGCGCCCTGGGCCAAAGGCAGGCGCTAAACTGCTGCGCCACCCAGGAATCCCTATAGACCCTTTTCTAACAAAACTATCATTTATATGGCAAATAATAAACACAAAATGAAATGAATGATCATAAACTTTGTCAGCATGCCCTGAGCTTTTGAGAAAGCTATTAAGAAAGTCTCAAATATATGTGTAAGCTCCAGAAAGAAACACAAGCAACTTCAGTATTCTACATGAGCTTGATTATCATATATTATTGAGCAACAAAAGACACTAGGGCTTAGATAACCCTTGATTAAATTATAAGTTACATGGACATAAGTATGTGATTCCCTTATTACTTCACTCAAGCCCCAATGAAGAACTAGGAAACTCTCAAAGAGCCTAGGAATTAAATAGTTCATCTTACTTTTTTTTTTTAATTTTTTATTTATTTATGATAGTCACACAGAGAGATAGAGAGGCAGAGGGAGAAGCAAGCTCCATGCAGGGAGCCTGACGTGGGATTCAATCCTGGGCCTCCAGAATCGGGCCCTGGGCCAAAGGCAGGTGGCAAACTGCTGCGCCACCCAGGGATCCCTAGTTCATCTTACTTAACGTAAGTATCAAGAGCTAATTGTGACACTGTTATAAAACAGTGAAAATGAACAGATACTAAGAGAAGTTTAAAAACTAAAAAAGTGTCTAGCCCTTATTTTAGGGTTGTACCTTTATCATCATTCTGCTCTTTGAAATTCAAAATGTGTACAGAAACAGTATCCTGATAACAGAAGCACAATAAAAGGAAATTCAACATGTTAACAAGACTTCTTTTAAACAAACAGAAGCAGGCAAACATCTTGAGCATTTTATGTCCAATTAGCCAACAAAACATCTAACCAACTTATTAGCTGAATTATCAAAAGGTCATATAGTCAGTTTTACTGAATGGCTCCCAGCCAACAGTTGAAAACAAAATGAAGACATTAGGTTGTCAGGTGTGATATGATCATGAGAGTAGGCACAATTTCTAGAAAACTAATATGATAACAATGATCACTATCAATTAGACAAAATCAAGTCAGTTATGCCACGATCATGTTCTACAGTCATATATAAAAGGCACTGACATTTGTTCAAATTGTACTGTACTTCCTTCCTCCTTCACCCACTCCAGTTAAAGGAGTCTTTTTCTTGTATTTTCTCATTTGAGCTGAATTACTTAACTATGCTTTTCAAAGAACGGCTTTCATGTCACTACAACTGTTAACTTTTTAGCCCCAAAGGACAAGATTGTTTTTTGTACAGTGGTGGAGGAAATACCTTTCCATTATGCCTTGCAGTGGTGAAAAGAGCTAAAGATCATTGCCTCAAATGGAAGCTTATACTCTCAAAGGGATACAGAACAAAAATGTTTCAAAATCCTGAGCTAAAAAGTTAACTTGTCTGAATGAAGCAGAAAACAGTAAGAAGGGAAAACTTAAAACCCAGAGCCATTATTTATATTTATTATTTTCATCACCTTTCTATATTCATCGTACTATTTGTAAAAGCAGATCAAACTTCACTGAAACACAATAGGGCAACAGTCCAAGAAGGGCCACAAATACTAAATTTCTAGATCTCAGAGAAATACCAAAAAACACACAAATGCAAAAATCAAACTAACATTATTATAAGAACATATGGCTGCTATAAAAATTTCAAAACTTACACCACTAACCTCATTATCTCTTACCTAATCTCTGAAAATTTGAGTATCTAATAATAATTTCAGAAAATAGTCTTCCAAATTAACTCAAATTCTTATTAATAGTTGGTAAATGGAATAAAGAAAATTCATATATTGTTTCATATAGAAAAACAATAGTTATTTTTAAATGAAAATTATATGCAATTATCCTTTCTTTTTATTTATTTTTTAAAGATTTTATTTATTTATTCATGAGAGACACGGGGGCGGGGGGCAGAAACATAGGCAGAGGGAGAAGCAGGCTCCATGCAGGGAGCCCAATGTGGGATTCGATCCCAGGACCCCAGGATCACATCCTGGGCTGAAGGCAGACGCTAAACCACTGAGCCACCCAGGCGTCCCTTATCCTTTCTTTTTAAATGGCAATTCTAATTAATTTTTGTGTGTGACTGTAGAGAACCCAAATCTTTTTTTCTTTTTAAAATTTTATTTTTAAGTAATCTCTATACCCAACGTGGGGCCTAAGCTCACAATCCCAAAATGAAGAGTAGCATGCTCTTTCAACTGAGCCAGCCAGGTGCCCCTTAGAATTCAAATTTTAAGATACATACCTACTGAAAGAAATAACAAAAAATTAACAAATTTTTCAATATTGTTTTTTTTCCCCCAGACACTCGGCTAAGTTACCCTCTTGATATACTAAAACAAAACCTACTGGGAAAATGACACCTTTCTTGTTTGATAAGCGAAGTTTTATATGGAGTTCCAAAATAATCCAATGATTCTCACACTGCATGTACAGTGACTGACATGTAAACTAATAGCAGACATTAATTAGCTAATATAAATTAGTATAGAGGAGATCCCTGGGTGGCTAAGCAGTTTAGCGCCTGCCTTTGGGTCCAGGGTGTAATCCTTGAGTCCGGGGAATCGAGACCCATATCGGGCTCCCTACATCGGCGCCTGCTTCTCCCTCTGCCTATATCTCTGCCCCTCCCTCTCTCTCTGTGTCTCTCATGAATAAATAAATAAAATCTTTTTAAAAAATTTTAATCTCTATATTATTTTTATTTTTTTTAAGATTTTATTTATCTATCCATGAGAGACAGAGAGAGAGAGAGGCAGAGACACAGGCAGAGGGAAAAGCAGGCTTCATGCAGGGAGCCTGATGTGGGTCTCGATCCTGGGACTCCAGGATCACGCCCTGAGCTAAAGGCAGACAGACGCTCAACCACTGAGCCACCCAGGCGTCCCTAGAGATTAAATTCTAATTGATATTGTTTTCTAGAGAAAAGGAAGATGGCAGGGAGAAAATTAATCTTGATATTTTTTTACTATGGGCCAAAATTTGTACAATGTACTAAAGTCAACTCCTTTACATACACATATTAAATGTGAGCATATGTGATTGTGATACTACCATCGCTCAGATTTAGTCCCTTGGGAAAGGTTTCCCCTTCAATTAAATTCCCCACAAAGTAAGTAATAATGACCAAGATGTCTCAAAATTAAGTCTATTGCCATGAGTCCCAGGCAAACAAGTGAAAAGTCAAATAGAAAGACTATGTACCCTCATAAAATGAGTATTTTGATGTTTTAAGCTTTTTTCCTATAGGTTAGTAAATAGTATCTTCCAATGACTTTTCTAACTGAAAAAAAATCTACCTTATTAATTAAGAACACATTTGGTCCAATTAAAAGCTCCTACATAGGAAGAAAATCCTGGGTGGCTCAGCGGTTTAGCGCTGCCTTCAGCCCAGGGTGTGATCCTGGAGACCCAGGATCAAGTCCCACGTCGGGCTCCCTGCATGTAGCCTGCTTCTTCCTCTGCCTGTGTCTCTGCCTCTCTCTCTTTCTGTGTGTGTCTCTCATGAATAAATAAATAAAATCTTTTTAAAAAAAAATAGCTGATAAGCCCTTTTAAAGCCACCAAACCGGATTTCAATTGTGGTCTATAGGGTCACTTCACAGAGCAAACTTCCAAGAGTAGCAAAAACAAAGCTTGTTAGCTCATGTCTGTGACGAAGGACCACTGTACAGCATACTGCTGCTTCTTTACTCAATTTTCAGCAGTTTGATCATCCTTGAGCGTGCCCCTTTTTTTTTTTTTTTTTGGCTTTATCCTGTATCAGTTTACTGAACTTGCTAAATCTATAAATGTTTATCTTTTATCCAATGTTGGGAAGCTTTTGCCATTATGAGTTCACATAATTTTCCTGTAACAACCTCCCCTCTTTTTCTGGACTCTAATAACATAAATGTCAACCCGTTGAAATTGTCCCTCAGGACCCTAAGGCTCTGTCCTTTTTTATTTCCCCCAATCTTTTCTTTCTGTTCTTCTGTTTGGATAATTTCTATTGGTTTAACTTCAAGTTAAATTGACTCTTTCCTCTGTCAGTTCCCTTCTGCTATAGAGCCCAGGTAGAGAAATTTTCATTTCAGATACTCTATTTTCCAGTTATAAAATCTCTACGTGCCTCCTCTTCTACAGTTTTTATTTCTCAGTTGAGAATTTCTACCTTTCCATTTATTTCAAGTGTGTTTACTTTAAATAGCACATCATAATAGCTGCTTTCAATTACTTGATATTTCCAATAGCTAAATTATCTCAGGTTTGACACCTGTTAATTCTTTTCCTCTGAAAACTGAGTAAAGTTAACTGGTTCCTCACAAGTCAAGTAATTTTAGACTATATCCTAGATATTATGATGTTATTATTGTGTAGGCTCTGTGCCCTGTGTCCTGTTATAATCCTTAGAAGAATACTGACTTTTGCTTGTTTATTTTAGCAGGTATATAACCTAGTCAGTTTAGATTGCAATTTCTGTTTCACGTTCTACAGACTGAGGTTCCAATGTCAATTCAATCTTCAAAGCCTTTGCTATGCTATTTTGAGTCTGGTCCCATGAAATGTGCCACTCAGGGGTTACTCTGAGACTTGGGTAACAGTTTAAATCTTATTTTCAATAATCTGGGACTGTCACTCAAAGCCTGGGGTGACCTTGGGATTTACGCAGATTTATAGAGTATCAGGCAGTGCCCTTCTCCAGCTCTCTTCTCCAGAATTCCCCTCACACTCTCTGTCCCATAGGGTTCAATTTACCCGATTCTTCAGGCCAGAAAACCTTAATTTTAAGGTGTTTCAGGATTAATAGGGCCACTGAGTCATATAGTTTAATTCAAACTACATTTGGGATGCCTGGATGGCTCAGTGGTTGAGCATCTGCCTTCGGCTCAGAGCATGATCCCAGAGTCCTGGTATGGAGTCCCACATCGGGCTCCCCACAAGAAGCCTGCTTCTCCCTCTGCCTATGTCTCTGCCTCTCTCTCTTTTGTGTCTCTCTCATGAATAAGTAAATAAAATCTTAAAAAAAAAAAAAATCAAACTACACTCAGTACCTGATGAGGCATGAGCTTAGCTGCTATTCCTCCAAAAGGTAAAATGAAGGCCAGAAAAGACTATCATTACATTGGAAAAAGACACATACAAACTATCTGAAACCATTATGTTCTAATATAATTTTTTAAAAGTAAAAGTCTGACCTAATAATAAAATATAATGGAGATAGATACATATAAAGACAGACAATTAAAACAACTAAAGTCATCAATGCCACCCTACTTAAGAAAAACCAGAAGTGTTAAGAAAGACAAAACTTGAAGGGTTACACAACAAACTACTATGAAATCATGAAAGTGATGCATAGAGTAGGTCCCAGATACTCAGATTCAGCAAAGCCCCAAATATTCAGACTACAACATATATCTAGAAGCTTACATTCAGAAAAAATGAAATGAACTACTATTTTAAAGAGCAAATATTTAAAAATGCTAGAACGAAAAGCTTAGTAAATAAATTTTGATAGATATTTCAATTAAATTGTGGAGAGCTGTCCATAATAGTAAATTCAGGAGAGCCAATGAAATCTGGGGTATGCTTACAACCTCTTCTGTGTCATTAAAAACAAGAGTGTCTATCTGCATATTCCATTCCATTCCATTAATAGATGGACATAGCCTTATTCTTACTATCCACTTTAAGGCCTTAGGAGTCTTATAGACAAGTACTGGCCAGAAGCTAATAAAACATCAGTAATTCTTAATTTATTCTACTTTACAGGATCACAGAAGATTATTAGCAAAACAAACATTTTACTTTTTAATTACCCTGACTCACATAAAGAAATGCCACATACTAAATACATCAAAAGTACAATAATATTTACAAAACTAAAGTTTCATTTTTAGGCTAAGAACAAGTCTTACAAATTTCGAATGGTAAATAACTTAAACACAATCAATGCTTTGATAAAGTCATTTTAATTCTTTTTACATCCCCCAGCTAAAGTATAATTTACAAAAAAGATTTTAAGATATTTAAAACATACAACATAATAATCCCTAAATATACACACTGTGAAAGGATTCCCCCCCCATCGAATTAACACATCCATCACGTCACATATTTACCTTTTTTTTAGCGAGAGTTTAAATTCTATTCTCTTAGCAAATTTCATTTACACAATAGTGTTATCAACTATAGTCATCATGTTATATATTAGATCCTCATCATATGACTTAATGTTTTAATTCTTGAATTGTCTTAAAAACCAAGAATTACCAAAGAAATTTATTTTTTAATGTTTTATTTTTAAGTAGTCTCTACACTTAACAACAAGGGGCTTAAACCCACAACCCCAAGAGATGAAGAGATGCAACATTTCTAGGCACTCCATTAACGGAGTCAGCCAGGCGCCCCACCCTCCATTTACTTTAATACACTGAAAGTACTCTCTAAAGTTGCTACAGTTAAAAATATAATCCATATCCAAAAAGAGAAGAGAAAAAAAACCTGACATTATCACTTCATTTTTACTGTACTTTGGCAGAATAAGGTACATCCTAGAGGGTTGTTTTTAAGTCAATAATTTAGCAATGTGAGATATTAAGTTTCATCAAAGAAGAAGATCACTTGGAAATACATCTCCATATAGCAAAAAAGAATAAAAATACAGCAAAAATACATACTCCTTTTGGAAAGCCATACACATGGGAGAACTGAATCCAAAGATGAGACACATCTGGGCATCTGGACTGTAGCCATGCTGTAGTAACATTTCTAGGCACTCTTCATGCCCTCCAAACACTGCTGAATAAACGGGACTCACTTTGTCTGGCCCAGTGTCACAAACGCGATTGGTAAGGGGTATTAATAAGTCCAAGATTCTGTAACCACACAAATTCAGGAGCATTTAATGTATATGTACATGAATACAGGCAACATTTCTACAACACATATGTTAAGAGTCACCCACTGATTGATTTAAAGTCTTTCTGTCTCCTACCTACATTAAATTATTACAAGTTGTACACTCCAAAATGTTACCCTTACTACTGTTGCTTTCTTTATACAAAGGTCCTTACATATATCTAAAACAGAATTAAATAATATTACCATAAGTAAACAGGGAACAGGTTGTCCTTATTTTTTCACTATTTACCTTGACACCACCATCACCTACTCCCCCCAAATCAAATTTTCTGTTACATATTTTAGGATCCAGTAATTTAAAACTTCATTATACCAGATATAAGTTTATATCAAGAAAATAATTTTCCTTCTTAAAGGAAAAAAGTTTTACTTTTTTTTTTAAGTGTTGAGCTCTTTTTTCTTAAAGATTTTATTTATTCATGAGAGACACAGACAGAGGGAGAAGCAGGCTCCTCGCAGGAAGCTCAATGTGGGACTCGATCCCAGGACTGGAATCACGCCCTGAGCCAAAGGCAGACACTCAACCACTGAGCCACCCAGGCGTCCCAACTTTTACTTTTGTTAAATAAAACTAAAGTTTTCTTTTTCTCATTAATAAGAATTTTTAAAGATGGTGAGTAACATAAAGTGAATAGTATTTTCATGAGGAGGAAATAAGAACTTCTGCTAAAATATTCTATTATCTGAAAAGAATATGAGCTCTTTAAAAACTAAGGCAGATTTATAAAGAAACTGGTTGCTAAGTAGAGGAAGTCCAAAAGAAAATCATTAAAACCTAAGTTCCTAGATTATTTGTAAACTTGCTTCCAGGACTCAGCTGGAAAGAAAGGACTAGTCTACTCTTCTAAAGTTTAAAAATAAAACTGGGGTTCCCTGGGTGGCTCAGGGGTTTAGCGCCTGCCTTTGGCCCAGGGCACAATCCTGGAGTCCCGGGATCGAGTCCCACTTTGGGCTCCCAGCATGGAGCCTGCTTCTCCCTCTGCCTGTGTCTCTGCCTCTCTCTCTCTGTGTCTATCATGAATAAATAAATCTTAAAAAAAAATAAAATAAAATAAGAACCTGTAAGGATAGGTCAGCTATGAAATCCCCCCTCTTTCTGGGAAAAGAAAGGCAGGTTTACTCCAAAGCTACTTTCCTTTTGTAAGGTAGGCTTAAGATGATAACATTTAAGTAGAATTTAAACTCACAGAAGGCGTTACACTAGAAGTAGTCTATGGAAGAAACTGTCATGACAAACAGAATTCCCAAAATTGAGGACAACTCCCAAGAGGGTTTTGGTATCAATGTAAAGTTTATCATATAATTGCACCTAACACTTATGTTTAAATAACAACCAAGAATTTTAAGAAAAATACCAAATCTTAAAACCTAAGCATTCTGTTAAAATAAAGAATCTGTTTAATGTCCCTTAATAAATGGGTTTAACTTTTAAAAATGAGTTGGAAAAATTATACAAGATGCAAAAATACTTACAAATATCTTTGAGGAAACAGTAAAATACTGTGCCACCTAGTGGCAAACTAACCAAATTACAGAATGGTTGCAATCATAAGTAATGACAATTTCTCTACTATTTTTAAACAACTATAAAACAGTTTAGAATTATGACTCTAAATACTTTAAACATATATTTTTAAAGCTATTCATTGTCTATTTATGTTAAGATGGGCTACCATATTCTCACAGGTATAACCAGGTCATTAGCTTCAAAGATTCCTGGAACCCCCAATTTCATGGAGTTCCAACTTTCTTTTAGTCTTCCTCTCTCCAGAAAACAGAAAAAAATTCAAAAAAAATTTTTGGCTAAGGAAAAAGAGTAATAGAAGGAGGGAAAAGAATCAAGCTGGACTTGAGATCAGATAAAGAGAAGTCCAGTAAAAGGATCAAGATGGGGAGAACTGTAAAACCCAAACAAAAGAAAGACTCGACCCAAAAGGGGTCAAAAATTCAAAAGCTTTCTGGGGTCAGGGAGGTATCATAACTAAGTTGAATAAGGTCAATGGATCAAGAACTAAAGACACCTGGAATAAAACCAGAGCAGAGAAGAGCATGGCCACAGCTTGAGCAATCAAAGGAAAGACTTAACACCCTGAGGATGCCCCAAAATTCCGTCTGTAGCCACTCTGCTCACACAAGACTAAGAGGAGCTGGGGTTGCACAGGGGATACATGGGGGTAGGGCTATTCATACAGTAGGTTGGCAGAGAAGGGAATACCAAGGATTTTGCCTAGAAACAAAGGGCCTGGCCCAGAAGATTTATTCCTTATTACCTTTTGATTATGATACCATTTTAATTTTCTCTTTTAATACTTACTTTGTATGGCCCATTTGTGCAGCTGCATGAATAGGTAACTGCCAATTGTCCTCATTACAGTAAAGATCAGGATCTGCACCACTGGACACCAAAAGCTCGACACATTCTATGTGGCCCTCTTGAGCAGCAATGAACAAGGGAGTAGCTTTGTCCAATGCTTGACAATTAACATTTGCACCTAATACAAAATATAACATTTAACAGATAATCCTAATTTATGGGGGGGAAAAGTGATTAACATAAATTTCAAAACAGCTGTCTTAAAAGGGTTTTATAGTACAATAGTTTTTCCAACCCCAGTGGATACTGTTGTATAAACACTGATTTTCCATGTTTGCTGGTAATCATTTAAATTGTGCTTAAAAAAAAAAATGTGCTTTTATGTTAACAAGGAAACAAGTGATTAGTATTTTAGAATTCATTTTTAAGTTAAAACAAAAATCTTATTCAATGAAGGATTCATTTCATTCCAATCTGTGCTCCAGCAAGTACTCTGTGGGCCCAATAAGTAATCATTGAAAAGGGAAAAATGCAAACCATCAAATATGGATAACATGTTTGATTATTACAGAAAAAGAGGAAAAATCTAAATTATAAGACATTATAAATGCCATTAATCAATTCAGGCTGAGATCTATGAAAAAAAAATTCCCCTAGGTATGATATACCTTGTGGCTATGCCTTAAAACTAATGTTGACTATATTCTTCATTATATCTCTTTTCTTCATGACCATAGCATGATAGAACCTTATAATGAAAGGGAAAATGTCTAGTTAAATGGGTTTCTGAGATGATTTTAAAAAAACAAAAATTAATCAATTATTTAAATGGCAGTGCATTAAGATGTAAAAAAGTTGAAAGTGACCACTTTTTCTGAAGGTTTTAAAAATAGCTAATTTCCCTCAATTTTTTTTAATTTCCCTCAATTTTTCTCATTGACAAAGTGTGTTAAATATGCTAAGTATGGTGTCATTACATGACTGTGAGAATTTTTAAATTTCTCTAATATGTCTCAGTGGAAAAGTCCTCTTCAAAACAAGGGAAAAAACTATCTTTTTGAAAGGATGTTCCATAAATGCACCTGGAATAAACCACAGCCTTGAGATAGATAAAAACTATGCAAAACACAAATAGTGAATTAAGGGATTTTATGGAACTTGCAGAAATTCCAAATGGACACTCAAGACATTCAGACAAGTAGAATGTTCCTGACTTATACAAGGTGGATGCTTCACCTACCATCAGCCTCAGAAAGAAGGGAACACTAATTACTGAGAAAAGACTAAGTCGAGAAAGAAATCTACTTAACTTTCCGTTTTAAGCAATATTTCATTTTGATTGAAACTTTCAAACTATCAAAAAGAACAAGGAACCAGGATCTCTAAAATTACAGGAAGAAAGGTTAGGAAAATGACAGATAATCCACTGAAAAGAAAATAATTTTAACAAGTTAGGAACATAAAGCTGCATTATAAACATACCTACATAGCTTTTTCAATTTGCTGTTCATAACTATTCAGAGGGGGGGGAAGAAAGGAACAAAGCAAAACAAAACAGGTGCCTAGCATTAAAGAACAAAATAAAATGGAGTATTCTGGGAGACATGCTAGGCCTGAAGAAACAGTCATTAAGGTGCTGTTTAACCTTTTATTCTAAATATTAGTTACACACTAATACTTAGAACTTAAAGGACTGAAAGCCATAAAATGAATTAGGACAACCTCAGGAAGACAAGTCACATGAGAAGAAAACCTGTTTCTAAGCCCTAATTCTGCCAGTAAATATTTTCTAGATCTTTGGCAAGGCACTTAAACACTCAGGACCTATGATTCTCAATCTAAAAACATACATGTTGAGACACCTGAATGGCTCAGGGGTTGAGCACCTGCCTTTGGCATAGGGCGTGATCCTGGAGTCCCAGGATCAAGTCCCACATCGGGCTCCCTGCACGGAGCATGCTTCTCTCTCTGCCTCTCTCTCTCTGTGTGTCTCTCATGAATGAATAAATAAAATCTTTAAAAAATAAAATAAAATAAAAACATACATGTTTAAATAAGAGATTTTGAAGATTCCTCTCAATGCTAAGACTCAATATTTGTAACAGATACCTTAATTTGGCACTTAATATTTCTTCGCTCCAGGGCACCTAGGTCGCTCAATCTGGTTAAGCACATGCAGGACTCAATCCCAGGACCGGGATCATGACCCAAGCCAAAGGCAAACGCTCAACCACTGAGCCACCCAGGTGCCCCTGATCTCAGAGTCCTGGTATTGAGCCCCACATCAGGCTCCCTGCTCAGTGGGGAGTCTGCTTCTCCCTTTTCCTCTCCCTCCCTCCCCCTTTTCATGCTCTGTCTCTCTCTCTCTCCCTCTCCCTCAAATAAATATCTTAAAAAATTTTTTTTCTTTGCTCCAAACTTCAACTTGAGCATTTGAAGTTTGTAAAGAGAAAGAAGAAATAAGAAACTATGTACTTTGCTGTCTAAATAAACTTTGTTTCATATATTTGGAGGTAACTTTTTTTTTTTAAGTAGGCTCCATGCACCCAACATGGGATGGGGCTTGAACTCACATGAGCCTGAAATCAAGACCTGAGCTAAGATCAAGAGTCATACACTTAACCAACTGAGCCACCCAGGCACCCTTGGAGGTAATTTATGAAAAATCTAAGTATGACAGACATATATAAAAAGGGTAGGTATTTTTTAAAAATTTTTTGTCCTACTGGCAAATCTAGTGTATTTCCCATCTACTCTTAACTATCCATGCTTCATCAGGTTATTTACTGTGAGTGAATACACAGTGTTTGGAGGAATTTAAAAGCCCTTACATAACAAACATTCCTGGTCACAGAAATGTCATACAGCATAAGAATGCCACCTCAACATCATCTTCTCCAATGTGTAATGTTTGTCACAAAGAAACCCTTAGCAATTTTATGTTGCTATTAACATCATAAAGTGTAAACAAGCTTTCAAACAAAACCATTCAAATAATCATACAATTCATCAAAACATACAACTCGAAGGTTTAATATACAAAATAGCTACCTAGGGGATCCCTGGGTGGCTCAGCGGTTTGGTACCTGCCTTTGGCCCAGGGCGTAATCCTAGAGTCCCGGGATCGAGTCCCACATCGGGCTCCCTGCATGGAGCCTGCTTCTCCCTCTACCTATGTCTCTGCCTCTCTCTCTGTGTGTGTTTCTAATGAATAAATAAATAAAATCTTTAAAAAACAAACAAACAAAATAGCTACCTAATAAATTAATTAAGATTATATAGTCTTATGCCCTAGAAAGTTGGAACTGCTTAGGTCCCCATAAGCGAGAAAAGACCCATCATTCAACTTGCCAATAAACCTGCTTTGGTGATAGATCATTATGTTCCTCCTCAGATAAATTAGTAGCTGTGCACCACATTATGTTAGTAATAGACACTTAGTAACCAGGCTTATAAATCAACACGTATGTACTCTTATTTACCACTAACATAAAACCATACATTTCACAACCTGATTTATATCTGGTCAAGAATTATACTTCCTAGGAGGACACACAGTTAAAACTCAAGATCTTAACAGTGCAAAGGCTAATGGATTAATCTTACCCGATGAAATAAGTATGCTCAAGCTTTCTAGCTTGCCATACTGAGCAGCAACAAATAAAGGTGTGATTCCAAAGTCATCTTGGCATTCCTTGTTTGCTCCTTTTTTAAGAAGCAATTTTATGATCTCAGCATTTTCCTAAAGCACAGATTCATATTTTAAATGGGAGAAAACAAAGCAAATAGAAGGTATCTCTTTTCTTATTGCTATGTTTTGGGTTTTTATCATCCTCACTAAAGGAAAATTTTTTTTAACTATATTGTTCAATGGGAAGGAAGTATTAAACAATCAGATTATTCTATACCTTTAGTTGGCCCATTAAACATAAACAGATCAAACACTGATCTCTAAGAATTATAATTCGTTTAAAGCCTGTAAAACTAGTTTGCTATCCCAAGCACTCAAGAGTTACCACAATTTCTAAACACACTGTTATAAATAAAATGCGCCATTGCTCCTTATCAACTTATATTCCAAATATTCTGTTGGTCTCTTAACTATGCTATCAACATATGAAAAACTCAGATAATCCCTGAAGCCCAAAGCTGCTGGAACTACTAGAGCAGTTGGCTTATTCAGAATGATCATTAGCATTTAGACTGCCTTTTCTGTACTGCACTAACCATCATAAATCACAGGCAAGTAGGAAGCAAAAACTGTATAGAACTGTCATTTTAAAAGGGTAAAACACATAATTTACATGGAAATGAAATAATAAATTCAGAGGTTACCTGAAAAGTAGCCTGGTGCAAAGCATTCCATCCACACATAGAATGGGATCCATTAACATTTGCTCCATGTCGAAGCAACAGCCTTAACACATCTATCTGTCCATTTTCAACAGCTGCAATACAGCAGTCAAAACAATTATTGTCAGTACAAAGGCATGTTTGTAAACTGGACACTGTGGTGATGTTCTCATCACTTATTCACCGTGGAACTCACAATGCTGTGATCATTTCTATCAAGAAATCAAAACACATACTCCCTATGCAATACCAAAACATTTATCACAATTGTCTTAGCCCAAACCTATTAACATATACCATCCTTTCTGTGAACAAACAAAATTATTTTCAATCCTATTTAAGAGATACAGAGGAAACAGAAGCAAGAGGCAAACCTTTATTTTCTATGCTAATGAAGACGATGTTTCTATTTTGTTAAAAATGCAATTGGGGGAGGGATGGGGTGAACAGGTCAGAAGAAACAGCACCAGACTGAAGAACAGTTTCAACAGGATTGAAAGATTTGCTACTATTACCATTTGACCACAAATAACAATAGTCACTAGCAAACCGAAAAAGCAACACTACAAGTTCTGCATCATAGATATTTTTTACCATCATAAACAATAATGATTGTTTAAAAGGACGTTTTGTATCAATGCAAATACAGTAAAACTGTGCTTATCTGAAAAGGGGACTCCACATAACCTAAAGAGTATTATTAAAGAACTACATGTCACTTAACCACAGTAACTGAAACTAATGGCTCCCAAGATGATGCTAAAGTAGATCCTTTGAAGAACAGTTTGCATGCCCATAGGTATCTAAAACTGGTTTACCCTTTTACCAATTTCACCAAATTATTCTACTTTATCTTATGTACTGAATTTAACATGAGCCCAAGATAAGTGTCACCTAGTATCAGATACATATAACAATTTATAAATCCTACCTTGTGAGAAAAAACATAGGTGTATCAACTTAGTGTATCACTAAGTTGATACACCACACAAGTGAGACTAAACTTCCCAAAATGTTATTTATCACAAAACTGTGCACTGAGGGTGGCAATGATTCTGGAGGAGTTAATGGAGGAAAAAGAAAAAAATGGAATGCCAAAAACAGAGGTATATAGTACTTGATAAAATAAGTACACACACAAATATACCTTTAGCAAATAAGGTACAAGGTGAATGATGTAGGTATGAGACTACTGTTAAGACTTCTTGGAATTATAAGTTTGGGGAAGAGCTATCAGAAAGTGTATAAGAAGGTCTGACTTCATGTGCTTGGTAATGAGAAAGGTGGTTTGAAAAGCAAGTATGATTTTTTTATTTCATTTCAAGCATATATTTATTCCTTCTATTAAAGTTATAGGTAAGAAGTAAATGAAATCAACAACTTTCAGCCAAAAATTAGAAAGGCACTAGACTTTTAAATGAAGGGCCACACGTGAAAAACGCTAGCACACATAGAACAACAGGGAAGATAAAACATTTAAAAGTAGAAAACAAGAAATGGTAAGCATATTCATTATTACTGAAGATAAATAACGTCACTGATATTCTATTAGTTTTGTATACTGAATTTATAGCAAAGTTTCCCCATAAGTTCTGTAGTCCAGAGTTCTCTTATCAGAGGAGGTTTCAGAAATGTGATGGTTCAGAAACCACCATGGTTGAAACAGTACCACTGTAATAGATGTTTAACATATCTTATTTTCTAAGTTAACATTCAGAGCATTTTACCAAGAACAGAACAACAGTTCTTTGTCTATAATCAAGCTATTTGTCTATAATCAATCTAAAGTCAATCTAATTTTGGGTGGAGGTCATAAGAGAAAAGGAAGAAAATCTGTTTCATATCCAATTCATCATACATCATTATCAGAGATCGCCGGCAAAAATCATTCTCTGGCCAGACCCTGAGTTGAAGATTATCAGGTTGTTGGCAGTGATATATGATGCAGGATAAAGATGTTTGTTTTTCATGAGTTAGGCTGACCTTACAAAAATGAAAGTCAAAAATATTTGTTTTGATTGTTAAATACACTACAGTAGAGAAACAGAAAAATTGTTTTCAACATCATAAATACATAAAGATATATGACATCTGCATCTCTGGTGAAAACATTGCCCAATGGTAAAAAGAGTAAAACCAATACATGAACAAATAAATAGCATTATTATAGCTCACTAATTATTTCAATATAAGGCAAATTTAACGATTAATAATTAAGAAACAGTGGTTCAGAAAAGTACACTTAGAGCTTATATCTACTACCAAAGCCTCTCCTTTGGGAAAGGTGGATTAACTTATTTCTCCTTATATAACAGGTTACCAAAATAAGGAGGCAGGGTGCCGTGCAATATCAATGTATGTTATCCAATAAAAGTTTATTAAAAAAGCAAAAAAAGATCTGACTTGAACTTCCCATTTGCTGGCCTCCTAATCCACTAAGAAAGTATGTTCCATGAAGAAAGAAACTGTGTCTCGGGACACCTGGATGGCTCAGTGGTTGAGCGCCTGCCTTTAGTTCAGGGCGTGATCCCGGGGTCCTGGGATGGAGTCCCACATCAAGCTCCCCACAGGGAGCCTGCTTCTCCCTCTGTCTATGTCTCTGCCTCTCTCTGTCTCTCTCACGAATAAATAAATAAAATCTTAAAAAAAAAAAAGAAACTGTGTCTCATTCTGCTTGTATGCTTAGTGCCAAATACAGACAGAAGACAGGCAATAAATAACCGTTGCCTGGATGAATAGGGAAAAAAACATCCTAAAGGAAGTAAGATTTGCTCTTTTTAAGAACACATCCCCTGAAACTAAATAGGCTTCAGAATTAGACTTCTGGATAGGACAACATAACTGGAACTAAACTAGCCTTCCCACAGTCAACTATCTTACCATACAAGTGAACAAATATGTAAGGCAACTTTTTCTGGCATTAAACAGTAGGTGGAACGTTGTGATTCCTGAGAGAAGGGAAATATATGAGGTAAGCCCCCTGACCACTTCAGCTGTCTGCCTGGCAACACTTCTTAAATGGAACAGTGAGTTGAAGTCCAAGCAAGGCAAGGGTAGGGCTGAAGAAAAGGTACTCCAAGAAAGGAAACCGTTCAAGCAGAGGGACAGCAGTCCACTGAGATAAGGAGGCAAAGATTAGAGTTCAAGCAGTTGACATCTGGTGTGAGGACCCAGAGAAAAGATAAGTGCAGAGAGGTCCTGGTGTAGGAGATCTCTAAGAATCTTTGGCTGTGGGCTGGGCTGCACATGCCTAAGGCAAGACAAAGCTTACTGGAGAACTGCTAAAGGACTGAGGATAGAACAGAGATAACTAGAGGTCAAATGCTGCAGAGGGCAATGGAAATCCTAAGAGTCCTGCCAGTGGTGAAACAATAGGATACCTCATTGCCTTGGGAGTAAAAACCACATCAGAGAGTAAGGCCTACTCTAGATCTGCTCTAAGCCTAAAATAAGCCCTGACAAGATGAGGAAAAAGGCAGAGGTTGGTAGGTGAGAGTCCTGCCTAATTAGACACACTTGGGAAAACACCTTAAGCTTTCCACAGATACAGTCTAACAAAGCATAAAAGCAAACCTAAACAAACTGAAGGTGATATGTTATTAAATGATTTATTAGAAAAAAAGAAAAAAGGCAGCCCGGGTGGCTCAGCGGTTTAGTGCTGCCTTCAGCCCGGGGTGGGATCCTAGAGACCCAGGATTGAGGCTCCCTGCACGCAGCCTGCTTCTCCCTCTGCCTCTCTCTCTGTATCTCATAAATAAATAAATAAAATCTTTTAAAAAATTTTTTAAAAAAGAAAAATATATACCAACATTTCTCTTATGAAAGAATTCAAGTCTAACATACTATGCACTATGTCCCATATACAATTCAGAAAGCAGTCACCAGAAACTGACCCCAAGACGGCTCAGATGTTGGATTTAACAGATGAACTAAAACAACTAGTATAAATATGCTTTAAAAATTTTAGGGGAATACATTCAAAGACTTTACTTTTAATATAGATGGTATATAGATAGGTATACAAAGAGAATCACAGCAGAGAAATAAAGTCTTTTAAAAAGGATATTCTAGAGCTGAAAAAAAGAAAGGGATGGGCCTAAAAAAAGACTGGAGATAGAAGAAGAGTCAATGATTTTGAAGACCTCAATATAAATCACCCAATCTAAAGAACTGAAGAGAGTGGCGCCTGGCTGGCTCAGTCAGAAGGGCATGCAACTCTTGACCTTAGAGTCAGGAGTTTGAGCCTTATATTGGATGTAGAGATTATTTAAAATAAAACTTGAAAAAAAAAAAAAAAAAGAACTGAGAAAAAGACTTCAGGAAAATCAACTATGCATCAGGAGCCTGTGGGTCAACATCAAATAGTCCAATATACATGTAATTGAAAGTCCCAAAGGAGAAGAGAATAAGAATGGAAACAGAAAAATATATATATTTCAAGACATAATGGCTCAAATTTTCCAAAATTGGATTTTAAAAGCAAAAAGAAAAGCCACATTGACTTACAGATCCCAGAAAATCAGCAAACCACAGTTCTTTGAAATAAGTCATTACACTTCTTACGATTTCACATTATATGTAAATTAAGGATGACTATATAAACATACTTGACAGCTCCATAGAAGAATTCCCATGATTATAAGAGGGGCTATAAACAACAAGCCACTGAAATCAACCTCACAGCTATAATAGCAGGGTTTTGTTTTTTTTTTTCAGAGTTCTTCTCTGAACTTAAAATCTACCATTTCATCATATCCTTCAATACTCTGCAATTAAATTACTTAATCCAGACATTCCACAGTACCTGGGAGTGCATCAAGCACGAGGGTTATAGCAGTCAACCCAACAGACAAGGTATTTGCCTTCATGGAACTTCCCTTTTAATCAGAGAGATGAGTAATAAACAAACATAGATAAATAAAATAAGTTCTCATAAAAAATACTGTGAAAGAAATTAACAGAGTAAAATAATGCACAGTGACTTGGGATAAGTGTACTACTTTAGAAAAGGGGAGAAAGGTCAACTCTGAAACAAAGACAGATGAAGAGAGAAATGAAAGATAAAAAGCAGTAAAGTCACGCAAAGAGATGGAGGAGGCGTACTCCAAACAGGAAATAGGAGCATGAAGGCCAAGAGGAAGCAAAGATGGTATGTTTGAGGAACAGCAAGATGGCCCACCTTGTTCCTGAGACAGGTCTCAAGAAGAAGCTAAATTCTGTAGGGCATGGTCAGAAGTTTTAATTAACTGGTTGGCTGATTTGTTTGTTCATTTATTTATTTTAAGGAAACAATGAGTTTTCAGCTAGAGCTTTTCAAAGGAAAACAGCTCTCTCTTCAGCCTCACCTTGTGAGCCTCTCCCCCTCACTTTCCTGTGTTCTAGCCACACTACTTTTATTTCAATGGTTCTTTTAGTGCTTTCAGAATGCAACAACTAGGAAAAATTTTCACTGACTAACCCACCTAAAGTAGGCCCCCCTATTACTTTCTATCATATCATCATGCTCCATTCCTCTCTATCACTTACTAATAGATTGCCATTATAATTCACATGCATACTTGTTCATCATAAATTCCTCACCAGATTGTAAAACTCGCTTGCTACTATGTATCCTCAGCCCTTAGTAAAGTGCTGACACTTTACTGACATATAAGAGCCATTCAGTAAATATGAGCTAGATGACAGAAAACAGAAGAGGATTTATACTGACTGGTCACTTCAAACAGAAACACACCAACACAAATACTAAGAATAGAAATGATCAGAGGGGAAAAAAAACAACACTACTTGAGATTAACACTAAGCAGGATTCTCAAACTGACTAATCAGATCTTTGCCATTAGCACAGGAAAAATAAACCTGCACACGATTGATGTTAAACTGGAAACAATAAGATTCAAATAATAAAATCTAGAGAAGTATTTATTTGGAACTTATAAATTAAATGAGACAGTCACGTAATGAGTTCTTTTACTGCAGTAATCAAAATTTAAACAATAATCTGTAAACACATAAAAGGATCAACATCATTAGTCATGAGGGAAATGCAAATCAAAATCATGAGATGCCGCTTCACACCCAGTAGGATGGCTATAATCAAAAAGATGGACAAGTACTGACAAGGATGTGGAGAAACTGAAACCATCATCCATTGCTGCTCGGAATGCAAAATGGTACAGCCGCTTTGTAAGTCCTGTAGTTCCTCAAAAAGTCACATATAGGGTTATCACATGACCCAGCTATTCCACTCCTAGAAATTTCCACAAAACAAAACAGAAAACATATATTCACACAAAAACTTTTACACAGGGACACCTGGGTGGCCACTGGTTGAGTGTCTGCCTTTGGCTCAGGTTGTGATCCCAGGGTCATGGGATCAAGTCCACCTGGGGCTCCTCACAGGGAGCTTGCTTCTCCCTCTGCCTATGTCTCTGCCTCTCTTTCTGGGTCTCGAATGAATGAATGAATGAATGAATGAATGAATGAATGAATAAAATATTTTTTAAAAAAGCTTTTACACAAATAATTTTGGCAAGATTATTCATGGCAGTCAAAAAGCAGAAATAACCCAAATGTTCATCAATTGAAGAACAGATAAACAAAAGGTGGTACATCACCCTACTGAATATTATTCAGCCATAAATAAGAATGAAGTACTGATGTATATTGCAACATGAGCCTTGAAAACTTTATGCTAAGTGAAAAAAAAACAAACGTAAAAGGCCGCATATTGGTGATTATATGAAATGTCAAGAATAAGCAATTCCATAGACACAAAGTAGTTTCACAGTTGCCAAGGGTGAAGGGGAAGGAATGGGAAGTGATTGTTACCCCATGCAGGGTCCCCTGTAGCTGATGGTCTCTTTACATTTTGTATTATCTTTCAGCCTAACTTTCATGTCAGAAGCATTTCTAACAGTGCATTTCTCTTAAAACTTTGTGGGTCTTCTGTCAATCTTCTTAGGGCTCTCTTTAATAGACAAAACCATGCTCACAAGGCTCTTTGAGATAAAGCCTTTCTCTGCCCTGGGCTTCTGCTGAGGAGCAACACTCCTAAACTTCTTAAAGCCCCACTGCTTGGCTGAGTGTGCCTATAAATCACACCCTAAAATCTTTAGAGGACCTTTCATCTGCCTGAATACTACTATAAGGCACCACCTTTATCACACACAGATTTTATCAAAATACTTTACAAATCATAAAGGAGACTTCACTTTAATACTACTTTTTCCTAGTAGTGTCATGGTTTTGGTATTTGCTTGGAAGTCTTAATTCAAGCCTTTTGCTCTGAGTAGAGGCTGAGAACTTTCAAAACCATCAAGTGCAGGCTCTTTTGTGTTTTAAAGTCTTTCCTTTAGTTACCTCTCTCCTTTCACTTATTTTGTCCCAAAGTGCTTTTCTGGCTTACTCCACTGAAAAATCACCTTGAATGTAGTTACCAGAACATCAGCATTAATTAAAATATGAACGTGGGGGCTGGGGAGACATGGACAGGACTTGGTAAGAGGTGTTAGATTAACTGATTAGCAGTTTTTAAAGGAAAAGTGAATTTAGAACCAAACTTTTCACCACACAATAATCAAAAAATAAAAAATAATAGCAGCAATGGCCACGATAGCCAAACTGTGGAAGGAGCCTCGGTGTCCAACGAAAGATGAATGGATAAAGAAGATGTGGTTTATGTATACAATGGAATATTACTCAGCTATTAGAAATGACAAATACCCACCATTTGCTTCAACGTGGATGGAACTGGAGGGTATTATGCTGAGTGAAGTAAGTCAGTCGGAGAAGGACAAACATTATATGTTCTCATTCATTTGGGGAATATAAATAATAGTGAAAGAGAATATAAGGGAAGGGAGAAGAAATGTGTGGGAAATATCAGAAAGGAAGACAGAACGTAAAGACTGCTAACTCTGGGAAACGAACTAGGGGTGGTAGAAGGGGAGGAGGGCGGGGGGTGGGAGTGAATGGGTGACGGGCACTGGGGGTTATTCTGTATGTTAGTAAATTGAACACCAATAAAAAATAAATTAAAAAAAAATAAAAATAAAAAAATAAAAAATAAAAAAATAAATAAAATAAATAAAAAATAAAAATAAATAAGAAAAACCAGAATTGTACATTTATCAGATATTAGTAGAAAACCATTTTAAATCTTAATGCCATAGATACAATCACAAAATAAAAGATAAAGGGATTTCAAGAGATACATATACAATAGAATTGAAAAAGCAGTAAGGAAACAAGTACTCAGGGAAATAATAATTTTCACAAAACATAAAAATGAACTTTAATACAGACACCTGGGTGGTTCAGTGTTGAGTGTCTGTCTTTGGCTCAGGTCACGAACCCAGGGTCCTGGGATTGAGTACTGCATCAGGCTCCCTCCGGAAAGCCTGCTTCTCCCTCTGCCTATGTCTCTGCCTCTCTCTCTCTGTGTCTCTCATAAATAAATAAATAAAATCTTTTTTAAGAATGAGGTAATAAATGTATAATATGTATATTATATATGCACACATATTAAATGCATAAAACATACTTACAAATAATACATATATACATTATATATACATATATACTGCATATGTAAAGTTAAATATAATCATGAAATTTTAAGCCCTAGGCTATTTTCTAGATGCTTTCCTTTGCTTTATATTTACCCCATGTTTTTTATATGTAAAATATATACATCATAATATGTAATATATTATATGGTACATTATTATATCACATATCATATATGCCTAATGTAATGCCTAGAACTTCCAGTATGATGTTGAATAAGAATTATAAAACTGGACATACTTTCTTCATTTCTAATCCTAGGAGTAAAGCATTTTATTCTTTCACCATTAGGCTTTATGTTTTCTGTATATTCTTTGTAAATGTACTTCATCCACTTGTTGTAGTTCCTCTTTATTGATAATTTGCCAAAAATGATTTTGTTCTTTTCATGAATGGGTATTGGGTTTTTCTACATCAATTGATATGACCATATGATTTTTCTTCTTTAGCCAATTGATATGATAATTTATATTGACTGTTTTTTTTTTTTAACCCTGTACCAGTCTTACATACTTGAAAAAAAAAAATTCACACGTGGTCATACTGTGCAATTACACACTTTTGGATTAAGTTTGCTAATATTTTGTTGGGATTTTACATCTTGGTTCATGGCTTGTAGTTTTATCTATAGTCTTTTTTTCTGCTTTTGATATCAGAGTAATGTGAGCTAGAGAGTGTTCCCTTATTTTATATATTCTGGAAGACATTCTGTAAAATCAGTGTTAATTTGGCTAAATATTTGGTAGGATTTTTTTGTAAAACAAACTGGGGTTGGGGATTAATGTTCAGACATTTTAATTAAAAATTAAATTGATTTAATGGTTAATTAGACTATTTAGATTGTCTTCATCCTAGTTAAATGTTGATAATATGTGTTTCTTAACAAGCTGAACCATGTAATCAGTATTTTCAAATTTGTGAAGTGGAATATTTTTAGGATTACTTGAACATCCTTTTAATGTCATGGGTTTAGAGTTATATTCCCTGTTCATTACCAATATTGCTGATTTATGTTTCCTCCCTTTTGATTTTTGTCAGTCTTGATAAAGATGTATTAATATTAATGATTTTTTCAAGTGAAAAAAAAAGAATGAGGTAATAATATATAGAATTCATAAAAATCAGTAAGGAAAACATGAAGAATCTTATAGATGAGTGACAGGAGTAGATAAATTTATTTTTAAAAAGTACAAGAAATAAATAGATATGGGAACACATATAAACATGGCAATATTCCTTACATTAGCAAATATGTTATGCAAATGATGTCCTTGTGATGATTTATCAACTTTTTGGTGACTTAATAAGGTTTACATGAAAGTGTAAATAAAATGCTTATTTTTTACTTAGTCATCCTTCAACTGAAATGTGATGTGTGGAAAGATTTCATAGTTATTCTTTTCAAACATGAAGCGACTAGTAATAAAAAGTCTAAATATCTAATATTAAGATATAATACCTTCAGTAGACTAAAATAATATCTAAAACCATAACTATTAAAATAGTATTGAAATGTAAAAAAAATGCTTAGAGCAGAGTAAGTGAAAAATTGTAAATTGGATATATGCATGATGTATCATATGATATGCAAAGTGCCTCTTTCCATTATAAAATGTCTATATGAATTTCTGTATAAACTACATAAAATACCTACCCATAAGGAATTGTGGGGAATTCTTAAAGATACAAACATGTAGGATAAGGGACAATTTTTTTCTTCTTAAAGTCTGCTATTGTTTATACAATAAAAATAGAAAAAAAGATGTTTGTGATATCTATGCTGTTAATACAGACACTTTCTTCTTAACCATATATCTTCTAGTCTGTCTCATTATTAACAATTTTTCAAGTGGGTATTGTATTTCAAAAATTTGTACAGGAATATTTTGGAGATTGGCTTATTCCAAAGTCTACAAATTTTTCATCACAAGATGATACTGCTGTTGTGACTCAAGGCACTATCTTCAAGCTCACTTTAATATCTGCCTTTAAACAGAATTTCAGCCCAAAGAACAATTCAAAATAACATTTAAATGCCATAAGACAGGCACCTGGGTGGCTTAGTGTCTGTCTTTGGCTCGGGTCATGACCCTAGGGTCCTGGGATAGAGCCCCGCATCAGGCTGTCTGCTCAGCAGGGAGCCTGCTTCTCCCTCTCCCTCTGCCTGCCATTCTGCCTACTTGTGCTTCTTTCTGTGTCAAATAAATAAAATCTCTTAAAAATAAAATTAAATAAATACCATAAGACAGAAATTCCGATATAATACTTGTGTGAGAACTCAATCTTTGTACAGCATTTCCCTATAATAAGATTTCAGATCCTGTATTACAGCTTAGAGTATAGAAGCATATAGAGAAGACTACAGAATTAGTGAAGCAACACTGTAGGGGCAGACAGATGATTCAAACGTCTGGAACACAGTTCTGTTTCCTCATTATGATCAAAGAGATCTGCTATGTGCAGAAAATGACCTCTGAAGTCATCTTTCAGCAGACAAAAAAGTATGCCTTTATCTATTAGTTGGGTTCTGTAAACAACAAATAAATATATTCTACCGAGGGTCACAAACTGAACAGCTTATCAGTTGGATTCTTTCCCATGTGTTTTATTTGGTCCACACAGTTTTATTTGGCTTTGTTAATTTGTTTTGTTTTACAGTTAAGGCAAAATTCAAAAATCAGAAATTTTCATATTAAAAAAACACAGATATCCATACTCAAAGTACCTTGAAATCTGGCAACACTGGGCTAGAGCAAGTAGTGGCTGTCCCTTTACACTGGGTTTCACTTTCCTCAGTAGTCCCTAACATTCTCTAGGCATCATTACTTATAATCTACCTTCTGGCCTCAGGAGCCTTACTGTCTGATTTACCTTCTCCAGAATAATTACTTATGACCAATCTTACTGGTTTAAATAAACATGCTTACTTTTCCTCCTCTATAACTATGTTGATCTTGTCAACGAGCGTTACAAACATACAATTTTGCCATCCTCAAAAAAGGAGTCCAAAGTCTATAATGGTCACTACCTGTACAAACGGCCATTCATTTGCCAGATTTTCCTCTCTTCCAAAAAACACAACTGGGCCTAAAAGGTAGGCAGAAGCTGTTAACACAGAACCTTTATGTTCTTTCTTGTCCTTCTATTTCCTGTCCCAAGTTTTCACTGAATCTAAAGACATTTCCTTAGACTGTTTAATTAGTATCATTTACTCCTTCTCTCATGTCTAAGAGTAGGCTCCAACTACTGACAACAATAAATCTTAGAAAGACTTAAATTCCAAGACAACAAACTGTATACTTTCTGCTTGGCCTTACTGGGGCTTTATGAAGTCATGACTTCACACTCAACAGTTATGAATGACTACAACTCAAATACCTTCCTCGCAATCCAACAACAACAAAATGCTTACAATCATCAGTGTTTACAGATTTTCTGTATTTTCCATCACCTAATCACAAAAGTCTTTATTGGAAATTAATTTCTATTCACCTTAATTTGGAGTAGAATTTATAATTTAAATATATGTGTTTATTGTCACTGACAATCATACTCTAGAAGCCAATAAACGGGTTTTACTGCAAAATACTTCAGCAACCTAATCATCATGGCAAAACTGAAGAATTATTTACTTTTGAGGGAATATTATTATTTAAAGATGCCTATGTATTTCTATGCAATATAGGCACTAAACTATAATTTATTTCTTATAGAGCCACCCTAAAACCCAGTAATTACACCAGTGGGTATTTACCCCAAAGATACAAATGTTGTGAACCAAAGGGGCACCTGCACCCCAATGTTTATAGCAGCAAGGTCCTCAATGGAAAAAGCCCAGATGTCTGACAGATGAATAAAGAAGATGCAGTATACACACACACACACACACACACACACAAATATATATATGTGTATATATTATATACACACACGTATATACACTACGTGGACTATTACTCAGCCATCAAAAAAATAAAACCTTGCCATTTGCAACAACATGGATGGAACTAAAGGATGTTATGCTAAGCAAAATAAGTTAATAAGAGAAAGCCAACTATCATATGGTCTCATTCATATGTGGATCTATTTAAGAAACAAAACTGAGGATCATAGGGAAAGAGAGGAAAAAAAATAAAACAAGAAGAAATCAGAGAGGGAGACAAACCGTAAGAGACTCTTAATCCTAGGAAACAAACTGAGGGTCGCTGGAGGGGAAGGGGCTGGGTGATGGACATTAAGGAGGGCAGGTGATATAATGAGCACTGGGTGTTATATAAGACTGATGAGTCACTGACCTCTACCCCTGAAACCAATAATACGTCATATGTTAATTAACTGAATTTAAAAAATTTTTTAAAAGGAAATTTCTTCTTTTCCTCAACAAGGTGGTAATACCAACTTTCTTTGGTTTAGAAGCATTTCCATAGGGATGCCTGGGTGGCTCAGCAGTTGAGCGTCTGCCTTTGGCTCAGGGCGTGATCCTGGATTTCCGGGATCGAGTCTCACATTGGGCTCCCTGCATGAAGCCTGCTTCTCCCTCTACCTATGTCTCTGCCTCTCTCTCTGTCATTCTCATAAATAAATAAAATCTCTTAAAAAGATTGAAGCATTTCCACAACTCAAGTGATTCTAAGTAGAGAGAAACTGATTTGTGGATATCATCAAATAAAACAAAATTTCTACGTAATACTAGGATGGCCATATACATGAAAAGTATCCCATAAGGTATTTGGAAGAAGAAAGAGAGGAGGAAGAAAGTAAGGAGGAAGAGAAAACTACTTCATGGGTGCGGATAACTAGGACCAGACATTTCAACAGCATGAAACTGTAAGTCCCCTTGTATTTTTGTGGTATCATTCTTAGTATATACCAACTAATATATAATGTCTCTCAATCAAAATCTTCAAGTAACATGTGCTCACATGAGCATCAGTAACAATCTGTGCACAAGATGGTGTCTGGAGAACATGGAAAATTAAATCAACTCTTGCAAATATATCACATTCTTTTAGAACACCATTAGTATGCTTAAGATTCCTGACTATCCACCTAAGATTAAGACTCTGTTCTAAAATCAATGAACAGGTAATAAACATTACATGAGCTAGAAATGATGAAAATTATACTAAAAACGAAATAAAGGACATATCAACTAATTACAATGCAGAGATCTTAACTGAATCCTGATTTCAACATCTGAATCCTGATGTCAACAATCTGAAAATAAAAATAAACATATATACAACAATCAGGGAAATTCAAACACCAATTGGAAGTTTGATGATACTGATCAATTACTGTTATCTTTAAGAGCAATAATAGCATTGTGATTGTTTTTTAAAGAAATATCTTTACCCTTTGATGATACATACACAAATACTTATGTGTTAAATCATATGATGAATGGAGTTGTCCTTCAAAATAATGGAGTGGAGACAGTGAGTAGAGCTATAACTGAAACATGACTTGCCCTAAGTTGAAAACAATTGAAGTTCAGTGTCAGGTACATGGCAATTTATTTCATTCTTCTCTATATTTAAGAATGCCACAAATTTTAAGGAGAATTTCAAATGGGAATTCCAAAAATATTTTGCATATCTGAAATATTCCTACTGTGCATTAAAGTGAATTTTTAAAAAGATAGCAGAAAAATCTAACTGAACACTCTTACTTAATACTATAAAGTTGCACTTTATATATTAATTAAAAATGCTTTAAACTTAAAGAAACAGGGAGAAGAGAAACAGACAAGAAAGTAGATGAATCTACAGCAGAATGATAATAGTAATTAGGACTGAACTCACCTTCATAATACTTTGTGTCTCTTACAGGACTTATTATAGTATGCCTTGAATTCTTGTTATTTTAATAACCCCAACTAGATGGTAAGCCCTTGATGGCAGGGACTAAGCCTAATGAAGAAGATAGAACCCTGATAATCACCTAATCAATTGAGGATAATGAGGAAAATTCTGCTGCAAGGTCTACTATCTCGCTGAAGCAAAGACGACTGGCTAAGCTGGTGACTCTTTGTTCCTTCCCTCTCTACACCTTATAGGAGCCACCTAGTATCACATGCTAGAGCAAAGGAGACAAACGCTTCAAAGATAGAAGAGCACTCACTACTGCCCAGTTAAGGATCCATAAATAGCAGAACTCTCCAATACAGAAGCCACTAGCCTCAAGTAGCTGTTTACATTTAAATTAATTAAAACTATAGTGTCAGAATCAAAACACAAGAAACAACGTTGATGAGGATGTGGAGAAAAAGGAATCCTTGTGCACTGTTGGTGGTAATGCAAACTGGTGCACCCGCTGTGGAAAACAGTATGGAGGTTCCTCAAAAAAATTAAAAATAGAATTACCATATAACCAAGGAATTCCACTACTGGGTATTTACCCAAAGAATATAAAAATAATAATTCAAAAAGACATATGTTCCCTATGTTTATTACAGCATTATTTACAATAGCCAAATTATGGAAGCAACCTAAAATGTTCATCAATAGATGAATGCATAAAGAAGATGTGATATATATGTATACGTATATATCATGTACATAAATATATGTACATGTGGAATATTATTCAGCCATTAAAAAGAATGAAATCCTGCCATATGCAACAACATAATGAATCTAGAGAGCATAATGCTAAGCAAAATAAGTAAGTAGAGGAAGACAAATACCATATGATCTCACTCATATGTGGAATTTATGACACAAAAAAAGACGAACAAAAGGAGGAGAAAAGAGACAAACCAAGAAACAGACTCTCAACTACAGAGAACAAACTAATGGTTACCAGAGGGGAGGCGAGTGTGGGAATGGGTGAAACAGGTGATAGGGATTAAGAGTACACATCACGGGGGATCAAGGGGTGACTCAGGGGTTTATCGCCTGCCTTCAGCCTATGGTGTGATCCTGGAGTCCCGGGATCGAGTCCCAGGTCAGGTTCCCTGCATGAAGCCTGTTTCTCCCTCTGCCTGTGTCTCTGCCTCTCTCTCTCTCATGAGTAAATAAATAAAATCTTAAAAAAAAAAAAAAAAAAAGAGTACACATCACAATGAGCACTGAGTAATGTACAGAACTGCTGAATCACTCTATTGTATGCCTGAAACTAATTAATTGTATGTTAACTATACAGGATTTTAAATAAAAATTTAAATTTAAATTAATTTAAATTAATTTATTAAAATTTGAGTACTTCCATCAAACTAGCTACATTTAAAGTGCTCAAGAACGGGATGCCTGGGTGGCTCAGCGGTTTGGCACTTGCCTTCGGCCCAGGGCATGACCCAGAAACCCGGGATCGAGTCCCTGCATGGAGCCTGCTTCTCTCTCTGCCTCTCTCTCTGCCTGTGTCTCTGCCTGTGTCTCTGCCTCTCTCTCTCTGTATCTCATGAATAAATAAATAAAATCTTTAAAAAAAAAAAAAGTGCTCAAGAGCCACACATAGCTAGTGATTATCATACTGGACAGTGTAGATATAGGACATTTCCAAGTTCTATGAAACAGTATTGGTCTAGAGTTTAGAATTTAACTGAACTGGAATTTAATCTAGAATACCAGGCACGTCTATCTAAGATACATGCATTCCTAGCCATAGGATAGAGGACCAGGACACCAGTTGTGGCTCCTATGGCTTGGGGTTAAGTGATCAAGGACAGAAAGGAAACAAGTAATTCTAGAACCTGCAGAAGTACTGTAGTTCCCAGAGAGAAAAGGAAAGCAGGATCATAGTGATCTGGTATTACAGCGGCATTCCACAGAGACCAGAACAATAAAACACCCCAGTTGGAAAGCATAGCTTAAAGTGGGGCACATGGAGAGATGGGAGAAGGGCTTTCCTCCCTTCAATCCAAACAAGTATTAGTTCTATAAAACTCTAGCTGAGAAAGCAGGAAAAAACCAGAAGCTCTGAGGGAAGGGACACTGCCCCTCCCACAAGAGGTTATATTATAGTGCTGGGGAAGTCCGTAAGAGCACAAGTCTAAGAAAACAAGGATGACAATTTCAATAATTTCTAGGAAGACGATTTACTGTTGAAGAAACAAGTTTCTCCATTTCCTAAATTAAAGGGAAAAGAAGTTAAAAGAAGTAATCTGGGAAAGAATACTGAGTAACAAAATAATTTTAAAAAGAAGAAATCAAGGAAATGAAAACAGTTTTGACCCATATGAAAATTCTAACCAAAATCAAAATTTAGTTGAGGCATGGAGCACAGTAAGTGCAGTACAAAGCCCCAAATAAAGACTTCAAGGCATAAACTCAACATAGGATTCTCATTCGGGACAAATACAGCAAACCTATACATACATGTAGGTAAGAAATCTAACTAGAAATAAGACATTCTAATTAGGAACAGTCAATAATGATCATCATATAATGCAACATCCATTAAAGAATAGATTTTTAAAAAAGGAACCTTTAAAAATGTATTTATCCCTAATGAATGTTCTTTTGGAAAATTGCCTAACGTGCTGTATTCTAGGAAACTACTGTAGGCAAGTTGCATACCAAATGCAAATTACAATGAGCTGAGTTTTACATCTATAAGATAGATATACACAATTCATTTTAAAGCTCAGATTCTGACAGTAATTCTACTGAGAAACATCAAAGTCAGGCTGAAGTGGACAGTTAAAACCACAGGCTGTCCATCTCCTCTTGTTATGGCTGTAGGATAGCGATTTCTGAGAACATCAGAGATCATCTATGTGTTCCATTAGTACATTTTATTTATAAATGAATTTTTAATTGTATCTATACTTTTTAACTTCTACTTGTATTCTATTCTCCATTATGCATTTCATTTTTCTATACAATTCAATAATAAAATATTTCCATTGTATACCCAATACGTATAAAACTTGTTTTTATACATTTAAAACATTCAAAAAATAAAAAAAAAATTTTAAAAAACATTCCCGAGCCATTTATCTACCTGCAGTATTTCTCTGGTCCTGTGGTTACACTGACATCTGGTGGCAGTGTGAAAGAAACTAGACTGCAATAACAAGGGGGTTTTTTCTCCTTTTTTATTTTATTTTATTTTATTTTTTTGGCTAATTTATTTTATGTGACCTCAGCGGTTAGGTTTTTCCAACGCTTTATCTATACCCAAGATGGCAGACCTATTAAAATACTATATTAACTCCAGTGACAGCGAACATTAGTTACAATCAGTGACATTCTTGAAATAATTCACTTTGGTAACACGACTGGGAAGGATATAGAATTATTCCAAGAATGTCACTGGGTAAGTAGGACTGCTCACAGTTACTTATTTCATAATTAAAGTTTATAATCAGAATGGTTATAAAGGAAGACTTTCCCATCAAAGATAAATGCATCATTTCAAACCATTTTCTCTATACATGAAGATAGAGTCCCATAATATGTCTTGCTCATGAATGTTTAGTTTGAAACAGAATATTTTATTGATATTTAGAAAATATTTTTAATTTTTAGAAAAATTTAGAGAAAGTATAACTTAATACTAATGAAGTTATACTTTTTTCTTATCAAGTATTTCATGTCTACCCAATGACTAACAAGCTTAAAGGTGTACACTGAAGGAAGAAACTATGGTCTCATGGGCAAAATCCATTATGCTAGGAATATAACAAAAAAAGTTGTAATCAATATCCCAACCTAATTCTACATGTTGCCACTGACATATCTCATGGTTTCTGATAAAAAGAGAGAATTCAGGGGCTCCTAGATCGCTCAGACTGTTAAGTGTCCACCTTCAGCTCAGGTCAATCCTGGGGTCCTGGAATTGAGCCCCACATCGGCCTCCCTACTCAATGGGGAGCCTGCTTCTCCCTCTCTCTCTGCTACTCCCCATGCCTGTGCCTACTCTACCCTCACCTCTAACAAATAAATAAAAATAATTTTTTTTAATTGACTAAAAAAGAAAGGGATTTTTTTTTTTTTTCTTTCTTAAGAGGGAGACAGAATCCCACACAGGCTCCACACCCAACGAGGAGCCTGATGCAGGGCTTGATCCCAATCCTGAGATCAAGACCTGAGCCGAAATCATAACTCAGATGCCTAACCAACTGAGCCACCCAGGCACCCCCAGGAAGAGAGAATTCTAATAACCAATTAGACATTAAACACCATATCCAGAAAAACACATTCTTCAATCAGATGAAAGTCTTAGACAAAACCTTGAAATTTTACCATCTTATTATATTTGGATTATTTTTCCATGTCTCCTCAGCAAAAGAATTAAGACCAACATTAGATTCAGACAGCATACCCCTAAATTTACATAGTGTAGAGCTGTAACACTGCATTCTACCACCCTCCTGTAATTACCCAATTCACATTTTTGAAACATTTATGCAACAGTATTCTTTTAGGAACCACCTCTGTCAGTATAATCTCCATGTTATAGCTTAGAGAAATAAATCATTACACTGAAGATTCTCTATCAGAGAAGAAGTAGAGAGCAAACTATCCTTCGTCCCAAGGACTCCTATTTATATAGAAGCAACACTTCTATTTCAGGATACTAACCAGTGAAGATCACATACAATTAATTGGCCAATGGTAATAATTATGAAGAATAGAGATAATTGCATTAACCATGCATGTAATAATCCAGTTTGACAGCCACATATGCATAATGTACAACAGTGATACTCAGTATCATTCATAAACTGGCTATCAACCTGAAAACTGTCCCCAGTCCTCAACAAGGAAAGAAGTTTTGACCAGAATGTAAATCAATTATGTCTCTAAGCACACTGTTTAGTTTTACTGACATTTTTCTTAAAATAAGACTTCCCTGATAAAGGAAGCAGTGCACTGATTTACATTCTGGCTCAAGCACCTTATATCAACAAACTGACATTTAACTAGCACTGCTCTATGGTATCTAAAGAGAACAGACTGAACTATATGGGTGGGTGGGGATTGAGGGGGGGCTCATCTAGGTCTTTCTCTACCATATACTAGAATATACATTATTGCCAAATACTGAAATCAAGAATTTTTGTTTTACTTTAAAATTTAATATGGACTTCCAATTTTAATATTGAGGCATAAAGTAACCATTTCCCCTTAATCTTCTTAAAAAGCACCCAAAAGCAATTAATTCAAAATCAGCAAAGAGGGCAGCCCAGGTGGCTCAGCGGTTTAGTGCCGCCTTCAGCTCAGGGTGTGATCCCGGAGACCTGGGATCGAGTCCCACATCGGGCTCCCTGCATGGAGCCTGCTTCTCCCTCTGCCTGTGTCTCTGCCTCTCTCTCTCTCTCTCTCTGTGTCTCTCATGAATAAATAAATAAAATCTTTAAAAAAAAAAACAGCAAAGAAAATTAAAACACACAGCATTTTTACAAAACTGGAATCCAGCTAAAACTCCAGAACAAAATTAGGTGTAAGAGCTTCCTAAAGAAAGCTGCACATCTCAGAAAGAGCTAGCAAAGTAAACTCCTCAAAGGTGAGAGGTTCCCTCTGAGTGACAAAACAAATTCCCAGCAGAAGGTAGGATTCATGGGCCAACAAGAGAACACTGTGGACCCAGCTGAGATACAAAAATCAAAAGAATGGGGTCTAATAAGGAATCACACAAAAAAACTATATTTGTAATAATAGTCTGTCTCTGCTTCCATAGAAGAGAAGCAGCATTGCAAAAACAGCTGCCTGTGCCCACTGACTGGTAAAATAGCTAAATAAACTCAACAACCAAAAACCTTACCTAGAGTTTTTGGAACATTAGCTAATCTGGAATATGGCTCTAGCTCCTTAAATCTCCTAAAAATAAATTACGATGCAAAAATTCACATTTTCAAATGAGTTATCACAAAGGAACAAGCACAAATCCATACAAAGTTACCAAAAAGGAGGAAGAAAATTACAGGAAAAATTATTAGTAGACCAAAAAAAAACCCTTATCATAAAAAATATTGCCACAAAGTAATGAAAATTACAGCTAAATTTTTTGCTGTAGGGATCCCTGGGTGGCGCAGCAGTTTGGCGCCTGCCTTTGGCCCAGGGCACGATCCTGGAGACCCAGAATCGAGTCCCACGTCAGGCTCCCGGTGCATGGAGCCTGCTTCTCCCTCTGCCTATGTCTCTGCCTCTCTCTCTCTCTCTGTGTGTGTGACTATCATAAATAAATTTAAAAAATAAAAAAAATAAAAAATAAAATAAAAACTTTGCTGTAAATTTAAAAAATTATTAAGGAAATAAAGGCATAATGCCAAGACGTAGGAGTTCAGCTAAAAGATGTCTAGATGATAAGAAATTATGTAACATAAACTTGGACAATTTAGAAAAGACCTCGAAAAAATAAAACAATCATAGAAACTGGAAGAAACTGTTGAAACTGGAAGAAACACTGTAGAAAATAGACATTTCTGAAATGAACACAGAGGATTAAAAAAAGGAAAAGGAAAGTAAAATTTTAAGAGTGGATGAGAGAAAATAATAGATATAAAAAACAGGATATCTAACACATGAATATTTGGAGCCCAAGAAGACCATCATAATAACAGAACAAATAAATATTTAAAGACATAATTCCAAAAAGATTTACTAAAATAATAAAATAAAGAAAATCTAAATCTAGATACTGAAGGGGCACCTGGCTGGCTCAGTCAGAAGTATGTGTAATGACCAGGTCGTGGGTTCAAGCCTCCAGTTGAGTTTAAAGATAAATCAATCAATGAAAGGGCATACCATGTCTCAGAAAAAAACTGATCCAGAACAGACATGCAAAAATATTGTCACAAAACAAGAAAATAAAATCAGGCTGGCCTCCAACTTTAACTCTAGAACATAATAGATTACTATTAAAAATTTTCTTAAAGAAAAGTATGACTCAAGGATTCTACATCTAATCAAACTGCTGCCCAAATACAAAATCACTATTCAATTATGAACATGCAAAACTCAGGGAATATTATACCCACAGGTCCTTTTAGAAGACTCTATTAAAGGAAGAATTTAGTTAGCCAAGCAAACTAGAAAAGCCATGGCAAAGTAACTGGTGATAAACTTCTAAGCTACTTAAACACAGAACTAAAAATAAAATTAAACGAAGGAGTTAAGATGCAAAATGTTATTACACTTAACATGCAAATATAACAAAAGTTGGGAAGGGACGAGAGGAAATAAAAGTTATGTGGGATTCCTGGATGGCGCAGCGGTTTGGTGCCTGCCTTTGGCCCAGGGCGTGATCCTGGAGACCCGGGATTGAATCCCACATCGGGCTCCCGGTGCATGGAGCCTGCTTCTCCCTCTGCCTGTGTCTCTGCCTCTCTCTCTCTCTCTGTGAGTATCATAAATAAATAAAAATTAAAAAAAAAAAAAAAAAAAAAAAAAAAAAGTTATGTAAGGACAATATAAGGATAATGATTTCCTCATCTTTAAAAGTTGGAAGTTTAAATCTATCAAAACATAATAAATTGACAGATTATATAGATTTAATTGTATGAAAGTAAACATAAGATAAATATCCTATTTTCATAATTACTTAAGAAACAAGATATTAGGGCAGCTCTGGTGGCGCAGCGGTTTAGCGCCGCCTGCAGCCTGGGGTGCAGTCCTGGAGACCCTGGATCGAGTCCCACGTCAGGCTTTCTGTATGGAGTCTGCTTCTCCCTCTGTCTATGTCTCTGCCTCCCTTTCTCTGTCTCTATGAATAAATTAAAAATCTTTAAAAAAAAAAAAAAGATATTATCCATGTTTTACAGAGTAGAGTATGACACAAAATAACAGAAAGTTACATCAAGAAACATTAAAATTAGGGTCACCCGGCTGGCTCAGTTAGTAAAGCATGTGACTCTTGATCTTGGGGTTATGGGGTCGAGCCCCACGATGGATGTAGAGATTACTTAAAAATATAAAATCTTTGGGGAGTCTTAGTTGCTCAGTCCCTTAAGTAGCTGCCTTCAACTGGGGTTATGATCCTACAGTCCTGGGATCAAGCTCCACATGGGACTCCCTGCTCAGCAGGAAGCCTGCTTCTCCTTCTCCCTCTGCTTGCTGCTCCTCCTGTTTGTGCTCTCTCTGTCAAATAAATAAATATTTTAAAATAATAATAAACATAAAATCTTAAAAAAAAAAAAAAACGAAAACGGGCAACTCGGTGGTTCAGCAGGTTAATCGTCTGACTCTTGGTTTCTGCTCAGGCCATGATCTCAGAGTCCCATGGCAGATTCCATACTCAGCAGGGTGTCTGCTTAAAGATACTCTAACTCTCCCTCAGTGCACACCCACACAATCTCCCTCTCCAAAATAAATAAGTCTTAAAAAAAAAAAAAAAAACATGAAAATTAACATTTTTAAAATATACCTTTTTGGTGAATACAGTATTTTTGATCTGGGAAAACTCAAACTCAATTTTCAATACTATGTCCTCAAGTAAAAATGCTCACATTACAATCCTTAAACATGATAATTAATCTCTGTTGAAAAATCTAAAAACAACAAAGATAAAGTTTAATTAATATATTTTAAATATATGGTTTTGAAGCCTCAAAATTGCTAGCACTCAAAAATTGGCCCTATCAACAATCACTGATTCATGAAAATACTAGTGAAAAGCACAATATGCTGTGATTTGGTAAATTCTGGAATATATCAGTGGAGTCAGAGTTAAAGGATATGCCATATGAGCTCAAGTATGACACATTTCACAGTTAAATATTGAAATACGCAGCCTCACATAATACTTTATAAAACACTTTGTTTTTATTAAGCATTCTTGCTATGTTTAACATTGAAGGTTACACAGAATAAGCAGAGATACAGAAGAATAAAAAAAAAAAAATGGAAAAAATCAATCAAAAGCCAGAACTGCATGCTGTGCGGTTCCCATAAAAATTGTCCTATGAAGTCACATAGGGCTGGATTCAAGCCTCCAACAATCAGTGTTGTTTTATATACAGCAAAATAAAAAGAAAACTTAAGTCCTATAAAATTAGCTGGGTTTCCACTCATAATCTACTATATTTATAAATGAGAATATTCTTATCTCTAAAGCAGTTTGACAAATCTATCCTTAGAATATTTACTATGAAAAAAAAAGAATATTTACTATGTATGCATTTATGAGGCAAGAAGTGGGGAGAAAAGGCAAGGGTAAGGAAAAGAAACAAAAAAAAAAGAAAAGAAACAAGGGGGCAGACCCTTTGTTAAAGTATAAACTTCAAACTACATGTTAGCAAAAAGATGTTCAAGGACAATTTTCACATGGAAAGAGAAGTTGTTTCCTGAATTTCCTCTTTCTTGCGGTGTTTTCTTATTTTCATTTACTGCCATCAAACTGAAAAGTTTCCTTTCTAACTCATTTTTTAAAAAGATTTTATTTATTTATTCGAGAGAGAGAGAGAGAGAAAGAGAGGCAGAGACACAGGCAGAGTGAGAAGCTCCATGCTGGGAGCCCGACGTGGAACTCGATCCTGGGACTCCAGGATCATACCCTGGGCGGAAGGCAGGCGCCAAACTACTGAGCCACCTAGGGATCCCCTCTAACTCATTTTTATAAAAATCTTCATGAGGGGCACATGGGTGGCTCAGGCAGTTAAGCATGTGACTTTTTTTTGTTTATAGATTTATTTACTCATGAGAGACACAGAGAGAGGCAGAGACACAGGCAGAGGGAGAAGCAGGCTCCCCTTAGGGAGCCCGATGTGGGACTCAATCCCTAGACCCCAGGATCACAACCGGAGCCAAAGGCAGACACTCAACCGCTGACTCTTGTTCTCAGTTCAGGTCTTGATCTCAATGTTGTGAGATCATGCCCTGCATTGGGCTCCATGTTGAGGGTTATGCATCCTACTTAAAAATTCTTAAAAATAAACATCTTGACGAGTTCTGTGTAGAAAATATGTCCCCATTATAAATGGTGGGGGAGCAGAGTTTCTCTGCATATAGCCTTCAGTTCAATCATATTCAAACACCAATGTCAATGACTTTTCCAAGTTACCTACCAAATTTCCATAGTTCTATATTCATTTTCTACCCCTTAATCCTCCAAGTTTATATTTATAGCCTCCAGCAACAGTCTAGGTGGTAGCTAGGCCATCAAGACAGGTACTACAGTAACTTGTATGGAAATACAGCTTCCCTGTGGGGAGAGGAAAACATACTTCAATACTTCAAAGTTTTAGCAAACACCAGTTTTGGAAGAGAACTCCTACACCAAGAAGGAAGCTGCACCAGACAGGCAGTTCCCCTTTCTGACTTTAAGTTCAGCTGATCCAGCCACTCTTCTTACCAAGACATTACCATCTATAGTTTGTTGAAACCTTAAGTGTCCTAGATTTTATTTTAGTAAAAGAAGCCCTTCCATTATAGACTGAAACGTGGATCACTATGGTTATTTAAGAGAAGTAGATGGATAAAGAAAAGCAAAGCAGATTGCTGAAGTTTGTCATATTATTTACAGGCAAGCAAACACTGTGTGCACATCACCTAACTGAAGAATCATATGTCCATCCCTTGACCCTATGTTCCCGCAAAAACTAAAAGTATATTTTTTCCTTTTTAAAGAAATACTCTACTTCCAAATAAGAACCTAGCATAATTGATGCTCTACTTGAGCACCTAAAGTCCTACATGTACTACATCTCCTTGAAGTTAACCTCCTTGCTTGAGTAAAATAATTTTTTGTATTAGCCAATATAAAACATAATTAGGATAGTCAGTTTGCTGCCAAAGAAACTAAATAAATCCCGTTACTAAAAATAAGTGATTTAAAGTTATTCACTGGTTTGAATTATCTTAGCAACTGTTCTTTCATTAACATAAAAAATTACAAGTTAACTATATCCTAAAATAGAAATCACTAAAACTCTGCATCTCTAATTTTTTCCACATGTTTACATATAATACTGAATTTCATAAACAGGACTATAAAATTTTTAAACTGTTAACCAGCAAACTAGCATTTCTCAAATTGTTCCATGGAATGTCAGTGTTCTCTGAGATTTTCCTAAGTGTTCCACAAAGAAAAAGAATATTATGGTCAAATTACATTCCAAAATGCCGAGTTAAAGTTAAAACAAATGTTGTTTTATAACAGGTCTGAGAAAGACTTTCATTCATCAAAAAATTTATTAAATGCCACCATATACCATGCACTTATCTGGATTTGCAAATTACAACAGGGAACAAGATAAGTAAAATGCCTGCTCTCATGGAGCATTCTTTCTAGTGGAGAGGACAGTCGATTAACAAAAAAGCAAATAAATAAAATGCAGTCAGTGAGAAGAGCTATGAAGATACGAAAATGGGGTAATAGTATAGAAGATACCTCTCTGAATGGACACATTAAGCTACAGAGCTAATATTTTTTGTTTTTTCTACATTGGGGAATACAGTGCACAGTATTTATCAAACACAGGTTGATCAGGAACCCTTTTCTCAACGAACATCTATTAATTCTATTAATAGCTCATCAAATCAAAAAATGCTCTTCTAGCCAATATGCAGCTAATGGCAGGGTCAAGACTCAAATATAGCTCTTCTGATCCTAAATACAGTGTTTTTATATATCTTCTTCACCTATAAAAGCATAAATAATAATAGTACATATCTCATAGAATCATAATGGAAATTAAAGTAGCTAATTCAGGTATAAAACACCTGACAGGCAGGTTCGTATACACTGTGCTCAGTAAATGTTGTAGTTACTATTAATACAGTTACCATGCACGTCTTCCTCTATTATCTCAAGGTGACTTATATTGCCTTCTTTTAATATCTTGAATACTTTATTTCCATCTCTTTTATAAGACTTAAGTAATTCTGTTCACTCTTCTACATGGTAGATTTCTTAAAGACCACAACTCAAATAGAGACTGCACATGGCTAGGCCACAATGAAAGCTTACTATGTGTTTGTGTACACAATATCCAAAGTGGGTTAAATGTGCGTGTGAAAAAAAAAAAAACTTATATAAAAAAGAAATCTCCCCTCTAGGAAACACAAACCATACTATAGCAAAGCTTCCATGAAACATCTTCATAATTACACATTTTATATATTCAAAATACTTTTATAAATTAACATCATCAGTACTGGTGACTGCACATGGCAGACCCAGTAATGGGTCATATTCTTCCCAATAAGATGTACTAAGATACCATTTCATTTCTTTGATATTCCTGCCAAAAATGCATAACCATAACTTTATCAAGAAAAAAACATCAGACAAGCCCAAGCCGAAAAACATTCTACAAGATAAATGACCTGAACTTTTCAAAATTGTTAAAATTTTAAACATGTTAAAATCGTAAGAGATAAGGAGTAAAAATGTGTTCCTAATTACAGGAGGCTAAAGAGACATACAGCTAAATTTAACAAGTGATCTTGGACTGGATCCTGAACTAACAAATTATGTTGTTGTTTTTATAAAGAACATTGGTGGAACAACTGGCAAAACTGAGTAAGAACTGTAGATTAAATAACTAACCTATATCAATGTTAACTTTCTGATTTTCATCATCATCAGATGGCAGTTATATAAGACAATTTCACTGTTTTTAGGAAGCACATACTGCAGTATTTATAGGTAAAGAAGCATTAGGTCTACAATTTAATCTCAAAGGGTTCAGAAAAAAAAATCTATGGATAAATACAGAGAAAGAAAAAAAAATCACAAACTGAACACAGCAAAAGAACAAGATTTGGGTCAAAAGTATATGAATCCTTTGTACTGTGAAAACATTTTCAAAAGTCTGAAATTATTTCAAAACAAAATATCTAAACACAAAAGTAATTGGTGAGAAAAAGGAAAGATGGCAAATAATCACATGAAGAGATGTTCTAGATCATTACCAGCAAGTAAAAGTGCAAATTAAAAGCACAAGGAGATGCCACTAAAAGCAAAAAAGAATTTTCAATTCTGTTGGTGAGCATTTGGGGCAAATGAAGCTATCAAACATTACTGGAGGGAGGGAATACAAGCTGTATAGTCACTTTGTAAGAAACTTCTGAATGGTTTTCCAGAGTTAAACATACACTTACCACATTACCCAACAATCCTAGGTATTAATCCAAGAAAAATTAAAACTTACATTCAAACAAAACCTGCATGCAAATATTTGCATCAATTTATTCATAATCACCAAATACTGAAAACAACTCAAATGTCTATCAACTGTTAAATGGATAAACTGCGATACGTTTATATAAAGGAATCCTCGGGATTCCTGGGTGGCACAGCGGTTTAGCGCCTGCCTTTGGCCCGGGGCGTGATCCTGAAGACCCGGGATCGAATCCCACGTCGGGCTCCCGGTGCATGGAGCCTGCTTCTCCCTCTGCCTATGTCTCTGCCTCTCTCTCTCTCTCTGTGTGACTATCATAAATAAAAATTTTAAACAAATAAAAATAAAAAAAAAATAAAGGAATCCTACTTAGCAATAAAAAGGAATGAATTATTAATAATGCAACAACATGTATGAATTCCTAAAGCATTATGCTAAGTGAAAGAAATCAGTCTCAAAAGTTACACGTTGTATTATTCCATATATGTTTATGATATTCTGCAAAAAAGCAAAAAAAAAGCGGGGGGGAGGAAAATAGATCAGTGGTTGTTAAGGGTAAAGTTGGTGGAGGGGTTAATTAAAAATAGGCAGCATTGGGACGCCTGGGTCGCTCAGCAGTAGAGCATCTACCCAGGGCCTGATCCTGGAGTCCCACATCGGGCTCCCTGCATGGAGCCTACTTCTCTCTCTGCCTATGTCTCTGCCTCTCTCTTTCTATGTCTCTCATGAATGAATAAATAAAATCTTTAACAACAACGCCAATAAAAATAGGCACCATGAAATAAAAATAGGCAGTATGATGGAATTTGGGAGGGGGAGGCTGATAGGGCTGTCCTTTGTCTTGACTATTACTGTCATTACACAATTTTATGCATACATCAAAACTCATTGAGCTATATATTAAAAAGAATGAATTTTACTATTTATAAATTTAAGGTATACATTATGCTGAAGAGAAATAAAGTACTTTCACAGGCACCTCATTTTATTCTCAGTCCAATAAACACTGTGTAGGTACTATCACTGTGTAGGTACTATTACTCTCATTTCACATGTGAGGAAACCAAAGCATATAGCAAATTACAGATCGTAGGACCAAAAGTGTAGTCCAGATACACTGATCCTATACAAATGTTTTAGTCTCTTAATTTTCTCATGTTCCACTAAGCTTTATGGGCCACACTGTCCCTAAAGACAAACAGGTTCAAAGAAAGGAAAAACAGGATCGGAGGGAGGGAAGAAAAAAAGACAGGTAGTAGGAGTGTGTCTGTTAGAATTTGTCCTTTGTCCTTAAGGAATTAAAAATAGTCTATAGCTGAAGAAGTCTAAATAGTGATCTATAGAGGCAACAAATTAATTGGCATTAAAGGATTAACTGGTGATTTCTTCCATAAAAACCTCAATTTCTTAGCACAAAGAAAAAGCAAACAAAACATTCACAGGTAACCTTGTACTATTGCTACAATTTAAGCTATGCAAAGTCTTCAGAATAATATTGAGAACAACAATGACAATTCAGAATGGATTTTACAACTTTAAATGTTTAAAGGTATCCCAGATGCTATCACTCAAGGGTGGAAAACAATAGGGAAACCTTTAAAGACACCTTTTTGGTTTTAGAATCCAAGAAGTGGCAGTATGTTTGCCATAGAACATACTGTACGTAGAGCAGCTGGAGAGGAAATTGTTTAGTTTCCTTAAGAAAAAAATTAAAAATAAAAAACTGCATCTGTACTACAAACAGCATACTTTACCTAAAAACAGTGGTGTGGTTTCCTCTAAAGTAGTTGCATTAGGATCTGCCCCAGCTTCTAAAAGAATCTGTACAATCTTCCAATGTCCTTGACTTGCAGCAAGATGTAATGCACAGAAGCCCTCAAAAGTCTTTGTCTTAATGTAATTTTCAGATGAATCTACTGTAAAAACAAAAAACAAAAACGAAATGTCAACTGGAAAATACCACTGCTATTTCTTGTGCTTAAAAAGGAAAGATTCCAAGAATTTGAAGAAATATTAAAAATATGATTTTAAATGGGAGGTCTGAGTTTAAAACTCAGACTAGAAAATCAAGAAACAGTTCTATAGGTGTCACAGTGTGAAAAGCTCTCTGGTATTCTTAACGCACAAATTCTGCCCACAAACTCATTTTCTATTCCCTAATTTCCAGTGGGTAGGGGGGAAAGGGAGTGGCAGGATTTGAAAGGTAACCCAAAAGCAAGATCTGAAGAGGATACAGCACCAAAATTGTGCTTAAGCAAACTATTAATAAATTTGATTTTTTTTAATTTCTAAGTTTCCATGAGAAATGGTCTCATCTCAAATGAGCATTACTTCCTTGTATTCAATTAATAATATGATGGTAGTTTAAAATACTCCTTTTCTAACCTAAGACTACAGTCTAATAGCTAATAAAGACTATGTTTCTAAAATAATAAAATGTAATAAAATGCACCCCAAAGAAATCAAAGAGTGGCATACAACTTCTAAGAATTAATTTACTTTAAGGTTTCTAGGGTTTGTTATAAAAGTCTCAAGATTCTGGTAAAATTAAAATTACGTAAATAATGTCTACCTTAAAATTTTTGTAACTCCACAGCAAAATATAATATTGAAGTCACTTTGAGGCTACAAAAAGTCACTTTGAAAAGTGATTTTCTTACTTTTGCTTCCAAAACAGTAAAAGTCTAACCCCACAATAAAAGAATGGGCTATAGGGTGGACAGTGAAGGCATTTTGAGGCTACAAAAAAATTTTAAGACTTTAAATAATGTTTTCTTGAAAAACTAGGCTTAATGTCCTTGAATAAAATAATCATCTGTTTTAAGTAATTCTTATAAATGTAACCCACTGATGAAATGGGCAAAGATATAATAATATTCAAATATCAGCTTGTAAGCATAAATACTTTTTGTAAAAAGCCTCAAACTTTACAGAAGCACAACTAAACAGCAAGATAGAGCAGTTATATTTTTAAAGCTCATATCACGGGGGCACCTGGGTGGCTTAGTAGATTGAGGATCTGCCTTTCCACTCAGGTCATGATCTCCAGGACCTCCAATAGAGCCCCTTGTTGCAGTAGCCTTCTTGCTCAGGAGGGAGTCTGCTTCTCTCTCTCTCTCTCTCTCTCTCTCCCCCTCTGCCCCTCCCCACTGCTTATTCTTTCTCTTTCTCTCTCTCTTTCTCTTTTCTCTCTCTCTCCTCTCCTGCTCTCAAATAAATAAAATCTTAAAAAAATAAAATTTTAAAAATAGAGCTCGTATCAAAAAAACAGTATTTCCCAGATTAGTCAGAAACTGACCTTTATTCAGATATCCACAAAACTATAAGGTTAAGATAAAAACTAGAAATACATAGATATATATAGATACACAGACAGCTCCAAATGGGAAATCTCAATATTATAAAGATGCCCATTTTTTCCATTCTAATCAAAATGCCAAAAGAGCAGGCTGTTGTTCAGCTGCTTGCTTTTATACTTGGTTAAAGTGACTGAAGTTGATAGGGATAGGAGAGGGCAGAAAAGAATAGCAAAGAAGTTAGAAAAATAAAGTACTGAGACAAGACTAGACTTATTCTGTATACTAAACGGAGTCTTAAAGTTAGAATAAGTAAAACAATGTGGCAGTGACACAAAGGGAGAGAGGAGGGTGCCCCTGAGGGAGTGGAGCCAGCAGAAGTAAAAAGAAACAATGAAGAGATGATGACCTAGGCCAATGTAGGGTAGGACGCTAAGGAAATTTCCTTTGGAAAAAAAGGATGTTCTCATTCACTGAGAAAGAAAAAAAAAGAGATAAAGCTTAATCCTAGCCATTTAAAAGACTATTTTATAAAACAAAGAGAGGGGCACCTGGGTGGCTCAGTAGTTGAATGTCTGCCTCTGGCTCAGGTCAGGATCCTGGGGTCCTGGGATTAAATCCTGCTTCTCCCTCTGCCTATGTCCCTGCCTCTCTGTCTCTCTCCTGAATAAATGAATAAAATCTTTAAAAAATAAAAAAATAAAAATAAAAATAAAAAAAAAACAAAGAGAGAACCTTACCTAATGTATGCAATTAAAAAAAAAAAAAAAACCCACCAGGCAGAGGCAGTGGGGGAAATCTCAGGATAGAATGGGGACTGTGACAAAACCATCTAACTGGATTACAAATGGATGACACTTTAGAAGATGGTTTCATCATGACTAGAAACTGTAAGGCTAAAGACAAAAGGTGTACAAGTACACTGCAGGCTAGTCAGTAAAGTTGTTTTGCATAGGGAAAAAGATTAACAATTCTGAAACCACTATATATGTACAATAAGATCAAACAAATGAATGTATGGTTGACAGTGACGGTCTCACCTTTGGGAAGAGAGGTTACAAAGAAGTAAAGGAAAAAGGCTAGAATGAACCACATGGTACTGGATTAGAATCCAGACATCAGTTTATGAACTTGTGTTTAGCTATAATACAGATACAGATGGATACAGAAATACTTATAAGTATGTGTATATACATGGGTTAATATATTTCCTAACTCTGCTAAAGGGGCTTAAAAGTAAAGACATGCCAGGGGCCAGGAGCACACTCAGTGCCCAGATCTTGATTTTGAGTACCATTCTCCAACAAAAGGAACCAGGGCTCCTAAGAAAATAGTTGATTCTACAGTTGTCACGCAGAATATACAAAATGAGCCTGGAGCATCTTCCAGGTCCAGCAAGTAAAAAAAGGTGCTTAAAAAACAAAACGGGGTAGGGGTGGGGGGCCCTGAGTGGCTCAGTTGGTTAAGCATCTGCCTTCAGCTCAGGTCATGATCTTGAAGTCCCAGGATCGAGCCCTATGCTAGGTTGCCTGCTCAGTGGAGAATCTCCTTTTCCCTCTCCTTCTGCCCCTCCCCCTGGCTCCCTCTCTCTCTCTCTCTCTCTCAAATAAATAAAAGCTTAAAAATATAAGGTCCTGTCAAGGAAACACAAGAGCCAATCTGGAAAGGTACTCAATGACAAAAACTAGAACAAACTGAGCAACAAAATAAATAACATCATTTGGATTATAACTCAATATATAAAATTAATACATAGGAGTCCTAGAAAATATAAATGATTGAATAAATAAAGAGAGGAGATACTCTAAATACCAAAAAAAAATCCAAATAATTTATGTAGATACTCCCCACTCAAGGAAGGGAGGAAAAAAAAAAATAAAAAAAGGAAGGGAGCTTAATTCCCACCTGAGTGAGGGCCACCCTTAGCAATTTGTGTACACACCTATGTTAGGAAAGAAAAAAAAAAAACACCTGTGCAATTATCTATGAAATAAAGAAAAGGCACTTCTCACTCAGGATGAAAAATAGTGAAGTCAGTCAACTACTAAATTGAGATCTTAGGGCAGCCCTGGTGGCTCAGCGGTTTAGCGCCGCCTTCGGCCCAGGGCATGATCCTGGAGACCCGGGATCGAGTCCCGCGTCGGGCTCCCTACATGGAGCCTGCTTCTCCCTCTGCCTGTGACTCTGCCTCTCTGTCTGTCTCTCTCTGATGAATAAATAAAGTCCTTTTTAAAAAATAATAATAATAATAATAAAATAAATTGAGATCTTAAAAGATTTTACCTATCAAAAAAAATACATTTAAATAGTTAACTCTAAAACCACTGGATCAGGAAAGTAACCTGGTTTAACCAACACAGTAGATTTAGAGTTAGAAGATTTGGGCTGCAATCCTGGCTCCACCAAATCTACTTTGGATTACCCTTTGGGTAAATTACTCAAACTCTCTGAAGCATAGGTTTCTTAACAGTAAAACCAAGATAAAACAGCTGGCCTAAACCCTTAAAGGAGTTCAACAGAATTACAGCATTTTATACTGTCACAATTGTCGCAAATTTGGGAAAGTCTCCAGAACATTATTTTTTTAAGTTCTATTTATTTGAGAGAGAGAACAAGTGGGCACACATGGGGGAGGGGCAGAAAGACAGGGAGAGAGAGTCTCAAGAAGACTCAACACTGAGCACAGAATCCAACTTAGGGCTCAATCTACGACCCTAGGATCAAGACCCTAGCCGAAACCAAGAGTCTGATGCTTAACTGACTGTGCCACCCAGGTGCCCTCCAAAACATCATTTTAAGAAAGCTGTCAGGACCCAATGTAAATTGGTTTTGGAAATTCCAATAATAAACTGCCCTTCTTAACTGATACATAGGGACCAAAGGGACCTTACCTATCTTGAACTAGACTATCAACCACCACCCTCTCACTCTCTTCCTTTCCTTATAAATTCTTAGGAAAATGGCTCATAACACTATTTTTAATGCCTTAACTTCTACTTGCTTTTCACTGGAAGGCAAAGCAGTTTCTGCTTCTATTCTAATTATTGAAAATTTTTTTTAATTTTATTTATTTATTCACGAGAGAGACACACACACACAGAGAGAGAGAGAGAGGCAGAGACACAGGCAGAGGGAGAAGCAGGCCCCATGCAGGGAGCCCAACGTGGGACTCGGTCCAGGGTCTCCAGGATCACACACTGGACTGAAGGCAGCGCTAAACCACTGAGCCACCTGGGCTGCCCTAATTATTGAAATTTTAAATGTAAAGGCATTAAAGACTTCATAATGGACAAACCCATAATGGGCACTTCAGTTCCTTTATGACAACTTGCAAGTTCTTCCTTGGCTGCACTTTCAGATTTTAAAGATTTTATTTATTTAGTTGAGAGAGAGAAAACAGGTGCAAAGGCCAGGGCCAAGGGGCGGAGGGGAGAGGGGGCAGTGATGAAGGAAAAGCTGACTCCTGGATGAGCAGGGATCCCAACTGGGGGCATGATCCCAGGACCCTGGGATCATGACCTGAGCTGAAGGCAGAAGCTTAACCAACAGCCACCCAGGCGCCCCTGAAATGTTGGAATATTTCTAATCTTACAGATGAAGAAAATGAAGCACCAAGAGATTAAAAGACCTGTCCAAGACCACACTAATTTGGTGGCAGGGTCAGCAGAACCCAGGTCCATCTGAACACAACTCTTAATCCTATGTTACACTGCCTAATTACCAAATAATTTTCAGCATCTGTTATCATGCCCAGTATGACAGCATATTTTCTTAACACGAACTTAAAAAAAGTACTATGAATTAGTTCATATATTTGCCAAATAAAAATATTTGTTGGTGATATGCTACAATTAACTACAAAATTTTAAATGACCTTTAATTAGTAAGTGGTTTAATACTGAATGGCATGATTAATTCCCACTGAAGAGCACTATTGTCTTCTAAAATGAAAAGATGCAAAAAAAAAAAAAAAATAAAAAAAAAAATAAAATGAAAAGATGCTTAAAATCTCTGTACCTATTACATAAACTTCCAATACAGGAAAGAAGACAAGCAAATTTGTTATTTATATTAATACTTTAAATAGAAAGTTAAAGCAAAAAACATATACATGCATATTAAATTTTTAAGTAACCCATACCACAGTTGAATGCTCTTCTCCAACTTGAATGAGAAAACCATGTATGATTCTTGGGCTAGATTCTGGGTATAAACTGAAGAGAAGGTAAAGCAAATTCTTTCTAAATATCTAAGATGTTTCCAATCGTTTTATGTAGGACTGAGCACTTTTGTAACTTTAGTACACTAATAAAAGGCATGTTTTAAGAATCTCTGGCAGTTCACTAATACTAAGTGAAATTCAAGGAAATAGAAATTATGTAATAAAAGACACTTTTATGTATATTAGCAGAGCTCTAAAGGACAAGAGAATTATGAACTAAATAAAATACAGATATAATAAGTAGTAAGGGATGTTATACAGGTATAACAAGTAACAGAAATGTCGAACTTGCTTTGGAAACTTTTAAGATTAACCCATAATTGTGAGTTGACTGGTACAGATATAAAGATGACACTGTCACCAATAAGCAAAAGAGATCTCACTTCAGTTCTCCAGACTAAAAATTTTGTACTTCATTATCATTTTAAAATATATCCTCACGTGTAGCTGTATGCTAGCTAGACCTTTTACAAAATAGCTACCATTCCTCACTGGTCAATGTTCCTGAACTTGAATCATCCAAGTAAGTTTAAACTGTTTTTAAAAGGCAGGGGATCTGAATAAAGTATGGACTTTAGTTAATTTACAAAAGGGGAGATGGGCCAGAAGAACATATAAAACATTTTTTAAAGTGACCAATAGGCTAAGGTAGCCTTTCTGCCTCATTCTAGTCTTTTTCTAGTTAATGAATCAAATAATCAGATCTAATAGAATTTTGGACATCAGTTCCAACTATAGAGAACAACCAAACTCATGGAAGACTAAAATCAAAAATGTTACCACCTCCTAAAACAAGACATATAGCTGCTTCCTAGTCTCTGCACACCCTACTTCCTAATCCTTGTGTACACACTACATGTAAACCAGATTTCAGTTTATTTATTCCAGTTTTATAACAGTTTATTTATTATTTATTCCAATTTATTTCCTAACAGTGAACTCTAATAAAAATACAGAGAGAAAATTGTAGTTGACCATTTGTATCATCGTTGATACATATACATATACATACATAGTTATTAACTATGTGTGGCTATTTTGTTCTCCAAAAACATCAAGCCTAAAAAAGTCTAGTCATTAAAAATAAAGGTGATACTTAAAATTTCTAACAGAAAACACAGATTACTTGAATAGCCAATTCAAACACATTTAGTCAAAAGCATGCCTAAGTTTATTCTGCAGCTATAGGGAAAAAAACTGTAACATAAACAATATTGTTCTGACATGGGAAGAAATAACAGTATATTGGGAATGACCTTTTTGACTAGAAACGAATATTTAAATTAATTCCTTTATCAGTAGAGAGAGACCAGGAACTCAAAGCTATAGAACTAACTTCAAACAAAGTCTGAAAACACTAACAAAGTTTTTAAAATTTGAGGCATAAAGTCTTTTTTTTCTAGTATCTCTGAATAGTCAACTATAACGGACTCTAGTAGAACATTTGCCTAGCAGTCATAACCAACTTCCTGTATTATGATTTGGGGAATTTAGCCTTGCCATCTCTCATCCCTTAAAACAAAGCAAATAAAAATCTATGCCATAAAAACAGAAGGATTATTTCCTTTCTCTTCCATGAAGCCATGAGTTAGTTCTGATGAACTATGGCACCAGAAGTCTAAACTCTGAGTAGCTCTACCTGTGATTATAAGTACACAGGGGAAAAACAAAACAAAACAAAACAAAACAAAACAAAAAAACAAGTACACAGGGGAAGAGGAATCGGAATTCCCATGATCAATGAAAAGTGAATGGTTCACTGAGCATTACAACAGTGTTGCATTCAACCTCTGTTTAAATAAACTAAATGCTAAAAATGTTTACTTTGATTAAATGCTGGAAGGATGCCACAGTGGAAAAAAAGTGGGCTTCAGAATCAGAGAAATGGGTTCTAGTTTATTATATAATCTTTGGACAAATCCGCTTCTCTGACACTTGGTAAACTTCTCACCAATAAATGAGGATAACAATACCTCAAGAGCAATTTGGTACGTATTAAATAACGTAAATCAAGGATCTAATACAATGATTATTACAAAGCAGTGCTCAAACACCATTATCCCCTCAACCTCAGAATCTCTCATTTAGTCTCTTTTACTGAGTCCTTTTCTCAATAGTGAGCTCACAAATATACTACTGGCTCTCAGAAAGGGGGGAAAAAAAGCCCAAATTTATAGCTTTGGTTTACAGCACTGGTTGATTTCTGCAATGTAAATATTCTCACTTGACTGATCTCAGGTTATAAGCACAAAGTCAACTGAACACAGAGTTGGAAAGAGATGCACATGGCTACTCTCTGTCCCATTACCCTTTTACTCCCTCCACAACACTTTTACAATCTGAAATTATCTCGTTTAATGTTTAGGTATTGTCTGTCTCCCCCGACAGGAATATAAGCACCATACAGGCAGGGACCTAGTCTATCCTGTTCTCTACCATGACCTCAAATGGAAAAAAAAAAAAAAAAAAAAAAAGACTAATTCAAACAAAGCACTCATACCCACAATTCCAAGAACACTGTTCCTTTTGTTTGGAAAAGGAAAAAAGAATAAACATGGCCAGTAACTACCAAATGCTTAATTAAAAGAGCTCACTCAGACAATAAAAATGGGCCAGGCACAGCAAGTTACACATAAAGGACAACATTTATAGATGTCCATCTGGTACAACAAACTTATATAACTGAAGGCAAGCAATCTTACCATTCTTAATAAATGCATAAACAGTTCTTGTATGGTCAGAGAAAAGGAATACAACTACTACTGTTAATAAATCCTACATGATGATTTTTGTATGTTTTATTGATCCAGCTTGTAGGCCCAGCCTCCCATACCCTGAATTTACTTTACCTGCATGAATTAACATCCGTAAACATTCTACAGAGTTGTGATAAGCTGCTTCATGAATTGGCATCCATCCCCTGTTATCAGCAACATCAACGCTACGTCCCTTTTTGAGCAGTTTTCTTAAGACTTTAACATTGCCTTCCCTGGCAGCAAGTCCAACCGTGGAGCATGTGTCAGAGTAAGCCTCTGTAAAATCCATTCTTTTGACCAGTCTACAAAACAAGGCAGAAAGAAAACACTATAGACAGTAAAACAACACTGTACTCCTAAAGATTAGCAGATCGAAGCAGGCCTGTCTTGCATCTGTCACAGGACTGCTGAGGAAAAGCCTAAGGTGGAGAAAGCGACCTGTCATGCCACAGCCTCTGCTGGAGTCTAAACCAGAAATGTCTCTAGGGAACTGGGATTCCTTGGAATGTTATTTAAGATATCAAGAGGGCAGCCCCGGTGGCTCAGCGGTTTAGTGCTGCCTTCAGCCCAGGGCCTGATCCTGGAGACCTGGAATCGAATCCCACGTCTGGCTCCCTGCATGGAGCCTGCTTCTCCCTCTGCCTGTGTCTCTGCCTCTCTCTCATGCTCTGTGTGTCTCATGAATAAATAAATAAAATCTCAAACCAAAAAAATAAATAAATAAAAAGATACCAAGAGTTTTAAGTGTTCTATCATTCCACTTCTAGAAATGTCTGAGCAGCAATTTCCTGCAGTCTTCTGCTCCTGTTCATATTCCACCGAATTGCATTCACTGGAATTCCGTGGATGAAGGAGCTAAACACCTCCAGTTAATCCCCAAGATGTAGTCTTTTACGTACAGATGGCCATTTAACTAACAGCAATGCTCAGCCTCAAGAATTAAGTTGCAGTCCACTCCAGGGAAAAGCTAAATCCAAAAAAAGCTAGGAAAGGAATGAACAAAGGAAAAGAACAAAGATAAGTAATAACTGTAGTTTTTCTGCTGGTCCTTTACGAAAGAGGCTTACATATTCATGTTTTCTTTCCTTGATGAAAATGTCCCACTGATAGAATATTTTGAATACACTGAAACGAATAAGAGCATCATAAAAAGACAAGTCCAGCTTTCCTACACCAGCCTGGAAATTTCTTGACAGCATTAGTGCCTCTTCCTCATCATCTCCCTCCAAAGGTCATTTCATGTTCCCCCAGTACAGTTCTCAGCAGATGATTCTCACAAAGACAGCTTCTTGTTAATCATACTGTATGAGGCTAAGGTTCAGGATTCTCAGGGAAAGGGTCATCTCCCAAGGGGCAGTGCCTCTTAATAACATTCCTCTTCCAGTCTTTCTTAGTTTTTCTAATGATGTAAGGAGGTGGTTCTGGAAATGTCAACATGTCTAGTCCAATACAGGTGAAAAACTTTCTACAACCCCATTCTAAATAATCTATACAAAAAATGAAGGTTTAGGGCAGCCCGGGTGGCTCAACGGTTTAGCGCCACCTTCAGCCCAGGGCATGATCCTGGAGTCCCGGGATGGAGTCCCATGTCAGGCTCCTTGCATGGTGCCTGCTTCTCCCTCTGCCTGTGTCTGTGCCCCTCTCTCTCTCTCTCTCTCTCTCTCTGTCTCACGAATAAATAGATAAAATCTTTAAAAAACAAAATGAAGGTTTAAAAGGAGAAATTAAAAGAAAGCACAAAGCAGGGCGCCCAGGTGGCTCAGTCAGTTAAGCATCTGCCTTTGGCTCAGGTCATGATCCCAGGATCCTGGGATCAAGCCTCGCATCAGGTTCCCATCTTGGCAGGGAACCTGATTCTTCTCCCTCTGCTACTCTTGCCTGTACTTTCTCTCTCGGCCTCTCTATGTCAAATAAATGAATAAAATCTTAAAAAGAAAAAGCACACAGCATTTCTTGTAAGACATTTAAATTTATCCATTGTCACATTTAAATATAAAGCTATAACTGCGGAAGTTGATTCTATAGTCAGCCTAAAAGCTAACATTAGCTACCGTTAATCTGATTGGATCCAATGGTCCGTTACTCAAAAAGTGAAGATATTTATTACAGAATATCTAATTATGCAGTTGACAGTTATTTACTATGCACCAACAGCTGATCAGTAAGTGGCAGATATAAAAATGATATAGATTTATGGACAGCCTCACAGAAATGATAAATACATGTTATTCAAAACAGAAGGAAGAAAGTACTCCAAGACAAGTAGAGATAAAGAGCCATGGCTGGTCAAAGAAGGAAGAAACCACCTCAACTAGTGAGGGATGTGAACTGGCCCTTCAATACAGGATCTGACAATGAGAAAAAGGGCAGAGGAGCATTCCTAGGCCAAAGGAGAAACACAAGCAACACTATGTAAATGAACAAGCAAGGGTGAATAGGGACAGTGACTAAGGGGAAAATTACTTTACTTTGGAAGGAGGATTAGCTAAACAAAGAACAGGAGGAAAAGGAGCTTACAGAGGCAGCTAAAGGCCAAACTGTGGAGGATGAATGCTAGGCTACACTTTGTTGAAAGATGCTAACTTCCAGCTACAGCCATTACATCCAAGTTTCACAAAAAAGAGACCACATGTTTTATGGCAATTTACGGCATATTCACCTCACACAAGAAAAAACTGTTCCTATGTAAGAAAAACATATGCACGTGCACACACACACAAGAATACCCCTCCAAAGACCTTAAAAAACAGTAATCTAGTAAAAACAAGTATGAATCCCTTTCCAATTGTTGCTTTTCTCAGTTACAAATACTGTTAATGGATCTAGATTAACGAAAATAACCTGAAAAAAAAATATTGGAACTGGGTAATATCTTAGAGATACTTAAGAGAAGAAGAAGCCAAAAGAAACATACTATAGCAGAATCACTCTCCTCCACCCTTCATGCCAGCCAACTCGTTAACATGCATCAACTATATGCAAGATCTCCTATAAAATCCTTCCCACGTTCTTGACTAAAAATGAGTACGAGGTCAAACAACCAAATGTGATGTATAAACCTGAAATGGATCCTGGATGGTGAAAAGTATTAAAAATATCAGCCTCAAAAAAATAAATAAATAAAAATAAATGAAAATAGCCTCAAAAAGCAACTGTGAGACAATTAATGAAATCTAAATATGTAATAGATGTCATTTTGTTAATTTTCTTAGATGTGATAACGGCATTCTTGAAGTACTTGGCACTAAAAAGTAACAGCTGCTACTTACTTCTAATGTTTTAGATTAAAGGGTACAGAGATGGGGGGAAAGTAACTGGCTAAACGTCAAGGAGTGGATCAGGTGGAGAGTACAGGAACGATTACTGTACTTGCTCAATCGTTCTTTCTGTATGTCTGAAACTTTTCGGGAAGGTTCGGAGTAGGTGGAAGCCAACCATCCCGGGCAACGTGAAACTTGAACTTGGAAAATACACGAAACGACCTTTATTTTTTAAGCTAAGTTTTTTCTTTCTAACAGTTTCCTTCTGGTTTCTTAAGAGTCCGAATAATACTCTTTGTGTCTGGGGGCTTTAAAGTCGTGTTGTCGCTGAGGACGCCGACACAGACATCCACCGCGGAGAACCAGGGCCGGCCGCAGCTCCCGTTTCCGCCCCGAGCGGGCGGCGCGGGTCCGAGGGAGGGCGCCTCGCACACGGCACACGGCACACGGCACACGACGCCCGCCGCCCGCCGCCCGCCGCCCGCGACACGTCTCGAGGACGCGGACCCGCGGGGGAGGAGCCCCCAGGGGACGGCGCTTCTCCCCAGAGGAACGCGCCCACACCCCAAACTGGACACCGGGCAGGTTTGACGCATCACCTCTGACGCCGGCGCAGGAGACACCACTTGGCCTACTCTTTTCTGAACGAGCCGCTCACGACACGAAAGCGAACAGGGCCGCCCCGCGTGTGAACGTCAGGGCGAGCTGCGCGGCAGCACTTCGGCCGCGGGCCACCACCTGGGGTAAACTGCGTTACGCGAAGGCCGACGTGCGCGGGCGGGGGGCGAGCCGAGGGCGGCACCGGCGGCTCGCGCTCCCCCGCGGCCGCCCAACGGGCAGCGGCCCCGCTCGCCGGCGCCACACGTCTCCCTCCGCGCCGGGGCCGGGGCCGGGGCCGCCGCTCCTCGGACCCGCTCGAAGGAAGCGGACAGTCCGACCTGAGCCGCAAACGCCAGGAGCGGACTGTGGGCGCCGCAGGCCTCTGCACACGCGACCCCGGAGGTCACGGCGAGCTACAGGGGCTGCGGGAGAAGCCATCGCTCGGCACGCGGAAGGCCAGTCCCTCCCGGTCTCCTCAGCAAGGAAAGAAAGTGCCGCGGCCTCGGAAGCCGTCTCTCGAACTAAACGTCCCAGGGTGCTTTGCGCCCCCGAGCGGACAGTGCGGCCACTGCGCCTGCGCTCGCGCGGCCGGGTCCTCGCGGCGGGGAGGCTGCGGTCCCCGCTGGAGCCGGCGCGGCAGGGACCGGGCGAGGGTCGACCGCCACCGCAGCCGCCGAGCCAGGGAACGATGTGGGTTTTTGGTTACGGGTCCCTGATCTGGAAGGTGGACTTCCCCTATCAGGACAAGTTGGTCGGATACATCACAGGCTACAACAGGCGCTTCTGGCAGGGAAGCACCGACCACCGCGGGGTCCCCGGCAAGGTGAGGCGCCAACCAGCCCCCCGCCCTTACTGCCCCCGGAGCGCCGCCCCAGCTCCTGGCCCGGCTCTGCTGGACCTGCACCCGCGTGTCGGACGGCTGCCCAGGCGCGCTAGGAGTGAAGCTGTCCGGCCGGCCGGCTCCCTCGGCCACTTGCCCCCACCTCCCCCAAGCCAAGGGCACCCCTCCCGAAGCCCCTGGAGATGCGGGGGGTTAGCTTCTCGAGGAAGCAAGAAACGTGGGCGCAAGCACACTAGCTCCACAAGGCTGACGTGCTCGGAGGGGGCCCAGCTCTTGGCAACCTCTGCCAAAAGAAAAAAAAAAAAAAAAAAACAGGCGGGAAGATCAATCTTCGTGTCACCACGGAGTTGAAATACCAAAACAACTTGCGCATTCAACTTTTTATCATTAAGCTTGTTGGCATTTCTGCATTTGGGCAGACTTTCATTGGTTTCAGTTGAAGCGAACATGTTATTTCTGGGGTTTCTTTGTGTCGGTCCAAAGGTTTTCGTTTATGACACCTAAGGTCACAGAAGAAATAGTTTCCAAAATAAGCTCCGGTTATTAAGGAGCTCACTTTGGTCACTTACTTTGGTTGTCAGGTACTGGCAAAGTTAAATGAGTTCCTGGTTTGTTACTTAAGTAACACAGTACCCGTTACTCTGTGCAGCATTATTCTAATGTTTCTTTCTCCATGTTTCTTCTCTAAATTATGAATGAGAGATGTAAGTTCTTTGATCCATTTTTCAGTCATACAAAGACATTCATCCTAATGTAGTAGCAGCTCGCTGTTTATGCAGATTAAGCCTTGTATTGGCTGCAAAGCAACCAAATCCACAAGGAAAACTTAAGTTTTGGGTAACAATTTGGATACCTTAAATATGTTTTAGTTAATCTCCTCTAACTTTTGGAAGTGTACAAAATTTTTTGTTTATTTGTTCTCTCAAGTATTCTGAGAGTTATATGAGCTTGATTACTGTTTTTTGAAAAGAAATTAACATTGGCCCCAGAACAGAATATATAAAATGGTAGAATTTGGCTTTCAGATAGGCAGATGACTTCAAAATAGGGGAGTAACTTAGGGCAGATGCACATTTGTAAGCCACCAGAAACTTCATGGCCAAAATTTCCTCAAGAATATTATAAAACAGGCACTTGGCTGGCTCAGTCGCTAAAGCATGCTGAGTCTTGATTTCCCGGTTTAAATATGAGCCCCACATTGGGTGTAAAGAACAATGTTTAAGACTTTACAGAGTTGGGGATCCCTGGGTGGCGCAGCGGTTTGGCGCCTGCCTTTGGCCTAGGGCGCGATCCTGGAGACCCAGGATCGAATCCCACGTCGGGCTCCCGGTGCATGGAGCCTGCTTCTCCCTCTGCCTATGTCTCTGCCTCTCTCTCTCTCTCTCTGACTATCATAAATAAATAAAAAAAAAAATTAAAAAAAAAAAAAAGACTTTACAGAGTTAAGGAAAATTAAACTTGTTAGTAAAACTTCTAAGTAAAGTGCCTTTTGTGTTGTCAGATACAAACACTTAAAACTTCTATTCTTAAGAGAAAATCCTTAACCCAGCCTCCAATTTTAATGACCAAATGTTAAATGATGACAAATGTGGTTTTGCTTTTTGTTTGTTTACTTTGTTTTGAGAGAGAGGGAGCATCTGCACACAAACATTGGTGGGACAAACATTGAGGGTACAGGGGAACAGAGGGAGAGGGAGAGAGAGAATCTTATGCAGGCTCCATGTCCAGCACCAAGCCCAATTAGGGGCTAAATGCTCACCATCGTGAGATCATGAGCTGAAATCAAGAGTCCTATGCCTAACCAACTGAGCCACCCAGGAGCCCCACAAATATGGCTTCAATAGCACATTTTACTACTCTAGTTTCAGTCAAAACGTACGATGCATTTATTATATAGCACATTGAGATATGTACACTGTCAGAAGAGAATGATTAAGTTGTCAGGCCAATGCAGCAGCTCATGATTCTTTAAAAGTAGAAAGGAGCTATAAAAGCCAGTATCTTCTCACTTAAATTTACTAAAATACAGGGCAGGTAAGTTGGGGGACAGGAAGACTGCAATGTCTAGAAGTTTTTAAAGGATCATAGCAAATTAAAAAGGAAGTCTGTGTACCAAATATTTTCTAAGTATACTGTTCTATTTTAAAAAACCCTGGAAAGAACATTATTATTTTACTTAACATTTATTATAACAGATCACCAGCTTTACTGTGATCTGTCTTAACTGTCTATCAAACAAAAATCCAAAAGGCTACATAGATATCCAGCCAATTAGAAGAATGACATGGATGTTTTATAGGACTATGTATGTCTTTTACAGCAACATATGCTCCTAGTAAGTTAGTCACCATATGAATTGTGATATTATTTTTAAAATGTTAGGCTCATCTCCACACCCTGCAATGTGACATTTGTGGGAAAAATACCAAACCTACTTGCTTTATTCAATTATGCTTTCTTTTTAGCTTCATTAAACTTTAATTTCTTCCTAAGTTTTATTAAGCATCTCATTTATATATAACAAAACTGGCAACATCTCACTAAATTAAGGATTTATTTAAATGTGAACACTTATTTACAGCACAGAGAATATATTTCAATTTCAAAAAGGAAACATTTTAACATAAGAGATAATCATGAACATTTACTAAATCTCTGTTCTAGATCTAGATCAGAAAAATTATTCTATTCAATGAAAGCACCTATAATGATTCATATTTCATGATATCCTCCAATCCTATTCAGCTTGAAAGACCCCTTCTTTAGTTTCATTCTCCAAAGAAGCTTTCATATGATTTATAAATGTACACTGTTTTTCAATAACATATATTTATTTTAGGGACAAAAAGTTTAAGTTTTAGAAAATATTTCCAAGGGGCACGGGGGTAGCTCAGTCGGTTGAGCATCCGACTCTTGATTTCAGCTCAGGTTATAACCTCAGGATTGTGAGATCAAGCGCTACAGCAGGCTCTGCATGCAGTGGGGAATTTGCTTGAGATTATCTCCCTCTTCTTCTGCCCCTCCCTCTACTTATACATTCTCTCTCTCTAAAATAAATTAATATTTTAAAAATATATATTTCCAAGTAAATTTATCACTAGTGCCAAAAGTCCATGTCTTTATCATCTATAAACAGTCACAGAGAGTCCATTTATTTACCCTTAAAATGATTCCTTATGTACTCTGTTCAATCTGTTTCCTGCCACCACCTATAAAGTCCAGGACTTTTCTACCACTCCCCTCTTTCAACAGTTCTTACTGAGCACTTAAATATGTAAGTAGGAGACACCTATGCAAACAGCAATACCTGACAAGTGCCACAAGGGAAGTGAATAAAAGAAAAAATGAGAGTTTAGGAGAAGGAGGTGCTGCAAAGTTGCCTGGGGAGTACACCAAGCCTTTATGAATAGAATGGCAGGAGGATATCCCAGAGATGGAAAAGGAAGGGCAATCCACACTGAGTACTGGCATATCCAAAGACATGAATGTATGTACAAGTTAGAAATAAATCAGTACAGCTTGAGGCGAAAAACGGTAAGAAATGAGGTTTGTGTTAAGTCATGCTGGGGAATTTTTATTTTATCTTGTAGAATATTACAACCCTGAAAAATTCAAAGTACAGGAGTGAGTGGCCCAATTTTTGCATAGTCATTCCAGGGCCAAGTAGAGAACTAGAAGTAAACAAAACAAGAGGTGAGCAGTGACGTCTCTAAGAAAGCAACTGAAGGCTACAGAGGAACCAGATACAGAAGAATCAAAAGACAGGGATCCCTGGATGGCTCAGTTTAGTGCCTGCCTTTGGCCCAGGGTGTGATCCTAGAGTCCCAGGATTGAGTCCCGCATCAGGTTCCCTGCATGGAGCCTACTTCTCCCTCTGCCTCTCTCGCGCTCTCTTTCATGAATAAATAAAATCTTTTAAAAAAAAAATAAAAAAGAAGAATCAAAAAACAGCAACCAAGAATTGATGACTGGGCTGGATATAAGGGAGACAAGGAAAAAAGGAGTGCAGAACTTGTCACCTGGACCACTAAAATTTTACTCAAGGGTCTACCTCCTTCCCACTCTAACTTGCATACTATACACTTTACCACTCGGATCTTCCCCACACACTTCTTTTATCACACCAGTCATCTGCTCCTCAAGTGTTACAGTAGCTCCTAATTTCCTATTTCTCCCAAATTTCATTGGCTTATTTTCCTTTGTCCCATAATTTCACATCCATTCTTTGGCTCTTCAAATCTGACCATCTTGTTTCTCCAGTTATCTTTCTGAATCATCTCTGCATTTGGGGACATCTAGTAAAGTCAGACACTTAGCCTGTGTAGTCTTGCCTCTGGGTCCACACTTGTGAATTATGCCTTTTGCCAGAATTTTGTCTTCCTTTCTGACCACCCAAGACTCTAATTCTTACTGTGCTCATACCATTCATCTTGGCCCTAAGTGTTCTCTATTTCACATGTTAAGTTCATATTCCAAAATTATAAGCTTTTAAAGCAAGAATCAAGGTTTTATCTTCTCTACAATATAGGTATTTAATAAATAGCTTCTAATTCACTTTGAAGTTCAAAGTAATATGGTAGGGACACCTGGGAGGCTCAGTGGTCGAGCATCTGCCTTTGGCTCAGGGTTGTGGTCCCAGAGTGCCGGGATCGAGTCCCACATCAGGCTCCCCTCAAGGAGCCTGCTTATCCCTTTGCCTATGTCTCTGCCTCTCTGTGTCTCTAACGAATAAATAAATAAAATCTTAAAAAAAAAAGTAATATGGTAATACCAACAGTATGACCCACATCAATATATGTATCCTCACTGTGGCATTTTCTTAAGTACAAAACAAGTCAAATCTAAAGGCCCAACAACACAAGAATGCTTAAATTAGCTCAGTGATGATACAATATTATGTAACTTCTAAAATGTATAAGACTAACAAGAAAATATAATTAAATAAGAAGCATAATCCAAAATCCCATGTTTTCCATGATTACAAATTGTCTATACAAATAGACAAAGACTAGAGGAAATAGCAGTAAACACAAAATATCTGCATGATTTATGCTATGTGCCAGACAATAGGCAAACAAATGTTAAACCAAAAATGTTACAATGCTTATAATTCAGCATTCTCATTAATGATGCTAACATGTCAATAGATACATACCCTTTGGCACTAAGTAGGAAGTGTACTTTAAAAAAAAAAAAAAAGGCAGACAGCTCCAGACCTACAGGATCAAAAACTCTGGGACGGTGGCCAAGCAATGTGTTCATCAACCCTCCAGGTAATTTTGATCTACACTAAAAGTTTGAAAACCACCTATTACAGGAAAGCACTCTGGAAGAGCATATTTTGTTCCCTAATAAAACTATAGCAATCTGACCAGGACTTGTATTTATAACTGTGTCTTCCTTTGCCTTTCATTTTAGGTAAGCCTTAGTCACATGTGTGTTTTTTAATATATCAATTTTAAGTGAACATAATATAGCTAATATATACAAATTGAAGGGATCCTTTTAGAAAGGATAGGTGTATTTTCTTAGTTAATTCACTTGAAGATTTATCAGAAAAAATAAGTGCTAAAATAGTGTTCAGTATGAACAAATGAAATTGAAATATTCCATGTCAACAATAAATTGCTAATGTTCGGTTAGTTGATAAACTGATTCAGAAAAATATATATATACTTTTTTTTTTTTTTTACTTTTTTTAAAACAGCCTGGAAGAGTTGTGACTCTTGTTGAAGATCCTGGGGTATGGTATAATTATTCTTTTCTGTATAGTCTTTAATCATATAAAATGTTGAAATGTTTCTGTTTTAATAATCAATGAAATTTTATCAACAGTCATCAGAGACAGTTTGAACACCAGATCTAGAATTCTTCTTTGTATTTGTTGTGTTTCTTTTCAATTGTTGGGAAAAGTTGGAATGCACACTGCAAGGCAGACAATAACCAAATGGCATGCAGTCACATTTTTCTTTTTTTTTTTTTCATTTTTCTTTTCTTACTGAGTTTATTGACTAAGAATTAATGGAGCCAGCCTTCAGACAACCAGACTGTCACTAAGAATCAAATGGAACCCTTAAAACTCTCCTCATATTGCTGGGGGTTTACTATTCTTAGCAGAAATCCCAGTCAGGAATTATTACTTTATTGCCTAATTTTATTACTAGCACAACAGGATTTTAAAGAGGTTTGGAGCACTAGAAAATGTAATTACCTGATAGTCCTTTGTTTCTTAAATACTTTCAATCATTTCATTGACATGTGATACAAACTTTGATATTTTGAAGTTAAAGATTTAACTTTGGAAACAACTGTGATATATAAAAATCAAGCAGCAATCAATAGCAGATGAATAATGGTGAAATAGTGAGATGAAGTGCTTTCATAATTTGCATTAGGAAAAGAATATATAAAAATGGCTTCAGGGTGTCTGGCTAGCCCCCTCGGTACAGCATTCGACTCTTCATCCCAGGATCCTGAGTTCAAGCCCCATGTTAGGAATGGAGCCTACTTTAAAAAAAAAAAAAAAAAAAAAAAAAAGGCTTCAAACTGATAACTGTAACTCTTAAAGTTAATATACTGCTGTTTCTATAGAATGTTAAATTCACTCAGGAAGATACTTAAGCAACCTAAAATTTAATTTTTAAACTTAAAGGTTGTGAATTAACTAGAATATCTACACTACAAACTGTAAGTCCTGCTTATATCATAATTTATTAACACAAAAAAAAACTTTGCAGCCAAAATATATTGTTTTTACTGACACTTTATGAACAAGGAAATCAGCATTTAAAATAATTCTTCATTCTGAATAATTTCCTTGCATACTAGGGTACTTGTCATTGTTTAAGTTTTCAAAATTATGTATTTTAGCCAGTGGAACTGAAATAAAAAATATCAGGTGTTCATTTGGTCATTAAAAATAGAGTTAAAAGGTTTTAAATCCATAAACATTTCACTAATAGTAGAGGGCAGTAGTTTCCAAACTGCTTCATGGAGTACTGTAGCCACTCTGAAGCCTACCTGAGGGGCTAAGTGGATTAAAGTGCTGGGTGCTGGCTGAGAGGGCTTTGATACCCCAACTTGCTTCAGCTAGAGCTGAGCATCACCTAGTTTTTTATGTATCAAGTGTGCCTTTGTTTGCAGAAAGGGTTCTGTGTTTTAAAAGCTTGGCAAGAAAGTCATCAACTACTTAAGGCCATAGCAAGTTAATTTTATTTGTTCATTTTTTCACTGAAGGAACTTTCAAATATCCTTTGTAAATTACTCCATCCAGAATACAAATGACAACCTGTTTTGTTGAGTTTGTACTTCTGGGTGCACAAGATATTTTCTTAGAGAAGTACATATCTTCACCTATTTTAGCCTTGTAAATACTAAATAATATATTTTCATTTTTCAACAGGGTTGTGTATGGGGTGTTGCTTATAGACTGCCAGTAGGAAAGGAAGAAGAAGTAAAAGCATACCTTGACATCAGAGAGAAAGGAGGCTACAGAACCACAACAGTCCTTTTTTATCCAAAAGATCCCACAACAAAACCATTCAGTGTGTTGCTATATATTGGAACATGTGATAATCCTAATTACCTTGGTCCTGCACCTCTTGAAGACATTGCTGAACAAATTTTTAATGCAGCTGGTCCAAGTGGAAGAAATACAGAATATCTTTTTGAACTTGCAAATTCTATGAGGAATCTTGTGCCAGAAGATGCAGATGAGCATCTTTTCTCTTTGGAAAAATTAGTAAAGGAACGTTTAGAAGGAAAACAGAACCTCAATTGCTTATAAAGACCTAATCACTGCCTTTTTCAAACAAGCAGAGCTTTTAGTCTTCAGAGAATAGCTTCATGCACACTGGCAATATGATTTGGAAAGACGTTTACTTGAATGTCTTATTTATTTTTAATGTTGTAGTCAAGATATGATCAAAATGTGCAGTTTAATTGCAAGTATCCTGAAACATGTAAATATTTAAAATACTGGGATACAGTTAAAGAAAAAAATCCAAGTTTTAATAATATAATGGTTTCCTAACTATATGATATTGAACACTTGCTCATGAGAAGTGAGTTCTTTAGAAAAATGCAATGAAGGACTCAGTTCAGAGCTTGTTTTTATCAGAGTAAATATAATTCTGTTGTCTCATATCACAGTAGTATTTTGAAGTTGTAGAGAATTAAGCCAAAGTCCAGCAAATATAATAAGGTAATACCTTCAATCTATTTCCTGTACAATAATTCTGTAACCATGGTTTAAAATATACAAGCTTAAAATAATGTGTAATTAGAAATATGTGGTAATATAGACAAGATTTCAGCCTCGATTGTGAACTTCCTTGTTCAGGTAGTAAATAAGACTCTTTCCAATTTAAGTCCAAAAGACTGGCATCTTTAATATAAATATGTCCTTACAATTATAATGTACTGTACCTCTCCTTTTTTAAATAAATGCATTTTACTACATGGAAAAAAAACTCATTTGGCTAAAAAAAGCAGAAATTACATTATAAAATCATATTCACTAACAATATAGTATGTCATTCATTCACTTTGTATTAATCTTATACTGAAAATTACAAAAAGAGAGATGGCCTTTCTGATATTACAAATTAACAGAAACACATATAATGAAAGTTTGGTATTTGAAATGACTTTTAGAATTGTAGTTTTTTTTAAAGTGGCATTACCTGATCATTTGCTACACAACTTTTTTTCTTCTTATATCTTATCACCAATATAAAGGTATCCACTTAAGAGTGTTGATGATGCTACTCAAATAGGAAATATACATGTGCATTAACTCATGTAGAATTGACCTTGATTCATTTTTTTAAAGATTTTATTTATTTATTTATTCATAGAGACACAGATAGAGAGAGAGAGAGAGAGAGAGAGAGAGAGGCAGAGACAAGGCAGAGGGACAGGCAGAAGGAGAAGCAGGCTCCACGCAGGGAGCCCGACGTGGGACTCAATTCAGAGTCTCCAGGATCACACCCTGGGCTGCAGGCGGCACCAAACCGCTGTGCCACCAGGGCTGCCCGACCTTGATGCTTATCAAGATTATTTCTGATTATAGGTTCCTTCTTTCACAATAGGACAGTCTTTTCAAAATCTTTTAACATAAAAAGAATTTCAGTATCATGTTAAATTTATTATGAAACTTAATAAAAATTCTCCAAACCCTGCATAACTAATAATTAATATAGAAAATGTTCACATTAAATCAAGTCAGCCTACATAGCAGGAAAAGTAGTCCTTTCCATGTTTAATTTATTAACACCTAACTTGGTAATTTACTCAGCTATATAACTACTTTAAATATTTTCCCAACATTTTCCAATTAGTTTCCAGAAAACATCTCACTTGTCCTGTAAAACAAGAAAAGAACTAATAACATTCATTAATGAGTATCCCATAAGGATATGCGCTTTACATATGGAAGTATTTTCTGGGTAACTCCTCTGAGTTTGCTTCCATAGTACCTTGCACAGTTACACACATACTGTAAGTAGTAGGAATCCAGGTGTCTCTTACCCTAAAACACAAGATCTTTCTATGATATATTTAAAAACCCACCCGAATTTCACCATCCTCACCATCCTCACCATCCACCATCTTTTTTTCAGGAGGTAAACTAAAGTAACTGTTTTGTATAATGAAAGAGTAAGTAGCTTGTTACATAAAGATGTTAGAGTTCATTTTGATAGATGTATAGATTCCCACAAATCTAATGAGCCTATTCAAGATTCACATTCTATAGCTCAGAATCATGTAAGTGAATTCAGAAATACAGCCTTTCCTCTTACCAACAAACCTAAGTCCAAAGGAGTTTGTAAGTCCCCAAAATGAATGTTCTACCATTTAATACATAACTGTTATAGAATATAAAGGTCAAGAGATAACTTTGGAATCCCATTTATATGTCTTTTTAGGCTTTCAGTTACAAGTTAGACTAGCAAATATGTGACATATTATATACGGTATACCATCAACATTTATAGGGAGGCCATATTCCAAAGAGCCCAGAAACGGGGATATTTATTTTCACTAGGATGGGGAGAAACATGACTAAAATAGAGAAGTTAAACAATACTGAATTAGAAGCTAAGGTTTAAAGCCTCCCAGCTAGACAGAATCATAGCAGGTACCAAGTTACATAGAGCCTAACTTATTTTTGTTAGCAAAACTGTCTCTTTACTAAAGTCTTTGGATCTCACTTTCAAAACATTTTCTCTCATTCTTCCCTAATCACACACACACAAAACTCAAGACTCTCATTTCTCAGAGTATAACTATTAGTTAAGTTTCAATCTTTAGGAATTCAGAAAAAGTATGAGTGTAAACCCTGCACTGAGAAAAGAAACTTTTTAATATAAATCTCTAATGGAATGGAGTTTTTAAAGTAGGTCTTTCTGTTCCTACTGCAGACCACTATTAAGTTTCCCTTTCTCAGTCCCAGGAAAACATGGTCACTCTTTGATCTACCAAGAACAATAAATACCATCTAGAGGCCACCTCCATAGATTAGAAATTACCAGTTGGGGAAACAGGTTTTTGATGTCAACTCCACATATCTGAAAGTATATGATTGCGACTCATTTCTTTAAGACTGACTTTAAAAGTTTAGCTATTGTCTATAGGATATGCATTTCATCTTAAAAAGGATTTTTTCATTTTCTATTAAAGTTTCTACCTAAAATATGTACTATTTTACATTTTGAAGGTGCTCATTTAATTTTAACATATATAAATCATATAACACCTGATGTAATAATAAATATTATCTACTATTACTTTATATATTTAGAGTACCATGGGTTTAGCATCTCTTTGAGATTCATAATGACTTCAATCATGCCTATAATTTAAGAACAATATCTAGTCTATTAGAAATTTTTCAAACATTTTATAGTCAGCCCTGGCAGCGCAGCAGTTTAGTGCCGCCTGCAGCCTGGGGTGTGATCCTGGAGACCTGGGATCGAGTCCCATGTCAGGCTCTCTGCATGGAGCCTGCTTATCTCTCTCTCTCTCTCTCTCTCTCTCTCTCTCTCTCCCTCTGTGTGTGTGTGTGTGTTTCATGAATAAATAAAATCTTTAAATAAAAAACATTTTATAGTCAACATTTCCTTCCATTAGATTTCTCTTTCCATGGATACATAGATTTTAAATTATAACTTTGGAACAGTTGTGAATTTCACTGCATCATACTCCTATAATTTACCATCCCTCATTCTTTTAAAGACAGTAATATGATGGGTACACCTAAAATTCCCTCTCATCACATCATGTTAAAATCTACATATCAAATATTCCAATTATACTTCTCTTTTCTCACCAAAAATACTGCAACTATATTTTCTATGTATTTATTCAACTCTTAACATCTGTTTTTATGCATTCTAAAGCCTTAAATTTTTTATTTTTTTATTCTATTTTTTTTTTAAGATTTTATTTATTTATTCATGAGAGACACACAGAGAGAACGAGGCAGAGACACACACCGAGGGAGAAGCAGGCTCCATGCAGGGACCCCGCCGCGGGACTCGATCCCGGGTCTCCAGGATCATGTCCTGGGCTGGAGGCGGCGCTAAACTGCTGAGCCACCCAGGCTGCCATAAAGCCTTAAAATTTTTAAATTCACCCTAAGCATATATTAAAAATGCAAAGATTAGTGGGATGATTTTTTAATCTGTGGCTACTTGTAAAGAATTTTAACTCGAGACTTCTAAAATTATTCTTCTGTATTTCAAGTTTATATGATAAAAATAAGCCTTACTGAATTTCATGATATTTTCCTTCTTAAGGTTCATTTTTCCTTTCTAAAATATTATATATTCAGCACTAATCTCTTGGTGGTTTCATTTAATTTTACCGAACCTCCCTGTCTTTATACAAAGTTTGACGACACATATCCATACATTATAAAACTGGAAAAACCACCACTTAACCCTATAATATTTTATTCCTCCAACTTTACTATCCTTCACAGAATTTTTTAACTACAATGTTCTACTTCCTTATCAACTCCTCTTAATGCTCCTCCAGTCTGCTTTTGCTCTTGCTGTACTCACAGAATCAGTGCAGTCTTCAGTCTCTAATGACCCCTTCCTGATTTAACCCAAAGATCTAGTTCATTCTTTACAACTCTGATTCAGCAGACATTCGTAAGCAAGCATCTCATTTCACTAAGGCCAAAAAAGTAGAACATTTCATTGTACTTACATCTTAGATTATTGTTATCAGATACGCAAACTCACCAAACCCTAGGTTTCAATTACCATCTTTATTCAGAAAACTTCTAATCTTTCTCAATTTCTTTATGACTCTATGTCTTATATGTAAGGGAGCCCCAATTGAACTACCCAAGCACCTGAAACTTAGCATACGAAAAACAGAATTCATCTCTTTTCCCAAGGGAGAAAAATTTTGTCCATTACCTCCTTGCACATGACACACATTAAATTTTGAACAATTGTTAGAAAATACAACAAACAGGTTTAAAATACTCATCAATTTATAAGCTTTTGGAGAAAATGAATGATTTTCACAATATACATAAAATTTTAGCCTTTATTTTACTAAAAACTTTTTATAACATTTCTTAACAAATCAAAGCAAAATTAGCAGGGAAGCCCTGGAGCCTACATGTGATGTGGTCTGAGTTATTACATGATGGTAAGACCTATCTTTTAAGTATGAGCTGGAAGATTTCTCAGCTAACATAGGAACCCTATAATACAGCAAGAGTAAGTTTCTCCTTACCTCCAATCTCTTTTCTTCTTTCTAAAACATTCTATACTCTGCAATGAGAATTATATTTCTAAAATATGGAACTAATCTAGTCAATAATCAAAATGTCTCCCACAGCATACTAAATAAACTTCAAATTCCTTAATCTGATATTCAACTATTTATAATATGGTATCAGCATATGTGTCACATTTTGCTTCCCACTAATGTATCCCACCCCATGTTCCACTCACCCCATCCTCCTCATCCATGAAGACCCAGGAAAAGGAGGGAGGGTGCTTGGGTGGCTCAGTCAGTTGATCACGATCCTTTGGCTTGGGTCATGATCCCAGGGTCCTGGGATCAAGCCCCACATCGGGCTTCTGACGCAATGGAGAGCCTGCTTTTCCTCTTCCTCTGTCCCTCCCCCTGCTGGTGCATTTGTTCACTCTCTCTTTCTCTCACTCAAATAAATAAATTAATCTTAAAAAAAAAAAAAAGATACAGCAAAAATGAGGGTCGTGTTATGTCAAACAATAACTCTGCATTAAGACTATCAAGATAAAAAAGATAGGTCCCAGCTACCAAGAACCATGTTTGGTGAAAGGACATACAACCAAGCAAACCAATGTTATTTAGCATAAAAACTGTGACATAAAATAAAAACAGGATACAGAATAACAAACTATTAATTCAAACTCATTAGATCAAAGCCTCATAGAAAAAATAAATAGCTGTTCATGGATCAAAGAATAATTAACCTTATGTAGCAAATATTATATACACCAAAATCTATTCTGTTAATACATATATTAACCCCCATTTTCTTAGATGATGAAAATGAGAGACAAAAAGAATTTAAGCTAAAACTTAATAACAATAACTATCATTTATTGAATACTTAGAACAAGGACACAGCCTGGGTGGTTCAGCAGCTGGGAGGCTGCCTTCAGCTCAGGGTGTGATCCCAGCCTGGGGATCGAGTCCCACATGGGGCTCTCTGCAGGGATCCTGCTTCTCCCTCTGCCTATGTTTCTCATGAATAAATAAATAAAAGCTTAAAAAAAAAAAGAATACTTAGAACATACCAAGCACTGTGCTAAACGCTAAAAAACAAAATGGAATTAATACTCTTAATTTTTTAAAAAAATTGTAGGGCAGCCCTAGTGGCGCAGTGGTTTGGCGCCGCCTGCAGCCTGGGGTGTGATCCTGGAGACCCGGGATCGAGTACCACATCGGGCTCCCTGCATGGAGCCTGCTTCTCCCTCTGCCTGTGTCTCTGCCCCTCTCTCTCTGTGCCTATGAATAAATAAGTAAAATCTTTAAAAAAAAATTGTAAAAGATGGCAGCTTATTCATTTTTTACCTCCACTGCTAAGTTTTAAACTCAATGAGATTCTTTCGTAAAATAGGATAAATTAAAAGGATAAAAAAAATAAAAGAAAAAGGATTTAGTTACACATACCCTACGGCCAGAATTTTTTAAATTTAAACAAAAGCATGCTTTGCCCAATTTTCTCAAGAGCATTTTTTTTACATTTTATTTAAATTTAATTTGCCAACATGTAGCATAACTCTCAAGAGTATTAATTGATTTATTCAACAAATATCTATGAGTTATTTACTCTTTAGAAGACAAACTAAGGACAATTGTTTTCCTCCACTTCCTATCAAAATTTCACTAAAATGCATTCATTCATTCAATCTAGAAGAGAGCAGACTGGAGTCTGCTTTCTCTCTTCTAGAGAGAAATTAAGAGATAATATTGGGAATTAAGCCAATGCAGAAAAAACTGCAGTCTAGAACAAACATGAACACATGCACAAGAAGGCTTGCACCCATGGAGAAAACATTCCTGCCAGCAGAGCCTGGAGAAGTACCAAACCTGGAAACAGGAAGAGCAAACAGGAGACGGGTGTAGGATTAAAATTAGTATGGATGGATGGATGGATGAATAAATCAATAAAATCAATACATAAATAAAATTAGGATGATTAAAAAATATATATGGAACAGCCAAGCCAAACCTCTTACCCATTCCTTTACACAAGTATATCAACAAGTGTTGGTTTCTAACTAAAACCATGTTTGTTTCTCTTAATTTAGCAATCTACCCTGAAAGCATTAGAGCATCTTCATACTCCCTAACAAAGCCTTCCTTATTTGGACATACGCTAGAGCGAGCGGAAGGCACAATTCTTTTCCTGCATTTTATCCATGGACCCTAAAGTGAGGCCCGACAATTGATACCACGCTCAAGTATCATTAGTATTATTTTTAAAGGCCAAGCAAAAGCACAAGAAGAAAGGATGAAAATAAACAACTGACCTGAAGGAAATACAGCCATTTCTGGGAACAGAAGATAAATGTTTAAAATTTTTAAGTGCTATTCTAAACCAAATTCATGAAAGCACTGCATCCATTAAAAAAGAGTACTACCTTCAAGGGTGTCTGGATGGTTCAGTTGGTTAAATGTCAGACTCCTGGTTTCTGCTCAAGTCAGCTCAGCTCATAATCTCAGGGTTTTGGGATGGAATCCCACTTCAGGCTCTGCACTCAGCAAGGAGCCTGCTTGAGATTTTCTCTCTCTCTCTCCCACTGACTCTACACACACACACACACACACACACACACACACACACTCTTTCACTCTAAAATTTAAAAATCTTTAAAAAAAAAAAAAAGCAACTGCAGTATACCTAAAACAAATATAACATTGTGTATTAACCATATTGAAATTAAAAAAAAAAAAAAAGAGCAGGTGGAAACTATGGAAATAGAAAAAATAAATAAATAACCACTGAAAAAAATTCAAAGGACAACTGATAAGGGAATGGACATCTTGGATTGATCCTCCATATTACTTAATTTTTTTTTCTTTTTGTATTTTTTCCTAACTTCGGAAGAATCTCTCTAATGATATTTCAAGTAAAAAGAAAAAAAAAAAAAAAAAGAACACTTCTCAGAAGTGAACAAACAGAACTCCTGGACTACCATGAAGGACACATGAGAAAGGATCTACATCTAGAAACATTCTTATAAAATATCATAAAACCAATGATAAAGAAAAAGAATCTAATAAAGTCTTTCCGATTAAAAAAAGCCTATCACTTCAGAAAAAAAGAGAACTAGACTGGCAGACTTCTCATCAGATACACTAGAGGCTAAGAGGCAAAGGAACAACGTCTTCAAAGTCTTGAGCAAAACAACATAATTTTGAACTATGAATTACACTCCCAAACAATTAAATGAGAAGGCAACACAATTGCATTTTCAGATATATGAGGCCTGTGAAAATTAAATTATCTGCTTCATATCCTTTCTGGAAATATTTGAAATTAGTTATACTGCAATGATGTGGAGAAAAAAATCTGAGATAAAGGAGGACATGGAATAACACAAAACAGTAGTCTTAACCCAGAAGAGCGACACAAAGAAACCCCAGTATAGAGGTATGCCACAGGCTTGAAAAACAACAAGTATGTATTAGAAGATGTTTGAGAGCTCAATATAGCTTCAAGAATGAAATGAATTCATTTTAGCAAATAGAGAATTATTAGGAAGCTAATAGAACACTTTAAGTGGCAGAGGATTAAAATATTTACATTTCCCTCTCTGCAGTTTCAATTACCTCTGGGCGTAAAAGTGAATAGTACTTTTATAATTATAATATTTAAACAGTTTATAGGTTTTCAATATTTAAGAATCAACCTATAAACAAAGCACAGAAGACCAAAAGTCACAGAATGTAGATAGTATAAGCATATAGTAATAAGTTGCAGAAGTAGTGAACAGGATAATAAAAGCTAACACACACTACATACTATATATGAGGCATTATGCTTAAAAAAAAAAAAAGTCCTTACGTGAAATAATTCATTGATAAAAAATGACAGCACTCAGTAGTGGCCAAAAGAATGAGTTCAAGAGCCAAACTACCTGTAGTCTGATATCCAATTCCATTGCTTACCAGTATTATGGCCTTGGGCAATTTGCCATATTTCATTAATATATTCATCTCATTTTATGACTTCTGAAATTGAGAGGAATCTCATATTAGCCAGCATGTCATAAGTTTAAATGGCAGCAGTTATTTTCTTTCTTAGTAGTACAAAAAAATAATAGTGAGCTTTAAAACAGATGGCAAGGGGCCCCTGGGAGGCTCAGTGGGTTAAGTATCTGCCTTTGGCTTAAGTCATGATCTGGGCATTCTGGGACCTCCTGCATCAGGCTTCCAGCTCAGGGAGGGTCTGCTTCTCTCTCTCCTCTCTCTCCCTCTGCCCCTCCCCACCACTTGTTCTCTCTCTCAAATAAATGAAATATTAAAAAAATAATAAAAATAGGGATCCCTGGGTGGCGCAGCAGTTTAGCGCCTGCCTTTGGCCCAGGGCGCGATCCTGGAGACCCGGAATCGAATCCCACGTCGGGCTCCCGGTGCATGGAGCCTGCTTCTCCCTCTGCCTATGTCTCTGCCTCTCTCTCTCTCTCTCTCTCTGTGTGACTATCATAAATAAATAAAAATTTAAAAAATAATAATAATAATAATAAAAATAAGGTGCACCTGGGTGGCTCAGTTTCTGCTCAGGTCGTGGTCCTGGGGGTCCTGGGATAGAGTCCCGCATCAGGCTCCCTGCATGAAGCCTGCTTCTCCCTCTGCCTATGTCTCAGTCCCTCTGTGTCCCTCATGAATAAATAAATAAAACCTTTAAAAGACAAAAAATAAAACAGATGGCAAAAGGGGACTGTTACAGTTTAAGAGAGACTCTAAGACAACAATTGAATGCAAGGCATGAATTCTGGACACTGAAAGGCAAAAAAGGTAAAATAAATTGGAGAAACTGAAATCACTGTTCTTCTTCCAAGACACAATAGTAGTATACATCATAGGTTATATAGGAATCTCCTTTTCTTAGTCATTGACTTTTTTTTTAAGATTTTATTTATTTATTTGAGAGCGAGCGAGCGAGGGAGCATATGAAAGAGAGAAAGCACAAGCAGGGGGAAAGGCAGAGAGAGAGCTGAGCTGGGACCCCATCCACACCCTCCCCAACTCGGGGCTCAATCCCAGGACCCTGAGATCATGATCTGAACTGAAGGCAGATGCTTAACCAACTGTACCCCAGTCATTGACTTTTTCCAACATCCAGGCCAGAGGTCTTATACAAGATGCCACATTTTGGACTTGATTATTTTCTTAAGTTTGGCACAAATACAACATAGGGACTGTTTTTACACAGGTGTTGTGGTATACTTGGAGTTTTAAAAATTCATTCTTGTAGAAAACTCAGCAAAGACCTAAAAATATGAAGCATGGGATTAAAAAAAGATCATGCCAGCTTGGTTTGAAATCAAATGTCCACTCTTTTTTTCCCCTATGCCTAAGAAACAGTACAATATACACATTTGCACCTATATATTTGCTGGCATTCGGTCACCTGTGTTTGTGTTATATTTCAACCAAAAATGTTCGAAGGCCAAAAGCTTTTCTTTTCCTTTATTTTTCCCAAAATGTGCATCCCAGTTCTCTTATGTCTTCTTTCTTATTACTGCAGAGTAAATTATATTCAAAGGAGGAACTGGAGGGGAAAAACATCAGTACTGGAAATGAAGAAAAAAGGACAATTATGTTCTTAGGCAGCCTCTGGAGTACTCAGTGCTACACTACCTCAGACTGCACACCAGCTGTTCAGTTCAGCAAATGTCTTTGTTTTTACTGGTTTTGTCCTTTCTATGTCTAAATGAGAAACAATAAAGAGATTTTGGGTAACTTTTAACTCAAAGCCCAACTGTTTGGTTCTCATTTGGGATTCATAAAAATTTCAATTGAAAAAAATTTTTACAGTTTTATTCAGGCATATTTTATAATATGGCATAAACACATTAATTTAATGTATGCATGTGAATTATATTAGAATATGGTATTAACTTGTGTCTCAGCTTCCTCATCAGTAAAATGCGGAAAATAATAGAACCTACTTCTTGGGTTATTATGAGGATTATATCAATTAAATAAGTTTGTATCTAGGGATCCCTGGGTGGCGCAGCGGTTTAGCACCTGCCTTTGGCCCAGGGCGCGATCCTGGGGATCCAGGATTGAATCCCACGTCGGGCTTCCGGTGCATGGAGCCTGCTTCTCCCTCTGCCTGTGTCTCTGCCTCTCTCTCTCTCTCTCTGTGACTATCATAAATAAATAAAAGTTTAAAAAAAATAAGTTTGTATCTATTAAGTGCTTAAAATAGTGCCTGGACACATCTGGTACATGAATAGAACACATCAAGAAACTGAATTGTCATTAGTTCTTACATCTTACCATTTGTTACTTCCTCCATTTGAAGGATAAGAAAACTGAGCTCTAAAGAGGTTAAGTAACATTCCCAAAGTCAAACATGTAGTTAGGTGGTAGAGCTGGCATCAGAATCTAATGGCCTAACTCCTAAGCCTCTGCTCCTCACCACCTCACAATTCAGTTGCATAGAGTTTGTATATATTCAGTCATAGCCTTATTGTTGGAAAATCAGATATACAGAGGGTTTTTTTTTTTTTTTTTGCCACTACAGACAATGACACAAGTATCTCTGTACCTATATCTTTTTTTTTTTTTTTTGACAGAGAGAGAGAGTGTACAAGCAGGGGGAGCAGCAGAGAGAGCTGCAGAGGGAGAGGGAGAAGCAGGCTCCCCACCGAGCAGGCAGCCCAATGCAGGGCTGGATCCCCAAGGACCCTGGGATTATGTCCTGATCAAAGGCAGATGCTTAACCGAATGGGCCACCCAGGTGTCCCCTGTATCTACATCCTTATGTATCAGAGCAAATCCAAAAAGTAAAATCACTAGGCTAAAGGTTTACACATTTTTAATTCTAAAAGAAATTACTAATTTCAAAACATGTATTAAAGTAGGTCTATCAAACAAACAAACAAAAAAAAGTAGGTCTATCTTTCCCTTTTACGGTATCTGGATTTCCTATCTTACCAAAAAACATCATCTCTACTCCAGTTATACATTCTCCTAATCTCTTCATATACATATATATATTTAGCTCATTTACAATTTAGTTTTTGTGTATTTTATGAAGAGGAAATGTAGCTGGTTTTCTTATAAATAGATAGCAAATTATACTAGCAGCATTTATTAATTAAAATATCCTTTTCCCATCAGAGTGAAATATCACCCTTGTCACATTTTAAACTCTTTATGCCATTCCCAAGCTCCTTTGCTGTACTCAAACCAAATTACTTTTGATCTCAGTAAGTCTTGGGCTCATGTTCTTTTTTCCACTTAAAATAGGTCTTTCCCAGCTCTGTAAATCCAAATCCTACCACCTGTTAAGGTCCAATACAAACGCCAGAACTACTTTATTGGTTTCTACCCTTCCTCTCATCCCTTGCTAGAGGTAATCGCCCCCTCCTTTGAATGTCCAAAATACTTCATCTGTACAGCACTTCTCCAACAACACTTCTCACTTTTAATAGAATTTGTTACATACAAGTCCTATCTCCCTTTCTAGGTGGTAACATTTTGATGGACTTGATCTATATCTACATCATTTTTATAGCACTAAGTACACAGGACAGTGCCTCCAAACCACATTTGTTAGATGAATAACTGCACAACTTTCTTAATCCCTCCCCAGGATCTGTAGTTCTGCAACTAAATGAAAATCGCTGCATCACGACTAACTCCCTTGGGACGCCTGGGTGGCTCAGTGGTTGAGTGCCTATGTCTCAAGTCGTGATCCGGGGGTCCCAGGATCGAGTCCCACATCAGGCTCCCCGCAGGGAGCCTGCTTCTCCCTCTGACTGTGTCTCTGCCTCTCCGTGTCTCTCATGAATAAATAAATAAAATCTTTTAAAAAAAAATGTTAACAACTGAGGAATTTGGGTTCGATTCTTGCAGCTTTTATGTAAATCTGAAATTCATTCAAAATAAAAAGTAAAACGAATAAAAACACACAATTCTCATCAGTTTACATTCTGTTCTTCCCTCTTTCCGTAAACTGCACTACCAGTTCCTTATAAAAAATACCTAGGCAACATCATGAATTCATCTTTGTAAGAACATGCCACATCTAATCCACCAGCAAATTCAAGATCATCTACTGAAAAATGTATTCCAAATCAGGTCACTTCTCTCCATTCTCCATTGCTACCAGCATCCTAACTGGTCTTCCTATTGCCATCCATGCCTTCCTATACTAGTTTCCTACGGCTGCCAAAACAAATTACTACAAACCAAGTAGCTTAAAACAACAGAAATATATTGTCTAACAGTTCTAGGGGTTAAGTCTGAAATCAAGATATCAGCAGGGCAATGATCTCTCTGAAATCACTTAGGGAGGATCCTTACTTACTTCTTCCTATCTTGTGGTGGTTGCTGGCAATCTTCAGTGTTCCTCAGCTTGTAGATGCATACTCCAGACTCTCCCTCCGTCTTCACGTAGTATGCTTTCTGTATGTCCTGTCTGTGTCCAAATTTCCCTCTTCTTATAAAGACACTATAGTCAGCAGATTAGGACCGACCCTAATTCAATATGACCTCATCTTAACTTGATTACATCTGCACAGACCCCATTTCCAAATAAATTCACAATCACGAGGTTTTAGGGGTTAGGACTTCAACCCATCTTTTAGGGGAACACAATTCATCCCATAACATCCTCTATAATAAATTTTCCACACAAGAGCCATAATGATCTTGACGAATGTGCATCAGGCCCTATAGGTCTGTGTCTGGTTGGCCTCTTTCTACCTTTCAAACATCATCTCCTACCACGTCCCTCTTACAATCTAGCCACACTGGCCTTATTTCTGTCCCTCCGACACACCACACTCATCCCTGCCTCAGGACCTCTGCCTGGAAATTTTGGTGTGGCTTCTTCCTCGTCATTTCAAGTCACCACTCAAGTGTCACTTCCTCACAGAAGTTTATTCTGATCGTCTACCTAAGCAGCACATCTCAGAGGTATTTTCTTTCATACAACTCTAGTTTTTAAGGAGAATTTGCCAGTACCACAAAGTTTCTTATTTGTTATTTATTTAGTAATCCCCTTTACTTGAACATAAGCTCTACTGAGCCAGATTCTCATTATGTAGCCCGAGCCTAAACCGATTCCTTATAAGTATTTTTCATTTTTATTTACTCAAATATGTCTTTTTCTTTTATGACATAAGGATTTCCTACTTTACTCACAAAGAGTAATTATTCCCCTAAGTTTTTCTCATATTTTACTCTTTTTTGCATGTGATTTATTTAAATCAATCCATTTGGAGTTAATCTTTGTATACTTCAGAAACGGGGGTAAAATCAGATGATTCCCATGAAAAAGTCTGCAATAACTCTGATCTACTGGATAAAGCTCAAACACTTCTGCAGAATATACGCAACCTTCCCTGGACTCCCTCTGTTCCTCTCCAGTATCAATCTACTGCTGATGATTCCATCTTATCCTGTCATTTGACTACACCAGAAAGTCCAAATAAAGCATCAAGAAGAATTATGTTTATTTTTTTTTTTTTTTTTTTTTTTTTTTTTTAAGAAGAATTATGTTTAAATGCACTTCCCTGTTTGCCTGACTCTTATAAATCCTCAAAACCCCAGTTCTAACATCATCTTTCCTGGAAAGCCTTTCCTGTCCAATCTCAGAGTTCCTTACTTCCTTCTTTGTATCTCCACTTTTACATCTATTTTATACATATATATATATAAATTATACACAAATTATATATATAAATTACATGTTATATATTTATATATAAGTTATATATAAATATATATTAACATGTATAAGTTATTTAGACTAGTGCCTAGCACACAATGAATGCTAAATGTTAACTATTTTATTACCACAATAGGTTGCAATTATTAATCTCCCTTGCTAGACCAAAAGGGAAAGAGAACAGAGACCCATTCAATTGCCATTTTACCAAACACAATGGTCTGGCACATATGAAGCTCTCATAAGTACCAAACAAATTAATGAACACCTCAATTCTGGACTAAAGCAATTTTCTTCGAAACTGTGGATTCGGGATCCCTGGGTGGCGCAGCGGTTTAGCGCCCGCCTTTGGCCCAGGGCGCGATCCTGGAGACCCGGGATCGAATCCCATGTCGGGCTCCCGGTGCATGGAGCCTGCTTCTCCCTCTGCCTGTGTCTCTGCCCCCCTCTCTCTCTCTCTCTCTCTGTGTGTGACTATCATAAATAAATAAAAAAATTAAAAAAAAAAAGAAACTGTGGATTCCTCAAAACCACAATGAGATACCACCTTACCCCAGTGAGAATGGGGAAAATTAACAAAGCAGGAAACCACAAATGTTGGAGAGGATGTGGAGAAAGGGGAACCCTCTTGCACTGTTGGTGGGAATGTGAACTGGTGCAGCCACTCTGGAAAACTGTGTGGAGGTTCCTCAAAGAGTTAAAAATAGACCTGCCCTACGACCCAGCAATTGCACTGTTGGGGATTTACCCCAAAGATACAGATGCAGGGAAACGCCGGGACACCTGCACCCCGATGTTTCTAGCAGCAATGGCCACAATAGCCAAACTGTGGAAGGAGCCTCGGTGTCCATCGAAAGATAAGTGGATAAAGAAGATGTGGTCTATGTATACAACGGAATATTACTCAGCCATTAGGAACGACAAATACCAATCATTTGCGTCGAAGTGGAGGGACCTGTAGGGTATTATGCTGAGTGAAATAAGTCAATCGGAAAAGGACAAACATTATATGGTCTCATTCATTCAGGGAATATAAAAAGTAGTAAAAGGGAATAAAGGGAAAGGAGAGAAAATGAGTGGGGAATATCAGAGAGGGAGACAGAACATGAGAGACTCCTAACTCTGGGAAAGGTACTAGGGGTGGTGGAAGGGGAGGAGGGCGGGGGGTTGGGGTGACTGGGTGACGGGCACTGAGGGGGGCACTTGGCGCGATGAGCACTGGGTGTTATACTATATGTTGGCAAATTGAACTCCAATAAAAAAAATTTTTTAAAGAATCCGTGGATTCCTTGCATTTTTTTAAAAAGAAAAATCATAAGATGAAAAACGAGACTGCCCTTCCTGCTTTTTGGTTTGGTTCAAATTCGAGGAGCTGATGCAGAAGGGCCCTGTGGGTGCTCTTCGGCTACCCCTGCAGAACCCACTACCCTGGAAACGAAAACAAGGGCCTTTTCTGAAGGAGAGGGAGGGGGATTCGACACGCCTCGGTCCTGCCCTGCCCGCAGCCAGCCGTGATTCAGCCTCAGGGGAGTTCCCCACCTCACACCGGCCCGGCCCTGAGCCTGGCGTGAGGGACCCCCCGGCTCCCCCGAGAAGACCACAAGCCAGGAAGCGCAGGGGCCGTGATGTCCACGCCGACCCCGGAGAACCGGCGCGCTGACGCGGGGGCGCCGCGAGGGCCGGGGGTGGCCGCCGCCCGCAGCACGGGAGGCGGAGAGACGCTCCACGCGGGAAAGACGAAGGGGACAGCAGGAGGCGGAGGCGGCTGGCGGCCAGCTAAGTCAGGAACGCCGCCCTCCGCCCTGCGCGTCGCCAAGGCCTACGCCCGCCGCGCTCGCTCTCTTCCTCCCGCCCCCGGACTCACCGGCTCTCGGCGCCGACACTCCCGCGCGGTCCCAGGCCGCGGCCTCCTTCGGGGGCAGCTCCCCGAGCCCGCGGCGCTCGGCTTCTCCCCGCCCCGCCCCCCGGCGTCCCGGCTTCCGTAGGCGGACGGCGCGGTGGCCCCGGATGTTGATGTGCCGCCTGCCCCGGAAACGGTGGCAAGACGCCCAAGGGGGCGGAGGTGGCGTTGCCCGGCTCTCCGGAAGGAGACGTGGCGGCGGTTGGGCCCGGGCTGCCTGGGTGCTTAGTGGTCCCGCCGCCTCCTCCTCCTCCCCCGCCTCCTAGCCTCTATGGGCAGAGGAGGTTGTGGCGGCGGCTGGAGAGATCGGCAGCGGAGGATGGAGGAAGGAGGAGGCGGCGCGCGTAGTCTGGTCCCCGGCGGGCCGGTGTTCCTGGTCCTGTGCGGCCTCCTAGAGGCGTCCGGCGGCGGCCGAGCGCTGCCCCAGCTCAGCGACGACATCCCCTTCCGAGTCAACTGGCCCGGCACCGAGTTCTCTCTGGTCAGTGCCCTCGCGAACCCTGTAGCCGGCTCTCTCCGTCCTAGCGCTAGGGTTCGGCCCCCTCCCTCCTCCGGAATCGCCTCTGCAGGCGGCTGCCCGCCTTCCCCAGTCCGAAGGCGCGTTTACCTCGCATTCATTCATTCGCACGGCAGGAGTTTCGCGAACGTACTGTGTGGCTGTGCCTTCCATGCTGAGCATTAAGGAGCCAGCGGTCACCTGTCCTCCCCCTCTGAACTCTGTCTCCCTAGACCTTGCTTACCAACACTCCCGCCCCCGTGGGAGCAGCTTTCTTAGAATCACGTCGGGCGCGTGTACTTATCTACTCTTTTAGAAAGTCAGCTGCAGCTCTTCCTCCACCAGCCGACCTCGCCTTCAGGATCACCGCCCTAGCCTCACGGCCGGTTGTACAGCACATAGGAGCTGTTCCTTCTCATGCCTCATTTCTGTCTTGTATACACACACGTACACGGGTTTCTTTCTTTAAGAAAAAAAAAGTTTTCTTTACCCTACAGCTTGGTTACACTACGTCACTTCTTTTTTTTAGGATTTTATTTATTTACTCATGAGAGACACGGGGAGGGGGTGGAGCAGAGACACAGGCAGAGAGAGAAGCAGGCTCCATGCAGGGAGCCTAACGTGGGACTCGATCCCAGGTCTCCAGGATCAGGGCCTGGGCTGAAGGCAGGCGCCAAACCGCTGAGCCAAACCGGGGATCCCCTCAGAGTTGTTTCTGAGAGCACTATCTGGCTTTTGAGATGGTAACGACCTTCTGCTCCGAACATCCTTTGCAGTGCTGATGTACTACGACTCTTATTTTTAAAACCCCAGAAAGTGAGGTTCTGTGATCACTTTTCCTAGAGGGGTGAACATTCTTATAACTTGACAGTGAACGGAAGTTTGCGGTGCTTCTGCCTTCGGGGAGTACTCTGCTTGAAAAGTCTTCCCACCACTGCAGGCCCATTAAAAACTGTGCGCTTAAGATGCTCACCCTGTAGTAGTCAATTCATTTCAAATTGAAGTCTTGGAAAACACAAAACCTTTTTTAAAATTCTTATTCCAGTTATCCGCAGTCGTTCCATTTGGGATGACTATTTCGTTCCGTTACCATATTGTTCTATTAGTACCTCATTGAAACAAGAGTAAGCGATAGCAGGATGTCAAAGCACGATTTACCAGGATAACAAATGTTACCGTTACCACAACAGCTCTCTGTTTACCAAATGTTAGTTTCTGCAAATAGTTCACATTTGTTTGATTCTCCACCCCTCTTGTTTTCTGTTCTCCTATTCTGGTAGTTCAGTGGTTCTCAAATTTATCTAAGTAGATATTTCTCTGAGAAGCCAGGTTTATCTTTGTATTAATCCCATAAAATATTATTGTATTAAAATACTTATATATAAAAAATCAATCAATAAATAAAATACTTATATAAAAGTTTGTTGTGAGATATAACTTTAGCAGTCTTCAAGTGAGAATAATTTAGTCCAACTTCTGTTTTTTTGTTTCAAAAACCCACGCAGGGGATTCCTGGGTGGCTCAGTCCTGGGGCTGGGGTCATGATCCTAGGGTGCTGTGATCTAGCCCCAGTCCGGCTCCGTGTTCAGCAGGGACCTTCTTCTCCCTCTCCTGCCTATGGCTCCGCCGGCTTGTGCTCTCTGTCAAATAAATAAATAAAATCTTTTTTTAAAAAATCAAAAGAGCACACAAAATAAACATGGCAGGTGTTACAGAATGTGGTCATTAAAGTATTATTCTTGCACCTGTTAGGGTTTTGGGTTTTTTTGTTTGTTTTGACAGAGGGGCAGAGAGAGCACAAGAAGAGGGAGGGGCAGACGGAGAGGGAGAGAGACATGCAGGAGACTCCGCTGAGCAGGAGCCTAACTCAGGGCTTGATCCCAAGACCCCAGGATCTCAACCTGAGCCAAACTCAGACACAACCAACTGAACCACCCAGATGCCCATTTTAGGGTTGTTTTTTTTTTTTTTAATCACATGCTGAAAAAAAAATAAAAATAAATAAAAAAATAATCACGTGCTGATAATGCAGCCCTGAAACCTTTCTGAGGTATCAGTAAAGGACTAAAACTGGCCTTTTTTGGAGGTTACTACCAAATTGCTATTCAGTTGTCTTTCTGGCACTGATGTTTGCTGGCTAAAAAGAGGTTATGGAAGATCTGTCTTAAATGTATCCTGTACCAGCCTTTCACATATCTGTCAATTTTATTTTAAAATTTCATTTTTAACTCTCTTTGACAATGTAATATAATCTAAGATGGGCACATCTGAAGAATTTTTTTTAAGTTATTTTGAGAAAAATACAGAGAGTTCTTCTGTGAGTTGGCAAAAGGTCTGTGGCCCTCATGCAAAAATAAACTCTCGGAGTCATTAGCACTGGCCTTTGGGCTTTGTTTTAGTACTTTTATAATCTTAAGGCTTCCCTTCCCTGCTTTATGTAATTGAAACTACAGCCCTCTTCACCTGGCACTGTCATTTTCTTTTATGAGGCAGTTGGTTGGACATATATAACTAAGCAGCTGTATGAACTAGGCTAAAGGCCTTTATCTCTCTACTATCTAAAATTGAAAGAAACTAGATTGGAAGGTGTGTATATCTTTTTTTTTAGCATTGAAATTCTTCTGTGCTTTAAATCATCTCCCCATTCAAATATATCAAAACAATACATAATCTTTATACTCTTGCTTTCAAATTTACTTTAAAAAATGATGAAGCACCAAAACTGTATATTTTTTAATGTTTATGTTAATTAATGACTGTGATATTCTTTGTTTACTGGCTTTTAGCATTCAGTTTTTTGTGTTTGTATATATTTTTCTTAGGAAATACTATCTCTGTATCATTAAACTATCCAACTATTCATTACTTCACAGAGGTCACAGATTTCACCAAAGTAAAACCATAGAATAAGTCCAGTTTTCTCTTTACTTCTCTTTGAAATGTATTCCCACTTAAAAACTTCCCACAGGGGTGCCTGGGTAGCTCAGTCAATTAAGCCTCCAACTTTTGTTCTCAGCTCAGGTCTTGATCTCAGGGTCATGAGTTCAGGCCCTGCATCAGGCTCCACATTAGGTGTGGAGCCTACATAAAAAAAAAAAAAAAAAACTTACCCCAAACACTGCTTGGGAAGAATGGTAACCTACTCCATAGTTCCAAGCATGTTTATATATGTTAGCAAGTTGCGCCACTGAGTTTTTTACAACTTCTCTCAGGATAATTTTGTCTCTCATCCTCTATCTAAATTATTCCAGACTCTTGTCAAACATTAAAAATTTCTCCCCTGCCAACATATTTTTAAGGTTCCTTAACTTTAAAGTACCATACCCCCTTGGAATAGTTTTATTCTATTAAAATCTAAAATTTATCAAATCACTAATAGGACCTCTTACACTGAAAATACATTAAGGTATTATATGGAACAACTTTTTTATAGTCTCTGCAATTCTGTGCATTCAGAATTTATTATATTTCATTTTCTTAAAGAACTGCCTTACTAAATCAAAGGAAGCATTTTTAGCAGCAGATCAAAATCTTTTAACTTAGAAAATCAGAAAAATTTAACTTTTTCCCAGTAATTTTTGTTATGAAAAGGAGAGTAAAGTTTGTTAAGAGTTTTTATTTTGTGATCCCAGTAAGTGACTATTTCAGCAATTCTCAGATGAAAGAATTGCTACTTGGTCTGTTATATTGAAGAGGAGAGCAACCCTTCCAAAACTAATGAAACACAATTCTTTGCGTCTTCAAACAAGTGATGGCTTTTATTTTTTGTTACCCCTTACTTAAACCTTAGAAACAATAGACAGTGTAGCTGGGGCACGGGGGTACAAAAGCACCTGCGTCTGGGTATTCCAAACAGATGAGGTTCAGCCACCCACTGCTGACCAAATCCAAATTCAAAGAAATAAGTAGGGGTGAAACCAGGAAGGATTTAATTTCAGTGAGACCAACACCTGGAAGACAGCAGATTGGCAGCTCAAAGACTGTCTCCAAAGTGCTGAAAATACTTCCAGGTTTTTATATGAAAAATAGGGGCAAAGGTGGGGGGGTATGTGCACATAGGCATTCAGCGTCAAATCAGTCCTGGTCTTGGAGTCAGTCATGGGCAGGGTCTTGCTGGCTCAGGCAGTCCTTTTTGCTAAAGGGGGTAGTTTGGGTTCCCATCAGGGGATGGTTTGCCCCCTGGATCTTCTGTCTGAGCCAAGAGACAAGCTGGAAAGAAGAACCCAAACAGAAAGTTTGAGGTCAAGATGGAGGTAGCTGAAGTCTTTTTTCCAAGAGGAATGAATTTATCATATAAACATAAAGCCCCAAGAGTGGTTTTCATTACAAAGAAAGGATTGTCTTCCTTTCTTTGCTCTGGTTCCACACAAGCAGGACTTTTTCCATTGTTAGCATTGTCGTGAACGTTTTAGTAAATAAATCAATGTTGCTGTGGAATACAACTCCGAACGTTAGAGTTGCAGGCGCTTCACAAATAGAGGTAGATACACTTAAGTCATATGCTACTGGTTGCCTTCACTACAGTACAGGAATGGTCTGGCAAGATTTCAGGCCAGCCATTCATTGCTAAGTAAATGTGAGTCATGCTTTGAAACAACTCATGTTACACATTTTGCATATGTCTGAAAAACATCAAAAGGCATCATAAATGTTATATCTTATAGCAATTTTGTTGGCGCAACTGAGTAAATGTTTCTAAGGATCCCTTTATCATAAATTTGGTTCTGCAATTCTCACTTTCAAATCTTTGGTTCCCCTCTTCACTATAATGATTTTTTAAAAGGATCCTTCATCATAATCCAGGAGCCTATATAGTAATCTAAAAGAGTGTTAACAACTGATTCAAATATGTTAAAACAGTTAAGAGCACACAGAATATGGGACCAAACTGCTTGAGTGCATCTCTGGATTGTGCTGTTTACCAGCTATCTTATCTTGTACAAATTATTTAAGTTCTGGGCTTCAGTTTCCTTTTCTGTAAGATGGGTAGAAGGCTTGTTTGAAGATCAATGAGTTAAAAAATGTTAAGGACTTAAAACTGCCATACAGCTAATACAGCTAATATTTACTGCTATTATTTGTTTTGTTTTATTGTCTTGGAAGAACATTGCCCTAATTTGCATTGGTATGTAAGACAACGTTGGACCAAATAGTACTTGTTTTATTATGATTAGGTCCTTGTTAAATTAAGAAAAGCACAAAGTTACTTAATAAGAGCAGTTCTTTCCTCATCAGGGATAGCCAAATAGCATAGTGGTTTCACAAGTACTGTAAGATGAGAAGAGTTAAAAGAGTTGAATTGAAAACCTCTGTCTTAGCAGTTAGTGACACATCATTCACAAAGCAAAGATTTCTTTTTAGTTAAATAATGTGAATTATATTAATTGAAACATTTATTTGAATTACATTGGTTCATATTTGGCTTGTTAGCATTTGTTTGGTTTTATAGTGTAGAAAGCTTTAAGGATAGTTTACTATACCTTTGGGCTGGCCCACCACCCATTTTTGTAAGTAAAGTTTTTTCAGGACACAGCCATACCTATTCATTTTGCTATTGCCTATGCAGTATCTTACTACAATGGCATAGTTGAGTAGTTGCAACAGAGACCACATGGCCCATGAAGCCTTAAATATTTGCTACTTGGCCCTTTACAGAGTTTGCTGACTTAGGATGTACACACACACACACACACACACACACACACACAAAAAAAAAATTAAGTCAGCACAGAGGAGCCTTAGGGATTTTTCTTTTTAAAGTGATTTTATGGAGGATCCCTGGGTGGCTCAGCGGTTGAGTGCCTGCCTTCGGCCCAGGGCGTGATCCTGGAGAACCAGGATCCAGTCCCACGTCAGGCTCCCTGCATGGAGCCTGCTTCTCCCTCTGCCTGTGTCTCTGCCTCTCTCTCTCTCTCTCTCTCTCTCTCTGAGTGTCTGTCATGAATAAATAAATAAAATCTTTAAAAAAAATAAAGTGATTTTATCCGTGGAGTCTAGGTGACTCAGTCTCTTAATCATCTGCCTTCAGCTCGGGTCTTGATCCCCAGGATCAAGCCCCACAAAAGGCTCCCTGCTCAGCCAGGAGCCTGCTTCTCCTTCTTCCTCTGCATTCCCCCTGCTTGTGCTCTCTGGCTTTCTCTATCACTCTGTCAAAAAAATAAGTAAATAAAATAGAATAAAAAATAATTTATCCAAATATAAAACATTGTACTATTATTATGTTCAAATGTCCCATCCAATAGAATTGAGAATACATTTGTTAAAGTGCTATAGATTCTCATATATAGGTGGTAATTGTTAATAAGAGTAATAAGTATTCAGTAATGGTGTGTCTTTTAATGCTCATTGCCTCTTAATACTATTTTTTGAAGATGTATTTATTTGAGGGGGACAGGGTGGGCAGAAGGAGAGGAAGAGAAACCCAAGCCGACTCTGTGCTGAGCACAGAGTCCTATGCAGGGCTCAATCTCACCACCCTGAGCCCAAAACAAGAGTCAGACACTTAACTCACTGTGCCACCCAGACCCCCCACCTCTTAATGCTTTTTAATCCCAATTTTAACTTCAGTCTATTGCATTACTACTTTTTTCTCTATACTCCAAATTTCATTTGTGTCCTTTTTTTTTTTTTTCTGTTATAACACCAAGGTAGTTTGTCGTCCTAATTTTGACCTTAAATAATTTGTAGAATCTTTTCCCCGCCTTTGGAAATACATTTAAAAATCTTCTGTTGACATGATGAATTACTTTCACCTAAGACTGTACTTTATTCAGTGTAATACAATTTAACCAGAAAAAATAATGTATATTTTTTGTTCTATTTCTAGCCTACAACTGGAGTTTTGTATAAAGAAGATAATTATGTCATCATGACAACTACACATAAAGAAAAATATAAATGCATTCTGCCTCTTGTGACAAGTGGAGATGAGGTAACTTTTTATAATAAATACATTGGTACTGTATGTTAGTAAATTGAACACCAATAAAAAATAAATTAAAAAAATAAATAAATAAATAAATAAATACATTGGTAATCCCTTTCACCAAATATATTTATTTAAAACATTGCAAACACATACTTTAAAATAAAACTGAATGACAGGTTTCTCAATAATCCTGTTTATCATAAAAAGTAGTAATCACATTTATTATTCTTAAATTCTTTGATTTTACAGTTCAACTTGGAAAAATTAGCAACCAATTATTAATATTTTGAATGAAAATCTAATTCCACACTTGCTTTCTTTTATAGAAATGAGGGGTTTGAAACAGGATATAATTTTTAAATGTATATATGACACTTTTTATAAAGAATTTCTGATAATCTATAGGTATCTATACGTTTTCTCTACTTAGCTCATGCCCGTTTCTTTCCTCCTGAAATGTCCTAACTGCCTCTTATCCATCCTTCAAGGCAATGACTTCTTTCAAGATGAAACAGGAGAGTCAGCATGGTAAAATGAAAAGGACACCAGCCTAGGAGCCAGGAGGCTGAGGTATAGGCTATAGTTAGCTGTGGAACCTTGAACAAATTTGAAACTCAGTTCTTCCACTCAATAAATTTATTGAGTTCATTACATAGTATTTTCACAGTCTGTAAAATGGAAATATTACAAACTCAGTGAATGCTTTCTTAGGTTTTGTTCAGATTTAAAATCTGTGAGACAGCTCTCTGTTTCATTTTGTTTTAAACCTTCTTAAGACACAAATACACATGTGTGCAATCATACACATAAGCATATGGCATTCAAGTGTGAAATGTAAAAATATATAGGAAACTGGGATGTACCTTAAAACTTTTCCATACATTCTACAAGATTCAACTATTTTGAAGCTTTCATAGTTAGAATTTGTTCAGATGCGAGTATTTAAAACTTCTGGAATAGGTTTATAAGAATTGTTCAGGACACTGATATTCAAAAGCCTTTTTTTAAGAGAAGAAAGCATGGAAGATTATTCTATGGCTCCATATTTTATACTTCAATTCTTTTGAAAGAAGTGGCAAACCACAGGATCTTATTAAAAGTTTTGACCTTTTTTCCCCTTTTATTTCCAAGCATCTGTGATTTGAACAATGAGTTAATACCCCGACAGCAGAGTTGGGTGAAGTTCTAGAATAACTGTAAGTATTAAATCCTAGTTCTTTCATAGGAAGAAGAAAAGGATTATAAAGGCCCTAATCCAAGAGAGCTATTGGAGCCACTGTTTAAACAAAGCAGTTGTTCCTACAGAGTACGTATTTTATGTTCACTTATTAAGTAGAAAATAGGGGAATCCCTGGGTGGCTCAGCGGTTTGGCGCCTGCCTTTGGCCCAGGGCGTGATCCTGGAGTACCGGGATCGAGTCCCACGTTAGGCTCCCTGCATGGAGCCTGCTTCTCCCTCTGCCTGTGTCTCTGCCTCTCTCTCCCTCTCTCTCTCTCTCTCTCTATGTCTATCATGAATAAATAAATAAAACCTTTAAAAAAAAATAAGTAGAAAATAAATTTCCAATTGCCATTAGACCCTTGAAAATAATTCTGCATTTCTTTTTACTTTATTATGTTGTATCAAATTTTAAGTTAGTTGTAAATCAGAGCTATTGCTTAATAGTATTTTGTCGATTTAAATTCCTGCATAGTAGATGCAGCAAACACCCAAAACCAGTTTCAAATAATATCACATTCCAAACTGCTCTGAATGTTTTTCAGATCAACAGAATTTTTCCTTATATATAATTTTAATGAAAAATGTGAAGTGTTATCTTTCAGGCTATGTATAAAATGGTTCCTAAGCCAGGTGGTTATTATTGATCCCAAGTGTATTCCAGACCTGATTTCTTCACAGAATTGTCACATACAGCTAATTGGTGAAAATAGTGACTTGACTTCAGAATTTCTGTATTTTTCTGAGGCATAATAATGTTTCACTTAATGAAAGCTTACTCTAAATCTTGAGGGAAATCTACACACAACTACATAAAGTATCAAAAAGTAATTCGGGTGAGTTCTATGGCTTTTATATGTTTAAATATGTCCATTTTTTTTAGATTGAGTCTTACTGGACTTATGAAGTATGTCATGGAAAACACATTCGACAATACCATGAAGAGAAAGAAAGTGGCCAGGTATGTTTTTCTTTCAAATATGAAGTATGGAACATTATAAAATGAGAACTTTAATAATGAGATTGATGGTTTTAAAATTGTATTATTGATATTTGCAAAACACTTATTATATTTTTATTTTATTCCACTATAGAAAGTAAATATTCACGAATACTACCTTGGGAATATGTTGGCTAAGAACCTTCTATCTGAAAAAGGTTTGTTTCAGAGTGATTTGATAGTAATGCTGCAATTTGGTTGAAAGTATATGTTCAAATTGGAATTTAAAAGATCTCGGAGTTTTATGAATTTTAAAATGCTAAAATAAATTTCTGAATAATCCCTTAGAAAAAATTTTTGAAGAGATCTTTTCATTATTTTCTTCCTCAACAAGCATTATGCTTTTTCTCTACGTATTAATAAATTTTTAAAAATCTGGTAAGATAACACATGTTAATGTTATATTTATATAGTGTTAGTGTTAGTCTTTTGCTTGGTTTAAGCATAGTTGTTATATGTGGAAATAGAAATGTAGACGTGTCCCTAAAATTATGAAATACTTTTGCTAATCTGTGTTGTTCAAAGTCCATTAATTTAAGATTAAACTTTTCACTCATGCAAAAATACTTAAAAAGAAAATTGTAGCAGCCAGTTTTATGCCTCAAGTAGAAGTAAATATATGAAGATTAAATTTGACTATCCTTTCAAACAAAACCATTTCATGGCAACTAGCGAAAGTAATAAGATAAAAATTATATGTATGTTTTGGGTCTTCTTTAGAAATTTAAAATTACAGAGTTGATTGAAAACTTAATCGTTTGTATTTTACATATGAGTCACTGGTCATTCTTTACACCTGCCTTACATAGGTAATATCTTATATTATTCCACAGATCAAGAGGCAGATGAAAAGGAAAAATCAAAAGAGGCAAGTGATAATATCAGTGTTGATTTTTTTTCATTTTTAGCATCTATTATTAGGCATGAATTTATACAGCTTAAACGACAGAATTTAGTCATGTGTTCTTAACCTATCTATCAAATACCTTAAAGGACTGGGTCAAAGAAAATCTGCAGTATGTTAGATTTTTTTTTGAGAAAAGTTATACTGCAATACATTTATTTACTTTTAGGATCATAGAAAAATAAAGGAACTTACAAAGATGAGTTTGGGAAATTTTTTGTAATGGCAGTATATCACTTCCGGGCTCAGCAGTGGTTCTCTCTGTTTAACATTGGAAACAATTATAAATAAGAGCTTTTGCTTTTTTTTCCCTGGTTTGTTCCCTATCTCCCATGGGTAAAACAGATAAACTACATTTGTAAATAACAAGCTACCAGACTGCATGCGTCTTCAAAGCAGGGACTGTCTTTTATCTCTTTATCCCGCAGTGCAAAACAGAGTGCCAAATATAGGCACTTCCTATGTGCATACTGAATGTTGAATGCATAACTGATGACTGAAAAATAGGATTGTTTAAAAAGGATGATTCCTTAGGGTACCTAATCACAATTTTTAAATGCCCCTGTAGTTCAAGGAGTGCTTTCGGGAAAAAAAAAAAAAAAAAAAAAACAGTGCTTTCGGAATCCTAAGAACTCCCATAGAGTTAAATAACCTATTGATAGAGGAGATTTCTGTAAATGGTTTCATATCATAATGATACTTTTATTAAAAGACAAGTGAAACAGCAAAAGGCCTTAAAAGGGATGCCTATAACTTAAAAGGGTGGCTTGGGGGTGAATTGATAAGCTAAGCATAGACACACATAGCATTACTATTTTAAAAGATTTTAATTTTACAGACTACCTTTGAGATAAAATATTTATTTACTGTGGCTCTGGAGGATAGCAAGATGGAAATCAAAGTGTGAAATGATAAAGGAAGAGGAAGAAAAGGGTAAGGGAAGAAAACTAACATTTACTGAGCCCCAATTTATAAGCCAGATACTGTGCCAGGCATATAATGAAAGGTAATGCTTAATTTTCCTGAAAATCTCTGAGTATATATTATTATTCTCCTTTTACAAATGACAAAAACTGAAATTTGGTCAAAGTCAGAAAGCCAGTAAATTCAAAGCTTGGCTTTGAACCCAGGATTTTCTAATTCTAGGTACTAGCATGAAAATGACATATAAGAAACCTCAAAATACTTTTCCCTGGAAACATTTGTTTTTTGCCTGTTTTAGACATGGCACTGACAGGGTACCAAAGTGATATAAGATGAGCTCTCTGCCTCCAAAGAGCTTGTTTGGAGATCAAATTAACAGTATTTTTTTAGAGCCCTTATATTAGATTTTTCTTTGGTTTATGTAGATAAGCTATGGGAGCTAGCTCCTCTATAATCCCTATATTCTGAGGTGATCTATTTCATTTAACCATTCCATGAAAATTTCCCCATTTGTCCTTTGCTGGCCTTGAATAGATTCATATGGGAGTTTATGTTGAAAAGCATGGCTCTTCATATTAATGACAGGGAAAAAGAGTAAGCAAACTGATGAATGAGTACAGTAGTGAGATTCCTGTTTCAGAAGATAGTGTTTTACTATTAGCTCTACTTTTTGACAATCAGATTATAAACCTCTAGAATCTAAACTGTAACACAGCCATTCACTAAGGATTTAGTATAGAAAATTCTGACTAGTCCAGTATAGCAAGTTCCTGTATTTTATCTTAGTCTCTTTTCTTAGAACTGTTGGAAACAATTCATATTAATCAAGAGATTATACCCTTTTATATAAGTGTACACTTGCTTAACATCTTAATTTTAGCACCAAATAAAAATTTTGCTTCTTTGCTGTATTAAAAAAGCTCTGAAAATAAGTATTTGCTCAAATAAGAATTTAGGAATCAAAAGAATGTTAGAGGAAGAATTCATAGAAAATACAGAAATGTTATCTTTATAAAGGTTGGTTTTTAAATAAAATGTAGTTTCCTTCCTTTAAGAATAAGTGCTTCTCCCATCCTCACCCTCACCTCCATCTCTAATGAAAAGTCTTATACTTTTTTTTTAAGATTCCCACTAAAAATATTGAAGGTCAGATGACACCCTACTATCCTGTGGGAATGGGAAATGGTACACCTTGTAGTTTGAAACAGAACCGGCCCAGATCAAGTACGGTGATGTACATATGTCATCCTGAATCTAAGCATGAAATTCTTTCAGTAGCTGAAGTTACAACTTGTGAATATGAAGTTGTCATTTTGACACCACTCTTGTGCAATCATCCTAAATATAGGTAGGACATGGATTTAATATTTTAAACATGAAATGCACACATGCTTTGAAGTGTCATATGCTTAGGTTTAATGCTTTGTCCTTACTAGATTCAGAGCGTCCCCTGTGAATGACATATTTTGCCAGTCACTGCCAGGATCACCATTTAAACCCCTCACCCTGAGGCAGTTGGAACAGCAGGAAGAAATACTAAGGGTGCCTTTCAGGAGAAATAAAGAGGTATGAGAATCATCTAATAGTGTTTTTTCAGTGCTTCCTTTTCCAAATTTCAGAGCATATAGCAGTATTTTAATCATTCGTATAGCTACATAGTAATTTATTTTTCTGACTCAAAATTTTAAGTTCCAAGTTTTCAACTGATTTTAAGTCTTTTCCTTATTTTTATACTTCTCAGATACTATTTTATCATTTTATTACTCTCATGATTTCATATTTTAAAGTTTGACAACCCATGAATTGTAGTTAAGTTAAATTTTTAGCTAGTTGACTGGCCTTCCCAGCTGAGCCCCTTGAAAAAATAGATTACAACTTATCTTCTAATACTTTCTTTATTCTTAAACCCATTGCTCTGTGTTGTCAAACCATCATTTTTCTGAAACTTGTTATTCAGGTCAGCAGCAATCTCTTGGTTCTAAGTTCAATGGACATATGCATAACTTGATCTTAGCATATAAAACACTGAACATTTGAAGCTTGAACTTTCTCTTCTGTCTTTACTTGAAGTCATTTTCTCTGATTCTCTCTGTTCTCCTCTCCTGTGTATTAAGTCTTTGTCTACTTCCTGCACCTGAAATGTTGACATTCCCCACAGTTAGCCATAGTTGCCTTCTCTCCTTAGTTTATATAGTCTCAAGTGAGCTTATCCAGGCCCATTCTGTCAACCTCCATTAATATGCCCATAAGTTCCAAATATGCATCTTCAATATTGACTTTTCCCCTGAACTCAAACCAGAGTCACAATAGTTAACATGGATTGAATCTTAACAGCAGCTGTTAGCTAATCCTCATAACAACCTACAAGATACACTATTATCATCCTCCTTAACAGGTTAGGAAATTAGGTTTCAGAGAAGGGAAGTGACAGGTGATGGATTAGAGATGAAAATCAAAACTGTCTGGTTTTAGAGCCTGTCCTCTTAACCACTTCTCTGTGCTGCTTCTCCTTTTCAGTGTGCTCTCTTCCCTTTTCTTCTGTTCATTGGACATAACCATATACATTTTCAGTAACCTCAAATTCATCTCTCTCACACTGACCTTTACCTAATCTGCCCCATTGAGGTTTTTTGTTTGTTTGTTTGTTTGTTTGTTTACTTATTTATTTTTAAGTCTCCACACCCAGTGTGGAATTTGAACTCACAACCCCAAAATCAAGAGTTGAATGTTCCAGACAGAGCCAGCCAGGCTCCCCTTCCCCATTGTTTTTGTTTGTTTGTTTGTTTGTTTCTCTTCAGCTAAGACAGCAGAGGAGATGATTTACTGTATACGTGTTACATTCAGCCACAAATGAAAACAGAATTAATCCCAAAAGTCACAGGTCCAAGGCAAAGGACCAAGGGAGGATGGTTTTGGTATGATCAAGTCTGGTCTCTCAAAGATGGTCCCCATTCGTTTTTTTGTTTTGTTTTGTTTAAGATTTATTTATTTATTTATTTATTTATTTATTTATTATTTATTTATTTATTTATGATAGAGAGAGAGAGAGAAAGGCAGAGACACAGGAGGAGGGAGAAGCAGGCTCCATGCCGGGAGCCCAACGTGGGACTCGATCCCGGGACTCCAGGATCGCGCCCTGGGCCAAAGGCAGGCACCAAACTGCTGAGCCACCCAGGGATCCCCGTCCCCATTGTTTTTAAAGCAATATTACTTCCTTTGCAAGTGAGGGAGGACTTCTTTTTTTTTTTTTTAATTTTTATTTATTTATGATAGTCACACAGAGAGAGAGAGAGAGGCAGAGACAAGGCAGAGGGAGAAGCAGTCTCCATGCACCGGGAGCCCGACGTGGGATTCGATCCCGGGTCTCCAGGATCCCGCCCTGGGCCAAAGGCAGGCGCTAAACCACTGCGCCACCCAGGGATCCCTGAGCGAGGACTTCTAATGACCAAGGACTTCTCCCACAAAGAGATCGATGTTTCCTCTTATTTGGTCTTGTATTTTACTCAGTCCTCCGTTATAGCACTTATGTGGCCAAATTGGTTGATTTTTTTCCCTATGATACTTATATTAAAATGAAGGGAGAATAAGCTATGCTTTATTACTTTGGGGTTTCCAGCTCCTTGCATGATACCTGATAATACTGTAGGTACTTAATAATGTTTTAATTAACTAATAACTAACATTTAGCTGCAAAGCTTGTTTCACCTCTCTCTTGAGTACTTCTTGCAAAAGTATTGCCAGACTCTGTGAATGTTGTGAATGCTGACATTCTAATAAGAAGAAACAATTATCTTTTTTTTTTTTTTTTTAATTTTTTTTTAAGTTTTTATTAATTTATGATAGTCACAGAGAGAGAGAGAGAGGCAGAGACACAGGCAGAGGGAGAAGCAGGCTCCATGCACCGGGAGCCTGATGTGGGATTCGATCCCGGGTCTCCAGGATCGCGCCCTGGGCCAAAGGCAGGCGCCAAACCGCTGCGCCACCCAGGGATCCCAGAAACAATTATCTTAATATTAATCTGCATTTGATTTGAAATGGTCAATTAAAAGATTGGACATGGATTTCTCTCCTGGTCTTCTCCCTAATAGTGATTTAAATACTGACAGGTACTGAAAAATCAGCTCAATCAAAATGCTTCCCAAATCCCAACTTTAATTTTTCTTCAGAGAAAAAATAGCAGCTACTCTTTAATGTGTTTAATCTGCCATTTGAGAAAAATTATATTTAAGAAGCTACAGATGATAATACTTTAAAAATACTTAGGATCTTTTTTTTTTAAGGATTTTTATTTATTTATTTGACAGAGAGAGAGCAAATACAAGTAGGGAGAGTAGCAGATAGAGGGAGAGGGAAAAGCAGGCTCCCACCAAGCAGGGGCTCTGTGCAGGGCTGGATCCCAGAACCCCGGCTGGGATCATGACCTGAGCTGAGGGCAGACGCTTCACTGACTGAGCCACCCAGGTGCCCTATACTTAGGATCTTTAGAATACATATTGTAGATGAAAACCTTAGGTAATACCATAGGGTGAATACTTATTTAAAATGATTTTTTTCTCAATATCCTTTCTTTTATAAATGTAGTTTAGTACATATTTGTCATATGATTTGCCTTTTAAACGTGGAATAAACTTAACCATAAAGATTATGAACATTTTTATGTTTTAAACAAAAATACAAATCTGGTTATCAAAATTTTGGTATGATATTATACCTGTTACTTTTGTTTTGTTTGACATGAAATGGTTTATTAAGGGGACTTAGAATTGAAGCCTCTTGGGCAAATAGACAATATGACAAATAGATCTCCAGAACCCCACCTCTTTGTTAGACCTACTTTTACAGCCCTAGAGGCTGGGAGTACACACTAAGGAACCACCCAGGAGAATGTTTAGGGATAGAAGTGAGTACAGATACTATTTTTTAGTACACTACAAAAAGTCCTAATGAGATTTTAAAAAAAAAAAAAAAGAATAGATGTGAGTCATAGTCACATCTCCAGAGCAGATCGGGGATGTTGTGCCCGGAGGGTGTACTTAAAAGCACGACTGAACAAAAGGACAGAATAGTGGGGGGTGGGATCTCTGGGTGGTGCAGCGGTTTGGCGCCTGCCTTTGACCCAGGGCGCGATCCTGGAGACCCGGGATCAAATCCCACGTCGGGCTCCCGGTGCATGGAGCCTGCTTCTCCCTCTGCCTCTCTCTGCCTCTCTCTCTCTCTCTCTCTCTCTGTGACTATCATAAATAAAAAAAATTAAAAAAAATAAAATTAAAAAAAATTAAAAAAAAAAAAAAAAGAATAGTGGGGGGTGCTGTACCCAAGAAGGCTTCAGATAACAGAAGGCGGATTGGTCCAAGACATTAGTCTAACTGTCACACTCTACCCCTCAAATCCAGTCCTTACAGTCTCATATGTCCACCTCTTCCATGATATTCCCTGAAGCATTAGAGAAGGGCTCTTTGGGGCAACTGTGGGTGGCTCAGTGGTTGAGCATCTACCTTTGGCTCAGGTCATGATCCCGGGGTCTCGAGATCAAGTCCTGCATCCAGCTCCCTGTCTGCTTCTCCCTCTGCCTGTGTCTCTGCCTCTCTCTCTTTGTCTCTTATGAATGAATGAATGAATGAATGAATGAATGAATGAATAAATAAATAAATAAATAAATAAATAAATAAATAAATAAATAAATAAAATATTTAAAGAGAGAGAGAGAGAGAAGGGCTCTTTGCAATAGGGGCTCTTTGGCCAGACAGTGTCCAAGTTCATGCATAAACCACAGCAGCAGTACAGAGAGCAAGAAAAGAGACCTGTGTTGACACAACTAAGAATGAGTAATAATTTTGCTACCATGTCCTCCAGACTCTAAACCAGTTTGATAACTACTGGGTTAAAGTGGACGCAGGACCATCTACTGCTTGTATCTCTTTATTCATGTGCTTTGATGCAAAAGTGATACTGCCTGAATTATCAGGCATCATTTGGTTTAAATGATAGCACAAGTACCCCTGAGTACATCCCAGGCCATTCTATTTTGTAAGATAGCCTTTCACATCAGTGTCATCTCTGTGTTCATGATTGTCAGGCTATGGTAACTATTATTGAGGATCCTCTGGGTATATTTAATTAATGTGTGTATGTGCCATATCATATCTTCTGTACCTAAAGATGGTACAAATATTGCTAACTGGTCATACCAATGAAAGATACCATGGGTCCATCATGCCTTTAAGTGAGTACATTTGCAGGGCTGTTATGGTGCTGGCTGTGCTATTATTATATTAATTTGGAGATTACTAGACCATTAGGAATCCATTTTATGAATTTCCAAACCCTACTACAGAAACAATCATCTTGCTTTTATTGGAATTTTTTTTGAATGCAAGTTAGTTGTACTATCCACAAGAAGCAATAATAAATAGTCATACTTCTATTCTTCCTACCTCTTCCTCTACCTGAGCTAGAGGTTTCACTATGCATTATTAATGTTTTTCCTCACTAACCTAGTTTAGTCTGTTAGACCTTAGCTCCTTAGGAGTAGTGACTATGTCGTCTTCATTTTTAATATTCAGCACTTAAAACCAGTACCAAGAGCATAGTATGCTCTGAATGTAGAAAGAGTATACATAAAATCCAAGGTCCTTTCAAAAAATAAGATGTCATTTGGCATTCTTTGTTCTTCTAAAATATTAGAGGAATTGGAAGAGAGGAAGGATAAGGTCATTGGTTTCTAGAATAACCTTCCAATGACTCCCACCTGTCAAAGAAGAAGAAGAAACCCACAGTTGATCAATGGCAACTACAGCAGGTGAAAGGAGGCATCATATCCATTATACATTTACTAGGAAACCTTTTACTATTTAATTTTTTAATTATGCTATTTAGTTTTAATTGGTATACTCTTTTTTTTTTTAAGATTTTATTTATTTATTCATGAGAGACACACAGAGAGGCAGAGACACAGGCAGAGAGAGAAGCAGGCTCCATGCAGGGAGCCTGATGCGGTACTCGATCCTGGGACTCCAGGATCATGCCCTGGGCCAAAGGCAGGTGCCAAACCACTGAGCATCCCAGGGATCCCTTGGTATACTCTTTTAATTCTGATCTAGATTCATTTTCTTTCCCCTCATTGTCAAAACCCAGTTTACTTCTGGATTCTAACTCATTATCCTCTTTCATAACTATTCTTTCCACCCTGCTTCTGTCATTCTTTTAGAGAGTCTTCCTCTCTGGCTTAGGTAACTTCAACTCCCACCATGGCTCCCCCACCTTGGGATTTGTTCTTACTGTTCCTTCCCTGCCACTGCAATAGTATTACTTAAAATTTGTTCATGCCATATTTTGCCTAAGATCTATAAGATGATATCCAAACTTCTTAGAATTATATAATTTTTTACCATTAAGTACCTGTTTATCTTTTTAGTTTTAAATATAATGCCATACCCCATATCTTTGCTCTTCCTGTCTTCCTCAGATTCACATGCATATGTGCACACAGACATAAAACCTACAGACATTCACATAAATCACAAATCAAAAAAAAAAAATCACAAATCATTCACGTTCAAGAATCAAGGGTTTTCTCTTTGTGAAGTCATCATGTTTCAATTCTTCATCAAAATCTATTTGAATCACCACTCTGTCTGTGAATCTGCTCTTCTCTGCAGCCTTTAGTGGATGTCTGTCTTTACTAACTTGTGGTGTCCTCCAGGACAACAACCAGGTCCTGCTGTATTTTCATAATTATAATTAATATTCCTATTTACTCCCACTCAGCTCCTCTCTACCCTGCCCTGTTATCTTTTATTTACCCATAGTAACCACATTTTCCAAAAATAAATGTAGAGACAGAATCTAACAAGTAGTGAAATAATAGGGACACCTGGGTGGCTCAGCAGTTTAGTTCTGCCTTCAGCCCAGGGTGTGATCCTGGAGACCCGGGATGGAGTCCCACATCAGGCTTCCTGCATGGAGCCTACTTCTCCCTCTGCCTGTGTCTCTGCCTCTGTCTCTCATGAATAAATAAAATCTTAAAAAAAAAAAAAGTAGTGAAATAATATTTAGTATATTTCCTTTCAGTCTTTTGGGGGATTTTTTTTTGATACATACACACACTGAGATACACATTAAAAAAAATAGTTGGGGCCAAACTGTATGTGTATAAATATATAAAGTATTTTCACTTGTTTTCACTTAACAGTGTATCATTTTTACATTCCTATGTCATAAAGTCATCTTTCATAATATTATTTTCATAATCTCAAATATTCCATTGTTTAAAGTAGCAAAATTTTTTTAAATCATTTTCTGGTATGGATATTTTTGTTGTCCACAATTTTTTGCTAACATGAAGAATGCCGCACTGAATGTCATTTTTGTTAAATCTACACCCATCAGTGGTGATTGTTTACTCAGGATAAATTTCTAGGGATAGGTCAAAGTTAAGGACAAAACAAAGGGTTTTGATATATACTATCAAATTATACTTGAGAAGAATTGTGGGATTTTACAGTCTTGTTAGCAATATTAAAAAAAAAAAGTCTAATGTGCATTTGTGTATTTGTGTATATTTCTTGGTATAGAGAGTGAATGAGAGAGAGAGAGCATGAGCGGAGGGGAAGGGCAGAGGGAGAGGGAGAAGCAGAATCCCTGGGATCATGACGTGAGACGAAAAGGGACGCTTAACCGACTGAGCCACCCAGGTGCTCTGTGTGTGTGTTTTCTAGTAAGTTGGAATACTACTTAGCTGCTACAATCAAAAAAAAGAAAAGAAATGAAGAACAAGAAAAATGAGACAAAAATATATGAAATGGTAATTATCCCTGTATGTTAAGAATGGCCATCATACCCCTAACTGGTAGATGGAACTAACATTTGTCTAGAGCTTTCTCTATTGTATTAAGTGTTGCAAAACTTATTTTCCTAAAACACGTTAAAAATGAGTGGACAACTTCTATTTTCCAAATTTCCTTTAGTTTAAAAATAGTAATTTAAATCATAACTGGAAAAAAACAAGTATGGTATAGAAGCCCTTAAACATATGTGTTTAATTTTAGGAAGAATTGCAGTCAACTAAAGAAGAGAGATTTCCGGCAATCCACAAACCCATTGCTGTTGGTTCTCAGCCTATGCTCACTGTTGGAACAACACACATATCCAAATTGACAGATGACCAACTCATAAAAGAGTTCCTTAGTGGTTCTTACTGTTTTCATGGGGTGAGAAGTGAACCTTCGGTTTCAATATTTACCTAACAGGCTTCAATTTAGTCAGGGGGCCTCAGCAACCCTGAAGAAGGTTTTTGTCTATAGAGAAATGGCAAGATTCTGGAAGCCTCCTAATGGACATTTTCTGTCTGTGCCTTACCATAATCTAATTCGTAACCATAATGTTCTCTCTATTCACAAGCTAAAACTTGACCTTTACCTGACAGAAAGTACATATAACTAAGTCATGTGTGATTCTGATTGATTGCTGGAATAAGCATCAAGGATTATATAGCCTAAAAAAACAAAGGTTGCACAACCTATATTTTAGTTATGTAGCAATCACATTTAAAACTTGAGTTAACATTTACAAAGGTTAAATTTTGCTCCTAATACACTAATAGTTCCAGTGTGAGAGAAACTAAATGAAATTTTTGTTTTATTTTATTTTACCAAGACAATACAGCAGTTATTCTCTGTATTTGTCTTTTTAATTATTATTTCTCAGTAATTTCCTTTTTGTTTTTATTATTGAACTATAGTTGACATACAATGTTACATTAGTTTCAGGTGTATGACAGTGATTTGGCAACTCAGTGTGCATCACAATAAGTATAGTTATCTTTCACCATATAATAGTATTTCTCAGTAACTTTTATATTTTAATTTTCAACCATATTATTGCTATTACAGTTTTTCTAATTGTATATATTTCTATTACTGTCAAGTGGCAATATTGAGACAGACTCCCATTTTTTATATGTAACTCGATCTTTTTTCTTTCCTGTAGGGTGTTGGTTGGTGGAAATATGAATTCTGCTATGGCAAACACGTACATCAATATCATGAGGTATAGAATAACCTTTGTATCATTCCACCACTAGATAAAGTTTTAAAGCTCTTTTGCGGAAAAGAAAGGAGGGAATGGTGTTTTAATTGTGAAATGACTTCAATGTGAAAATACTCAAAGTATCTCTAAGTTGTTGAAAATGGAAAACTTGATATTAACTAAGTCAGTCATCTTAAGGTAGCATGTATTAACTCCACAGATTCTTTTTTTTTTTTTAAGGATTTTATTTATTTATTCATGAGAGAGACCGAGAGAGAGAGAGAAAGAGAGAGGGAGAGAGAGAGAGAGAGAGGCAGAGACACAGGCAGAGGGAGAAGCAGGCTCCATGCAGGGAACCTGACATGGGACTCTATCCCGGGTCTCCAGGATCACACCCTGGGCTGAAGGCAACGCTAAACTGCTGAGCCACCCGGGCTGCCCATCTCCACAGATTCTTGTATTACTGTAACTCTGGAGGAATCATAGGCTATTGTAACTAACCTCTTTAGCTTTGACTGAGAAATTAGTAATTAAAATTCTTCTTTAAGTTAAAGTGAATAATTAAGATAGTACATTATGGCTCAAGTTAGGATAATAGGGTAAATACAGCAAGTTTCTCAGCTAAAAGAACATATCAGATCATCTAAGTTTCAAATCAAGTAAGTTTTAAGATTATACACATTGGCTTTTCATTCTCCCTTTTATTTCTAATTTCATAAATGAAATAGGATTTTATTCTATACTTGGATCAAGCTGCTTAAATTCTGAACTTCAGGCTTCAATAAATTTATTTGTCATAGTTGTACTTTGTTTGGTGGGGTAAACAGTTAGACATTGAAAACGAACATTAATTAGTAAATATTCACCTGGCGGTTTTAAATGGCTTTTTATTTCCCCAAAGAAATAATAACTTGTTATTAGAGAATACTATATTTACCCTCTGAGATGTTTTGAGAAACCAGTCTTAAATTCCAAGACAGATCATACCAGGAAAAGTCATCAGCTCACCTTCCACATTTAAATCATTCCAAATTTATGAACCATCTGTAAACTAGGACATTTTTTCTCTCTACCTGAGAAGTGCCTTTTCACTCTTTTACCCACTTATGCTTGCTACTTTGTAGATGCTTCATGTATTTTTAATAAAATTTTTAATAGAAAAAAATATTATTTAACTACAGCCCAGATAATACCATGGCTTTTTTTTTTAATTAAAGGAATATATGGAAAAAAAATAAAAGAATATATGCCAGAAATTTAGAATGAATGGTAAAATTCTCCACCACCATTGTCCCATTTCTATAAATAATTGCTGTTAACATTTTCTTAGTTCATCGTCCACAAGAAAAAAAATGCATATACATAACTGTTGGAATAACTTTTTATTTAGACAAAGGAATCTACTATATGCACTGCTCTGTACTTGTTCAGTTCTTGTCTTAGAGATCTTTCCATGTGAGGAACAGCTGATCTCATTCTGTTCAGCAGGTACAGATGATTATGTTTATACCCACAATGTATTTATCCAGATCTCTTCTGACAGACCTTTGAATTGTTTCCAGTTTTTGCTGTGATAGCATCTTAGTGAGCATTTATAGTTTGTTTTTGTTTTGTTTTTTTTGGTTTTTTTTGGTAAACCTTTGCAAGTATACTCATAAGGCACATTTTTAGCAACTACTTGCCACGTCAAAATACATGCATACTAAGCATTGCTTTCCAAAAAGTAGGAAGGCATTACCAGTAACGACGACTTTAAAACACACACACACAATGACATTTTTCCCATACACTTGCTAACACTGGGTTTTATCAAGTTTATTTTGCTCAAGGTCATATAACCTAGAACTTCCTGAGGGACTCTACTAGGAGCCTTGGGAGATAAAAAATAATTATAGCTAACAAATATAACACTCCTTGTATACCAGGCACTGTTCTAAGAATGCATATTAACTTGATCCTCATAACAGCCCTAAGAGGTGACTGTTGTTCTTCCAAGGTGAGGAAACAGAAGCAATGATTTAGTAACTTGTCTAAAACCACGTAGGTAGTAAATGACAACACCAGAATTCTAATCCAGGCTGTCTTGCTCCATATCCAGCTAAACAATTGACTATGCAGCTCCAATCATTATCTGTCTAGTAACTTACAATCTAGTTGCTGCTCGAATGTTAAATTGTTGTCTCTTCCACTAGGCAATAAGCTCTGCTAGTAGCAGCGGCAATGCCTGTTTCATCTACTACAGGTTTTTAATTCTACTAATTAGATGTTTGCTAGTGCTCAGCATAGTGCCTGGCATAAAATATAAAGAAGGAAAGGAAGATAGGAAGGAAGGGAGGGAGTGGAGAGGAAAGAAAAGAAAGGAGAGAGAAAAAAAAAAAAAGAAAGGAGAGAGAAGGAAGTCCACTTATAAGATAGTATAGTTAGTATTAAAAAAAATAAAATAAAAGCAGAATGAGGAAGGGGTTTCTGAACAGACGGTCTTGATACAGAAATAACCATGGTGTCAAATGAGTAGTGTGAATACTCAATTTGCAGACTGGCATTTGAAAGAGTAGAAGTAGGATGAAGATAGGCTCAGTGGTTTGCAGGGTAAGAGATACATCTTTTTTTGAAGATTTTATTTATTCATGAGAGACACACAAAGAGAGGCAAAGACATAGGCAAAGGGAGAAGCAGGCTTCTCACAGAGAAACCAGTGTGGGATTCAATCCCTAGAGCCGGGATCATACCCCGAGCCAAAGGCAGAGGCTCAACCACTAAGCCACCCAGGTGTCCCTAGGACAGAGATTTAATTAAGAATTACAGTAGTGGGCATTTGGGTAGCTCAGTCAGTTAAGTGTTTCTTGATCTCTGCTCAGGTCTTGATCTCAGGGTTGTGAATTCAAGCCCCACATTGGGCTCCATGCTGGATGTGGAGCCTACTTTAAAAAAAGAGAAAAATCATAGTGTACAGTTACATCATTTAGGTATGAGAAATTAAACTCCTAGTTGAGGACATGAGATGTTGGCATTGGAAATCTAGAGGAAGAGTCTGAAGCCAAGGATATCTCCAGGAGAACAATGAACAGAACCAGTAGATATAGGAGGGGAAGGAAGTAGAAGAGTCAAAAATAACTGCATGTGGAGCTAGTCTGACCAGAAAGTAGTGACATTATTCAGAGAAACAAGGAACAAAGAAGACACTGAGTTCAAATATCTCCTTATCGGGTTTAACTAATATTGTTTGACTAACATCTAAACATCTCCAGTGTGCCAGTAAAGATAAGGACTATAATTTATAGGCCATCAGCATAAATGTCTACTTAATGATACCAACTATTCATCAAAAATATGTTTTCATATATTAGGACAAGGATAGTGGGAAGACCTCTGTGGTTGTGGGGACATGGAACCAAGAAGAGCATATTGCATGGGCTAAGAAGAATCCAGCTAGAGCCTATCACCTTCAAGATGATGGCACCCAGACAGTCAGGTAAAGATTAACATATTTGCCTATGGATCTGATTAGTAGAATATTTAAAACTCAGAATATTCAGGGGCACCTGGATGGTTTGATGGTCATTTAAAAAAAAAAAAAAAAAAAAACCTCAGAATACTGAAAAGCATAAAATTTCCACACTCAGGTAAAATCTCTGGTCAGTCTTTTTCAGGGGCATCTTTTTTTTTTTTTTAATTTTTTTTTAAATTTTTTTTTATTATTATTTATTTATGATAGTCATACAGAGAGAGAGAAAGGCAGAGGGAGAAGCAGGCTCCATGCACCGGGAGCCTGACGTGGGATTCGATCCCAGGTCTCCAGGATCGCGCCCTGGGCCAAAGGCAGGCGCCAAACTGCTGCGCCACCCAGGGATCCCCAGGGGCATCTTTTACATTGGTTTTCTTTTCCTAAGGTATTAGTTACGAAGTTTCTCACGTGGGGGAGGCCCAGGATTCAAATGCCGACTCTTCACTTACTACCTTGGGCAAATTACATAATCTTAAATCTCACTTTTCTTGTCTACTAGTATTTGCCTCCTAGGATTGTTATGACATTTAAACAATCATTTATGTAACACATAGTACCTGGCAACAGCATGCAATAAATCCTGGCTTGCAGCCTTTAATGGTGGTGGTGTGGTAATGAGCGTGGTGGTGTCGGCCTTCAATTCCAGGTATTAGGTCTGAGGCTGTTATAAAACATTGCCTCTTTCATGTGTCACCTTCACCTTTTCAACATAGTTAATTCTATTTAAATATACTGTAACATTTCCTTTTGTTACTTGACTTCTGTGAGGTTATTATTGAAAATAAACAATGGCTTTTTGAAAAACCACCTCATGTCTTCTTTGAGTCATATAGGTATATCTTGTTACAACAGAAATAAATTAATCTCCTTTTTTCCAAGAATAACTCGGTTTTAGTTTTTCTTGTAGTCCTCTTACCTGGCGAATTTTAAGTTACTCATTCTTTCTCTTTCTTGGGTATTAACTTTGTCGTTCCTAGTACAGATGGTATATTGAGAGACTCTGTTTTTAGAATGTGCTAACTTCAGGGCACCTGCCTGGCTCTGTCTATAGAGGATGGGACTCTTGATCTCAGGATTGTGAGTTTGAGCCCCATGTTGGATTAAAAATAAAATCTTAAAAAAAAAAAAAAAAAAAACAATGTGTTGACTTCTTGGGCTGACCAAAATCAAAGTTAGCTAGATTAAGAGATGGACATTGAAGTATTAGAATGTATTAAACAGATGGACTTTTCTTTTTGTTCATGTATATTTCGTGTGAAAGTGGTTCACAGTATCATGAGCAACAAATATTGAAGCACAGGAGCAGAAAACTTTTTTTTAGGTCCCTCTTTTGGAATTTGTAACTTAACCTAAGCTCTACTTTTATATACCTGCATTACAGTATTTTAATGAGTGGAACTGTCTAGAGGATGGCAAGGAGGGAAAACTGTTCCACAAAGTGAACAATATATAGGGCTGGGGAAATGATTAACTTCAAAAGGACTTTAGCAAAAGCACTTTAACCTTACCTATTTGTATACAAATAAATAATATGCAGATTGAAGATTATTTTTATTAATTAAATCATTCTGAAGTATCTCAATTTTATATTCTTCTTACAGAATCTGAAAGGTTTTCTGTTACATGACCCTAAAAATATTTTTATAACTAGCACAAAACTGGATCCATCTAACCATCTTCTTACCCTCTCCATTACAGTTATTCTGAATTAATGAAGTTTAGATAATAAAACTTGTGTGTTTCTCTGATTTAGGATGGTGTCACATTTTTATGGGAATGGAGATATTTGTGATATAACTGACAAACCAAGACAGGTCACTGTAAAACTAAAGTAAGTTGGACTGGCGACAGATGCTATATGCTTTTTTCTTTAATCTGCTTCCAATGGGCAGAAGTTTATATAAATATAAAATATAATTGTGAATAATTACATTTATGCATAATAATATATGGATTAATTTAATATAAAATCATTTCTTCTAAAATATTAAAATTGGGGCAACTAGCTGGCTCAGTCAGTGGAGCATGCGATTCTTTTGTTTTTGTTTTTTTAAGATTTTATTTATTTATTCATGAAACACACAGAGAAAGAGAGAGAGGCAGAGACACAGGCAGAGGGAGAGGCAGGCTCCATTCAGGGAGCCCAATGTGGGACTCAGTCCTGGGACTCCAGGACCACACCTGGGCCAAAGGCAGGCACTAAACCACTGAGCCACTCAGGGATCCGGAGCATGCAACTCTTGATCTCACAGTTGTGAGTTCAAGCCCCACGTTGGTTGTAAAGATTACTTAAAGAAAAAGAGAAAGAAAGAAATGTTAAAAAATATAGAAAGAAAAGAGTTTTTAAAAATAAATAAAATATTGGAATGCCTGGGTTGTTCAGTTGGTTAAGCGTCCAGCTTTTTTTTTTTTTTTTTTAAGATTTTATTCATTTGGGATCCCTGGGTGGCGCAGCGGTTTGGGGCCTGCCTTTGGCCCGGGGCGCGATCCTGGAGACCCGGGATCGAATCCCACGTCGGGCTCCCAGTGCGTGGAGCCTGCTTCTCCCTCTGCCTGTGTCTCTGCCCCTCTCTCTCTCTCTGTGTGACTATCATAAATAAAAATTAAAAAAAAAAAAAAAAAAGATTTTATTCATTTATGAGAGACACAGAGAGGGGCGGGGGTGGGGGGGTGGCGCAGAGACACAGGCAGAGGGAGAAGCAGGCTCCATGCAGGGAGCCTGATGTGGGACTCGATCCTGGGCCTCCAGGATCAGGCCCTGGGCTGAAGGTGGCACTAAACCGCTGAGCCACCCAGGCTGCCCAAGCATCCAGCTCTTGATTTCAGCTTAGGTCACATGATCTCAGGGTCATGAGATTGAGCCCCACATCTGACTCTGCCCTCGCAAAGTCTGCTTGAGATTCTCTCCCACTACCTCATTTGCTCCCTTTCTTCCATTCTAATATAAATAAATTAAAATCTTTAAAAATCAGTAAAATATTAAAATTATTTCAATATAATTATGTTATTTATTTGTAAGTTATAATGACTTTTAAATTGTTTAATTGTAGCTATTTGTTGTATTAAATTATACAGGGCCACTTATATGAGATTTGTATAGCTTAAGAGGAAAACAAGTAAAAATACTTTTGTACAAGGCACCTGGGCAGCTCAGTTGATTAAGCATCTAGCTCTTGATTTCAGCTCAGGCCCTGATCCCAGGGTTGTGAGATCCAGCCTCATATCAGCTCTGGGCTCAGCACAGAGTCAGCTTGGGATTCACTCTCCCTCTTCCCTTCCCCACTACTTGCCCGTGTGTGCACTCTGTCTCTCTCATTCACTCTCTTTCTAAATTAATCATTTTAAAAAATAAATTATATATTCTTTAGGTAGTAATTTAAAGTAATCTCTGTTTTAGGTGTAAAGAATCAGATTCTCCTCATGCTGTTACTGTATATATGCTAGAGCCTCACTCCTGCCAGTATATCCTTGGGGTAAGTAAAAAAATAATACTCAGGATTCAGTTTGAGAACATGCTTCAATTTTTAGCAGTAAGGCTAGAAAGGACCTTCATTAATCTCCAAAATTTAACATAACCCCTATACTGTATAAAAGCTGAATCTTTTTTATTTAGATATAATTTACAGAAAATAAAATGCAGAGATCATAAGTGTTTGATACTTTTTGATAATTTTGTACATCTATGTAACTATCCTTTGTGATTATTTGCTCACAGATATTTGTGAAGTATCTAGCCAAGTTATTTTTTTTAAAGATTTTATTTATTTATTCATGAGAGACACAGAGAGAGAGATAGCCAAGTTATTTTAAAGAAAAATTATTCTGACACTTATTAAAACAGTCTTTATTCAGGACTATTTGGCAATAAGTGTATCACGACTTTCATAACAGAGAAGAGAGATCCAAAAAGACAGCTGGGGATATACAGCCAATGCGCAGAAGGTAGCAGGTTGGGGTAGTTCAATGGATAGAAAATTACTAAGAGGAGACATCAACTTAACTGACTTGACAGGATTATTGCTGAAGGCAGGCCAGAATGATCGCCATCAAAGGTGAGAGATAAAGAATTTGATCAGATATGGAGGATGATTAGATGTTGAGGGTGAGGGCTTCTCTCTACAATGACTTAACAGGATTCCTACTACATCTGAGCTCAGCAGGCCCAAGACACAGGCACAAGTACAAACAAAAGAGGCCTAGTCAAAAAGAAGAATTGAGGAGCCAAACTTCAGTTTGGTCACGGAGGCTCTGTCTGTCATCTATTAGTCTTTTACCATTTTTATTGTTGTTGTTTGTCTTATTTCTAAGAGTTCAAATACTTTCTGGATATGAGTTCTTTGTATTTATAGTGCATATTTTTTTCCTCAATCTGTGGCTTACCCATTTATTTGCCTAATGTCTTTTGATGAGTAAAAGTTTATTTGATAAAGTTTATTACATCAGGTTTTCCCTTTTATAGCTAATGCTTTATTTTGTTCTAAGAATGTTGCCATCCCAAAGTCATGAAAATATTATCCTATATTTCTTTCCAGAAACTTTATGGTCATGCCTTTGGTTAAGTAATGCCTAACAGAGTGCTTTTCTCTGTATTTTTCCTGGTCACAGTCCACTGACCCATTTATGGGTTGATATTATCCATCAATTTTGGAAAATGTTTATATTTTTGTGAATATACATTTACCAGATGTATACACATGTATTCATAGAGAAGAATACTGAATAAAGAATGTATTCAGTTTAGCAATTTCTTAATGGCTTTATTGTTTTTGTTCTTCAGGTTGAATCTCCAGTGATCTGTAAAATCTTAGATACAGCAGATGAAAATGGACTTCTTTCTCTCCCCAACTAAAGGATAATAAAGTTCGGAGTAAGAAAAGATCATTGACACTCATGATTTCTGTCTGACCACGTGTCTCATTGTAGAGTTCTCAGCCATTGGACCTCATCTAAAGGATCGTATAAAAGGACTCTCAACCACTTTGTGAATATATATGTGTATATAAGAGGTTATTGATAAACTTCTAAGGCAGATAGTTGTCTCACTTCTTTCATTTTTGTTGTGTCTTATGAACTGATTGTGTTTTTTGCTTGGATAATGTGATTCCAAAAATAAATCTCATCCAAGCAGTTTAGAGTCCAGCCTAATGAAATGTCATAATTGTACCTATTGAAAGTTTTTAAATAATAGATTTATTATGTAAATTATAGTATATATAACTAGTTAATGAACTAAAGATAATGAAGAAGGAAATTGATAGGAGGTTGTTTAAATGGGAGACCATGTAAAATATGTAAATTCTAGTGCCTGAAATCCTTTCAACAAATTTTTATTTAGCAACTGCTCTCTACCAGGTGTTAAGCTAGAAACTGGGCACTTAGTAGAGCCTCACAACATTTAAGTTTTCTTCACTTCTGTTAACCTCAAGAAACTCTTATTTGTAATAGATTGTTTCTCTCTTGGAACTTTTATCTATTTCTTTCTCCTTGACATGAATGTGTCTTCCTCCAAGGTATGTACCTGGTATAGACAGAAGATTCTTTTGACTAGGAATGGTTTACTCCAACAAAACACACTGTGCTGGCCATCCTTTGTACTTGCCTACTGTATACTACAGATTTTAGTTCTGGACAGTTTTGCAGCACAATATTTATTTTAAAATGAATAAAATGTTCACAAGCAGTGTTGTCATGTAGTCAATGGCAGATTATTCATCTCCTTTATTTTCTCCATTATGGTGTTGTATTATCCTGTTTTACTTTAGATGTACATATATATCTAGGTAAGGACAGAAAAGTAGCTATAAAATCCTTTACTTTTCCTCCTTTTCAGTAGTTCTGGCCAAAGATAGTTTAGTTTGATAAATGGTTAATGCAGTTGATTATTAGAGAGTTGTTTACAAATTTTAGGGCAAAGCAGCACATACAGAAAGAGCACAGACTTTGTGTTCAAACCAAGTCCAGAAACTCTAACTTCCTAGTTGTGTGATCTTACACAGAGCCGTTAACCTCTTTGAGCCTCATGTCCTCTTTGGTAGAGAGACTGCTTACCTCAGAAGGTAGTCGTAGCAGTATGTTAACTTCACTGTAAGTAAAAGCCGAAGCCCAGTAGTAGACACCAGGTTCCCAGTAAGAGTTAATTTATTGCCCTCATCTCCTATTAATATAATGAGATCAGAGACCAAAGCCATTAAAATTTATTTCCTTAGAGGTACCTGGATAGCTCAGTCAGTTGAGTATCCATCCAGTCCTTAATTTCTGCTCAGATCTTGATCTCAGGGTCATGGGATTGAGCCCCTACCTCTGCCCCCCAACACATGCACACACTCTTTTTCTCTCTAAAATTAGTAAATCTTTAAAAAAGGAATTCCCTCTCCCCCCCTTGCATGTTGTCTCTAAATATATACATATATATATATATATTTCTTTAATAAATTATAAAATCATACTTCTTATATCAATGAATTAAGACAAACAGAATTACATTTAGATTATAGGTAGGTATAAGAAGGGAGGGAGTGAGAATTGGGAAAGATTAGTGCCAGAGGACACTTTTAGAATATTTAGGTCAAATTTTTCTCTTAAAAGGGAGGGAGGAAATCTAAAAACCTGTATTGGATACTTTACCACAGAAGATTCTTAAAAAGAGAGGTTGTGGGATGCCTGGGTGGCTCAGTGGTTGAGCACCTGCCCCTGGCCCAGGGCATGGTCCTGGAGTCCCGGGACCGAGTCCCACATCGGGTTCCCTGCAGGGAGCCTGCTTCTTCCTCTGCCTATGTCTCTGCCTCTCTGTGTGTCTCTCATAAATGAGTAAATAAAATCTTTAAAAGAAAAAAAAAAGGTGGTAATTATTTCAAAATAAAAAGTTTTTAAAAAGTCTGCTTTCTATTGGGCTAACAGCTTCAACTTCTTTGAAGTAAGGGGTAGGCCAGCTATCTCCCATGTTCCTTCTAAATCTTGGTTCCCTTATCAGTGGTCTAGGAAATCTCATGTGCTCTCTGTATTGTGTGTGGCCGACTCTCTGCACTGCCACTCTTCTGTAGAAGTAGCTGAGGTCCTAAGAGGGAGGGGAAAGGGCTCAGCTGTAATATGCCTCATGCACTTAGAGAAGTCTGTTCAGGTGGGTGCTATCCCAGACCTACTTAATCAGATCCTTTAGGGCAGAGTATAATCTGCACTTTAAATGTGCTTCCCGAGTGATCCTCTTTATTTTAAATATATTCTCCAATGAGAATCACTGACTTAGGAACTTTGCTTTTAAAAATTTCACACATTCTAACTCTCCTGATTTGTGTTTCAGGGGAATAACTAGTAGCTCCTCTTTACAGGAAGATTGAGACAAGACTTTTCTTTTTGTCTCTATCTGCTTTTCTTTGAGTCACCACTAGATGGGGCCTATGCCCAGCTCTAGTTTATACCCTTGGTCCCCGATAATAGGAACGTTGGCAAAAAAGGGCAACAAATTATCTGTTACCTGAATAGTAAGCTTTGTGTACAGTCCCCTGGTGAACAACACTTCTCAGTCCGATAAAGGCCTGACCTGATTTCTGACCATTCTTAAATTTCCTAGTCTATAATCAGGCCAAATTGTTGACCTACTAGCACCAAATATCTAACATTAAAAGGGCTTAAGCTAAACAGGAAAATGAAAATCAAGACTTAAATTTTTAATAAATTTTTAATAAACTGTGATATGCAATCACAGTTTCAAATGAAAATATCAGCTATCCTAGGATCTGATTTAAATTCCCTTCCTGGGCAGCCCGGGTGGCTCAGCGGTTTAGCGCCGCCTTTGGCCCAGGGCCTGATCCTGGAGTCCTGGGATTGAGTCCCAGGTCAGGCTCCTTGCATGGCGCCTGCTTCTCCCTCTGCCTGTGTCTCTGCTTCTCTCTCTCCTGTGTATTCTTAGAAATTAATTAATTAACTAATTAATTAATTCCTAGGGCAGGGCAGCCTGGGTGGCTCAGCGGCTTAGTGCCGCCTTCAGCCCAGGGCCTGATTCTGGAGATCCGGGATCGAGTCCCACATTGGGCTCCCTGCATGGAACCTGCTTCTCCCTTTGCCTGTGTCTCTGCCTCTGTGTGTGTGTGTCTGTCATAGATAAATAAGTAAAAATATTTAAATAAATAAATTCCCTTCCTACTGTAAGTTGTTGAAGTAAAACTTTTCAAAATATGTTGCCATGGTCACATGGCCTAAGAGAAAATCCATTTCTCCATTTCTTTTTTTTCAGTTGTTTGGCAGGGGTAGTAGAGAAACACGGTCAACCACATAACCAAGGACACACTTTGTTTCATATGCCAATAGTCTTAAAGTAGATTGTACAAGCAGGTAAGATGATCCAATGCATTATAGGGAAAAAGTACTAGAGATTGTATAAAATTTCATCTGTGAACAAGGAATTAAGCTTTTATTTTTATTTAATATTTCGTGGGTGGACCAATACTAGTAGAGAGTCATTCATAAATCAGGTTATGTGTAAAAATCGCCAACAACTCAAGGAAGGGTAGGCATGTGTGTAGAGGAAGTGATGGAGATACCGTCATTATTTACCTCCACCATATGCAGCACTGTAGATTAAATTAATGTCCCCACCACTTTTCAGAAAATGGAATTGTCACTTTAAATACTAGCATCAAGACCACACATCAGGGGCACCTGGGTGGCTCAGTCAGTTAAGCACCTGCCTTGGCTTCAGGTCATGATCCCAGGGTCCTAGGATCGAGCTTGGGCTCCCTGCTCAACGGGGAGCCTGCTTCTCCCTCTCCCTCTGCTGCTCCCCCTGCTTGTGCTCTCTCGTGCTCTCTCTCTCTCTCTCTCTGTCAAATAAGTAAAAATTTTAAAGAAAAAAAGACCACATATTATTAGGTATATAACCAACCAGAATTAAGGTGAGAGGTTAACAGATTACTCTCACCTGCCATGGCTTCAATCACTGTGCTCTGAGTAGCTCGCAAGGCTTCTCCAGAAGAAATAACAGGGTTTTTTTTAATGTTTTTTTTTTTTTGCAGTGGCCACGAAGAATGAGCATGCTTTCCTCGCCAGCAGTTAGAAGAAACTCCAGTGTGAAGACTACTGGAATTCCATTCTTTAACAAAGAAAATAAAGCCCCTACCCCTCAAAACTCAAAAGAAGAAATGCAAAATTACTAACAAATGAAATATAGGGCGTACAGTGTTCTGTGTCCATACTTATTTGTAAATTTTTAAGCATTTTAGTCTTCTTTACATTTGAAACAAAGAGTGTTCACCAAAAGCAAGTAAATCTAGCAGAACTACTTATGGAAATGGTAACCGAAAAGAAAACAAAAAGGAAATGGTAACTGTCTCAACTATGGGAGACATTGATGAGACTATAAAATAATACTAAACATCTCGTCTAATCCTGTACAACACTACGTATTTCAAGTCTATTAAATTGCTTTCCGGTACTTTTCAATAGACTACAATTGTACTTTGCCTTGAATTTAAGAAAAAATAGTTCCTTGTATGGCACAAACATTTTAATTTTCTAAATATATAATTTTGATTTTCTAAATATATAATATTAAAGGTCAAACTAACGGGATTGGGAGGTATAGGCTTCCAGCTATAGAATAAGTCACAGGGATAAAAGGGAAATATGGTCAATGGCGTAATAACATCGTATGGTGACTGGTGAAGCCATGCTTGTGGTGGGCGTAACAAAATGCATACAGTTGCCAGATCATTATGCTGCACACCTGAAATCAATGCCACATTGTGTGTCAGGTATATTTCAATTAAAAAACAAAAGTGCTCTACCACCAAAAATAATATATTTTTTCAAACTTCCTTGAGAGTCCAGCAACTGAGAGTTGAAAACCCAATTAGTCAAATCTATTCTATTCCCTAAATTCACTCAAAATATAGCCCCCCCCCAAAAAAATAGCCAAAAATAGCAAACTTTGTTAGATTAGAATAGCTTCTCTGTCCTCAATTAAAACACGAGCTTGCTAGTCACCAGTAGTCCTTAATAGCAGTAAAACCTGATTTACTTATTTAAGAATTCTTTTTTTTCTTTAAAGATTTATTTTAGAGAGAGCAAGTGAGCATGAGTGGGGGAGGGGCAGAGGGAGAGGGAGAGAGAGAACCTCAAGCACCACCCCACTGAGCACAGAGCCCCAATGCAAGGCTTGATCCCACAAGCCTGAGATTAGGGCACCCAAGCCAAAACTAAGAGACACTGAACCAACCAAGCCACCCAGGTGCCCCATAATTTACTCATTTAATAATTCTATCAGAGTTCTAAATATAACCCATAGATTTGAAATGTTAATAGTTGGTCAAAGAAACCAGGAGTCATCTTCCCCCAGATTAGTTTTTAATTTTTTAAAAATATTTTCTTTATTTATTCATGAGAGACACACAGAGAGAGGCAGAGACACAGGCAGAGGGAGAAGCAGGCTCCATGCAGGGAGCCCGATGTGGGACTCAATCCTGGGTCTCCAGGGTCAGGCCCTGGGCTGAAGGCAGTGCTAAGCTGCTGAGCCACCTGGGATGCCCTTTTTTTTTTTTTTTTTTTTAAGATTTTTTACTTATTCATTTGAGACAGAGAGAGCATGAGCAGGGGGAGAGGCAGGCTCTGACTGAGCCAGGAGCCTGACACGGGGCTTGATTTCAGGATCTTTAGATCAGGACTGGCGCTGAAGGCAGATGCTTAACCATCTGATCCACCCCCTTTTTTTTAATTAAAAAAAAAATTATAAGGGATGCCTGGGTGGCTCAGTGGTTGAATACCTGCCTTTGGCTCAGGTCATGATCCTGGGTCCTGGGATCCAGTCCCTCATCCGGCTTCCTTGCAGGGAGCCTCCTTCTCCCTCTGCCTATGTCTCTGCCTCTCTCTCTCTCTCTCTCTCTGTGTGTATGTGTGTGTGTGTCTCATGAATAAATAAATTCTTGAAAAATTTTTTAAGATTTTATTTGCTTACTTATTTTAGAGAGAGTGTGAGTAGGAGGTGGGCAGAGGTAAACAGAATTTCAAGCAGACTCTGTGCTGAGCATGGAGCCCAATGGGGAGCTCAATCTCACCATCCAAGAGTCCTGAGTTGAAACCAAGAGTCAGTTGCTCAACTGACTGAGCCACCCATGCACCCCACCCCTGGATTAGTTTTCCATACCTATAGGTTTTAGTGTTCTTAAGCCACAGTGACAGAAATCGTTTGTTGGAAAAGCTTTTGTCAATCACCTCCAAGAGAGTGTTTCACTCAAAAAAAACCCAGTTGTGAACAATCTTCAGTCATTGCTCCTTGAATCTCAGATAATAGGCAACCCCAAACTCTGCTTTTATAATAATAAAAGCTGCCACTTCCTGCACATTGGTTAAATATTCCAGCACTATGCTAAACACTTCAGATACCTTGTGATCACAATCCTATCTTTAACTCACAGATAAGGAAAATGAGGCTCAAAGAATGGAACTAAACTGCACGTGGTTGAGCCAGCTTTGGAATCAATTCAGATTGTGGAAGCCATGTTTGTAAAGGATTTTTTTTTTAAGACTTTATTTATTTATTCAGGAGAGACAGACAGAGGGAGAAGCAGGCTCCATGCAAGGAGCCTGATGCGGGACTTGATCCCGGGTCTCCAGGATCACACCCTGGGCCAAAGGCGGCACCAAACCGCTGAGCCACTCAGGCGTCCCCTTGTAAAGGATATTTTATAGGGCTTTCTATTCACAGAACCAGCTTTGCCCTTTGAACCTCTCTGTGCCATCACCTCCCACCTGAAGGAACATCCCAAAGGGCTCAGCAAAATGCTAAGCAAAATGCTTGATTTTTGTCTTAGTAACATATGGTACTTATTTTCTTTCATACGGTTGTGTGTTTTTTGTTTTTTGTTTAAATATGGAACACCACTAACTTCTCTTTAAGCTAATGCGACTCAAAATCTAGCAAATGAAAACTCACTGGTGGGACGCCTGGGTGGCTCAGTGGTTGAGCATCTGCCTTTGCTCAGGGTGTGATCCCGAGTCCTGGGATCAGTCCCACATTAGGCTCCCCTTGAGGAGCCTGCTTCTTCCTCCGCCTGTGTCTCTACCTCTTTCTCTGTATCTCTCATGAATAAATAAAATCTTAAAAAAAAAAGAAAAAGAAAGAAAAAGAAAACTCACTGGTAAAATTAAAGTGTCACCTTGGGAATTCTGGCTTGGTTAAATATCATCAAAACTTCCCTTCTCGGGATCCCTGGGTGGCGCAGCGGTTTAGCGCCTGCCTTTGGCCCAGGGCGTGATCCTGGAGACCCAGGATCGAATCCCATGTCGGGCTCCCGGTGCATGGAGCCTGCTTCTCACTCTGCTTATGTCTCTGCCTCTCTCTCTCTCTCTCTCTCTCTCTCTCTCTCTCTGTGTGACTATCATAAATAAAAATTAAAAAAAAAAAAAAAAAAAAACTTCCCTTCTCAGGGATCCCTGGGTGGCTCAGGGGTTTAGCACCAGCCTTCGGCCCAGGGCATGATCCTGGAGTCCCGAGATCGAGTCCCATGTCATGCTCCCTGCATGGAGCCTGCTTTTCCCTCTGCCTCTATCTCTCTCTCTGTGTATGTCTCTCATGAATAAATAAATAAAATCTTAAAAAAAAATTCCCTTCTCTGATAATCACTTGGTAAACGATGCAGCTGCACTGGCAATTTGTCTAGAACTAGGTTGTATTTATTATGTAAATAATAAAATTCCTTCATCTTTTACTTATTGGTAAAGAATATATCTTATTTTCTTTCTCAGATCCTTCTCCTCAGACCTTGCATAACAGTGACACTCAACAAATATTTGCTGAATGAATGAATGAACCCTCATCCTCTCTTACCCACACTTATAAAACCTTCCCCAACTACAATTCCAAGGACTTTCCTACCAGCTCTTACTTTTTGAGTGTTTGGTACTTTGAAGAAAACAATATTTTCCTCAGTTTTAAATTGGTTGGGAAAGAAAAGGGAGAATTAATTACTTGTCTCATTTGTATTCCTTCTCAAATTCTGCACCACTCCCTAACAAGAAGACAGTGCCTGTGTCTCTTTTTCCCCCACTTGTGGGCCATGATTGGAATAAAGTCCCTGTTCTCTCAGGTCAAGAAAAGAATTGAATTTTCCACCTCCAACTCCATAAACTAAAAACATCCCAGTTCCAAGGTACTCTGAATCCCTCAAAGAAATTGTCTAAATTACGATTCTCTGTGAAGAACACAATTCCCAGCCATATCTTTCCTCATTGTAATAAAATTTTTTTAAGACTTATTTGTTACAGAGCACGTGAAAGAGAGCAGGAGCAGGGGCAAAGGGAGAGGAAGAAGCAGACTCCCCACCTAGCAGGTAGCCCGGATGATGCAACGTGGGGCTGGGGCCTGGGACTGCAGGATCATGACCTGAGCAGAAGGCAGATGTTTAACCAACGGAGTCACCCAGGCCCCCATCCCCATTGCAATATTAATAAAATCAGTTCTTACCATTTCTTTGACATATGTTGTTGCTAAAGCCAAACAAATGAGCAAGAAGCTTTCATAAGCTCTTGCTAATGTCAGATACAAAATACGACGTAAGCATTTACCGGGATTATGGAATTTACCCTAGTGCCACAGCCCCAGAAGACAGGCATAAAGCACTCTTTGTAAATTGCTCCACTTTTTAAGGTCTATCTGAACAAGCTGCATTTTGCAGAACACCAGGCTTTGCATGAAAATCAAGATTCCCACACTGGGAGTCAGATGAAAGATCTCCCACTCATCAGCATGCTACGAGCCAGCTTGCGGTTCAAGAAAGTGTCAGAAGGGCAAACATTCACCTAAATGGAACTCAGAAACAAACTGAACTTATCTTGGCACCAGCTAAGTGTATTCATGGAGAAGCAAAATTACCTGGTTACTGGAGTAGAGGAGGGGAAAATTCACTGATTTGTCCATAAGCAACAAAGGGATATTTTTACTTTGGTAAAATTAATCTAAAACCATTGGGCTTAGAGAGATTGCCTGTTAACTGTCTCTTCATGGAAAACAGAATTTCACTGAATCTGTGACTTTTTTCAAATTGCCATATGCTTTATTTTTTTTTTTAAGATTTTATCTATTTATTCATGAGAGACTGAGAGAGGCAGAGACACAGGCAGAGGGAGAAGCAGGCTCCCTGTGGGGAGCCCAACGTGGGACTTGATCCCAGGACCCCAGGATCACAGCCTGGGCCCAAGGCAGGCGCTAAACCGCTGAGCCACCCAGGGGTCCCTGCCATGCACTTTAAAGTAATTAGTATTCTCCTTTCTCTCCCCCCAAGACCCAGGTACCCCTTCACTCTGTTAACTTCTCTGCGGCTGCCGAAGAGTTTCCTTTCATCTTCCGTGTCCTCAGGCTGCGTCAGGAGCCAAAGAGGTCCAGGAGAATGAATGCAGGTTGTCTGGCAACACCTGGGTGGCCAGGGTGGCCCCTGGGAGAAGACGCCTTTAGAGCTGATTCCCTGCGTCAACAGTCAGAAATCCTGAATCCTGATCCATGTCCCCTTTCATCAGAGTCCTGCTGATAACCACCCTGGGGACGTAGAGAGGGATACGAAAAACCACAAATGTCGGGAGGCTAAGCCAGCCAGCCAGGTAGAGGTCAGGGTTGAGATCACTTCCAGGCTTCAGCCATTTGATCATTTATTATTTGATTCATTCATTATACGTAACTGTTATGGACAGAATTGTGTCCCCCCAGAATTCATATTTGAAGCCCTAACCCCCAATGGGACTCTATTTGGAGATAAGGCTTTTAAGGAGGTAATTAAGGGCAAATGAGATCATAAGGGTGAGGCTCTAATCTGATAAGAATGGTGTCCACATAAGAAGAGGAGGAGACACCCCAAGAGCCCCCACCCCCAACTCTCTCTCCTCCTTGCCCCACCCCCTCTCTTCCCCTGCATGCACAGAGAAAGGCCCTGTGAGGACACAATGAGAAGGTGACCTTCTACAAGCCACGGAAAGAGGAACAAAACCGAGGCATGCGATAAGGGGCAGAAAGCCTGTTGTATCCCCATCAGGCAGGGAACAACTGAAAGCAAATGGGGACAGAGAGGAAACCAAGGGCCAGATCATTAGGACCATGCCAGTCGTGGCAAAGATTTCAGATTTGGGGACGTCTGGGTGGCTCAGCGGTTGAGCTCTTGCCTTTGGTTCAGTGTGATCCTAGTCCTAGAATCAAGTCCCACATCGGGCTCCCTGCATGGAACCTGCCTCTCTCTCTGTGTCTCTTATGAATAAATAGATAAATAAAATATTAAAAAGAAAAAGGACTTCAGATTTTGTTCTAAGTGGAATGGAGAGCCACTGGAAGGTTTTCACAGGAGAGTGGCAAATATGATTTACCTGAAACATGTCCCAAGTTACAAAGCAGGGAGACGACAGGAGAGAGAGACTGGAAGCTGGGAGACGGTTACGAGGCGGGTTTCACACCCCAGGTGAGAAATGATGGGGAACACGGGCTAGAGGGCACGGAGATGAAGAGGTGAGTAGTTGGAGTCAGAGTTTATTTTCAAGATAATTCTTGTCCCAACAAGTTGGATGTGATGTGCAAGAGAGTCAAGGACAACAAGCGGAGCTGTGTGACTGTGTGATTGCCATGCCATTTCCTGAGACGATAAAACAGCAGGAGGCCCAAGTTTGGTAGGGAGTGGGGTTGAAATCAAGAGTTCAGTTTTGCACATGCTAAAATTTGCGATGCCTATTAGACATCTAAGTGGAGACGGTGATTGGATGGACCAGCGTGGAGCTCAGGGAGAGCTTAGGACTAGTGATGCAAAATTGAGTGTCATTAGCATGTAAACGGTATGGAAGCCAGGAGATGGAAAGTCATCAGAATGGCCTTTGCAGATCCATCTTTAGGGGTGCGGGGAGGCGATAGGGGCGATTTCCCTATCTTTCTGCTTTCCCTTCTTCAGCCTCTCCAAGGTGACCCCATCTGGCTTCAAGCGGTCATTGTCTTTGCTCCTACCGGTGACTCTGGCTCTCCCGCCTCCGTCACACTGGGCCAGGGGCACCTGCCCCGCAGAGAGCAGCTTGCTGCTTCGTGTTCTAGCCCCAGTCCAGGCCTGGCCTGGCCTCTCGAATCTCTGATGGAGTCGAGCCCTTTCCAGCAGCCTGCCTGCCAGCCTCCCATAGGCCTGGGATCTCCACTGACTCTTGGCCTCCTCTCAACTCCAGTAGGAGAACAGTGGAGTGAGTTTCTCTGGCGGGACCTTGAGCTTCTCTCGTTAATGAAAAACAACTGCTTTTGGTGGATCCAGGAGAACACACAGGTCTTCCTGGGAGTTAAAAATCTCACTAGGTATACATTGCCCTGAACTGTGAATGTGAAGGTGGCTTGGAAAGGGGAGATTCCAGACCCCGGCCTGGCTAGATTATGGAGAATTCTTTTTTTTTTATTTTTATTTTTATTTTTATTTTTTATTTATTTATTTATTTATTTATTTATTTATTTAGAATTCTTTAAGAAGGACTTATAATCACAAGTCAGATCTGGAGAGGAACCCAAGAAGTGCTTCTGGTGGCCTGGAGTAGAAATCTTCGAACTGGGGTATGAATAACTTGAAATTGAAAAAGGGAGGTTTAGGGGATCCCTGGGTGGTTCAGTGATTTAATGCCTGCCTTCGGCCCAGGGCGTGATCCTGGAGACCTGGGATCGATTCCCACATCAGGCTCCCTGCATGGAGCCTGCTTCTTCCTCTGCCTGTGTCTCTGCCTCTGTGTGTGTGTGTCTCATGAATAAATAAATAAAATCTTTAAAAAAAAGAAAAGAAAAGAAAAAGGGAGGTTTACAGATGCTCATTTTCAGGACCCTACAACTGAGCTGTTGAAGAAGGCTTCTATGTCAGGGCACCTGGCTGGCTCAGTTGGTTGATCTTGGGGTTGTGAGTTCGAATCCCATGATGGGTATAGAGATTACTTAAAATCTTTAAAAAGAAAAAAAAAGGCTTTTGTGCCTTAACTCTGCAGGATCTCATGCTGCTTTTTCTTCACCACTACCCCTCTGTTAGTGTCCCCTTTCTGCTCTATAAAAGAATTCCCACATGGAATCCTAGGAGGGCATTGCTCCTGGATATAGAGTTGCTAACCAAGAAACTACTCAAAATATTAGTTTCAAAGAAGGATCTTTACGTTATCTATCGCAGGACTGTAATTTTGAGTTTTCCCTCGCTTATACACACCGTCTCTATCACCAATTCTAGGACACGCATTTTTGCTTTTGGCTTTTAGCTCAAAGGATGCGAAGGTGCAACTGTCTTCGGTCATCCTGAATCTGGGTTCATCCAAACCCAGCAGCCTCCACCATGCTGCCTAAGTTTGGCCCCAGGGAGATCAAAGTCATACATCTGTGGGGAAGTTGGTGGCACATCTACCAAAACAGGTCCTGTGGGTCTGTCTCCAAAAACGGTTGGTGATGACATCACCAAGGGAAACGGTGATTGGGAGGGTGTGAGGATTACAGTGAAACTGACCAGAACAGACAGGCCCAGAACAACGTGGTACCTTCTGCCCCTAATTATCAAAGCCCTCAAGGAACCACCAAGAGAGAGAAGCAGGAAAACATTAAGCACAATGGAAATACCACTTTTGATGAGATAACCAACATTCCCAACATATGCAGCACTGATCTTGAGTCAGAGAACTCTCTGGAACCAATAAAGAGATCCTGAGGGGGTGCCCTTGGTGGCTCAGTCGGTTAAGCATCTATTTTGGCTCAGGTCATGATCTCAGGGTCCTAGGATCTGGCTACCTGCTCAGCGGGGAGTTAGCTTCTCTCTCTGCCACCCCCCCCCCCACGCTCTTGCATATGCTCCCGCGTGCTCTCGCTAATAAATAAATAAATAAATAATAAAAATTAAACACAGGGCAGCCCCAGTGGCCCAGGGGTTTAGCGTCACCTTCGGCCCAGGGTGTAATCCTGGAGACCTGGGATCAAGTCTCACATTGGGTTCCCTGCATGGAGCCTGCCCCCTCCCCACCCCCTCTCTGTGTCTGTCATGAATAAATAAATAAAATATTAAAAAAAAAAAATAAAAACAAAGAGCTCCCGGGGACTCAGGCCGCCTGACTGGCTCAGTTGGTAGACCATAAGACTATGGATCTCGAGATTGTGGGTTGGAGCCCCACATTGGGCATAGAACTTACTTGAAAAACAATTAAAACAGGGCAGCCCGGTGGCTCAGCAGTTTAGCACCACCTTCAGCCCAGGGCGTGATCCTGGAGACCTGGGATCGAGTCCCACGTCGGGTTCCCTGTGTGAAGCCTGCTTCTCCTTCTGCCTGTGTCTCTGCCTCTCTCTGTCTCTGTGTCTTTCATGAATAAATAAATAAAATCTTTAAATAAATAAGTAAATAAAATTAAAACAAAACCCCCAAAACCCATGATTATTTCATCTCTTAAAGAAGAGAATGCTGAGGGCCAACACATTGTTATCTACGGTGCACTAATCATCACTACTTTCCTCTGATGGTTTTCAAATGACTGGACAGGAAAGTCATAGCACTGCAATCTGATGTTCAGAAATGTTAGGGTTTTTATTTTCCAAACATTATTTTAAAAGAACATTAAAAGCATCAGAAATACAAATCTGGCCTAAAGGTTAACATCAGAACAATTATAAAATGTTTGAAATACATCACATACTTTGCATCACAGTAAAGCATCAAGAGAACTAATTAATATACCCTGCTAATAATTAGTCATATTCAACTGAATTCTCATTATTTTTAGTTCTCAGTTTAGCCCTTATAGAGAAGTTATATGTACCTATCCATAACTCCCTCTATGGATAGACATATATAACTTATGAAGAGATAAGTTACATTTATCTCCGTATCTCCACATAGATGTAGAGATAGATGTGGAGGAGGGCTAAGAATCTAGCCCAACATGTATTTCATGCAATAAATCAGTAATTTCTCGATGAGCACAAAGAGACTGAGTACCTCATATGCGCATGCTTCCTTTTCTTTATACTGTAACTTTTACCTCCCAAAGATGGATCGGGTCGTCTCTAACTCAAAAAGTCGTACAAGAAACCTGTCAGCTTAAGTTTTACGAGTAAAAATTACTTTTAAAAAATCTTTTATTGAATCACACTGGAAATGCCTAGCCAAAAACGAGAAACACACCTTAAAAAGTAGGAAGTATCCTCTTGCTTAATCTTAGTAATTATAAAGCTGTTTGGCTTATTGGAATAAAGAGCCAGCTCTAAATTTTGACAAAAGTCTAACTCCTAATTAGAATTATCTTCAAACGATCTTGGGAGAGGATATTAGATTTCTTAGTTCTTTGTTAAAAAGGGGTAATATACTAACCTATCTCGTGGGAGTGGTAATAAATGAAAACAGTGTCGTATTAAAAATATAAAAGCATAATTGAAATAGGTTATAGTGACTTCCAAAAATAGCATCCAATTACAAACAAGAAAAAATGTGACAGAGGGGGTGTTTTCTCTTCTGCTATAAAATTTAATAGCAAAAATAAAGGAAGAAAAGGAGAGAAGGAAGGGAAGGAAAAATTCCTAAAAGGTGAATTTAAAAAGAAAAGAAAAGCCATATCTCATAGGAAACCTAGAAACAAAACGGCGGGTCAGTGCTGGAAGGGGGGTGTTGGGCGAGGCTGTGCAGAGCTCCCGCTGCCTTCTCCACACCTGGGGGCACCCTTGTACGGGGGAACAGCCTGGAGAGGGCGCCGTGCGTTGCATACCTTTCTTCCAGAACAACACGGTTCCTTCCAACCTGCAGTAACAGTTCTCCAATACGACCATTCCTAAAGACAGGTTTGGGATCTCGATGCCCATCTTGAGCCTAACAGCTGTAGTTCCAGAGCCGTGGCAAGTTCAAAAGCTAACTGTATAATGAAAATATTTTTACATAAAAATATGAATTTACGGTTGTTATGCTAGGAATCACAGAATTCATCATAAAATTAGTTCCAGGTAAAGAAATCCTTCTAGTTTTCCTTATTGCCCATTACCAAGACTAATGGGAGAGAAATCACACAATTATTTTGAAAGCATCACCTTAAAAAGTTTTTTTTTTACCTTAGTGATATTTAAACAAAGACCAAAAAATCATTTTTAAATAGTTACTTGGAAACTCTTTGTCAGGTTGTTAACGAGCCATCCTCGCACAGAAGCGACGCGTAGATGGAAATCCTCTCGATCTCATTCTTAACACCTTCTTAGGCAATAATGAAGATCATGTGACACGCAACAGCAGTCCCGACTGTGACCCATGTCACCAGGCCCTGGCGCAGAGGCCCCGGTTAGTGCCTCTGCTCCCAGAAATCACATTCCTCCACTACAGGAACAGTCCTCTCGACTAGGATCCTTGGGTAAGCTCATTCCAAAATAGAATAATTCATTTTTAGCAAGCAGAAACATACTTCTTTAAAAAAACAAACAAACAAACAAAAAAACTATACAGCTAGTTGATTCACACAAAAGAATGATGTCTCTAATAAGAAATGGGAGTAATCAGGGATCCCTGGGTGGCGCAGCGGTTTGGCGCCTGCCTTTGGCCCAGGGCGCGATCCTGGAGACCCGGGATCGAATCCCACGTCGGGCTCCCAGTGCATGGAGCCTGCTTCTCCCTCTGCCTGTGTCTCTGCCTCTCTCTCTCTCTCTCTCTCTCTCTGTGACTATCATAAATAAAAAAAAAAAAAAAAAAAGGAATGGGAGTAATCATAATACTTGGTGGACTGTCTGCCGAAAGCAAAGTACCTGTGTCTTGGGTCAAGGGTAACCACAGAGAAAACATTTCTGATTTTCTGCTTTGACAACACGGCATGTATTCAAGTAAACCCGCTACCAAAAAGACTCTCGTATTGGAACAACAATACCCTTCCCACACTTCAGAGGGTCAAAATTCAGAGTTCGATTCATTAAAAAAAAAAAAAAAAATCCGTCTCGGTGAAGATCATACCTTCACATGGTTTAAAAAAAAAAAAAAAAAATCCAGCTCCCGCGTCCTTCGAGGACCCCGAGCACCGACGCCCACGGGCACAGCGGGTTCGTCCCCCCAGTAGCTCAGCGCGAGCATCCCCGGCGTCCGGTGAGACGTTTAGGACCAAAGTGGGGGCGCGGGGCGGGGAAACCGTCCACTAACAACCCCTTCGCATGGGATCCTCCGACCCTCAGGGACCGCGAGGCAGGTCCACAGATGCTACGGATCCTGCAGACGGAGGAGAATCCGAAGGGCCTGCGGTTGGGCTGACCCGGGCGGGGGGCGGGGGGCGGGGGGGCCGCACCGGGGCGCTACACGGAGGGCACCGGGATGGGCCCCGCCGCGCCGGGCCCCCGCAGCAGGTCGCCGGCCGCGCGCTGACGCCTGGCGCCGCAGGGCGCGGCCGGGCCGGGGCAGCGGGGGCCCCGCGGGGCGCCGTCCCCCCGCCGCGGGCCGCCGCCGTAGACGCCGTAGTAGGGCTCCAGGCGCGTGTCGGCCGCGGTGGAGCTGCTCTGGCCGCCGGGCCGCCCCGCCGAGGCCCTGGGGCTCGCCGCGCTCTCCCTGGACTGGCTGGGCCCGCACGCCTGGTCCACGAACTTCTTCTGCGGCTTCGGGGACAGCACGTAGGCCGAGTTGGTCTCGTGGTGGGACGACTTGTTCCGGTTGGTTTCCAGGTTCCCCTTCCCGACGGCGCGGAGCCGGGTCCTGTGCCGGCAGCCGCAGGCGCCCAGGCCGCCGCCCCGCAGGCACGCGAGCACCTTCCGCCTCAGGCCCGCGCTGCCGCGGGAGTAGATGAAAGGGTTTAGCCCGGACTTGAGGAACAGCAGGGCGAAGCCCAGCAGCTCCAGCTGGCGGAGGCCGCCGCCGCCGCCGCCCCGGGACAGCGCCCCCCGCGCCAGGGCCGCGCCCAGGGGCACGCAGCACAGCAGGGCCGACAGCACGATGACCACGCAGGTGAGCACCGCCTTGGAGTCCTTGGCCGCGGCCAGGTTGACGGCGGGCGCGGGCGGCGGGCGCGGGCGGCGGGCGGCGGGCGCGGCCGGCCTGGGGCAGCCCTGGTGCCGGTAGAGCGCGGGCTCGGCCCCCCGCCGCCCCGGGCCGCCCGCGAAGGGCGGCGGCGCCCGCGAAGCCTCCGCCGCGGCCGCCGGGGGGCGCCGCCGGGCCCGCGCGTTCCTGCGCAGCGTCTGCGCGATGAGGATGTAGGACACGGCGACCACGGCCACGCAGGAGCCGAAGTCCACGGCGTACAGCGACAGCGCGGCCGCGCCCTCCGCCGCCGGCAGGCCCGACAGGGGCAGGCACAGGTGGGCCTTGCTGGCCCGCAGCGCGCCCAGGGCGGCCAGCGTGAAGCTGCTGGCCCAGAGCAGCGCGGCGAGCAGCGCGGCGCCGGGCACCGAGGCGGGGCGGCTGGGCTGCCGGCCCAGCACCATGCGCAGCCGGTGCAGCGCGATCGCCGCCACCGTCTTCAGGGACATGATGACGAAGCCCGAGCTGGTGGCGTGGAAGGCGAAGCAGAAGGCGTCCGGGAGGCCCCGCGCCGAGCGGAAGAGCGCGAAGGCGAACATGGGCGCCGTCACCCCGCAGATGAACAGGTCGCAGAAGGACAGGTTCAGGACCATGAAATCGAAGTTGGTTCGGAACTTGCGGAAGGCCGGGTCGAAGAAGGACAGGAAGACGATGAGGTTGCCGTAGGACCCCAGGCAGAAGACGACGGCCAGGAGCAGCGTGCAGGTGACCAGAGTGGCCGTGTGGACCAGGTCCTGGGGGCCGCCCTGGGGGCGGGGCCCGCGCAGCAGCGTGCCGTTGGGAGCCTCCTCCAGGGGCTCCGTGTCGTTCATCCTCGGGGAGCGGGGAGCGGCGCCGGCCTCTGCGGCTCGGGCTCGGCTCGGGGTCAGGGCCCCGGCTCACGGCCCGGCGGGGGGCACGCTCCAAGGCCTGCGCGGAGAAGGCACACCCGACACACACAGCAGTTAATGCACAAAGCGGAGCCAGCTCATGCTGGTTTGTTGTTGTTATTATTATTATTATTAATTATTATTATTATTATTTTTTCTTTTTTTACAAAAGTACTCAAATTTTCTTTAGCTCCGGCCCCAGGCCTTCTCGACTGGAAGCCCAACAGGGGACGAGACACAAACACCTCAAAATGCGTCCCTCCGGCTAATTCCAGGTTCCGTGGGCAGCCCGGGTGGCGCAGCGGTTTAGCGCCACCTTCCGCCCGGGGCGTGATCCTGGGGACCTGGGATCGAGTCCCACGTCAGGCTCCCTGCATGGAGCCTGCTTCTCCCTCCGCCTGTGTCTCTGCCTCTCTCTCTCTCTCTCTCTCTCTCATGAAAAAATAAATAAAATCTTTTAGGGATCCCTGGGTGGCGCAGCGGTTTGGCGTCTGCCTTTGGCCCAGGGCGCGATCCTGGAGACCCGGGATCGAATCCCACATCGGGCTCCCGGTGCATGGAGCCTGCTTCTCCCTCTGCCTGTGTCTCTGCCTCTCTCTCTCTCTCTCTGTGAGACTATCATAAATAAATAAAAATAATAAAAAATCTTTTAAAAAATATTATTTCCAAGTTCCGTGGCACAGTGGTTTTCCAAATGGTTTAAGCATCACCTGGAGAGGGAGTTTAAAAAAAAAAAAAAAAAAAAAGGCAGATTCCTGGTCTCCCACCCCCCGGGGGTTTCTAATTGAAGGGAATGCAAATGTTCCTTTTAGGAGCACTCGGGGGTGGCTAGCTGGAGATCTGAAGATATAACCTGTCCCCCAAGGAGATCACAATCTACTCGCAGTCTAATGTCATGAATCAGGGGGCAGCAGGGCGCTGTGGAAGTGAGAGAAGGGGAACCTAGTCCAGCCTGGGCTGGAGGCCCAGGGAGGCTGAGGGGAATGGTGGTGAGGGGGAGCTAGTTGCGGGGTGGGCCAGGGCAGGGCCTGCGGAGGACAGGCGGGGAGGGCCACCTTGAGTAGGTCTTACTGCTTATGCTTCAGATGCAAGCCCAAGGGCGGGGCCATCTGGGTGGCCCAGTTGGGTAATTGTCTACCTTCAGCTCAGGTCATGATCTCAGGTTCCTGGGATGGAGCCCCACATCCGGTTTCCAGAGTCTGCTTCTGCTTCTCCCTCTGCCCCTCCCCTTGTTCCTGCTTGTTCTCTCTCTCAAATGAATACATAAAAATCTTCAAAAAAAAAAAAAAAAAAAGATAGAAGCCAGAGGGTATAGCTGACTATACTGTGACCCCTATTAGAACAAATCACTAACCTTCTATTTCTTTCCCTAGGAACAAGCCTTTATTTTCCATTATTTATCATTTCTTCTCCCTGCCTGTAATACCTTGGCCAACTCCCTACCTTCCTTTGGCAGAAAAAAACAAAAAACTTTGTGCAGGACTACATTTGAAAGGAAAAAAATGAACGTGCTGACAGGTGTCAATTATATTGGAGATTTACAAGGTGCCAAGCACCCGTCTGTTGACTCTAAAGTGCTGTACAAAGGTGAGTTATTATTCCAACAGCAATATCGTCATGATGAAGCAGGAGGCGTCCATTCACTCAGTTTACACTGATCATGTGCACACGCATGCCAGCTCTATGCTAGGTGCTGTGGGTAGAAAGAGGAGGAAGACCTACCCTCTTCTTTAAAAGAATAACTTCTTTTTCTTCTTGCTATTTCCTTAAACTTCTCTTTTCAATGAGATTTAAAGTACACTCACAAATCTTCTGTTGTTCCAAATCCCCAAGCCCTGTGTGGCCTGGTGCCCACTCTGCTCTGAAAGATGCTTCCTGTGGGACAGCTTAAAATGGTTCCTTGGAGATGCTGCAATGCTCTTGACAACTCAAAGGTATTGCTTTCATCCAGCCTTTTAGGAATAAGCAATGGCACCAGGGAGGTCCAGGAGTGATGTGCCAAATATTTAACCACCAGCTCCAACTGGGTCCCAGAGGCCTCCAGCTGCGCCAGGGGTTAACCCTTCAGATGCTGGATCATGGGGCACAGAGGAAGAGGGAACCAGACCCATGAAGGATTACTAGGCGCTCTGAGCAGCAGCCATGAAGCACCCGATCCAGAAGTCTCTCAGCATTCAGGAGCAGGTATGGCTAATGCCAGTGAGTATCAGTCGAATTTCAGTCCTCGGAAGGCCCATATATGTAATGCATATTCTTCATGAAGGAAGAAGATGGGGGGATCCCCGGGTGGTGCAGCGGTTTGGCCCAGGACGCGATCCTGGAGACCCAGGATCGAATCCCACATCAGGCTCCCGGTGCATGGAGCCTGCTTCTCCCTCTGCCTGTGTCTCTGCTTCTCTCTCTCTCTCTGTGACTATCATAAATAAAATAAAAATAAAAATTAAAAAATTTAAAAAAAAAAAAGGAAGAAGATGGCCTCTTTTTTTATTCTCAATGGTCAAATAGTGCAGATCACAACAATATGATGAATTTCTCCACTGGCAAGGGAGACCAGCCTTATAGAAGTTCTGTGAGAGGAAAAATATAAATCTTGACCTCTTGTCTCTTGATTAGAATAAAAAAATAAGGGACACCTGGGTGGCTCAGCGGTTGAGCATCTGCCTTTGGCTCAGGGCGTGATCTCAGTCTTGGGATGGAGTCCCACGTTGGGCTCCCTGCATGGAGCCTGCTTCTCCCACTGCCTGGGTTTCTGCCTGCCTCTCTCTCTGTGTCTCTCATGAATGAATAGATAAAATCTTTAAAAAAAAAAAAAAGAATCAAAATAATAACGGATAGCTTACTGTTTTCACTTAAAGGCCATGTGCCTGTTTCTGAACTGTTTTTGACAGCTACGTAATAAAAAAAAGATAACCTTTTACTGTTGGTTTTTTCATGGTTAGCTGGGGGATTGGAATTAGCTGATGAAAAGAGAAGTAGCAAAGAGAACTCAATTTGAGAAGGCAGGAAGGCAGAGAGGTGATGCTGTTGTTTCTAGCAAATCCCCTGCCCTAGAAGTTTCCTCTTTGGAAGCAGGGACATGAACAGGGTGAAGGCGGAAGCAGGCATCTGGTTTGGGGAAATTAGAAGAATGAAGCATCTGGACATGATGCTAAGAGAAATATCGAGTAGGTGGATAGTAATCAAGAGGTGGGGTGGGAAATTACAGAGACCCCAGGCTAGGAGATATTTGCAAACGGAATTGTCAAGGGGAAGATGGGATGATGCGGCACCAACATCTGTCAAGAATAAGAGGCAGGAGGGGCACCTGGCGGACTCAGATGGTTAAGTGTCTGCCTTTGACTTAGGTCATGATCTCCAGGTCTTGGGATCGAGCCCCAGAGCCCCATGTTGGGCTCCTCCCTCAGTGGGGAGTCTTCTTCTTCCTCTCTCCCTACTTGTGCTCCATCTCTCTCAAATAAACTTAAAAAAAAAAAATCTTGGGCAGCCCCGGTGGCTTAGGGGTTTAGCACCTCTGTCAGCCTGGGGTGTGATCCTGGGGACCTGGGATCGAGTCCCGCATCGGGCTCCCTGCATGGAGCCTGCTTCTCCCTCTGCCTGTGTCTCTGCCTCTCTCTGTATCTCTCATGAATAAATAAATAAAATCTTAAAAAAAATAAATCTAAAAAATTTTAAAAAGTTTTTAAAAAGAATAAGAGGTAGGAGGAAAAAAAGGATTTGGAGGAGTTGAGGACCAACTTCTACTTTCAGCACAGAAATAATTTTTTCCATATATTTAAAAATTTTCAGACTTTTTAAAAAAGAGAACCCTAGGTCAGGAATATTATACAGGGGAAAAAAGGAATATTATACAGGAACAGTATATTAACTTTGTTGAGTGCTTATGACATGCCAGGGACTGTTTGCAATACTCCAAGCTCTTAACTCCTTGAATCCTCACAACCCTGACACGGTGTAAGTTATCCCCATTTTACAGATAAGGAAATGCAGTTGGAGAGAGCGCTCCCGACTTAAAGCGGTAGGGCGCGGATTTGAAGCAGGTGGTCTCTACAGCTGACACTCGTCACCAACAACCCAAAATAACAACAGAGAGATTGAGGGCGGCCTGCAGGCCAGAAGATAGTCACAGCAGCCCCCACGTACTGGGTGGTGAGCATTCATACCAGAAGCTTTACATAAGCTCTCAAAGCTTGACAAAGCTCTCATGTTCAGTATATAACCCCAGGAAGTAGGTATCACAATCCCTTCCCAATTTTAAGTTCCTGGAACCCAAAATATGAGCACATACACACACACACCTCTATGTACCTTTCTGGTAAGGCTGATAACTATGGTTCTGGCTGTAGTAAACATAAATCATTCCTACTGGGATAATTAGGGGAAAAAAAGGAATGAAAGGCTGGGAAGAAAAGGAAAAGCAGGGGCAGCCCCGGGGCGCTCAGTGGTTCAGCGCTACCTTTGGCCCAGGGCCTGATCCTGGAGATCCAGGATCGAGTCCCATGTCGGGTTCCCGGCATGGAGCCTGCTTCTCCCTCTGCCTCTCTCTATGTCTCTCATAAATAAATAAAATCTTAAAAAAAAAAAAAAAAAAGGAAAAGCTGAACACAGAACAGAAATCAAGGTTTTGGCAAAGAAACTTTAAGAGCAAAGAAGGAAATGAAGGAAAAGTAAACCCCCTTCTAGGACTTTTAAGAACGAGGAGGCTGAGATCACAATCTGGAACAAAGTTTTGACAGTAGCGCTATAAAGCTCAGTGACTGAGGGGTCAGGGGGTACATGAGATGGGGGGCAGGAATAACTGTTTGATACTCCTAAATAGTGGGTACAGATCACCAACGTTCTTCGCATGCAAGCCTGCTCTTTATATGCGGCACCCTAAGTAGGCGATTAAAGTCATAAAGTCAGAAAAATTGTAAGGTGGCTCCACCGGAGCAGGGAGGTCAGCCTCACTAAGGCTGAACGAAGTGGCAGCCGCGCGCATCTTGTTACAACCGAGGAGGAAGGATCCTGGAGTAACCAGCAGGCAAGGGACCGTACATGGAGACTTGTGCACAGTGGCAAAGGCAAGGACTTGTCATCAGGCTGTGCGAGGCGCCTGCGACCCTCCAGCGTGCTCCTTGGTACCCCAGTACATCCCGAAGCACCCTGGCCGAGCCTTTGCAAGTCAGCTCCAGGCTTCGATTCCTCCGACTCATCCCCCCCCCCCCCCCAGTGGGCCTTAAATTCCTCCAGGACAGGCGTTTGCACGGTCTAACGGGGGGGGGGGGGGGGCAGGCTCCGTACTATTTTCTCCCGGCGGGCGCGGTGGTGTCAGGGGCCCCGCAGGGAGGTCCCATGACTCGCCCAAGGTCACTAAGCTTCGCGCCGGCTTGGTCAGCCCGAGCCCAGCGCCTTGTCCCCAGCTGGGGCGGGGAGCGGGGCAGCTGGCTCCGTGCGGCTGCGGAGGGGCCCCGGGGAGGGGAGCTGGACCCCAGCCGGGCACCCCCCCCCCGCCGGGCTGCGGAAGGTCAGGCCGCCCAGGGCCTAGGCGGGCGGGGGCCCGTCGGCGAAGCGGCCGAGGGCTGGCGGGGCCGGGGGCGCGGGCGGCCCCCCGAGAGCGCGGCGGTCCGGCCAGGCCGGGGCGGGCCCCCCCCGCCCCCCCGCCCCCCCCGCAGGCCGCGCCGGGGCAGCAGGTGCGCGGCCCGGGCCTGGAGCAGCAGCAGCGCAGCCGCCGCCCGCCCGGCCCTCCCGCCCCCGCGGGGCGCCCCCCGCCGCCCGCCGCCTCTCACCTGCCCGGCGGCCGCGGCGCCGCCCCCCTCCGGCGTCTCGCGGCCCGGACCCCCGCTCCGCCCGCCGCCCGGGCATCCTCGCCGCCGCCGCCGCCGCCGCGCATCCCGGAGCCGCCGAGCCGGGCCGCCGAGGCGCAGGCACCGAGACGCCGAGGGCGCCGCCCCCTGCGCCGGACACTCGCGCCTCGCGGGGCCCCCGGAGCCCGGGCCGCTGGCGCCGCGGGGCCTGGCGGGGGGCGGGGCGGGGACCCCGGGGGCGGCGGGCGCCCGCGGCCTCGAGACCCGGCTCGCAGGCAAGTCGTTGTAACAGAATTAGGGCGCATCCGTCTTTACTGTGAATCAGGGAACCACGCATCTGCCTCCTCCTCCGCCGCCCCAAAGCCCCGAGGTCACGGGGGGCGCGGGGGGGGGCGGAGGGGAGGCGCTGCCAGGAAACCAAGTGCCACTAAAGGAGGCCCAGCCCGCAGGTGCAGGTGCAGGTGCAGGTGCAGGTGCGCCAACCGCCGCGGGCAGGGCCGGGCCGGGGAGGGCAGGGGAGGAGAGGGCAGGGCCGGGGAGGGGAGGGCAGGGCCGGGGAGGGCGGGGCAGGGCCAGGCGACCGCAGGGCAGGGGCGCCGCGTCGACCGCAGAACCCGAAAGGCAGTGCGCTGTGTACGCAGCTAATTTTGGCCAAGCAGGAACACAGAAAACGACTGTCCCCTCGTTCTTAATTATGTCCACAACGTGCCCAAAAGGAACTGGTGGCTTAATTTGAGTCTCAAAGCCATAAGCAACGTTCCTAAGTGTGTTTCCTATTGTGGGCACAAAGCCGACCAGTTAAACCTCGTGGCCCCGACCTGGGAATTAGGATCTTCCCATTTTTCTAACCGCGGGGGTACTATTCAGAAATACAACACTGGGTGATCGCCCTTTCCTTTGCCCTGGCGCCAGAAATCCAGAAAATTTCGTGCAAGTTAAAGACCTAGAATAGGGACGCCTGGGTGGCTCAGTGGTTGAGCGTCTGCCTTGGGCCCAGGGTGTGATCCTGGAGTACCAGGATCGAGTCCCATATGGGGCTCCCTGCATGGAGCCTGCTTCTCCCTGTGCCTGTATCTCTGCCTCTCTCTTACTGTGTCTCTCGTAAATAAATAAAATCTTAAAAAAAAAAAAAAACCTAGAATATTGCTACAGTAGTCCCTATTTTGGCTACCAACAAGTACCAAAGAATTTGATTTACGTGTAGCACATCTACCCCCATATCCTGTGCTTACATTAAGAGAAAAATGAAAGAACTGGATAATTCATGAAGGCATTCAATCCAGGTGTTGATGGGGCTTTTAGAATTGTGTAGAAAAAACTACACAGAAACTTCCAGTTAATTCCCACATAATACTCCATTCCCCAACCACCTGCAGTGCAGTTCTAGGTTGTCACTTATGAACTCTGGCCTTAGAAATAAGCAATTGAAAGAGAAGGCCCATTACTGCTTAGAGAATTCTAACCAAAGTTCTCTCTCTCTCCCTCCATATGAATTAGCTGCTGAATAAATCATTGCTAGCTGATTTCCAGGCCTCTGGCCATATGACAGATTACAATAGGTTTAGGCTAGAATGTGGCCCTCAGTTAATAAATCTTTGAGATAAATTATACTGGGGGAAAAAAAAAAAACACCCCACAATTCCCAAGTTGTAAAAGATTCCAGACAAAAATCAGTATCATCAGCAATGCTAAAGCTACTAGAATTGTCTACAAAATGTGCTAGTGGTGCCAAATTGAACAAAGGATTAGTAGTAGTAAAAAAAAAAAAAATTGTAAAGGAAAAAGAAAGGCTGACTATAAATGTTAAAGTACGAATGCTCTGGGGCACCTGGGTGGCTCAGTTGGTTAAGCGTTGGATTCTTGATGTTGGGCTGAGATTGTGATCTGGGGACTGGTGAGAGTCCGCTTGGGATTCTCTTTCCCCATCTTCCCCCCACTCACACTCTCTCCAAAAAAATGTATATATAAAAATAAAACAACCCCAAAACTATACACACACACACACACACACACACACACACACACACGAGTGGGCTATCAATTTGCAAGGAAACCAGCACTCTAATACTATCATTGGCAATGCAAGTTGATACGTGTGCAGGTGGAGGAAAGCAATGCATTAGAGCAATTACAATTCTAGATTCCTGACCTAAAATTTTATTCCTCATAATTTATCCTGAGGAAATAGCTGAAGAAGAAAGTTTTAAGCATGAAGATATGAAAATATTCATCACAGTGTAATTTGTAGTAGAGAAAACAAAACCTTGATGTTCAACAATATGGAGAAATACTCAAAACAATTATTTTAACAAGACAGTGGTCTTCGTGCACAAAAATAACTATGAAGACTATGTGGAAAAAATGGATTTTTTAGTATCACAAAATTCCTCAGTAATCTTTTCTGGCCACACTACTAATCACAACTGGCCTACAACCTAAAGGGCTTGGCAACACCAAGTATCGGGGGTATTTGAAAACAGCTTTCTCATCCTATTATTTTTTTCACTAAAACTTTCATTCACATTAAAAGACTAGGAGGGCAAATGGTCTTCCTAAATATTGAAACGCAATTTGCAAAGTCTTTGTCTTTTTAAAGGATCCATTCACAAACTAGATTATTAGCCACGACAACCTTAAAGAGACTCCCCGCCCCCGACCTAGAAACTTACCTTAACGCTCTCCCATATGGGCCCAAAGGGCCTGCCTTCCCCATCCTTAGCAGTTGCCGCTGCTGTGGGTCTGTTCTTTTTCTTCTATTAAAGATTTTGAGAGCTGGAGCGGGGTGAGGGGCAGAGGGAGCAGCAGCCTCCCCGCTGAGGGGGAGCCGGAGGTGGGGCTCGCTCTGGGACCCTGGGATCATCACCTCACCTGAAGGCAGACCCTTAACCGACTGAGCCACCCAGGTGCCCATTTCTCCATTCTTATTATTTTTTTCTCTCTCCATTCTTTTTAACAACAACATACATTTAAGAACTACCTTAGACAATAGTAAGCACCCACCCCTTTTCTCTCCCCCAGCCCTTCCACTTTTGAGGCCACCGGTAGAAAATTTAGGGAACTAAGTAATTTATAGTGTAACCAGATCGGTGTATCAAGGTAATAAGCAGCATCTACACCTGGGGTCAGAATCAAATGGGGCAAAGGTTAAAAACTGAGATTAAAGGGGCAGCCCGGGCGGCTCAGTGGTTTAGCGCCGCTTTTTGGCCCAGGGCCTGATCCTGGAGACCCGGGATCGAGTCCCACGTTTCAAGCTCCCTGAATGGAGCCTGCTTCTCCCTCTGCCTGTGTCTCTGCCTCTGTGTGTCTCATAAAAAAATAAATAAAATCTTAAAAAAAAAAAAAAAAAACCACTGAAATTAAAGAATCCTGTTTTTAGGTCTAAGGACGGTGGGCCTAAGAATCTGTGCCAGAGGTTTTCAATTCTGATGCACAACTGAAACATTATGAAGCTTTTAAAAACTGATGCCTGGGGCATCTGGATAGCCCAGGGGGTTGGGCGTCGGGGACTCTTCGTTTCAGCTCAGTCATGATCTTAGGGTTCTGGGATTGAGCCCCACGTGGAGCCGGCTTGGGGCTCCGTGCTCGGGAGGGAGTCTGCTTGGATCCTCTTCTCCCTCTCCTGCTGTCCATTCAACTCACACAAGCGTGCTGTGCTCTAAAAATAAAATAAATCTTTAAAAGATACTGATACCTGAGTCCCAACCAGAGAAATTCTGATCCAAAATGCCACAGCAGGTGCCCAGTATCTTTTCTTTTTTAAAGTTCCCGCTTATGTTCTCATTCATTTGAGGAATATAAATAATAGTGAAAGGGAATATAAGGGAAGGGAGAAGAAATGTGTGGGAAATATCAGAAAGGAAGACAGAACGTAAAGACTGCTAACTCTGGGAAACGAACTAGGGGTGGTAGAAGGGGAGGAGGGCGGGGGGTCGGAGTGAATGGGTGACGGGCACTGGGGGTTATTCTGTATGTTAGTAAATTGAACACCAATAAAAAATAAATTAAAAAAAATAAAGTTCCCGCTTTAGGAAACTTGCTAAGTAAGGCATAGTTTCATGCAGCTTATTTTAGAAAAAGCTCAAGCTGCTGGTATATAACATAAAGCTCTAATACTTAAAGTGTGACCTCCGGGCCAGGCAGACATCAACATCATGAGCTAGCAGCAAGAATTAAAATTCACGGATCCCTGGGTGGCTCAGGGGTTTAGCACCTGCCTTCGGCCCAGGGTGTGATCCTGGAGTCCCGGGATCGAGTCCCACATCGGGCTCCCTGCATGGGGCCTGCTTCTCCCTCTGCCTGTGTCTCTGCCTCTCTCTCTCTCTCACTGTGTGCCTATCATAAATAAAATAAAAATTAAAAAAAAAATTCATCTGTGCTATTCAGTAAGGTGAACCACTAGCCACAAGGGGCTAATGAACATTTGAAATGTGGCTATTGAGGCTGAGGAAATGAGATTTTACTTTACATGTAAATAGTTATATGAAGCTACTGGCTACTGTACTAGACAGGTCTGCTCTGGATAATTCGGTCCGGTTAGAGGGCATGCATTTATGGATTCAGATCTATGGATGCAAACGGCATCCACGAGAGTTACTGCCTATACAACTGTCTTCTCTTCTTAATGAAGACAAAAGCCAGGTGTTAAAAACAATCCATTTATTGGGTTTTAAACTAGTTACACAATTGAAATCATCAGTTTGGCACTACTCTATACAGGGATTACGCCTGTGTACGCTGACAATTCAATACTGTACCAGGACCTCTGCTGTGCTTCGGTCTGTATGGAGTCATTCAGCAAGTAGATACTAAAAAATATACTGTAGTGTTCCTTTAAGGAACACTGTACAGGGTGTGCTGCAAGATGATATTCACCAACTTGTGAATTACTTTAACCTAGAAGATACCTTGCATTCTATAAACTTGTCATAGCAAACAGGTGGTGTTTGCATTTAGGGATGCACACAAGAAAATTACATAAAAATCCAGACATTCTAACGATAAATGAACTCAAACAAAAAAAAACCCCCCACACCTCAGCTTTTGTAACATGAATAGAGAAAATAATTTAAAAACACAAAAAAATGGCATTCAATTGGTACAAAAGCCAAAGTCACTATAATAAAGAGCTACACGTGAATCTTTACAAATTAATTACACAATGGTGCTGTGTAAAAGGTTGCATCTGTACAAAGTCTTGCCAATGCTATCTCTACAGTTTATACAGTCTTTTACATCTATATAACATTTATTAATAAACAAGTCAATTAAATATAAAGACTTATTAGTCTCTCAACGATTCTGCAGGCAAAAGAAAAAAAAAGAAAAAAGAAAGAAAAATCAAAAAAAGAAAGAAAACCTTACAGAATTTCCACAAACACAGCATTCTTCCATTAGGTGAAGTATAACAGTTTTGAGGGCTGATCAAACAGTATTATGTAAAGAATACAGGTAAAAATCAACCAGTCAGGGTTTTTATCGTTGTTGTTGTTTATTTTCAAAATCACACATTGTATACACACACAACAATCAATCAAAAATTTATTCACCAAACCCCCGGTTTTTCAGCAATTGCTCTTTCCATTCAGCACCAAAAACTCCAGTCTGTGGGAAGCACGTGGACACAGCCTTCACTTCTGTGTCTCGGTGGAGCAATCCATCAGGTCCTTGGTTAGGTTCAAGACTTGCCCTCTTTTCCTTCCCTCTTCATGGCTCTCCAGACCCAAGGCTCTCAAAGGCTTCGATTTATGGCCCACAGCCCTACTACCATCTACACCCAAAAGCCATTTGGAAAAAATTCAAAATAATTTGAGATGAATGAAATGACGGGACCTGTATTACAGATAGGTATTCTCCATTACAAGTAAACTGTTTCTCAATGAGTTCCTAGACTCTGCTTGGTCTTGGATGCCATGATCATATTGGGTAATTATTTCTAGTCTGAGACATTGTGGCTTTGTCAGATGCCTCAAAGAAAAAGTGATCAATATTCTGGAGACACTTCCAGACAAGTTAGGTAATCAAATGGCAGCTGAGAACCTGTGGAACGGAGACTAATGGGACCAAACACAGAAGCCATCAAAATGATGAGAGCTCAACGGAGGCAGAGTTTTAAAACCTGCAGAGAGCCGCCACAGATGGTACCTGAGGATCTGGAATTTTTGATGAAAAGAGCTTGAAGTGAGGACTACTCATCTGTATCAGGGAGGGAAAAAAATTTCAGTCAGACAACAGGACATCCAACTCTAAAGCCCAATAAGTGAAATTTACTTTATTTTTCTTAACCTAGCGGAAAGGTTTCTGGGTTTTCCTCTTTAATTCGGGATGGAAAATAAATACTTAAGAATTCAGATGAAATGTTCTCATGACTGTATAGGACCTAGGGTTTTCTGGGCGACCCAAAACGCTTAGGCCCCACTCAGCAGGCAACAAAGAAAATTTCTTTTAACCACTTGCAGGATACTAAGCCTACTCGTTTATAAACGTCCAAAAGCAGTCACTTCAATTCTCTGCTTGATACCTGAAGCAGAGAAGCAGGGAAAAGTTCTCAGGGAACTTACTTCCACTGGTCATAGCATAGGTCGCATTAAAAAAAATTTTTTTAATTGTCTAAATAAGGAGGACAGCTGAGAATGTAAGCAAAAAGAAAACTTATGAGCAGTCACTTCTCAATCATCAAACCCATGACATCTGCCAAGGATGTCAGACTTCCTGAAACCCCGAATATTGCTGACTTACCCTTCTATGCATAATAGCACGGTGACACAAGGAGATCGGTGAGAACGAGCAGCTGGTCATCTGTGAACTGCTGTTTGTGTTCTTGCCAGTTGTCATGGTGCGTCCTTCGGAAATTGGATAAGGTCTTCTTTACAGTCATCTGTAGAGGAGCAACCCACACACATTTTACTTTAACCTCTCAAAGACTAGGATTATACTCAGGAGGATAACTTCAGCCAAGTAAAAATCCCTCCAGACTTCAGATCTCACCGAGTGCTGCAAAACCAACAAGCCAACTGTAACTTCCCAAAGCTCATTTTTTTAAAAAAAGATTTTATTTATTTATTCATGAGAGACAGAGAGAAAGGGAGGCAGAGACATAGGCAGAGGGAGAAGCAGGCTCCATGCAGGGAGCCTGACGTGGGACTCGATCCCGGGTCTCCAGGATCACACCATGGGCTGAAGGCTGCGCTAAATTGCTGGGCCACCCGGGCCACCTCTTTAAAGTGACTAGCTGCACTCGGGGAGAGGCTACTGGCCCTTACACCGCATTATGAAACGAGTTTCAAGACACACCTATAGCTCTTTACCAAAGCGAGAAGCACAAAGCCATTGGTCTCGTCAGTCATTTAGACACAGCTGTTCTCAAAATAATACCATCACAATTTCCTTTTTAGTATTAGCTCCCCGTTAGACACTTCCTAGATATAAAATGTTAGTAAAACCAAAGAAGATGAACTATCCTGACAACACTGACATATTTTACTTCTACTGGACTGGGAGAGACAGAAGCTTTAGTATTTCCTTGCTACCAAAAGATCTCAAATATACATGAAAACAAGGCCTCCCTCCACAAGATGTTACTAATTACTTGAGTAGGCTTAGCCCCAGCAGAGGCAGGAGCGGCAGCAGCTCTATCAAAGCAGAAGGTCCAGAGTGACAGGAAACTACCAGTAAAATGATTTCTTACAAAACATCACTGATAAAATACGTAGGCATAGAAACTAATACGGAAGAATTTTACCTCAATAGGCTGCGGATCATTCAGATGTGCACTGAGATTCATAAGGAGCTGGGGCATCCAGGTGGGAACATCATAGGGACTAGAAAGAACACATGCACCAAGTCCTAGCACCCCCGCATGACGTTTGACCAACTCTGAAAAACAGAGCAAAAAAAAAAAAAAAAAAAAAAAAACTCCGCCAATAAATGTGCGAATATTTATAGGACTCTCTGGCACATGTTATGGTAAAATAGAACTAGTTTTTGATTAATCTAATTGTTTCCAAAGTGTGAATTTCTGCATTAAAAATGCATCTGGGGGGATCCCTGGGTGGCGCAGCGGTTTGGCGCCTGCCTTTGGCCCAGGGCACGATCCTGGAGACCCAGGATCAAATCCCACATCGGGCTCCCGGTGTATGGAGTCTGCTTCTTCCTCTGCCTGTGTCTCTGCCTCTCTCTCTCTCTCTCTGTGACTATCATAAAAAAAACAAAAACAAAAACAAAACAAAACAAAAAAATGCATCTGGGGATGCCTGGGTGGCTCAGCAGTTGGGTGGCTGCCTTCGGCTCAGGTTGTGATCCCAGGATCTGGGATCGAGTCCCACATCGGGCTCCTGTGTAGAGCCTGCTTTTCCCTCTGCCTATGTCTCTGCCTCTCTCTCTCTCTCATGAATAAATAAATCTTAAAAAAAAATAAAAATGCATCTGTATACACACACACCAAAAACATGATTTTGAGGCTGAACTAAAGACATCCTATAGCTGACCCTCAATGACACATCATATGACAGGTCAGAAATGTGTCACCTATTTGCTAGAACTTACATAATGATAGTTTTGATCAATTCATATCTTATGCAAAAGTACAATTCCTGATCCTAAAACAGTCTCTTGCTCTCTTTTTAAAGATTTTATTTCTTTATTCATGAGAGACACAGAGACATAGAGGGAGAAGCAGGCTCTCTATGGGGAACCTGATGCAGGACTCAATCCCAGGACCCTGGGATCCCAACCTGAGACAAAGGCAGATGCTCAACCACTGAGCCACCCAAGTGCCCCCTAAAACAATCTCTAATCAAAATTACACCCCACTTTTCTGGATGGGACTACTCCACACAGAATGTATCAAGTCATGAGGCAAGAACATACTGTATATGAAGAATGTCTGCATTTCTCAAAACAACTGCATTCTACGGGGTCTCTAATTCTTTTTTTTTCTAGATCTATTCCTTCTCCTATGATAGTTTCTGCTTTCAAATTTTCATGTTTTTCCTTAAGGTGTGTATGTGTGTGTATTATATGTGTATACATGAAATACGGTGCCTAGGGAATTGAAGTCAATAAGAAAAGAATATGAAACAGAATTATAAATAATGCCATTTGGATAACAAAGACCCAAACTACTTTGGTAATTATTACAGAACAGAATTTTCAAGCAAAGCAACTAGAACATTCATTGGTATTTTATTAGTAATTGCCATTAGGAAACTAAATGCCTAAATTAAGACCCTCTTGTAGTCAGTGTTTAAGAGCTTCACATTCCAAGTAATTCTTGTAAATCCAAATAAGCTTCCTACTTACTGAGTCTTTCTATATATTTTCCATTCTTCCTGTGACTGCAGGCAGCAGTGGCAAGGTCAGATGGCTTTTTGCAATTGTGTTTATTTTTAAAAAGAAGATTTTATTCTTAAGTAATCTCTACACCTAACGTGGGGCTTCAACTTACAACCCCGAGATCACAACTCTCATATCCTATGGACCAGGGCACAACACAATCAAGTTTAAACGTCTCTTTAAATGTGACATAGTCCTCAGATCTATGTTTATCTTCATGCTCAATTAGAGTAGAAGCTCCCGTTGATGACTCTTCTCAACCTCTCACCAAATGCCCTGTGAAGTAGTGAACCGTCCCCTCTTCAAATGAAAGCAAGGCTTGTTTTGTTTTCTTGGTATTTTCCTTTTACATCTACACCTAAGCTATAAAATCTAAACACAAATATTTTACACTCTCCAACTCAACTCATTCTGCATGCCTCTCTGTATAAAGTGGTTTCAGGTGGGCAGGCACCAGTTTTACCCTGTCAGTTGTTGTCTGCTGCAGTGCACAGGTTCCTGCATACCTCTCCATTTTCGCTTTTACGTTCCAGGTCTTGCCTGCTGTAGGCAAAGCTCATTAATAGCAGGGACAACTATTCTCAGTACCCAGCAAAGACTTAGATACATCCAAGTATTCTTTTTTTTTTTTTTAAGATTTATTTGAGAGAGAGAGAACATGTAAAGGGACAGAGGAGGAAGCAAGCTCCTGCTGAGCAAGGAGCCCAATGTGGGGCTAAATCCCAGGACCCGGGGATCACGACCTGAGCCAAAGGCAGATGCTCAACCGACTGAGCCACCCAGGCGCCCCACAACCAATAAATACTTGTTGCATAAGCCTGGTTAATTCCCAAAAGCATATGGTATTTTATACCAGCCTTGTTACCTGCAGAAGGAATCGTATCTCCTACAGAACCAGGGTCTCGCTTTCTTTTCTTCGGGAGTTTTGTTTTGCAAAGTTGCTCAAAATGAATCTGCATAGGACTGTCCATGGTAAGGAAGTTACACTGTAACAGACCACTCAGGGTGGTAGCAGCCATTTCTCGAACCTGCAGAGACAATCACTTCTTTTAGAGCAGAGATCCTAAGCCTGGGGAGAACCCTGGAGGCTGGGAGGGTGGTGGTGGTAGGTGGGGGACACATGGGATGACTTTCCCAGACTTATGCTCTTATGCGAGTTCCTCAGGGAGATTTCATCAGATTCTCAACAGGTCTGTGACTTGAAAATGGATGAGAGCCACTGCACTGGGGTTGTGGAAAGTAAATGCTGAAACTATTTCATACAAAATTAAAGCTCTTCATAAATTATTTTCCCACTGACTGGCAGTTGTCCTTATCAGGCAGTGCCAGAGCCTAACATTAAAATGAATTTTTCCTGGACTCCACATCTCTTAAAACTATTGCTGTGGTTGTTTTCGTTGGTAATAGAGACATAGAACAATCGATTTGTATAACTGGCATGTGTTGTAGAGATTTATATCCAGTTTACTTTTTAGGACTTTCACAGGCTGATGTCAGACTACACACACAGTTTATGGAAGTATCAAATGCAGAGGGTAGAACAGTGCATTTCAAAATGGAATGGGAACCCAAGTTTTGGATACACAAACAAAAACCAGTAAAATGCTATGATCTCAGAGGTATCACAAAATTCTTGCTACATACTCATAAAGATAGTCAATAATAATTTGGAAAAAAATCTCCACCTAAATATTTTGCTATTTATTGCTTCAAAAGGGTTTTTCTTTTGTTTTAGTTTGACGGTTTTTAGGTACTTAATATTTTCATTATACCATTAAATGAATTATAAATTGTTTCTGCTTGTACTACTTCATACTTGGTTGCATTATTCTCTTTCATACCATGATTCATTTTTCTATTCAACTGCTGATTAGAATGCTTTCAAGTTCTCACTATTGTACTAAAAATCTTAATTTGCATAATTTCCATATTGCAATGTATTTTCTTTTCTTTTTTTTTTTTAAATTTTTATTTATTTAAGAGTCACACAGAAAGAGAGAGGCAGAGACACAGACAGAGGGAGAAGCAGGCTCCATGCAGGGAGCCTGACGTGGGACTCGATCCCAGGACTCCAGGATCACACCCCAGGCTGCAGGCGGCGCTAAGCCACTGCGCCACGGGGGCTGCCCTGCAATGTATTTTCTTAGGATAGAGTCTAAGAATTGGGATTACTAAATTTCAATGTATGAACAATTTTACTGTTAATTTTGTGGCTATCAGCTGCTTTTCAAGCGCAAGAGCTAACATACTATAACCAAAAAAAAAAAAAAAATCTTAAAAAATATGATAGCGGGATCCCTGGGTGGCGCAGCGGTTTGGCGCCTTGCCTTTGGCCTAGGGCGCGATCCTGGAGACCCGGGATCGAATCCCACGTCGGGCTCCCGGTGCATGGAGCCTGCTTCTCCCTCTGCCTATGTCTCTGCCCCTCTCTCTCTCTCTCTCTCTGTATGACTATCATAAGTAAATAAAAATTAAAAAAATTAAAAAAAATGATAGCTTTAATGAATGTAATGGTTTTATTTATATTAACAGTTATGCTTAAGTATACAGCATGGAATATAAAATTTAGGAGAATGTAAAGTTTAGCAAGCAATTAATGCAATTTAATGTAATTGCTGTAATATTTAAAATTAAACACTGATTTTCAAGATTTCTTTTTTTTTTTAAGATTTTATTTATTTATTCATGATAGACATAGAGTGAGAGAGAGAGAGAGATGCAGAGACACAGGAAGAGGGAGAAGCAGGCTCCATGCCGGGAGCCTGATGCGGGACTCGATCCTGGGACTCCAGGATCATGCCCTGGGCCAAAGGCAGGCACTAAACCACTGAGCCACCCAGGGATCCCCTGATTTTCAAGATTTCTAAGATTCTACCTTTTCATTTCTATTCCTTTAGTTATTAAAAAAAATACAAGTTCAAACAATTACAGATAGCTGTAAAGATCGTAAGCCTGTTGTAGCTGTTATAACCCACTGTGAGTACCCGAGGGGCTATCCATATCCGCCCCCCAGAACACAAGAAAGCTGGACTGCAAAATGATTGGGGCCTCCTTAGAGTAGGGGGGGAATTTCCATTCTCAGTTTCCTATGAAGACAATCTATCTTTAGTGCTCTCAAAGAGGATATAAAATTACTGGGAGTGCTCCACTCTGTAGAAAACTCATAAAATTAAAAAAGTACAAATTTCACAAAAATTTCAATTACATTTTCTTTACCGAAGGCCAATTTCAAAAGTTGTATCTTCTTCCATATTTATTACAACATGCTTTTCTTACATTAGACTATATTAACTAAGAGATTGATCTTTTTGTATAAAATATTAATGTAACCTCACCACAAAGTGGCCTTTAATTTCTCTACCAAGGAAAACAAAAAGGGGCAACAGTCTTAACTGGGTAACAGCATTTGTGTATATAGGTTTTTATTCTTTTTTTGAGAGCACGCCCAGGTCTACACAAAGTGGAGCGGGTGAGGGAGAATCTTAAGCAGTCTCCACACCCAGTGCAGAGCCTGATGTTGGTCAGGGCTAAGTCTCACCACCCTGAGATTATAATCTGAACTGAATGCAAGAGCCAGACGCTTAACCGACTGAGCCACCCAGGTGCCCCTCGATTTTTATTCTCTTGAAATTGAAACTGCCTTTATACACATTTCCAGGAGTTCTTTAGAAATTAGTAAGGTAAATAAATAGTATCACCTGCAATTTCACATACAAAAAAACTTTGGTTCACAAATGTTACCTGCCCAACTGCAAAGAGATGCCACAAGAACATGCCCAATGTTTGTTTCCATTTGTATGATAGGAAATCACATCCAAACTAACCACAAGGGGTAATGTTAAAAATTGAAGCTATTTTTAATAATTTATGCCTTTAAAAAAATATTTTATTTATTTATTCATAGACAGAGAGAGAGAGAGAGGCAGAGACACAAGGAGAGAGAGAAGCAGGCTCCATGCAGGGAGCCCGATGTGGGGCTTGATCCCGGGTCTCCAGGATCACACCCCAGGCTGCAGGTGGTGCCAAACCGCTGTGCTACCGGGGCTGCCCAATAATTTATGCTTTAAGAAAACTCATCAGTGCATAAATACTTCTTTTCAAAGGGGGGGGGGGGGATGATGCTTTCTCTAAATATATTTTGATTTGTGGTATCTGAAATTTTACCTCTAATTGTTCATCCTCCAAAAGACTTATAACCAGCCACCTGATGTCTTTAACTGCATCTTCATTGTTTAGGAAAATAAAGAGGTTATAAAATACCATGGTCTGGAGGTAGGTCAGCACTGTATATCTAGCATGCCAAGAACTGCTTCTTGCTGTCTGTGAATGAAAAGAAGTAGAAACAATGGAAACAGTCTGACAAGAGCATGAGGTGACAGACAGGAATTACACATAAATCATATCTTCTACTATAACTCTACTTTTACAGGCATGGTTAGAGCAAGCTCGTGTTATAGTTCCTTCTAAATAAAAGGCTGCACGAACTATCTCAGGTAAAGTCAGGGTAAGGGTAAGGAATACACAGATAAAAGTCAACTTTATAAATGACGTCTAGTTAATAGTTTTGACTCCTCTAAGAGTTATTATTTTATTTTACTAGGTGGCAGGTAGAGGAAAGCAATGACTGAGAACTGCTAAGTTCCATCACACAAAAAAACTGGGCTGTTAAAAAATGTTTTTCACTGATAATTCAACTTAAAAACCTGAAAACCATGGAACAGGTCCATTTTTTATATTATATAACACATGTATGACCTGAGTAAAGGCTGAGCACGTAGTATACTAAAAATGCAGCTAGAAAATACACAATACCTTAGGTCTTTTTCCTTCCTTTCTTTTTGTAAACCAGAGATTGGGAAATACATGTGAATTTAATAAAGAGGAAATAGTAAAAGGGAATGGCCACCCTCCTCCCTCATAAGCAGTTTGTATCTAAGGTGCTTCACTAATTAGCTCTTTGCATACATTGAAAATCTGGGGGTTGAATGACCTCCCCAAAGTCACAGAAGTTGGTGGCAGAGACGGGTACAGAATCTAGGTCTGTTTCTTCGGTCAATATATATCTTCTCTCATACTAAAAGAAAACTCAAAATGAAAAACAAATTTCAGGTACTGTGTGCACTACAGCTGACTTTGTGAAGTTCTTAGAATGGGTAACCGAATTCTAACCAAGACATATAAATACTTGTTAGACAGTCTTACTTGTTTTAGCACCTGAAGTACCAAAGGCACTTGATGAGGGTAAAGCAAGCCCTGAGACATTAGTGATAAACATAACTTTGCATCTCTCTTCAGTTCATCATAGCTATTATCATTTTCCACTGGGGCAATCTAAAGAACAATAAAACAAAACAAACATGTAATTGAAAATTATAGCCAATGAGTACAAATAAGGTATCCTTACAGAAAAGAAATCACATTTTTCCTCTGAACAACTTCTATGGAAATTTTCAAATATGGACACAACTAGTGACTAGTATAAAGAGTCCCCATGAATCAATCACCTCTCCAACAAAGACATATGCATAATCCTCCCATTTTTTTGCCCGTCCCCCCATGTTTCCTGTTTCCTCATCCTCCAATTATTTTAAGCAAATCCCAGACATATTTCACCCATGAATATTTTACTATGTAACTCTAAAAGAGAAAAATCTCTTATTTAAAAAACCTGGAATGACATTGGCCATAAAAATTCATTGCAGTTAAAATATAAAATATACAGTAATGTTCAAATTCCCCCTAATATTTTGTAAGTTGGGTGTTTGGAACCTGGTTCAACATGATGATCACACACTGCATTTGGTTCATGTGGCTCTTAAAGGTAAAAGATTCTACGAAAAAAAAATTTTTAAAAATCTCTAAATTCTCTCTACTATCTTTTAAAATTCCTTGCCCTTTAAAAATTAAAGGGAGGGAGGGAGGGCAGGCCTGGTTACTTGGTTTTGTAGTGGCACCTATAGTGGCCTTCCTTCTCTGACTGCATCCCTGTAGAGGCATTCTTTGGCTCCACTATGTCCTGTAAAGTAGCCATTAGATCTAGAGGCTTGATTTTATTGAAGTCTAATTTTTGAGCACAACATAAGTGATGTGTATTTCCTTCTATTATGGTCAGTTTTCTCTTTCTGTGATGAACTATTTTTAAAAATGGTTTGCAAAATGGTGACACTCACTTTTTCTTCATTATTACCTGGAATACTTCATACAGAAAAGCCTTCCCTTCTTCAGAAGAATGTTTCCTTTCTATCCTCCAAAAGTGAACAGTGAATTTTTAAAACAATGCCATTATGAACCAATGAATTTCAACAAATTTAATGGTTTTAATCTAACTGGTGCTCAAAATAGCTTTACTTCAAAATAAAGCTATTTGGACTCAAATCCTTTAACACAACTATAGCATCCTTAGTTTCTGGTAGGACAATATGAATTAGGTTTATCACATACATTTCTTGGTCTAAACCTGAAATCAGCCTTTTCTCTACAAAGACCTGGTTCTCCTAGCAGGAAATGATATCTAGGAACCATAATCTGGGCACTAAAGTACTGATCTCTACTAGGTTGATTACTGGTTAGGGGGTTTTGTGGCCAGAGCTAGGAAATAGGCTTATTTTCTAAAGAGAAACAGATCATGAGATCATATTGATATTTTCAAACTTAGGATTACTGAAATTTTACTAAGCAGCTAGGTTTTTTTTTTGTTTTTTGTTTTTTTTGTTTTAAAGATTTATTTTAGAGAGACCATGCATGCACAAGTGAGCATAGAGGCAGAGGGACAGATCTTCAAGCAGACTCCCTTCTGGGCGCAGAGCCCAGCCCAGCTGATCCCACAACTCACGAGTCATTACCCGAGCCAAAATCAAGAGGCTCAACCGACTGAGCCACTCAGGCGCCCCAACAGCTGGATTTTTCTATCTCATCACACTAAAAATTTTGGTTCCTATTGTTAAAATAGGAACAGGCCAAAATGAAGTCAACTGCCTCCAAAGCTGCAAATTGGGACTTAATTCCCAGGTATGTGACCTTCAATCAGTTAATTAGGAATTAACTGATCAGTAATAGTAAAATGAACTGCATGACAGACCCCTGCCTTTTCTTAAACAAAGATGATCTTATCTGAAATAATCTTTTTTGTTTATGCCTTCCTTGTCCCATCCCTTTTCTGCCTTCAAAATCCTTCCATTTTAGGGGCAACTGGGTGGCTCAGTTGGTTAAGCATCTGCCCTTTGGCTCAGGTCATGATCTCGGGGTCCTGGGATGGAGCCCTGAGTCAGGCTCCCTGCTTTCAGCAAGAATCCCCTATCCTTGATGTCTCCTCTTAGTTATCTTCTACGCACTAACACCTCCCCTCATTCCACTTATTGGCTAAATATCCCCAGCGGTCTTGGGGGTACTTGGAGTCTTGACACCTATCCAACAGTTCTCAATAAAGTCCTTCTTAAAATTTTAACATGTGTCAGAATTTTTTTAATAAAGAAACCTCCAAGCTGAGTATAATAATCACTGTGATAATTTGTCCATTTTCTGATGGAAATAATTTCTCTTGGCATACTTTACTGAAAAAAATATATGAGATTTCATCTTAAATCAATGGAGAAAAAATAGATTATCTTGAAAATTAAGCTCCATCTTTACATCAACACTTTATATAAAAGTAACCATCAATTTTCTATCTTATACTACAAATCTAAATGCAAAAGATAAAAGCATAAAAATGTTAAAAGAAAAAAGGAACTATTTAAAAAAATAATCTTCGACTGGCATACTTCAAAATATCATTTAAAATAAGAAAATCATAAAAATGGAACTCCTTCATAACACAACAGGAAACTGGCAAAATACCGGCAGCTGGCAAAAACATACAAATAGCCAATGTACAAGGAGACAGTCTCATTAAAGAAATACAATTAATTTTTCTTATATCTATCTATCATCTATCTATCTATCTATCTATCTATCTATCTATCTATCTATCTATCTATCTATCTATCATCTATCTATCTATCTATCCTATCTCAGACTGGGGCTTGAACTCACACCTCTGAGATTAAGAGTTGCAGGTTCTACCGGCTGAGCCGGCTAGGCATCCCAAGAAGTGCAATAATCTTTTACAAAATTTATTTTACCATCAAAGATGTAAGAAGTGTCAGGGTTTGTGTGAAAGAGATAACACAAGACTCTTTGGAGGGCAGTGCCCACTAAAATGACAAATATGAGCAGATCTTTTACACAGTAATTATTCTATAAATATACACATATTTGTAAAAGATTGTTAACATTGTTTTTAACAGTCAAAAGCTGGGAGTAGAAAATGGATTAAATACATGATAATACAATACAGTCATTAAAGAGGAAGAGGCAGTTAAGTGAGAAAATGGTCATTATGTATCAGGCTCTAAAACAATTTGCAGAATGAAATAGTTCTCGTTTTTCATACAACAAGCCCATACATACACTAACCTGGTGTATGGCACAGTTGTGCTCACAGAGGAATGTATAAAAAGATACACACCAAACAGATTTCTAGGATAAAAATTATTACAAATTCTCAACGGTCCAAACCTGCAGGCAATGTACATGAATTGATTTCCTTTGTCATTTAACTTACCCACAATAAAAATGAGGTGATTTAGAGCTTGGTTAGTTGAACTGTAGCATGACAAAGAAGATACTCATATGCTAGAGCAGGCCTAAAATTACTACCAGAAAAATTTAAGGTGACTCACTCACCTGGTGAATCAGCAGTCTGTCTTCCTACCATTCATGAAAAAAAGTGTGTTTTGTGAATGAAATTAGGGCATAGTATTCTCATGTTAGGAGGTTAAAACGTCCACTAAAATCAGCCAAAAGGGCAGCCCTGGTGGCTCAGTGGTTTAGGGCCACCTTCAGCCCAGGGCCTGATCCTGGGGACCCAGGATCGAGTCCTGAGTCAGGCTCCCTGCATGGAGCCTGCTTCTCCCTCTACCTGTGCTTCTGTCTCTCATGAATAAATAAAATCTTAAAAAAAAAAAAAAAAAAAAACCCAGCCAAAATCCCGAAATCCAAAAGATAAAACTTCATAAACTAAAGACTATCATGTTCCAAAGCAGCAAATTAGCCGTTACTAATTACTAGCACAGCATAACAATTCGTTTGGGCTAGGCTACTTCTATAAGCCAATGAGATCAAAATTTTATATGCAGATTTTAAAGGTTTTGCTTATTTATTTAAGTCATCTCTACACCCCACGACCCTGATGACATCAAGAGTTGCATGCTCTTCTGCCTGAGCCAGCCAGGCACCTCAAAGTCTCGTATTTTACTTTGTAGTGATTTTATCTATTAACAGTATTACTGTTTGTGGAACAAAAACCCTTTCTGTAGTAAAGCCTCTAAGTTTGTCCTTAGTTCATCTCAAGAACTAACATCAGAGGGCAACCCTTCTGGGTCTCCTCCCTCTTCAGGAGTTTTGTACTAGCATTTTACTATCGCTTAATCTCAATAAACCTTGCTTTGCTGCCCACCACTGTCTGGTCTATATCTTCATTCTTCAAAGTGGCATAACCAAGATCCACGGGCACCAGTGGAGAGAAAAATCCTATTAACACTGCAATTCTGGGACAACTGGGGCTGCCAATCTCATATATTCTTAGAACTAACTCCCAGAATCAACGCCTGCAGCCAAGTGAGGACTTCACCTCTACTTCAGCTTCTCCACCTAGGTGCACTCCACTCATTCATCTCCACTCAGTTCTCTACTTATATTCCTGTAGCACGTAAGGTGTACTGGCAAATCTGCTACCCAAGGAGGCCATACATCCAGAGACAAAATGTCTACTTTTCAAAAGATTTACTTAAGCTCCCCTCCCTCACATACTAGTCTTGAAAGAAAGAATACATTCACTACTTCCCAGGGACTGTCTTCCCCACTTCTAACCTCCCTTGAGAAGATGTAATGAGTGACTGAACTAGTCCTCTAACTATGGGCCTTTCAGAGAGAGTCCTACAGGACAGTGGCTAACCCCAACTACTGGTTACTTTATAAATTTAGAATATGGAACACACTGCGCCTTTTATCTTCAGTTTGGATCCTTCCCCCCACCCCAAAAGATTTATTTACTTATTTATTCATGAGACACACAGAGAGAGAGGCAGAGACATAGGCAGAGGGAGAAGCAGGTTCTCTGTGGGGAACCTGATGTGGGACTCGATCCCATGACCCCAGGATCACAACCTGAGCCAAAGGCAGACACTCAGCCACTGAGCTATCCAGGTGACCCTTCAGTTTGGGTCTTAACAGTAGCTAAGTCGCAAAAGAAAATTCCTACTTGACATCCTGTAAGCCTGGTCTATGCACTTGGTTCCCATCATCCATCTAGGGTTCAGACACTCTTAAAATCTCAGTTCTAAATGATCAGAATGTTGGGGCACCTGGGTGGTCAGTCAGTTAAGTCAAACTCTTGACTGATTTTTTAAAAGATTTTTTATTTATTCATTTGAGAGAGAGTGAGCGTGCACTCAAGCAGGAGAGGCAGAGGGAAAGGGAGAAGTAGACTAATGCTGAGCAGGGAGCCCAGTGTGGGGCTTGATCCCAGGACTTGGATATCATGACCTGACCTGAAGGCAAATGCTTAACCATCCGAGCCACCCAGGTGCCTCTTGATTTTGGCTCAGGTCATGATCTCAGGCACATGGGATTGAGCCTCACCATGGGCTCCACACTCAGCACCCAGTCTGCTAGTCCTTTTCCCTCCTCCTATGCTCCTTCCCCTCTACACATGTGCCCAAGCACACATCATCTCTCTCTCTCTCTCCCTCAAATAAATAAGAATCTTTAAATAGAATAGGGAAATCAGAATAAAAAAAAACACATTTCTTGATCAGCAACTGCTCTGTAGGTAAGTTTATTTGAATCTTACTCACTTCCACTTTTTCATTTTCAACTTTAGTATTTTCCTAAAAGTATCATTTTTCTTTCCAGATATGACTTTTAAAAGAACACATATGTACACTGTCATGATGATCCAACTGCCATATTTATAGTTACAGAAAGACTAAGATTCAGACAACCTTAAAATTTGGGAATGTTCAATTGGCACTGAAGGGGGTGGATTCTAGCCTTTTCATAAAAATGTATGCTGTAATCTTCCTTCCAATATTGAAAAAAAAAAAAAAAAGATCAAAGTAGAAAAAAAAAAGTCTCATGTACAACAACTTGGGACAACTTAAAAGAATTCTGAGTGAAAAAAGCCAATTACAAAAGGTCACTTATTCCCATTTCCATTTATATGACATTCTTGAAATGACAGTTCTAGAGATGGAGAACAAATTAGTGGTTGTCGGAGGATAGTGGTGGTGAAGGAGAGGGAGGGAGGTGTGACTATAATAAGGCCACACAGAGTCAGTTTTGTGATGATGGGATTATTTCTGTATTGTGATTGTGTTGGTGGTTGGTTACAGGAATCTACTGTGTGATAGCATGACACAGAATTATATGCATGTTGTACAGATTTCAATTTTCTGGTTTTGAAAATGTAGCTACTAGGGAAAATTGAGCGGAGGGTTCATGAGACCTCTTTGTAGTACCTTTGCCACTCTTATTTTAATATAAACAGCTTGGGGGAAAAGTCGATGTCCATGAAATTTAGGGGCTTTCTTCAGGTATGCCTATTCCTATCTTTTGCTTTCTGGCCATGCTACAGGATAGACTGACATACAGTGATTTGGGTTTTCCTTAAGACTTGAAGTAAGAAGGGTGTTTTAATGTCTGTAGCAAAAATATGTGCATTTCTTTGTTAATATCCATCCTTCTCAGCACCGGTGGCGCAGTGGTTTAGCACCGTCTGCAGCCCAGGGTGTGACCCTGGAGACCCTGGATCGAGTCCCACATCGGGCTCTCTGCATGGAGCCTGCTTCTCCCTCTGCCTGTGTCTCTGCCTCTCTCTCTGCATCTCTACAAATAAATAAATAAATACTCTTAAAAAATTAAAAAAAAATATCCATCCTTCCTGCTGATCACATTTTGATTAACTTTTGGAAAAATCCTCCTCCTTTTCTGTCATTCTGGTGGGTCTGTCAACCAAGGGATCATATTGCTTAGCCAAAGTGTAGTAAGAGACCTAAGTCTGGCCAACAAGACTTTTTCTGGACATCTGAAATCTTAGAGAAATGCAAGGAGACAGAATCTGATAAGGCTGTTAGCTTCTGTTACTTAGGTCCCCAGGTAGTGAACTGCCTAGATACTTGTAAGTAACTAATTTCCTCCTTTCACTGTTGCAGATGTTTGGTTTTCAGTGCCTAGAACTGAAGATCCTTAACTAATACTGTGATATACAAAAAGGAGATCTTAATCTTTCTTTTGGTTTGTTTTCACCCAAATTTATTATTTTTAGTGTATCACAGATAAGATTTAGCAGACATTAAACTATGTTAACCTGTACAAAATGATGCCCTGCTGTGTTAATCTGCACAAAAATTTAGTTGGCAAAAGAACACTTTTCAGTTTTCCTCTCCTCTAAATTTTTTTTAAAAGATTTTATCTATTTATTCATGAGAGACACACAGAGAAGGCAGAGGCAGAGACAGAAGTAGAGGGAGAAGCAGGCTCCATGCAGGGAGCCCGATGTGGGACTTGATCCCAGGACTCCAGGATCACAACCTGAATCAAAGGCAGACACTCAACTACTGAGCCACTCAGGTGCCCCTCCTCTCCTCCAATTATTGAGAAAAATAGTTTTTCTGAAGAAACACCATCAATGGCATGTAATTTTGTACCAGTTATAACAATATCTGTAAATTTTTCTCTAAGTTTAACACATACAAAACTATTATTCTACAGTGGTGAGTTCTGATGAGCACTTAGCAAAGTTTGAAACAGGATACAACACATCCTGTCTTCCTCCCTGATCATAGGCATCTGAACTCATTATTCCAAATTAAGTACAGTTAAAAACTAGTAACAAAAATAATATACCATTATTACAACATATACAAGTACTTTACATTGTGCTCTCTGCTTTACAGGCATTATTTCATTTCATACTTACAACTGTGAGGATATTGGTATTATTCCTCAGTTTATATATACGAAGACATTTGAAGACATTGATTTTTTTTTAAAGATTTATTTATTTATTCATTCAGAGAGAGCGAAGAGAGAGGCAGAGACACAGGGAGAAGCAGGCTCCATGCAGGAAGCCCGATGTGGGATTCGATCCTGGGTCTCCAGGATCACACCCCAGGCTGTAGGCGGCGCTAAACCGCTGCGCCACCAGGGCTGCCCAAGACATTGATTTTTAACTAGGTCTCTATCTATTCTTCCCTTGACCTTCAGCAATATGGAGACTCTTCGACTAGAGGTAAATAACTAAAACTCACTCCGATATAGATTTCAAGGTGGGGTTTCTTTTAAATTGATATAAAACTGGTTTTTATGGGATAGGATCTAGAATAGTTATTTAGAATCTAAAAAGCACTGTAAATATATCCAAAACAGAATTTCTGCTTCCTACAGTTTAATAAGCAATAACTTGTTTTTAGATTTTCTTTATCCTCACTCCACACAGCTGATCTGCCTGCAAAGTAACTGTTTATCTGTGCCATGGTGACTTTGTACCCCATACTCCATTCTGCCATCATGGCCCAAAGCAGAGTATCAACCTCCGTATCTGTACATCCAGGCAAAATGTTAGGCCTGGCATAAGCAATCACAATACAGCTTTCTAATGATTTTTTAAAATAAATTTCATGTGGATTCAAAACATCCTTCTACCAACCTCACTCTCATGTATCTTTCTGATTTATTTTTTAAAGATTATTTATTTATTTGAGAGAGAGAGAGCACGCGCACAAGCATAAACAGGGGGAGCAGCAGAGGGAGAGGGAAAAGCAGGCTCCCCACCAAGCAGGAAGCCTGACACAGGGCTTCATCCCAAACGCTGGGATCATGACCTGAGCCAAAGGCAGATGCTTAACTGAGGCATCCCCTCCCCACCCCTTTTTGAAGATTGATTGATTGATTTGACAGAGAGAGAGAGAGAGAGATTGTGAGAGGACGCACACCATCAAGCACAAGCAGGGGGAGCAGCAGAGGGAGAGGGAGAATGATTTTTTAAAAAGATTTTATTTTTAAGCTATCTCTATAACCAACGTGGGGCTCAAACTCACAACCCCAAAATCAAGAGTTGCACATTCTTCTGATTGAGCCAGTCAGGCACCCCTGATTTTTTCTTTTCTTTTTTTATTTTGAGTGAAAGAATCAGGGTAGAACTCTAACTATCCCAACATTCACTGCACATTACCCATTTATGAACATACAGTCTATGTTTGGTATCCACTGCGTATGTGTCAGTGGAAAAAAGTTTAAGCACCACTGCCCTCAAGAGAAACCCTATCTACACCAAGGACTTACAAATAACAAGGATTCTATATACGCTAATAGCTACTGTCCACTCTTTTAACCCAAAAGATCTCAGAGGTACTCATGGGTATCAGACCCTACACAGCATTCCTTTTTTTTTTTTTTTTTAAAGATTTTATTTATGCATGAGAGACAGACAAAGAGAGAGAAAGAGGGGGGGGGGCAGACACATAGGCAGAAGGAGAAGCAGGCTCCATGCAGGGAGCCCAATGCCAGACTCGATCCCAGGACCCCAGGATCATGACCTGAGCCAAAGGCAGATGCTCAACCGCTGAACCACCCAGGCATCCTGCCCTACATAGCATTCTTAGAAGTATTTTAGTGGTGAATCCTTTGAAAATTACCAGTAGAGTTATCTTTTTCAGATTTCCTGAAGACAAAGTATGCTGTGGCAAATGTGAAGTTTAACATACCATTTGCTGAGTAAGAGTAACAAGGGTGCTCCTTCTTAAATAATAACTGTACCAAACAATAACTATCAAGTAGTGGTGAGGTTTGTGCGAAGCCTTCCAAATGTGCAATGAAAGTAGCCTGTTTTCCTTTTTTTTTTTTTTTTTAAAGATTTTATTTATTTATTCATGATAGTCACAGAGAGAGAGAGAGAGAGGCAGCGACACAGGCAGAGGGAGAAGCAGGCTCCATGCACCGGGAGCCCGATGTGGGATTCGATCCCGGGTCTCCAGGATCGCGCCCTGGGCCAAAGGCAGGCGCCAAACCGCTGCGCCACCCAGGGATCCCTGGCCTGTTTTCCTAATCACAGTATGACTGCAAACTCTAACTGTGGCAACCAATATATTGATCTGTGACCTTAGTTTTATTAGCTTCATCATCTGCCTCGATAAGTAATCAGAACCACCTCAGGCTACACTTTCATCAATTCAAATTAAACTTCAGTGTCTGCATAGGATCACCAGAAACAAGTTACTTCCACAGGTATTTGTTTGAAGCAATTATAGTCCCATTTAATACTGTAAAGTTAATACAAATACTGTATGTATAAGTACAATATACAGTAAGTCTTCAGGTTTATTATACGCTGAGTAAAATAAATCAGAAATAGCTATATTCAGAAAATGTCACCGTGGCTTATTTTTTAGCTGTCAATATTCTCCTAAACTTGGAAATTGTTTATCAAGTAACAATGTTCTGTCTATAAAGTTTTCCTGTATCTGTCAAGATCCTAGTCTGACTTAATACTAAAAAGATTAGGGCAGCCCCGGTGGCGCAGCGGTTTGGCGCTGCCTGCAGCCGGGGGTGTGATCCTGGAGATCCGGGATCGAGTCCCGCATCAGGCTCCCTGCATGGAGCCTGCTTCTTCCTCTGCCTGTGTCTCTGCCTCTCTCTCTCTCTCTCTCTGTCTCTATGAATAAATAAACTTAAAAATCTTAAAAAAAATACTAAAAAGATTATTTCAACAAATATTAAACTGCTATCTCCTAATGATTTTCCTGTGACTATTCTACTTAGGGATCCAACTAAGCCATACACAGTCTGAAAAACTATCCACTATCAGCTGATAAATATAAAATCCCGGGGAAGGAAAGAAGGGGATGCATTCTTTTTTTCTATCCAAGTTTTTATTTAAATTTCAGTTAGTTAACACAGGGGGATGCATTCTTAATTTCAGCCATAAACTTACCTTAAAAAACAAAGGTAGAAGCTGAAGTTGTTCTGTGACTGCTGTAGAGAAGGATCTTCCTGCACTGGCCATCAGCCATTTCAATACTATTTGAAAATAAACATACAGAATCAGTCTCTGCTATAGAGTTAGAGACCACGAAGTAGAAATATTGTAGTGCTAGTTTCAGAGAGCCACTCTGATAACTCTGGTAATTAACTCTTCAATGTTAAGAGAAAAAAAAAATTATCTGTGTTCCTTCATAAATTTAACACTAAAGAGCATTATGACAAGAACCAGAAAAAAGGATGTCAAAAAGGATAGGTTACTGAAGTCATTCTCAAAAAAATGTATCAATAAATTTATAGCCTATTAAATACCAACACCAATTACAAATTAAAACGAAACTGGAATAATCCTGACATAGCAAAAATGTAACTAATTTAGTTGCTTATACTTCGAATGCTTGAAAAAATTTTAAATACAGAAACAGGACACCCCAATAACCAAGACAATTTTGAAAAAAAAAAAAAAAAAAAACCAAAGCTGAGGGACTCACCGATTTCAAAACTTACTAGAAACCACAGTAATCGAGATAGTGCAGCACCGACATAAGGATAAACATACATATCAATGGAATAAACTAGAGAGTCCAGAAGTAAACCCTCATACACATGGCCAAGTAATTTTAGGAAGAGCACCAAAAACATTCAATGAAGAAATGAGAGTCTTTTCAACAAATGGTGCTAAGAAACTGAACATCCTTGTGCAAAAGAATGAAGCTGACCCTTATCCTACATTATATAAAAAAAATAATGCAGAATGGATTAAAGATCTAAACTTAAGAACTAAAAGTATAAAACTCTTAGAAAAAAATTTAAGGGAAAAATTTCGTGACACTGGATTTGGCAATGATTTCCTGGATATAACACCAGAAGCAAAGTTAACAAAAGAAAAAATAAATTTGACTTCATCCAAATTAAAAACTTTTGTGCATCAAAGGATACTACACCAAGACAGTGAAAAGACAACCCACTGAGTGAGAAAATATTTGCAAATCATTTATCAGATAAGGGGGTGATATCCAGAATATGTAAAGAACTATAACTCAACAACATTAACAACCTAATTCAAAAATTGGCAAAGAATGTGTAGACAATTCTCTCAAAAAGACTGAAAAAAAAAAGGGCAAGTAAACAATGAAAAGATGCTTAACCAGTAATCATTAGGGAAACGCAAATCCAAACCACAGGGTATCTCATTCATATGCATTTGGATAGTTGTAAGTCATAAAAACAGAAAACAAGTATTGGCATAAGTCTGAAAAAAACTGTAACCCTCTTGCAATGCTGGTTGGAAGGTAAAAGAGTGCAACCAACCACTGAGGGAAACAACTTGGTGGCTCTTAAAAAAGTTAAACAGCATTACCATCTGTCCAGCGAGTCTATTTCCAATACCCCAAAGAATTGAAAACAGGGACTCAAAACAGATACGTCTATATCACTGCTCACAGCAAAAATCACAGCCAAGAGGCATAAACAACTTAAATGTCCATTAACAGATAAATGGATAGATACTGAAAACACTATGCAGAATTTAAAAGCCTGACATAAAAGAATAAATATTGTAGGGTTCCACTTATATGAAGCACCTGAACAGGCAGATTCAGAGACAAAAAATGGTGGCTGCTGGGGTGGGAAGGGTGGGAAAGGGTATTTACAGATAAATGGGTGCAGAGCTTCACTTTTATAAGATGAAGAGTGCTGGAGATGGAAGACGGCAATAGTTGTACAATAATGTGAACGTATTTGATGCCACCCAACTGTAAAGTTTGTATTATATATGTTTTACCACAACAAAAAAATAGGAAATCCTAACAGCCCCAAAAGGATAATCTACACAAATGTCTGTTTTTGTTTTGTTTTCCCCTGGTAATAAATGTCTATTTTCAAGCGAGTTTCTATTAATTTTAGACACTCACTAGTTTTTAAGAGTTTAATGCCCTGAGTTCGCTCATCTTCTTCACCAATTCCATTTTCTTCCATAACATGGTTCTGAATTTCTTCATCTACATCCATGAGGGGCTTCAATTTCTCTAGAATTCGAGCAGTAAACTCAGGGACCCGTGGGGATGCTGTTGGCGCAGTGTTTGGCAAAGAAACATCGATCATAAATATGTAGGTCAGCACACTGCAAAATGAAATATATAGTGAGAAGAGATCCCATGTTATCAATAAAACTAAGGTTTAAAAGCGATGATCCAAGCAAAGTAAATATTTGAACGATGACTCCTAGGGAGGGTCTCTTGTGCTGTGTGTGTAATTTGGAGGCACTGAGAACCAGTCGAATAATCCCCTCTGGCTTATGAGCTTACTGATGTCTTCTTTCACACCACAGCCTCTTGTGTCCCAAACACAATATAAAACAAAATTTGAAGAGGAGGACCCACAAAACTCAATACTAAAATAACCGGTATGTACTATTAGATATTAAAGCTTAATAAAAAAAGAACTCAAGAAGTGTACCATACCATAGAGAAAAGAATACCCACCTCCCTATTCTTTCCCTGACATTTTTGTAAACCTGGGTGAGTTTGGGTTCCAAGTACTTCAGTAGTCTGTGCAAGAGCTCAGGCACTCTCCACTCTTGCTGGGCAAGGCCACCTTGTAGTACATAGAGTCGACTAGAATTAAAGCACAGTAGAGTTGTGTTAGAGCCCTTCCCTGCTTTACATATGACAGTACAGACTCATGGAATCTATAGTCTACTTAAAATTGTTATATTTTCTCACCTAATACATAATAAAACCAACAATTCAAAACAGTACGTTAATGAAGATTACTTTATTTTTACTGCATCATTTTTGCTTTATTCTCATTTTCTCTCCACTAGCATACAATCAAGAGCAATACTGACTTGAGAACAGTCATTGATTTTTAATCAGAACTTTCCCCACTAATTAATACTAATAGCCTATTCTTCTTGTTTTAAGGATTACCTAGATTTCCTTCTCTAGCCTACCAATTTTTTCTAACTCCTTCTATCCCACCAAGAATATTTTTCCTTTGAAGGATTACTCTGTTTTTTCTTAATAAGGGACAAATGAGATGATGTGATGAGGAAGTTAGTATTGTCACAGGATAAAAAAGCTGTCCCAACAGCAGAGAGGGCTGAATCTAAATAACATTGGTCTCTATTTCTACTTCTTTCCAACTGAGAAATAACTCTACTTAGCATCATAAATTGTACCGAATTGGTTCACTCGACTCTCAGAAGAAAATAGTTACATTATCAAGCCTTTAGGAGTACACAGTTCACTTCCATTTATACATCAAAAGCAAAGCAGTTATCTTTTGTTGAAAAATCTTTTGTTAACCTTCTAAGTTTTCTTTTTATTTACCATGCATCTACAAAGGATCCTCCTTCACCACTCAATGGTGACTCTAACAGCAGCTCAAAAAGCCAATGAAGTTTCCGGGGATCTCTGCTTTCCTGTGGTGAAAATATAAAATAGCAATTAAAACAGGGACCCTAGAATTCTGTATATAAACTACATCCTGTTATTTTAGAAATATTATAAATAAATATAAGGCAAGAAAAAGTAAAACCCATAGGTTAGTCAAATCCAAAAATAGTTCATGCTATGGACATATTTAGCGTGGAAAATAACACCTAAAAACTTGTATCATCTGGCTTTTAGTATATGTAAGTTGCATTTCCAGATATGTGATATGATTTGCCATTTCATCTAAGAATGCATTACGATAACAGAGAAGATGTAATAATCACTTAAGAGTTTCCACTCAAGGCTTATTTGAAAGCTTAAAGAGAACCATCTTTAATTACAGAAGATGAAAAAACAATGAAGAAAATTTCAAGACTCAAGAGGTATAATGAGATTTCCCAAGTTTTGAGAAAGGGTATAAAACAGTTTAAATAGATCAGTTAAACACAAAAAGAAGCAGAACTTACACAGGATGTTGCTATACACGTTCCCCAGTCGTTATAAGTTTCTACTGTAATGTTGGATAATGCTGTTCTAAGCAGAGGGCAAAGAAGCTCCCAAAGCTTCTCTACCTACTCAAAACAAAATATATGGGAAAAAGTTAGTAATACTCAGAACATTTTTCTTCAACTATCTTTCCCTGGAAATACACACATACAAACACATGACCTGATACTTATTTAAATTATTTCTTAGAACACCCAAATAATCCAGGAAAGTAGCTTCACCATTTTATCATCATAAATATCCACGTATAAAAACGAAATCTTTAAAAAAAAAAAAAAAAAAGAGAGGAGATGCATGCCTTATATGGTTCATTACAAAATCTCTACTGAAAATTTTCCTTTCAAAAATTCTGAGTAACAAAGTACACTGGAGTGAAACAAAACCTCAATTATTTTTCTAAGTTTCACATGCTTATTGGGGTCACTTGATTAAGTCCTAATACAGGGAAGCAAGGACTTTTTAATACAATTTAGTATTAGCCTAAAGTATAATCTTCAAATTCCAAGCTTGGGATTACTATAAATAGTCTTTAAAAAGTGTTCAGTTACACAGAGATTGCGAATATATGTGTATAGATGCTTCTCACAGTTTATTGAGAATACAAATCACCTTGAGATCTTGATAAAATGCAGACTGATTCATTAGATCAAGGTGGGACCTGAGATCCTATTTTTCTAACAAGCTCCCAAGTGATACCCATGCTGCAGATCCATGGACTGCACTTTAGTCAAAAGGACCTATACAGGACAGATGGGGAGGGAGGCTTGGGATAAAATTTCCAGTGGAAGCATCAGGTGTTGAGGAGGAGGAGGAAGGGAAGGAGGGAAAGGAGGGGGTAGGGGAGGAGAGCAGAAAAGCTGTATCTTAAACAACTTATCAAAAAAGGAGGGGTGTTCTGGAAAAGAGGTAACTAAAAAATGACAAAGAATGACAAAGAAATGTGTGACATATTTAAACAAAACTGTTTCATGTTATGTGAGCAACAAAAAGGCAATATTATAAATCAACAAATACTTTTATCTAATAAGCTACTTGAACATGTATAACTAAATTAATATATTAAAAAGTGTTCACAGTCCAAAACTTATGTGTAATAAAGTCTGCTAAAACCAGTGTCTGCATCTTTTCTCTGAGGATATGGTGGCCTACCTTGCATTTTGGCATTCTGGATATTTTCAGTCTAGTTATTGTCAATCTAGTGCATTGTGCTAAGAAACTAACCTTAGGGCAAGTGTGTAAAATGAAATCTTGCAATTAAGAGGGATACTAAAAAAAAGGATGTCAAACTGTCTATGAGACCAAATGAGTAATGTAGATGAGCAAGGAGGCTAAGAGAAAGGATTTAATGAGAAGCTAGAGAGTGTGCCTCATGAAGGGAGAAGCCCATACACAACACACTAGCCAACTGTTAATGCGCAATAATGCAGGACCAGTTCCAGGATTTCTTCACTGATCAAGAGAAACTGAAATCTTTTTTTAGGGTTCTTCCCCTAATGCTGGTAAATAATTACAAAATTTAAAAGATACTGAATGTTGCCCGTAGACCACTGATTTGTGACCTATACTCAAAAGCAATATGGAATTTGAACATTTCATGTTTTAAGTATTAATATTTGCTGTGTTGGGAACTGCTACAAAAATGGATATTATAGCTTTAAAAAAAAAAAAAAGATTTTATTTATTCATGAGAGACACAGAGAGAGAGAGAGAGAGAGAGGCAGAGACACAGGCAGAGGGAGAAGCAGGCTCCATGCAGGGCGACGTGGGACTCGATCCCAGGTCTCCAGGATCACGCCCTGGGCTGAAGGCTGCGCTAAACCGCTGAGTGAGCCACACGGGCTGTCCCAAGGATATTATAGCTTTAACAGGGAACATGCTGTACAAATACATCACCTTTTCAAATGTCCAATGCTTAGAACCTCTGATTAAACCAGCTATAATTTCTGCAACACAGCGCTGGGTGCTTTCATGTGAATCTGCAACCAAACGTTCTAAATGGGGCCTCAGAACCGGCAGAAACGCATCATCAAAATTTCTGAAAATGCCCTATTAAAAAAAAAGAAAGTTTTTCAGTTCCCAAATGACTATCATCTCCATTATAATCCTAAGAATGCTTGTGTTTATTTACTACATCACTACTGTGCTTACAAAACCCCAAGTGTTCTACCCTTTAGAAATGCTTTAACAAGGTCTGTAAGTTAAAATAAAAATACTGTTATTTACAGATCACAGTAAAATACAATGAATGGAATCAAAATAATCCTTCTGACTTTAAAAATATCACACATACCTCAAAACACTCAATGTATAGTCTTGCTGAATTTTTTTTCTTATGCTGTTAATTACAGATATTAGAGATACACATACTAAAAAGCTTCTTTTTCTCAAAACTCCTAGACCTTAAACTAAGATCAATTTGATTAGCATCATTTCTAGAACCACTGTAGATGAAAACAGATGACCAAACTCAAACTTTGACTTTAAAACTTATGAGCCAACAAACTAACCAGTCAGTAAGCTATATGAAGAGGGATATTAAATAACATATTTACCTTAAAGAGGCAAAAACGGCGAGGATTAAACTTATCTTTTCCTTTTCTGTCTTCTAAAGATAGAAAAGTAATTAACTGTTCAACAAATTTAGGATCAGAAAAATGATCAAATATAATCTGTTCAGCCTATAAAGTTAAAGAAAAAACAACATTCAGGGTTTAAGATCTATTTTAGAACGTGATTCTGAAACATCAAAATTCAACTGTGAAGTTTTGATTATTAACACTGGGCTGTTACTTTTGTTTTAAAGCATTTTTACTTCTCAGAGGCTTTTTACAACCAAAATAGTATCTCCTAAAAATGTTAAATCCATTATAGTCGAAAGTTTTCCTTCAGATCTTCAAGTTTGAATTCCATTTCTCAAACTGAATTAAAATCTACCAAGTTCTGCTTGAAGACAGTCCTATTGTGCCATCTGGTGTATAATTTAGGAAAATCCTCTAAACTGTAAATGCCAACAAATTATTTCCTTATTTATAAAACATCAGAAATTAAAAGGTAAACTGTTGAATTAGAAAATAAAGAGTTGGTGCCTGGCTGGCTCAGTCAGTACAGCATTTGACTTATCATCTCAGGGTCATGAGTTTGAGCCCCACATACAGCATAGAGCTTACTTAAAAATACATTCACGCATAAATAAATAAAAAATAAAAAGCTACATCATTAACTTAAGTGAGAAAGTCACTAAAAGTCCCTAACTTCCAAAATGGTAAAGAAATAAACCTTATTGAAAACTAAGGAGTTTCAACTTAAATCTATAAACAACTATTCACTGAGTACTCATCATTTATATGCAATAAAAAACTAAAAGCAAACAACAGCAAATGACAAAACCCACCTAAAAGCCAGTCTTTATCTCTGCCTTCAAGAAGCTTGTTACCACATAGGACAGACACAAGAAACATGCAGAGAACTATATAAAGCAGTACCCAAGTAAAGTGAGGTAGTAACATGAGTAATCTTAAATATGAAGACTTGTGCCAACTGGCCCTAACAGAATGCAGTGGGGTGGGGGATGGGGGATACAAGGGGGTGGAGTAAGTGAGTACACATTTACCAGTATTTACCCAGTGCTATCCTGAAATACACTGACTGGGGAAAAAAATCCCACAAACTCCATTTGAAAAAAATTAGAGGCCAAGAGTAAGATGCAGGTGAACCAAGGTGAGTGCTTACACATAGTGAGAATAGAATGCTTACTTACCTCTGTCAAATCCTCCCTGCTTCTGCCAAGCTTAGGCTGCTCTTCCACTCCAGCATAAATAACCATATTCCTACAAAGTAAGAGTTTGTATTTGTAATACATATAGAAAAAAACAGAGCTTCATGGAGAGAAAGCATTAGAAGACACTTTTAAAAACTCTAATCAGGCTAATAAGTTTGGGGATATGAGTACATCTCTAACAATTGTGGCCTTAAAAATCTCTCAGGTCACTGTGTGCTACCGATGTATGCCACTGGTCTCAACTGTAAGAGATAGTAAGTATTTCTCTGGGCTGGTTTATGCGTACGTAGTATTGATATGTAAGAATATAATGCAGCGCAGCTATTGAGTCTTTAGATATATAAAGATCAAAACAGGAAGTCTAAGAGTGTCAGTGGAAAGACAAAGAACGAGGCAAGACCCGGGCACAGCACTGGCAGGAGCAAAAGAAAAAGAAGGAAGAAGAAAAAAGCTAGAGATTATGTGTTTTTGGTGGCAGAGGACCTCCACACCTGCTTCAAAAGTGCCTCTGAACCTCTCCAGAAATCCAAAATGATAAAACTATATCCAAGATAAGCTGTTTAATAATGAGGTGCAAGGCAACTTACTGCGGCCAGGTATAGTATCCCCAGTGAGTTTTCTCCACAAAGCAGCTTGACTCCCATTCTTTTTTGGTTCTTGGTATACTTTTGCTATCATAATGCAACCAATGATTATCAGGCCTATCACCAGCAAGAATTTGGGTAGGTTTAGAATATCCGCCTTAAGGAAAAAACAATTACATTTGGTAAATTTTAAAATATCCATGCAATAATTACTGTCAACTCTTGATCAACAGTACTGGTGTGACCTTGTCTTCATAACAAGATCATAAAAATTTGCTCAAGGCAAGATCACATATATATGAGGCATTATCCACTAATGGGCTAATTATTTGGGGTGAAAAAAAAAATCAAGTATGATCCATACTTCATTCCTTTCACCAAAATTAAAAGGATTAATTTTGTTAAAACTTTTTTTGTTTTTAAAGATTTTATTTATCCATTCATGAGAGACAGAGAGAGGCAGAGACACAGGCAGAGGGAGAAGCAGGCTCCTCACAGGGAGCCCGATGTGGGACTCGATCCTGGAACCCTGGGATCATACCCTGAGCCAAAGACAGACACTCAATTGCTGAGCTACCCAGGCGTCCCTTGTTAAAACTGTTTAGATTTGAATTAATTTCAGGCTTAAGGAGCTCAAAGAACTCCCATATATTCTTCACCCAGATGCCCCAAATTTTAACATTTTACCATGTGTACTTTGACATTCTCTCTACATATTTGTGTTTTTAGGAACCATTATATATTCCCTTTAATATGAGACCTACAAATATGTCTTTCAAGTGATGATAAAGCAGGATTAGGAGCACCTGGGTGGCTCAGTCAGTTAAGCATCCAACTCTTAATTTTGCCTCAGGTCATGATCTCAGGTTGTGAGACTGAGCCCCACATCAGGCTCTGTACTAGGCATGGAGCCTGCTTAAGATTCTTCTCCCTCTTCCTCTCACCTTCTAAAAAACCTAACAAACAAAAGTAGTAGTAGACAGCATAATGAAACTCTTTCCCACATTTAGTTAATTTAATTCCATTTCATAGTGTTCCCAATAGAAATGGTGCTGCATAGCTATAGTCCCCTCCCAAACGTGGGGAGGGGGCAGACTGAAGACAGCTGTTTGAACATCACAGAAGTTATCAGAGATTTAAAAATGTAGTAGTGAGCGGAATAAAAATGATATACCCCCCCCAATCAAGTTAGTTCACTGTTTTTTTCTGATCACCAATCTGATTAGATTACTATTCAAAAAAATCTGATAACACAGTAAGGCATAAAGAAGAAAATTAACGTTGCCTCTAAACCTACATCCAGAAACACTTCACATATTGATGTATTAATGATAATGGACTTTTTATTTTTATTTAAATCTCTGAACACAGTTTGATAAATAACTAATATAATTGCTTGGTTGGTGAGATAAATAAGTAGATATTTGTGGAGAGTGTGCAAAAGGTACATGTATTATGAAGACAGCGTCCCTATATTTTTTCAAGTTTATTTATATTTTTTAGTAATCTCTACAACCATTGTGGGGTTCGAACTCACGACCCCAAGAACAAGAGTCACATGTTCTTACTGAGCCAGTCAAGTGCCTCAAGAGTCCATCTATTTTTATAAATACTTTTAATCACTAGTTTTCACTAAGTCAACCATTTTCCCCTTATAATATTCATACTTTGTGTGCTGAGATCTTCCTATACTTCTATACTTTGTCAAGAAAAATATTTGAGCTCAAGAACTATAATTTATACATTTCAAAGAAACTTTCCAAGTTTGACTGAGAGGCATGTAATTACATTTGGTAGTACTTACTCATTTCATAGGGGTTGATGGTCAGCTTTTTGTGGGTTCTTTTGAGCTGCTTAAGAATACCAGCCACAGCTGAAATTGCCATCTAGAAAAGAAACAGGTAAGGTTCATGTGTCAACATTTTTAAATTTCTTGAATGGTTGGTTGCCTGCCTTGAGCAAAGCAGAAGCTGCATTCTGCTTCTTTCAAAATCAGATAAATACCTCACCTGTTGACATCTGGTGGCACAGCCATATGAGTGCTAAGTCTGACTTGGAATGAATCACACTTGAAGTTCTTATTTTCATCCAAGCTAGTTTTGCTTAGTAAACCTTAATCCCTTCTTTGTTAAGCCAGTATCTGCTCATTCTTCAAATCTCAGCCTAGAAATTTCTTCTGAAAGGTCTTTCTCTAATGCACCAGGTTAGGTCAGCTCCATCTTGCACTCTACCTTAATACTTTGTGAATAAAACCAGAAAGTTGTATACTCAGATATCTTTCCCTTCCTTTAACACTTCATACCTGTCGTTAATTTTTCAAAGTCAGCATTTCCCATGAATCTATAAACTTGTACCCTGCTGTATTATTGAAATGCACAGTGTCTGAACATGTCCTCATGTATTTGCTGGATGAATTACCATCTCTGAATCAACTGATAAATTCCAAACCAATACACCTCAAGGCATTTATTAAGTGCATCCTGTGAAGACTTTAAAGGCTTCAGGTGTGGTAAAAATTCTCAAACCCAAGACTATAGCTTCAATCAAGTATCTACCTTTCGAACTACAATTGCATCATGGTTGAGATTCTCAACAAAAAAACGTATGGCACGAAGAGGTAACACTCGGTCATCTCTCAAAAGTAGAGACAGAAGCCCAATGCCTATATGTTCAAATTTCCAAGGCCTATAAAGGGGAGGGGGAAAAAAAAAATCACAAAACATATCACTCATAAAACCACATTAAGAAGAAAACTGTATATGAAACATCATAGTTTTAAGTTTCCTAAGATTAATACAGGTATACTGATGAACGCCACTCCTATCATCAGCCCCAAAGTTTACCTCTTCTTATTCTTCTAAATTCATGAATCAGACTATAATTTTTTGAGACACAGTCATTCATGGGTTTCAGGATAGAAACCTCCTATATATAGTATTTAAGATAAAACCCGCAAGAATTAAAAAAAAATTGCACTTACAGATTTCTCTGCTCCACACCATCTAATAAAGTGTTTACCAAATTTTCGTAGTTCCTTAAAAAAGAAACAAAAACCTTTAGGTGAGTTATTGTTTCAATACAGTAGTAAGATAAACACCAAATGATGTAACCTAAATTCAACTTCTAGCCAAATTCACCTTCTTCTTATGTGTCATCACAAGACTATAAAAGGCCTGGTGAGAACCAAGCCGGAGTGAAAGCAGGTGGATGAAGAGAGACAGTGGGGAAAAGAACATGAAGGGCAGAGAGAAAACAAAGATGCTAAGTACAGGGACGCCTAGGTGGCTCAGCAGTTTAGAGCCTGCCTTTGGCCCAGGGCGTGATCCTTGAGTCCTAGGATCAAGTCCCACATCGGGCTCCCTGCATGGAGCCTGCTTTTCCCTCTGCCTGTGTCTCTACCTTTCTCTCTCTCTCTCTCTGTGTCTCTTATGAATACATAAATAAAAAATCTTAAAAAAAAATTGCTAAGTACACTGAGCACCTCAACTCTTCCCAAGCAGATATTCAAAAATAGATCTCTGAGTAGTAATCAAGTAGTTAGAAGTGGTCTACCTATATGGCATTCCAGGTATAGGTGAGGTAGGCTATCGTGTAATAGTTTATTACTTCTACAGACATGTTAGGAAAAAAAATAAGCATATTCATGAGGCAAAGACAAAATCAAGCCGGCAAGGCATCTGCCTGAGTGTTATCATTGAATTGCCTGGGTTCCAAAAATCTAAAACCAGGTTTTGGTTTTTATTTTTTTTTTTAAGATTTTATTTACTTATTTGAGAAAGAGAGAGAGAGTGAGAGAGCACAAGATGGGGGTAAGGACAGAGGGAAAGGGAAAATAGACTCCTGGCTGAGCAGGGAGCCCAATGTGGGGCTCAATCTCAGGACTCTGAGATCATAACTTGAGCCGAAGACAAATGCTTAACTGACTAAGCCACTCAGGCACCCCTAAAACCAGTTTTTTAAGACTGTTTTAAGATAGTTTTCCACTTCTACAGCTAAAAGTAACTATCTGGGGCCTTCATAATATTATCTCCTAACATTTTGTATTTTTCCAGAGTCGATGTGTAAATTTCATGAGGTATTTATAGCACATCTATATTTCAGATGTTCAAAACCTCCTACCCATGCTATCTATGTTGAGAAGTAGGCATTCATAATTACCTTAGGGCATCAGCATTCTTTTCTTGTTGGCGTTTAAGTCCTTCTTTAATTTCTTCTGAACTAAGCATTGTCTGGTTGGAGGAGGGGTTTTTTGATTGTTGAAGTAATTCTGCTATTTCAACACAGGACTTTGGAATCTTAAAAAAAAAAAAAGAAAAGCGAGGGCACAAAATGAAATACTGACACATGCCAGAACATAGAGGAATCTTGACAATGTTATGCTGAGAGCAGCCAGATACAAGAGACAACCTACTGTGTGATTTCATTTATACGAAATGTCCCTACCAGGCAAATTCACAGATTAGGAAAGTTGATTCGTGATCTCCAGGGGCTAGGGATGCTAGGAGAATGGGAGTGACTGTTCCTGGGTACAGACTTTCTTTCTGAATGATGAAATGTTCTGAAATTAGACTAGTGATAGTTGCAGAACCCTGGGAATATACTATTGTGAATATACAATATACTACTGTGCTATGTAAAGGTGAACTTTTTGTCATGTGAATTACATACTACGTTAAAAATCTTTATTTAAAAAAGATTAAAAAAAATTTTTTTAAGTAATCTCTGCACCCAACGTGAGGCTGGAACTCAAAAACCCCAAGATCAAGAGTCACATGCTCTTCTGACTGAGCCAGCCAGGCTCCCCTCAAAAAAAACATTTTTAAAGAAAGTATAAAGGGACACCTGGTTGAGCTTCGGCTTTTGGCTCAGGTCATGATCCCGGGATCCTGGGATTGAGTCCCGTATTAGGCTTCTTGCAGGGAAGCCTGCTTCTGCCACTGCCTAGGTCTCTGCCTCTCATGAATAAATAAATAAAATCTTAAAAAAAAAAAAAAATAAAAGCATAATCTGGGGTGCCTGGCTGGCTCAGTAGGAAGCACATATGACTTTTGATCTCAGGGTTGTGAGTTCCAGCCCCATGCTGGGTGCAGAGATTACTTAAAAATAAATATCTTTTTTTTTTTTTTTAAAAAAAGTATGATCTAATGACAGTTTTAGATAGCAAGAACATATTTAACAGAGGGTATTATGCTGAGTGAAGTAAGCCAGTCGGAGAAGGACAAACATTATATGTTCTCATTCATTTGGGGAATATAAATAATAGTGAAAGGGAATATAAGGGAAGGGGGAAGAAATGTGTGGGAAATATCAGAAAGGGAGACAGAACGTAAAGACTGCTAACTCTGGGAAACGAACTAGGGGTGTTGGAAGGGGAGGAGGGCGGGGGGTGGGAGTGAATGGGTGACAGGCACTGGGGGTTATTCTGTATGTTAGTAAATTGAACACCAATAAAAAATAAATAAATAAATAAATAAATAAATAAATAAAAATAAACAAATAAAATTTTTAAAAATCTTTAAAAAAAAAAAAAAAGAAAAAGAGTAAGTTTGGAGCAGTGGTTTTGGAACCAAAGGATGGATGTCAAACATAATTACTTTAGAGAAGAGGACAATTCACTTGTACTCACATCACTTTTATCCACCTCAGTTATCATAGGTGTGTACACATTCACTTGCTATATCTGTGTGAGCAGCACTGAAATTTGTATTTTTTACCTTCCTTTTGTCAACTCATCCAATTTTAATTTTTATCACTATAAGTTATGAACCTGATGATCAAACTTTTGTGACTTCAGCTATTAAGAGTGACCTCCTGAGGCAGTCTGGGTGGCTCAGCGGTTTAGCGCCACCTTTGGCCCAGGGCGTGATCCTGGAGACCTGGGATCGAGTCCCACGTTGGCTCTCTGTGTGGAGCCTGCTTCTCCCTCTGCCTGTGTCTCTGTCTCTCTCTCTCTGTCTCTCATGAATAAATAAATAAAATCTTTTTTTTTTTTTAAATTTTTATTTATGATAGTCACACAGAGAGAGCGAGAGAGGCATAGACACAGGCAGAGGGAGAAGCAGGCTCCATGCACCGGGAGCCCGACGTGGGATTCGATCCCGGGTCTCCAGGATCGCGCCCTGGGCCAAAGGCAGGCGCCAAACCGCTGCGCCACCCAGGGATCCCTAAATAAATAAAATCTTAAAAAAAAAAAAAAAAAAAAAAAAGAGTGACCTCCTAAAATACTCTTCGAAAAATGAGGCCATGGATATATAGAGGATAATGGTAAATGCAACATCGTAATAACCCTTTGTTGCTTCTTGGTAGAAAACAACCCAGCTCTTTCCTGGCCATGTTCCAAATTCAGTGATTGCACTAAAGTACAAATAAGAAACAATGTAAATGTTAATATCCACTAAAATTTGAATTAAAAAAAAATGGTTTTGCTCACTGCGAAATCCAAGCCAATTGTTTCATATTGCCGATGAATCTTTTCTGCAAGATCATCAAACAGTCTCACTATTGATGGCTTTTCCAGGGACATGGCTTTGCTAAGTCCAGAAGAAACAATTGCTGGCCAAGTCTGTACAATACAGTCCCAATCGTGAAGGTTTGCCAAACATACACCACTGTGATTTCCAAGGAGACAATACAAGGCACCCTGCAGGAAAAAATAATATAGGGAATAAGAGGCATTATTTAGTTGTCGCCAATTCATTTACATATTTGTAGATTTACTAAACACTGATTATTTAAGTGCTTGATACTGGTTAGTAAAATAGATTCACATTCATACATTTAACATGTTACTTTTAGAAACTTAAACCCGACAGTTGTCATCCAGTAATATTTTACCTCAGTCATCTAATAAAAGGTTAGCTCAAAGAACAGCTATTAATAAGATAATACAGAAATGTAAGGTCATTGTTTTAAAGGATATAACTTCCTTTCCAATTCTTTTCTAGTATCACAGAGGCCATAAACATTTGCCACTCTTAACATTTTAGGGCATGTTTGGGATAATTTCCAAAATCTGACTGCATATTTTCTTAAGTATATTAAAACTAGATTACTTAATTATACTGTGTGCTTTTTACTCATAAAAGCTCAATTAGTCAGAATAATACTCTATTTTAATGAAAAGAGATATTATGTTATTTTCTAAACATTCACTGTAACTCAATTCTGATCTGGCTTTATTACCCACTGTATACTCTATATTCCTTTTCACACATTCTCATAAGGTCACTGGTAACTTTTTTTACTGACCTAATAGATGTTTTTCAAATTTGATCTTACTTGACCTATCCGATTCTATCCATTTAAACTGCTCCCGATACAATCAGCAATAAACCACCCTAAGAACCCTCTTACACCGTTGGTGGGAATGTGAACTGGTGCAGCCACTCTGGAAAACTGTGTGGAGGTTCCTCAAAGAGTTAAAAATAGACCTGCTCTACGACCCAGCAATTGCACTGCTGGGGATTTACCCCAAAGATACAGATGCAATGAAACGCCGGGACACCTGCACCCCGATGTTTATAGCAGCAACATCCACCATAGCCAAACTGTGGAAGGAGCCTCGGTGTCCATCAAAAGATGGATAAAGAAGATGTGGTTTATGTATACAATGGAATATTCCTCAGCCATTAGAAACGACAAATACCCACCATTTGCTTCAACGTGGATGGAACTGGAGGGTATTATGCTGAGTGAAGTAAGTCAATTGGAGAAGGACAAACATTATATGTTCTCATTCATTTGGGGAATATAAATAATAGTGAAAGGGAATATAAGGGAAGGGAGAAGAAATGTGTGGGAAATATCAGAAAGGGAGACAGAACATAAAGACTCCTAACTCGGGATCCCTGGGTGGCGCAGCGGTTTGGCGCCTGCCTTTGGCCCAGGGCGCGATCCTGGAGACCCGGGATCGAATCCCACGTCGGGCTCCCGGTGCATGGAGCCTGCTTCTCCCTCTGCCTGTGTCTCTGCCTCTCTCTCTCTCTCTCTCTCTGTGTGACTATCATAAATAAATAAAAATTAAAAAAAAAAAAAAAAAAAAGACTCCTAACTCTGGGAAACGAACTAGGGGTGGTAGAAGGGGAGGAGGGCGGGGGGTGGGGGTGAATGGGTGACGGGCGCTGGGGGGAGGGGGCACAGGACGGGATGAGCACTGGGTGTTATTCTGTATGTTGGTAAATTGAACACCAATAAAAAATAAATTTATTTAAAAAAAATAAATATATATACCACCCCAAGAGTTAGACATTCCACAACACTCTTAAATTATATATCTACACTGGAGGTCAGCAAATTTTTTCTATAAAGGGTCAAATAGTAAATAGTTGGTCATATGGTCTCTGTTGTAACTACTTACCTATGCTCTTATAGTATGAAAGTAGTCACAGACATAATATATAAAGAAATGGACATGGCTGTGTTCCAAATGCAACTTTACTTACTAAAGAAAGTAACTGAGCCCAAGCTTTGGTTGGTTGACTTGTCTTAAAAGCCAACTTCAAGAATAGGTTTAGTTGTCATGTTAACTCTACCCAGAAAGCAAATGATACTGCTAACAAGTCTCTCTTCTCACAGGGAAAGATCTCTCTTTGGCTTCTGTAACTCCTATCTTGGTATATTTCTGATCTTTCTCTTCTCAGTTACTTCTTCATGGGGGTCCTAATGGAGTTTTCTCAACACCTGCCTTCCTGGCCCTCTTTCTCTTCTCATTCCTCCTATGCTTTCTTACCTGTGGCCAAAGATTTCAATTATCATCAAAACACACTGAAATGTTATGTTTGGTGGAATGATGTCTAATTACCTGACACTGCCTCTTAGTTTAGAGGAAATACTTCAAATATATCTTGTCCAAACAGACTAATTTATCATCTATGCTCCTTGTCCTCTCCCTGTCTGATGCACTCAATAACCATTTGTACAATCTAGAACCTTAATAATTCTGATACCTGGGGATCCCTGGGTGGCTCAGTGGTTTGGTGCCTGCCTTTGGCCCAGGGCATGATCCTGGAGTCCCGGGATCTAGTCCCGCATCAGCCTCCTGGCATGGAGCCTGTTTCTCCCTCTGCCTGTGTCTCTGCCTCTCTCTCTCTATCATGAATAAATAAATAAAATCTTTAAAAATAAAATTCTGATACCTCCTTTTTACAGTCCCTTCATATTCAACCACGTCTTATCAATTCTCCCTCCTAAATCACTTTCAGTCAACCCACTTCTTTCTCGTAGCATGAGCATTATGTTTCACCTATATTCTACTACTGTACTCCTGTGAGATAAACTATTTTCCTTATCTTGTGTCATTTCCTTCCTTCTCTGTTCTACTCACACAGGCTTACACTCAGTTGCTCAAACTTACTATGTTTCTTCCTATCTCAGGCTTTTCAACATGCTGTTCACACTACTCTAAACCTTTTGCTCTTTCACCTTCCTCTCCTATGGGTCAGGCAGGCTATTTATCCACTGTTTCAACGTACATTTCTTATAACACCAATTATAAACACAGGTAAGTAAAAAATTAGGGAGAAAAAACCCCCACTATATGTTTAGAGGTGAAAGGTACTGATGTCTTCAACTTACTTTGAAATATATAAAAAAATTAGGTGGACTTGGATAAATATATGCAAATATAGCAAAATATTAAATACAAAAACATATGGATGTTTGCTGTACAAATTCTTTCAACTTTCTGTGTACCTGAAAATTTTCATAATAAAATAAAACAAAGAACCCTATACCTTGAACTGCTGTTGTGTGACATCCTGTCTATCAGGCCGTAAGAACTCCAAAACCAAAGGAATGATATCTCTGCAACAGAAGTTATACGCACCCAAGGCAGCAAAAAATGTTTGCTGAGCCTTATTTCTGACCTGAAACAAGTATTAACAGAGGACTTTTTATTAAATTATAGAGAAAAACTACAAAAAGATTTTTAAGGAATTACCAAAAACAAAATGATAAATATTATTGTAACCGAAAAATACACTGAAGTATATACCTTAACAAAAACAAGTGATTATCTTTTTACCAAAAGGAAAGCACATTACCACCAACCACATCTATGGTTTAAGTTACATAGATTTAAATATTTTTGATAAGGGAGAAACTGAATCGAACTGATATGCATTTGTAACATAATCAGCAGACAATTTAACTTTCTATTCTGAGTTACTTTTGATGAGAAGAGTTAATTTCAAAAAAAAAAAAAAAAAAAAGTTAATTTCCTCTTAGAACAGGGGTGCCTGGGTGGCTCAGTTAGTTAAACAGCTGCCTTCAGCTTGGGTCATGATCCCAGGATCCTGGGATCAAGCCCCATATCAGGCTTCCTGCTCAGTGGGGAGTCTGCTTCTTCCTCTCCCTCTGCCCCTCTCCCAGCTCATTCTCTCTCTCTCAAATAAATCTCTAAAAAATAAATAAAATAAATCACAGAACAACTTCACCTTTTCGATGCAAACTGTTAAGTAGAGCCCATATGTTTTGAATTGAAACAAAAGACTCAGTATAGGATTAGAACCCATGACCTAAATAGTAATGAATAATAATCAACTATAGTAAAAGTGACACTATATATTTCAAACTCTTTAGATGAAATCTTTTGAGTTAGAGACTAGTGTCCTAACTTACCTTATTTTATAAAGACAGAGTAATTAGTTACTTATGAATTTTGCTTTTCCAGTTCTCTGTGCTTAAGGTCATATCTTGGTCCTATGTCACCTTAAAGGACGAACCCCATAATTCATATGGTAGTATGTTGCTGAAACCCAAGCAGAACATCTAGGGGGAATTATATAGTCTTCACAGACTGCCAATCACAACATGATTTGATTAAGTGGCAGTAATATTACACTAGCACTATCAACTTTACATAAAAAGAAAATTTTGAGAAGCAATAACAAACAGTAAAATGGAACATTATTTTTAAAAGACTACTAAAATTAGCTTGAAAATATTTGCAATTTGAAAGGTGTTTTCTATGCTAGTAAAGTACTATTATTATTATTACTATAATAAGTAGACTCCACGCAGGGCTTGAACTTACAACCTAAGATCAAGACCTGAAGTGCAATCAAGAGTCAGACAATCAAATGAGCCACCCAGGCACCCCACCAATACATTACTTAAACTTCCTTGTTAGTATTTGAAATGAGGCTATTTAGATTATGCTGCAATAAGATGGGAAAGTGGGTCAGGGAAGGGGGCAGAGGGAAAGAGCCTTACCTGACTGTATGAACTTGTAGATAAACGAAGAAGATCTCGGATCATATCTTGATGTATCCTTTTGTACTCACAACCCTCAACGGTCAGTGTTCGTAGCTACGAAAAGAAAGCAAGGTAAAATCAAATCTCAAAGTTTTTACTAAAAAAAGTTCATTTAATTATGAAGTAACACAAATAATTACATATTCATCTGGAAAACTGTTATTTAAAAAAGCTATCAACTTTTAAAGAGATTTACCTCATGCTGCAACATTACTCTGTCAATCAAAAGCGCTCTGATATGTTGTTTTTTCCCATGGAGCTAAAAAACAAAGTATAAGACACTTCAACATTGTCCCTAATTGACTGCACCCAAGGGTTCCCCTGAATCCCTTACTGAAAAATTAGTTCAGTAAAGGTTCATGCTGGACTGGTAGATAGTGGAGGTATTTAATTTATTCTAAAGTGACCAGGCTTACATTAAAAGATACTATTTCAATTAATTTCATGGCTAATAGTAGAAATATCCCCTTTAAATAGCTCATCCAACATCCTGGTTTTCTCTGGTAGCTTATTAATGGGAGAGGAACTACGCAGGTCCTTATTGAAACTACATAAACAGACTACTAAGAAAATGTTCTTTTATGCTCTCCCCTACCACTCAATCTTCTAATCCAGTCACTAGATATCTGGAATAATCCAGTCACTAGATATCTGGAACACAAACATTGCTCCTCTTTCACACCTTTATCTCACTAGTCATCACGTCTCCACAATTCTTTCTTTTTTAAAACACCTTATTTCCATCCCAATGACAGTGATTTGATTCAGGCTGTGTTTTTCCATCTGACTACTATAATAGCTTCCAGTCTCAATCTCCAACTGCTTTGTTTTTTTCCTCAGTGGTGACAGAGCTTCTCAAAAGTCATTGAATTAGACACTGATCTTTCCAATACTCAAATCAGACCTACTTCAGCACCTTTAATGACTCCTCAATGCTGACAAAGCACTGCCTTGGGAGAAAACTGTAAACAACCTAGGGGCACCTGTCTGGCTTAGCTGGAAGAACATGTGAGAGCATGTCAGTCTTTTTTTTTTTTTTTAATTTTATTTATTTATTCATGAGATACAGAGAGAGAGAGACAGAGAGAGAGAGAGAGAGAGAGAGAGAGAGAGGCAGAGACACAGGCAGAGGGAGAAGCAGGCTCCCTGCAGGGAGCCCGACATGGGAGTCGATCCCGGGGCCCCCAGGATCATACCCTGGGCCGAAGGCAGTGCTAAACCGCTGAGCCACCCAGGTTGCCCAAGCATGTGACTCTTGATCTCAGTTCCAGTCTCACACTGGGAATAGAGATTACTTAAATAAATAAACTTAAAAAAAAAAAAAAAAACCCAAAACTATAAATGACCTAGTTGCCTCCTGCCATTTCTGCCCTGTAGCCACCATTTCCTAACGCATGCCATGTTTTATGTCTCCCTGTCCTTTTACATGCCATTCCCTCTGTCTAAAATACAGTGATTTTTGCTTAAACAATAAATTTCCACAATCTTTTTATTTATTTATTTATTTTTTTCCACAATCTTTTTAACTCAACTTCAATAAAAGTCTCCTACAGAAAAACACTGCTATCAACATGAAATGGCTGGCTTAAGTATCCTTTCTTCCTTGCTCCTGAGAAACTTGTACTGACCTCTCCTGAACACAGGATAATACAAAACATATTTTTCTGAGACCTCCATAGAATGAGATGCTTTAAATCTATGCCTGTGGACAATTCCTCTTATCCTTTATCCCCTCAAGTTCTTACAAGGCAGCCTTCCATATTATTACACTTCATATTTCCAATGAGAGTTCAGAGAGTCTCCTGGAAACTCAAAGAAGAGTCTGTATGAGGAAAATATTTTTTTTCAGGATTTTTTTTATTATACCAAGATAGAATATTTTAAAATCGATTTCTACTTACAGGGAAACTTCCTCTGTATGCTGAATATCGCTAAATCAAGTGGCTTTATCAATATTATACACTTTAAAAAAAATAATTCAGTTTTTAGGCGAAAACTGACCCGATTTTCCATTGATTTCTTTACTAGGTTAAAGCTTTTCCAACGAGAGTCAAACTCATGCTTGTGAGATCCTTGGAACTGCAAAAGGTCTCCAATAATCTGTCAGAAAATTTCAAATTTTTTATTTACAAGCTATCATGTCAAACCTAGTCACATTAATAATCATGCAACTATTAAAGGATAATTGTACCTTTATGATAAGAAACAAAGACTTGGTATCATCTTCTGAATTGTTAAGTATGTGGTCTATAATAGAAGAAAAAGGATTTTGGTTAAAATATTCTGAATTACTACAGGACTCTTGATAAATCAGGAATCTATTAGTTAAGGAAAAAACTACTGCCTGATATTCTCACTATTTAGAATTTAAATGAAGTTACATAAAAGCACATATGCTATAAAATTCCTAAATAGTTATTAGCAAAAGTAAGTTAAATGCATATATGTACTTACTAAGAAGCTTCCTTATGACCCTAGCAATTGCTTCTCGGTGGTTCTCTCTGGATAGATCTATTTTTCAAAAAATGAGACAGGGCATTTAGATACAATGAATGCTCCCCCGACTGTTCAAGCTTATATCAACAGTTTATGTCAAGAATAAATAATGTATCCAGGAAAAAAAACAAATGAGTCTGCCTTTTTCATAGCTGGAGTATGAATGAATTAAAATAATGATGCAGAGTAAATTTGAAAACCTTCACATTTACGAAAATCTGCTTATAAAACTACTTGGGCAGGCAAGGAAGAGGGAGAAAAAAAATCTTTGCCAATATTTCAAAGGCTCTATTCACTAATTAGAGATCATAAGTGCACAGAATTCCTTAATTGGTTATGGGTGACCCAAATCAAGCAAACAAAATTTACACTTTAGGAGTTAATTCCACTCTTAATCCAACAAGTAATGTGCTAAATTTCTATTAATGTTAGGCTCAGAACATTAAATTAACACAATGTTTTACATATTTATATGAAATTTAATCCACTATGATAGGGAGACACAAACACAGAATAAAGGTTATAATATTCCCACATTCTCATCAAGTATAATGTATCAGTTCTAAAACAATGCTAAACATAAATGAACATGATGATAATATGAAAATCTGCCTCTGCATTCAGAAAGCATACAAATATTTATTTACCAAAAAACCCCCAAAACAAAAAAAAAATTTATTTACCTGGTCCAATTTCTGTCTTTTATTAGCTATTCTTTAAGTAATTTTCCAGTTTCTCCAGGAAATGCAAAGATGGCTATTATGTAATTAACTAATATTCATTTAATATATAAAAAGAGACTAGGAGAATTCTAAGTATATACTGTTCCATTTCGACTTTTTAAAAATTTTATTTTAATTCAATCAACAATTAACATATGGTGTATTATTTGTTTCAGAGGTAGAGTCCAATGATTCATCAGTTGCATATAACACCCAGGGCTCATTAAATCACCTGCCCTCCACCTTAATGCCTATCACCCAGTTACCCTATCCCCGACCCCTACAGCCCTCCCACCGCTCCCCACTAGCAATCCTGTTTGTTTCCTATAGTTAAGAAAGTTTTGCCTCCCTTTTGATATCGTCTTACTTTATTTTTCCCTCCCTCCCTATGATTCTGTTTTGTTTCTTAAATTCCATGAGTGATAGAACTGTCTTTCTCTGATTGACTTATTTTGCTTAGCAATAACACCCTCTAGTTCCATCCACATCATTGCAAATTGTAAGATTTCATTTTTTTGATAGCTGAGTAATATTCCACACCCACCCCCCAATCTTTATCCATTCATCTGTCGACGGACATCTGGGCTCTTCCCATATTTTGGCTAGTTTGGATACTGCTGCTATAAATATTGGGGTGCATGTGCCCCTTTGAATCACTGTTTGTATCCTTTGGATAAGTACCCAGTATTGCAATTGCTGGGTTGTAAGGTAGCTCTATTTTTAACTGTTTGAGGAACCTCCTTCCTGTTTTCCAGAGTTGCTGTATTAACTCTTTTTTTAGTTAATTTTAGTTCAGTTTAAACTGTCCATAAAATTTTTATTCAGATTAGAATTTACATACCATATTCAAGTCCAGTATATAACTTTGTCTCTTCCAAGGACACCATACTTGGTACCCTGTATAAAAACAAGAGTGCTTGTATTTATTAATAATACCAATAAAAATGATTAAAGGGAAAAGTGTCATTGCTAGAATGTTTAAATCAAAACAAAGATGATGCTCTTTTAAACAAAAGATTTCTCATCTTCAATATTCCAAAACTGTTTACTCTGTCCTTCTGAAGAGTAATGCTATCCTGTCCCAGTAAGGACAGTATTATTCATCTTAAACAAAATGCTAATTAAATTTAGTTACTTTATGGGGGAAAATTCACCACCCAAATAAAAAAAAATAATAATATTCAATATTCAAGTGTAAAAGCTTAAACCCAATAATAAGCATTTATATAAACATTTATGCAAAGAAAAGTCAGCTTTATAATAGTATAAGAAAGGTTAAAACTAGACACCAAAAATTCAAGTCAAAATTTATTATAGAATACATAGCAGACAAACTTCTTAAATAATTATCACCCTTCCTCTTAAAACCACTCAAATTGATCTCTCCTAACACCTGCAGTAAAATGCCATTAACTTCTTTTGGAAGACAATTAGATATAAAAATACTGCATTTCCCAATTAAAGATCTGCCACAAAGAATTATGTTAACAGAACCAGACTCAGCTAGTTAAACTTATTAAACAATTAAAAGTCACTTTTAAGGTATGTAAGAACAGATTTTACTAGGGAATACGAACCTTTATATCTGAAATCTAAATTTTCTTCCATGAAAAATACAACTTTCAACATTTAAAAATGCATATCAATTCAACAACTTTTTATTTAAAAATGGATAGTACTTTCTTTCCTTTCTAAGAGGAAAAACAGGCACAAATGCCAAGGAAACATGGGATAAGTTTATCCAATAAAAAGCTAATTATTATAGATAGAAATTTTATAGTGATTAGTCATCACTCATGAACTACACAGCATTTGTAATGAAGAAAAAACTATTTTTAAATCAACATACCCCCACCTATATTGTACTTTTTAAGTTGAATTTAAGCAAGTTATCTCTATCTTAATATGTGGTAGTTATGAATTCTTGGATTTATCTAAATGGGTAATAATATTAAGATTACTAAACTGCCAATTATTTAACTATGTTCCTCACCATAATCTAGGGCCTAGGATGGCAACGATAGTGTCTCATGTTTCAAACCAAGCCTAAAGAGTATAAACAAAGAATGGTTATATTTTATAATATAAAATAGTAATTTGCTTTTCAGAGACTTTGAAGTTCTAATTCAAATTCATAAAATTTGCTTTTCATTCTATAAAGCTTCTGCCTTTGGCAACATCTTGCAAACTTGAGCACTCTGTACAATTGTACATGATTAAATAAATAATATATATATGTATCCAGAATCTAGTCAGTTAAAAACAAAATCAGATTCCGGGGCGCCTGGGTGGGTTAAGTATCTGTCTTCCGCCCAGGTCATGATCCTGTTGCCGCCTGCCACTCCCCCTGCTTGTGCTCTCTATGTCAAATAAATAAAATCTTGTTAAAAAAAAAAAAAAATCAGATTCTTTTACAACAATGAACTTCAAGGAGTCCAACATCTCTACTGATATTAGATTTCACCACCAAAGAGAAAGACTGATCAAACAGTAACAAGCAAAAAGCATAAGACTTTTACCCCCACCCATTCATCCTTCCCTCCCTGTTAATACCACAGGAAAATTCTTGCCATGAATTATCATATGAGAGTTGATATCTTCTCGCTGCTGCTACAAATATCAGTAGTTATGTAAAGTAAGAATACTATTGTACCCTACCCAGTCTGTACCTAATTCCAATAATATTGAACCAAGCATGCATTTTAGTCAAGTCATAAAATTGTTCTTACACGACATAATAAAGCAACTGCTATAGTAAACTATTTTGAACTTTTAATACACACACACACACAACCATAGCTATCAAAAAAAAGATTAATTGGGAATTTGAAATGTTTTGCTTGTATGCATTTCTGACTCTAGTAACAGCAAAATTAATAACACTAATTTTAATGACACTTAAAAACAAGCCTCATCTAAGAGCCCTGATGCTAATTTTTAAAATTCATGTCACTCTGAATTGCTTACCTACCAGAAAATCTGAAGAAATATTATTGCTGATTTACAAGTGTTTTAAAATATCTCAACCTAACTGGGATTTTGAAGTATTAAGAAGTACATTTAAATAAACTCAGCTTAGGCTTTCCTTTTGAAACCTGAATTAAAACAGATCTTTCATATCTCAAGTGTATAAAAGGCATCTGGTTAGACACGTATTTCAGCTTTATTTGTTCTTAGCTCTCACAAAATCCTTTTATGTTTATTTATCTAAGATTCAGTTTTAATAGTTCCTTTCTTCTCTAACAAATTAATTCAACTCTGGTTGGACTGACAAGTTCTACGTGAAATGTTTCTCAGCAAGTGTTAAATATGTATTTATACTATTTCCTCTGGTCTTCGGAAGAATAATTTTCTAAAAGAAATCTCTATCCATCACCCAAGTAAGACTTTAGCATTATATCTTTTTGTGGCCACACTAAGTATACGTGTGCTGCCCTGTACTTTGATACTTAAAACTGCTCAATGCTTTTAATTTTGCACATAATCTTAACTGAACATATTTAAAGTGCCATCAACAGTTACAGATGTGCATTCTGATTTAAAGCTATAGTAGAAATACATAGAATTTAAATCAAATACCATCACTGCCCCACCCCAAGTGAAATTCATTTTTCTCATACATTTTACAAATAGTAATAATTTGACCTCTGGAACTAAATAAAATTCTGACAATTCCTACACAATATATTTTTTAAAATATCACTTATACAATAATAATGTTAAATCACCTTCAAAGCACCAGACAGCACCTGGCCACCTAATTTATAACAAATTTTGTTCAATGTTTGTGCCACCAAAAAAAAAAAAAAAAAAGACCTAGAAGTTTTCAACAGCTATGTTATTTGTACCACTAGATGGCAATCTTCTCCAGATTTGATTAGAGCAGAACTATGAAAATAATCACTGGTGGGAGAGAAAGGATGGTGAAAAGGGAAGAAATGACTAATAACATAAAAATAAAATATACAATGCAAATCCATTATGCAAACGAAGGCTAGGTGAACTGTCATGAAACAAGTGCAAACAATACCTCTCGTCTATAGGTGGAGAAATAATTCTTGTCTACTCTTCCCAATCATCCCCCCACCCCAAGAAAGCAAATATAAAAGGTATAAAACCAAGCCACTAATACTAACAGATTTTGTTTTCCATTCAAGGTTAAAAGTGTTTCACAAGAAACAATTGGCCTATTTCTGTGTTGTTATCCAATTCGATCCTAGGCATCAATAATAGCTATAAACACAAATGAAAAGCTAACTCTCTACCATGTGAACAAAAGGTTGCTAGGTTTAAAATTAACTCTGAGCATAAGAACTATTTCCATGTCTGACACACAAGCTTTTAAAAATCAATGAAAACAGTCAGAAGGTGAAATAAGGAGAAAACAGGGTTACTCACCGTGGAGTAGTAACTGTTTCCTTTTCTGTGTGCAGCTCCCCCAGCAGAGCTGGGTAGTTTCCTGGAGGTGCCAAGAGAGGTTAGCTAGCCCTGCCCCTCATCGCAGAACAACACATCCTTTCACATATTAATGAAATGGTCTCAAGTCTTAGACCTTAACTACGAAGTTTTCTTTGCCCGAGAAGTTAGTAAAAGCTGAGATCCTTAGAATGATTTAACTAAGAATGGCTTAACAGATCTATCAGAGGAAAGGGGGCACAAAGTCAAGAAGAAATATTGGAGATGAAAAATGATGACTCCTCTACCTTGAGTAACCCTGTTTGTATAGATGTTAGTTTTCTGCACCCTGTGATAGCTGTTAGACCTAGAAGATTATAAAGAGTGGACTGCAAAAGGAGAAATTAAGGACGATTTCAGGATTAAAGGCAAGTGTCCAAAATTCCTGTGTGACCCTGCAAAGACATAATCCAACTTCCACATCTATAAAGGTAGAACTAGGAGTATAAACTATACCACACATATTTCTATTCAATCATTGACTAAAGGTTCCAACAGCAAAATAGAGAGGTTCCATTTTAAAATTCATTCAGCAACCTTGGTATCTGACAAAACTGCCAAAAATTCAAATTGTACTAAAGAAATTTACACCTACTTACACTCAAGGGTCCCTGTTTTACCCATCCTTTGAAATGGTAAAATTTATAATATATACAACAAGATGCTTAGTAATCCTATATTGCCAAAGGCCAAAAAAAGTACAATGAAGATACCGTTAGGTTTATTATGTACTTTATACTTAGGACAATCAACTCATCTAAGTTTTTATATTTTGTCAGTCTCTAATACAATGCACAGAAAATTGGGTTTTCACATTTAGTAGCCATTTACTTAAACAATGGGATTCTAAGACTATGCCATATATTCTCTTAGGAACTAAGTCAGATTTTCTTACAGGAAAACTCAGAACTGAACCAAGTTTCCAGTCTCATTATTCCAATTTTCCAGAAGACAAATACTACTAACATGTGCAAGGCAAACTTAATAATGAAAGATCTGACCAAAAAAATTAAGCAGCTAGAATGTTTTTACCTCACTGAGATTTATCTAAGAAAAATAGAAGACTAATTTTAAAGAAAACTAAGTAGCTATGTGCTTCCAAAACCTGTTCTAGTATTTCAGAAAATATATAATTTCCCACAATATCACAGCCAAATTATTATTAACAAGAGTGACTTCCTCAGGCACCTTTGGCATTACACTAACTAATGCACTTGTCACAATTCTGTTTCCTTTTCTCCCCCGCCCAGTATATTTTATTTCTTATGGAGACCTGCTTCTAATAACCTCCAAGAATTATGCTACAGATATTCTTTCTTCACACTAGGAGATATGATTTATTATCACAGAACAATGACAACATCAATTGAAATTATTTGATTAGGTTTTTTTTGTTTTATTTAAGTAATCTCTACACCCACATGGGGCTCGAACTCACAACCCAAAGGATCAAGAGTCGCAGGTTCCTCTGATTAAGCCAGCCAAGTGCCTGTGATTAGTTTTACCAAATCAATTTACATTTAGAAATGTTTAACAATTATAAACCTATATTAGAATAAGCACTTCCAAAATTTAAAAAAGCTAACTTTATTTTATACTTTAGTGAGAACTAATTTGCTATTTGCACAAAATTGAAATCTTATATAAAGAAAATAAATGTAAAAGGTCATACACTGTCAAAATAAGTTAAAATTTCAGATGAAGGAGATACCAGTTAGAAATTGGCTTTAAAGGAAAGGATTCTGGTAAGAATTATTTAGAAGTCCAGGAAAGATTTTATAAACACCCTCTTTGGCAATTCAAAGGCAAAGGGCTGCTCATGAATCTTTGATTCTACTTTGTAAAATTGTCCCTGCCTAAATGTAACTAGTCAAAGAGTCCTAAAAATGTGTATTGTTCAATGATTAAGACAACTGAAGTTTTTGTTCTTATTCTATTTCATTATTATGTATTATTAAATATATCAGAAAATAGTTCATATTTATATTTAAGTTATTAAATTATATAAACACTATATATGTTTATATTGAATACAATTTTGTGTTACTTCATTGTATCTTATTATATTAAATTTTCACTCTGAAAGTGAAAATTCTGAAATGTAAAACTTTCAGTCTAAATTATCTTTCCTTCTCAAGTTTTCTGGGAAAAACCTCTATTAAGGAAACTCAGGATCAAATTTAAAGTTTATAATGTTTAGTAATACAGGCAAACAGTCTACTCATTTTTATTCCACAGAATTCATAAAGTGTTTATAACATGGTATTCTATTCCTTATTGAAAATGCATTTCATTATTTACAAACCTAACTGGTTTTATCATAACCAGATATACAGAACTTTGGTCTTGATGCACATTTATTTTAAAAGTGATAAAGACCTCACTTCAATTCACTATTAAAGTGCACATGGCATAAACATATTCATACTGAAATGAACTGCAACAGAAACCTCTCAGCCTCCTGAGTGGACCCTTCAGCGGTGCATCCTAAGGATCACTCAATACTAAAAATCCTCTAATCATATATACAAAAGATACATGCTTTTGCTCTTAAATTGTTATATTAAGTTACCGTATTTCTTACTGTCAATATGTTCAAGCAGAGCTAAATTTATTGATGTAAAGAGTCTGTTATGTACAAAATCGGTTTTTAGCATGCCATAAGAGTTCAATTCTTACCATTATTACACACTATTAAGATCATCAGGAAAATCAAAACCATTTCTATAAGTCTCTCAATTTTTTTAATGTTTAAAATCAATCTCTTAACAAAAACGAACTGTTGTAAAACTGCCCCTAAATCAAACTGTAATACTGATGAAAACCTAAAGTGCTTTCAAAGAACTCAGCAAATTCCTAGACAAACTTAAAACAGATTTCCTTACCTGAGATGACCCTACTTCTCCCTCTCAAATCTAACGAGCAATCTAAAGTTCAATGCCTAGAAACAGTTTTTAGAGTGAAATAAGTAGGAATCATGAGAAAGTATGACTCCAAACAATGATCATACAAAATATGGGAAAGACAAGCAAGTCACATTTTAAAACCACTCCTTGAAATTTCTAAGATTTTTGTTGCAAATCAACAAATAATTCTTCCCTTTGTGTTTTCTGAGGGGGCAGGGGTTACTTACTCGTTTTTCCGTGATTTTTCATGAACATGCTCAGCAATGAGATATTGACGTTGAGAGAAAATGATCTAAGGTGGTATAATGAAACTAGATCTGAAAATAGCATCCAACTAACTAAAAAATGAGCTAAGGTTACATATTGTTGATTTCATTTAAACTCATTTTTTTCAACTGTACTAACAATGGACTAAATCAAGGCATTCATTCAAAATAGTGACAGTCTGAAAGCACTTAAATTCATAAAGCAACTTAGTAGAATCTAAAAGCTCAAAATAACACTTGAAATTATCCTATCCTGGTACCATACGGAAATCTGATTAAAGCCTTCAAGTATATAGGCCTAAATTCTGTCTCAGGTATTTTTGGTCTAACAATGACAAAAAGGTTAAAGTGATACAGAAAAAACAACAATAACAAAACCAGTGACTCATTATGTGACTAAGACTTAATATATATGCCAAATGGCAAAACAGCAAAATATGTAAAGTAGTTATTTTTACTTACAAGTTAGTAACCGGCTCTCCTTTCAATGGAGGTAGGAGATTTCCTGAGCCAATCAAACAGTTGTGCACTATAGTCAGACTCTGTAGAACATCATCTCTGAAAAAAGATAAAAGGTATTTTGTATTTTAGAAGACTCCAAATCCCTGCCTAACAAAAGGTCTTGGAGAGTCTAGGGTGAAGTATAAGAACCTTAAATGGGGATATATAAAATTAAGGCCAAGGGACTCCTGGGTGGCTCAGTGTTTAAGCATCTGCCATTGGCTTAGGGTCTGATCCTGGAGTCCTGGGATCGAGTCCCTCATTGGGCTCCCTGCATGGAGCCTGCTCCTCCCTCTGCCTACATCTCTGCCTCTCTGTGTCTCTCATGAATAAATGAATAAAATCTTAAAAAAAAAAAAAAAAAGGCCAAGAAGTGGCAAATGTCTTCACTTTACCCACTTAATAATACAACGTTATTAAACAGGCTCTAAATAACCAGAAATAATACCAACTGATTGCCCTTTGTGAATCAATTCTGAACGTAATCAATTATGTACCCAAACATTACTACCATTAACAAAAACAGAAAATAGTACTACAGAAGCTCTTCCAGCACCGTCCATCTTTTAAAAATGGACTAGCTAATACATTTACTCCAAAAAGTAGTTCAGACATCATCAATCATACTTCTTTCTTCCTCCAACACCATTCCTACTGAATTTGCTTATAAAATTTCCTGGTATTTCACACATAGTAATTTTCTTACTATTATTTTAGGAACTTCCAAAGATTCAAACTATAAAAGTTTAAGGATCTTAAATAACTATGTTTTGTTAAAGCCTCTTAGGAAAGAGAAAAATCTCAGAGATATTTCACTAGGTAACATAATGTCAATAACATGAATTACAAAAAAAAAAACAAAAAAAAAAAACAAAAAAAAAAAACAAAACAAAAATAAAAACAAAAAAAAAACCAGAAAAACAAAAAACCCACCCAAAATCTAATCTAAATCTAGAAAAACAAGCATTTCCTTTTTTTTTTTTTTTTAAAGATTTTATTTATTTATTCATGAGAGACACACACAGAGAGAGAAAGACAGACACAGGCAGAGGGAGAAGCAGGCTCCAGGCAGGGAGTCTGATGTGGAACTCGATCCCGGGACTCCAGGATCACGCCCTGGGCCAAAGGCAGGCACTAAAACGCTGAGCAACCCAGGGATCCCAAAACAAGCATTTCCATACACTTCCCAAAAGATGCACAAGTGAAATTGCTTGCGAATCACAAAAACCAGACTAGAAAAAAAAATGAGCTTTTCTATTTAAAAGGTTTGAATATTAAAAAAAAAAAAAGGTTTAAATATTATGACAAAGTCTGTATTATAAATTGTATTAAATTGTTTTTTAATTATATGTATGGCAGACATAAAGACCCACTGAAAATGAATATATCAGATATGTCACAGAGAAAGGGAAAGGCACAATATATTTTTCTCAGTCTGCAACCATATTAATACTATGTGATTCTAAAAGAAAACTAACCTAGACATTTCAAGTTCTCCATCGCCACAGTGCTGGAGTTTGATGAGCTCAGGCTGAAGAAAAGAGTCCAATAGATAGAAGGCAAAAGCCACTTCTTCTGAAGAAGGAACATGCCACTGGATGCCTAGATTCCACAAGTCCCCTGGTTTACCCCAGTCCTAGAAAAGAACAGCATTTGTCCATCAAGTTGAGAAGTGGAAAACAGAATATACACACCTAACTTAAAAGGTCTTCCAGGAAGGAGTGCCCAGGTGGCTCAGTTGGTTGTGCTCTCTGAGGGCTGAAATCGAGGCCATGTCGGGTTTTCATGCTGGGCACGGAGCCAGCTTAAGATTGTCTCTATGTCCTCCCCACCCCTTCTCTCTCTCTCTCTCAAGAAAAAAAAGGTCTTCCAGGAAATATGTAAGTAACCCAAACCTCAGGTAGCAAATAAAGCAATATAAAAGGGCATAAAAACTTATTACCCCTTCGTTATCACTCCAGAAAAAGGTCTCCCTGAAGAGCTACTCAAATAGGAGTTTCCTCTAACAGTAAGAGTAAGCTTATATAAGGCTACTAAGTTCCCCCAAATAAAATTGCATGAAATTATATGGAATATACAAGTAATATATATAGCCTATCAACCCACTTCATACACAAACAGAAAAGAAAAAAACCTTAGGCTGCTTTAGCACTATGTTACACTTCCCAAGTTTAAAACATTCCAAGGATAATTTAATAATCTACTTTAAAAATAAAGAGGTGACACCTTCGTACACAACATGAAAAAAACCCACACTCTGGATCCTTAGAAAAATAACCCAGTATGTACTTGAATTCTTAATTATTGAAAATGCTTGCCTTGATAGGAAAGTATTCAGAAGGAGGCTTGTCAAAGCCACCTGGCACACTGCAGTACTCTGTAGGGTAGATAAGTGTAGTAGAACGAAGGAGGTGATGCAAAAGGTTACAAGACAGAGTGTAACCCTGCTTACAGGTTAGATGTAGGGTTCTTTGGAGAATCTTTACAAGCTGCTCCCTATAAAGAAGCAACTTCTTCCCATCCACTCGAGTAATCTAAAAGAGGAAGAAAAAGTAGAAGATATTTTGGAAAAAAGATTAAGAATCAATAATTAATGCAATGGACAATGTTTAGCTACTGAAGTAGCCTAAAATAATGAGAGTGTTTCTTAAAATGACTTTCATTTTAGATTTGTCATTTTAAGTATATCCTTACAATTTTTTTTTTTAAAAGATCAAAGTGCATTCTCTGAATTCAGGCTCTCCTATGCCATAGCACTGTCCTTTTCAAAGAGTCTATCTCTTCAAAGAGACAAAACTGAATTGGGGTGCTCTGCTGGTGACTTAACCCATAAAGGAAAATCAAGTTTGACTGATAGCCAAATTTAGAATGGAGAGACAGAGGAAAAAAAAAGAACTGCCAAATCTGATAAAATTTTCAATTAATGAATTATGAATATCAGAATTATTATAAAAAGTATAGCACTGCAAATGAAGCTATCAACAATTACCACACTCGATAACAAGAAAATGCCATTATGTGACTTTTTGTAGCGATATCAAGAAATTTCTAAAACTTAAGAACGTTTTAGTCTGAAGGCATCTGGCTGGCTCAGTCAGTAGAGTGTGCAACTCTTCATCTTGGGGTCATAAGTTCACGCCCCACACAGGTATAGAGATCACTTAAATCAATCAATCAATCAATCAATCAATCTCTGGGGCACTGCGTGGCTCAGTCAGTTAAACGTCTGCTTGATCTCAGCTCAGGTCCTGATCTCAGGGTGGTGAGCTCAAGCCCTGCACTAGGCATGGAACCTACTTAAAAACAGCAACAACAAAACACACACGAGGCACTTAGGTGGCACAGTTAAACATCCACCTTTAGCTCAGGTCATGATCCCCTAGTCCTCAGATTGGCAGCACTGGGCTCCCTACTTCTCCCTCTCCCCTCTGTAGCTACCCATTTGTGCTCTCTCTCAAATAAATAATAAACAAAAATCTTCAAAAAAACAAACTAGACTTTTCATATTTTTAAAAATCAATTTAGGGGATCCCTGAGTGGCTCAGCGGTGTAGTGCCTGCCTTCGGCCCAGGGCGTGATCTTGGAGCCCCGGGATCGTGTCCCGCACTGGGCTCCCTGCATGGAGTCTGCTTCTCCCTCTGCCTGTGTTTCTGCCTCTCTCTCCCTCTCTGTGTCTCATGAATAAATAAATAATATCTTTAAAAAAAATAAATAAAAGTCAATTTAGAAAAAAAAGAAGGTAAATAAATTTTAAAACCAAGTCAACATTTCACAGTAATATTTCTTTATTACAAAAATTTACAATACCTCAGACAAAAGTTGAAGATTCCACAGCAACTCTTTATCTAGCTCTTCTTCATTTAATACATCATCATCTAAAAATGGCAAAATAGTATCAGGGAAAAGAACTATGCATCCAACTAAATGAATGATTTTTTAGTATCCGTCTTTAGTATATATATCTCTTATAGGCTGAGAAAAGTCTCTTTTTGAGAGACTTTTCATTTCTTTTTCATGAAGCTAAACTTGCTCCAGAGGAAGTGAAAACTCAATTTTCAAGAAAATAAGCACATCCAATCAGGACACTTGCTCCTTCACATCTCAAAAATTGATTAATACTCTTTATGACAAATGCTCCATGGTTCTTGCATATATGAAAATAGTAATTTAACAAAGTAAAATTTCTAAGTTGTCACCTGGATGATACCGTAATTCAAGCAATCTCTGCCCAAACTACAAAATTAAAATATTGCAAAGCTTATAGAATCTATTTATCAACAGAGTTGTAGTAACAAAAAACATTTTTTTACCTAAAATTATACGTAAAGAATAATTTTATGACTTACTCATTGTAAGCTGAGTTATAACACTGCAGCAGTGAGGAACGAATAACTTCAAAGACTCCTCTGGGCAGCACTGAAAACATATTTGTATCAGTAAGTCTTTTGGAAGGCCATGAATATTCAATAGTCACAAAGCATATTTTTCACAGGCAAGTAAGGGTTACTACTGAAAGAACAATGTATTTTAAGTACATAACAAGCATGTCTAAAATAATTAACCATATAAATCTGTTGGTTACTGCTTCATTAATTCATCAGTTCAAAAAACCAAACTCACCTTTACAGCAGCACGGCACATGTCTGCCACCATGCGGCCTGCTACTCTTGTTTCAAATATATGTGAAATAGAAAAATTAAAAACCTTCTGAAGGGCCACCTGTTAAGATATGTAAGAAATGTAAATGCCTTATCAGTATTTTTAAGAACCTTAAACACCTTCTGAAACACAGAAGAAAATGAGACTCAAACTATAAAAACAAGTAAGAAATCCTTAACCATCTAAATTTTATAAAGATTTGCTTATTACTGGCTACATCAAGATCTATGAATAATCTTTACACAAGACCTAATGTGAACAAAGCGTTTTAGGCACAAGATTTTATTTGCTACAGAAACATTAAACACAAAACTGCAGCTGCTAGAAGCAAATGCAAATTATTGGATTAACTTGTTGGTTAATCCAATATAACAAAGAGGAAGTTTTTGGATTACCTGATGTTTAGACTTTGTCATTCTGACAACTACAAACTATAAACATTTACCTCTACTCTAAAAGACCTGAAGCAGTCTAATTTTACAATCATGTCACAGAATTTCAACTTAATTGCTAAATGAAAGAATGAGCTCTAGACTTTTATAATTTTTAGGATCAATTAATCCATAGCTCCTTTCAAAAGATTTTGGCTAAAGAAGATTATTTACGTTCATTTCTTTATACTAACATAATCTCAGAAAATATTTCATGCAGCTGTAAAGGAATTTAGCTTTTAATCAGGATAAACATACTGAATAGTCATAATCTCAGATGAAGGGAGAAGAAACAGAAATGGAAGTAAAGTCTGGTCTTAAGACTACACTGTATGTAAGAGACATCTACCAATAAAGTTGCTAGTGAGCACTGAATTAGCAAATACAGAATCACTCTTCCTAGGGGAAATACAGGATTAAGTTATTACAAGTCTCTGCTTACATTATCTTGAACTGATTAAATTATATGAATTTGTTTTTTATGTATTTAATATATATTGCTAATTCAGTAACACTGAACTCAGCCAAGAGCACTATAACTCATGCCTGAACAAAGATTATCTACAATGTGTTATTTTCTGGGAGGCACATCACAGTGCTCTTATACTTAGAACACTAAACAGTACTGTGGCACTACTCTTGTGGGCCATTTTCAACAGCAAAATCTCAACAAAAAGCATACAATGTGGAAAACCTGGCAGTAAATAAGACACAAGAGTGTGTTTTCTTTAGAGCTGAAACAAGGCAGAGTGTGTTACCTTCTTATTCAACCTCAGTTGGAAACATGCACAACTCACATTTTTTGCCACATTTACACATCTTCACAAGAGCACTGCGAATACTGATTTGGGGATCACAAATAAATTTTAGCAAGCAGATGGATTTGCAAATATGAAATTTGCGAGTATAATGAAAATCAATTCACATTTTAACCACTGAGCCATCCAGGGATCCCTCAATTCACATTTTAGTATGAAACAAAGGGTAAATGGCATAATACCTAGTGTAACTTAAAGTTCAATTTTTAAAACAATAAAAAAACTTACAAGACAGGAATTTAATTTTTGCAGCAATGGGACTCTTACCATAAATATTTCTTTGGAACATTGTGTGAGGATTGTACTAAACGTAGAAGACAGACCTAATTCAACCAAACTCTCCAAGTGAGTCATTTTCTCAGTTTCCGTCTCTTCTCTTGTTTGCTCCAATGTGCTACTTTCTATAAGTCCAAAACATCTAAATAATCCAAAAAAAAGTGTAAGTTTAGCAACTACAAACTAGCTTAATGTTTTCGATGATGATTACGTAAGTCTCCATTGTCATGCCTATTCAAATGGTAACTATTCAATTTGTGCATGGCTCACTATCAGTTGTCCTCTTGAAACTTCAGATGTTTGGTCCCAGACAGTGGTTATGGACAGGTTGCAAGCAGAGATAACAGACAGTCATCTCTTTGATGTCTAATAAAGGGCGGGTCTGGGGAACATACTCACCTATCCATAAATTGTAAGACGAAATCCTCAAATTCAGCTGTGGCTGAACAAAGTTCTCGTTCTACCTGTGATATTTCAATGAGGAGAAAAATTTAAAATAGCCTTTGAATTTTTCTTGGAACTACTAAAACTCAATTATGGCCCACAAAATAGCTTTTATGCTACATTAATATACTGACAATAGTGAGAAATAGTACCATGGCTGCTTATCATTTTGGGGTAACTCAATCTACTACTTTCTGGAACCAAAATAAGAAGTAATTAACATATTTTATAAGGGCCCAAAACAGAAGTCAAACAGTCATCTTTATCATCAACTAGTTTTCAAGCTTCTGGTAATATGTACACAGGATTCTTTCCTACTACTGTGAACATCCAAATGTCAAGCAGAAACATGCTTCCAATAAAGAACACAGTTCTAAAAGAAGCAGTCAATAATGAAGAAAATGTCTGTTTATCAGATGTCAATCCCCTCAGCAAATTCTCCTAAGCTAAAAAAAACAAACCAAACAAACAAAAAAAAAACCCCAACACAATCTCTGCTTATCAAAAAATTAAAAGTGACAAAAAATGGAAATACATCTCTAGCTATCAGTTGTTTACAAAAATAACCTATTTTTGACCTATGCCCTTTGGTGGGTATCTCCTAGACTATCTTACCAAAGACCTGGTCCTCCATATAGATCATTTTAGTCACAAATAGTAATTTTAAACTACTAGTATTTAAACTGTCAAATATGACTATGAATTGACAGTAAGAGTTATAACCCAGTTAATCAATTAGCTTTAAAAGCAGAAAGCATTCTTACTTCTGTGAGGTCATTTCTTTCTTGTAGTACAGATGAACAATCTACTAAAGGCACCAGAGTGGAAAATGTTGCTATAAACTGGAATGTGATCTGTGGGAAGACGTAAAAAATTAACATTAATTATGTAATTATAGTTCAAAAATACAAGTATACCAAGAGGTACAATAAAATACCCAATTAAATTATCTTGAGGGAAATCCTACAATAATTTTTCTGGAAATTTTTCACTTAGAACTGAACATTTTAAGGCTCCTCACAGTTGAGTAGCTGTTACTTTAGTAATGAAGTTATACTAAATATTTATTTTCATAGTCATTTATTAGGTTTAAGCACAATGTTCTCCAACCTTTTGTCAATGAAAAGTTACTTTGCCCCCCACCTAAAAATGCAACTTTACCTGAGGATAAATAGAAAATGCTGAAGCAAAAGTTAGAGATTGGGAAAAGTGGGAGGGTGAGCAACGTTTTAAGGAGACGTGTATAAAACGGGACCTGACATTTTGCAACTAGCAGCTTTTATCATGCTCCCTGTCACCAGTGTAGACGGAGGAAAGTCCAAATGATCATATACTAAGATTTTCAATGTCTCTGCTCAAGGAAAATAGTAAATATACAATGAGCCTTAAAAATATCTTATGACTACTCAATGTATGCAGATTATGGCATATTACTTATAAAGGATGACATATGGATCAACTAGCCATCCGCAGATCTAAACTTGGGCATCTACAGATATAACCCTTTTACCATTAACAAGTTTTACACTGACCTATGTTCTAAAGAATATTTGAACAAAACTTAAAAAGATGTCTATTCACACAATTAGAACTCAGACACAAAACAGAATAATAAATATGCTTACCATGCATTTACTAAAGTCATTTGGATCCACCCCAGGCAATGCTCTCATCAACAGAGGTAGCATGTGTGTTGGACCTTCAGGAAACCATTTGCCCCCTGATACCAAACTGCGGGCTACTCCAATTACACAACTTAAAGTAGCTGTGAGCTGGTGAGGTTCTGTTAAAGTCTCTAGTGCAGGATACGTTCTACAGTTTGAAAACAGAATTAAAAAAAAAAAAAAAAAAGCTTAATCACAGGTAAACATGCACAATACATTAAATCTATCAAACTCATAAACTGCATGTTGGCCATATGGCTGGTAGCTAGTAGAATATTTTGAGTAAATATCTGCTCTCAAATTTAACAGAATCACACACATAAAGGATAGGTACATGTTTCCCCAACCTCCTGCCACCTCACCACCTTTCTCTACACAAATTCCACAGTGAAAAAGAACATAAGCTGGCAGATTTTGCATTAATTTCAGCCTTCTGAATGCACTTCGACATTCCAATAGGACTGAATCTAATCTAATAATCAGTGATTATTAGAATTTAGGAACAAGTCAAAACTACCCTATTCATCCTTTTATTGAAAAAACAATCTTCACTAAAATGATGAGATTTCTCCCATTTTATACCTTTAATAAGACGGGTATATTAAATTGGAAATCAGCTCTAGAAACATATGAAGAGATTCCTGAAATTAGAGTGAATAAACGAGGGAGAATAATACAAATACAATCTTTGATCAACAAGTAAAATACAAGCCAAGAACATTCACTCTTTGATACAGTGATATGTTTTCCAAGAATCGATCCTGTTGCACATGGGGTGGGTAGGGGAATCTAAAATGCAGTAATTTTACATTTCGTTTATGCAGAAAAAGTAAATAAGGGAAATTTCATTATAAGTAGAAAAAAAAGCAATTATAATCAGAGTAAAAAAATAACCAAGCCTATGCTTTAGAAGATGAAGAAAGCAACCCAGCTCTTTAACACAGGCTGTCCTTAGGAGATATAAAAGTCAGTACCTAAAATTTATTTTCTATCTTTTTACTTTTTAAAGGACTTTTGCTTTTGAGAGTGAGCGAGTGCAAGTAAGTGTGAGTGCACGCACATGTGCAGGCACAGCAGAGGGGGAGGGAGGGAGAAGGAGAGAGAAGGGGGTGGGGGGAGAGAGAGAAAGAATTTTTAAAAAAAAGATTTTATTTATTTATTCATGAGAGATACCAAGAAAGGCAGAGACATAGGCAGAGGAAGCCTGACGTGGGACTTGATACCAGGACCCGAGGATCACAACCTGAGACACTTAACCACTGAGCCACCTAGGTACTCAGAGAGAGAGAGACAGAGACAGAAAGAGAGAGAGAGAGAGAGAGAGAGAGAGAGAGAAAATATCCTAAGCAGGCTCCCCAACCAAGCTCGAAGCCCAAGGCAGGGCTTGATCTCATGATCCTGAGATCATGATATGAGTTGGACTTTTAACAAACTGAGCCAACCTGGCACCATAAAGGACTTTTGCTTTCATAAAAGAAAAACCTTTAAGAATATTTCTCTGTCCAAGCATATATCACTCAATATGTTATTAATCTGTCCAAAAATTGAAAATTTAAAAAAATGAATAATTTTACTTTTATTTTTTGAATTTTATTTTATTTAAATTCAATTAGTTAACATATAATGTATTATTAGTTTCAGAGGTAGAGTTCAGCAATTCATCATTTACTTGTATTTGTAAGCTTTATTCCTTCTACTAAAATATGTATCTCTCTATTCGTAATTCAGCAGCTGGCAAACATAAAATAAGGCAAAAGAAAGGGAAAGCCAGGAAATAACCCAAACACTACAATCTTGGAAATTTTAACTATGCAAGTAGCTGAAGTCCCTCCATAGAGGCAAGTCTCTCCTAACAAGAAACATCAAGGGAACTGCCACTGAACTGTGAGCTGCTGCTACCACATGGAAGCCAAAGAGCAAAGGATACTGGGGGAACGTTGAGACAGTAGCAACAGCCTAATTTTCCCATCCCATTTCCTACTTAAGTTGTATGTGCTAGCAGAGTTTGGCAACTCAAATTTATAAATAATGGAGCCCCACTTTGGTCAAGATCTTTAACACAATATCCGACTCCAAGCAAATGTGCCCAATTCTCCTATTTCAATTTTAAGTCAGAAAACAGGCTGTCACTTGCTTCCTGTCACTAAGGATCTTGGACTCTTAGTTACGGAGCTCAAACTGTTAGACTCTTCTGGGCCTGAAAAACTAATATTCTTCCATTTTTGAGGAAGACATTAAAAGAGAAATCATAAAGCTCAAGTCCAGGCAGCAGAGGAATTAAAAGAAAGCTTAAGTAATATTATATAAGCACAGAAGGCCTATACTGTGACAGTAATTAGGCAAAGGGAAAACTATTTTTATTATTTTAACATATGAAACAAAATGAATGCAAAAAAATCCACACTGTGGATTAATAATACACATAAAATTATACAGTATATGAAAATAATCAAGACAGTCAAATTTTTTTTCTGTATCATTGATTGATTCAAAGAAATAAAAGAAATCCAAAAACACTTTCCAGTACTTAGTGACACACACTGATGTAAAATAAGCCAGGGCTTAATTAATTAGTTTATTAATTTTTTTTAAAGATCTTATTTTTAAGTAATCTTTACACTCAACAAGGGGCTCAAACTCACAACCCCGAGATCAAGAGTCACATTCTTCACCAACTGAGCCTGTTAGTCACCCCTTAATTTATGAGCAAAAATGTGCCTAATACAAAAATACTTTATCCATTCCGCATCGATTTTTTTTCTCTAGTAAACCTTTATCAAGTTACCAATCATTAGGTTAAAATGTTTTGCTTCCCCTAAAGGAACAGGAATAAGCACTGAGAAAGCAAAACAAAAGCCACAAAGGAAAGCCAAGCAGAAAAGAAGAATAGAGGGAAGACATAACCAGAACAGCTGTAGCCACAGCTGAGGCTTCAACCAAACATGTAAAGCTACACTTACCTTTCAAGTACAGGGGGTATTACTAACTCAGGTCTCATGAGTGCAAGATTCTGCAGAGCCTGGGCCGCTTCTAAACTACCAGTTTTGCTAAACATAGCCAAGAGGACAGGTTGAATAATGCATCGTACAAAGTCTGTAACATCTTGATCAGTAAGCTTATGGCTATCAGGCACAGGAGTTAACCAAGAAGGCTTCTTGTATCTTTCACGATGTAATCTTCTAACAACACTGTTTGGCAACCGCTGAAGTAGTTTCATTAACTTGTTCTGGGGATACAGAAGCAGAAAGTCCAAGGTAGGTTCTATTTCCCATACAGATATTTATGGTTCTTTTCTACCCTCCAGATAAAGATTCTTAAAATAGCAGCTCTTACAATCTATTACAAAGACCTGCATGGCATAACTAGATAGAATAAAATGCTATTATCAATTAATTATTGATGATAAAAATGTGTTTCAAATGTCAATTTTAATTTTTCACACTAGATGAATCTTCTATTACATGAGAAACCATTTTAACCAGGCATTATGGGAAAAAGACCCAAAACAAACAAAACCCACAACTGACATTCCTGTTGCCAGAATGTGACATTTTGTCATCAGTTACTAGACCAGTATTATCTTCATTTATGTTTACGTTCTATGAACATGGTAACTTAATTTGATCTTTTTTTTTTATCTTAATCACCTATATATAGCCAACATTTATATGAAAGACAGAAAATGTATTACAGGTTTTACACAATAGAGCAATGTAAACTGTGTGACCATATCTTTAAAAAATTCCAAACCCTACAATGAAAAATGAACACACTCACCAGCCAGCGCCCATTATTTGAGGGATGATAAAAAGACGTGATGCTGTTAAATAAACCAGCCAAGTGTTTTTGCACTAGCTTACTTGGTCCACCCTATTCAAATAAAAGAACAAAAATATTAGTAACCACAATACACTGGAAAAATGAAAGGACTGACAGGCCCAAGCTTATATATACCTTTCTAACATAGTACACATCCATTTTGCTGACAAAAACCAATTCTACCTCTATGTAAGAGTCAAAAACAATTCCCCAGTGAACTTCCTACAATCTTCTATGCAAAACACTCTACTAAAAATATGGGCAACTTACTGAAACCAAATTAGATCACTGAAAGATCTTTTTCAATTTTGGGTATCAGCATTATTTTACTCTTCTGCAGTGAAATAACTTTTGTCACTAAGACTTCTCTTAAAAAAAACAAGAGTGGTAACACCAGGCATAAAAAGCATTCCTTAAAGGATTCAAGAAGTCAATTTCTTTTTTTTTTTTTTAAGATTTATTTATTTATTCATGAGAGACACAGAAAGAGGCAGAGACATAGGAAGAGGGAAGAGAAGCAGGCTCCTTGCAAAAAGCCCAAAGCAGGACTTGATCTCGGGATTCCAGGATCACGCCCTGAGCCAAAGGCAGACGCTAAACTGCTGAGCCACCCAGGCATCCCCAAGAAGTCAATTTCTTATTGCAGGAAATGAATGAATGCATTTACACAAATGCATTCAAATATTCTATTATTCCTAAATGTTTCAAATGAGTAAATCTGTTATATTTGACCACATCCACATTTTGATTCAAAAGAAAAATATTTTTTTCTTAATCTATTACCAAAACAAATACACCAAACAACAATATGGGGGAAAAAAATGAGGAAAAAAGTCAGCATGCATCTTACCAAGTTTGACAGCCCTAGAAATAAAGAACTACAATTTGGTTTTAATTTATTTTTTAAAGTTTTATTTATTTATTTAAGAGACCGAGAAAAGTGAGAACACATGCAGGGAGCCTGATGCAGGGTTCAGTCTCAGGACCCTGAGATCATGACCTGAGTCAAAGGAAGACATTTAAGTGACTAAGCCACTCAGGTGCGCCTCTAATTTGGTTTTAAGACCTTCTCTCTCTCTCTTTCTCGCTCTCTCTCTTTTAAAGATTTTATTTATTTATTCATGGGAGACACAGAGAGAGGGAGGCAGAGACACAGGCAGAGGGAGAAACAGGCTCCATGCAGGGAACCTGACATGGGACTTGGTCTTGGGACTCCAGGATCATGCCCTGGGCCAAAGGCAGGTGCTAAACCACTGAGCCACACCCAAGGATCCCCACCTTCCCTCTCTCAAGATGATCTTTCAAAAAGGGCATAGACCTAAGGTAGACTGTTGAGTTACATTAGGAACATTTCTTCCTGCTGAAAGGAAATCCATGTACACGTTCCCAAATGATAATAGGTCAACTACTAAAAAGATCATCATAATTCCATTGCAAAAAAACCCAACAAAAATATTAATAGTGTAACATAATAATTAGCATTTTTGATTTATTATACTCAACATTCATATTTAATACAAAACTGTCAATGGGAAAAACTGAGAATAGCAACATTAAATAAAGTTGATAGTCATCACGATATAATCCTATGGCATTTCAACTCACTGCTGATGTAAGATAGTAAACATCTAAATGTTTTTGCTCTTATGGAGTATTAGAAAGAAAATGTGATTTTTCCATATTTAATAATGAAATAGCAAAAATGGGGAGAATGAATTTTTTTTAAATCTAAAAATAAAATTTAATAGCCAAACTTCTCACAACACCTCCTGCCTTTTCCACAGAAACGACCAACCAAACAACATAATCTGTGAATATATCAAATACAGAATAATTTTAAAGAGAGAGCAGTAGAAGCAATATAAATGATAATCCAGAAAATTAGAGTATAAAATTATTCTAATATTCCTATTTGCAAGATGACACTGAAATCCAAGCATGTGGATATATTTTTCCTTTCCTTCAACGATGTCAGTAAAGTAATCCTCCATATTCTCCCTTTACCAAGATAATTTCCTTTGTTTAGTAAGCTCTGTGTCAGTGTAATCTTCGACACTGAATGCATTCGTACCGAGCATATGTAAAATCCTGAGTACTAATCACAGATTTATCATTTTCAATTTGACCTTACATTTTTGAGTCTGGTTCTTGATCTGTAGGGCTGTCAGACATTCTAAATCTCTTTAATCTTTGACTCCATTATTAAGAATCACTGGCTAGAGAGATTTACAAATGGTGCATTTTTCTACATTCTGGGTCTGGTTAACATTAGCATACAACATCAGAAAATATCCAAGAATCCAATGACCAACTAAGACAGTAACATGGCCATTATGTGATTATGCAGAATTTTTGTACGGTTAATACAAAATTAGATGAACTAATGTGTTACAAACCATCATAGCGGTGATCCATATCACAGCATGTCCTATATCATAAGCATTTGTTAAAAATCTTGGGACTAACACTTGACTGCTTCCCACTGGGAGGTTCAAGCTTCTCAGAATTCTTGTAAATATCTTTAAAAGAAAAAAGAAATAAAGAGTAAATATTTATATGTATCAGGTAACTCCTTAAATAACTGAAGTGTTATATTTTACTTCATTCTTTAAAAGTTTATTGAAATAATATCTACACTCAACATGAGGCTTGAACTCAGGACTCCGATATCAAGAGCTGCATGCTCTGATGACTAAGCCAGCCAGGAGCCCCTATTTACTTTCTTTTAAATGACACTGAGGTCACAGGGCTGTGGATAAGAAGCAGCTGTATCCATGTACCCATAAATAATCAAATGAGATATAGTTACACATAAAAACACAAAATATAGACAAGTACAGTTAAACATGAAGTATTTTGGCTCCTTTCCATCTCTCTACATATAAAATTATTTTTCTTATGCTTTCATTCCATGTCAAGAATGTACAAAATGCAAATACCTAGAATCCTTTTCAAAATTCTAACATTTATTTGATTTTTTCCCTAGGAATTTGCATTTTAATCTGTCATTTAATAATTGCATTTTAATACAATTAAATTTATATTTAAAATCTGTCATTAGTAATAGGGAGCCCAACAGTGGGAGAAAATCACTTTTCCTCCTATACTGGAGACTATAAGCAAAGGTAAATAGAATATTCATCTGCTGCTCCCCAGCCCTGCTCTATTGTCACTGTGCATCAGAATCACTGGATGCCTCATGCCAGCCCTCCTCAACCTACTGGAGGTGAAACAATATGGAAGATATTAAGTGATGTTAAGTGTTGTTAAAGAACACTGTACCCAGAGACACTCATAGCTGTATTTACTCTAGGAAATATGATCTAAAAAGTGAAGAACACTCTAGAATAGCAATCAAAAACAATACACAAAATTTGTCAGGAGGTATGAATGTAAGACACCCTGAATAATATACTTAGTACTTCCTAAATTACTCACTTTGAAACTTCTATTTCATGTCCTACACAGGCAAGATAAAAATCACACATTTATGATACCTTGGTATAATCAAAAACTACAATTAGTTTTTGAAAATAAATGATCTACCCTGGTAAATTTCATCTTTTTACTAGTGGTCAACAAATATTTTATGCATCAACATACAAAACACACTTCTTAAAGACACAAAAAGTGCTATGAATGCTACTGTATGTTGTATATGTTGTATGTTCAAAGTTCTTAATTACCTTTGGTACATATGGATCCCAATCTATGTACCCTATATTATCGGTAGCCAATCGAGCAAAGAGATTTACTAGTTGCTGAAAGTAAACAAAAAAGAAAGTTAAGGAAATACACCTGTTGTTATTAAGTGTCACAGTCACATCTATTTATTGTTCCCAGCTGTTATCATTAGCACAGCTTAATATACGGTTTATGACTCATTTTTTAATAATCTCCAAATTTAAGTTCTAATTATTGTCACCCATTTAAAATCAACTGCAGATGAAATGATTATTAAAAGGGAAATGACAAAGCATCATCCACAATGCAAATAGAAGGAGAAATTTTAATCTAATAAGCATACAGAAAACATCCACTATGTGTATAGCAACATGCTAGTGAAGGTAGTACAAAAGGAAACAACAGCCTTACATTTCATGCATTTTATAATACATGTATATGCTTCTAGATATTGATAAAACCAAAAGAAGTATCTATTTCGGTTAGAAACAGCAAACAGAAAAAAAAATTACAATATTGTTAATAGTCAATTCTAAGGAACTGATAATATTTATCAAATGACCTGATAGCAAAGGAGGAAAAAATAGAATACTCACCCCCTCCCACTGTGGGAGATTTTGCACTGAAACCCAAAGGCCAATTAATTCATCAAACCAAAGTCTGAAGAAGAAAAATGTTATGAATAGCAAGTGATTTATAGAAAATGGTTCAAAGCCAGGTATCCTTTGAATTTTCTAATCTATTATTCTTACTGATAACTACACACCCTAGAAAAAATAATACTGAATGTTATAAATTTAATGGAACTAATAACTACTGTTGTCTGAATATTCCTCTTGCGATATATTTATGCCAAGAGAGTCATCTCCTCAAACCTCTACTTCATTGGTACGGGTGCCGGGGTCACTCAGTTGGTTAAGCACCTGACTCTTACTCTTAGTTTATGTGCAGGTCATGATCTTAGTTAGGGTCCTGGGATGGAGGCATCAGGCTCATGTTCTGTGGGGAGATCACTTGAGGATTCTCTGCCCCTTCCCTGGCTCGTGCTTGCAAGCACACTCAAATAAAAAAAAAATTTTTTGTATCATTAAAAAAACAAACAAAAAAACACCTTGGGGCACCAGGGTGACTCAGTGGTTGGCTCTGTCTTTGGCTCAGGTCGTGATCCTAGGGTCCTGGGATTTAGCCCTGCCTGCATCAGGCTCCCTGCAGGGAGACTGCTTATCCCTCTGCCGATGTCTCTGCCTCTCTCTGTCTCTAATGAATAAATAAAATCTTAAAAAAAAACCCAAAACACATCTACTTCATTATTAAATAATTATTATCCACCCCCATCTGATACTGTTGACAAGTGTCTCCTTCTCCCTTTCTCCTCTCATATTTTCCTATTACTACCTGTTCTTGCAATTCTCCCTTATATTCTTTCCTTAAGCCAATTAGTTTTTTCTTTTTTTAAGATTTTATTTATGGCAGCCCAGGTGGCTCAGCGGTTTAGCGCCGCCTTCAGCCCAGGGCCTGATCCTGGAGACCCAGGATCAATTCCCACGTCAGACTCCCTGCATGGAGCCTGCTTCTCCCTCTGCCTGTGTCTCTGCCTCTCTCTCTGTGTCTCTCATGAACAAATAAATAAAATCTTTTTGTTTTTTTAAGATTTTATTTATTTGTTCATGAGAGACACAGAGAGAGAGGCAGAGACACAGGCAGAGGGAGAAGCAAACTCCATGCAGGGAGCCCTATGTGGGACTCGATCCCAGATCCTGGAATCATGCCCTGAGCCAAAGGCAGAAGCTCAACCACGGAGCCACCCAGGCTTCCCAAGCCAATTAGTAATTATACCATTAATTAGCACCAAAATAATGTTCGACAAAAGAAATTAGCTATAAACTATTAGGTACAATTAAATTATCATGGGGGAAATAATCTCAGATTAAACAGAAGAGAATTATAAGGGCAAGAAAATGTTGGAATATTATTCAGCAATCTTTATAAATGTCAAAGAAAATAAAAAGTTTTTAGAATTTCTGAATCATAGGGGCGCCTGGGTGGCTCAGTCAGTTAACCATTTGCCTTTGGCTCAGGTCATGATCTCAGGGTCCTGGGACTGAGCCCTGCATCAGGCTCCCTACTCAGTGGGGAGCCTGCTTTCTCCTTCTACCCCTCCCCCTGTTCATGCTCTCTCTCTTTCAAATAAATAAAAACACCATAAAAAAATTTCTGAATTATAACTAAAATTTCACAAATATATAGCTATGTACAAAATTTCTGATTTAAAACCTCACTACAGAAAATATGGGGGGTCTGGGGAATAAGCATGAACCCACAACAGAGTAATAATAATACCTATTTTCTTCCAGTCTTCTTTTCATACCTTTTTCTTTTTTTCATAAAAAAGTTGTTCAGTTGGGATGGGGGGGCAGAAGGGGGGGAATTTGCTTCTTCTTTTCCCTCTGCTCTTCCCTCCTCATGCTCTCTCATATGCACTCTCTCTCAAATAAATCTTTTTTTTAAAGAGCATAATCTAAATATTTTTTTCTTTTCTTTTCTTTTTTTTTTTTTAAGAGAGAGAACACATACACAAGGCATGGAAGGAGGGGCAGAGGGAGAGAGAAATTTAAGGTGGCTCCATGCCCAGGGTGGAGCCCAACACCTGGCTCAATCTTAGGACCCTGAGATCATGACCTGAGTCAAGAGTCGGCCGCTTAACCAACGGAGCCACCGAGGTGTCCCTAAGTATCTTTTATGCTAGGATTTGTTATATACCTAGAGTCATCTAGAAAAAAATAATTCTTAAAAACAATGCAAAGACTAGAATGAGTAAAGAAAAAAATTATTAAAAAAAAACTAAGAAAAACTACAAATGACGAATAAGACCAAGTTTTAGCAAAATACTTTTCCTTTCCCTGTACTCCACACAATTTAACATTTCTTATCACTGCCTATTTACTGATATTTTCTACTTCTTTTTTCACTTTTTATTCTTTCTCTTGATTTCTTAAAGTCCCTATCTTCACTTTTTTCTTTTAAGTTATTTCTACACCCAAAGTGGGGCTCAAACTCACAACACCAAAATCAAGAATCACATGCTCCACCAATTGAGTCAGCCAAGGGCCGCATAAAGCCCTCATGGTATTTGGCTTGACATACAAGCATTATTCTCTCCTCATTTACAATCTTCTGTTTCACCCTCCACATATTTTTCTTTTCTTTTCAATGATAGGCACAGAGATAGACATATATATATATATGTGTGTGTATATATATATATATATATAGAGAGAGAGAGAGAGGGAGAGAGGGAGAGAGAAAGAGAGAGAGAGGCACAGACACAGGCAGAGAGCAGCTCCATGCCAGGAGTCCGATGCGGGACTGGGTCCTGGGACTCCAGGATCGTGCCCTGGGCTAAAGGCAGGCGCTAAACCCCTGAGCCAGTTCAAGTATAATTAACACAACGGTTGAGTTAAATTTTTGTTTACTTATTATGGCTTTACTAGTTGGCTTAAATATCTCCATTTCTCGTTCTGTTCTATAATTTGTCAAGGTGTGTATATACTTACTTAAAACCTTTATGATGAAGTTCTGGAGGAAGGGAGGTAGGAAGAAATATTTCAAAATAAGTGATGGCCTTTTGCATTGTTACATCAAAAGGACACATTAAAGGCCGCCATTCTTCTAGCATCTCAGCTGTGGCATCTGCTGGGAAGTATCTGATAAAAAAGAAAGTTTTCATTTATCTGATCATTGGCTAAAAGGTCTACAACATTAATACATGACCAACAAAAAAGGGGGAGGTAGGGAATGAATTTCCTAAGGGACAATAGACCCTTAAAATGTTAACTTAAGTACATTTTTGCAACTCTAAAATAAATACCTTGTAGCACTTAAAGGTAAATTTCTTCTTGTCTATAGGACTTAGAAAACTGCTATAAAGCTAATAAAACTCCTAAAATACAGTAGGAAAAAAATCCAGTCACAGAGAATCCAGTCTATAAGAAATGGATAATCAGTAAAATGTGAAAGAGAACAATAGTCCAGGAACCTCTAGGCACATCTGGACCAACCATTTACTCTCACTGCACCACAGAGCTCTTTTGTATACAAGAGTAGACTAAACTAGATGGTCTGGTTTTACAGGTGCTAACATTCTACAAGTCTATGAAATGGGCAGGAGAGCCCCTAGGGTAGAGAATATTCACAAAATTAAAATCTGAAGTGTACATCCACACACAAAACAGGTAAAATGGAGAAAGAGGACCCATGCATAATTACCAAATACTCATTAAGGGAGGTAAAAATAACATTAAGTGAATGAGAAATTCAGATTTGGGCATGGTCAAAAGTTAGGAAACCCTTTCAAATACATGTGTAGGTTTGGCCTACGTGTCACGTTATTAATACTATTATATCTTTGTTCATCTGTATTAATTAGAACCACACTTCATTCCTTAATATGAAAAGTAAAACTATATTTCTAGCAATACTCCTTTGAGTTCATCAAGCATCTATGTGCCAAGTCACTATGCTACAGTTTAGAATGAAAAAAGAAAAAACAGAGAATATATTCTGCCTTTAAAGATCTCATACATCAATTCTCCTTTCTTAATTTTTCAGAGTCAACTGTTAGCCTTGGGTGTTCTATGAATTACCTAAGAGGCTAAAAACTACGAAGTACCCCAAGGATAATCAAATTGCTGGTGAGGAAATGCAGGCCTAGAGGTCACTGCCTACCTCAAAATGACGTGGCTTATGACTCAGCTTAGATCTTAAGCCTCAATCTTAAAAGGGAAACTACATCCTAAAAATACATTTGCTCAAGATTGAGAGTATAAAAGGTCAGCAACAAATATCTGATTTATAAAACCATTTATATAACTTTAACTCATAAGAATATGATAAAAGTGATTTCCATTCAAAAAAATTCACTGTATCCACACACAGCAGGATAAGCAATCTTAGAACAGCCCAATAAATAATAGTTCAAGTCCACAGAACTGGTTATTTATTTACACTAAGCTCTACATCCAACATCTCGAGATCAAGAGTTCATGCTCCACCAATTGAGCCAACCAGGGGTCTCAAGTTCATGTAATGGAGTTGAATTGATTAAAACTAAATTCAACCCATATTCATCTTTAAACATCAGAATATGCAATATTTCTGTATGTTCTACTGAAAGAGAACATACTTTAAAAATGTCTGAATACTATCTTATTACTCACATTTTAATACAATACCTACAATGCTCATTTTGGAAAATATTTTTGATCTGAGTAATGATATTCTAGGAAAATCTTTCAAATAAAGACAATTATACATAAATTATGGCATTCTTACTTTATAATGGGTAACTGACACCCACACCACTTAAAAATTTCTCAATTTATAAATGAAATCTGAATAATTCAGTTCAAGAGTTGGAAATGATATGTTATGCCCAGTGACTAACATTAAAATGTTAAAAATGATGTATACCTTTAGTTTCCTCTTCCAAGCATACTAAGAATGGAGAAATGCCACAGAAATAAAAGAAGTTTTATAAATTGAGAAGCTACTTACGGTCGGCAGCTTTTCACGAGTGTTTTGAGAACATTTTCTACAGAACTAGGGGGGAAAAAGCCATTTGATAAATTAGGTTGGTGTATTTTGAAATGCATCTAATCCAATTAATAAGTGCTCTAAGATATGCTCATACATTTAAAAATTATGTGTGATGCAATAAGTAATCTTTCTCTTTCATACAAACAGAACTACAAGGATTAACTACTTAAACTCTGTAATCTACTCTTCCTTTTGCCCTTGATTTGTTCATTCTCTGTTGTAAACTAAAGGGAAGAAAACTGGGAAAAGGACAAACCATTTTCAATCTTTACAAAGTAGGCAGCAATGACATACATAGCATATCAAGAAGGATGCTCAAGTGGCTTAAAACTTCAAATACTAATTTTTATTTTTATCAAAGTGCTTTTACATTGAAACACAAACAGCAGACAAAATCTAGTGTGCTTATATCAGCAACTGCCAGAAACTAGTTTTCTGTAACCAATGGTGGGAGTTCTATAACACTATCAGGTTATTTTACTGCCAGCAACAATTAACAAAAACAGCAACAGCCATCTTTTTGACCTACTTAAAATGTTAGTTGAGTAACATTAAAAAGCTATAACTTATTTCCAACTTTGTAGGTGGTTCAAGTGAATTTAAGAAAACATTAAGTATTTGATTATGGATTTATAATAAATGCTTGTCTTAATGAAAAGGCCAATGTGTTAAAAAAAAAAAAAAGGCCAATGTGTACTGGTTTAAACATACATGGCCAGAATGGAATATTTAAATTAATTAGACTATTGTCAAAAGAGGTAAAACACAAATAAACAAAACAAAGGGCACAAGGTAATTTTGGACTGGAATTTTAAAATAAATGTGTGGCTACTTACAGTATGATGTGTACAAGTAAATAAAACAAGTCCCCAAATCTCAAGAAAAAAAATCAGGGGGGAAAGGGGTAACTTTCAGGCAGTGCTTCCACCTGACACTTTCGCATTAAGCTTCTTGAAATTGTTAAGTCCAGAAGTCTATCCAACCTCCCTGAAAGCTTAAGAACTAATCTGTAAAGAAATTCCAAGGAATAACACAAACCAAACTCAGCACAAGTAATCAATTATACAACCAAAAGAGAAAACTATGATTTCATTACTAGAAGCTGTAGAAATCCTCTTTAATTTCAAAACTAGTTAGAAAAAAATTAACTGAAGGCTACAACACATGAGAGAATTCTAACATTAAAAAGATGACCATATGGCCAGAGAGACATGGAACATTTTCTTTGATTATCAAGGAGAGATTCTATCTTCACTCACAAAAAAGCTAAGCAATTGAGGACATAGAATCAGTTTAGAGAACATCTAAGTTCGCCTGGTTAAAAAAGGGGTAAACTTCTCCAACGACATTTAAACTCCCTGAAAACCACGACTATGATTTTTACCTCCGGGCATTTCCAAAGTACTTTTAACAAAATTATGTGTTCATATACATATTTATGCATATTTATATTTATGAATTTACAATATACAGTAAACATTTTCTATGAGAGCAACAAAGAGCACAGATCTTTGGGTCTTCTTTTAGTTTGGATGGAAGAACCCCGTTTAGAAACAAATTATATAGACAAGGTTTAAAGAACTATCTAGTTCTACACTAAGTAACTGATCAACTCAAATGCAGATTTTAAAAAGATAATTCTAAAATGGCAAACTTTCTGTCCCAGGAGATAAGCTGAAGATCTGTAATACTACCAGGTCCTAAAGTTTGTGTTCATGTTGACTTTGTATTTATTTTACTGTTTCTGTGACAACTCGTTTGAGTGCAACACAGAAAACCTGCTATTTTCTATTCCACCAACAAACTTTCATATAATGTAAAAAAATGTTTCTAGAAGGCAGTGAAAGGCTGCCCAGCTACCTGCTTTCTCCAGTTCCCTTCACTCTTTACAAGAATAGGTGGTTAATTATAATACTTGATAGCTGTCACCTCACTCATTAGAGGGATGGGGTATGTGGGAAGGTGCTTTAGTTCATCTAAAATAAAGTCAACTTCAACCCCTCCTTATATATAAGGCCTGTGCCAATGGATTTATGCTCTTTATCCAGAAAAGGGTACAATCTCTCTAACCTGTGATATCTGTATAGTGACCTTTTGTGATTCTTGTAATCTCTCAAGATGAAGGGAACAATGTTTCTGTTTAAAAATAAAATAGAAGGTTAAGGCTAGATGCTACTAAACTATATTGCACTAATTTTTAGAGGGAGTGGATAATCACTATGTACTTTCCCAATTGTTGGAAATTTATACTAAAGTGATTACAATTCAAAACACTTTTTTTTGGTTTTTATCAAAAGGGATTGATCTACAGAAGGAATAAGCTTTGAATGGGTTTTCTCATATCCTACTTCCTGTTAGAAAAGGCATGTTAAGTTGAAAAGAAAGCCATAGCATATCATGCAATAGTTCATAACTTGGGCTTAGAGTTGGGACAGATCTATATTTGATTACCAGTTCTCCTACTTACTTTCTTCAATAGTAAAGCCTCAGTTTTTCCATCTATATAATAATAATAATACCTACCTCTCAGAAGGCTGTTAAAAAATTAAATGAGATAATGTAAAGAATACAGTTATCTGGCCCAGAATTAAGCACTAAAATTGTTAACTATAATTATTATTTCATACTATCCAAAACAAATTACATTTTCAGGCTCCTCAAGAACTATTATCTTGTGTTCATTTTGCTTTTACATTTATTCTACTGTCTCTTAATAATTATTAATGTATGATTTAGGAAATTACATCTATTTTGATGTGATTTAGTAATTAAATGTAATTCCTTTCCCAAGTCCCACCCTGTTTATTAGGGCAGACACTAAGTTCTTGTCCCAGTTCTTGAGCTCTTGTCCCAGTTTCAACAAATGACTGTGTGAGTTTTCCTCTCTGGGCCACAATTTCCTACTCTTTATGATGACATTAGTAAAATAAATGCCAAATATATAGCAGAAAAGCTTGAGGAAAGCCAAAAACTTTAGCCTCCAGTTACACCATTTATTGAGATAGGGGACTTATATAAACCTGGAGGTTTATGCTTCCTACCTCCTTGGCTTTACCTAATTCTCTGGACAATATTCACTTCTAAACCAGAGAAATGTATAGCAAATGATACATTCAAGATGAAAGCAGTGTGGACTACCCATAGTCAGAAGTATTTTCAGCTTGACTTGACAATTCTTGAACTAAAATTTAGTTTCAGAATTATCATATTTGCTTTTTTATAAATGAACTGGACAACTGTAACACTGGCCTATTCTATATACCTCTGCCTTAACCTCCTTATAATTTAATGGTAATTGCCTATATAATATTTTCTTTAAGAATGTACTTCGTTAAAAAAAGAATGTACTTCATTTCATCCAAAGAACCTCAAGTTTTACCTGTCTTCTCTATATCTAAACAAACACAATCGTCAGTTCATCAAACACTACCCATCTCATATCTAATCCTTCAAAATCTAATACTGTGTCTTTAAATCAGCCAATACTTATTTTTCACAGCCACTTCACACAAAATTAGGGTCAAGATAATTCTATCATAAGAAAGGTATAAGTAAAGTATAACATCTTCATCACTGAAGTAGCATTAACATTGATTTTTCATCATAACTACTTTCAGAAAAAAGTATGCTTCTATGGCTAGTAGTAAGAAGTTGTAATAATCCTGACCACTCAAGTAAAAAGAGCATGCATAACTGCTGAGAGTGATAAGGCTGATCAGTATGAACTAAATATTTTTTTAAAAGCTTTAAAAAGAGCAGTTTCTATAGAAAGATCATTATGACACAGATACAACTTTTGGAGGAAACACTACCAAAGTTATTAATAAAAATCAACTACTTATTTTCTAATTTCCAAATAAAAGTGAAAGTGGTATTTTATTTATTTATTTATTTATTTATGTATTTATTTATTTATTTATTTTAAAGATTTTATTTATTTATTCATGAGAGACACAGAGCGAGAGGCAGAGACACAGGCAGAGGGAGAAGCAGGCTCCACGCAGGGAGCCTGATGTGGGACTCAATCATCCCAGGTCTCCGGGATCACGCCCTAGGCTAAAAGCAGCGCTAAAACCACTGAACCACCGGGCTGCCCTTAAAGTGGTATTTTAAAAGAGCAAATACAATGTTCCTCAAATACCATGTTAAAAATCACTATACCTACCTTTTTTTTTTTTAATTTTTATTTATTTATGATAGTCACAGAGAGAGAGAGAGAGAGAGAGAGAGAGAGAGGCAGAGACACAGGCAGAGGGAGAAGCAGGCTCCATGCACCGGGAGCCCAACGTGGGATTTGATCCCGGGTCTCCAGGATCGCGCCCTGGGCCAAAGGCAGGCGCCAAACCGCTGCACCACCCAGGGATCCCCTCTATACCTACCTTAATAATCACTGCTTATTAACAAAATAACCATAAACTATTTTAAATTTCAACAGGTCCTCAGAGAAATCACTTTCATCATTTCATTATTATGTTAAATTCTATAGCCAGAGATCATTCTTGAGCTGCTGATAGTAACTTAAGCTTAGAAACGTAACCACATGTCTCAAGAAACCCTCCAGCAGTAAGAACATGTCATTTCCATGTGTTGAAGGGTGAACAAAGGATTTAGCTGTATCTCAGGGATAAGAATACCAAGTCAAAGTCCTTTGTCAGATCAACTCAGAAACAAACACCATCAAGAACAAGGTAATACTAGGGGTGGTGGAAGGGGAGGAGGGCGGGGGGGTGGGAGTGAATGGGTGACGGGCACTGGGGGTTATTCTATATGTTAGTAAATTGAACACCAATAAAAAATAAATTAAAAAAAAAAAAAAAGAGAGAACAAGGTAATAATCAAGTTTCTCCAGAGGCAGAATAATATGAAAAATGAAAATGTTAATACTCTATGATCCCCATAGAGAATGATATATGGAAGAAAAATAGATCTTAAGAAAATAAACTGAGCTATCTAGACCCAAACTGCTCATCATGCAAATATGTAAACCTTAAAAAACTCACAAAAGCGAAACTGATGGTGACAAAACTAAAACAAATTTAAACACAGCAATTCAAATATGAATCGTCCATGCCCATTTGTACAAGCTGATCTATGCATAATTCCTCCAAGCCTTGTCAGAAGCAAGAGTCTTCATTAGTAACTTGCAATATGTTATTCTAATTTAAGTGTATGGGGCATTATTTTAGGAAATAAAACTAGGCCCCTAACACATAAATGCTTCCTTTTTAATGTAAACAATAAGTGATTCTTAAGTTGCTATTATCAAATTCAAACTCCTTTCCAATTTTGATTTTTTATTAAAAAAAAAAAAAGACTCTACAATTTGTTTCTCCAGTAGAACCTAGAAACAGAGAAGAGTGCGAAATGTTCCCTTGCCCCTGAGGCATATAGGCAGAAAGTAAAAAAGGGAGAGGAGAAGAAGACGGAGAAAAATAAGGGAAAAGGAGACAGGAAAAAAGAAAGCTAAATAATCCTTGCTCCAAAAAATAGAACCAGCTTTTTAAAACATGTTGAAATGCATGGCACCCTAAGCTGTAGTTTCAAATAAAGACATATACACAAGGCACATGAGTTTAAGACTTGAAAGACAGTTAAATGAAGCAACCTTTCACTTTTGATTATAAAAATAGTATTCTAAAAATAGTATGAACACATGCAGTCAGCTGACAAAACTGTTTCAAAATGAATCAGAATACATCTAAGATGAAAATACTCCAAGCAGAACACCAATTCCAAAAGTATGCCATATTGAAGGGTTTTCTGGGGTTTTCTGAAATAAACTGTTTGTGAAGTTATAACTTTATCACTAGACTATGAACACTTGCTATACTAATACACTAAACAGAAACTTAGGTAGAAAGGTAAATTTTAAAACGTTTAAATTGATTCCCTATTAGAAATTCAGTGGACATAGACTAGCTCTGAAGAACATAAACTAAAAAGTATTGCTCTATGGCTCTCCAACTGGTTTCCTTAACATTTCTGCAGAAGAACTAAGACTACTAGATTTCTCTGATTTTAAAAATCAAGGCAAGTGTGATGAAGAAAGTCCAAGAACCAAAGAATCGGATAATCCTTCACAGACACATAGCCTGACCTGAATGGAAATAAGGTAACAGGTACTCCTTTCAAAAGGTGGTATCTGATAACAGTAAAAAGATTACAGAAAATTAGAGAAAATAAAAAAATAATTACAATCCTGAGAAATGTTTTAAGTACAATTCCTCTACTTTTTTTTACAGAGACATTAGTTTCTAATTTTATCTTATAGGGCTGCCTCTCACCAAGCAAGAGCCCCTTTCAAGAGTGGTTCCAAATCCTCACTATGCTTTGTGATCTCTTTAAATTGAAACAACCCATTAGCAATTAAAAAAAAAGTCTGCATCAACAGAGCTGCACTTCCTTACGTGTACTCTATTCAGTTGGAGGCACATAGCCCTGGGTGTGAGCACTCCAAGCCACTGAACCAAAATGGTTTATCTTCCTGGAGCATCAATTATAGTCAAGAGATACAGAGGAGAGAAATTTTTACTTATGAAAACATCACTTAATAAGCCTAATATAGATATGAATGTTTAAAATAACATGTAAAATTTCCAAGAAATTTCTCACACCAGAGCACTTTAAGAAACACCTCAGAGCCTTGAGGAAAAGGAAAGGAGGTACTAAGTAGACAGTTTGACAGTACTGGTATAAGGAAAAAAGAATACTGGTTTTAAAACTACAAGATCCAGGTCTTACAGAATTCAAAATAGGAAAAAAAGAAAGAAAAGAACATGGAAAGAAAACATGAGGGCCTGATTAATGGGGCAGAAAACTTTAGATTGCGGGGACACAAGGTAAGCGGTGGCAAATCTATGCACATGGAGGGAACATTTTGGAAATGTACAGGGCATTTTTAATGATCCCAATTACTGGGGAGGATTCAATGGAACTTTAGTGATCCTGGTATATTGGGTATCCTGCAATTCATGGAATAGCCACAAATAATGAAAAATTTTTGTAAGACTTTAAATGTCCCACTGTAAACTTAGATACAGGTAAAAAAATTTTGATCCTAAAAGTGAAGAAGTGCTTTAACCATTAAGTATTTTTTGCAAGTTTTTTTTTTTTTTTTTTTAAGATTTTTTGATTTGAGACCAAGAGAGCAAGTGCATGAGTAAGCATGGGGGTGGGAGGTGGAGAGGCAAAGGAAGGGAGAGAATTCAAGTAGACTTCCCCCACTGAGCCTGGAGACCACCCGTGTGGGGCTCCATCTCCTAACCTTGAAATCATGACCTGAGCCAAAGGCAGATGTTTAACCAACTCCTCCACCCAGGCACCTGAAACACCCAAAGACTGAAGACTATTTTTACAGTCTAGAGCCAACTGTCATTACACTAGCAAAAGCAGACATAAGACATGATGTCACAGAATTTCATTAATACTTTTGTTGTTAAAATGCTTCATGTTACTGTCATCTTTTTTGGTATGGCACAAAAGGCAGTTTACATTGTAAAAATTTGATATTGACGTTATTGATTCAATTTAGCATTGTTACCTTTCAACCTTAAAGATATTGTCCCCCGAAGTCCATAGCACAAATTCTCTATGACTTCATATATCAAAGTTTCATTTCCCAATTCTTCCTTTACCTCTACTTCTTTTTTAATTTTAAGATTTTATTTGAGAGAGAAAGAGAGAGTGAGAGAGCACAAGCAGGGGGAGGAGCAGAGGGAGAGGGAGAGGGAGAAGCAGGCTCCCCGCTAAGCAGGAAGCCCAACGCAGGGCTTGATCCCAGGATTCTGGGATCATGACCCCAGCCAAAGGCAGATGTACCCAGGCACCCTGCTATTTCTTTCACAAGTAATAAAGTTCAAAAATAATTTTTGTGATACCATTCCGTACCATCCACATAAAGGATAACTGTGGCACTGTATTAGAAATAAGACCAGTTTATCTGCAAGAATATCGCACTTCCTTTTCCTCAGCTTAGTGCTCTAAAATTAAAACGACTTCCCTCTCTTTTCTCATATTTAAATAAGTCTTATCTGTTATTCTTTATCCCAGCACTAGTTTTTATTTTAATGTCCACTCATAATGCTGCTCTTTTATTTTCTTGTGCTATATATCCTAAACAAAATGTATTTGGACCTTTTTTAAATCCAAACTTACTCATTATAAGTACATGCAAAATCTGAATACCATTTTGTGTCTTTAGTGTAATGATGCCTGCATGTCTGAAATATGTATTTTTTTTCAAGATTTTATTTATACATGAGAGTGAGAGAGAGAGAGGGGCAGAGACACAGGCAGAGGGAGAAGCAGGCTCCACGCAGGAAGCCCAACATGGGACTCAATCCAGGGTCTCCAGATCAGGCTCTGGGCTGAAGGCAGCACTAAATCACTCAGCCACCCGGGCTGCCCTATGTATTGTTTTATAATAAACTACCGTCTCATTATAGGAATCATTTTATGGTTAAGACATTATTTGTACTTATTTTTGTCACTGAGTACAGATAAAGAGTATAGGTAGATTATATTACTTCTATATTTCATTTCAGAATAGCCAACTACACAATACAAAAGGGGGTCTGCCTGCTTTAAGCCAAGGAAAGATTTCAGCAAAGACACGATGTTTCTTCAAAAGATCAAGAACAGCCATGGTGAAACTTCTAAGGAAGAAGGTTTCCTTAAGAGCAAGAACAAGGGGATGCTGTAGGAAAAGACACATGGTAAGCAGAGGATGAAGATGCAGGGGAGGACTCTACGCACAGGCTGACAGTAACAGTGTTGAGCACTGACAAAATTTCCAGGAAGGAAGAAAGCCGGAGCTGCGCACTGCCAGACTTAAAAGGAAGCAGCTGCCTTTGAAAAGGTACATCTCAGTGCAGGAAGCAAGACGCTTACTTATGAAAAAGCAAGTAAGGGACTTACTGAAGAAAAAGAAGAAATTTTTGAAGAAATCGCCTTCTTTCCCCTAGCATTTACCAAAGATTTTCTGAGGCAGCCAAAATAAATCAGCCAGGAAAACTTCAGAAAGATAACTGGTCTGTGAAACGGTGATTCCAATCAAAGCCTAAATGGCCACATATTTTAAGAAGGCCCAGTCACCCCAGTTCATGCCATGTTTCTTCCAGCAGAAATAATACTCAAAAGGAACCTTCACAACAAAGCTTTTATGCTAAATTTTGGGTTTTCATACTAAATATTTGAAAAAAATATATTTGAAGATGTACCATTTAGCTTCATGATGAATTTTGCTCTATGGTGGAAATTGGTTTCCTTGTTTTAACCCATGGAATCTTCAGAAATGATCTCTCACCACTGCATTTGTGACCACTAGCCAAAAACCAATTAGGGCCTAACTTCAGGATCACCTATAGTCATATTTTTGTTTTTTAAATTATTTTCATTTACATCATTTCACTATTTACTTATGACCTAAAAATCTGTTAAAGTCTGCTATTTGCAGTCATTTAAAAAAAATTCTATTAAGGGTTTAACAAAGGCTGCTGACTTCAGTGAAACCTGAGAAATTTTCATGGGTTAAAAAAACTGAACTGGGAGGCTACAAGAAGTCCTGAAATAATGAAAACACGCCTAGAATTGAGAGAGAAAATGCAGGAATAAATCCTTAGACTTATACAAGCCTATAAAATGGTGCTCTGCAGGAAATGAGTACATGTGTATGACAAACAACTATAGGTATTGAGGGGAGAGGCAAATTGAAGAAAATTGTAGAATCTTTCCTAAAAATAACCTTGATCACAAATACTTTAAGAGTTTCTTCTTGGGGATGCATGGGTGGCTCAGTCAGTTAAGCATCAGACTATTGATTTCATGATCTCAGGGTCATGGGTTCAAGCTCCACATTGTGGAGGCTACTACAAACAAACAAACAAACAAACAAACAAACAAACAAACATTCATTCTGAGCCCAGCCCAGTGCAGAGGATAGGAAACTCAAGAAGCTCTATGGGCAGCAGAGGCATAAGCTGCTGGGCAGCTGGCTCCCTCCTGGTCTCTCCTTCCCTAGGAGGTCAGTATGAGAGCCTTCCGTCCAGTGAGGTCTGTTAGGAAAAATAGCCTTTTAGACCACAGCCTGGTCATCTCCCGGAACAAAACCCTGGTGGAGGACCAAATGAGCCTGCTGTACAATATGAATGACGGCTACTCCAGGCTCAAGGACAAGGTGAGCAAGATGGAAATCCTGCAACAGGGCACACTGGACCTGCAGATCGCCCTGGACTCACACCCCAGTATTGTCAGCCTGTACCACTAGTGACCTGGGCAGAGTAAGGCATCCAGGACATCACTGACCACCCTAAACACAGACATCAGCATCCTGTCCTCACATGCTGCTGAATTCCCTCCTGAATCAATGTCAAACGACAGTGCTCTATGGCTGAATAAACGGTTTAGGACTTTCCTTTTCTTTGCACAACAGCAATGAATCCAAAGGATCTTTTAAGACACTGATCTTCTAGTTTTTTAAAGATTTTATTGATTTTGAGAGCAAGTGAAGGTGTGTGTGCACAAATGGGGAGAGGGGCAGAGGGAGAGAGAGAGGGAGAAGCAGACTCCCGTTGAGCAGGGAGCCCAATGTGGAGCTCAATCCCAGGATCCTGGGGTCCTGACCCAAGATGAAGCAGATACTTAACCAACTCAGCCACCCCACACCCCCGAACTTCTTTTCAACCATTTCACAAGGATAACAATACGTTGAATGGACATTTTTTAAAAATGGAAAGAAAATTAAGAACAACCATTTTCCCCAAGGTGACTGTGATATTAGCTATTTGTGAAAAAGACTTTTAAATGCCCTTTCTGCAGTTGAAAGCTTTTTTTTTAAAAAAAAAAGATTTTATTTATTTATTCATTCATGAGAGACACACACAGAGAAAGGCAGAGACAGGCAGAGGGAGAAGCAGGCTCCATACAGGGAGCCAGACGCAGGACTTGATCTCCAGGATCACGCCCTGGGCCAAAGGCGGCACCAAATAGCTGAGCCACCTGGGCTGCCCAAAATATTTATATGCTGTTCCCACCTCGGGGACTGATAATGTTAAAATCATAAGGAATTTCCCAATTTAAGCAGGCTTTGCCTTTTTTCAAAGGTGGAGAATGAATACCAGAAGGATCCAGTATTCAGTTACTTTTATATTACGTCTTTTGGCCAGATATGACCTTGTAGACACAAACCTACCAAATGCTATGAGTACGTATACGTGTGTGTATGTGTGTGTGTGTGTGTACACACATGTGGTGAAACCCTGTGAGTTCTTTAATTAGTTTTCTTATACAGTGGCAGAGATGTACATTTCTGTATTCAAAGTATACTGATGTACTTATTCATGCTAAACTTTTTATAAAAAATTAGTTACAAACTTAACCCTTTTAGACAAATAGATCGTGTGTTTATTTTTTAAAAGATTTTATTTATGTATTCATGAGAGACGGGGGGGGAGAGAGAGAGAGAGAGAGAGATTGGGGCAGAGACACAGGCAGAGGGAGAAGCAGGCTCCTTGTAGGGAACCTGACATGGGACTCAATCCTGGGTCTCCAGGATCACACCCTGGACTGAAGGCGGCGCTAAACCACTGAGCTACCCGGGCTGCCCAGATGGTGTGTTTATTGAATGGCAATTGCCTGCTTTATTTCAGAGGACCAGTGCTTTGCTTTTTATTCTATGTTATAACTGAACCCAAATAAATACAAGTTCAAATTTATGGATATAGGTTATTTAAGATTATAATAAACTTGTCTGAAATTAAAAAGAAAAAAGGTTTTGTTTTTTTGAAGTAGCCCAATGCAGGGCTTGAACCCACAACTCTGAGATTAAGACCTGAGCTGAGATCACAAGTCGGACACGTAACCAAATAAGCCAAAGTTTAAGAGTCTTTTAAGCCAAATATGGTTAAGACTGAGAAAATTAAGAGCTAGATCAAAACAAAACAAAGCCTCGTTAACAGGGGAAAATGATGCTATGGAGTCAAGTCCAAAATTACTATTCACCAAAAAAGGATAGATCATCATATTGTACTCTGTAAATTCAGAGTAAAATACAAAACGTACCAGAATTAGATATCTGGAAGAGTTAGGATGTACGCAAAAGAAGGTATAATCAGCCAGATGTCCATAACCCTAGTATGTCTAAACATTACATCCTAGTGCGTCTAAACCAAGAAGCCATGCATTTGAACAGCCTGCATTCCACGAACAGCTACTGAAACTAATGCTTCTTTAACTGGCATGGGGGTACCCTCTGGAATATGCCAAGCTCCTCTTCTTGAGGCATTCATTTTACTTGAAGTATTAAAACACATGTGAATATATAATAAAGAAAGCCAAATGTGCATTACTTTCAATGACAAAATATTAGATTCCAAACAAAACCCTGTGGTCTCTGGCCAGTATGCTAATGTTGGCTGTCAGATATCCTAGTGGAAAATTCTTAAGTGCAATTTCAGATATAGTTTAAAGAGGGTAATAAATTGTTTTAGGAGCCAAGTTACAAAGCAATGAGCACACTGAAATGTATATTTGCTTGCTTATTTCAAATAACCCAATTATTTCTCAATTATGACCAAATTCTAAAAGACCCCAGTGCTTCCAAAGAAGTCCTTTAAAAGGAAATACTTACTTAGGAAACCAATTTAATCCCAGGTGCTCTGTCTTGGAATATAATATTCTTTCCACCATGTCATAAAGTGGTCTCCAAGGTAACTCCAAATCATCTCTTGAAAGAAGTTCCTTTTTCCTAATTAAAAAATAAACAAACATATAGGCATACATTCATACACAGTTGTTTGTGTAATACACCTACTACACAGGGAGGACAGTTGTTAAATGTCGCTGTCATCCTGGTAGGCCTTGCTTTTCCCTATCCACAGATAGGAAGAATGTACCAGATTATTGCTGTTCAAACCTCAAAAAACACCAGGTAAAAAGGGGCATTTAAATTCATGCCATCAAAAAAAAAAAAAAACAAAAAAACAAAAAAACAAAAAAAATAAATTCATGCCATCATTACTGCCAACAAATTTTCTGCATGCCTAGGAATAAGAATAAATGATTCGTGACTTCTCAAGGATCTTATATATATAAGGGAAGATAATTAGTTTAAATGAACATATATTCAGATAACATATATTTCCATGTGTGCTACAAAACAGAAGGCCTCACAGAGGAGATAGAATTTTAATTAATTAACACATATGCCTTAAACCTATGATAAAATTTTCTGCAATCTTTTTGCAAACTGGCAATTTGGGACTTGGGTCTTCTTACCAAAGAACACTTAGCTCTTGTTGTCTAAAACCTTGAAGAAATGAACCAAAATGTGTTAGCAGAAATCACAGGAAATTTACTCACTTTAACAAGTTGATCAAGAGACGCGCAAATCCCTGCATCATGCTGATTTCCAGTTTTGGAATTGATACCAGCTCATACAATAACTTGATAAAAAGAACATGATCTTCTTTGCTAAATTTTCTCCCATAAAGTCGAATATATCTGCAAGAGAAAAATCAACATAGACTTTAAAAATAAGTATGGTGACATATCCACATTCACTGCAGCAATACTCATAACAGCCAATGTGTGGAGGCAATGTGAATGTTCACCAATGGATGAATGAATAAACAAAATGTGGTACACAGACACACACACACACTGGAGTATTATACACCCTTTAAGATATCTAACTGCTTTTCCTTTCCAGAAATTCCTCAAAATCCTTAGTCCACTAAAAACACACTTTTTCATTTTCTCAGGCTATTGTGTATTTATTTATTCATTCAGCTCTTTCCTGTTGTTTCAAGGTCCAATCCCATGACTTCACCTTAGTACTCAGTGACCAGATAGTATGGAAGGCAGAGCCATGAGACTCTATACATACTGTTCTGCCTCTGCCAGTAACTACCGTGCAAGTTTCTTAACCATGCTGGAACAGTGAAGGCAATATATAAAAACCTCAAGCCCAGGGCTACCAAAGGTACTTCGAGTTGCTGAATAAAGGTGGTATAGCCTCCTGCAGCCTCCCTCAAGTTCACTCTAAATTTTGGAATAAAAGAAGAATTGATGCTACTTTCAAATGAAAGCAAACTATATTCCCAACAACCACACAGAGAAGAGTTCAAAGAGCCATCCCTCCAGCGTGCCCCTGGGGTACAGTCCTCACTCTCCTCTGTGGCTAGGATACTTCTGTGGAAAAATTGGGAAAACACTGCTCTAAACCACGGAAATAACTTACCTATGGCCCACTTCATTTACTGTAGTAGAAAGACAACTCTATGCTTAATATTAAGAAGATTCAGAGCCCTAAACTTAATATCATGAAAAGAGACCAACAGGGGGATTCCTAGAGGAGGTATAACTGCTGACAAAACTAGAGATGTTAGGGGATTACTCAGAAAGAAACCTCCTATTCTCCCTGTCAGCCAGGAAATAGTTTGTGTCAACCAGAAAGTGGTTCTTGTCTCAGCATTTCTCAAAATGCAGTCCAAGAAAAATGTATTCTGAAGAGCACAAAACGTACTACGAGAAGAAAGTTGATAATCACTTTTCAAGAAAATTGAGAAATTCTGTTCAATAAAACACTATTAAAAGTGAAAACCCGGGATCCCTGGGTGGCGCAGCGGTTTGGCGCCTGCCTTTGGCCCAGGGCGCGATCCTGGAGACCCGGGATCGAATCCCACATCGGGCTCCTGGTGCATGGAGCCTGCTTCTCCCTCTGCCTGTGTCTCTGCCTCTCTCTCTCTCTGTGTGACTATCATAAAATAAATAAAAATTAAAAAAAAAAAAAAAAGTGAAAACCCTCTCTCTCTGTGACTATCATAAATAAATAAAAATTACAAAAAAAATATATTTGTTAAAAAATAAATAAATAAAAAAGTGAAAACCCCAATCCGATATTTGGAATACAGCCCTCTGACAAGTATTCTTATACAAATTACATAAGAACTCCTTCAAATCAATCTGAAAAAGACTCAATTAAATTAAAATAAACAGGCGAAAGACTCAGGCACTTCTCAGAAGACAACATACAGATGACTATAAAGCGTATGTAAAGATACTCAACACCCTTACTCATCAGTAAAAGCAAATTAAAACCACAGTAAGGTACTACTTTACACCCCCAGACTGGCTAAAACTAAAAGCCTAATAATACCTAGTTTGAAAAAAAAAAAAAAAAATCTAGTTTGGGTGACAATGTGGAAAAACCAGACTTTCATATGTTACTGGTGGCGATAGCCACTTCGGAAAAAGTGCCTGATATTACCTAGTGAATGTCTATTAGACATTAGACTGTTTAAAATACATATTCCTGAGTTCCATCTTAAATCTAGACCATTAAAAACACAAGGAGTATGAAATACAATAGAATTATTATTTTTTTAATAATAAAAAGGAAAATAAAATACTCAGGGTGGAGTATTCATTTTTCAAAAACTACCCCAGTTGTTTTTTTCTGTATATTTATGTTCAAAAATCCTACTTTAGCCCATATTACTATGTAGTCTATTCTTTTCCCAATTCATTTTCACATTAAGTTTTGGAACTAAAAATTACTAGTAGATGTCTAAAATACTTGAAAACCTTGGTAACAGTCATGATTGATCTTTTGAACATAATATTTCCTTAAACTATCCACAATATATAGATAAGTCAGTATGTTCCATCCTCCCACGGGGGGGAAACTATGAAAGATAATAAGAAAGCACTTTTGAACTGCTTCCTTTCTCCTCATAACCTTAATAGTGTGTTAATCAAATGCTTTAATTTTTAATCTCAAGTAAATGAGATTATGCCATAGCATATCAGGAACAAAAAATGATTTAATAAAGTGTATAATACTATCAAGGTTTTTTTCTACTGCACATCCTGAAGATAGTACATAATTCATTACAAGGAAGTTTAAAGTAAATACAGAATTATACGTTACTGAAATGAATTAAGAATTAGAGCTTGACAAGAGGCTAAAAATACTGGTTTTCAATACAAGCTCTGTCATTCACCAGTTATTTTTCTTCAAGGCAATCACTAGGTTTCTAAGATTCTAACTAAATCCATCAATCAAGTAAAATTAACATCATTTGAGAGCAACATTAAGACTATTTGTAATTATAAAACATGTAAGACATTTAGCAATGACCTTTAACCTCAAGTAAATGCTTTATTTTGGGTAGTCCTACTCAAAAGACAAAAAATGGAATTTTAGCTATAAAATTTAAAAAACCAGAGTTTAAATACATTTCATTTAGTTTCATTTAAAACACTCAGAAGTATTCATGGATCAGATTTAAAAAAAAAAAAATCCTACATCCAGGGACTCCTGGGTGCCTCAGTCACTTGACCAGTGAAGCATCACTCGATTTCTGCTCCTCACTCAGTGGGGAATCTACTTGCAATTCTCTCCTTCTTCCTCTGCCCCTCTCCCCACCCTGCTCTCTCCCAAATAATGAATCTTAAAAAAAAAAAAAAAAAGAAAACCTCACATCTAGCAATACATAAGTAAAAATCTAGACTATCAAAGTCAAAATACCAATTTTTTCAAAGTACATTTACAATAAAATTTTCCTGAAAAAAAAAAATTGGAAGCCCAACATAGAGAATAGTTAAACTGTGTTTTATGCCTTTAAATATAATGCAGACATTTAAAATTATGTTTTTAAAGAACTTTAGTGGATGGAAAATGAAATATCATTTAAAAAATATCATTTAAAAAAAAGCAGGATACAAGGGGCACCTGGTAACTCAGTTGGTTAGGCATCTGCCTTTGTTTGGCTCAGGTCATGATCACAGTGTCCTGGGACCAAAATCCATGAAGGGTGGGGAGTCTGCTTCTCCCTCTCCCTCTCCCTAACACCCTGCTTGTGCCCCAGCACTCTCAAGTGCATGTGCTCATGCTCTCTAATAAATAAAATCTTTTTAAAAAAGCAGGATACAAAACATGAATACAACTAAAGAAAAATATGTACTCATGCATTAGGATTAAAAGATAAACAGTGTAACAAGTCACCTCTGTAGGGTAAAACTGAGTGATTTTCACATACTCCTATTTACCTTTGCTTATTCTAACTTTCTAAAGTAAAAAGGCATTATTTTTATAATTAAAATTAACACGTAAAAAAATTTCATATCAAATTTCTGCTGTAAAATACAATGTTTAAAATCAGGTAATCAGTACTTCTGCATTTCTACGTTTCTTTTAATAAAAACGACCCTTATGCAAAGACTACTCAAGTCCTATTTAAAAGAGCACAGGAGGCAAGTTGTATGGTTCTCACTAGCCAAAAATGATACCAGAGCATGAATCATGGTAATTAACTAAAAAATATACATACATGCAAAAGAAAACCCCATTGTTTATGCCCTTGAAGAATGCTATGGGACCAATGCTATCATTATCTTAAGAACAGTAAATAGGGCACCTGGGTGACTCAATCGGTTAAGCCTCGGACTCTTGATTTCAGCTCAGGTTGTGACCGCAGTGCTGTGAGATCGAGCCCTCCGCAGGAGCCCAGCACTCAGCCAGGAGTCTGCTTGAGATTCTGTCCCCCTGCCCCTCTCCTGCTCCCATGGGCACCTGTGCTCTCTCTCTCTCTCTCTCTCCTTCTCTCTCTCTAAAATAAATAAATCTTTTTTAAAAACCTGGTAAATAAAGAGAACCAATGAAACATTTATCCTGGCTCCTATAGGAATTGTACCTCAGGGTAAACAATAGTTCAGGAGGAAAAGTTCTTTAGAGAACTTAAGCTAATAAGTAAAGAACAGTTTACTAACATCAGAAAGAACCAGAGATTATGCCTCTCATGATAGAAGTATACAAAATACATAACACCTAGTCTTGAAAAAGAATATGAAACTTTATGAGCTGAATAGTAGCAACAAAATCAAAGTATGTCTTTAACATTTCAATCAGACTTCAACTAAAGGTAATTAAAATTATATAATTAATAAAGCTGACTTTAAAAAACACAAAAACAGATTAAGAAACTGTGCTCTCTTTTCAATCTTCTGTGGAATACCTATAAAACTGGTCAAAAACTCACTTAATTCTAAAATGGACATTATTCTGGCCGAATAGCCTGATTATAATAAAATATAAAGCAGAAAATATTAATATAGTATAACAAAAAGAAACCAAATTACTTAAAAACACAATCTTAATTGCCAATATCAGACTTAAGACATTCCCTACTCTAAGAGGTACTTCCTTTAAAACCAAAAACCTTTAAAGGTCCACAACCTTTAAAACCACACAGATTTGGGTGCCTGGGTGGCTCAGTGGTTGAACATTGGCCTTCCGCTCAGCACCTGATTCTGGAGTCCCAGGATTGAGTCCCACATTGGCCTCCCTGCATGGAGCCTGCGTCTCCCTCTGCCTGTGTCTCTGCCTCTCTGTCTCTCATGAATAAATAAAAAAAATTAAAAAAGAAAAACAAAACAAAAAACCAGAGAGATTCAAGACAATAATGACTATTCTTAATATTATTATTTAGCATTATTCTAAATCTAGAGATTAAAAAATAAACTAGGAAACACAAACCAAGTTGTGGTTTGTGTCATCCAAAATCAGGAACAAAAAAACCCATTCACAGACTAAATAAGAAAATCCACAGAATTTGTTTTTTCTTTTTTAAGATTTTATTTATTTATGACAGAGAGAGAGAGACAGAGAGAGAGAGAGAGGCAGGCAGAGACACAGGCAGAGGGAGAAGCAGGCTCCATGCAGGGAGCCTGATGTGGGACTCAATCCCGGGTCTCCAGGATCAGGCCCTGGGTTGAAGGCAGGCGCTAAACCGCTGAACCACCCGGGCTGCCCAGAATTCGTTTTTTAAAATCAACAGGCTTCCTGTATGGTACCCAGATAAAAAATACTGGTGAATGAAGCAAAACTGTTTCATTCATAGTATCAACTAAAAGATTCATTAGAAACTTCTCTAAAGGGATCCCTGGGTGGCGCAGCGGTTTGGCGCCTGCCTTTGGCCCAGGGCGCGATCCTGGAGACCCGGGATCGAATCCCACATCGGGCTCCCGGTGCATGGAGCCTGCTTCTCCCTCTGCCTGTGTCTCTGCCTCTCTCTCTTTCTGTAACTATCATAAATAAATAAAAATTAAAAAAAAAATTAAAAAAAAAAAAAGAAACTTCTCTAAAAGAGGACACCTGGGTAGGTCAGTCACTTAAGTGTCCGCCTTTGGCTCAGGTCATGGTCTAGGGACTTGGGATCAAGCCCCACATCCTCCCTGCTCAGCAGGGGGCCTTCTTCTTCCACTGCCCCTCCCTCCACTCAAGGTCTCGCACAGGAGTGTGCCTGCTCTCTCAAATAGATAAATTCTTTAAAAGTAAAAAAAAAAAAGAAAGAAAATTTCTCTAAAAGAAATGTATAGGAATTACATTTTAAAACAATAAAACTAGAGCGCCTGGGTGGCTCAGTTGGTTAAGTGTCTGCCTTTGGCTCAGGTCATGATCCCAGTGTCCTGGCATCAAGCCACACTGGGCTCCTTGTTCAGCAGGGAGCCTGCTCCTCCCTCTCCTTGCTGCTTCTCATGCTTGTGCTCACTTGCTCTCTCTGTCAAATAAATAAATAAAAATCTTTAAACAAAATAAATATATTTCTAAAAAATAATAAAACAGTACTAAAATGTAAAATATCTGAATAAATGATGAGACAGAAAAAATGTTAAAACTCTAACTTCATACCTGATGGCTAGGGCTAAATGACATTTTTTTTCTTCTTAATCATGAGAGACACAGAGAGAGGGGCAGAGACAGGCAGAGGGAGAAGCAGGTTCCCCACTGAGCAGGGAGCTCAATGCAGGACTCAATCCCAGGACCCTGGGATCACCACCTGAGCCTAAGGCAGACGCTCAACCAATGAGCTACCCCAGGGGCCCCTAAATGACAAGTACTTTAAAGCAAGTAAAATTACCATGACCAATAAAATACCTGAAAAGCTCTTCCCTCTAACCAAAAAAAAAAAAAAAAAAAACAATAAAAGAACAAAACAAAAAACCCAACCTCCCTCCACACTTTATACTGTCTTTTCCTTCTGTTCCTAAGATATCACCAAACTGAAAAAATAAAAAATATAAAAATGCAAAATGTGCCGAGAAAAGCTAGAGGATCACGAGTTAATCATTTTGAGTTTATTCCAGGGCTAAGCCCTTCATTATAACACATGATAATAAAAATGCAGATATAGCTTCTCATTACTAGGAATAGGAAATGAACACATAAAATGTAGGGTTTTCTCACAAATTCACCTCTCCTTCTCTTATCACTCAATTACCCATGTTTTCAAAATGCATTTCTAGATGTGAGGAAACATGTACTGGAAAACTAACTATATAGAAGTAAGGGAGATAAATGAAGTACTGTCAGAGTTTTATGATTCTTTTTTTTTTTTTAAAACCAATGTTTCATCATAGATGAGTGACCACTGAACTGAATCTTCAAAGATTAGAAAGCCATCATCACTCTGAGTAAGCAACCCAGGGTCAAGAAGACCTGAGCGGGATCCCTGGGTGGCTCAGTGGTTTGGCGCCTGCCTTTGGCCCAGGGCACGATCCTGGAGTCCCGGGATCAAGTCCCATGTCGGGCTCCCAGCATGGAGCCTGCTTCTCCCTCTGCCTGTGTCTCTGCCTCTCTCTCTCCTCTCTGTGTATTCTCATGAATAAATAAATAAAATCTTAAAAAAATAAAAATAAAAAAAGAAGACCCGAGCACGTGGGGAAAGAGTCAGGTGCAGGCACAGAAGGAGACAGCTCTAGGGAGAGGAACGGAGCAAGAACAGCATAGTTCTGTGGCAGAGAGATGCCACCAAGAGAATGTTCCTTATTCTCTCATTTCACTTCCACAGAGGTCAAGCTGAGGATCAAGAAAAGGGATGCACTATCACAAAAAAACAAATAACAATAAAGCATCAATTTCAAGTGTCTGCTGACAAGGAAGAAAGGCAAATTAGGTGTTATCTGAAGTGGAGAATATCTTCTGTTTCCATGCTCTAGATTGCTCTGCAACTGTCAACATTATAATCAGCTCTGAATAGCCGGAATATTTATTGATTTCAACACAGCAGCCAAGCCAGCAGGAGCAGCTCGGTTCTACAAGTTTGCAGAGAATTCAAAGTGCTCTACGTCAGTCCCTTGGGCAAGACATTTAATCTCTGTATTTGGAAAACCTGGGTTTTCTCACAAGGCTATGGTGATGAGAAATTGATTAATGCACAAGAAAGATTCTGATTTAACTGATCTGCAGTGGGGCCCCCGGTATCAGTTGTTTTTATGTTTCCCAGATATTTCACTACATCTGAGAACCACTGCATCTTAGCAGACTGGAGACAAGATATGGTTTGAAGTCTATTTAAATCATTAAAAATAAAATACTTATACCATCTGTTTCAATTAATATTTCTTTAGTTACGGGGATAAATATAGCTTAACACATTTGCTTACCATATATATTCTTGTGAATTATTTATTCAATCCTTAGAAGCCTATCTATCCTCTAAGGCATCCTCTTTCATAAAGTCTTCCTTCATTCCCAACCAAAAGTGCTATCTCTGTCCTCTCTGTCCCTTAATAGGTTGTACCAAACTTGAGTTTTTTCCACATTCTATTTCTTACTAGATTTATACATGTATACATTATTATATGTATATCCTATTTTAGTTCTTTTAGATGACTGAAAGATAAGGGTAGCTGGGACCATTCCTCTATACAAATGTAACCCTCAACTCTAATCAAAGAATGAAATGAGATGGACGTTCTGAAAAATATTTTGACTGACCAAAACGTATATCTTGAGAGATACACGGTCTTATATAATTAAAAACAGTTCATGAGAGCTGATTCTATTTTTAAAAAGAAAAAAAAAAAAACTTCAAACTAACAATAAATATTTTACCAAATTAAGCAAATTGGCTTTAAAACATTTGAGTAGGTTTCCAAAACACACTAAAAAACAGGTTTGCTATTTTTACCAAGTACAGTATTTCCTTTTTATTTTTATTAAAGATTTATTTATTTATTTATTTACTTACTTACTTACTTATGATAGACACACACAGAGAGAGAGGCAGAGACACAGGAGGAGGGAGAAGCAGGCTCCATGCCTGGAGCCCGACGTGGGACTCGATCCCGGGACTCCAGGATCGTGCCCTGGGCCAAAGGCAGGCGCTAAACTGCTGAGCCACCCAGGGATCCCAGCCACCCAGGGATATATATATATATATTTTTTTTTTTAATATATATTTTATTTATTCATAAGAGTCCGAGCAGTGGGGAGGGGTTGAGGGAGAAGCAGAACTCCCGCTGGGCAGGGAGCCTGACAAGGGGACCCTGGGATCATGACCTGAACTGAAGGCAGACACACCAACTGAGCCACTCAGGCACCCCCCAAGTTTAGTATTTCTGATGGAAGTCTCTAAACAGACAAGGAGAGCTGAAGTAGACACTTCTCTTTATCTCCATCTATTATCACAGGCTAAATAATATTCACTGGCATATTGTATTTCAGAGTTATATTCTTTATGACTTATTAAAACTGCTATGACAATTTCTGGAGTAATACAGACATTCACTATTAATACCTAATAATGATCCCTCTATTCTTTTCCCAGTTGCTTCTCTCTGGAGGCATGGATAAGGGGCATTTATTTATCTCTTGAAATGCTTTACTGAATGTCCCTTAAGAGCCAGACATGGCAACAGGGGATGGAAACATTAAAGTAACAAATGGTTCTGGAGCATACAGCCTAGAGGGAGACAGATAACTAATTATTTCAATATAATGCTCTGAATACAGACTTTAACATTTATATGGTCAATTTGTTCATATCTCTGTTCCCCCACGTTACATGGCTTTCTAAAAATTCCTGCTTACCTAACCAAATCCCACCTCACAGCTCAAGTGCAGTTCTTCCCCCGGTAGTCTTCTCAGACTATACAGCCCTGGAGTTTCCTTCCTCTGGGATGGTTAAGAGCAAGCCCTGTGGTCATCAGACAAATCAGCTAACACATTACCTCACTATGTCTCATTTCTTCAAAGGTAAAACTGAGATAACAAACATACCTCCAATTCATAGGCTTGCTTGGGAAAATTAAATGAAATAATGAATGGAAAGTCATTAGCATAGTGCTGGCACATTTTGAGGCCTCAACATATGGTAGGCAAGTATCTATGCCACTCACTCAACAATCTATTAACTAATGCTCTCTTGTAAGATCCCTTGGTTTACTGATTTTTTAAGACCGTTTCAACTTTTCATTTTCACCCTTATATCTTTATCTTTAGCTCAAGGCGCAGGTGTTGATTAGATGATCTGAATTATAGAAAGAAACCTGTAAAATCAGTAGCTTTCATGGTTTGGGGGCCACAACCCACAATTATAAATGCATAACCCAGTATATAAACATAAATAAAACTGAAATTAAGGTCATAAACATTCACCCATCACCATAAAAATTCACCTTCTAAATTTACTCCAATAAACCCCCTCAAAACAAAACAAAACAAAACAAAACAAAAAACTGATCATGAACTAAATTGATTTCACAACCCTTTCGTCATAACCCACAAAGGAAAAATTCTCTATTAAGCCCTAATAAATGGGGGATCCCTGGGTGGCTCAGCGGTTTAGCACCTGCCTTTGGCTCAGGGTGTGGTCCTGGAGTCCCGGGATGAGTCCCTGCGTGGAGCCTGCTTCTCCCTCTGCCTGTGTCTCTGCCTCCCTCTCTGTGTCTCTCATGAATGAATGAATAAAATCTTTAAAAAAAATAAAAGCCCTAATAAATGAACATATAGATGAAAAATTGTGAGACCATACAAACTACCAAAAGAAAAAACCTCATAGTGATAAAGTTTTAAGATATCTATTTGGGGGGCCCCTCACAGAAGAATTCAGGCAGTGTTTAGAACCATCTTATATAAAGAAGGAAGAATAATAATGTCAATAAAATTATCTTATATACAGAATAATATCTAATAAATATAGATATAATAAAAATTTAAAATTGCAACTGAGAAAACACACACTTTGGACCCTTCTGATTACAAGACTCAGTCGGTTAAGCATCTGCCTAAGCGTCTGCCTTCAGCTCAGGTCATGATCCTAGGGTCCTGGATCAATCCCTGTAGGGGCTCCCTGCTCCATGGGGAGCCTGCTTCTCCCTCTCCCTCTGCTCCCCTTGCTTGTGTTCTCTGTCTTAGAAATAAAATCTTTTTTTTGAAAAAAGATATTTGTCTATTTGATTTTTAAAATATAACATTTTAGGGCAGCCCAGGTGACTCAGTGGTTTAGCACCACCTTCAGCCCAGGGTCTGATACTGGGGACTGGGGATGGAGTTCCAGGTCAGGCTCCCTGCATGGAGCCTGCTTCTCCCTCTGCCTGCGTCTCTGCCTCTTGTGTGTGTGTGTGTGTGTGTGTGTGTGTGTGTGTATGACTCATGAATAAATAAATAAAATCTTTTAAAAAAATTAACAGATTTAAATCATTCCGGAATTTGTTAAATGATAAACTTTTTCCTGCCATACACAAAATAGGTACCGCTATTTGGTATATGTTGACAGAAATTTGACAATATTTATTGTGATGTCTGGAAGTAACCCATCTTCCCTCATAAAAGAAATGATCCCAACTAAACTCTTCAGGAATCTGCCCCAAATATAAACACTAATGCAAAAGACTGCATTCATAAAGTTTCTTACTCTAAAAACTTCTACTTCATCCTTGGCTTAAAAAATGATTTGTCAGAAAACAAGATGAAATACTCACACTTAAGAGCCCAAAGATTAATTAACACATTTCTTTTAGAGTATCCAAAGGATATATCTTAGAAGATTAGAAAGGATTTTTAATAATTCTTATGCAATTTCCAATTTATTTGAAACATAGTATTCTCCAATCCATGTCACAGATGCAATGGTGTTTATTAGTTTTTTCTTGGGAAGGGAAAAAGTCTTTACTGTATTTTGATTTCTTTTTAATTTTTAAAAATATTTTTTTCTTTTTAAATAATCTCTATCCCCAATGTGGGGTTCAAACTCACAACCCTGAGATCCAGAATCACATGCTCTTCTGATTGGGCCAGCCAAGGTACCCCCTTGTTATATTTTTAAACTCTAAAATTTAGGATCTATTAATTCTGAAAAAAAAAAAAAAAAAAAGGCAAACTAGCATAAAAAAGGTAATGATCACTACCAAAACTGTATGGTTCACCTATTCAAAAACTGTATTAAGCACACCCCAAATTATTTAGTACTAAATATTTAAGCATAACAATAATGAAAGATTTTTAAAGTCTCAAATTTACCAATGCAACCAATATAATCTGCTTTCTTCTCTAACTTCGCTAAACCACTCCCCCAGACTCCCACTTGTGATTATGAAACACACCATTCTCTTCTTTAACCAAAATGCTCCTTCCCTCTGTTTCTTTTACTAAATATATACTTTCTTTTGAATCCTGTATTAAGATAGATCTCATCCCATATTTGTTTTCTCCATTTTGACTGTAACAGTACCAATTTCTAGAATTCCATAATGTTTTAGTTTACAAAGAACAAAAAAGGTAATTATAATATTGAGTACCAATGCATATATACACCGCTGTAGTGAATGCTGGGAGAGGAGGAAAGGAGGTAAACAAGGAACACTGACCTCAAGAAGGCTCACAGTAAGAGGGAAGATTATATACAAACTCTACAAAAGCACGATTAAGAGAATGCACTAAAAGGGAAGAAATGCTGAGTGTAGGCCGAATATGGAAGTAGCCAACCTCAAAATTCCAAATGGGAATATTTATAGTATGTGCTGCTTTTAACATTCCAGTGGCCATGTCAATGAATATAAAGGTTTTTTGTTGTTGTTGTTTGCTTGCTGTTGCTTTTATTGCTCTGTTCTCAGCTTGCCATTCACACTGCATGAGTTCTTGATCTAATTTTCTACACAGGTTAGCGAGAAACACAGATTTGGATTTTGCATTAAAAAGGAAAGCAGTGAGAGAAGATTCACTAGATAGAAATAAGCCTCATTGGACAGGAAAAGTTAACACTCAGGTTCCAAAATGAGAAAATGGGTTTAGAAGTTATGCCCTTACTTAACTACTAAATAAAAAAGCATCCCTTAAAAAAACAAGAAGCTACCTCCATTTTACCTCAGTCAAGAACATGTATTTCAAGGACAATTTTATAATACTGCAGTGAAACCACCTGGGAAAATTGTTTTTAAATGCTATATTCAGATTTCTGAAGAACAAGGGATGGTACTGTTTTACTAATTTTTACCCCCCTAAATGCCCTTCTCATTGTCTCCATTTAGGGCATTAAAACATACCGGTCAGAGTAAGTATTTTTTTTAAGTAATTAATACACTTAGAATTCGATTTTCCCTCTCCAAGTTTCATGATGCAGCTACACCTTGCCTACCCTATCCTTAAAGAACAAAAATGTGTGCTCAGACTAAAGAGCACACCGGAACTTCTCAAGAGGGCCGAAATCCTTCAGTAATATATCCCAAGGACCAAGAAGAGTGCCAGGACCACACAAAGCACTAGCAAAATAATTGGTTCAAAGACTCCTGCTGCTACTCCTTTGCATCCAACAATGTATTAACTAATAATAATAAGTACCTTTGTTTTTAAAACAGAATTCAAGGAAGCCCTGGTTACCCTAGAACGGATTCTAGGTCTCCACAGTTGAGAGAGGGAGAAGAAAGATGCCATAAGACACAAATGTTCATTAATAAGCTGAATTTAAAATCATTATCCATGGGGTCTGTTTACAGTAAACCTTAGACAAAACAACGTAAATGGAAACTCAGAAGTAAAACCACAAATTTTTAAGAACTCCATGAGGTTGATTAAAGTGATGATCGATTACTGTTCATTTTCCTAAGTTTGAGAATTGCCATCAGTATTGACTTTTTTGGTTTAATTCCTTTTCCTTTGTAGATACATACTGGAAGCACTTACGAAATGAAGTAATATGCTTCAAAAAAATAGGTGGTGGGTGGGTGTGGAAGAAACATGATTGGCAAGGAGTTGATAATTGAAGATAGGTGATGGGTACACAGAGTTCACTATATTATTGTCTTTCTTTCTATATGTTTGATATTTTCCACAATAGAAAAGTTTAAAGCAAAACAAAAAAGTATTCAAAAACTATTCAGATCACATATACTGATAAATGAGATTCTGGCAAAAACATCCAGGCTAACTAGAGAGGAGAAAAAAATTGACAAGGTGCTTTAAAAGAATGATTAAGAGAGGTTCTTCGAGACACTTGGCTGGCTCAGTCACTAGAGGATGTCACTCTTAATTTCAGGGTCATGAGTTCAAGCCCCACATCAGGCATGGAGCCTACTTTAAAAAAAAAAAATGAGCGAATGAAAGCAAGCAAACAAGGCAAGGAAGAAACTAAAAAGGTGTTTGAAAAATGGGAAGAATCTCTCTATATATTTAAAGTATCTAAGTTTGAGATTGCAATGAAAAATTAAATGTGTGCATTTGTAGGTACAGGGGATACACAGGAACTCTTTTCTGCTCAATTTTGTTTTGAACATAAAGCTGCTCTAAAAACTAAAGTTGGTTAACAAAAAAAAAAAAAAAGAAAGAAAGAAACGTGAAGGACATTTTACTGCACTGTTACACAACTCTGCCAGAAAAAAATTCATGTCCCCAAAATAATTTAATTCATTTATTTTGTTTTTTCTATGGAAAATCAACTTTCAAATTAATTCAACAAAGAAATTTTGGTTCCCATTTTGAGCGTGGTCACATAACAATTGCAAACCTTTTCTACTACTTTCCCTAACTGGTTCTCACTGAAGAATCTGGTAATTTGTCAAGATTTTTACAAATAAAATGCACTTCTATTTATTGAGTACTTCACAATTTCAACACTTAAACATTAGATATCCTAAACAAGTACATTGTGTTAACAGCTGAGATTCAGTGGTTAGCATTTTCTACTTTCTCCCCCAATTCAAAGATGATACAATTTGGGTACTCCTGTGGTCAGATTATTACTTTCCACAAAAGAAGTTCAGTGTATTTGATAATTCATATCTTAACCAGACTTAAGTTTCCGGTGGTTATATAATCTAATTAAATATATCATGTGGTTTCAACTGGGATAATCCAATTCCTATCCAAGGAGGCTACATAATGTTCTTACTAATAATTAAACAAGGAAGTTATAGTTTAATTAGCAAGTGAAATGATTTGTCAATAGTCATTTCATTATAATAAAACAGCACAGAATATAACATCTCATTATAACAAATAAGACATTTAAATCTGTTTCCTAATACAGCAAGTACACATCCTTCACTAAAACAAAAATTCTGTTAAAAAAAGTGAAATATGAAAGAAAGGAATATGGATGGGGTAAACTTGTAGGAAAGGGTCGGCCATTCACTTGTTTTCCTTCCTCTAAACCAATTTAAAGGAACACAGAACTAGAAAGGCCCTTTGGGACTAACTCAGTAATTTTTCAAACAGTATGTTTCAGAGCCCTTAAGCAGGCTTTAGGGGGTTCTACGATCAATGAAGCGTTGAGAAGAAAATCAGTGCAATCGTATCCTGCCCGAGGAGCCCAATACTGTGTTTAAGATTTTGCTTTTATAGAACAGTTCACCGATAAGTTTTAAGTTTGAAAAGCTACTAGGAGTCTACACTCCTCCCACTTTCCGAAAGAGGACCCTAAAGCTAAGAGAGGTTAAACAAGACCAAGATGATAATAATGTTCATGGCAAAGCCAGGTATAGATCAACTGACATCTTCAGACTAGACCTCACATGAAAGATACATAGGGACAAGGGAGAAAACTAAGTTTAAGATTACCTTTCTTCAAAAAAAAAAAAAAAAAAATTACCTTTCTTCAACTCTGTCATTCTCTACATGGGCCATAGCAGTTATCCACCAACACCTTTCAACTAAGAGTCCAGGAGCTATCTTTACTGCTGTTTTCCAAAGATCATTAGGTTTGTGCTTCTCTTCTCCAATTTGTTTCCCTGCTTCTTAAAAACAGTCCCTGTGATGAAATTGCCTCACACAATGTCTCTTTAACAGGTAGTACCAATACTTTAACTTGTCCATACAAGAGGGTCTCTATTTTACCAGAGGGCCAATTCTTAAAATACACAGAAATAACCTTTCTTCACAGAGATACCACGCCGACCCACAAGTTTTGAAATGGATTGAAACAGATTGGTAAGTACTTAGTGAGGTAAAAAGTAAAAAAAAAAGGGGGGGGGGGCGGGAGCAGGAGACTGTGATGCCCAGATTAGGGGTGTACACTTCTGGTATGGGATCTAGTCCCAGTGCCTCTGAACCGCATTTACACTCTGGTCCGCTTGAGGAATGTGCTTGATCTATGCAACTATTTCCAGTACTTTACAAGTTGCTCAAATAGTTCTAGCAGAAAGATACACACTAGTTTATTTGAGGCTCTACAGAATAAAAAATAAAATCATAAAATACCAGACCAGGAATGTTTCTTAGGATGATTTAGTCCAACCCCCTCTTTTCTTTCACAAGAATACTGAAACACACACACACACACACACACACACACACACACACGCTAAAAAAAAAAAAATACTGAAACACATGATTAAAGTAACCTTCCCACAGTCACAGAGCTACTGGTAAAAGTTGTCAGGTTTTGTTTTCCTTACTACTTTCCATTCTACTACAAGTACTAAATATGATCACTACTCAGGTAATTGACAGCTATCATCACATGTTTTGGCATCATTTAGACATAAACTTGTGCAACACACAAGCCTTATTGAAAAACAACAAGCACAACTATAAACAGGTCACCTCAACATGACTTCGGAGAAAAAAAATACATCCAAGATCACAACATGTCCCACCAGGTTCAAAATGTCTCCTAGTGTAATCCTGAGAATTAGTTTGCAGCATTAGCCACTGTTTCAAAATAACATTCTGACAGCACTTCTTGCTGGACCTTAATGGTTTGGGGTTCATAGGCTAGTAAGTCTTATTAACTGCAATCTTGCCCTAAACACCAAGGACTGTCTCCACTGTATTTTTAGCCATTTCTAGGTAAAAGCTACTTCTACCTAGTAAGTCAAAAATAATCAAACTCTAGATGCTAATTTGCCAAGCCTAGTAATATGTCAGAAAACAATGCTTAACTCTACCTGTGTAGATTCCAGATTCAGAAATCCAAACCAGATATGCATTTTCACACCGGTATACTTATATATTGTGCATCTAAAAGAAGCTGTGTCCCCCAAAATGGTTATTTTCTGGTAAATCTAGTAAGTGATTAAAATGGGGAATTACTGAGACTGACAAAATAACTTTATTTTTCCTATGCGTAAGTAACACAAACACAAAGGAGGATCACTTGAAAAATCATCTGATTTTAATCACTTATCAAACATTCCTCTGTTCTGACTGAAAGTGGTTCTTCTCCCTGTTGCATTTCTTCCTCCCTCAAGTCTCTTATGAATCCTAAATACACAAACTTCTTTGTACTCTAATCAAGAGGAGAGCTGTTAACCTTGACATTTTATTATGGTCACTCTTTTTGAAAAGGACAAATTAAGTGCTTTACTTTTGCTTTTTAATAAAAAAGGTAATTATTCCCACCACCACCACCAGCACTGCAGCCAATTGGACATGAGAAATTTGTCAGAGTCTCCCTAATAACTGGCATATAAGAATCATCCTGTGAGGAAATGTAGAGAAGACTATTGCATTACAAAACCCTGAGTCATCACCCAGTTCACTCAGCAGATTTGGGTAAACACTGGATAAGTGACTTATGTCTTGTGTTTATCCATCCATAACCACATGTGTGAATGCGTGAACATACAATGTTACCAGATTTGGTGTACAGTCAACCAAACAAGATACAGCACAACTTTCTTAAAAAATGCTTCTGACACTTTTAAGATGCTCATCTTGCTGGTACTTAGACATAAATGGTTGGGGTTTATAAATAAAGTCTCTAACCTTTCCTCCCAGGTTGTATTTTTATTTGCTTTCCCCCTAATTTCAATCGCACTATAGTTTGCAGGGTGTTTGTGCCAAAAAAAAAAAAAAAAAAAGTTACAGCAATAAAAGAATAACGTAACAACTGAAACTGATTTAGGTCATCTATATTCACCTGTGCGACTCCAATTAACACAAGTCAGGTACTAGTAACGCCCTGGACAGTCTGACAGCTCTCTTCTCTATTTTCCTTAGGGTCGCACATTTCCAAAGGAAATGTCACAACTGGAGAAACACACACTTTCCCGAGGTTCTAAGGCTCAACATTCTCAGCATTAACGTCTAGTATACAGCCCAAGAAGGCGCTAAGGGCTGATTTCAAGCCAATCTTTTCAGTCAAAAACACGAAGACCGAGCAGGCCCGAGAAAGCAGAACCTACACGGTCCCCACGGCCTCCTTGCCATTCAGAAAGTTACTAGACGAGAATTGAGGGATATGAAGAGGCGGAGACCGTAGAGGAAGAGCTGGAGGAAGCACCGGGAGAAGTCGAGAGTCGCTCCCCCATAGATGAATCATCTCTGCACCTCCTCCTCCGTGAGCAAAGGTCCAAGAAGGACCCTTGGGGGGGGGGGGGGACCGCTCACCTCCTTCCCTGGGGGCGCGGTGCCCTCCGGCTCCCCGGGGCCCCGCAGGTCGGAGGACAACAACCCGGACCCTCCGGGAGAAGCAGCTGGGGAGGACGTCGAGGGCTGCTGAGGACCAAGGAGGTCCCGCAGCAAAGTGGCAGGGAGAGGGCTGGAGGGATGCCCAGACTACTGCTCCGGGACCACCGGCCGCAGTCGGGGCAGAGCGGAGTCCAGCCGTCCCACGCGGACAAAGAGCCGCCTCCGCCCCCGGAACCCCCCCCCGCCCGGCCGCCCTCCCAGGGCCTTTGCCCCCCTCCCCTCCCCCGCCGCAGGCCCGAGCACACTTACGTGGAGAGTTTCCTGGTCCAGAAGAGGCCCCCGGGCCACAGCTCTTGGAGCTGCACGGCCCGGCCCAGGTTGCTTTTGATCTGGGCCAGCTGCAAGTCGGACTCGGCGTCCAGCCGCCCGGCGTAGGGCAGCAGCTTGTTGTAGACGATCTCCTTCTGCGGGACGAAGCTCCGCGGGGCCGGGCCGGGCCGCCCGCCGGGCTCCGGGGGGTCCCCGCCGCCCGCCAGCTCGGCCGGCTCCATGAGCCTAGGGACACCCCCCCCACCCCCTCCCACCCTAGCCCTCCCCGGCCCCCACCCCTCTCCGGGCTCCGCCTCCTCCGCGTCGTCGTCGCCCCGCGGCCGCCGGCGGCCCGTCGCCCTCGGCCCGACCGCTGGGCCCCCTCCCCTGGCCGGCGCGCTGCTGGCCCCCGCGCGATCCCGGTTCGTTGGCGGCGGCAGCGGCCGCTCCGCCCGCCCCGCACCGGCTCGGCTGGTGACGCTGCAGCAGCCGGGCCCGCAGGTTCCGGACGGGCCTCAAGTCACTTCCGGGGCGGGGCGACGGCGGCGGGGGCGGGGCGACGGCGGCGGGGCGGGGCGACGCGACGGAGGCGACGGAGGTGGCGACCGCGGTGGCGGTGGCGGCGGCGGTGGCGGCGGCGGCGGCGGCGGCGGGAGCGCAGCGGGCCCGGCTCGGAGCCCCCACCGCGGGCCGCACCCGCCGAGCGCGAGGCCGCCCCGCCGGAAACACGAGGCCGAATTCCAAGCTATTGTCCCTCTTCGCCGGGGTCGCGCGCTCCCTGCGGAGGTCGCGGCGCCTGCCTTCCGCTAGGCAGTGGGCCCGGGCCCCCGCCCCGAGGGGTGGAAGAACCTAGGTACTCTCTCCCCCGCACTTGTTGCCTACAGACTTGCCGTACTCCGTCTCCCTTAAGCCCGCCTCTTTTCTGCTCTCCTTCGGGCCACAGAAGTGAATAGGTACTCGTTCAACAAATATGAATTGAACTACTGTTTTGTGGGTCAGACGCTGCTCTTAGGCCCTGGGGGGTGGGGGGAGGGGGAAGAAGAGCACGTGGTTTCTGCCCTCCAGGGTTTTACAGTCAACTGGGCCTTGAGGGAATAGGCAATTGCAAGACAGTCCTCTAATTGCTGGATGAGTACCGGACGCCCTGGGAACACCTACCGAGGAGTTAGTTCGAACTGGAGGGGGGGTTGTCAAGCAGTTTTCTAGAAGCTTCCTGGATGTGATTATACATAAAGTTGAGGTTAAAAGGGGCTGAATGCAGAGTCGGTCAGGAAAAGGAGGAGGTTTATTTCCCCTGAGGGGACCAGCGGGGAGGCTGCAAGCATGCCCTCTAGGAATTCAGAGAAATTCAGAAGGGCTGCAGGTTGCTTGCAAGAGGGGAGCGCAGGGGCGAAACCTAGGGAGAAATGCTAGGGACTTTTCAGAGCTTTGAACCTCAAAACAAGAAACTCTGAAGCACTTTAGGCAGAGGAGTGGCGTGATCTACTTTACAATTTTCAAAGAATCACTCTGACTTTACGTACAGCATAGATTAACACAGACTCGGATTAGAAACTGGAAGACCCCTTAAGAAGTTGTGACATAATGATGGCCTGGGTGTCCGCTGAAATGATTTGAGAACTATTGCCTTAAGAAGAATGGCCTGGGCTTGGTAGCTGATTGACTCTCAAGACTGAAACAATGGGAAAAGACGGGACGATTGCAGATTTCTGGTTTGGGAAGTTGAGAGATAATAAAAGTCCCTCACAGAAACAGATTTAGAGGCAGAATGCCTAAAGGGTAGAAAAGTACTTTAATAAATACATCAGGAGCCTGATGGAAACTGAGGCATGCATTTATTAGCAGTATAGGTAGGCTTGGAGGGAATGAGAGAGACTGTTAAAAGATAACTGAGGCATATTAAAATTTTTAAGAGTTTCTTGAGAAAAAGTCTCTTGGAATTGGGCAGGGCCAAACCCAAAAGTGTTTAGGAGCTCCTACAGGAGCCTGGGGAAAGATTTATGTAGGGGTGTGGAGACAAAGGAAATTATTTGATTGCCATAGCTCAAAACCTAGTGCGCTGTTTGTGACTGGTTGTTCTTAGTGTTTAGGTTTCATAACCTTGAGGCATTGACACAGATTTTGGGCAAAGACATTAGAGCCACTTTAGTCCAATGGCCTTTATGTACTTAACAGTATAAAAAGAATTGGAGCCCTTCACCAAACTTTCAGGGGTAACCATATTTAAGGATGAATAGAGAAACAGGAGAGAAACCACAAAGAGTACTCCCGAGAAGCATTCAGGGAAGTAGTTCTAGCAAGGTGGGCATTCCTAAAGATGGAGTGTTTCAGATGGAGGAAGTAATCAATGTACCTAAAGTGGTTGACCAGTCAGTCAAATGAAATGAGACCTGAGGAGTGTTTATTGGAGTTACTCATGCGACAGATAACAGTTTCAGGGGAGTGTAGGAATGGAAACCAGATTACAATGACGATGGGAAAATAAATATCTAGGGACGTCAAAAGTGGACAACCTTTTTTAAAAAGTTTGGGTGGGAAGAAAAAGAGAAATAAGAAGGTAGTTGGAATAAAAAGAAATATTTTAAGATGGGATATGTTTTCAATATTAATGAGAAGGAGCCAGTGGAGAAAGGTTGAAGATATGTGGGTGAGGATGACAGAGAGTGGGAGAGAATGTGGAGTCATTGGCCTCTAGCAATAAACCAGACTGTGCTTCCATTGTCATAGGAAGGCAGAGGAGGATAGGTGCAAAAGCAGAAAGGTTTGCAGATGTGGCTGGAGGTTGGAGGAGTTCTTTCTGGTAGTTTCTCTCTCTCTCTCTCTCTCTCTCTCTCTTTTGTGAAATAATAGAATGAGAATGATGGGAGGAAGTGGGGCAAGGGAGGTTTAAGGAGATTGGGGGGGATCCCTGGGTGGCTCAGCAGTTTGGTGCCTGCCTTTGGCTCAGGGTGTGATCCTGGAGACCCGGGATCGAGTCCCACATCAGGCTCCCTGCATGGATCCTGCTTCTCCCTCTGCCTGTCTCTGCCTCTCTCTCTCTCTGTCTCTCATGAATAAATAAAATCTTTAAAAAAAAAAAAAAAAAGGAGATTGGGAAGGGTTAGAGTAGACTTAAAATTCCGAAAACTCATTAGAGAAACACAATTACTTGTCAGTTAAGTCTGGAAGCATGAATTTAGTCTCATCTGCAAGAACAGTGTAGTGATTTCCCCCCAGTAATGTTTAGTAGCCCAGGATTATATACCATGCAGTCTGGTATGATACAATGACAAAGGAATAAGGGTGTATGTTAGTGGTAGTGATGGTACTGGTGTTAGCTACCACTGTTGAGCACTTCTCTCAGCCAGTGCTTTACCTACAATATCTCCATGAATTCTCTTTTCTAAGTAGAGATCATTGGGTTGAGAATATTTAAAAGAGAGTGGTTAATGTCAACATTTTGGCTGAGGTCTAACTGAAGAGAGAAGGAGGCTAATAGAGAGGTCAAGGGACTCAGATCCCGATGAGGTACAAGAGCAATGTGAAAGGATTAGCCTGAGCAAGGGATCTGGAAAAACAGGAATATTTGGATTTAAGATTTCAAAGAGGCCGTTCCGATGATGTCAATTTCCCTGGAAATGGTCTGAACTAGAAAGGTCAAAAGAATTATTGGAACAAAAAAGTTTAAGTCTCTTTCTGTTATTCTTTGTGAAGTTTAATGGAAAACACTAGTGAAACCTCTTCAGGTGAGAAAGTTGAGAGACCTTAAGTTTCTCTGTGGACCTAGTGTAGTTATCATTGGAGACAGTGACCCAAAGCTCATTAATGGGGTTAATGTTCTCATCTCAGACCAACTTCCAAGCATTTTTTTTATCTTTTAGAGCTCAGGATATTCTGCCAAAAGATAACGGCATATTATGCAGACCCTGAGGGAGACATTGGCCTCTTATCAGACCCCTCCAGGAGGCTGACTAAAATCACTATTCCTGGAAAGTGCAAGAGCCCTTCATAAAAATATTCTGAAGACAGAGGTCCCTTCTCAGGCTAGAGGAACTGCTAGAGATAATTACCAATCAAGTATTTATGCCTTTGGGTCCCTACTTGATAATCCACTAAGTAGTTTAAAAAAAATGACAGGTTGTTAGTTTCCTGACTTTAGAAGTATTTGAATTGTATTAGAAAGATTCATTCTAATGAATCTTCATTAGAAGATTAGAATCTTCTAAAGATTCATTCTAATATAATCAAATGTCCAAACTCCTGCTGTGTTGCAGTTACTAAGGCACAAAAATATTGGACCTGAGAAATGAGAGGTTTTTTTTCCCCTAGTTCCTATCTGACTTTTTTTTTTAAAGTAGGCTCTGTGTCCAACATGGGGCTTGAACTCACAACCCTGAGACCAAGAGTCACATGATCCACCGACCAAGCCAGTCCAGCCAAGCACCCCATAATTCCTATATGATTTTTTAAAAGATTTTATTTCTGTATTTATTTGAGAGAGAGAGCACTCTCGAGCAGAGGAGGGAAAGAGGGAGAGGGAAAGAATCTCAATCAGATTCTCCCTCCATCTTACAACCCCAAGTTCATGACCTGAGCAGAAATCAAGAGTCAGATGCTCAGCCGACTAAGCCACCCACACACCCCTCCTATATGATTTTTAAGTTTTGGAGTTTTTCATCCAAAAGCCCTTCTCATCTAGCCACAGCATCCACTTCACTTCATTAGAGTATATTTGGAATTCATTTTTAATTTTTTTTTTTAATTTATGATAGTCACACAGAGAGAGAGAGAGAGAGGCAGAGACACAGGCAAAGGGAGAAGCAGGCTCCATGCACCGGGAGCCCGACGTGGGATTCGATCCCGGGTCTCCAGGATTGCGCCCTGGGCCAATGGCAGGCGCCAAACCGCTGTGCCACCCAGGGATCCCTGGAATTCATTTTTTTACTAAAGAGGAAATCACAGCTAAAGGAATGAATTTTTCTATGATAATTACAGTTTTTCCCTTTGTTAGGCATTTTGCCATTTTACTATGATGTAGCTAGATGTAGACTTCTTTTTATTTATGTTGCAGGGATATGTGTTTCTTAAATGGAAAGATTCATATCATTCATCAATCATGCAAAATTTTGGGCTATTAACTGTTCACAATTTTTCTGTTCCTCTTCTCTTTGTAGAATTCCCATTAGACATATATTATACCTTTCATTCTGATCTCTATATTTGTTACTTTCATTTTGCAAGTCTTCATTTCTTTATCTCATTCAGGATAACTTTATCAGACCTATTTCTAACTCAGAATTCTTTGTTATTCTGCATCTGATCTGTCCATTGAGCTTCTAGTTCCAATGATTATATTTTTAATTTTAGAAGTTCTACTTAGTTCCTTTCCAAGTCTGCTATTCTGTTTTTCACTGACTTATGTTCTTTATGGTTCCAATGACTTCTTTAATCATTTTAGACATGTTTATTTAATTTTAAACAATAATATTTTGACAGCCCTTTCTGTTTAGATTTTTTTAATTTTTATTTTCTTAAAGAATTTATCTATTTATTCATGAAAGATACAGAGGGAGAGAGAGAGGCAGAGGCACAGGCAGAGGGAGAAGCAGGCTCCATGCAGGGAGCCAGATGTGGGACTCGATCCCGGGACTCCAGAATTACGCCCTGGGCCGAAGGCAGGTGCAAAACTGCTGAGCCACCCAGGGATTCCCTGTTTAGATTTTTAGGGATACTTTGTGTTTGTTGACATTTGTTCATGGTTGATCATTTGCTTTATTTTACAATTTTTTACATTATGAGATTATCTTCATACAGCTTTTTTCTCTGTGGATATCCCATGTGACCCAGAGCATTTTGTTTATTTGTTTGCTTGTACCAGATCCACAGAAATAGCACAGGCTCAGTACCAATCAATATTTATGTTCATTTCTCAGCTAATGTAAATTAGAATTTCTATTCTATGCAAGTTACAGGCCTGAGAATGTAGCCCTTGGAGAATTTTAGGGTTTTTTTTTTTTGCAGTATTTTATTTCCAACTCCCTTAGGTCTGAGGCTTCAGCTTCTTCCCCTGAGTAGATATTAAAACCCAAGTCACTGGGGCACCTGGGTGGCTAAGTTGGTTAACTGTTTGCCTGCAGCGGAAGTTATGATCCCAGGGTTCTGGATTTGAGGCCCCATGTCTGGGGGCCTCTCTGCTCAGTGGGGAGTTGACTTCTCCCTTTGCCCCTCCCCTGCTCATGCTTGCTTGCTTTCTCTTTCTCTTTCAAATAAATAAATAAAATCTTTAAAACAAATAAAATTAACAACAACAAAAAAAAACCCAAGTCACTTGCTGTTTTAAGATCCAATAACACTGCCCCCAAATTGATGCAGAGTTAACACTTACCACTCTGGCTTTCCTTTCCTCTTTGTTTCTGGTATCTGGAAGTTTTTCTTTTCTGTTTGTGAGCTCATCTCACAAGCAAGTTATCACTTGTTATGTTTAATGTATCATTTTTTTTTTGAAGATTTTACTATTTATTTGACACAGAGAGCAAGCCAGCACAAGCAGGGAGAGTGGCAGAGGGAGAGGGAGAAGCTGGCTCCTCAGTGAGCAGGGAGCCCGACACTGGGCTCCATCCCGGGAGCCTAGAATCATGACCTGAGCCAAAGGCAGATGTCCAACCAACTGAGCCACCCCGGCACCCCTTAATGCATCATTTCTATGTAAGGCTTTCTGCATTAGCTCAGGCTGTCATGCCACTGGAACTGGAGACCCTTAAAGAATGAACTCTAAAGTATTAGACATCATTTGGAGCAAAAGGGAGTAATTGTGGATGATAAAGAGTATTTTCAGAATCCTCATATCATATAGGTAGTCATTGGTGATGTCTATCCTTCAAGCTATATTTATTTAAGGATTAAAACATCATTTAGGAAATACCTATTTGATATTTAAATGTAGAGTTTTTCAGCACAACTAAAGCTCTTTGTATTTCTTATTTTTGACAAGCTATGAATAATGTAGGAGGTCACAGCTTCCCTCTAATCAAATATAGTAAAGAGATGTATTTTTTAACAGTAGTTGAAGAAATTAACAATAGAAGCAGTGGAGAGATAATAACTAATGCACAAAGAAGTTATACACTCTTTCCACCTACCCCCAGTTTTTATATATATAAATAGAACAGGCCTTGCTCATAAGCAGAGAATGGAATTGTCTGCATGAAAAATTTGAAGAGCCAGCAAGATACTCTTTCTATATCTGATGCTTGAAATGCTGCCCTTTGCAATCTGTTTCTTTGACTAAATGATTAGAATCTCTTTTGAAATTTACAGACTCATAAGAGGGGTAATAAATCAAATCCCTAATTCTCCAGGGTGAATTACATATTCATTAATTCAATAAGCATTATTGAGTGCCCCCTGAGTGCCAAGTTTGAGATCATAAGGTGAATGACACAGTACTTGTCCTCAAGGAGTTCACTATCTAGTGGGTTGACAGTCAAGTAAACAGATAAAATGGCAACCAAATGTCAGCTGGGATCTCCCTACCTCTTAAAATCTCTAGATGAAACTAATTGAAACTGCCTTTCATAGACTGAAAAATTCAGTGCCTCACCCAGTAGTTCTGCCAGTTTTGGAGGACGAGAGCTTATATTTTTATAGTTAGTCCCAGCTCTAAACCTTTGCTTCTGGTAAACTAGTTCTGTCAAGTGATCATTTTACCCTAAGGCTTCAGTACTGCTTTAATCTAAACATGGAATCTAGCCTTTCCCCTTATTTTCCACAATTTCTATACAATAAACCATTCGTACAAGGCTATGTGTTTGTGTGGGGGTGGGAGGGAAGAGAGAGATTGGCAGAGAATAAATTTTAATAAGTGAGTTCAAAGAGACAAAGGGATTTATGCTAGAAATAACAAACACTGTGCAGCATGGGGTCAGGATGGCGGAGCTGCAGCAGCTGTGGGTGCAGGAGGCAGTGGACTTCATGGTGAAAGTCTGGAAAGAGAGAACATTAGGAAGATGCAGGGCGTCACATTCCAGTGCAGTGCTGGCTGATGCAAAGACAGCCAGGTGTCCCTGTAGCAGGTGCACCAGTGCATCGAATGCTGCCATGTGCCACTGGCTCAAGCCCAAGCCCCTGTGACCAGTGAGTTGGAGATGTTCCAGGACCACTTGGCCCAGTGCACCATGCATTGCAATGACAAAGCCAAAGATTCAATAGATGTAGGAAGTAAAGAACTTCAGGTGAAGTGGCAGCTGGAGAGTTGTGTGACCAAGTGTGTGGATGACCACACACACTTCATCCCGACCATGACCAAGAGGATGAAGGTGTTTCTCTTGTCCATTGGGAAATAGAAGTCTTTGCAATTGGCCGTTGAGACTGACAGCAGGAATCTATTTAAAAAGAAACGGGAGTTTTGGTCTATTAAGTGGTGTCTATGAAGAAATTAAGGATGGCAGCAAGTTTGAGGCCTGTGTCACTTGCTTCTGGACACTGGTTCCTTTATGTTTCAACCCTAGAAAGTGAAATGGAAAAAACTGGCGCTAAAATTTAGGTCAGAGATGGCACAGGAGAGTTTTTGATAGCCTAAATTTCAAGGGCTTGTCCTGGCACTAGGGATCTCCCTTGTAGCAAGCCAGAGCCCTCCAAGGTACCAGATTCTTCTTAGTACACAAATACCAACAGGCTGGAAGATTCCTCTAACCTGCCTGTGTTCCAGTGGTGTGAGCAGAGGTGTTTCTGTTTGTTGCCAACCTCCTGTTTACCAGAAGGATCACCAAATTGTTTTTCATAAGCTGTAAAAATCCACAAAGTCACTAATTTAGAAGGGAAAGAAGGTTTCTGGATCTTTGTTTTGCTTGGTTTTGTTTTATATACGAGTGCTTGAAGTTGATTTAAGATGTGGAGTTAGGAGAGGTAGTTTGGATAAGAACTTTGAACAGTTCTTGTGGATATCTTTCTGGCCATCAAGATGTGGGTATACATTTCTTGAAATACACATTATATCTTCGAGCTGTGACACCCTGCAAAAAACATGACAAGCAGTGTTACACTGGGTATGGGAAGCAGACCTTCCCTCTCGGCTGTCATGATGAGCCCTGAGGCTACCTGCAGCAGAGGAACAGGACAGTCTCTTGCGGTGACGCTCTCCCTTGAAGGGAAAGGGAGTTTTGATTGCATGGTATGCGGGAATGAACATTGAAGGAGGAATTGTTTCTTCTTAATTAAGAGAGTTATTAAGTACTGGCTTTGGAAAAACCTGGTTTTTATAGAACAGAATGGAATGAAAGCCTAAACTCAGTATTGCTTATTTTGCCCCCTGAAATAACAGAGCCCTACTGAGACAATCCCTTGGCAACAGGAAGGTCAAAGAAGAAAAATTAGGCAATTCAGGGGTGAGCAATGATTCCTTTAAAGCAAAAGAGGGGCAACTCCCTCATTACCAAATATCACTTTTGCCTGGGGCCTTTCAGCAAGCAGTGTTCCTATCCCAGCTCTAGCACCTGTTTATTTTGATAAAGACCTTATTGTCTTTTTACCAACTTACTACTTGAAATATAATATAGCCTGTGTTTGATGTTTCAAGGCTGTGATATATTTTCCTAGTGGTTCAGTTTTTAAAAATTAATAAGGTTTGTTTTTTCTTCCACAAAAAAAAAGAAAGAAAAGAAGAAATAACAAACAACCTAATATTTAATATAAAAGTTTTTTCCTAAAAGATCTATTTTCTATGTGATTTTTATCCTGCCTAGTGGGTCAGTCAGACATTAAACAACTCATTCTATAGATATTTTAATTATACTTAATGTTAAATGCTTTAATGGGATAAAGGGAACTCTGATTGTAGAATAGGGGGACCTGGCCTACACTAGGAGGCCTACAAAGATTTCCTAGAGGAGGTAGAAGTTGATAAATGAGGAGTTGGGGGAAAGGATGGTTAAGACCGAGTGATGGCAAAATGAAGGGATGATGGATGGTATTGGGTTTTTGACAGATACGCAGTCCAGAATCCGTGACTGTGTTTTCAGGAGCAGCAGCTGCCTACAGTGAACACTATATCAAATAGAAGAGGTGGCATATGTTTTGGTGGCAGCAGCATCTTAACCAGATTGTTTCTATTATCTTCACTCTCTTGGTTCCAGGTCCTTACCTAAAAATCTTTCCTAGCATTTCTTATCAGTTCTGTGAGTTACCTGATGCTTGCCAATTAATTTATCTTCAATTTAAGTTAGCCAGATTTGGTTACTGATAGTAAAGATGACAGACATCAAGAACCCTTACTGATAACTGTTAGCAAATTAGTCTAAAGTGTGGTTTGGAGAACTCCCACCCTCGGAGTTTCTGACTTAGTGGATTGGAGTGGGGCCTGTGAATTTGCTTTCCTAACAAATTACCAGCTGCTCCTCCTGCTAATGATGATGATCAAGTGACCACACTGGATCTTCATCAAGTTGTTGTGATTTTCTAGTTTTCTCTTAACCAACTGCTGATTTGTGTTCCATTGTTTGAGTACCCCACAATTTGCTTATCCATTAATTTGTGAATGGACATTTTGGTTTTTTACAATTTCTGGCTATTACCAATAAAACTGCTACGAATATAAATGTGTAGGTCTTTGTGTGGACTTTATTTCCTTTTCTCATGGGCAAATATGTGGAAGAAGACAACCTGGAACATATAGTAGGTTTATGTATAACTTTTAAGAAACTGCAAGCTATTTTCCAATGTGATTCTGCCATTTTACATTTTTTTTACCAGCAGTGTACGAGACTTCTAGTTGTTCTACACCCTTGCCTTCTCGGTATGATCAGTTTTTTTAACTTTAGCCTTTCTAGTATTACTAGTGTAATAGTATCTCATTATGCTTCCAATTTGCATTTTCCTAATGACTAGTAATGGTGAACATCTTTTTTGAGTGTATACTCAAAGAAATCTATACAAAGATGTATTCATGTATCTTTCTTGATGAGATAGCTATTAACATCTTTCATCCAATATTTTGGAGTCTTATTTGTTTTCTTACTGAGTTTTGAGAGTTCTTTCTATATTCTGGGGATTAATTCTCTACCATAAATGTAACTTGCAAGTATTTTATCCAGTCTGTGGCCTCTTATTTTTTACTCTCTTAATAGGCAGGAATCATTTTTACCAAAATCATCAAAAGCCTCATCAGTTTTCCTAATGACTTCTGTTAATTGCTTGATACTCAAATTCTTTTTTGAAACAATTCCTTTTCATTTTCTTTGCTCCTCTTGCTAACTAGTATGACTGCAGTCTCACTTGCCAACAGCCTTGTGTGTAATTGGAAGAATTCTTTAACATCGCTTTCATCAACTTCATGAAATCTTGCACTTGTAGCAAAGTGTGCAGTTAAATTCTTTCAATTCATTTGGTTTGCACTTGATTGATATTTGGGGGTATTACCACAATCTCAAAGTTCAAACCAATAAGGATGTCAGCTGAGAGGCAACTGAATAAGATAGGGTAGGGAAAATAAGTACTGGTGTTTTATATGGAAAAAATTTGAGTTGGGACTCATTTTATAAATGATCAGTTCACTAGAGAACATTATGATGACTTTTTCTAACATGTGGCAGCAGAGATTTGTGTAATAAATACAAAAAAAAAAAAAAACCAAGGCCTATGAGAAAAGACCCCCCCCTTTTTTATTTCCTCTTATATCTTGATCCCCTTCTTCACTCATTCTATTGTAGGTACTCCGACCTTCTTTGTTTCTTGATCAAGCCCTGTTTTTTTCTCAATGCAAGAGCACCTACTTTTTCTTCTAAGTGGGCCAAGAATTTAGATTTATCCTAATTGCATTGGAAACCAGTAGACAAGTTTTTGTTTTTGTTTTTGTTTTTTTAAGATTTTATTTATTTATATGAGAGGGAGAGAGTGCAAGCAGGGAAGGGGCAGAAGGAGAGGGAGAAGCAGACTCCCCACTGAGCAGGTAGCCCAACTCAGGGTTGATCCCAGGACTCCAGGATCATGACCTGAGCTGAGAGTAGACACTTAGCTGACTGAGCCAACCCAGAACCCCAACAGACAAGTTTTAATCAGGAAAATGACATCATTTGATTTGGACTTTCAAATGATTTCTCTGAATGGAGAAGGGATTATACAGGGATAAGAATGGAAGTAGAGAGACTAATTAGGGAGCTATTTCAGTAGTCCAGTGAGAGTTGATGATGACTTGTATCAAGGTAAAATAGTGAGAAGTATCAGATTTGAGATAATATGAAGGTAAAACTAGCAAAATTTGGTAATAGAATATGGTATTAGCAAAATAGAATATGGTATCAGATGACTCCCAGATTTCTGCATTTGGTAATAACGTGTGGTTGACTCATCACTGAAATGGGGAAAACAGAAGGTGGAACCAGGTTTGTGAGAGAGCAATCATGAGTTTCATACTACCCATACTAAGTTTATTTACAAGATCCTCAAGTGAAGATTCAAGAAGTCTTTGGATATCAGTTTCTAGAGTTAGTGGTAGGAATTAAACTGGAGATATAAATTTGGAAATTGTCAGCATATAGATGATATTTTATGTAATGTTGAGGGACCAAATAAGATCACCTAAAAGATAGAGGGGAGAGTAAAACCTTGAGGCTCCAAGTGAGACAGAGCAGGAGAAACCAATAAAGGAGTATGAGAAAAAGAAAACCAGGACCAAGTGGCGAATACCAGCTCTTGTGTTTGGATATTCACTAGGAGGTTCACTGGAAACAGCATATAGTCGTACTCACAGCTAAGATTTATCACAGTGCTACAGTAAATACATTGTGCCGGATCATGAGGGAAAAAGACACAGATGGAATCTGGAAAAATCCATGAGCAGCCTTCCTCAATGCCTTCTTCTCCTGTAAGAGATCATATAGAACACACTCTTCCCGTCAGTGAAAATGCAATAATACGTCTGTGATGTTTCTGTGCAAGGAAGCCCATTAGAGACTCAGTGCCCAAGATTTTTATCTGGGTCTGATCATGTAGGCACCCTTTGTCTAGGCACAGTGAGCCATCATTATCAGTTAGGGAAAAAAGGAGCACTACTGAAAATCAAGTTTTCAAATGCCAGCCAAGGGTCAACCTTGCAAGCACGTTCAAAGGATAGCAGTCTGAGGCCTGCTATGTTAACTCTCTTCTGCACAGAATGGCATCACAGATGCTAAAGAGGGAGGATGTTTTCAGGGAGAGAGATGCAGCTGAAGAATCAAGTAAAGTAAGGAACAACGTGGCCACTGGGTTTGACAGTATAAAAGTAATTCATTGGCCCTGATGCAGACGATGTCAGAGGCATGGTAAAACAGAGAAGCTAGATTGGAGAGGATTCAAGAGTGACCTGGTGAGGGAATAGAGACAGCATGTAGAGGTAGGATAGTTCAAGAAGTTTTCTGTGAGAGGAAGCAAAAGAAGGAAAGGTAGTTTAAAGATGACAGAGGTCAAGAAGAGGCTTTTTACGGATGACAGATACTAGCACATGTTTGTTTTAGGATCAGAATTATTCATTAGAAAGCGAGGGATGATAGAGTGAGGGATTGGATCGACCACAGGAATGAAATGATGGGAGGAGAGACATTGAAACAGAAGAGATGAAGGAGAAGACCTAGAGATTTGGGAATCCAAAAATGAGCAACTTTTTTTTTGACAAGTATACATGCTTGCACTTTGTTTAAAATCACGTCTGTGACCGAGAACCAGCTTGGAATTGACAGTTGGGACAGAGTCACATGGCCCATGGCTCACCAGGACCTCCATTCTGGCAGTCTACCCTGCGCTGACATAAGCCAGGAGGCCCCCATAAAAATGAGAGACTCCGTTCACTTACAGGATTTTAGAGACCTCGTAAGATGATTTCCCAAGCAGTCACTTCTCCTGGAAAGTCAGACACTGATGGGTGAATCAGAGTGGGCTCTAAGCACTCATCTTCTTTTGTTTCAGTATCAGCTTGTTCCAAACCCTCTCCAGGGCCATTTTTTCCAAGAAGAAGGTGATGGGAAAATTACTCGTCTACCAATCCCTGTTATAATACATGTGCTTCTGAAAATCTTTACTTAAAAGTTCCTTATAAAAGTCAGCCATTTCTTCTGGAGCTAATGTTACTTTTTGACCTGATCTGACTCTCAGTTCCAGGCCTTTAACTTTTAATTTTGAGTGAATAAATTCTTCCTTTTCCTTATGAAATCTCAAATTCTGGTTTTCCCAGACTGTTGGTTCCATTCTTGTGTTTCTTGTCTTAATTCTCTTAGCTTTTGTTACAATGGTGAGCCATTTTCGGGGATGTAAAAGTGGGCAGGTCGAAGTTTGAATTTTTTCCTGGAGGGGGATCCTATCCAATCACAGCTAGATTTTCTTGGAGGGCAAGAATCCTGAGACCTGGCTGAGGTGGTAGAGTTGCCAGTGACAGAGCGCCAGATTGAGCGTGAGCACCTCATTCAGCTCCTCATTCAGCTGCGGCGCTGGCAAGAAACCCGGGGTGAGCTGCAGTGCTGTTCCCTGCCCAGGCTGCATGGTGCCAAGGCCATCCTGGAGGCAGAGCCAGGCCCCGGCCGACCTTACAACCTTCACCATACATCCGCCTGCCCCCAGATACCCCCCTCCCTGGTTCCAAAGGCAAGCCCAAGCCACCCAGAGCCAGAAGGAGAAGGAGCGAAGGCAAAGGCAAGTGGGCAGTTGGATAAGCTCCCAACCCCAAGTCAAGCCAAGGGGGCAGCCACCACAGAAGATGCGTGTCCCCCATAGGATGTGCGTGTCCCCCACAGGATGTGCCCCCGCCAGGGATGCAGCCCACCAAGATCCAGCCCTTCAGGACTCAGCCTCCCAGGATCCAGCCCATCACCGCTCCCAGGATGCAGTTCACCACTGCTCCCAGGACAGTCTGACCTCCCAGGAGAGTGAGGAAACCTACTGTAACCCCGGAAGCTCAGGCCTGTGGGTGAGGCTCCACACACCCCCGGGGCTCACAGACTGACAGCCGAGGGCCTGCCCATGCTGATGGCCCAGCTGCCCGGCCCTGCGTGGCAGAGAGTCTGGCTGGCCCAGCATAGACTCTGCTTGAGCTTTTTTACTTATTTTATCCTGAGTGGAGCTTGGGCCAGCCCGCTGGGGCCGGTGGAGGAGAGGGCCAGTGGGTGGGGCCTCACCCAGCCCCTCTTCCTGGGGGATGCTCCCTAGGGCTAGGGTGCTGTTTGGGGGGGAGAAGGGGGGGTTCTTTATGTAAAATAGAAACATGGTTTTGTACAGAAATTAAAAAAAAAAAAGAAGAGTGGGACTTACGGGGCTGGAGGCTGGCGTCCCTGTGCCTCATGTTGGGAGAGCGTTCGCCAGAACAGAACTTCCAGCCTAGAGGGTGGCGGATTTCCCCAGCCTGAGCCCTCACACCATTGCTGGTGTCTATCCCAACACATTTTTTGGGTGGCGAGTGCTTTCTTGCGTGCACTTGTCATCTTGAACAGGAACTATTTAATTTATACTGAATACACATTTTGTACGTTTTTTTCTCTATCCAGAAGCTTCTAGTTTTATATTCTTTTCATGTCAATGCCAGTGCTACCTACCCTTCTAGTTTATTCTTCCTTTTTGACCCTTGGTATTTCATGTTCCTTCCCTACAACTTGGTATGGCTCTATTTTGTCTATTTTCAACTTTTGTTTTGAAATAAAACGTAAAAGTCTAAAAACAACAAAAACAACAAAACAAAAAAAAAACCAGGCCTGCGTTCTGTGTGGCGCTCTGGAGCAAGCTGACAGCCAAGCCAGCGAAGGCACAGCAAAGTGGAGGGAGAAGGGCCCTCCGTGGCCCACATCCCCCCAAAATGAGCAACTTCTGATGGCTTTTATTTCCTCAGAGAAGTATGAGGCAATGTCCTCAGTTGAGAGTATAGTGTTGTGGAAAAGATGTGAAAGATGTGAGGAAAAAGTAGAAAGTTGGGAATTTCTACAGTAAGGAAGAAAATAATTTGGGAAAGATATAAAATGGGAAGCTGGCAGGAGAGAGGTCATGGTAGAGGTTTAGGAGGACTGTATAGTTATTTAAAATGCTTTATTAATGAGAGGCAATAATTTGAATTTATATCATTAAAATGTTTCAACCTCTACTAAGATCTGCTTCAAAAGGAAACTTGTATTGGATAGCAGTTAAAAATAGGAAGGAAATGATGGGGCTGTCAACCAAACAGTGCTTTAGTAGCTCAGAACTACTTTAATGTAACCATTTCATTCCCAAATTACCACTGAAGAGTTGAAACTGAATGACCAACTAATCTCCTCAGCCTAACCACACATACAAAATATACTTCTAACACTATATTATAACTTCCCCCATCAAACAAAACAGGAAGAGTGGTTATGTTTAGCTGATTGTGTGAGATGGTCTATTATATAGTTTCCGTTACATTCTGCTTATCAGGTTTTACTGTATTATGTGGCAGTTATGTATATATATGCATCATATATAGGATATATATATTTCAATCCTGCCATAGCAGGAATATCTTTCCATTTTCACAGATAGGTCTCATGAACAGAAACATTAAGTATATTCAAAAGAACCTCCAAGAATCTTTTCTATCTGATGGATATTTTTAGTGCCTGTACTGACGCTCATATTTGTTTGAACCCCAGCTGTAGCACTTGTCTCAGAGAACTGCCCTGCTCTTTCCATTTATTCCCTTTAAAATGAATTGGCTCCTTCAAATAATGTTCAAATAGCTACATTAGTCTCTTATTTAATCTCAGGTTAAATCAGAGAAAAGATTTCAGTACATAGAAAATTTATTCAAACCTGTAGTCTGACCTTGGTGTTTTTCTCAATACATAAATCACCGTTATCAACATTTCTTAATTTTCTAGTGTATGAAATAATTAAACTTAAATATGTCTTTCCTAGACACAATTCATCGCCATTATCAACTTAATTTTTACTTGAATGAATTTTATAATGTGTAACTTTTCATGTATTTCCAAAGTATTTTTATATCGTTTGGGGAGTAGATCTAACACCTACAAGAGATAAAGGTGGAGGAAGGTGGATTGAGTAGGGAGAAACTGCAGACCTAGATGCTGATCTCAAGACTGAAAAAAGTGGCTGGGAAACGGGACTGGATGGTGGGAGCCTCAGCCTTTGATGTACAGCCAACCTATGGGGAGCTCCAGAGCCAAGATCATCTGTAGAGAAGGCCTGCCTTCCATGGGCATGGCTGGGCCCTGGTAGTGCTGTGATTATCAGTCATTGGTGGGGGCTGCATAGGAAGGTGATGACTTCAGCTAGAGTACTGCTATAGTACGTCCTAGAGGTGCTGTAGCTGGAGGTCCTTAGCTGACTGCATTCTGACAGATGAGGGGAGATCCAAGCAATACATATTCATGCCTCCTACATCAGTTGTGCCCCTTTTGTTAAGATTGGTTTGCAAATAGTTCAGTTGTTCACAAGTTCAAATCATGGATTATTGCACAGTTTCCTGACTTTTCTCCTTTTGGCCAATCCCTCATCTCTTCATGAGATACTCTTTGAGATTAATCTCTGAAAAGACCATTTTTATTCTATCAGTCCTTGGCTCAAAAATATTCAGTGTCTCCCTGTTATTCACTAAATAAAGCCAGACTCTTTAACCTGGTGCTCAGGGCTAAGGCAGGACTAGCCCCAACTAAGCATTCTATTTTTTCTCTAACTTTGTGTTTTTGCTGGTCAGTCCATGTGGGGTCTCCTTGTGATCTCTCCAACATTCCGTTTATATTTACATGTTTCTTGTTGCTTACATAATAGTTTCTATTCCTTTCGACACACATTCTTCCTTCTGTACTTACAGAAAAGCCAGGCCCATCTTTCAAGATCCAGTTTGCCTTCCCTTTCTAACAGAAATCAGTATCTGAACCTTCCTCAGAAATAGTTCCGTATGTCTCCCACTTACTCATGTTCTTCCTTATTTTATTACTCAAATTTAATCTTATTTTATTTTATGTAGGCTCCACTCCCAATGTGGTGTTTGACCTCCTGACCCTGCCATTAAGAGTCAGTCACATGCTCTACTGACTGAGCCAGCCAGGAGCCCTTTATTACTCAAGTTTTAATGTGAACATGTCTCTTTCCCAACTATCTTGTCATATCCTTTGGGATAAGAGGAACATAACATTGTGTTTTACTCCACAAGTACTCCATGACTGAACGAAGAGAGAGATGCATGAGAATAGGCAATGTATGAAGCCACTACAGAAATGCAAAAAATAGAGGAGAGACCAAACTTTAGGGTAGGGTGGTATAGGAAAATACATTCGGAAGTGAAAAAATACTCCATCTGAGTGTTTTGTGGGAATGGATGACTTTCTTCACTTTCTGTTTCTTAGTTTTACAGACCAGAGCAGAATTCTTTACCCAAGGTACAGAGATGTTTAGGTTAATTATGAATGGGCTTTGGGAGAGTGTTGAGGTCAAAATCTCTGAAATTTATGGAAATTTTGTATATATGTATATGTGATTTTTCTGAGAATAAGATTCATAACATCTGACTTTCAAAGGAGTCTCTGAGTATAAAGAGACTTAAAACCATTTGACTAGAGTTTGGGGCATTGGTAGAAGAGAGGTTGAGCAGAGTTGAATGTGATTTGGAAAGTAGGAGATTATTATAACCTTAAAGAAAATAGTTTCTGAAGAATGAAGAAAACAGAAGTCAGATCCCCAGGAATTAAGGAGTGAGTGGGTGGTGAGGAAATGGAAGTAGCAAATATAGATTTTTACTTCGAGAAATGTATCAGTGAATGAGAGGAAGATATATGATAATTTAAGAAATAGTAGGATCGGGCAGCCCGAGTGGCTCAGCAGTTTAGTGCTGCCTTCAGCCCAGGGCGTGATCCTGGAGACCCGGAATCGAGTCCCACGTCAGGCTCCCTGCATGGGGTCTGCTTCTCCCTTTGCCTGTGTCTCTGCCTCTGTCTCTCCTTTTGTCTCTCATGAATAAATAAATAAATAAATAAATAAATAAATAAATAAATAAATAAATAAATAAAATCTTAAAAGAAATAGTAGGATCGGGGAAAGGTTTTTTCTTGGCTAGGAGATACTTGAGCATATTTACAAGGAAGAAGTGAAAAGGGATAATAGTGGAAGTAGATGGGGAAGTGTCTGGGTAGTCTGGGTTTATGCTTTAGCAGTACCACCAAGAGAATAGTGACCTAAGAAATAAAAAATTATTTCTTAATAATGCAGACTCTACTGTAGATGGCTACCCTCTATGCTGAGACCCACTGAGGCTGACTGCTTCAGTTCTTGGGCTATATGCTCATGACCAGAGGGGAAGAGAGAGATGAAGGAGTGATGCAGAAGGGCCTCCCTCCCACCACTGTGAAGTGACACCTGTTACTTCCATTCATGTTTCACTAGGCAGAACAAGTCCCCTGGTCATGCTTAATTCAGGAAGGGGGGCAGAAGGGAGGGACAGAGAATATAGAAAAAATATGAAAAGAGATTTGGTGAGCATGTAATTATCTTTGCTACATGAAAGGATCAAAAAAAAAAAAAAGCAAAAAGCATTTTGGGAAGTTAAAAATGGTATAGTTTTTAAATATTCCCGTATCTTCCTACAAAAACAGAGCAAGTCGATTAGTATCTGGGTGCCTAGAGGCACCTGGGTGGCTCAGTCAGTTAAATGTCTGACTCTTGATTTTGGCTCAGGTTGTGATCTCAGGATCATGAGATTCAGCCCTTATGGGGCTCCATGTTGGGTGTGGAGCCTCCTTAGGGTTCTCTCTCCCTCTCCCTCGGCTCTAATGCTCACTCTCTCTCTCTCTAAAAAATGAAACAAGCTTAATCTAAACCCCACAAACAACATTAATAACAAGTTTAGGTAGCAAGGTATGAATTTCCAAATATATGCAGGTAGGCACACATCATGAGAACAATAAGATTCACATGTGATAAGTCAAGAAAGCCAAAATAAAACACAACACCAGATTACAAAAAGATGCACCAGATTACAAAAAGGAGTCTCATTTGGTGTACAAAGCTTAAAGAGTTCATATAAGGTTAGTAGTCAAAATGGAGGAGAAGCTTTGTGGCCTCAATTTTTCAGTTAAACATTAGAAACTTTTGGAAGATCAGATGGTGCTACAGTGGTCTAGGCCCTATGCAATGGTGCTAGAATGGTCTAAGGTGTATGTACTTTCACAACCAACCTGACTCCCCACCAGGACTAAGCCCTACATGAGAGAGAAGCCTGCTTCTCTCTCTGCCTGTGTCTCTGCCTCTCTCTCTTGTCTGCTAGGACAAGACAGAAAAGAGGCCATGTTACAACTACCACAAATAGTATATTAATTATAAAAACTCCAAATCTGAAAATTCATTCCCCTCTTTTCTTTACCAGTTATATTCAGTAGTATTGTCTGATTTCACATGTAAGAGGGCTTGCAATTAGATTACATAGTACCATCAAGATACTTCAACAATAAAATGCAGTCGACATAGACCCTTCAAATATGACCACAAACTCTCTCCCATTATCAAATTCCCAAGGAAAATTTTAGTCTCAAGATTAAAACTCCTTAAAGAGTCTAGGGAAACTAATGACTAAACTTAAATTCTCTTGCCTTTGAAATTTAAACTTCAAAGAAATATAATGTCCAGAATTCATCCTTTCCACTTCATATTTCACTCAATATTTTAAACATTTTATTTATTTATTCATGAGAGACACAGAGAGTGAGAGAGAGGCAGAGACATAGGCAGAGGGAGAGGGAAGGGAAGAGGGAGAGGCAGGCTCCATTCAGGGAGCCTGATGTGGGACTCATCCTGGGACTCCAGGATTTCACCCTGGGCCGAAGGCAGACGCTCAACTGCTGAGCCACCCAGGTGTCCCTCACTCAATCTTAATTAGAAGAGTTTTTCAAGGCTTAAATCAGGTTGGAATTTTTTTGTAAACAGTTGTAGCTTGGACAAAATTGTATTTTTTTTTAAAGATTTTATTTATTCATGAGAAACAGAGAGAGAGAGGCAGAGACAGGCAGAGGGAGAAGCAGGCTCCATGCAGGGAGCTGGATGCAGGACTCGATCCCAGGATCACACTCTGAGCCGAAGGCAGATGCTCAACCACTGAGCCACCCAGGTGCCCCACAAAAATTGTATTACTTTAATATCAAACTCAGCTCTCACTGAGTTTCTGGAGAATCAAAAAAGTCCATGAGACCCACAAAATTATTGCAGCTCTGTCCCCACACCCATCAAATTTAGAAAAACCTATTCCCAGTCTCTGGTGGTGTCATTCCAAGCAAAATTGTGTTCTCAAAAGCCCATTAACTGGTGTTGTCAAATACCAGGTCAATTTCTCTGGGGTCAGTCAGGGAGATTCTGAGTTTTAGCTTTACCAAGATAGTTGGTCTGACACAAGGCTCAGGAAACCATGTCCTGTGAACATAATTAGGAGATGTTAAATTTGGCACTTTGAATTTTCCATTTCTAGAAGGATAATTTGCTATTCATATTAATTTCTCTCTCAGACTGGCATTTGAGATACTGTTTTTTTGGAAGCTTAGAAATTTGTAGAGTTTAAAATCTGTATCAGTAATGGTAGGGGAAGTTACGCTGCAGTAACAAAGAGCTTCAGAATTTTGGTGGCTGGAGACAACGGCAGTTTATTTTTCACTCATACTATGCATCCATTGTGGATTGGCAGGGAGTTCTGTTCACACTGTATTCACTTAAGGAACTAGGATGACACAATCTCCACAAATTCTTCCATGTTTCTCACAGCAGGGACAAGGGAATGTAACAAGTTATACCCTACCCCTAAGAACTTCTGCCCAGAGTTAGCACATGCTTCTTTTATTCACATCATTTCCATTCACACTCCATTGGTCAAAGCATGTTATGTAGCCCTCTGACTCCAAAGGTGCGTGGAAGGATACTGTTGGCTTTGAGCTACATTTAGAGTGAATTCCGTTCACCAATACTGCTTGTGTAGTATCTTCTGAGCAGACAATTGTGATCCTTGGCCATCAGTTGCTATAACTGCTTTCACCTATAGAATGACCTAAGCCAATGTTTCCCAAACTTGTCTGATCAAAACAATCACCTGGGTGCTTATTAGTAACAACTGTAGGCAAAAAAGTACTGATTCCTATGTCATGTTCCTGTAGTAATGATTTAGTAGTTCTGAGATGAGGCCTAAGAATCTGTATTTTTAAAAAATATCCTCTATTAGACAAGGAAACCTCCTTCCTAGCATAGGTGGTGGTGTTGGTTTTGTATGTGTGAGGGGTGTTTGTTTGTTTGTTTTAAAGATTTTATTTATTTGAGAGAGAGAGAGAGAAAGAGCGAGAGAGCGCCCATAAGCAGGGTGGAGGGGTAAGAGGAGAAGCAGACTTCCTGCCCAGAAGGGAGCTGGATTCAGGACTTGATCCAAGGACCTTAGGATCATGACCTAAGCTGAAGGCCGAGGCTTAAAGGACTGAGACACCCAGGTACCACTGTTGTTTTTTAAAATAGACTCTTTTTTTTGAGGGGGGGGAGTGGTTTTAACTTCACAGAAAAGTTTAGTGGCAAATACGGAGAAAAGTTCCTGTATCTCCTCTAACCCCCGCCAACACACAACCTGCCCCCCCCCAACTTTCTGCACCAGAATGGTACATTTGTTACAGTGGATGAATCTACATTGATGTACTATTATCACTGAAAGTCCAAGGTTTACCTTAGGTTTCACTCTTGGTGTTGTACATTCTATAGATTTGGACAAGTATATAATAACATATATCCACTAAGATAGTATATAGAATTGTTTCCCTGCTCTAAAAATTCTCTGCTGTGCCTGTGTATCCCTCCTTCCCCAACTCCTGGGAACCATTTATCTTTTTACTGTCTCTATAGTTTTGCCTCTTCCAAATGTCATATAGTTGGAGTGGTACCTAGCCTTTTTAAGATGGGCTTCTTTCACTTAGTATTAAGTGTGTTTAACATTCCACCATTCCACCGTGTCCTTTGATGGCTTGATACTTTTTTTCTTTTTTTAAGAGAGGGAGAGAGAAGATCTTAAGCAGACTCCGTGCTCCCAGTGCAGAGTCCAATGCAGGGCGCGGTCTTACAGCCCCTAGATTATGACCTAGGCTGAAATCAAGAGTTGGATGCGCAACTGACTGAGCCACCTAGGCACCCCAATAGCTTATTATTAATGCCTAATAATGTTCCTTTGACTAGATATACCACAGTTTGTTTATCCATTTACCAACTGGAACATATCTTGCTTGCTTCTAAATTTTGGTAAGAGCATGTTTAGTTTTGTGAGAAACTACCAAGTTGTCTTCCAGAGTGGCTGTACCATTTTGCATGTCCATCAGCAATGAATGATCATTCCTATTACTCCATATCCTTGCCAGCATTTGTCCCAAACTGCAGCTATTAAAAGCCCATACAACTGCCAAGATTAAAACATTCTAAAGTCCTCTCAAAACTCTGAATTTATATAACTCTTCTAAATTCCCAGTTTGGGTGTTGATTTTTTAATATTCCTCAACATGTCTGTTGGGAGGTGTTCAGATTTCAGGGCTATACTCCCTCTCCAAACTATAGGTTTCCCAGGCCCTCCAAGGACTGAGCTGGCCTCCTGTACCTCCTATGGCCAGTGAAATGAGAGAGTGATTGGTCCAGTCTGTGTGGGGTGGCTGGTTGCCAAGAGATCTAAAGGCTGGTTAAAGAATGCTAGTTTATTCTGCACGAACTTACCAATCAAGTGAGTCATTCCCTGAATACAGGGACAGAGAGCTAAGAGTTACATTCATTGGGTTCCTTCTTCATGGGAAGAAAGAGTATAGGAGAAGCTTTCTTGGTAACCGGGTAGCCTCTGTCTTCTGGTGAAGTAGGAACCTCGTGTCATAAAAACATTTTAGGCAGGGCAAGATTTGGGAACTTTAGGAAAATAGAGGTGGTTTAGAGCAGCTATTGTGGGGAATGGAATAAGGACTCAAGGAAAGTTTTTTTTTTTAATATTTTATTTATTTATCCATGAGAGACACGGAGAGAGAGAGAGAGAGAGAGAGGCAGAGACACAGGCAGAGGAAGAAGCAGGCTCCATGCAGGGAGCCCGACATGGGACTCGATCCCAGGTCTCCAGGATCAGGCCCTGGGCTGAAGGCAGCACTAAACTGCTGAGCCACCCGGACTGCCCCTCAGGGAAAGATTAATTATAAAAATATTACTAAGTGTCCCTGGTAGTCTAGAGTTGATCCAACTAGGTCGAGGAAGTAATCAAGATTTAAATCAATCCTGGAGCTGAAATGAAAAAAGTGAACAATGGAAGGGACAAGTACCAACCAGTGGGAGAAAACCAAGATCTCTATGGGGACCAAGCTCCACAAAGGACAAGTGAAGCCAGTTGGAATACTGACACAACTGGCTAATGTCCACAGATTTAATGTGTGCCAGGCTTATGTGGATTATCTCATTTCACCTTTACAGAAATTTAGGGCATAGAGGGATTAAATAATTTGTCTCTGGTCACTCAGCTAGTGAAGAGAGGGTCAGGATTTAAACTTAGGCAGACTGACTTGACAATCTGTAGTCTTAACCATAGCACTACTAGTTGAGAGTTGATGGAATTTATAATTACTCTGAGGACAAATACCGGATTCAGTAGAATGGGAGAAATGACAAGAAAAGAGGTGATGGCTGGGGATGGGCATTTATTTACAAGCTGAGAGGTTGACCAGACTCAATATCCAAGGAAGATAGGTGCAAGCAGTCAATCAGGCTGAGAAAATATGAGGTCAGGTTGTCAAAAAGTCATGGACAGGGATGTTGAAGTTATCAAGGGTGATGTGACTGGAGAGAAAATGGGGTGTTCCAGAAACTATCAGGGAAGATAAGGGATATCCCCAAGCCTGGGGGACAAATTTGATAGGGAAAAGAGGAGTATAAACATTTGTCCTAAGTATCAAAGGACCATTATGTAATTTATCATAATCGCTCTCTCCCTCTCCTCTCCCCCTGGAGAGAACAACTTTCCTCTTTTTAGGAGAAAGGGAAGGAAAAAACAAAGACTAAGAAGACATGTTGCACTGCTAATAATCATGGCTACTTGGTGACAAAGTAAAATAAATTGTTAAATCTCTGTTATTTGCCTGTCTTGTTTTAACTTTAAAACCAAGCTATTAAATACTAAGTACAGGTTTTCCCCTTCGATTTAAAAGTAAAATGTTCCCATGAAATCTTTCATAAGCTGAATGACGCAAAGTGAAGAAGCAATTACCAATAATTTATATGGAAAATTTTTTTAGCATTCCCAGACCAAAAAATAACCTATTTTAGGCTTTTCTGGGATCTTGGGATACATCTTGTTAATGGATGTACACAATAAATCAAGATAAAGCACAGATACTCACAGACACGGTTCAAAGCTATGATGTCTTGGTGCTTAGATGCTAAGCGTAGTTCCTGCGAAGGAGCTTGGTGGGCCTACTCTCTCTGCTCCAGGTGTACACCACCTTTATAGCATAAATTTGTTTTGCTGCAAAACAAGCATTGAACACTATTTGCACTTTTCATCTTCCTTCTTAAAAGTGAAAATCCTCTTTGGATTTCTTTCAGTTAACACAAACAGGTAGGTCTTTCATAAAAGCAAAGTACTATAACATGAACTTTCAAAAAGCCAAGGATACCTCTAATCATTTTTCATGAGAGTATACATAATATAGCACTTTTATTCCCGGAACAAAAAATGTAATACTTTTATTCCCAGAAGGTGCTTTTCTGTTTTTCATTAAAAATTTTTTGATATAGCTGAGACATGTCCCATTTAAATGTACTTCTTATTTCCTTGGATACTCTTGAATAAAACATTCCTCGTGCTGTTCTTTGGCAGAAATAATATTCACTGGCACTGTTTGATGACATTTCAAAAATGTTTCCTGCTTTGTATAATTTCATTATCAAATTTGTATTATATTATCCTTCATGAATACATAGCATTTTTGCTAGTTGTCTGTCTCTATCTCTGTTATCATACTAGAAGGAAGACCTCTGCCTTGCAGTTCTTTATCTCTTAAAATCACATACATTTAGTGCCATATTTTGTGCTTTTTTTTTTTTTAGTCCTTTCTTATTTCTACTGATTGCCCTTTCCTCATTGGAAAATGGTTTGTGTCATTTAGCATTGACTTTGGTACTTTTGGTACTAGATCTTGATTGGAAATATCAGATGATAATCTGGCACATTGTGACACCTACGTGTATTTTCAGCTATTTTCTATTTATATCTCCTTTGGTGTATTTTTTTAAGAGAAAATCTAATATCTGTCTTTTCCTTCTAGGGCATTTTTTTCCTTGCGTAAGATACTTTGTCAAATTCATAAATGCTTTCAATGAATCTGATATGCATTTTAAATGGTTTCAAGGCTTCTCTGGTTTCCAGAATGTCTACACCTAAAAGTTTTATACTTGAAAAGTACCTGTAGACTTTACTAATATAAAATACTCCTGAAATAGCCAAATTCCCCTTGATAGGTTAATTGCTAAATTTAAATTTGTTTTGCATTTGCCTTTTTGTCTTCTCTATGCCAAGTACAAGCACAACACCTTGCTTGGTATGGTATTCAGGGAATTATTTATCAGAATCTGGTTATTCCTCTCATCCTTATTTCTTCCAGGAGCTGCCATCCTGACCCACAGTCCTTGCCTTTATCATCTGTGGCCTGGGGTGTTTTAACCTCCCAGATGGTTGGCTGCTCCTGGCACTCCATCCCATATCATCTTTATCCAGAATGATCCTATTGAAATGTTAGGTCATGTCACTTCTTGACCCTTGAATGGTTTCCCATCTCATTCAAAGTAAAAGTTAAAGTCTTCATAGTAGCTAAGAGTTCCCAAGTGATCTGGCCCTTCTTCCCTCTCCCACTTTACACTTCTCTCTGTCTCCCTCTGTTCCAGCTCTAGTAACTTCTTGCTGTTCCTTGAATATTCCAAGATGCTCCTATCTTCAAGTCTTCGCTCAAAATGTTACCTTTTTCAAGGAGTCCTTCTCTGACCCTCTATTTTAAATTCATTTCGCCAGCAATCTCTGTTCATTTCCCCTGTCTTTTTTTTTTTTTTTTGGTTAATAAAACATTTACTATCATCTAATATATTTCAGTAGATGTATTATTTATTACCGGCACTGCCATACACTCAAATATAACTTCCATGTGGAGCTTATAGAACAGTGCCAGACATGGAGAAGGCTCTGCAAGAAGAAAGGAAAAAAAGGGAATGAATTAACTTAGCATGAGAAATGAGAAATGTTTGCTAAACAAAATGACATACTAGGACACTGGATAAGAATCTGTGGTTACAATGGAATCTTTCAGAAGCCTAGTGGAATCTTAGAGGTCTTGGCGCAGTAGGGAATGTAAACCTTTTGGTTTGTGTGACTGACCTCCCTCTTCAGCTTCTGGGATCTCCTGGTGAAGCTAAGGGGTGGAGCTCGGGTAGCACGTATCTTCTCTTGGTCTAGCTAAACTAAATTGAGGCTGCAGGATTGCTTTTACTTGACTATATGAAAGTATATAATATGATTTAACTAGTTTTTCCATTCCCCAATCTGTCGTAAGCTTTCATTAGAAAATCTTATGTGGCTTTTACAGAAGAATATGTATCTTGCTCTTTCCCTTCTCCTTCATCGGAGCTTCTAGCAAATTTTGTGTTGGGTTCTAAATCCCAAATGAAGCACAGTTTTACTTCAAGAAAGAATTAGAAGTTAAAAACCAAACAGATCCCCCCCCCCCTTTGGTTTTCTTTCTTTTTTTTTTTTAAGATTTTATTTATTCATTTGAGAGAAAGAGAGAATGAGTGAGCATAGGCTGGAGGGGGTTGGAGAAGGGCAGAGGAAGAGGAAATAGCAGAGCAAGGAGCCTGATGGGCTTAATTGCAGGATCCTGAGATCATGACCTGGGCCAAAGGCAGACTTACTTAACCAACTGAGCCACATAGGTGCCCCACTCCAAGTTCTGTTTTCAGCATGCCAGACTATTCTCCAATTAATTAGTGAATGGAATCCACTACCACCATGGAGGTGACATAATTTTGCATTTGTGAGTGTTTTAAAGGGCCCATTGGAGGGCACATGGGGTGCATGCAGTTGCCTCAGGTAGTCTTTGCTGTTGCCGCCAGTGGGGGTGGTGTGCGGGAGCATGGAGGCACACAACATCCTCAGCAAATGAGGATTCAGTATCCAGTTTTTTGGAATAGGAACTCATGTGAAGTTTACAGGATGAGCTCTCGTCAAGCCAGATATATACGATTTCAAAACTACCTGAGATGTACAATGATCTCCTTAGAAAGGACAGAAATAAGAGAATGAAACTGGGCCAGAAAGGTTCCAGAATTGCAAATCTCTGTTTGATCTGTTCCTCACCTGTGAAGAGAGAATGAATGAATGACCAGATGGTTGAAGATCTGAATTGCAGAGAGCAGGAGACCTGCCAGCCCATGCTTATGAGCAACGTGGACATCAAGGACAACAACAACAACAACAACAACAACAACAACAACAACGGAGAGGCTCCCCTGGGGGCATGGCTCATCTGTGAGTTACGCCAGTGCACTCAGCACAGGGAGGACATGGAGAATTAAAATGATGAGCTGCTGCAGGAGTTGGAAGAGAGCTACAGGGCCTTCCGGCACAGTCTGCTTCCACTGACCCAACTGGCCTGGTGCCTGGTAGGCCACCCACCTTCCTGAGCCCATCTTCTTGAGCTTCCCCCTTGGTAATGCTTTTTCCTTCCTGATATTTGTTTTTGCTTTTAGGTACTCTGCCAGTGGATAGTAGTAATACCCAAATAAACTGTACATATGAAATGAGAATATACACATAAATGCTAGAGTAAAAACTATCAGTTTTTTTCCTCACATTTATTTATGAGTGGGATATTGATTATATAGTTTTTTTTCCTCTAACCAAAAAAAGAAAACCGTGGTTTATAATACATTTGCCCTATACATCAGTGACTTTCTTTGTGGTTTCTTTCCCTTCCCCCGCCTTCCCCCCCCCCCAAGCTTGCTGGAATATGCAAATAACCTGAATAAAGCAGTAGGCTTTATCTCATTAGGGGAAAAAAAAAAAAAAGCTGTTGGACTAGAATAGTGCAGGCAAGACCCTCCTACCCCACCTCCATTCTCCATTTATTTATTTAAGAGTTTATTTATCCATTTGAGAGAGACAGAGTGAGAGAGAGCAGGAGTGCGGGGGAGTGCAGAGGGAAAAGAAGCAGACCTGCTGCTGAGCAGGGAGCCTGACACAGGACTCCATCCCAGGACCCTGGATCATGACCTGAGATGGAGACAGCCGCTTAACTGACTGAGTGACCCAGGCACCTCCCCATTCTCCATTTAAATCAGCTCTGAAGATTCACGCTTCTCTATACCTCAGATAAAATCTTGATCAACTCTCAGTTTCAGGTAATTCTTAGATAGGAAAAAAAACTAGTCCACATTAAAGGGTCCACATTTGACATGGTTGCTCTTAAAAGAGGCAGGCACCCTTTAAATCCAGGCCAGTTTCCTCTTGCAGGGTTGTACTTTTTCCAACTCCCACGCAATGTCCCTATAGGCTTAAGTCCAGCTCATTCCTGGGATGGCGTCTCTCTCTCCTGTCCTTCCTCCTTTTGGCTCTGCCATCTGTGGCTAATGTAGACACTTTCAGCTTTTTTAAGATGAGACAATTCCCACATACCCCCAAATATCAAACTCTCCAAGTGATTCTCTTAAAAACCTCCTCTGAGGGACAAGAACGCCCATGTTGCCTCATGCATAGCAATACAGGGCGCAGACTTAACCACCTGCTTCTTCAACCTCAGTGAATTTTTCATCAACTCCCATAATCTGGAGGAGGATGATACCTTAGGTTTGGCAGAACTGGTTTCTCCATGTTTTAACATGCTCAGAAAAGCACACACCTTTAGAGCAAGGGAAGTACTTGACTTCTGTTACACAAATAATAGAGGCCTCAGCTGAACCTGAGAGTCTCTCCTGCCAGTCATTTTAACAGATTTGTTTATCAATTTGTTTGCCATGCTCAACTGTCCCTCTTCATTTCACTCATAGACCCTGAAATATTATAAGAAAGTCTCTGTCTAGGTAACAGATGATTGAATCAGAGATGGACTCCTGACCCCGGTAACCAATCCAAAGACTGATCCAAGCTGGTTCTCTCCTGAACCAACCAACTTTTTTTAAAAGCATTTTTTAAGAGATTTTATTTATTTATTTCAGAGAGAGATTGCAAGCGAGATCATGAGAAATGGGGAAGGGCAAAGGGAGAGGGGCAAAGGGAAAGGGAGAGCAGATCCCCTGCTGGGGGGACAGCAACATGAGGCTTGATCCCAGGACCCTGGGATCATGACCTGAACCAAAGGCAGATGCCTCACCAACTGAACCCCCCAGCTGCCCCTCCCCTGAGAACTTGAACTGAGACTTAACTGAAAGTTAATTCAGAGTCAGAAGTGAGAGTCCTAATGGGCAAACTGATAATGAATAAGCAGAAGAAGCATGAGAAGATGGGAAAGTCTAGAGCAGAGAGGTGCAGAGATCAGTACTTCCTGAGAGGCATTGTACCATACTTTCTGCATTTGCTTCTGTAAGATTCTCACATGTTCTTTTTTTATAGCCTCTGTTTTCACTTTAGCGGCTTGAAAGAGAAATGTCTGTTCCTTGCAAACAAATAAACAGACCAGTGTCATAAATTTGTAAAAAGCTATTTTTTTCCATTGGCCCTTTCTTTTTATTGAGTGGTTGTATTTCTCATTGTTGAATTTTGAGAGTTCTTTATTAATCCTGGATTCAAGTCCTTTATCATATGTGTAATTTGCAGATATTCTCAACTAGTTTGTGGCTTATCATTTTCTGAAAGATGTCTTTCAGAGAGAAGTTTTGAATTTTGATGAAGCCAGGTTAACCTATTTCTTTTTTTCTTTTTTAAATGAATAGCACATTTGGTGTTGTAAGCAAAGAAATCTTTGTCTAAACTGAAGTCACAAAGATTTTTTTCCTATGCTTTCTTGTAGAAGTTTAATAATTGCTTTTTTTTTTTTTTTAAAGATTTTCTTTATTTATTTGAGAAAGAAAAAGAGAGGGAATGAGCATGAGCAGGGGTAGATGCAGAGGGCAGAGGGAGAAGCAGGCTCCCCACTCAGCAAGGAGCCAGATATGGGACTCCATTCCAGGACCCTGGGACCATGACCTGTGCCGAAAGCAGACACTTAACTGACTGAGCCGCCCAGGTACTCCAAAAGTTTTATAGTTTTATTACATTTTACATTTAGGTTCATGATTTATTTTTGGTTAATTTTTTAGCATGGTGCAGGGTTCTTTTTGGGGGGATGGGGCATATGAATATCCAATTGTTTCAATACCATTTGCTGAGAAGATTCCACTGATTTGTTTCTGAGACTTTGTCAAAAAATCAGTTAATCACACATATATGTCTGGTTCTAATCCATTTATTTCACTGTATGTGATTATTACTATGGTTTGCCTATTTTCTATTTGTCCAATCTATTGTTGTTGTTCTTTGGTTCTTTCTTTCCTGCCTTCTTTTTTTTCCCTCTACACCCTTTCCTGCCTTCTTTTAAGGCAAATAGAATATAATTTTAATATTTCTTTTTTTTTTATTTACCAGCTTTTAAGATATGTCTTCTTGTACTACAAAAAAGAAAAGTTACTTTCTTTATGGCATGTTTTCTCTTCCTATTTCAAATGTTAGACCTCAGAGTATATCACAAATTTAGAACCATACCCTAATCCTCCCATTGCTCAAAGTGCTGAGGACCAACAGTCTGGGTATCACCGGGATTGTGTTAGAAATAAGGAGTCTTAGCCTGTACACCAGACCTACTGAATCAGAATCTGCATTTTAATGGAATCCCAGGTGATTTCATACACATTTTACAACTTGAGAAACCTAGCTGTTACCTATTCCACACATTTAGTCAAATTGATCTTCCTAAAATACAGCTTCCTTTATGTCCCTAGAATTTTAAATGGTTCCTCATTGTCCTTAGAACAAATCAAATGCCTGGGCCTGACATTTAAGGCCACAGTAAAATGGGCCCAGTCTACCAATTTTTTCCCATACGGATGTCCTACTCCAGCTAAATTGGTCTACTCTATTATTCCTCAAATGTGCCAAGTATATTCAGTCTTTGCTCATGGCATTTGCCCGTCTGGAATTTTCATTCCCAACTCTCTACATATCCATCCTTCAAAAACCAGTTTCATTTCCACATCTGTTTGGAGGTTCCTGCTGCTGACCTCAGTTCACCCTGCTATCTAATCCTCTGAACATCTTAACTAGCTGTCCCAGTAGCTGGGTGTTTTTTTGTTTTGTTTTGTTTTGTTTTGTTTGTTTTGTTTTGTTTTTAATTTATAACCTTGGGCGCCTGGGTGGCTGTCTGTTAAGTGTCTGCCTTTAGCTCAGGTCATGCTCCCAGGGTCCTAGGATGGAGCCCCACATCAGGGTCAGCAGGGGTCTGCTTCTCCCTCTCCCTCTGCCTCTCCCCCTGCTTGTGCTCTCACACGCACACACTCTCTCTCTCAAATAAATAAATAAAAATTTTAAAACAATAAAAATAAAATGTATAACCTCCCCTCCCACTATGCTTATTATAAAACAGTGCATGTGCATGGGACAGTGTTTTCATTCATTAATTACATTCTTCTTTATTTAAAAAAATTGTTTTAATTCAGAATAGGCTTGCTCATTTTTAGGGCTATAATTTCTTTGATCAGGCAGGCATTAAGGCTGAGCAAAAAGAATCTGAAAACAATATATTCTTGTGCTTCTCTATTTGGAGGTGAATTTTTTTTTTACCATATGAGAGTGCAGTAATTTCAGTGACATTTTATTTCCAATCAGTATACAAAAACATGTTATATGTAAATGAACATTCTAAAAGGGAAGGGCTTAATGGGTCTTTTTTTTGAAAATACCAAAGATATTATTGCAATTGATATTATACATACACATGGTTTAGGAGTCAATTGCTATGTAATTCTTCTTACGAAAAATAATAATACTTCCCATCCCCATTATGCACTCTTAGTCCTTGAGTTTTAGCTGAGTGAGACAGTGTAGATGCCTCATGTGCTACTATGTTAAGTCTACGTGTGGATTAGGTAGATGGAACGGCATAACAGCAGTTATGAGTAAGTATGGGCTTGCATTTGAAAGCCATCTTCACTCTCCTCTCTTTTTGATTTGAGCTAGTAAAACATGGAGAGGGTGAGGAGACTTGAGGTTGGCCTGTGCTGGGACCAAACAACTAAGAATATGGCTCTTTCTCTTTTGCGGTAGCTACGTAAACACCTGGCTGATGTAGACCAGTAGTTCTCAAACCTATGTAAGCATCAGTATCACCTGCAGGCTTGTCCCTGAGCCCCATTCCCAGAGTTTCTGATTCAGGAGGCCTGGGGTAAGGTCCAAGAATTTGTGGTTTTTTTTTTTTTAAAGATTTTATTTATTTATTTATTCATGAGAGACACAGAGAGAGAGAGAGGGGGGCAGAGGGAGAAGCAGGCTCCATGCAGGGAGCCCGAGGTGGGATTCGATCCCGGGTCTCCAGGATCACACCCTGGGCTGAATGAAGGCGACGACAAACCGCTGAGCCACTCGGACTGCCCAGAATTTGTGTTTCTAACAGATTCCCAGATGATGTTGGTGCAAAGACTGCATTTGAGAATCACTAGTGTAGTGGGGAAACGTCAAAAGGAAAAAATAGTCTATTAAGTTTGAGATGTTAGTGCAGGTCCCATTTCATATCTCTTTTTTTTTGAAGATGTGAAAATTATAATCTTTAATTCCAACAAATTTTTTAAATGAACAAAGAAAAACGCACCATTTGTTTAAATAGGACTGTTTATGGTTCTTGCTCTTTTTATCAGGTGTTTGCAAACATCAATCTCTGAGAAAATATTTTTATTTTTTAATTTTTTAAAAGATTTATTTATTTATTTATGATAGACATAGAGAGAGAGAGAGAGAGAGGCAGAGACACAGGCAGAGGGAGAAGCAGGCTCCATGCAGGGAGCCCGAGGTGGGACTCGATCCCGGGTCTCCAGGATCGCGCCTGCCTTTGGTCCCCGCTGAGCCACCCAGGGAATCCCCTAGTTTTATTTTTTAAAAGAAACATGCTTGTTTTCTTTTCATGTGGCAGCAAAATGAATAAATAATGCTAGAGGTATTCTGTAGGTTGGTTTCACCTTGTATTCTCTTTGATGTTTTGGATAGACTAATTTTTTACTCACTATTAATTGGTCATATTATCATTCTGACATTGAGTTTTTTGCATGTATGCTTGTTATGTTTTATATTTATGTGTTCCCCTCTTCCTCTTTTTTACAAAGATTATATTGATACTGAATGAGCTGACCTCAGGTTACCTCCTGAAGAATGGAGTCTACAACAGTACTCTTGGAGTGATGGATGATACATTGTGCTTTTAATGATCATCTTAAAAATCAAAATACAACTTCTGCTGATTGAATGATAAAACTGTACTTGTAATTGCTTCCCTTCTGGGAGAGGAAGCATCAGTACAATATTCAAATGCTGTTAAAAATAATGCTTTTGAACAAGATTTTAAAATGCCTTACTATTGGCTATTAAACAGTGGGTGAAAAAAAATTTTTAAGCCCAGAATTATATATCCCAGTTATTGCTGTCACTTTGGAAAGCTATATACAATTGTATATAGCCTTTGAACAGGGCAGGTTTGAACTGTGTGGATCCACTTATGTGCAGATTTTGTACAATACTACTGTAAATATATTTCCCTTATGATTTTCTTTTTTCAAAAGATTTTATTTATTTGATAATTAATTTATTATTTATTTATTTTATTTTTTTATTTATTATTTTTTAAAGATTTGTTTATTTGAGAGAGAGTGAGTAGGGGAGGAAGAAGAGAGACTCCTGAAACAGAATTCCCACTGATCTTGGATCCCACCTGGGGGCTGTATCCACCCTAAGATCATGACCTAAGCTGAAATCAAGAGTTGGATGCTCAACCGACTGAGTCAGCCAGATGCTCCTCTGAGCAACTTTTAATAAACATTTCACAGTTTAAGAAACATATCACAGTTCACAGCCTGTTCTGTGAAGACAGTCACATTGTGAGTGCTCAGGCAACATAAATACTTTTACTGACCTTCAGTCTGTGAGTGAAATAAAAAAATTAAAAATTGACCCTTAGATAAATTCCTGTCATCTTGGGATCCCTGGGTGACGCAGCGGTTTAGCGCCTGCCTTTGGCCCAGGGCGCGATCCTGGAGACCTGGGATCGAATCCCACGTCGGGCTCCCGGTGCATGGAGCCTGCTTCTCTACCTATGTGTCTGCCTCTCTCTCTCTCTCTGTGTGTGTGACTATCATAAATAAAAAAATAAAAAAAATAAAAAAAATTCCTGTCATCTTGCCAGTGCTATTACTGATCTGGCTTTTTCCCACAACTTTCTATTCTGCAAATTTCAAATGTATAGGAAAGTTATAAGAATAATGTGACTCATTCATTTCTTCATCTTAATTCACCACTTTTTAACAATTTTGCCAAAGTTGCTGTCCTCTCTCGTCTCTTCCTCTCTCCTTTCCTTTCTTCCTTTCATTATTCCTTCCTTTTTTCTTTTTGCCAAACCATGTGAGAATAAGTTGTAGACCTTGTGACACTTTACCCCTAAATATTTTAGCATATGTAGCCTAAGAACATAAACCTGTGGTTATTTCAGGGTTTCTTTCTTTCTTTCTTCTTAAAGATTTTTATTTATTCATGCAAACATGAGCAGAGGGAGAGGGAGAGGGAGAAGGAGAAGGAGTCAGAGAAGCAGACTCCTTACTGGGCAGAGAGCTTTTTGCAGGGCTCAATCCCAGGACCCCGAGATCATGACTGAGTCAAAGGCAACGACTTAACCAACTAAGCCACCCAGGCATCACTATTTCAGGGTTTTCTTGATTTTCCAAGTGACAATGCTTTTTTTATTTTTGTTGTCCTTGTGGTTGACGATATCATTTTACGTTGTATGTATGTATATGTGAGTGAGCATATATTTTATTATTCTTGGTTAATTAACCTAAGAGTGGAATTGCTGAATCTGTGGAAAGTGTATGTTTAATGTGTGAGAAGTTGCCACTTTGTTTTTTAGAGCAACTGTATCATTTTGTGTGATTCCCATTTGTATGATTTCCCATTGATTATGGGAAATCAATGTTTGAAAATTTCAGTTTCTCTTTGTCCACACACTTGACTTTCCCACCCTATTACATTTTAAGCATTCTGACGTGTCTGTAGTGGCATTATATCATGTCTTCATTTGCATTTGCCTTATAACTGAAGATGTTAAGAATATTTTCATGGGTTTATTGCATTTATATAATTATTTTTGGATGCAGCGTCTATTTAAATGTTTTTCCCATAAAAAATAACCTTTTTGTTTTAGAACAGTTTTTGATTCACAGAAAAATTGCAGAGCTTGTACAGAGGGTTCCCATATACCCTGCACCCAGTTTCCCAATTATTAACCTCTTATATTAGCATGGTACATTTATTATGATTAATGAAATACTGAAACATTACTATTAACAAAAGTCCATATTTCATTCAGATTGCCTTAGGTGTTACCTTTTTCTGTTTCAGAATCTCATCTGGGACATCATATTACATCTAGTCATTGTATCTCTTTAAAAGCACTTCTTGGTGATGACAGTTCCTCAGACTGTTTTTCTTGTTTTTGAGATGCTGACAATTTTGAGGAGTACCTATCAGATATTTTGTAAAATGTTCCTCACTTGAGATTTGTCTGATGTCTTTTTTTTTTTTTAAGATTTTATTTATTTATTTGAGAGAGAGCTCGAGAGAGTATAAGCAGGGGGGGGCAGAGTACAAGCAGGGGGAGAGGCAGAAGCAGGCTTCCCACTGAGCAGGGAGCCAGACACGTTCCTGATCCCAGAACCCGGGGACCATGACCTGAGACAAAAGCAGATGATGAACCAACTGAGCCACGCAGGCACCCCTGTCTGATGTCTTTCTTTTGTGTAGACTGGAATTATGGGTTGGGGGAGGAAAACCACAGAGGTGCAGTGCCATTTTCATCATATCACATCAAAGAGTACATATTATCAACATGACTTATCATTGTTGATGTTGACCTTAGTAACGTGACCGATGTATTGTCAGGTTTTTAATTTTATTTCAAAATAAAAATTTTTTCAAAATACATTTTGTATTTTTGACATTTATGCACATTTCCAAGATAATATGTTTCTAAAAAAACAATAGCTGACTGTAATACTCCCGACTTCATTATTTCCTTCCCCAAAATGTCCTTCAGTAGAAGTACAAAACAATTTAATAAGTTAGTTTTTGATGCTCTCCAACTTCCTTTCCCTTTAACATGCCATTATGAATGCAAATTCTGTGGCAACCATTTCGTCCTGTAACAGTGACCACAAACAGTCTATGCTCTCAAAAAACTCAATTTTGGGCAGCCCCAGTGGCCCAGCGGTTTGGCACCGCCTTCAGCCCGGGGTGTGATCCTGGAGACCCAGGATCGAGTCCTACATCAGGCTCCCTGCATAGAGCCTGCTTCTCTCCCTCTCCCTCTCCCTCTGCCTGTGTCTCTGTCTCTGTCTCTGTCTCTCTCTGTCTCTCTCTCTGTCATGAATAAATAAATAAAACATCTTTAAAAAAAAGCTTCATTGTCCAGGGAGTGACCAGAGAGGTAAAGAAAAAATTGCAATGTAGTATGATGTGTGTGCTATAACAGAGGAAATTTCAGGATGCTCTGGAGGGTTGCCACACCTTATTGGTGTATCAGAGGAGGCTTACTTCTAAGCAGAGACTGGAATGAAAAGGAATTACCCAGATAAAGCTGGGTGTAGGATGGGGGAGGCCAGTGCTGTCTCTGCTATCCCATATTTGTAAAGTTTTTGCTTCTAATGTAATCACAGCCAAGCATTGTTAAAAATTGAAGTAATATTGTTTATGTTAATTAATTTTATTTCTCCTTTATATTAACATTAGAGTGTTATATTAAAATTATTTTTAGGGCAGCCCTGGTGGCTCAGTGGTGTAGCGCCACCTTTGGCCCAGAGCCTGATCCTGGAGACAGGGGATCCAGTCCCATGTCAGGCTCCCTGCATGGAGCCTGCTTCTCCCTCTGCCTATGTCTATGCCTCTCTCTCTCTCTCTCTGTCTCTCTCTCTGTGTGTCTCATGAATAAATAAATAAAATCTTTAAAAAATTATTTTTAAATTGTGTACATAGATCATTTACTTTCTCTAGGAATTAGCTTTCAGAATAAGGGGGGGATGACGATCAAAATTATTTGTTTATAAAATTTTGCCTAATAAAGTTGAAAACTACTGGTGCAGAAATGCCGAAGGAAATGAAGTGTCCCAATAAGCATTTAAACAGGAAATGACATGAGCAGATCTGCATTTTGGGAAGATCTCTCTGGCTGTAATGTGGAGAACAGATTGGAAGGAGCCGTCTTGGGATCTGGAGACTAATTGGATGACTGTTGTAGTAATCCAGATGAGAAATGATGGTGGCCTTCATGAAGGATTCCCACTGGATTCTTTAAAGAGTGAGCTTTACTTTTCCCAGTATATTTGCTTTCCAGACCAAAAGAATGTTTGAAATTTCAGGCATCCTGAAAGTTCATTGGGAAATATTTTACAGCAGAGATATTTCTCGTATCAATAGTGTAATGTTTAAGAGTCCAGGCCTTGGACAAACTGCTTAATTTCTCTAGGCCTCAATTTCTTCATAAGCAAAATTGGGATATTATTTACCAACCATGTGGTAGTTTGATGAGCATAGATATTCTCTCCACATATTTGTTAGACCAACCCTGATTGTAGTCAAAAAAGATTTCAAGAGCAGATTGCACAGTTACCTTTCAAGTAGTATATGGATTTATACTCAGCCACATGGTCACAATTTGCTCCATTTGGGACAAATTTCAGACAATTCCAGAACTGGAATGCCTGGTCATGATCAGTGGCCATACAGGAAAGTGAAACTTAGCTGTGGGCACCAGGCTTTAACCCAGAGGCAAATATCTTTACAATTTGTTATTGTCCTTTGAGGCTAAGGAGAAGTACCTTTTAAGGACTTGTGAATGAGGAAATAAGAATGTCCTCTGAAAATATACTGTAGGATCATAGGAGAAAAAATGTTTAATTAGCTAAAGGAGATAGACTGACTTGGGCCAGCAAAATACCAATAACCGTTCTCATGACATATTAATATATCTAAAGATTTCAGTCAAAAAAAGGATTGATTAGTCTTTAACTCTTAGGTAAAGAAACATATAGGCAAAATGGGCAGTACTCATCCAAGCTCAGAGTAAAGGAAAATAAGTCTTAGCTTGAATGTATCTGGTTCTGAGGGAGATGGATGCAGAGGTGACAGCTGATGGATTATTGAGGATTTTGATTCTTTTTGTAAAAAAATCTCAACTGAGATTGATGCTGTGCCAGTTATTATAAGTAGTTCCTATTATTTCTTCTCTTTTTTTCCCCCTGGAAATAGGACCGTTTATTTTTCACTGGGCATAAGTTCACCCAGAATAAAGACTATATTTCCCAGCTTCTTTTAAAATGAGGTGTGGGGATCCCTGGGTGGCGCAGCGGTTTGGCGCCTGCCTTTGGCCCAGGGCGCGATCCTGGAGACCCGGGATCGAATCCCACATCAGGCTCCCGGTGCATGGAGCCTGCTTCTCCCTCTGCCTATGTCTCTGCCTCTCTCTCTCTCCTTCTGTGACTATCATAAATAAATAAAAATTTAAAAAAAAATAAAAAATAAAAAATAAAATGAGGTGTGGTTATATAATTAAGTATTTGTCTATAAGATGTAAGGAAGCAAAAAAAAAAAGATGTAAGCAAGCTACATGGTGTGTACAATTTTCAATAATTTTTTTTAATAAGGAAAGGACATGTTTTCCTTTACTTTCTCTTTCTTCCTTTTCATTAGAGTGTGTATATGATGGCTGGCGATGAAGCAGCTATCTTGAACCATGATGTTGGTTGAACCTCATGAGGATGGGAGAGCAACAAGAGAGAGGGAGCCTGGATTTGTTATATAAGGCTTGGATTGTTGAATCTGGACTTCTTTCAATGAGAGATCATAACTAGTTCAAGTAAGACTTTCTTTTTTTTTTTTTTTTTAAGATTTTACTTATTTATTCATGAGAGACACACACACAGAGAGAGAGAGAGAGAGAGAGAGGCAGAGACACAGGCAGAGGGAGAAGCAGACTCCAGAGCCCGACGCGGGACTCAATCCCGGGACTCCAGGATCGCGCCTTGGGCCCAAGGCAGGCGCTAAACCGCTGAGCCACTGGGCTGCCGTAGTTCAAGTATACCTTGTTCAAGCTACTGATATTTGAGGAATTCTGCCAATTATAGCTGAATCTAATTCTAACTAATACAGATGCATCAGAGTCGATATTAATTTCCTTTTGCTGCTATAATGAATTGTCACAAGCTAGTGGCTTAAAATGTTGCAAATTTATTCTATTATAGTCCTGGAGGTCAGGAATCCACAGTGAGTCTTACTGAGCTAGAATCAAGGTGTCAGCAATGTTGTATTTCTCCTGGAGACTTTGGAGGAAATGCATTTCCTTGCCCTTTACAGCTTCTAGAAGTCCTTCACCGATTACTAAATCATTCACTTAAAAGGTCACCTTCTATGTTGGGTGGGGGGGGGATGGTGGTGCACCTGACTGGCTCAAAGTGTATGATTCTTGATCTTGGGGGTGTGAGTTTGAGCCCCGCATTTGATGTAGAGATTACTTTAAAAATAAAACCTTAAAAAAAAGGACTTAGGCAAAAGCATGTGAAGTAATGCTGTTTCTATGTAATATTCTTTTATGTAGAAAAAAAGTCTCTTGGAAAATATTTAAATAGACATTAGGGTTGTTTCATTTTAAAAATAAGCACTGATAATATTCTGACATTGTAACAATAAATAAAGCCTACTTTGAGTTAATTAATGATAAATTGTATGGTAAAATTGAAATCAGGGATTTGCCTTTTAAACAAATGAATTATAATGTAACACTTTTAAGCAAAATGGTTACCAGTGATCATTTTCAGCAGATAAGATGTCAGAAATACTAATTATTATAAGGAACCTGAAGATTCTTTCAAGAATCTTAGGGTGACTTAAAGTTAGCAGATTCTTTTCATCAAGTGCATTAAGCCGATTGGAGTAAACATTTCCTGAGAGTGTAAAAATCTCTAAAACTTTCTCTTAAGCAACTTAATATTCAGTGTTACCAACACCATCCCTTACATAATAAAGAAATTAAAGTGTAAAGTAGGAAAAGCAAGCTAGATTTATTGAGATGACTCTGGATCATCACTACCTTGGTCCTAACGGGAAATTGACCCATTCCATCCTCTGTGCTACCAATGCAACACTCTGTACTTTTTTTTTTTTTCGTTTAAGATTTATTATTTATTTTAGAGAGAGAGAGCAGGGGAGGAGCAGAGAGACAGAGGGAGAGAATCCTCAAGCAGACTCCCAACTGAGCATGGAGCCAAGGGGGTGCTAATTGCAGGGCTCAATCTCAGCCCTCTGAGATCAAGAGTTGGATGCTTAACCGACTGAACCATCCAGGCCCTGCACACTCTGTACTTTTTGAAGATGTCTACTCTATTATACACAGGCTTCTTGATAGTAGGGATATACGTATATGTATACATAAATTTAGTTTACTTTAAATACTATATGTTAAATACTAAGTACTTTAAATACTATAGTACTATATCAGGCATTATTCCAAACATTGCATAAATATTGGTTATTTTATTCCCATGAGACGTGAGGACTCCATGAGATAGTACTCCCATTTTATAATGAAGAACCCAAAGTACAGTGTTAAGTAATTTAGCTTTATTCATCTCTCTTTTGCTGGCTCCCAAAGGTGATGTTTTGCATAGGGTAGGCATTCATTCATTCATTCATTCATTCAATAAATATTCAATACTCCGTATATCTCAGCTATTCTTCTAGGTGCTAGGATACAGCAATCAATGAAATTGACATAAACCCTTCCCTAATTGAACTCATATTCTGTTTGGTAGATATAAGCCAAAAAAAAAAAAGATAAATAAAATTAACCTATGTTCTTGTAGATGGCAATATATGGCAGAAAAAAAAAATAAATCAGGGAAGGTAATGAGGAGGTAACTTGGAGTTGCAATTTTATTTTATTTTATTTCTAGCTTGTAAACAATGGAAATTTATTTCTCACAGTTCTCGAGGCAGGAAGTCTAAGATCAGGAGCTAGCAGATTCAGTGAGGCGGCTGGTGAGGACCGACTTCCTGGTTCATAGCTAGGGCCCCCCTGTGTCCTCACATGGAGGAAAAGTTGAGAGTTGTGATTTTATTTATTTATTTATTTATTTATTTATTTATTTATTTATTTATTATTTTGTTAAGATTTTATTTTTAAGTAATGTCTACACCCAGCATGGGGCTTACACTCACAATCTGAGATCAAGAGTCTCATGCTCTACTAACTGAGCCAGCCAGACACCCTAGGAGTTGTAATTTTAGATGGTATATTAGTCATCGTTCTCCAGAGAGACAGAAACAATAGACTTTATAATTATATATATAATCATTTATTATAAGGAATTGACTCACATGATTATGGAGGCAGAGAATTTCCAAGATCTGTAGTCAGCAAGCTAGAGACCCAGGAGAGCCAGTAGTGTAGTTCTCTTCTGAGTCTGAATACTTGCGAAGGAGAGCTAATGACATAAGTTCCAGTAAGTTCCAGTCCAAGGGTAGAAGACTAATTCCACAATCAGGCAGGCAAAGTTCCCTCTTACTCCAGCCTTTTTGTTCTGTTCAGGTCTTCAATTAATAGGATGGGGCTCTTCCACATTCAGGAGGGCAATCTGCTTTATTCAGTCTACTGATTCAGGTATTTATCTCATCCAGCAACATCCTTACAAGCTACATCCAGAATAACATTTGACGAAATGCCTGGGCACTGAATGGTCTAGTCAAGTTGATACTTAAAAAATGAACAAATGTGGATGGGCAAACAGGGAAGGGCTCACTGAGAAGGTAACATCTGAGGGAGGGAGGAAGGTGAGTGAATCATGTCTGAAGGAAGAACATCCCAGGAACAGTAAACACAAAGGTCCGGGGATGCCTGGGAAGGTCAAGGAGCAGCAAAAGGTGGGGAGAGTGCTGCTAGAGTGGGACAGGAAAGGAGGAAAAAGCAATGGATGAAGTTGGAGAGGAAATGCGCAGGGAACAGTGGTAGCAGTGATAGTAGTGGAAGTAGTAAGAAATGGTCACATTCTAGACATATGTTGAAGGTTAAGCTGACAGATTCGATTTGAAGCAGGAGAGAAAGTGAAGCATCAAGGATAACCTCAAGGTTTTGGACTGAACAAGTGGGGAAGAGTAGAAGAGAAACAGAGTTTGATGGTTGAGGTGGCAGCTAGAGGAGATCAGGAGTTCAGTTTTGGACTTGTTAAATTTGATGTCTATTAGTCATTCTAGTGGAGATATTGAGGCAGCTGGATATGTGAATCTGGAGTTCTGGGGAGAAATGCAGGCTGAACACAGTGTATAATAAATGGTATTTAAAGCCATGAGACTGGATGAGACCAAATAAGTAAGTAAAGATAGAAAAGAGAAGAGGTCCAAGCACAGAATCTTGGAATACTCCAAGTTTTGGAGATTAGAAAGATGAAGAGAACCTAGCAAAGAATACTGAGAAGGAACAGCCAGAGAGGTAAGAGGAAGACCAGTTAAGTCTGCTTCCAAAAGCCAAGTGGAAAGTGGTTCAAGGAGGAGAGAGTGATCATATTCTGCTAATCAAGTGAGATGAAGACTGAGACTTGGCCATTGGATGTAGCCACAGGACAGTCAAGGTGACCTTGATAAGAGCAATTTAACTGAAGTAGATTGGATAAATATCTGATTGGATTGGGTTTAAGAGAGAACTTGGAGGGGGGCGCTTGGGGGGCTCAGTCAGTTAAGGGTCCAACTCTTGGTTTTGGCTCAGGTCAGGATCTCAGGATCTTGAGATTGAGACTGCATTGGGCTCTGTGCTCAGTGTGGAGTCTGCTTGGGATTCTCTCCTTCTTCTCCTTCCTACTCTGTCCCTACCCCTGCTCATGTTCTATAAATTAACTAACTAACTAACTAAATAAATAAATAAATAAAATCTTTTTTAAAAAGAGAGAATGAGAAGGAAGATATTGGAGATAGTGAATATAGACAACCTGTAGAAAGAAAGAAATGGGGGTAGTAATTGGAGGAGGAAGTGAAGTTAAGAGAGTGTACTTCAAAGGTAGAAATAATGTCCATAGACTGATGGAAAAGATCCAGTAAAAAAGAAAAAATTGAGAAGATAATTATTGAAGTGATGACCTTGAATAGGTGAGAGTAACCTACTCTACAAGTGGAGAAAGTGGCCTTTTCTAGGGACACAAGGTGTTCATCTCTAGCCACGAGAAAGAAACCCATGGATGCAAGTGGTGGGTGTTTGTGGGGGCTCTCTTCTGATTCATTCTATTTCCTTAGTGAAATCAGAAGCAAGGCCATCAACAGGGAATTAAAATAGGTGGTGAGTGGGTATTTGAGGTTTGTAGAAGAGAGAAGGTATAAAATATCCCCAGGAAGAGAAGGAGAATACAGGGACCAGGAAAACAGTATGATTGCTGGTAGCATTAGGGCCTACTTGCTGTTTACGATTGTAATTTAATGTGGGATCTCAGCATGGTTTGGTCCTCTGCCAGCCACATTTAGCATGTATAGTAGTTGCTATGTGGAACACTGCTTTTAACAAGGGTCATTGTTTAATCAAGTGAGTATCTCAAAGTGTGGCAGGGATCAAGGTGCTAAGGACGCATGCAATGTAATATAAGTGAATTTAAGCTAAGTAAGGAATCAAATGAATGCATACAGGAATGAATGAACTGTTTTCCCATTTGGAGTAAGCTTTTTTCTCTTCCATCCATTGATTTAACACACTTGATTCTTAATGGCCCACATAAGAATTGTACAATCCCAAAATCAGGCTTGGGGTTAAGCTAGTAAACTTGTTCTTAGATAAGAAAAATTGAAGAGGGGCAAATGTTATGTCATAGGTTACAGTGAAGAGGGATTTTGCTATTTAAGTTTTCCATTAGATTGTTTAGAACACATCTGCTATTCAAATATTAGCTTATTCTGGCAGCAAAAGCCTGACCTCTGGTAAATGCTGGAGAGTGACTCACAGAAGCTTCCACGAACATAGAACTTTTTTCTTTTTGGCCAGAACTCAGCATCCTTATAAGTGCCTGATAAATACTTGGATTTATCCTAATTAGGACTGTGTATCAAGAGGCATGATAGCGCAGGGACTCTTATTTCTGTTGGGTCCCTGTTTGGTTCAATTGTGTCTTCAGCAGACAGGAAGAGAGGCAAATATTAGTACCTGTCTTTAGCCAGGGAAAAAATGTTACAGCACAGTTGCCTTTAATATAAGCTCAGGGTCAGAGAGGGCCAAGAAACAAAGTACAAGGCCAAGCAGCCTATTTTAGCGACCTACCACATTGGCACACCCATCATTTTTCATCTCCCTAAATTTTAAATATGGCACAAAATAAGCATTCTTTGTCCTTCATTCTACATACATAGCATGGCCTCTCCCTGACCAAATCCTTGTTACTCTTTTGTGGTCAGGCACCTTGGTGAATATGGAGTGTGTGTGCACTATATTAAAACTAGTGGCCTAAAAATAGTTGTGTACAAGTAGAAGATGTGTGTTTGTTGAGTTCAGGCTTGCCAAGCCCCAGAACTCTCAGCCTGGGAGTGTGGCAAGTATATCCTGTTCCTGTTACCTGGAAATCCTAACCAAAGGAGAATCTGAAGGAATTCAATGCACAGGCATTCCTTTTTTTTTTTTTTAATTTTTATTTATTTATTCATGAGAGAGACAGAGAGGCAGAGACACAGGCAGAGCGAGAAGCAGGCTCTATGCAGGGAACCCTATGTGGGACTCGATCCCTGGTCTCCAGGATCACGCCCTGGACTGAAGGCAGCGCTAAACTGCTGAGCCACTCGGGCTGCCCAATACACAGGCATTCCTATTCAGACCAGCAATTCTTTACAGGGGCAGTACCACCATTTGGAGGTGTTCTGGGAATTGTGGGTACATTTCTGGTTATCACAGTGATTGAAGGCATGCTAACCGGTATGTGGTGGCTGGGAGCCAGGATTGACAAATGTGTGTAAACAGTTCCATAGAACAAAGAAATGGTCTTGCCTATCTTTCACATATCCTTCAGGGCATTGATGTGGGTAAAAACCTACTTATAGTATATTTGAACATAGACCCTAACTCTAATTTTATTTCTTCTCTATATTGCACATAGAGCATTATCTTAATTTAAGAAAAGATTTTTCTGTGTGTTGGTAAGTTATATATGAATTTAATTTCAGGACACTGAAGGAGATGTTTCACTGTAAAAAGGAGTAGCTCTTTTATGACTGAGAGCTACTGTTCTAGATATTTGATTGTGCCTTATCTTTTTTCCATGGCAAATTCACAAATTATCCATAATCTCATCCAACTTCAGGCATGAAAGTTAGGGAGGCATCAATCTCAGGAGTCTACATTTAAATCCTAAAGTATGAAGAGTTTCAGCGGAGGGCTGGCTGTGTTTCCACCTACCGTACCCCATATTAGGAAGAAATTAAAGATGGTAACAGCCAGCACTTGTGGAAAAGAAAATCACAGTAAGAGTATATGAGGATGGGAGAGTCTGGGGCTAGGCATCAAATTAAGTGGAATCCGCCATGGGCGGAGATCATGCGTACTCTGTCTTCTAACCTTCCACCCCCAAAATCTCCCCATCCCAGATAAACACACACAACCTACTCCTGCTCCTGGAAATGTAAAGTGCATGTCCCAATTACCCCATACACACTGTGAACAGACTTCCTTTTTTCTCAGGATGTGTGCTGGGCGGTAGAAGGTTTACACTAAAACATGCCCTCCACCTAGCTCTAGACATTCCACTTGAATGAAGGTGCTAAGTGAAAGGTTTGGAAAGATCTTCAAAAGAAGATTCAGAGAGGCAAAGTGTTCATTAATCAGGACCCTACAATTATGAGGATATGAGGCCTTTTCCCATCATTAGGTTGAAGCAGCTGCAAATAATCACAACAGGAAGGAGTAGTGCATGACACCACAATGTTATATGCTTAAAATTGCAGTGGTAAATGGCAAAGTGATTTTTTAAAGAGAGAAACAGACTAAAAAGAAGCTCTTAGGGACCAACCAAGAAGAAGGCTTGACAGTCAAAACATAAAAATTATGGGATACTTTCTGCTATTGAGCATAATATAAAATCTCAGCAAGTAAAAAGATGGACTGAGAAATAAATGTTTGTCTCCAGACTCAATGTGTATGTCTCATAAATCCACACAAGACCTCTTACAGTGGAGTTGTGGTTTGGACCAAATATTTGCTGAATTAGACTGAGGTATGGAAATGAAAGACACAATGGAGGGAAGTGATATCGTTAAGAGGAGGGCCAGCTTTTGGGGGCCTGGGTGGCTCAGTCAGTCAAGCATCTCCCTTCAATTCAGGTTGTTATCCTGGATCCTGGGATTGAGTCCTGTATCGGGTTCCCTGCCCAGGGGAGAGTCTGCTTCTCCCTCTGCACCCCGTCCCTCCACTCACGCTCTCTTTCTATCAAATAAATAAAATCTTAATATATATATATATATATATATATATATATATATATATATATATATATAGAGAAGAGCCAGCTTCATGGTTATGTAACCTGTGCTTAAAAGGGCCCCACATTTGGTTTAATGCTCTGTTGTCAGCATTTTGAGATTATTAATAATTTTTTAACAAGGGCCCCCACATTTTCATTTTACACTGCCCTTAAAATTATGTAGCCAGGCCTGGTGAAGAGAGAGAAGATCTGAGTCTGAGAGACCTGGGTTCAAATCCCAGATCTACCACTGGCTAGCTGTATGATCCTGGGCAATTTATTCAACCTCTCTTAATCTGTAAAATAGGAATCACAATGGTACCTATCTCCTAGATAGGTAGAAGACTAGCAGAAGACTAAAGACAGGCTGAAAGAAACAATACGTTGTGAAGACAAAAAACCAATATAGCAGTGTTCAGTAGATAGTGTTATCAATGACAAAGATCTGGATGACATTGCAAAGGCATCAAGGCACCAAACAGTGCTGGAGTAGAATTGTTTTCTAAATTCATTTTTACTAACATATTTCTGCTCTGGGTGTGTGTATTGATGTCACCATCCCTGTGGCAAGACAGGCCAAGATAATTTTCTTAATTGCAGGCTTCACTGACACATTTTGTGCCAGAACCGAAGGAGAGTAGGTGTTATTTCAGATCTGTGAATCATCACACACACTCATGCATCACATATTTCTTATAGATTTAAAGAGTTGAACTCTAACCAAGATAATGGAGACATTATTTTAGAATGTAGAAATATGCCCATATAAAGGCAGGTTGCTATTGAAACTACTTCCTTCGCTGCGTGGGCCTGCCAAGTCATTTTATTTGCCATATAGTATTTAATATAATGTTCTCAGCCAAAGAAGATGCAAATAAAAAAAATCATTAGACCCATTTTGCTAGGACTACATATTAATTATCACTTTGTCATGAGTAAATTGATTGTATTGTATTAGAATACAGTTTGGGCTCCATGAGTAGTAAAGCTGAGTGGAAGGATTTTCTTCCATTTGACTAAATACCCTCTATTAATTCCTTACTTATTACTATAATTAAAAGTAGTCTTTGGCAGTACATGTCCTTTTAAAACTATTTCTGAAGTTGAGAGAAAATTTTTAAAGTGTGAAATGGATTTTTTAAAGAAGGTTTTAATGTATTAAATATGCCATGACTATTCCACTTAGTGGAAATACCTCGGCTACTATACTGTGATAAGGAACTTTCCTCCAAAGAGGTGAGTCATAGTTCTGGAAGAAAACGCTTTAATTGCTAGGGAGACAAAATTGCTCATGTAGAGATGTAGAAAGTGGATTCTTTCTCCTAACCAAGGCTAATTCTACATGTGAAGGTAAAATTACTCTCCCACCTCTTTCTATACATTTTAACCTGGGCTTTACTCTATCACTAAGTATAATCTGACAAATGCAGCATTATGGGTTTAGAGATAACTCTCTCTAATTTTATATCTAACTTAAAAAAAACTTTTTTTGATGTAGTGGAACCTATATAAGATAAAATTTACCATCACAGCCATTTTTTAAAAATGTATTTGTTTATTTATTTATTTAAGTAATCTCTATACCCAGCATGGGGCTCAAACTCATGACCCCAAGATCAAGAGTCACATGCTCTACTGAGTGAGCCAGCCAAAATCTCCCCATTGTAACCATTTTTTAAAAAGATTTATTTTTTAAGGAGGTTTGGGGCAGAGGGGGAGAGAGAATCTTAAGTAGACTCCAAGCTGAGCACAGAGCCTGAAGCAGAGCTCAATCTCACAACCCTGAGACCATGACCTGAGCGAAATCAAGAGTGAGATGCTTAACTGACTGTGCCACCCACCAGAGCCTTTTTAAGTGTACAATTTTGGTGGCATTAAGTACATTCACACATACTGCATTTTTTTAGAGGGCCTCAATGCCTAAATATGGAGAATTGTCTTTATAATTAGTTTTTACACTTACAAAAGGAAGCGACAGACTGCCTCTGACATTGCTAGGGAGTGCACCTTTGCAGCTTATAGAGAGTACATCACACCAGGCAAGAGTGGGTGCACCTCAGGACTCAGCAAGAAGCAAGAGGGGACAGGAGAGAGGTTTCCTGAGATTATAGAGGTGTCAGCCAGTCTCTGTAGCAGGATAGGTTAGAAATGATGAACTTAGTGCTGTCCCTGGTCCTTGGGAAATCTTCCCAGCAAACTGTATGATTGCCTCACCTCCATAGATATTTGCCTTTACACATCATTCCTTTATTCCACGCAGTTGTGTCCTTTCCCTTTGTTGGCTTTCTATCCACACATAAACTAAGTGTCTTTCATTTTAACAAAACAGAGAAACCAAACCAACCAACCAACCAACAAATCCTCTCTTGTCAAAATCCTCCCTTGTTAGCTCCACATTCTTCTTATTTTTTTTAATGTGTTTTTTTTTTCCCTTTCAAAGCTATATAAGCCAATATGGACATGGTTTAAAGTGTCAAATTATCTTCCAAGGCATTTGACAACAAACAACAATCCTTACCTCTCTACTGCTTTTTACTTCCCAGAAACAGCCACTTTCTACTCTTATGATGATAAATGTACTTTTAAGATTCACCTCCACATCTCAGAATCACACTCATGTTAAATTTTACTAGCTTTGGCTTTTAGGAGCTCTTTCAGACTGGCTCATGTGTCCCTTTTGTTGACTGAGCACTCCCTTACTTTCTGGCGCTATACTTCCTTTTCTCCAAGCTCAGCTTGTATTTTACCTGCCCAGGCCCTAGAATCAGCCATCTCTCCAAGGAGCTCTGGTTCTTTCTACTGGAGAAAAGTTTTTAGAAACCAAGATCTGGGCACAGGGGTGCTTATTGCTGTTGGTGGGGAGGGGAGACACTGCTTTTAGACTTTCTCGGTAGACAGAGCTAGGAAATGTATACATGTATTCCTATGTATATACACATATCTATAATAATCTATTTCCCCATCTATGTATTCATTGTATATTAAATTAAACATGAACTCATACTAATGTCCTCAACTCTAACTTGGTATCACAGGATTTATTCTAGGCTGTCCTTTTGTCTATTTGTAACCATTTCCTTTAACTGTGAGGAAGCTGGCCCCTAGTATCTATTTTTTAAAATAAATTTTCCAGCATAGACTAACTTAGACATGAAGTACTTTCAGAATCTTAACCTGTATCTGTGTAAGAGATCAATTTTCAGACTATAGTGTTTGTATATAATTCTTTTTATCTTTAGCTTTGTAGTTTCCAGTCAAGATACCATTTTCCAAAAGTATTTTAGATCAGCTCCTTACCCCTTTCAGAAAGGTTATGTCATGCATTTGTAATACAGTTAGATTCATTTCTCACAGTCTGCACTTCTAGGACCTTCTAACATCCTGGTTGATTTTTTTTTAATTTGCATACATAAAAGTTCATCCTTTGTAATATACAGTTCTACGTGTTTTTAAAATATTTATTTATTTATTTATTTAATTTATTTGCTAGAGAGAGAGAGAGAGCACAATCAATGCGAGCAGCAGAAGGAGGAGAAGCAGGCTCCCTGCTAAACCAGAAGTTGGACATGGGGCTCAATCCGAGGACCTGGGATCATGACCTGAGCAGAAGGCAGGTGTTCAACCAACTGAGCCACCTAGGAGCCCAAGTTCTACATGTTTTGAAAAATGGAGTTATGTATATAACACCCCAGGGCAGTTTAGAACAATACTGTCACTCTAAAAATTGCCTAATCTCTGATTCAACTTTTGATTGCGCTGTCAAATTCCTTTAAAGAGCTGTTGTGCAATACTGTATCCCCCACCAGGGGGCTCCACTGGTTTACACTAATGAGGCAGTGGAGCTATTTCTAAATATCCCATTGAAAATGGCTGGAAGGATGGGTTGGATGAGAGTTACTGGGAAGTTGATGGAAGCAGGTGGCACATGGGGACAAAATAAATTCTAGGGGACACCAGAGAGAGCAATTACCCGTGGAGGTCTGATTGTATGGAGGTTTTCAGCCAAAGAACGTGCTGGTTATCAATTTATTGCTTGTTGGTTCCCTTCATGGGCTAATGTGTTACAATGGGTCTGGGCCCTTTAAATAGTTTTCCTGTGGCAGCTGGCACGATGTTTTATCGGTAGAGGGCGCTGGAGAGAGACATTGAAGGAGACCCGGCTTTTCCTTCTTGCTTCTGATGGCTCTTAGGCTTGGTGGGAGCGTGCTTGCATTTTCACTGCTCTGCCCAGGGCTAAGTGCCTGTAGCATGTAGCTTTTGCTCTGTGTTTTCTTGAGCTCCTCTCTTAAACAGCAGCAGTGTGGCTGGGAGCCCCAGACGGCACAGCCTTTACCCCAGGCCCTGATGTTCTGCATGGACACGGTGGGGCCCTCTCAGGCCTGGCTGTCTAGCGAGCTGGATGTTCAGCCTTTGTCTTATTCAGTGGCCCAAGGCTGCTCTGGTCCCAGCACCATGCAGAGGCACACTAAGTTCTTAAAGAAGGAAGCCTCTGTGGGTCCCAGTCCCAGCAGTGCCCACACAGCAGCCTCTCTCTGTGCACACTTCCTCCACCCCCTATTAGCTTGACCTCACCTGTGTCTCATGACTATCCTGACACGGGCACCATGCATTCCAGGCCTCATATGTGCACTGGCCTGCTCTCTGCCCCCACCCCTCTCTCTCTCTACCTATTTCCCTCTGCAGGCCCAGACTGCCCACCAGCTCTAGCTGGTCTGTGTCCAGAGGGTTGTTTCTGCTTTCCTGGCAACTCTGTGCCATCTCTGGCCTAGGCAAATTCTCTGCCATCAAGTGGGCTGTGTTCACACCTTCTTCAATGAACTTTGAAGTTTGACCTCCTCCAAGTTTCTTTTTTTTGTTCTTTCCCTTAGTTCTTCATTACCCCTTGGAGCTCTCCTTCCATCTTTATAGTTACTCTCCTATCATTGCTCAATAATTCTTTATATTAAGCTTCGCCTGCTTAAATTATTCTATGGTTCTTGCTCTTGATTTGACTGTGACTAATTAAAATCTATTCTCACTTGGAGAGGGCACAGGTATTCTTGGCCTGTTGTTCAATCTCATTTCAAGAAAGAGAAGAAAGCGATTTCCCGTCAGGAAACTTGATAATACTGGCCCAGGCTCTCTGGGTAGAGCATCCAGTTGGTAGAGAAATCCCAACTGTACTCAGGCCCCAGGCCCTAGGTCCTGGCTTGTAGCTTAAAGTAGAGTTCTTCTGAGAAAGGGAGTTTCCTGCATGATGAAGGGACAATGCTGAGTACATGTCATAACCCGAGCTGTTGAAGATTCAAAATGTATGTCAGACATCTGCCTATGGTGGAATAAGAGGAGGTATTCTGGGAACAATAGTACTTAGATGTAAAATACAGATTCTTTTCATTGAACTTGACACTTAAAAATGGCATAATAACCGTATAGTTACTAAGTTAGGTATGTTTTAATTTAAAAAAATGGGAGAATTCTTCCTATACTTCTTTTTGATTCCTGCCAATAATACATTTCTAATTTTTCTTTAAAAATTTATTTATTTGTTTTATTTTTTAAAAAAAGATTTTATTTATTTATTCATGAGAGACACAGAGAAAGAGGCAGAGACACAAGCAGAGAGAGTAGGACTCGATCCCAGGACCCCGGGATCACAACCTGAGCCAAAGGCAGGTGCTCACTCACTGAGTCACAAAGGCATCTGTAAAAAAAATATATATATTTTAAAGAATTTTAAGTAGGCTCCACATGGAGCTCAAACTCATGACCCTGAGATTAAGAGTCACATACTTTACTGACCAAGTCAGCCAGGCACCCCATCTAAATTTATCTTTTAAAGAAAATTTCTGGGGGCATCTGGGTGGCTCAGTTGGTTAAGCGGTTGCCTTTGGCTCAAGTTGTGATCCCAGTGTCCTGGGATCGAGACCCATATCAAGCTCCTTATGGAGCAGAAACCTGCTTCTCCCTGCCTGCCTCCTTCTCTCTCTCTCTCTCTCTCTCTCCGTTTCTCATGAATAAATAAATGAAATTTAAAAAAAAAAAAAAAAGAAAAAGAAAAAAGAAAAAAGAAAAGAAAATTTCCTGGGTCTGAAAAGGAAGTTTGAAGTTTTTATAAGATTTTGCTGACAGACTGATCTTACTTTAGATTTCTTGAATGTTCTGTTTCTCTTATTCTGTATAGTTTCTGGTTTTTACCTGGTTGTGGTTTGAACAGTCTTGTTGACCTAGCAGTATTGTTTGTTAGCCATGGTCTAATTAAAGAGTGAAGCTGAGATCGTCCAATGTTCTTTATTTTTTTCAAATTTTTATTTAAATACTAGTTAGTTAGCATACAGTTCAATATTGGCTTCAGGAGTAGAATTTAGCAGTTCATCACTTACGTATAACACCCAGTGCTCATCACAAGTGCCGTCCTTAATGCCCATCACTCACCCACCTCCCTCCATCAACCCTTAGTTTGCTCACTATCATTAAGAATCTCTTATGGTTTCTCTCTCATTTTCCCCCTCCCATATGTTCCTCTGTTTTGTTTCTTAAATACCACATATGGGTGAAATCATTTGGTATTTGTCTTTCTCTGACTGACTTATTTCCCTTAGCATAAATACTCTAGATCCATCCTGTTATTGCAAATGGCAAGATTTCATTCTTTTTGATGGCTGAAAAATATTTCCTTGTGTATACATATATCACATCTTCTTTATCTATTCTCAGTTGATGGACATTTGGGCTCTTTCCATAGTTTGGCTATTGCTCATAATGCTGCTATAAACATCAGGGTGCATGTACAACCTCAAATCTTATTTTTCTATCCTTTGGGTCAATACCTAGTAGTACAATTACTGGATTGTAAGATAGTTCTATGCTTAACTTTTTGAGGAACCTCCATATATTTTCCAGAGTGGCTGTACTAGCTTGCATTCCTACCAACAGTGCAAGAGGGTTCCCCTTTCTGCACACCCTTGCCACATCCTTGCCAACACCCGTTGTTTCTTGTGTTGTTGATTTTAGCCATTCTGACTGGTGTGAGGTGATATCTCATTCTTTCCCTGATGATGAGTGATGCTGAGCATCTTTCATATGTCTATTAGCCATCTGGTTATCTTTTTTGGAAAAATGTCTGTTCATGTCTTTTGTCTATTTCTGGATTGGATTTTGTTTGTTTGTTTTTGGGTGTTGAGTTTGATAAGTTCTTTATAGATCTTTGACATTAGCCCTTTATCTGATGTGTCATTTGCAAATATCTTCTCGCATTCCATAGGCTCCCTTTTAGTTTTGTTGATTGTTTCCTTTGCTGTGCAGAAGCTTTTTGTTTTGATGAAGTCCCAGTAGTTGATTTTTGCTTTTGTTTCCCTTGACTCCAATCACATTTCTAATAAGAAGCTGCTATGGCCAAGGTCAAAGAGGTTGCTGCCTGTGTTCTCCTCCAGGATCTTGATGGTTCCCAGTCTCACATTTAGGTCTTTCACCCATTTTGAATTTATTTTTGTGTATAGTGTAAGGAAATGGTCCAATTTTGTTCTTCGGCATGTAGCTGTCCAGTTTTCCCAATACCATTTGTTGAAGAGACTGTCTTTTTTCCATTGGATATTCTTTCCTGCTTTGTCAAACCTTCAATGTTCCTAAAGACCTCCTTGGCTAACTTGACGACATCTTATAAATCTCCGATGATTGTATCAGGTAGCAGTCTTGCTTGTAAAACAAGGTGTCTAACCGAGATGAGATGATTGCTCACGACCACACACCTAAGGAAGGAAGGAGCAAAAATCTCATCTGAATATGGGAGACTTGTTTAAAGGACCGGGATCCCTGGGTGGCACAGCGGTTTGGCACCTGCCTTTGGCCCAGGGCGTGATCCTGGAGACCCGGTATCGAATCCCACATTGGGCTCCCGGTGCATGGAGCCTGCTTCTCCCTCTGCCTGTGTCTCTGCCTCTCTCTCTCTCTCTCTCTGTGACTATCATAAATAAATAAAAATTAAAAAAAAATAAAGGACTTGGCATCTTTCCCATTGTTTTTCTATTTTGTCCTCATGGTACTCGAGTGAGGTAGGAATTACTTTGGAGATAAGAAAGCCAAGCTAAATAAATTGATAAGATTTGTCCAAGAAATTGTTAGTGTTCGCACTTATCTGGAAGCTGTATTCTAACTCTCTGGCTGGTATTCTTTACTTAAATATTTACTAACTTTAGCTTTTCCTCAGTATAGGAAAGAGCTGGATATGCAATAACTCATTTTTCTTGATAATTTCTTTTTTTCTAAATCATCTGTCAGAAATAGTAAAAATTAAGTATTATTTATAATAATAATGATGACAATAAAGATAAAGCAGTAATACTTGCATACTCACCCACCATTGTTTATAAAGAATTCTGATCTATATTATCCAGTTTCTTTTTTTTTAAAGATTTTATTTATTTATTTGACACAGAGAGAGAGCCCAAGCAGGGGGAGCGGCAGTCTGAGGGAGAGGGAGAAGCAGACTCCCTGAGGAGGAGAGATACTGACACGGAGCCTAAATCCAGGACTCAGGACCATGACCTGAGTGGAAGGCAGATGTTTAATGGACTGAGCCACCCAGGGGCCCCATATATATAATCCAATTTCAATACCTCAAAAATATTTGCTGGGTAGGTAGAAAAAGTACTTTTTTATTTTATAAAGGAAAATTAGAGGCTCAGAGTGGTTAATTGACTTTCTCAAGGATATATAGTTCGTGTTCTGGTAGAGGTTGAATCTGAACTCAGATCTGACTCCTATTCTCCTAGTCATACTTTCCTCCATATATTATATAATAGCCAAAGACGTGTTAAGCATATCTGTTGTTCAGCAAATTATATGCAGCCAGAGGCGTAGTCTGGTTGAGAGAACAGAGCTTCTAAGTGTTCCAGGCATGAGTCTAATTCTGAAGTCAAATAGAAAAAGAGTGGGCACAAACTAAAATTAAATGATTCTATAACATGTCTTGTGATAAACACACAGACTTATAATATGGATATAGTACCCTCAGATATAGTACCCCCACATGTAAAATGTAGATATTATTATTTCTCTCATTTTATATACATAGAAACAGAAGCTCAGAGAAGTAAATAATCTAAATTCAGATCCCTCTGATTCCAAAATGTGTGCTTTTTTTGGATTAATGTAACTGACTTCAAGAGAGATATTCATCTGGGAAGTTTCTTCAGGGAACAGGGAGAAAGAGCTGGCCCTCTTCCACCAGCTTGACTATAGAATGAGGCCCTTCTTTGAAAAGGATTAGTATATTATTAGAGAGTGGAAACAGGGAAGCCACTGGTAGAACTAGTCTTCTGTTGATCTGAGAGGCAACAGAGGGGACATCACCACTCATGGCCTCGTAGCATGGGCAATGCTTCTGACTTCTTTGTCCGTGGGCAATGATACAATGGGGGAAAACAAAATAAAGCAAAAAGCATACATTCTTTCCAAAGGTTTGTCAACATCAATAGACAAATTAAGTTAGATCATATCCATTAGCACGAGCACCTGGTCATTGAGTGTAGCAGAAGCATAATTGGCTATACTAACTAAATACATTTCTGTTTCTCTTTGAAAAAAATTGCCGAGAGTATGAAGTTGAATTATAGGTGGTTAAATGAGCATAAAATGGGACCTTGTATTCTTTGGTTGAGTGGTGTCTTTCCCCATGTTTATAATGGGGATATTATATATTTCAATGACACATTCTAGATTTTCTGGGACAGTTTCTGATTTCAAGTTACTTATTGTTTTTTCCCTAAAAGCATTTCTGCTTATCTGGGTCTAGATTTTTTTTATTCAGAAGGTAGTAATATATTGCATGCTGTTCCCCCAAGGCATTTTAGTTGCTGTCCTTTACCTTTACTTTCAGTTTTCTGCTATATCATCTGTGGATTCCTGCATTAAGGATACAAGGGAACAGGGACACCTGAGTGGCTCAGTTGGTTAAGTGTTGACTCTTGATTTCAGCTCAGGTCATGATCTCAGGGTCCTGGGATCAGACCCCTGAATGAGGCTACCCGCACAACAGAGAGTCTGCTTGTGGATTCTCCTTCTCCCTCTGCTGGCTTGCTCGCTCTCTCTCTCTCTCTCTCTCTCAAGTAAATAAATAAATAAATAAATAAATAAATAAATAAATAAATAAATAATATAAGAGAACAGTGTATGACAAGTAATTTACCAAAAACTTCCTTAAGATTAAATAAAAATTAATTCAAATTAAATGGAAATTGGAGCTATTATCCCAAAAAATCTGGCAACTAGCTTTCTAGTGAGTTCTCCCTCTCCCCCACGTATATGAGTACTGGGGGAGGATATATGAATTTTGGCTTGAACTATGATATACACCATTTAGGTTTATTAATCTCATGAGATAACTATGCAATCTGCCCCTGAGGGTTTCCTGGTGATGAAATTTTTCTTACTGTTTTCACATTTTGCTTTGCACCTATACATTTCTCTCTCTCTCACTTTCTCTCTCTCTCTCTCTTTTCCGAGATAGAAATCCATAAGTACCAAAGTTTATTTTTTAAAAAGATTTTATTTATTTATTTGACAGAGAGAGAGTGTGAGAGAGCATAAGCTGGGGGAGTGGCAGAAGGAGAGGGAGAAGTAGACTCCCTAGGAATCCTGACTCGGGACTTGATCCCAAGACCCCAGAACCATGACCTGAGCTGAAGGCAGACAACCATGGGAGCCACCCAGGCACCCCAGTACTAGAGTTTATTTTTAACCAAGTCATGGATGTGAGTTGAAGAATCATGGACAGAGAGGGTCACCTGTGTTAGTTCTGATCTCTAGTCATGGGATCCAAGCCCATGAGGGGTTTTGTGATCAGTACAGGGTCTGTTTGAGTTTCTTTCTCCCTCTACCCCTCACCCCCCCACACACACTCTTTTCCTCTCTCCCACTGAAATAAATAAATAATCTTTTTAAAAAATCATGTATGGAGAACATTTTGTTTGCTCCTTGAGTGCTTAAAATCAGTAATTAGCTGAAGTGAATCTTCACATAAATACTGCATTTTTAAAAATTTTTATTTATTTATTCATGAGAGACACAGAGACAGGCAGAGACACAGGCAGAAGAGAAGCAGGCTCCCTGCAGGGAGCCTGATGCGGGACTTGATTCTAGGACCCTAGGATCATGACCTGAACGAAGGCAGACACTCAACCAATGAGCCACCCAAGCATCCCTAAATACTGAATTTTAATGAATATGTCCTCTTTACAGTTCCTCAGAGGCTTTGGTCTGTAAAGTTATCCTCAGTATGGCTGAACCTATCACTTAGAAATAGTTTGAGGAGAAAACACCCATGTATAGACATGAATATTTGTTTAAAGATTTTATTTATTTGAGAGAGAGAGCGAGCACACATGAGCCAGGGAAGAGGCAGAGGAAGAAGCAGACTCCTTGCTGAGTGGGGAGCCCCATGTGGGGTTTAAACCCAGGACCCTGAGATCATGACCTGAGCTGAAGGCAAACACCCAACTGACTGAGCCACCCAGATCACCTAGAAATTAATATTTTTTTTAAAAAAGAAATGAGGGATCCCTGGGTGGCGCAGTGGTTTAGCGCCTGCCTTTGGCCCAGGGCGCGATCCTAGAGACCCGGGATCGAATCCCACGTCGGGCTCCCGGTGCATGGAGCCTGCTTCTCCCTCTGCCTGTGTCTCTGCCTGTATCTATCTCTCTCTCTCTCACTGTGACTATCATAAATAAAATAAAATAAAAAATTTAAAAAAAAATAAATAAAAAAAATAAAAAAAATGAATATTGAGACTATGTTTGATTAATTCAATTCTGAGATAGTTGTTTACTGTTACATAGTAACACTGACAGACTTTGTTCTATTAGGAAGGTACATTTTATTATGCTAAAAGTGTATTTACTCTAGATTGTTAATAGGTTCTGAATTCATAAACTTCTTTACTGTAATGTATATGTATTTGTTGTTTGCAAAAATATATACGATACTCTTGTTTATTTGTCAGCCATGAACCGCACACTCACAGGAACACAGGCTGACACAGGATCCAGGTTATCAGCTGCTCCATTACCCCATGCACAGGACTTAAATGTGCCGGGAGAAAACAATGGGCTGCTGGGAGCTGAGGGCAGAAGGGGGCTGTGACATTAAGTGCAATCAGACCTTTTACCAATCATCACTGACCGATACTCTTGTTTATAAAATACATTGACACTTTATAAGGTGAAATGTAGGAATTACTCACATAAACTAGGAACTGGAGCAGAGAAGGCCCTGAATGATAAAATGGAGTCAAAGTCTTAGAGGGGATTGAGGGAGAGCCAGGGAGGCTTTTCATTTGGTTATCAAATGCCAAACAGAGGTGTAGTCATAAATATGGAGAATAAATGAACCTTCAGAAAACAAATATTTTAAAATATTTCATGCTTTGGGATATTCTCTAATTGCACAGGAGAAATAGGAGAGAACATTTTTCCCATTGTGAGTAATTCTTTAGAAATTCAAATACTGGTCTTTGAGGGAGACAAGGCATATGGAACCATGAGCTTTTTCTAAATTCAGCAAATGTTCAATCTCTGAAGAGAATTTGAACTAAACAGAGTGTTGGCATTAGTGCACAAGCTAAAACATGAATAATCTGTGGATTTATTCTCATTGATTCTTTTCTTTAGAAGGAGTAAAGTATAAATTTTTTTTTTAAGGATTTTTTTTTAGGGGTGCCTGGGTGGCTCGATCAGTTAAGTGTCCAACTCTTGATTTTGGCTCAGGTTATGGTCTTGGGGTCTTGAGATGAGCCCCCATGTTGACATCTGTGCTGAGCTTGGAGCCTGCTTGGGATTCTTTCTGCCTCTCCCCTACTCTTGCTCCCTCCTCCCCTAAAAGAAAAAAATAAAGATTTTATTTTCTTAGATTTTATTTTTAAGAAATCTCTATACCCAACATGGTATTCTGATTCACAACCCTGAGATCAAGAGTTGCATGCTTCACAGACTGAGTCAGTCAGGTGCCTGCAGTATAAATTTTTTATTTATTTTTAATTTTTTAAATTTATCTTTTTATTTTTTTTTAAGATTTTATTTATTTGTTCATGAGAGACAGAGAGAAAGAAACAGAGAGGAAGAGACATAGGCAGAGAGAGAGAAGCAGACTCCATGCAGATCGATGTGGGACTCCATCCTGAGACTCCAGGATCATACCCTGGGCTGAAGGCAGGCGCTTAACCACTAAGTCACCCAGGGATCCCAGTATAAATTTTTTAAAACTAAGATTAGACAAAATATTAAATAATACTACAAAGCTTATATTAAAAAAAAAAAAAAAAGGCTGTGTCTTCTCCCTCCCACAGCTGAGGCTTTTAACTTTTTGGCAGTTTTCCTGATTAAATTATGCCTATAGCTAGCTGTACTGCTATTTCTTGGTTTATAAATTTTAGGCTTTATCTATTAACTTCATACACACATATACTTCCTTTTCCTTCCCTTCTCCCCCACCCCATCCTCTTAATGTAAGCTAATCTAATTTCTAGCTAATTCAGTATTTAGTATTTACATTATTATGTAAGCATTAGTCATTGGTAAGCCAAGTAACTGTGTTTGATTACTTTTCTTTCACTGTACAACCTTTTGTTTTCTTTAGAATTAAGAATTACCTAGTTTTTCATCCTATCAATTTTCTGTCAATCCAATCAAATGTATTGTTGGTTTTTCAGATGCTTATCAATACAACATTCAACATTTCAGATAGTCTATTGATTATCTCTGTCCTCCTGCTCCTATCTGGACTGGGTAATGCCTAGTCATCTCAGGACTGACAATCTTTACTAGTTTTGTGTGACATTCCCTGTTTCCTAGCTTCTGTATTTTCTTCCTTCGGTCGGGGACCTCATTTTGCTGGGACTCATCCTTCAGTAGATTCCGGACAAAGAGCGCACGGGGATCTTTGCATATTTACCCTCATAGGTGCTTGTTATGTAAGGATACAAATAAAATTCTAGGATGAAAATAGCTTCCCTTAGAACTGAAGAGGCATTGTCTCATTGTTTTCTGAACTCCATTGCTCTCAAGAAGCTTCATGACTATTCTGATTCCTGTGATTACGCCTTCCTGCAACTCTCTAGAAATTTTAAGTTTGTTCTTAGTATCTTGAAATTTTATTATGTGATTTGGGGTTAAGTCTTTTTTTATTCATTGGGCTGGGCATTTAGTGGACTTTTTTGATCTGAAGTTGCATGGCTAAAATATCATGTTTTTCAACCCTGGGATATTTACTTGTTTGATTTATTTGATAATTTCTTCCTATCAGTTTATACTCTCATTTTTCTCTTTCCAGAAATCCTATTTATTAGATGTTGGACATTCTGAAATGATCCTTTAAGCATCTTATTCTCCTCCTATTGTCCATCTTTTTTTTCCTTTTGATTTTACTTTCTAGATTTCCTTGGCTTTTGTCTTCTAATACATTTATTGGATAATTTTATTTCAAGATCATATTTTTAATTTTGATTAATTTCCATTTAATTTTAATTTTATTTTTCTTGTTCTGATTATTCTTTTCTTAAAACAACCACCCTTCTCTTGTTTCATGAATATAATACCTTCTTTTACCTCTCCGATGATATCAGTTACAATTTTTAATAAAGATTTGTTCCTCATGTTATCTTTTTCTCTGTGATTTGTTGTTGATGCTGGAAGTTTTCCTCAAATATCTTGTAGTCATTGGTTATCTACTTATATTTTAATAATCTAACAATTTTCTTCAGAGATAAATAGTGTATACTAATTTATTTGTCCAAATATATTTTATACTTATTAGACAGATTTTATTAAATCTCTATTTGCCCACATTTAATAATGAGGTGTGAAATGCTTCTTTTTATGCACAAGAAATACTCATGCTTCTATGTCCTTGACCTTTCTGAATGTCTACAGGGTAAATTGCCTGCTTCTTGGTATCCACCTCCTTGGATATTTAGGGCTTAGCTTCTTTTGCTCAGCAATGTCTGTTACCATTCTTCCATCTGTTTCCTAGCTTTCAAAAATGTGTTGTTTTTCCTTCTGCTGATGTTCATTTCCTATTTGCCCTTCAGGTTTGTACCATTTTTTTTTTTGTTGTTAGGATTCCCCTCCTTCCCAAAAGGAGACAAATACATCTAGTTTATCTGCCATATTTAACTAAAAGCTCCTTACTTGTTTTTGATTTTGGCAATCTGACTCATAGATATGAAGATGTCTTCAATGTCTCTGAAATATTAAATTAATAAAAAATATGTCGGTTTTGACTGCCAGCATTATTTTCTTTCTTCCTCTGGTGAACACTTGGTTCATTATTTTGAGCAAACTGCCCTTTCTCTAATCCAGGGATTTTGGTGGGGCTGCCAGTCACAGGACCTCCGCCCCTGACCACAGGAATGGGCATGTGATCTAATTTGGAAAACTGGCTTTACTCTCCTGGGAATATGACTCCTGAGCAGAGACAAATAGAGACCAAGAGTACACATGGTGCTGAGTTTTCTTATTGGTGACCACTAGAGAGACGGCTTATGATTGGACTAGCCTGGGTCCTTTGTCAGACTCAATGAAACCAACTTTGCTACAGCAGGAAAGGGATTTAATGGGAGCATATTGGTGGTTCATGAAATTTATGACATGATTTTAGAATCAGATTCAGAGAATAATCAGTTACCAGTGTATTAGTCTCCCACTGTTGCTGTAACAAATTACTATAAATGTAGTGGCTTAAGGCAACACACATTTATTTTATTATAGTCCTGGATGTCCAAAGTTTAAAATCAAGATCTGTTCCTTCTTGAGTCTTCAGGGAAGAATCTGTTTTCTTAACTCTTTTCAGCTACTAGAAGCTGCCCCTTCCTTGTTGACACATTTTCTCTCTCTCTCTCTGATCTCCTGCCTTCTTTTTATAGACTCTTGTGATTCCAGATAGTCTTGGAAAATCTCCCCATCTCAAGAACCTTAATTTGATTACATCCTCAAAGTTTCTTCTACCATCTCAAGTAATGTATTCACAGGAGCCAGGGATTACAACATAGATCTCCGAGGAGCCATTTTTCAGCCCACCACATCAAGGAGAGCTAAACAACTGTGAACACAGCTGGATTACACTGCAGCATGCAGCATGGTCATAAACTCTAGCTACTGCCAACACTGAATATGCATAAACAATGCCATCAGCTGAGACGCCAGAGGTGCCTTGATTCCTCCTCCCCACAAGCAGGTACTGATTATTACTTTGTCATCTGATATCTGTTCTCTTCTCTTCTTTAGTAATAGAATTTTCGGACTGATATTTAAGACTAAATGCTGATGACATGATCATTGATTATCAACGCATACTTCCTAAAACATTTGCCAGATTTTGAACATCCTTAATAGAATCCATTCAGAATAAATGGTCATATGACCAGTCAGAATAAACACTTTCCCAGACTTCCTGCAGGTAGGCATAGCCATATGACAAAGTTTTGGGCAATGAGTTATAAGTGGAATTGTCTTGTGGAAGCTTCTGAGAAACTTCCTAAGGAGATTGTTGGGATGTGCCTGGTTCTTTATCCCGTCTTATGTTCTGCTTTCATCTTGGACCATGAGGACCAGGGCCACATCTGAAGAATGGTAGAGAGTGAGTAAAACAAGCCTGGCTTCCAGAGGACTTCATGAAGTAGACTGCTATGCCAACTCTGAATGTCTCACCTTCAGGCTCAGTTTGTGTGAGAGAGAATTAAAATTCTATTTTGATGAAGTCACTGCTTTCTATCATGTTTAATGGAACTTAATCCTAAGTGATACACTGAGGCTTTCTTGTTCAGCCCCTTCTTCAATTGTATGAGCTGTTCCAGTATCCTTCTCATAAGCTTTAGCTTTTTTTTTTTTTTTTGAATTAGAAGGATATTGTTTCTGGGCCTGCTGGAAAGAATTGTACCAGCCAAAGGAAGGTTTAGAATGTCACATACTGATAACATCACAGTGATTCTATCATAGTCAGAAAACTGATTACTGAAGCCTCCAGCCTAATAGTTGTCAACAGAGGAGACACTATATGCCCTTGGGACTTTTAAAAAATTTGTTGACCCATTTTGGCTTGTTAAAATGATTGGAGGATGTGCTGGTATCTTGTGGCCTGGAGCCAGAGATGTTCTGCAATGTACAAGACAAACTCACACATTAAAAAATTGTTCTTTGCATTGAATGAGACTTTTGAATGCCCCACAGGACTTTCATGTATGTATAAAACTTAATTTATCTGTGCTAGAACCCAACTCTATTTTATTTTTTTAAAGATTTTATTTATTTATCCATGAGAGACACAGAGAGAGAGGCAGAGACACAGGGAGGAGGAGGAACAGGCTCCATGCAGGGAGCCTGATGTGGGACTCGATCCCAGGACCCTGGGAACACGCCTGGACCTGAAGGAAGACGTTCAACCACTGAGCCACCCAGGCATCCTGAACCCAACTCTATTTTATATGAAGCCGTATGTAGTTTTCACGTATTTCTCAAGATCATTGAATTTCCTAGGAATGTACCTGCTGTGTAAGCTGAGAGAAAATTGCACACTGTTTGCTGGGGAATGCAAGAGGTATTCTTGCATTCAATTTTAAAATGCATGTCCCTGACAACAGCACTGCTCATGGTGTTTGAGTCTCCAGTACCACATGGTATGCATTTGTGGTTGTTACATTCAGAGTGATTCTACCCATAGATGTAAGCTCTTAGTGTCTAAGAGTTTACATTCTGAGCTATAGATCACTTTATTGTAAGTGTATTTTATTTATTCTTTATTTTATAGTTGGATCATTATACTGGTTTAAAAAATGTTTCATGTAAATTATATTATCTATGAATTCCATTTCAGGAAAGCAGAGGAGGCATTACAAAATGTGTTTGTTATAAAAAGGGGGCATTGGGCCTGATAGAGCCCTGGCCAGTAAAAACAAGATGATGTACTAGTGAAAGTACCATCTGAGGGAAGCGGAGTCTGTTTCCCACAGCTGGTAGGTATGAGTTCTTTGGACCTGGGGACACTCTCTTGATAAGGCTCAGGGGCTTCTCTAAACATCTCTTCTAGTCCTTAACATTACTTTTACTCTGACCATCAAGATCATGGATTACTCCTAACTCCCTCCAGTGGATTATTGTGTAACTGACCTTGAGCACCAGTCACCTCTGTTCAACTTCCACATCATTCCCTCTGTGACAGTAAAAATCAGAATTTTTAGATACGAATCCAGATAAACCCACATAGAAAAAATAAATCTGGTTCCACTTTTACTTCCTGTATGGGATAGCATTAGCATAATTTCCATATGTGAATAGGGACTGTCGTGTACCATATGTTATTCATCATATGGCATTGTGCCTATTTCAAGGATATTTTAATATAGCACAAAGGCAAAAGGCTTAAGCTGAAATGTGTGGTATGCATTGAGGTTTAAACTTTCTGGTTATCATGAAACCTGAGAAAGTTAGCTTTTTACATATATGCCATAGAATGAGCTCTCAGTAAATTACCTAGAAAGAATAACTGAGCAGGAGAATGGGCAAAATAAAAATAAGTTATTAGAATTTTAGTTTGATCTTGGAAGGGCTCAGAGATTTTGTGATTATAGGCCATTTTACTAGGTAGGCAGAGCAGAAACTTGGAAAGAGCCTGGCTAACAAGGAAGTAGGAAGGCATAATTTCCCTATTGATAGTTATTAAAGGCTTGAGAATCAGATTGTTAAAAGCACAATATTCCACATTGAAGATACTTTTATGATTTCAAGAAATATTTATTAAGGCCCGTTTGTGTGTCAGACACTTTGCTAGTTTCTGGGGAAACAATGCTGAGCAAAGAGAGACACAAGCTCTGACCTCGAGGAGTTTAACTATAATTGTTTAATGTTCAAAATAAATTTAAAAACCACTTATGGTTATAATAGTTATAAATAGAGATAAATACTGTTAAGGAAAGGAACCTAAAAGACACTCACCACTCTGGCTTTTTTCCAGATGCACCTTCTATCTTTCTGACCCTGTTTTGTGCTCCAGGAGGTAGTTCTACAGCCTCCATCAACAGGCAACTCATCCCTCTGGGTCTCAGGTTGGTTTTGCCCAATCAGAGGCATGAGTAGGAGGTTAGAGGATGGAAGCAGAGTAGAGTCAGGCTATTTTCTATGTCTCCCTGCTAGTATAGATGGAGTTCTTTCTTTACTGAAGGGTACAGCTATTCCCTCTGGATTTCAAACCCCCTTACCCTGCCACCCCCAACATTTCCTTCTTTAGGTGAGGGGCCATAGGGCTTCCTGTTCTTGCTAGCCCAGGATGCTTCACCATAATTGTCTGGCTTCCTTTCACAGGACCCATATATCTGTAAATGTGCCCCACCCCTCACTCCCATTGAACTCATCCTAACAGCACCTGGGCTGAAACATTAACCTAGACCAAAGGGGAGTGAGGCTGTTGATGGAGTAGAGATCGCTGTTGGTAAAGGGAGGAGTTCTAGAGTGGATGTGTTGAAGAATGGACAGTGCAGCTGGAGCCTAGAGAGGGAAGGGGTGAGATGATGCTGGAGGGGGAGGCAAGGGCCAAATCCTAGGTCATAGGATCTATTGATTTTCTTTCTTTCTTTCTTTCTTTCTTTCTTTCTTTCTTTCTTTCTTTCTTTCTTTCTTCTCTCTCTCTCTCTCTCTCTCTCTCTCTCTCTCTTTCTTTCTTTCTTTCTTTCTTTTTCTCTCTTTTGGCTACTCAAAATTTGATACTCCTTGTGTTTGGGGAATTCCCCAATTTAGGAGTATTGGTGGGGGGGCTGGATGGTTTCCCATTATAGAAGCTCACCTCCCGGTGGTTAGGTGTATTCACAGCCAATGAAGAACACCCACTCCATTTTTGGATCTGGAGCCAGAAGCAGAACAGCGAAGAATTTTCTTCTCATCTTGGCAGGTATGGCTGTGATTCCAGCAGTGCTTTCCAGGGTGTTGGCGGTGCAAGCTGTGGCATCCATTTTCTCAGCTTGGCCTTCAGCCTTCTGGGTGGTTCACATCCTTTTATTAATTTCTTTGTTGCCTGAATGGGCCAGAATCGATTTCTTCCATGAGGCAATAGCCTTTTAATAAATTTCTTTGCTCCTTAAATTGGCCAGAATCAATTTCCATAGTTGGTAACTAAGAAACCTGATAACTAAGTACACTGTGGTAACAAGGAACTTTGTGCCTTCATGACCTCGATAAATGTTTTGACCTTTACCATAGAAACAAAGGGAAGCTATTTAAAGCTTTTAAGCGGCAGGAATAGAGCAGTAGCAGTGACAGATCAAGTTTGCATTTTGGAAAAGTGTTTCGGACTACATTGAAAAGGGTCTAGATTGGGATGCCTGGGTGACTCAGCGGTTGAGCGTCTGCCTTTAGCTCAGGGCATGATCCTGGGGTCCCGGGATTAAGTCCCACATCTGGCTGCCTGCATGGAGACTGCTTTTCCCTCTGCCTGTGTCTTTGCCTCTGTGTGTGTGTGTGTGTCTCTCATGAATAAATTTAAAAACCTTAAAAAAAAAAAAAAAAGATGAGGGTCTAGATTAAATGTAGGGATGCCACAAAACAGGTGATGTTGTTTTAGACCAAGAGGGGCTTGCAGCGGAGGCAGACAGAAGTACACGGACATGAGGATTGGTTAGCAAGCCTCTAATCATAAAGGATTAGATTATTATTAAATGTGAGGGAGATTAAGGAAACGAGAGGCCTCAAAGGTAGTCCTCAGTTTTCTGCTTCCTGAACCAGGGTTGACTCCATAGATTGAACTACTTTGTTTAAAGCCTTGATCCCTATCGAGGATGTAATCGTTGGTCAAAATGATTTTTTCATCCTTCTGTGCTTTATATACATGCATAAACTTGTTGGAGTTGGATAACGAATTGCACATAAATTGTCTTCAGATCCAGACTCTGAATTCAGACCATGTTTCAATGCTTGGCTATCACTGATGAGAAGAAACACAGTTGGTCTCTGAGTCACATTGTTAAGTAGTATTCAGTGCTGAGGATTCATCTGCAACACTCATATCAACATATCCTTGGGTTCTTATGAGTAGGAGGAAAACCTTTTTAGAGAAGCCAGAATTAGGCTGCCATCTGTTGTGCATGGGCTTTGCTTCTTACACATAACTGGTGAATAAAATATTTAACAGGTGGTAGCTGGAAAGTGATATGCAGCATCTTCATTCATGAGAAAACTCTAAATTTTGTTTTCTGTTTAAGGACATTGCTTAAATGCCCTTCTGGGCTTGTTTATACATCCTGAGTTGAATTAATTATAAAGTCCACTGGCATCAGCATTTACACCATGACCTGACATCTGGAAATTGAGAAGCTGCTGTTTCTTGCTGGTGTTCACAGCCTCCTTAATGAGGGTTAAGCCATGTTTAATACCTCTTCCAACTTGACTTTTTTGCAACTTTCCTCAACCAAAATAATAAAATTTCTTTTTATTGTGCACTTATTTTGTACCAATTACTTTGTCAACCACTAATAAATATATTTTTATACACCCCTCCCACAACATATATTTATATAATTCCCACTCTAACCATGTGAAATAGGTATTATTGCTGACCCCACTTGACATATAGAAGAATTCAGGTTCACATTTAGAAATCCTAATCTGAACCCACTAATATGTTACTGGGCCCATGCCAAATCACTATGCCACAAAATCATCTGACTTATCATTTGTTCCTCTCCTTTATTCTACATTCCCTCAACTGCTATCAATCCAGAATGTATTATATTGTTTTGAAATTGAAGACATCATGTTATGTATTCTTATATAGATAAAAGCATAGACAAGTTAATGAATAAGTAGAGTGAGGATTTAAAGTAGTAGTTAAAGGAATTGAAAATTTAACCATTTAAGGAAATCATCAGAATCTCTGATTAATCCAGACAACTTGGTCTAACACTTTTCAATGGATTCTTCCATATGGCTCCTATAAATTAGGGTAAGAAATAGGATCAAAAGCTTTTTTTTTTTTTAAACTAAGTTATCTCTACCCCCAATATGGGGGTTGAACTCACAACCCCCAAATCAAGAATTGTGTGCTCTATTGACTGAGCCAATCAGATGCCCCTAGGATTAGAGGCTTTTTAAAACATCAGACAAAGGGAGCCTGGGTGGCACAGTAGGTTAAGCATCTGACTCTTGGTTTCAGCTCAGGTTGTGATCTCATGGGTCTTGGGATTGAGCCCCACGTTGGGCTCCGCGATCAGCGCAGAGTCTGCTTGAGACTTTCTCTCCCTCTCCCCAAATTTGCTCTCTCTAAAATATATAAATACATTTTAAAAGAAAAAAATGAAACATCAGACAATCTCTCCTACAATAAAGGGGAAATACTGGCCCTGGAATCAAAATACAGGATTTGAATCTCAGCTTTGAATCCTAGATTGATTGATTGATTGATTGATTGATTGATTTTTGAATCCTAGATTTATTAGCAGTTGTGTAAACTTAAGCAAATCATTTGACATCTCAGAGTCTCTGTCTCCTCAGATGGTAGCACTTTTGTTATGTAACATTTGTGAGTATTAAATGAACAACATTTACAGAAGTTATTTATCAATTATAAAGTGTCATATGAATACAGATTATTAACTTACTTGAGGCCTTAAAGTTTGAATTTTTAGAAGTCAAGTCTAGGGCAGATGATGTCTGTGTTCCTATAAACAGAGCAATGTTCCTAGCAGCAATACCAACCATCATGGCAATTTTAACCTTTGCTCAAGCTTCACATTTTTTTTCTTCTTATAACAGCACTGTGAGGCATTGCCATTGTATAAAATTTACAGAACAGGAAGCAGAAATAAGTTCTCCAGTGTCAGAGAGAAAATCAGAAATAAAATCAGGATTTAATTCTGTCTTGCATTGTGCATTTCCCCTCTTTAGAATAGCTTTGCTTAAGACCATTTATGGGAAAAAAGCATCTGTGGTTAAATTTAGCAGATAATGTTGAAAAATGAGACTAGGAGAATATATTTAGAGAGATAGCCTACTTAATATGAATTGTTATCTGCTAGTAAAAAAAAATGTTTCAGGTATTCCTAGAACTTAGCTTAGCAAATTATTCATTACTAAGGAGTGTACAGTCTGTCATAACTGTACCTAAATTTTTTTAAAGCATACCAACTTTGAATTTATATCTGAAAGTGATTTTTTAAAGTGATTTATTTTTTCTTATGCAAGGTGTCCCATATTTATTGGTATGTCTATACAGTGCACTAGCAAGATCTCAATGGAAAGTAAAACTTAACAAAACAATGCATGGTTGACTATCCAGTGACTCTTTAAAGTTAACATATAACTTTATGTTTGTCTTTTCCAAGGCCTGGGTGGCTCAGTGGGTTAAGTGTCCAACTCTTGATTTCAGTTCAGGTCATGATTTCAGGGTCATGAGATTGAGGCCCCACTTTGGGCTCCATGCTCAGTGTGGAGTCAGCTTGAGATTCTCCATCCCTTTCCCTTCCCCACGCCCATAAATAAATAAATACATAAATAAATAAATAAATAAATAACTTGCCTTTTCCAAAATCAGGCTGTAAGCACAAATTGTTTAATTAGTATCCCAGGTACTGTGGTTATCTTAAGTGTGAAATATTTAATCTCTATTTATATAACCCATAGGATTTAAGCAAAACATTAAGGGAGAGGAAGCAAATGCATATTGTTTAGGGGGACATTTTATTTTACAGGTATGTTTTGGCTTGGAAGTTGTTCAGTTGAATGTATTACTGATAAGCTGGCTTAGCTTGTTCTTACCCTGTTACTGATATTTCTATGTGGAGGGATATCGATTTCTTTAACACTCTAGGGCTTTTCTATGCTTCTTTAGTCTTTTCATTCCAAGCGAAGAGGGATGACTTATTTTTTGTTGAATTTGAGAGAGGAATTGGGCTTGCATAGTCCTATCCATTTGTAGAGACACTATTTGATATGTCTTCCTAGCTTACAAAGAACCCTTTGAATAATTCCTTACTGCCAGGAATGGGTTGCCAGGCAGCAGGATGCCCACCTCTGGCCACAGGCCACAGGTGGAGGTAAGGGCACTTTGGGCCAATAAGATTTTCTCCCTAGGAATTTGAATGAAGAAATAGTCAGTCTGGCCATGATACATATGTACTCAGGAGTTTTCCTCCTATAGGATCAAGAAGATGCTATTCTGCTAGAAGGGGAGGATAAAACAGGTCCAAAGACGAGAACTACCTGCATTCTGATGGCTTTTCAGTCCTTATTTCCGGTTCTTTTCTGGGGCGTGGTTGAATTCCTGACATTAGATTCTATGAGACATCTGTGTCCTTATAATAAATCATCTCTTTTTGTTTTTGCTAAACATAGGACTAGCTCTTTTCTGTTACATGTGCCTAAAGTATCTTAAATGACACATTATTTAGTGGTCATTAATAAAATGGATAGTCTTACATAGGCTACTTGAAAAGGAGGCTGCAGGGATCCCTGGGTGGTGCAGCGGTTTGGCGCCTGCCTTTGGCTCAGGGCGTGATCCTGGAGACCTGGGATTGAGTCCCACGTCGGGCTCCCAGTGCATGGAGCCTGCTTCTCCCTCTGCCTGTGTCTCTGCCTCTCTCTCTCTGTGACTATCATAAATAAATAAACATTTTAAAAAAAAGGAGGCTGCTGGTACATGTATTTATTGATACAGCCATTTTAAGTGGTCTAACGAAATTTTATTTTAAATATCCTTACTTAGTTTAATTGGTAACTAATATGTAAAGAGCATAAGATGTAGCCTAGATGGGGCATATTTAAGCAAGCCTAACCAGTTTTAGTAAATTAGAACATATGTCTAACAAAGGAGTGTTTTGTTATTGTTTTGTTCTGTGGAAGAAAACAATTGAATTAAATTGAAAACAATTAAATTGAAAACAATTAAATTGAAAACAATTGAATTGAATTAATGAGAACAATTAACCATGTATTGATCAATGGCACATAGTGAAGATCAGGAATAGTTAGTCTGTTCAACCTTGACAGTACTATCTATGAAATACTTGAAGTAAGCAAAATGAGGAAATAAATGTGGTATTGAAAGGTGGTTTTTCTAATTAGCTAAGGAATCATACAAAATGACAATTCTTATCAAATCATAATATAATTTATTTTATTTTACAAACAAGTAGGTGACTTTTTGTCTCATTGTTAATTAACATGAGTTGTATTTGTGCAGGGAGTATAGGGATTACCAAAATGTAGTTCCTGCTCCAGAGTTATTTGAAGTTTCAGAAATCGGAAATCAGCTAAATTCTGATTTAGGATTCCATTTTGCTGTATTTGCCATTGCCAACTACAGATTCCCTGATAGTAACAGGTCAGCATCAAAATATGCCCATCGATAGTAGTCAGAGGGGTGAGGTATGTCTAGAACCAAAGCAGGACATAATGTGATTCAGGTTTGTCATCTATGAAAATAAGTAGCCTGACATTCCCCACTCCCCAGCTTTTCTACTTGTAGAAGTATCTCCCACTGCCCAAATGAAGCAAAATTTGGGATAAATGTAAAGATTCACATATTGTCACTATATTTAGAAGCACAGTAAAGGTGACCCGTTGATGAATATGCATGTAGACCACTAAGGTTTTGAATCTAGATATGTGACTGGCATAATTGTAGTTAGCAAGCTATATGTGTTTAAAAACAGTGATCGCTAAAATATACAGATTTTAACAAAAGATAGAGTAGATTGCGCTAGGAATAATTAATTTAGAATACTTATATGGGGATAAGTTAAAGATCAAGATGTTTTGCTTCTTGGGGATCGCTGGGTGGCTCAGCGGTTTGGCGCCTGCCTTCAGCCCGGGGTGTGATTCTGGAGTCTCGGGATCAAGTCCCATGTTGGGCTCCCTGCTTGGAGCCTCTGTCCCTCTCCCTGCTTGTGTTCTCTCTCTCTCTCTCTCATGAATAAATAAAATCTTAAAAATAGTAATAATAATAAGGACAAATAACCTGATGGAAAAGTGGGCAAAATATCTGAATAGCCATTTCTCCAAAGAGGAAATATAGATGGCCAATAAATTACATGGAAAGACGCTCAATGTCATTAGTCTTCAGAAAAATGAAAATAAAAATTATAATGAGATATTATACCACACACACTTGGTTGGCTACAATCAAAATGACAGACAATAGCAATAGCAATTGGTGTCAATGTGGAGAAATTGGAATTCTCATACATCGCTAGTGGGAATGTAAAATTATACAACTCTTTTGAAAACAATTTGACAGTTTCTCAAAAGGTTAAATGAAGAGTTACAGTACAACTCAGCAATTCCACTCCTAGATATATACCCCAAAGAAATGAAACATATGTCCATATAAAACTTGTATTTAAATGTTGGTAGCAGCATGATAGTAACCCCATAATAAACCCAAACTGGAAATAATCCAAACATCTATCAACTGTTGAATGGATAAATAAAATGTGGGATAGGCATCTATGGAAAATTATTCAGCAATGTAAGGAGGGGAGTATTGATATGTATGTCAACATAAATAAACCTTGAAAACATTACGAAGGGTGAAAGAAGCCAGTAACAAAAAAAACAAAAAACAAAAAACACATGTTGTGTGATTCTAGTTCTATGCAATGTTAAGAATGGGCAAAACTATTGAGACAAAAGCTGGATTAGTAGTTGTTTAGGACTGGGAAAAGAGGGGACAAATGGAAAGTGAGCGCTAATGTGTATGGAGTTTCTTTAAAGGTGATGAACATATTCTAAAATTGATTATGGTGATGGTTGCACAATTCTGTGAATATACTAAAAATTATCGAATTTACTTTACATCAGTGAATTGTATGATGTAAGAATTATGTACTTTTTTTATATGGGGAGAAGGAAGCTGTATTAGTGTTCTCCAAAGAAACAGAAACAATGAGATTGGTTGATTGATTGATAGATTGAACATAAGGAATTGACTCATGGTTATGGAATCTGGCAAGTCCAAAATCTGCGGGGTGGGCCAGCAGGCTGGCAATCCAGTGATAAGCAGAAATTGCAGTTCATATCTGAAAGCTGTCTGCTGCATAATTCCATCTTGCTCACAGGAGGTCAGCCATTTGTTCTATTCAGGGCTTCAGCTACGTGAATGAGTCCCACCCACATTATAAAGAATCTGCTTTACTCAAAGTTCACAAATTTAAATCTTAATTTCATCCAAAAAACCACTTCCACAGAAACATCTAGAATAATGTTTGACCACATATCTGGACACTGGCTCACACTGGCTCACGTCAAGTTGGCACAGAAAATTAACACAAAGGTCTATTCTTCCCATTTTCTCATTGGTCCCAGAGACTGCAAAACTTTGGGAAATGGCATTGTTAATTTGTCTAAAAAGCAGTTCTAGATATAGCTTGCTGTGTACAGGAAAAGTTCAGCGGACAGTGTATGCCTGACAGACTTATTAGGCTACTAATAGAGTTAATAATGGGGTGATAAAGATAATTCTTTTTTTAAAAAAGATTTTATTTATTTATTCATAAGAGGCACAAAGAGAGAGGCAGAGACACAGGCAGAGTGAGAATCAGGCTCCCTTCAGGGAGCCTGATGCAGGACTCAATCCCAGGATCGGACCCTGAGCCGAAGGCAGATGCTCAACCGCCGAGCCACCTGGGCATCCCGAAAAAGATAATTCTTAATAATAAAATGATGTAGTATCTACTTCTAGAAGCTTCCTTTTTCCTAAACTTTTACACACTAAAGGTTTAAAATATGTCATTCATATTGACATTTCTCCTTTTTATTTTGTGAGTTCCTTGTAGCAGATATTGTGAACTTTGCATTTAAAAAAGTGTTTTTATTTTATTTTAATGATTTATTTATTTGAGAGAGAGAGAGAAAGCACGAGAGTAGGGGAAGGGCAGAGAGAGAGGGAGATTCCAGTCTGCTGGAATCTCAAGCAGACTCCACTCTGAGCATGGAGCCTTACTTGGGGCTCGATCCCAGGACCCTGAGATCATGACCTGAGCTGAAATCAAGAGTTGGCTGCTTAACTGGCCCAGGGCCCCCAAAGTGTTTTGATTTTAGATGCAACAATCTTTCTTAAACATTCGCCAGGGCCTAGAAATGAAAATTTTCCCATCTGGAAACTCTTACATTTATTTATTATTATTATTTTTTATAAATTTATTTTTTATTGGTGTTCAATTTGCCAACATACAGAATAACACCCAGTGCTCATCCCGTCAAGTGCCCACCTCAGTGCCCGCCACCCAGTCACCCCCACCCCCCACCCTCCTCCCCTTCCACCACCCCTAGTTCATTTCCCAGAGTTAGGAGTCTTCCATGTTCTGTCTCCCTTTCTGATATTTCCCACCCGTTTCTTCTCCCTTCCCCTCTATTCTCTTTCACTATTAAACTCTTACATTTAAACACAAGTTATGCTCTTATTTCTTTGTAAAAGGATGCTTAGTTTTCTGTATAAAATATTAAACCTGGGAGATAGCTTAAATAAATGTGAAGAAAGAATTCTGGAAGGAGATATACTGAAGAGATAATAATGGAGAGATGAAAGGGGAATTGGGGTTGATAAAATGAGGGAAATTCAAAGTGGTCTTCAAACTTATCCATATTATATTTAAAAATGATATAAAGAATATATGCACTTATCACTTCTGTAATTAGCAGCGAAAAAATAATGTAAGTGATCTGATCCCTTATTTTGCAGATTGCAGAATGGTGGCTGGTCATTCTATTGGTAGCGACAGGACTAGAAGCGAGTTGTCCTGTTGCTTAGCCTCATGCTGTAAATCATCTACCCAGCCAATAAGGTACTACAAAGATCAAAACCAGCTTTTTTTTTTCATATGTTGAATATAGAAAATATTAACTAGTCTAGAAGCTTAGTAGGTTCTTTTATAGAGATTCAATTGCAAGATTTAAGTTCATGTCTTCCAGGGCCTTGGAGAAGGATCCTGAAGAACTGATGGGCCTGGAGATGAGTCAAGGAGGGAGAGAAAGAGAGTAGAGAGTCTTATGGCTACACTGGAGTGGGGCTGGTGCACAGACCAGGTCCCTTACCAGCAGTCAAATATGGCTCCCATGGAGTATGAAAAACATAGCACTTAGCAGTTGACTTATATTATTGAGTCCAGAAGTTTCCTTAGTGATTCTACACCTGTGAGCATGAAGATTTAACTATTTCTAGAAACCATTTCTATTTACCTCTAAACCTGAACCTGGGTCTTAAGGGTCTTCTAGCTATATGTTATTTGGAAATAAAACAGTATTTAATTTTGAGGTGCCTGGGTGACTCGGTTAAGCATCTGACTCTTGATATCAGCTCAGGTCTTGATCTCAGGGTCATGAGTTCATGTCCCACATTGGGCTCCACGCTGGATGCTGAACCTACTTAAAAAAGCAAAACAAAACAAAACAACAGTATTTAATTTTATCAAGCACACACATATACACATATATAAATCTGGCTTTCAATAATGTGCTTTTCTTTGTAGATAAAGCTAATACAACCTATCCACATTTTGAGTTATTTTTTTAATACATTATATTCGGTGTCTTGATTTTCTTTCTTGTCAAAATTTAAGATGAATTTTCACAAAATAGAACAGTCAAAGCAGAATTAGAGATTTTAAGAGTTGGAGAAAGTCATAGATTCACCTAAGCTAACTTAGCTCATCTGTAAATTTAAAGGCCAAAAGACGTAAGTTTATGACTTACTTTTACTCTTACAAGCTTATTGGTGAATCTATCCACTGCTCCATCAGGGCAAACTTGTTTTTTGCTTAACATTTTATTCCAGACTCTGTGCCTGGCACATAATAGGTGCTCAATAAATATTTGTGAAATGAATGATTTTAAGGCTAGTTGCAGAACCAGTAACAGAGGTTAAATAATTTTTAGTGCATGGAATATTGCAGCTTGGCCTCTGGAGGTGGGCAAATAATTATTGACAAAGGGCAAAGCCAGCCATGGAAAAGAGGCTTGTGAGCATAGGAAATGGTAGTGACACAGAGAAATGGCCCATGAGGATACAGTGACTGTCAGAATATGCAGCAAACTGGTCCTGCAGAGTAAAGAATGCTTCAAGGAGCCTGGAAAGTATAGAACAAGGGAATGAGCTGAATAATTGATCTATGTTGCAAGTAAACTAAGGTTCAGTGAGGTTCTGATTTTCCCAAGGTGTCTGGTAAATCAGTAACAGGGTTGGAAGAAACCAAGTCTTCTGTGATGCCTGGGTGACTCGGTGGTTAAGCGCCTGCCTTTGGCTCAGGACATGATTCTGGAGTCCTGGGATCGAGTCCCACATCAGGCTCCCTGCATGGAGCCTGCTTCTCCCTCTGCCTATGTCTGTCTCTCTCTGTGTTGTCTTTCATGAATAAATAAATAAAATAAAATAAATTCTTATAAAAAAACCCAAAAAACAAAAAACCAAGACTTCTGACTCCTTGGACTAATAGTTTTCCCCCTGTACCAGTTCACCTTCTTTAGAGACTATGAGACAAAGTCATGCAATGCTAGACTAGGCATGTATTCTGTGTCTACTCTCCGCCCCCAGCCTATTGAAGCAATAACTATTGTGATTTCTGTCTCAACTCTGACACCCAGAAGTATGTTGTCCTATGAGAGAACTGATATCTGAGAGCAGTCCTGCAGGTCAAAATGTATACATACTAGTACCTACTGTCTCTCACCCAGATGGGAAGTAATCACTGATAACAAACCCTGGTTGAAAGTGAAAATTCAAGGGGCACCTGGGGGGTTCAGTTGGTTAAGCTTCCAGCTTTTGATTTTGGCTCAGGTCATGTCTCAGGATTGTGAAATCGAGCCACGTGACAGCTCTGTGCTCAGCTCAGAGTCGGCTTGTCCCTCTCCTTCCTCTATCCCTCTCTGTCTTTCCTCTCCCCCTGTGCCCCTCTCTTGCTCAAGCATGGGTGCATGTGCTTTCTCAATCTCTCTCTCAAGTAAATAAATAAAATAAATCTTAAAAAAAAGAAGGTGAAAATTCAAGTATACACTTTAGGCCCAAACCAGTCATTTACTAAAGAAGAAGTAATAGTAATTTTTAAGAACTGTAGCTTTGTACAACTCATCAGAAGTTATTCTTGCACTCTCTTGGATCACCTCTTCTGTTGCCATCTTTTTTTTTTTTTTCTTAAAGAGAGAGCATGAGGGGATCCCTGGATGGCTCAGTGGTTTGGTGCCTGCCTTCGGCCCAGGGCGTGGTCCTGGAGTCTCCGGATCGAGTCCCCCATCGGGCTCCCTGCATGGAGCCTGCTTCTCTCTGTGTGTCTCTGCCTCTCTCTCTCTCTCTCTCTCTCTGTCTCTCATGAGTAAATAATCAAAATCTTAAAAAAAAAAAAAGAGAGAGAGCATGAGCAGGGAAGAGGCAGAGGAAGAGGGAGAGAGAGAACCTTAAGCAGCTCCATGCCAGCATAGAACCTGATGCCAGGCTCCATCTCACAACCCTGAGATCATGACCTAAGCCAAAATCAGGTCAGAGGCTTAACTGACTGAGCCACCCAAGTCCTCTATTTTTTTTTTTAGTATAGTCAACACATTCTTTTTTTAAAAATTAATTAATTAATTTTATTTAGAGAGACGGGGGGGTAGGGGGAGAGGGGGATAGAGAGAATCCTAACCAAGCTCCATGCTCAACAGCCCAGTGCAGAGTCTGACATGGGACTTGATCTCACAACCTTGAGATCATAACCTGAACTGAAATCAAGAGTCAGATACCTAACTGACTGAGCTACCTAGGCAAACTGACGCACATTCTTCTGCCATCTTGAAGAGATATTTATTTATTTTAGGTATTTAAACATTTTATCGTTTTAATTTCTCACTTGTTTAAGACACCTCAACAAGCTTTTCAACTCCTGAAGTCAGAAACTGCATTTTGCATCCCACTCCATAATGAGTATGCAGTGTATGTATTGTTTGTTTATTAAATAAGTGGAGACTTGTGAAATTTATTGTAGTTTCATTTTTTTAAGTTTATTTGTTTATTGTGTCTATGCCCAGCATGGGACTCAAACTCATGACCCTGAAATCAGGATCATATTCTCTTCCAACTGAGCCAGCCAGATGTCCCTGAAATTCATTGTAGTTTCTTTCTTTCTTTTTTTAAATTTTTATTTATTTATGATAGTCACAGAGAAAGAGAGAGAGAGAGAGAGGCAGAGACACAGGCAGAGGGAGAAGCAGGCTCCATGTACCGGGAGCCCGATGTGGGATTCCATCCAGGGTCTCCAGGATCGCGCCCTGGGCCAAAGGCAGGCGCCAAACCACTGCGCCACCCGGGGATCCCCATTGTGGTTTCTAAATTCACTTTATAGTAGTATCAAAATCAAATATCCCAAGCTCCAAATGGTCTTTTATTTATTTATTTTGGGGACCCAAATTGTCTTTTAAAGCAAAGAACTCATCCAATGAGGACAAGCTTGGGGAGTATCTAGTTCTTACTTAACTTGGTTTCCCTCATCTGACACTTGACATAGAATTGAGTTCACAGTGTGTACTAGGGAGATGACTGTGAAGCAAATGAGTCCCATCTCACTCTTCTCATGTCTTCCTTCTACTGGACATTGTATTTGTCTCTCCTCATGCTTCTCATCTTCACCATGCACCAGTCAGGAGGCTTGGGGAGGGGACTGACCCCTCCAGTACTCCTTACAGTGGGTTTGTTCAGGTAATCCAAACCTTCTTACAGTGGATTTATTCAGGTAATCCAAACCTAAGTCAATCAGATTCAGAAAAGGGCAGGTAACCAATTCAGGTTAATAATTAGGGACTTCTGTTTTTAAAAGATTTCTCACTTTTTTGAGACAATGATGAAATTGGTCTCTCTCCTTCTGATTGAAATGGAATACAGATGGGAAGTTGAAACTGCTGCAGTCATTTTGTCATAATGAAGGAAGCCAGAGTTAATATGATGCTGACACCATAGATGTCAGAGCAGAGAGGTGGAAAGACAGAAAATCCTTGATGATAGTGTTGAGACTATGTCAAATGATTCCCATCAAACTAACCTTGAAACCTGACCATGGTCAGGTATAGGTTTGAAGTGACTTCAAAGCTTATACACTGAGAGTTTAAGAGGAAGAATGCAAGATTACGAATGCAACAGTAAGGTCAAATGTGAATATTTAATTAGAATGAGAAAAAAATCATACCAAACCATTTTGAAAATCTAAAGAATACCCCCAATCAACAGTCTTTTTGTTTTATTTCCTGCCTGACTTACCTTTATGGTACTTTTTGCTCCTACTCTTTGGGATGCATTTTTTTTTTTTATGTCCTCTTCATAAGACAATAGCACTAGAGAGATTTTGTAGTTTTGAAGAAAGTCCAGTGTTTCCTCTTCCATGATCCAAATTTGTTTTGTTTAAACCTTAAACAAAAGTTTTTACAGCATTTTTGTAATGTCATGCAAAGTGTACAGGTTTATCAAATTTGGGAAATCCTCTCTCATATTTCATACATGACTTACAGGATTTCAGCACATTTCAAATTTTCTTGAACAATGACAGTCTTAAATCTTACATCTCAAAGTGTAAAATTTAATGACTTTCAGTTGATCACATATAGTTATCAATTGTCCTCAATGTCTTCATTCTAGTGTAAGTTATGAATTTCATGCTAACGTCATTGATCTCAGGATCTTGGAGCAGCTACATACATGTGGCTTCCCTTGGTTCTGTTTATTGTACTGATGTAGTTTTTGTCCTAGAAGCACAGAAATTCTGATAAGTTCTATCTCAAATCATTCCCATCATAATAGAAAGAGCCTGCTGCATTTTTATTTTATTTATTTATTTTTTAAATATTTTATTTATTTATTCATGGGAGACACAGAGAGAGGCAGAGACATAGGCAGAGGGAGAAGCAGGCTCCCTGTGGGGGGCCTGATACAGGACTCACTGGATCGCAGACCCTGGGATCACAACCTGAGCCAAAGGAGATGCTCAACCACTGACCCACTCAGGTGCCCCCACTGGTGTATTTTTAACTATATATATACTGCATCATCCAGTATATGTCTGACAGGAGAGAATTTCTGTTTCTGCTTACACTCACATATCTGATGATCTGATCGAGTTCCTTGAATCATGACTCAGCTTAGATGATTTCACTCACTGATGAGTATGAAGTAGCAGTCAACTGGCAGGTTGACTGGTCACTGGATGATCTGGGATGGATTCTCTGGTGACTGGTGGTTGGCTGGCCCTCAGCTAAGGCTGTGGGGAAGATTAGGCCTTGCGTGTCCCATCTTCCAGAAAGTGCACTTGGGCTTCTTTTTAGGGTCATCACTGTTACAAGATCTATAAGAGAAAGCAAGCCCTAAAGCGTGTAAAGTTTGTAAGTACATGAAAATTTCAAGTCTCTGTTTTCAAGTCTCTGTTTGCTTCATGGATGGGATCACGAGTCTCACAAACCCTTCCCAATATTCAAACCCTGCCTTGGGCAGGCCTCAGGCTCTTTTCCCTGAGTCCTACCCCGGATCCAAAAGTAATTAGGTACAGGAATAGGGATATGGCCATAAAGGATCTTTAACAATGGAGCCAAATCAATTTTACTTATTCTTTTTTTTTTTAAGATTTTATTTATGTATTCATAAGAGACACACAGAGAGAGAGGCAGAGGGAGAAGCAGGCTCCATGCAGGGAGCCCGATGCGGGACTCAGTCCAGGACTCCAGGATCACGCCCTGAGACAAAGGCGATGCTCAACTGCTGAGCCACACAGGGGTCCCCAATTTTCCTTATTTTTGTCTTCTGTCAGGATTTATAATTTGTACAATTCTTTCATAGTAAAAGTATTTTATTATTAAATTAGAATGTTTATCCCCAATAATCAAGTTTTAAACCTACTATTTTACATTATCATGGCATTTCACATATTTAAGCTTATTTTATGTATTTGCAGCTTGAATGTAGATGAAATTTTCATGTACTTACAAACTTTCAGTAATTGGATTCAAGGTTAACATTCTTTTTCTTGTAAGCAAAACCCACGTTCATATGTAGGACTGATAAGTAATCACTATCTTCTCAGGGAACCAGAGACTTGCATGCTGTGTTGTCAAGGCAATATCTGCCCATGTCTTCCCAGCAACAGGATCTGTTCATATGGTTATTGAAGATAACACAAATATTAGTCTGCTGCCACAAGCCAGGGGTCAGTTTGTGAATGATGTCTTTCTTGAGGACTAATCAATAAGAACATTACCTTCCCAGAGACCACAGCAATGGCAAGCCATGTGAAGCTGACACATTATTTTCATTTTCCATTATATCTGAAGCTCTGATGACAGCGCACCTATATTTCTTTGTTCAATTACTTTTTTTTTTTTTTTTTTTTTTGGTGAGCTGTAAAGATTTAAGAACCCATAGCTGACCCAGAATGTTCAACTGGGACAAGTCCTGATGGGTTGTTACTTTCAAGAGAAATCAAAGTTCTAAGTTTATAGGGAATAGTCACTGGTAGAATGGTCAGTGGTAAATAGAGTAGTAAGAAAGAATAGTGAAGCTAGGAGGATGAAAAGAAACACATGTTACAGGAATGACTTTCTACATGAGCAAATTAAGAGTCTGGCCTGCTGTGAAAAGCTGACATGAGGCTCCAAGGTCCTGCGATAATCATAGGACCTCCACCTTTACAGACAAAAAAGGGCACAATCTGGACAGAATATACTCTCATACTCTGGATCTTGGGATCCAACACCTTAAACAACAACAACAACAACAACAACAACAAAACCCTGGGCAGCCCCGGTGGCCCAGCGGTTTAGCACCGCCTTCGGCCTGGGGTCTGATCCTGGGGACCCAGGATCAAGTCCCACGTGGGGCTCCCTGCATGGAGCCTGCTTCTCCCTCTGCCTGTCTCTCTCTGTTTTTGTCAGTCATGAATAAATAAATAAAATCTTAGAAAAAAAAAAAAACCCAAACCAAATTGTACGTTCTAGGTGAAAGATGATTAAAGATGATTCTGATGAATAAGCCTCCCTTGCTGCAAAAATACAAGAATGATTTCTATGCCAACATCCTTAAAAGCCTAGAGACCATACCCTTTTAAGGACGGTCCAATGGGGAAAAAAAAAAAAAGGACAGTACAATGATTAGATTGGAATCTTAGTTTTTGGTTTGTTTCTTAACTTATAAATAATGCAGATTTGATTTTCCTCTAATGGGTTTGCTGAAAGTACAAGTGAAAATCACAATCAGGGCAGCCTGGGTGGCTCAGCGGTTTAGCGCCTGCCTTTAGCCCAGGGTGTGATCCTGGAGACACAGGATCGAGTCCCATGTCGGGCTCCCTGCATGGAGCCTGTGTCTCTGCCTCTCTCTGTCTGTGTCTCTCATGAATAAATAAATAAAAATCTTTAAAAAAAAAAGAATATCACAATAATTTAAGTGGGAAGTTTGATTATTCCTAACCATTTAGTAGGATTACTTATTAGGATAGGAATACCATGAGAATCAACAAAAACGGGCTCCAATCTCTAGGGACTTCACCATCAGTTGCTTGCCTTGCGCTGCCCCCTTCCTGCCATCCATGTCCACCCAGAGCAAGTAAGGACTTTGGAGGCTGGCGCTCAGAAAATCCCTCACTGGGAAAACTTAAATATAGACTGTATATGAAAATATACTCTTAAGTTTATGTAAGTTTCTTAGATGTGGTAATGGCATTGTGATTATGTAGGTGAATGTTCTTATTTTAGATGAGGCATGTGAACTATTTAGGGGTGGAATTTTCTGATGTCTGTAACTTACTTTCAAAAATATACATATGGAAAAAGAGAAAAAAAGGAGGGAGGCAGGAGGTGGGCAGATATAAGCAAATGCAACAAAAGTTAAAATGATTTGATCTCAGTAAAGAATGTATGGATGTTAATTGTACCAATTTCATTTTCACTTTTTGGAAGTTGAAAATTTTTGAAATAAAATGCTGGAAAAGAGACATATGTAAAAAGAAATTATAGTCCTGGCCTCTAGTGACTCTAGAATTTTCTTTGAATCACTTTAAAAAAAAACCCAAAATCAAATTCTGCATGTTAAGTGAAAGGTGATCCTAATGAATAAGCCTCCCCTACTGCAAAAATATAAGAATGATTTCTATGTCAACGTCCTTAAGACTCTAGAGACTATACCCATTTAAGGACTATCTGTCCAAGTTTCTTTGAATCAGAACTGGGAGGCTGACACTCTATACCAGGCATCTGGGTCCAGGCATTAGTTAGTTCAGGCATTGTTCTTCCAAGAACTAGAAAATAAGTGGGTAGGAGGGTTGCTATGGGCAGAACTCCAGGTAGCAGAGGGAGGGCCTCGGATGCTATTTCATTGACTCACTGATCTTGTAAGATGTGGGAGGTGGACCGTTAAGCACAAAGTATTATCCAAAGAACAAACTAGAACAATCCTAAAATTTGTATGGAGCCACAAAAGACCTGAGATAGCCAAAGCTATCTTGAAAAAGAAAAATAAAACTGGATGTATCAAATAAAACAATTTCAGAATGCAAGTTCTATTACAGAGCTATAGTAATAAAAAAAAGTAATAAAAAAACTGGCACAAAATAGACACATAGATCAATGGAACAGAATAGAAAGCCCAGAAATAAACCCACACTTATATGGTCAATTAATTTTTGACAAAGGAGGTAAGAATATGCAATGGGAAAAAGTCTCTTCAATAAATGATGTTGGGAAAATTGGACACTTACATGCAAAAGAATAAAACTGGACCACTTTCTTAAACTCAAAATGGATTAAGGACCTAAATTAGAGACCTGAAACCATAAACATCCTAGAAGAGAGTAAAGGCAGTAATCTCTTTGGCATTAGTCATAACAACATCTTTCTAAATAGATTTCCTGAGATAAGGAAGACAAAAGCAAATTAAAATATTGGGACTATATCAAAATAAAAGTTTCTGCACAACAAAAGAAGCAACCAACAAAACTAAGGCAACTCACTGAATGGGAGAATATATTTGCAAATGACATACCCAATAAAGGGTTAATTTCCAGAATATATAAAGAGTTTATATAACTCAACACACAAAAAAACTCACTAAGACCAAATAATCCAATTTAAAAATCTGCAGAAGACACAGACATTTCTCCATAGAAGATATACAGATGGCCAACAGACATATGAAAAGGTGCTCAACATCACTCATCACCAGGGAAATGCAAATCAAAACTGCAATGAGATATGACCTCACACCTGTCAGAATGGTTAAAATAAAAAACTCAAGAAACAAGTGTTTGCCAGGATATGGAGAAAAAGGAACCTTTGTGCACTGTTGATGGGTTTTAAACTGGTGCAGCCACCATGGAAGACAGCATGGAGGGTCCTCAAAAAATTAAAAAGAGAACTACCATATAATCCAGTAATCACACCACTGCGGACTTACCCAAAGAATACAAAGACACTACTTCGGAGGGATATATGCATCCTTATGTTTATTGCAGGATTATTTATGATAGCCAAATTATGGAAGCAACCCAAGTGTCCATCAGTAGATGAATGGATAAAGAAGAAGTGAGTGATACATATACACGATGGAATATTATTCAGTCATAAAGAAGAATGAAATCTTGCTATTTGCAGCAACATGGATGAATATAGAGGGTATAACCCTAAGTGATATAAGCCAGTCAGAGAAAGTCAAATACCATATGGTTTCATATTCTTTTGTTAAGCAACAAAAGAAATCCACAAGAGAAAAGAAAAATACAAATAAAAAACAGGCTCTTATCTACAGAGAACAGAGGGTTATTAGAGGGGAGGCAGGAACGGAGGATACGGGAAATAGGTGAAGGAGATTAGGAGGGAGCTTGATGAGCACTGAGTAATATGTGGAGCAGTTGAATCACTGCACTGTACACCAGAAACTAATGTAACACCGTGTGGGGTCTACACTGGAATTAAAATTTAAAAAACAGCAAAAAACATAAGGTGTTTTAGATTAATATATTTAATTTAGATTAATTTAGATTAATATATTTAATTTAGATTAATTTAGATTAATATATTTCTTTTTTCTTTATTTTGCTGCATCATTTATTATGGTTTTGGGCTGAGAACTAGATCTGTTTCCCTGGTCTCAAAGAGCAACATTTTACACCAAAATGCAGGGAGTTTCTGATGTGAGAAACAAGCTGCACGCATGCCCACGCCTATGTGAGTGCACCCATGTGCATGCATGCAGGTGTATTTGCTAGGCATTTGAAACAATTGCAGACTGTATGTATCTGTCTATCTATCTATCATCTATCTATCTATCTATCTATCTATCTATCATCTATCTATCTATCTATCTATCTATCTATCTATCATCTATCTATCACAATCTCTACACCCAACATGGGGCTTGAACTCACCACCCCAACATCGAGAGTCACGGGCTCTACCAAATAAGCCAGCCAGGGGCACAGGGAGCATCACCTTTAAATCAAGTTCAGAATTTTGTCCAACATCTTGGACTGGAAATTCTAATTATGAATTAAGACTGTGACTTAAAGTGACAGTCACTTAAAGTGAGAGTGAATGATCTGTTAATTAAGATTGAGCTGAAAAGTTAAGGAGTCTGCCACTGTTCTCATTTCAGATCAGGGCAAGGGTTGTCCCTACTTAATTCATCATCAAGAGCACATGGAAGATAGAAGTAAAGTCGTGAGTCGTGTTTGATCACACATATCTCTGTTGCTCAGCTCCAGTGGTCACGACCTAACTTTCCCTCTGCCTGCGGTGGCATTATTTTGGAGTCGTGCACCTCACAAGTCGTGCATTTACCTGTCTGTTGAGTGTTAGATGATGGATAGATGAGAAAGTAAGGAAGGGAAGATAGTAACATTGATTGATAATGTTAGTTAACAGCACTTCTACTCTAACAATTCTCAGATGTTTCTAGAAGACACAATAGATGGCCTGGAATGATGCATAAAGGAGTTGAGAATGTTTGTCTTATCACTAGACCACGAACTCCTTGCAACAAAGGACTAGTTCTTACTCATCTTTACTTCCCAGTGTTTACTTCAATTGCCAGAACACAGAAAGAGCCGATAAACTACTCTATGTGGTTAATGTACCTTAAGTAATGTTACTAGTTAAATCAGTATTGTTGATTTATTAAATATATATTTAGGTAATATTAATGCTATTGAGTTATTACCATTTTTCAATGTGAGAATTTAATCTTACTAGCATATCATTTTAATACATTCCTCAAATCATAATTCAGCAGGGTTTTATTTATTTATTTATTTATGATAGTCACAGAGAGAGAGAGAGAGGCAGAGACACAGGCAGAGGGAGAAGCAGGCTCCATGCACCGGGAGCTCGACGTGGGATTCGATCCCGGGTCTCCAGGATCGCGCCCTGGGCCAAAGGCAGGCGCCAAACCGCTGCGCCACCCAGGGATCCCTCAGCAGTTTTTTTTTTAACTGAATTGTAACTATAAAAAACTTTGTACATCCCTGCATCATTGCTCAGTAACTTTTAGTGGAGCCACAAGATGGGGAAATGCCAGGAATTCTCTTATTGACATTCTAGCCTGATTACACTCTGCTCTCACATGTCCTTGCCCCCTTCTCTCTTGTTGTTTCTGTCCACGAACCTCTTTTGCAGTCAAACTGAGCTACTTGGCATCCCAAAATGCACAGTGTTTCCTCCCTTCCTGTCTAATGATTTCCTCCTGCCTGGAGTGCTCTCCTTAGTCCTCTTTGCCCTTTGCCCTGCCTACTCCTGCATCTTAATGGAGCCTTCATAACCCCATCCCACCTTCTCTACAGCAATGTCCCCAGCCAGCCCAATACACAGGGATGTTCTCCTCTGACTCTTGGGGGATCTACCAGGATATATTACTTAGGAGGCATTAACGTGTTAACTTTTTGTGTGTATTTGCATAATTTGACCATCTGGATTTTGACGTTTTGAGGGTAAAGATGTTTTCTTTTTATTTTTTTAAAGATTTTTTTCATTACTTAAGTAATATCTACGCCCAACATGGGGCTCAAACTCACAACTCCAATATCAAGAGTCACATGCTCTACCTACTGAGCCAGAGAGACACCCCAATTCTGTTTTAGACATTTTGATTTCCCTCACATTCCTTGGAGATAATAAGAACTGACATAATTTGATTGATTTAAAATGGATTTTTTCCTGCTTTAAAATAGGCAGAGGAACTGTGCTAATGTTTCTCAAAAGGCAACACCCAGAACAGGCAGCCTGGAATGATTGAAAGTGTGAGTGTTATTATATACCCTGATTAAAATTCTCAAAGCAATTCAAAGGAGTATTTATTGGGTGAATAAATGAATAAAATAAACACTGAATATTGATTTGGTACATACGTAATATAACTATATTGGAAGATGGGGAAAGAATGTGTATATTGGCATGGGGCACAAGAAGACAGCTACATCTTCATCTTCCATAGTAGTTAGGAAATCAATATATAATTTCTAGAATGGAAACAATTCAACAAAGTAACAGTGTAAATATGTTATTTAGGATCATGGAAGTAAATAACAAAAGCTTAAAAAAGTACAAAGAAATGGTTATCTCTGTAGAGCTTTTATCTCTTGGGAGCACATTTCACTCTCTTGATTTTAAATAATACATTTCCAATTCCAATTCTGAATTTCCTAGTTCCTTTTTCTGTTTAAATCTTTACGATGTGTCCAGCTGAGTAAACAGCTTACAACTTTTTTTAAAAAAATTATTTATTTGTTTGAGAGAGAGAGAGGGAGAACAAGCGGCGGGAGGGAGAGGGAGAAGCAGACTCCCCACTGACATGGGGCTTGATCTCAGGACCCCAAGATCATGACCTGAGCTGAAGGCAGACACTTAACTGAGCCGTCCAGGTGCCCAGCTTACAACTTATTTGCTTAAAACCTGAGCTCATCTCTCTCCCTCCTACTATTCTGATGGGTTTCTACGACTTTGCATCACTCCCGGGGCATCATTTGTTATTCCTTCCTCTTCTTTCTCTAGTCATTGAACAAGTGTTTATTGAATGCCTACTATATTTCAGCCATTGTGCTAGGTCCTGGATAAGTAAGTAATTGATAAGTAAGCTCTCACGGTTGAGATGATTTTTCTCCAACGTTCTTTTAGTTTGCATGCTTTATTTTGTTTTAGTTTTTGTGGTCACTTCCCTAAAACAAAAGACAGTCATTGGTTCATCATCCAGGGAAAATAGAATTATTCATTCTTCAGCCACGAACATAAAATCTTGGCAGTCATCTTGAGGTCAGGCCAGAGAATACGGGCCAGTCAGCAAACATCAGTCAACACTGTTGGGAAACAATGTGAAGTATAAGCTCAATTGCTGGTGGTGGGTTGGGTGAATCATGTTGTAAGCAACATTTGTATATTTCACTTATTTATTCAATATATTTTTAAAGTTTTTTTATTTTTTAAAGATTTTATTTATTTATTCATGAGAGACGCAGAGGGAGAAGCAGAGACACAGGCAGAGGGAGAGGCAGGTTCCCCGCCAGGAGCCTGATGCAGGACTCCATTCCAGGACTCTGGGATCACAACCTGAGCCGAAGGCAGATGCTCTACCACTGAGCCACCCAGGTGCCCTTCATTCAATGTTTTTTTGATTATCTGTTGTTTCTAGGAACTCTGAAAGTAGCAAAACACTAGGATCACAAATGAATATAATACAAGACCATTGCAATTTTTTATATATTTCAGTCACATATATTTGTGTGTCTAAGGCAAATAATTGCACATAATGGGATGAGTGTCCTAAAAAGGGGGCAGAAGAATTGCAATGTGACCACGGGGGGAGAAGCACCTGATCCTACCTATCAGGAGAGTCATGGATGGAGTGAAGCAAATTTCCAAAGAAAAGTAGTCTGACAAGAGGAAAAGTGTGTGAAGGCATAAGGGCATGAAGGGGGTCTGTCATCTTTGGGCACCTGCAAGTGACAAGTGGGAGAGTGGGAGGGGATGCAGAGGGAGTGAATGGAGAAGGGGGAGGGACCAAGCTGTAAAAAGCCCTAAACATGAAAAGAATTTTAAGCAGTGAAATGAATGACATGCCTTTTTGAAAGATGTGGTATGTTGTGGGTGGGAGGGGTGCAGGGGAGAATGGAAAAAGAGCAGTTGAGAGGTTTTTTTATAAAACCAGGTGAGAAATAATGGGTCCCTGAGTAAAGCTAGTGACCGTGGGGAAGGAGAATGAGAATGACTTTAAAAGCCATGTAGGAGGCACAATTTACAGAGCTTGGTAGATCTACAGGGGAGGGAGGTGGAGGTTATAAATCAGGTTCCCAGCACAGGAGCTGAATGGATGAAAGCAGAAGAACAGGTTTAGGAGTGAGAAAAAATTTAGTTTTGAAGGTGTTGAATTTGTGGTCCTAGGGGACAATGGATTGGAGCTGTATTAGAGGCACCTGTAAGTATGTGAGATGTGGAAGAGAGATGAACAGGGAAGGAAACCCCATAGGACAGGCAAGGAATAGTGAAGGGGTAATAGGCGCTGATCATCAGGAGAGGATGAGACGTCAGCTTCCTGGAGGGCACCAGGCTGATCCAGGGCATCTCTTCTTTCTCACCTGCCCAGTTTTGATGGTAAGTAGGCAATGCAGCCGACCTAATCTGAGTAGAGCTGGCTTTTTTGACTCAGACCCCTCAGAAATGTAGGTCAAGGATTCTCCACCCCCCCAACACCCCCCCCCCCACTCCAGCTAAGCCATTTAGACCCGCAGAAGTGCTAGCTGAGGGGATTCCAGATTCCCCAATCTGGAATTGGCAACAGAGAAGGGAAATGGAGTGTCTCAGATGGGGTTTTGAGAGCACCTGCAGAGGCAAGGGGTGTAACCTGACTCACCAACATTTTCCTATGTTTCTCCAAACAAAGGAACCAACCAGAAATCTGAGGGAGCTAATTACAAATAGAATGGACTTACTGTAAGAAGTAAATGAATCCGAGTGCTGTAGGGGTGGGTGGTGATGGATGCCATGGTGTTCTGCTCACCTCTCCAACCGCTTGAGAGCCAAGCTGTCCATTCTTCAGTTGTCAGACATATTGACTGCTGACAACCTTCCTGCAAGTCCTTTTCTGGAGAGGTTCTTAGGTGTCTAATTTTACATCGCCCAGCTCACATGTAAAGACTGCTCGATGGCGGGGTGCAGCACAGCAGGTCTCCTCTGTGGTTCAATCCTGTTACCTTCACTCCTCCAAGGGTTGTCACCAAAGCCTCCTGCACACAAATCTCTGACTCAGAGTCAGCGTCCTGGGGGACCTAATCTGAGATGTTAGGGCAATGCAAATGAGCAAAAGCCTCCCTTTTCATAGGAGAAAGTCAGCAAATAATACTAAAGGGTATAAGATCAACATATAAAGGTGTGAGCATATTGTCTAGAGTTACCACAGGCAACCTCTAGAAGAACTAGAGATAGGAATGACGAACAAAGTAGCGTCCTTGTAAAGTCACTGCGGACTTCCTAGGTAGGAGGCTTGCTTTTCCTCCTCAGATTTTCTGAACTAATTCATATCACTAATTTCAAGTCAAGTGCAAATAGTACTTTGATTCAAATCTAATTTGAACATTAAAAAGGACTCTTAGAAGCAACTGATTATGGAGAGATAGCGGAGTGAGGTCAAGAAGTAACGTTTGCATTCAGAGGTCTGGAATTCAGACACTTTGTGTCTGGCTAATCTGGTTTAGAGCACTTATTCTTTCAGAGCCTTAGTTTTCTTATCTGGTAAGTGGGAATAATCATGATATTGAAATAAAAGCTATGCAAGAGTATTGTGAGGTATAAACAAAATAATGAAAGTGAAAATGCTCAGCAAAGCCGGATTAGTATGTATATATTATATGGAAGAACAGAATCCATGTTACGAGCCATGTACTAGAGAACACAAAAGAGCAGTTAATTCTGGCAGTAGATGAAAGACCTCATGAAGGCTGATCTCTTGAAGTTGTCCTGAAAAATAAAATAAGATTTTGATAGGCGCGGAAGGAAGACTGAGGAGGAGGGTGATTTGATTTGATTTTTAAGTTAATCTTCAATTCTTTTTATCAAGCTTACCCTACTTTATTCTTTCTAATAGCACTTATCCACTTCTGACATATTAAAACTTTTTTATTATGTCTATAGTTTTTTTTTCCATTTTAAGTAATTTCTATATCCCACGTGGTGCTCAAACTCATGAACCTGAGACCAAGTTGCATGCTTTTCTGACTGAACCAGCCAGGAGTCCCTAAATATGAAACAATCTTGTTTGCTCCACTGCTTCCCAAACCCTATCACACTCTTCAGAAACACCTGCTTTTAAAATAAATAAATAGAAATAAAAACAAAATAGTCTGTTATTTTGGAAAATTTCAAACATATATACATACATAAAAGCAGAAAGAATGGTACAGTGAACCCCATGAACCCTGATTGTACAGTTATTAACATTTGGCCAGTCTTGTTTGTTTATCCTGCTGTATTTTGAGGGTATGGGAGGTTGGTACTGGAGTATTTTAAAGCAACGCCCAGGGATCATGTTATTTTATGTAGAAATACCTCGCGATGCCTCTAACTATGAAAGTATTTAAAAATTTAACCTCCATGCCATTATTATACCTAACAGAATTAGTAATTCCTTTTATCATCATGTTATGTCCAAATCTTAATCATTTTTTTCAAATTGTTTCAAAATCATTCTAATAAGGATCCCAAATGAAATCTCCACATTGAATTTGTTTCATCTCCTAAATTTCATTTATGCTATAACTCATTTCTACCCCCATACCATCAATTTGTTAGAGAAACTAGGTCAAGTCATCTTGCGGAATGTCCCATATTCTGGGTTTGACTGATTGCTTCCTTGTGGTGTCCTTTAACTTGATCCCTGGAGGTAACTACTTATAGCAGTTTCTGTTTTTAGTTCTTTTCGTGATTACCTTGATATCTCTAGATGAGGGTTTCTTGATATAGATATCATGATGTGTGCAAATTTAGCTTGCATGCCCTGCCTCTCTCCTCCACTACCTCTCTTCTCCCAAAATAATTTTGTCATGAATCTCCGTTTCTTCCACCTCTTTGATTTCAGATGATATTCTTGAATCTCTAGCTGACATTCCATCAACCAGGAGAGCATATCTTATTGAGGATGTTCATGCTTGAATGGTCCTCTTCACCTGTTCTTCTTTCCTTTTACTTCCCAAACTATTGGCAGCAAATCTAGTTTTAAATTTTCTGGTTGGATAACATTCTTTTTTGTAGTCACAAGTTTGCGTTCTGTGATTTGTCTATTAGTTTGTTCTAAATTATAAAAATTAAATGTCCATTTACATTACCATGGCTTTTCAGGTTTACTTCACTGCGGAGCCAAAAAATACCCTTTGATTTCCTCTTTATACAGTCAATGTTAGAACCCCTGTCCTAACAGAATGTCCTCCAGTGCCATGTTAAAATAGATTCTCCTTTTTTTATACTCCACCAATTGCACAAAATCATGCTACATGTTAACTTGCTTTGTATTTGGTACTCGACAGGAATAGTATTTGAAACTGGTTTGGATTGACCATTCCATCATCGGCTTATTCATAAGGGACTATTTTTTGAACCATAATAGAGGAAAGTACCTAGTATCTTTTTTTAAGAGATTTTATTTATTTATTCATGAGAGACAGAGAGAGAGGCAGATACACAGGCAGAGGGAGAAGCAGGCTCCATGCAGAGAGCCCGATGTGGGACTTGATCCCAGGATTCCAGGATCACGCCCTGGGCCAAAGGCAGGCGTTAACCCACTGAGCCACCCAGGGATCCCAAAAGTACCTAGTACTAAAAAAATAGCCCCTTGTGAATGGGAAATGAGGCTGGAACAGTCAACTCAACCATGTAATGGAAGGTCAAAAATATCATGCCAGGAAGTTTGGATTTTGTAGGTTCTACGAGGCTTTAGAGGGTTTTTAAGGAGTGAAAGGTACTAGGGCTTAAGCTCTCTTGGAAGCAGTTGTCCAAAGAAGATCTAGCAGGGTGAGGGAATTTCCAAGTACCACTGCTGCCTTTAATAGCACTCCCTACATCAGGCAGCTTCGGGGTGACAGGGCCTCACAGGGCACCCAAAGAACCCACAAGTGGCTCCACGAGAGAGTCAGCATTTGAACCTTGCAGACCATCCTGAACTCTAGGTAAGAAGCCCTGATCAACATCAGCATTCTCTAAGACTACCTAGGAATTATGTAACCTTTAAAAACTGATGGATATTTGAATAGATTCCAGTTCTAATCTTTTACTGTAACAAACAACTTTGCAATGACAACTGTTGTATTCATGTCTTTGCATCCCTGTCCAATTTTTTCCTTGGGATAAATTTGTACTGCAGAACTGCTGGGTAATGCATGTGTTAATTCTTTCTTTCCTTAAAAATTATGCACTTTACTTCTTTTTTTAAAGATTTTATTTATTTGAGACAGAGAGAGATAGAGTGAGAGAGTGAGAGAGAGAGAGAGAGAGTGCGCAGAGGGAGAGGGAGAAGCAGGGAACCCAACATGGGGCTCAATCCCAGGACCCCGGGATCATGACCCCAACCAAAGGCAGACACTTAACTGAGTGAGCCACCCAGGCACCCTGCACTTTACTTCTTATAGCAGTTTTAGGACAACAGAAGAATTAAGCAGAAAATATAGAGAGCTTTCCTATACCCACCTGCTCCCACCCAGTTTCCCCTATTATTAATATCTCACATCAGTGTGGTACCTTTGTGGTTAAGATAGATGAATGGATATTGATACTTTATTAGTAACTGATGTTCCTATTTTACATCAGGTTTAACTTTGTGTGTTGTATTGTATGGGTCTCTGGGTTCTGACAAATGTATAATGCTGTGTATTCATCATTACAGTATCATGCAGATTAGTTCTGCTACTCTAAAGATCCCTTTCGTTCCACCTGCATCATCTCTTTCTCTCTCCTCCAAGTATGTGTAATTTTTTAGGCTTTTGAGGTTGACAGTCAAATTATAAAATGTTTGTATCCAAACACTGGCTGTGTGTGAGAGTTTTTATTTTGGCACATCATCAATAATGCTGGGTATTATTATTTTTGATTTTAGGGAAATCAACATCTCAGTTATATTAGGACAAATACAAATAATATAGGTGTGTTTGGCCTCTTGGTTACAATGACAGAGATTTAATACATGCTAGTTTAAGCAAGATATGAGATTTATTGCCTCATTCATCTGGATGTTGGTCTCAGGGCTGACCTGATTGAGGAACTCAGTTGATGTTTGAAGGGCAGGTTCTAGGTGGAGTTCTGTTCCTAGGTGATCTAGGGCAATCCATTAGATGTTCTGAGGCTATTTCCCTGTCTCTGAAATAGCCCTGCTGTGCTTAGTTCTCAGGGTTACTGTAAGTGTCAAATAGGAGCTGGTATGTAAAAGTGTTCTTAATACGTGTAAAATGTTACTGCAAATGTAATTTAGTGTTCTATTGATTCACTCAAAGGGAAATCGTGCATATTCAATCAGCCAAATATGTTTTAAGTGCTGAATTATTGACAATTTATTATATTCACCATAATTATCAACCCTTTATTTTGTTATCAACCTTTTAAGACAAGATTTTATAAGTGGTAGTGAAAAGTAAATCATTCTAGATGAAAAATTTCCATGTTGCAAAAAAGTTTTCTATGCCCAGGTAATCAGCATCTTATTAGTATAACAAGATATCCCCGACACAAATGATCTTTAAAGGGAGTTAACTTAAAGGATGCAGCAGATGAGTGGACTGTAAACCATGATGCCTCGTACATAGTAGTTCAATCAGCATTTACTGAAGGAATGTTGTAGTTTTGCTTTTCCTAAATGCCCATACCTAATAGTAATTCAGGGTCATGATACTTTTGTATTTAAGTGATCTGTTGAGTAAAGAGGCCTCACAACACTTAAACTGCTTCTCATTTAAGGGTTCAGTATGCACCTAAAAGTATTTTAGAAGTGTGACACTGATAGGAAGAGAACTTAGCTGCTCCTGACATTCCCGAAGGATTGTCACAACCACATGGCCTGCCTTGCCCTGGACAGATGGTAGGTGGCAGCAACAGATCAGAAATTGTAGTTCATTTAAACAATTTGGGCTTTGAAAAGGGTGCTTTTTAATTTATTATTTCATTAACTTTCTTTCAAAATAAAAACCACAGCTGCAAAGCAAGTAGACAATGAAAATAAATGAGCGTGACGTAACTCGTTTACAGAATATGGATAGGGTGCCTAAATCTTTATGCTATAATCTCTCAACAGCAAGTTTTATTTTAAAACTCTAGGCTTAGTTTTATTACCATTCTTAGCTTGTTTTTTCTTACGTTTTTTTTCTGCCTTCTCTTCGTAAGCACTGAAAATTTTAATGCTTCTTTATTGACAGGAGGGTGGGTGGTATTTGAACTTTCATTCTGCTTAAACTTTGATCTACGCCTATTGTGAAGATTTTGTCTCCAGGCATTGCATTGGTCATGGTTCAGTTACAGAAAAAATAATCCATTCTAGACAGTTTAAACAGAAATGGATTTAACACTGGGTATTAAATGGCTTATGGAGTTGCTGGGGGGGCTAATGAAAGAGTCTCTGGGTCAGTGGTTCTCAGCTTTAGCTTCAGACCCCAAGCATCTGGGTTGATTTTAAGAATATAGATCCTGGAATCTACTGCAGACATATTGAATCAAAACTTCTGGGGGAGCATGTGTATGTGTATAATTAGTAGGCTCCCCTGGTGATTCTAATGTGCAGATAGGGTTGAGAACCACTTTGAGGCTGAGGTTTCAGGATTGACCCTCATTGCAGCACTGGACCACCAAGGGAGCTACTGATTCTTTTGCAATCAAGAAATGTGCTGAATCGAGAAGCCGCTGGCTTTGAAATTATGTCTCCCCTGCCGCCATCAAGAAGCTGCCATGGTCTAGAAACTGCCACATCCAGGGCATAGTGACTCCAGAACCTGCCACACTTGCTATGATATTCACTAGTAAGATGGATGTCCTGCAGTCTGCCTCCTGGTGCCCAAGAAGCTGCAGTCACTGTGATCTCAGTTAACACCACCACAGAGAAACTAAACTCCTCTGTGGTTGTGCTTATCACAGAACCAGCAGCAGATGGCCTCCACCTCACTCACGTCCTCCCTCTGCATCTAGCGCGGTACTTCCGATGGTTGATCCTCTATCACATAAGGAATCTGAATTGCAAGAATGTTTGTGGGATGTCGCTTTAACCTTTCCAGCTCTACAGAGCAGGAAAGTAAGCTAGAAAGAGATGGAAATGGATGTTGTATATCAATCCAGTTATCTACCAAAGGCATCAGGAAATAGATTTGTTTTAAAGATAGGAGAGCGCCTTGATGTTACTAGCCCAGATTTGAGGGTAATGGAGATTTATACCTCTCAGGGAATAAGCGTGTGCATGTGTGCACTTGTGCACATGCTTTTGTGGAGGGGTGTATATAAACTAAGGAGGAATCAGAAAGAATGTCTTGCCCAGATAGGCTCCTTGCTTCCTTCCTTAGGAAAAGCAAATCTGAGACTGGCTGAAGTCTGTGCTTGAGAAGTATTAGGAAGGGAAGGGCCAGTCCTGCCTACTTTTTTCTGAGTTAGTGTCTGTCCCCTCTCCCCTTCCTGATCTTGGTGCTATAGCTCAGAGCCTGGGCATACTCTGTTCAATACCTGGCTTTGCCATTTGTTGCCTCTGGAATGCATCCAAGCAGCAGTATCTATGATTAGTTCTCTCTTAATCTAATCTTAACTGTATCCTTTCCTTAGTCAAGACATACGGATGTGTATTTCCTGTTTTCTAAAGCATTCAGGGCTAAGCATAATGGCATTTTCCCAAACTGTTTCTTCACATCTAGACATGTTCTTATGCGTTTTATACATTTTCTTCTTCTGGAAGTGGACTATGTTTCTTTTCATTAATTGAGGGATTACTATACTTAAGTATCTATTTGTGCTTCTTTATACCAGTTAAGATCTTATTTAGTGCTTTGAAAGTCAACTGTTTAGTCCTATGTTAGCTTGACTTAGGAATTACAAAAATTTAAATCATGCGCCCATTTACTGAAATAGTTAAAAAAATTTTAAATTATTCTGTTCATGCACTACAGTGAGAAATTATGTTATTATGAAATATATAACAGGATATTAAAATGGACTTTTAAAAAGTAAATGTTTAGTTCTAGAACAGTTTTAGATATAGAAGCTATTATGCAGATAGTGCAGAGTTCTCCTATACCTTGCATCTAGCTTCCCCTATTATTAATATCTTCATTACTATCATACACTTGGCACAGTTTTGAGGAACCAGTTATTGATACCTTACTGTTTCACTAAAGTTCACACTTTATTCAGATGTCCTCAGTTTTTACCTAAATTCCTTTTTCTGTTTCAGAATCCCATCCAGAATACACATTACCTTTAACCAACATGCCTCCTTAGGCTCCTCTTGGTTGTTTCTCAGGCTTTCACCGTTTTTCATGACCTTGACAGTTTTAAGGAATATTGATTGGATATTTTATAGAATATAAATGGACTCTTTTAAAATTTAAATTTTATAGGAGCACCTGGGTGGCTCAGTAGATGAGCCTTGGACTTAGTTTGATCCCAGGATCCTGGGGATCAAGTCCCACATCAGGCTCCCTGCTCAGCAGAGAGTCTGCTTCTCCCTCTGCCTCTGCCCCTTCCCCATCTCATGCGCTTGCTCTCTTTCTCTCAAATAAGATTTATTTATTTGAGAGAGAGAGAAAGAGCATGCATGCATGTGGGAGAGGGGAACAATGTAATGTAATGGTTACATTAACAATGATAATGCTATAATATTTAATAGTCAACTTGTGTTCAGATTTCCTCATTGGTCTCAAAAATGTCTTGTTGAACTAGTAATTTCAAATCAAGATCCAAACAGGGTTTATATATTGAATTCTGTTGAGTTGAGAAATGAGACTTTTGTCTCAGATTTAGCTGAGACCTGAGACTAAAAACAATAGTTATACCCTCATTTCAAGATGAGGTACTGCACTATCATGCCATTTAAAAGAGGTTTTTAAAACCAGCTTTAAGATCTTTAGCCCAACTTCCACTCAGGCTTGAGAGGATTTCTTCCAGGAAAGTGATTGGAGAGCAATGGCTTTCCCTGTTCTCCCCTCTCCTACTATGGAGAGAGAAATCACATGTCTACTGAGAGGGTCTTACAAGAACCCCCTTTTTTGAGAGCTTGGCATTTACTTGTTGGAGGTAGAAGGGACTGGTATTTGGCCCATACCTGCAGAAAGTAAAGAGGAAAGGCTGGTGATTCCTGAATGTTGCCTGCCAAGACCACAGAAAGAGGCAAATTCAGAGCACACTGCAACTTCTCTCAGTGGTAGGGCAGAGATAGGAGTTCCCACCATTAGATGTTACTAGAACAAGGGATCTGGTCCCGTGTTCATTGTAAAAGGGATCCCACTCATGCATCCTTCTTGCTGAGGGGTAGTCTCTCAGCAGAAAGGGGTTGGAGGTATAGCATTTGATACAGAAGTTGGGATAGGGGTGTGGATGCACAGCTGAAGTGTAGGTATTGTCCATCAAGAGAGGAAAAGTCAGGAATTTCTGGTGAGGAAAAGCTCTGAGTCTCCCCCAGAAACATTCTTTCAAAAGAACTAATCAGCTGTGAATAGAATCACCAATCCTGGAGAGCCCAAACTGGATTCCAAAAGTATGAGTTCCTTCTAATTCTCATCTAGGCAGAGAGAAACTGAGGTAGGGAGGTATCAACCATGCCCTCTCGGGCAGCCCCAGTGGCAGTCTTGGTGGCTCAGCGGTTTAGCGCCGCCTTCAGCCCAGGGCCTGATCCTGGAGTCCCGGGATCGAGTCCTACGTCGGGTCCCTGCATGGAGCCTGCTTCTCCCTCTGCCTGTGTCTCTGCCTCTCTCTGTCTCTCTGTGTCTCTCATGAATAAATAAAAATTAAAAATAAAAAAAGATGCCTTCTCCCCTCTCTAGCCTAAGCACCACCAAGCTAGGAGAGGGAAGTGATTTTAATGGCAAATGTACTTCTGAGTTTTGAATATCAAATTGGACTGTGATAAAGAAAAATTGGTTCAAACCTGGGACAGAATTTCCTTCTGAGAAGAAATATGCTTTCCTGATAAAATGCTTAAGCAATTTTCTGATAAATTGTAATGAGATTAAAGCCTCTTCTGGGAAACTAACTACTTTCTCATCTGACTAATAGTCTGGCCTCTAATGATCTTGAATCCAGTTTAGTAGTAATTGTCCAACCATTTCTTTGCCTATAAACTATTTCTTCCATGAGGGAATCAAGTTGTTTAGGCCTCTTTAATTGTGGTAGTTAACAGTTTGTATTGTTGACTTCTGCTTTTTTTATTATTTTAATTAAATTTTTAAAATTTAAATTCAATTTGCCAACATATAGTATAACACCCAGTGCTCATCCCATCAAGTGCCCTCCTCAGTGCCCGACACCCAGTTACCCCAACACCCAACCCACGGCTCCTACTCTTTAAACATAACGATTATAAAACTATTTCAATGGTAGAAATATGTTGATGGATAAAGTAATTTTAAGTTGTCCCTGAAATTAGCTAGAACTTAATGTCAAATTTCTGAGAAATCACTCTAAGAATCACTCTCAACCGATCCTTTGTTTTTTTTTTTAATCTTTTATTTTTATAAATTTTTTATTGGTGTTGAATTTGCCAACATATAGAATAATACCCAGTGCTCATCCTGTCAAGTGCCCACCTCAGTGCCCGTCACCCATTCACCCCCACCCCCCGCCCACCTCCCCTTCCACCACCCCTAGTTCGTTTCCCAGAGTTAGGAGTCTTTATGTTCTGTCTCCCTTTCTGATATTTCCTACCCATTTCTTCTCCCTTCCCTTATATTCCCTTTCATTATTATTTATATTCCCCAAATGAATGAGAACATATAATGTTTGTCCTTCTCCAATTGACTTACTTCACTCAGCATAATACCCTTCAGTTCCATCCACATTGAAGCAAATGGTGGGTATTTGTCGTTTCTAATGGCTGAGTAATATTCCATTGCATACATAGACCACATCTTCTTATCCATTCATCTTTCGACGGACACCGAGGCTCCTTCCACAGTTTGGCTATTGTGGACATTGCTGCTATAAACATCAACCGATCCTTTGTGATGATGAATTAGAGATATGTAGGTGGGATCTCCTCAAAAGTCTCTGTTGGGGGTACAGAGACTATATTGTCTCTCCCTAGGTCACAGGTTCTGGGGCTTGGTAATTTTTTAGACTCATATTATGCAGGCAGGATTTTCCTTTTCTGTATATTACCTAAAACATCATCCTACATCACACACAAACCCTTTGTCTCAAAGGGTTCAAGAAATGGAATGATTTTGCTAGGTTTTAATTTCAACCAGCAGTAACACAAAGCCTAGTTATTTAAAGGCTATTGCTCAGGTCACACAATGAAAACTTTTCTTCTAATTGAATCGTGTATTGTATGTGAAGCACTTACTTAGATTTGTTTGCATGAGAAGCCAAAAAGTCATACCCTCAGTGTTGGTGGTGGTGTATTGAAATTGGTGCAGCCTTTTGAAAAACCACTTGGGAATATGTATCAAGAATAATACACATTTATACAGTTTGGGTATTCTAACTTCTATCCTGAGTAATTAAAAAATATGGGAAGGAAGCTATGTGCATGACTCTTTTCTTCACAATATTTTTTATAGTAATGAAAAATTAGAAAAAATGGTGTGTAACAACTGGGAATTAATATGTAAACTTATGGTTATACTCAACAGAATATCATGAAATTAATAAAATATTAATTGGAAAGACTATAATATGGAAAAAGAAAGAATAAAGGTTAAGTTTATACTGATCTTAACTAATTAAAATATATGTATAAGAGAATACACAAATGATGATTATGTTAAGGGTATAGATGATTTTGTCCTATTTAAAAAAATTTCTCTGCGCGTAGATGTTTGTATTACTTAATATTAAAGTATTAGCAACGTTTGCTAAAAATTTTTAAAGTCTTAGAATCACATAGTATTGGCAATCCATGCCGAAACAGTACATAAAAATGTCTGTTTGCTAATGTTCTGTAGTTGGCAGACAGAAAATTTTTTAGCTAAGCAAATGTCAATTGTTGCTATAGCATTTCTAAAATTACAATAAAGCTACATAATAATTGGCAGGGTTACTCTTGGGTAAATGTGGAGAAAAATGTCAACGTCAACCTTATCAGTGATTAGATAGTGGCAGGATCTCAACCCAATTTGACTTTTACTTCTTGGGAGGCACAGTACTAGCAGGAAGACACTAAATAATTAGGATGAAATCTGGTAAGTATTTGCAACTAAACAGGATAGAGGAAGATCTGGGAGTAGGAGGAAATATCCAAGACCAAAGATTTTTTTTTTTTTTAAAGGTCAGCTTATGTTCAGAGAGCTGAATAATTCAAAGTGCCTTGAGTATAGGTTACCTATAAACTATAGAATAACCTATAGATGGGGATAAGCAGGTAATAAGAGGTTAGTGGAGGGTGAAGACCTTCAGTTTTATTCAAAATGCAATGCAGAGACTGTGAAGAGATGTCACTGAAAAGAATGATACTAAGATCTATGTGTATTCTAGAGTCTGCAGGGAATAAACTGGAAGGGAGGTAAGAAGAAGACACAAATTGTGAGGTCTCCGCAATCAATCAGGATCTTCATGACGTGAAATTACCTGGATTAGCACTTCCAGATTCTATTTTACTTTAAAATGTTTGAACCAAATTCTCATCCAAATCTTAGATGATTTTTGGTGTTCCCTAATAGAGCTGGCACATAATACTGAAAATCAGATTGCAGGGGATTATTTTAACTCTCTGGCCAGATGCAGAGAAATATGCAAAGGTATTGAAGCCAACAAATAGGTTGAGAAACGCAAATCCTCACAAGCGGAAAGACTTGGAATTCTGGAAGGCGGCAGATTCCAGGTTCCTTGGAGTGATGGGTTGCTTTCCACTTGATCTTAGCCAAAAGGCCGAGAAGCCATGTGATGGGCTGCTTTAAACGAAGACTTCATGACAGCTCACCAAGGGCCTGAACCTTGTAGGCGACTGGGATATTGTTGAACAATAATCAAGACCATTAAAAAAAAAAAAAAAAGAGCTATGGGAGTGAACAGCAGACGAGACTTCCTTTCCTCCCCGTTTCCACTAGCACAGAACAGGGTAGATTTTTAAAGTTTCGTCCCAGAAAATAGCACAATCCGCCTGGGAGACGGATTCAGGCCCCAAACCTTTCTGACCCCACAGAAAAGGCGGAGAGGACGCAGCTGAGAACTGGCTTAAAATCGCCCAACAGACTTGGCAGTCGCCTAAACGCTGAGGAAGGAGTCGCTCGCTGGCCCAGGGCCCCGGCCCCGCGGCCCGCAGGGCTTCCACGGCACAACAGCCCCGCCCGGCGAGGGGCGACGGGCAGACGGGCAGCCGGGCGCCGCCGGCGTTGGCGTTGGCGTTGGCGTTGGCGCTGCTGTGCCCGCGGCGAGGGCTGCGCCGGGGCCGACGCGGGGGGGGGGGGGCCTGCCAGCGCCCGCCGGCTCCCCGCCGCCTCCGACGTGACCCCGGCGCGCTCGCGTCCCGGGCCGGTGACACGCGCGGGCCACGCCGACAGGCCCCATGCGCGCCCGCCCTCCCCCGGCCGCCGCCGCCGCCGCCGCCGCCGCGTGCCGAGCCCCGCTCCGGCTCCTCCGCACAGGACTAGCCGCCGCCATGTCTGCCGCCAGGCCGCTCAAGTCCGTGGACTACGAGGTGTTCGGCAGAGTGCAGGGTAGGCGCCCGGCCCCGCAGCGGGCGCCCCGGGACGCGTGAGGGGGCGGCGGGAGAGCGTCCAGCAGCGCCCCCCGCCCCCAGCCCCCAGCCCGCACCGCCGCGGCCCGGACTTCCGCTCGGCCGTGACACAGCAGCCGCGGGTGGGAAGGGAGCGCAGCGCGCCTGCGCCGGAGCGCGGGGGGGGAGGGGAGGGAGCGGCGACCGCAGCGGGAGGGGCGGGGCCCGGAGGGGGCGGGGCCCGGAGGGGGCGGGGCCCGGAGGGGGCGGGGCCCGGAGGGGGCGGGGCCCGGAGGGGGCGGGGAAGCTGCGGGCGGAGGAAGCGAGGCCTTCGCCCTAGGGGTCCCCGTTTCGTGGCCCTGGAAGTCCTGCGCCCGACTTGAGTTTCAGAAAGGACATCTGGGTGATTGACATCTGAGGGTCGCCCTCCCGGAGGGGACAGTTCTTTTTTTCGGCCCCATGTAGTTCTTAAAAGACCTAAGTTGGGGGATCCCTGGGTGGCGCAGCGGTTTGGCGCCTGCCTTTGGCCCAGGGCGCGATCCTGGAGACCCGGGATCGAATCCCACGTCGGGCTCCCGGTGCATGGAGCCTGCTTCTCCCTCTGCCTATGTCTCTGCCTCTCTCTCTCTCTCTATGTCTATCATAAATAAAAATTAAAAAAAAGACCTAAGGTATCTAATTTTTGTTTCATGATAACTTTAAGTTGCAAAGTATGTCATGTCTGGCTTGTTTTTACTGTTGTTATTTCTAAATGAAAATGTTAAATCCCTCTGAAGTTTTATGCAGTGGGATATAAATATGCTAGTGATTTAATATTCACTATTATTCATTTAAATTAAAGCTTTTTAACGTTGGGAGATTTTGCATCATACCTTTTTCTCTTTGGGTTTGATTTTTTTTTGTATATTTTTTTTATTGGAGTTCAGTTTTTTTTTTTTTTAAGATTTTATCTATTTAGTCATGATAGACATAGAGAGAGAGAGAGAGGCAGAGACACAGGCAGAGGGAGAAGCAGGCCTCATGCAGGGAGCCTGACGCGGGACTCGATCCTGTGACTCCAGGATCACGCCCTGGGCCAAAAGCAGGCACCGAACCGCTGAGCCACCCAGGAATCCCCAAGGAGTTTGATTTTTTGAGTCTGATTTCCATTCTACTTCCGCCACAGAATTTTATCCCGTTGTTATGCGTGAGAATTTCTTATTGATCACCCTATCAAGCTGTTTTTGCAGTCCATATGGGTAGTATGTATGTGGACACATACACACGTATACATTTAGATAGATTTTGAAAAATTCTCTTTGACTGTAAAGCTCTATTGTTTTCTCCCTTCTGGTTTGAGTTGCCACTGTCATTATTATTGGAACACAGTTCGTGAAAATAATAAAAATACGTTTAAAGACATGATAAACATTATTCAACTTAAAAGGAAAATTTGTATTGGCAATTTATTTCTTGAGAAAGGTGGGGTGTTTATGGGACCTTGATTAAAGGAAGTGTGCTCTGTTTTGGTACTCTAGAGGTTTTTAGACTTTGGGGTGAGGTACAGGGTAAGCGTAGAGATGGGTAAGAGTATGCCTTTTGTAAACAGATGGGTTTTCCTTTCAAAGAATGGTTGTGAAAAAGGAGATAGGAAAGGAAAACGATTTCAGACCACAGGTGTTTTCTCAGGCCTGTGTCAGGAAAGAATACATGTGAATGCTGAAGATCTGGAAATTGATTTTCTTGAAATTATCCATGGCAGAAAGTGTTTGGGTACACCCAAGGATCTGGTATTCTGGATTGAAAACTGCCACAATAAGTCATTGGAAACACAAGACATAAAATATGAAAATGGTGGCAGAGACCACCTGACAAAATCTTGGGACCTTTGGACAGAAATGGCAGTAGGTAAGGAGTGTGTGTCTGTGCATGTGCACGTGCGCACATGCATATGCACATGTGTGGCGTTTATGGGGTACATTCCACGTGCTGAACATCTTATTATGGTTTTCTTAATCCTCATCACAATTTTGTGAGGTCTATGTCTTATTCCTGTTTCCACAATCAGAAAACAGCTACAGAGAGGTTGGCTAACTTTGACAAGTCCTTAGTTGACAAATGGGATTTGATCCTGCATCTCTTAAGTTCGAAAACCTGCACTTTTCCATTATGCAGTGTTTTTCTGTTAATACATAATGTATTTCTATTGATTTTAACAATATATTTATACTTTTGTGCCCATGGTGATTATTTGCTATATGACGATCAATTTTGGGTAGCATTACAAATGTAAGAAAGAAAAATGTACTGCATATGAACAATGGGATTTAAAAGATCGGCTTTAAAAAAAAAAAAAAATAAATAAATAAAAGATCGGCTTTAGGGCTAACTCCCATAGTTTGCAGTTTATTAAATGGAAGAGTACATGCATACTATTCATTTATCAAGGCGTCTAAGTAGTAGTATGTAAGACAATTTCACAGTCACATGTTTGCACACACATACAGTGACATTTGTGTCAAGCTCCGTACTCAATGTTTAACATGGGTTGTCTCATTTAATTCTCAACCCCGTGATGACCTCAATATTTTCCTCATTTAACAGGTGGAGAAATTGAGGCATAGAGAAGTAACTTTCCCAGGTTACACATTGAGTTAAGTGGTGGCCCTGGGATTTGAACCTTAACAGTCTGACACCAGAGCCCATGCTTTTCATCGTTACAATCTATCGATTCTCCTTTCAGTACTTTTCCACCTTTATTTGTCTTCTTCCTAACCTAAGCACCAAACACATATATACACTGCTGCAGGACATTTGGACTCAGCCATGTGGACCATTCTGGATAACCCTGAGGACATTTGTAAGGTGCTTTTGGCTCCAGGGAGGTTTGACCTGGTCTGTAAGCAATCAGACCTCCCTCTCTCTCTGTTGCTTGCTGACACTGCCACTATTTCTGTATCAGTATGTATCTCTGTCTCACAAAACTCACCATTTTCTCATGGATTACCTAAGAAATAAATACAAACTATTAGCCTCTTGTCTGAGTCATAATGATTATGTAGACATGATTGACAATGATAACAAATAAAATTTAGTTTTAATATAACATGGATAATAATTAGATGGAACATTGCAAATTTAACTTTTGAAAGTATGGAATAATAAAATCTTAGTGAAAACTGGCTTGCTAGAAATAATGGCTATGAAAATAAATTTACAATGGAAGTAGCTGTAGTTTTGTAGACTCACCTCATTTTCAGGGATTTCAGCAGTCTTGAGGAATACTTGGAGATTAGGTACTTTGTAGAAAGCTCCCCACTTGGGAATATTTAATGTGTACAAAACATAGATTGATAGATAAAATTGTCAGTAAAATATTTAAATGGAAAATATTCCCAGTGAAGATGGTTTCAGTGAGATAAACATGAACACGGAAGATGTGGAAAATGATTTAATTGTCCTGATGGATAATTGGTCAATGAATTAACCTGGCTTGAAGAAGTTTATGACAGAAAATATTTTCCAACCAAAAACAAGGTTTGTTATATTTCTGTTTAGAACGTTTGAATTTAAGACATCCTTGGTGACAAAAGGCAGTCGGAATATTCTAGAGGCCAGGTACTACCTGCCTTATTCTCAGATACCCATGGCCTAATTTACAGATTGTATTCCAAGACTAGTTCATAACTTGGTTGTTTGAAATTCAGGAAAATACACTTATAGGAATGATATTACCAACAGTGGATTCACTTCTCAGGTGCCTCTGCAAAGTTTCCATATAGAGCCCTTGGTTGCTGTTGCTTTCCAAGGCTGCTTCTCTTCCTCTACCTTTAAAAAAAAAATGTTTCATTTTAGAATAGTTTAAGATTTATAGAAAAGCTGGAAGATGCTGTAGGGAATTCCTGTATACCCTACATTCAGTTTCTTTAATTAACATCTTACACTAGTATGGTACATTTGTCACAACTGGTGAGCCAATACTGGTACATTATTATTAACTAGAGTCTATATTTTATTCAGATTTTTTTAGTTTTTAATCTAGAGTCCTCTTTCTGTTCCAGGATTCATCTAGGATACCGCTTTACATTTAGTCATCTGGTCTCCTTAGGCTTCTGTAAGCTGTGACAGTTTTGTAGACTCCCCTCATTTTCAGGGATTTCGGCAGTCTTGAGGAATACTTTGAGATCAGGTACTTTGTAGAAAGCCCCCCACTTGGGATTTGTCTGGTATTTTTGTCACAATAAGCCCAGGGTTATGGGTTATCGGGAGGAAGACCACAGAGAGAATGCCATTCCCTTTACACTATATCAAGGGTACGTACTATCCCTGTGACTATCACTGTTGATGTTAACCTTCATCACCCGCCGAGATAGTGTTTGTCAGGTTTCTCCCCTGTGAAGTTACTCCCTGCCCCCCCTTTCCATCCTCTACATTTTAATTTCCATGTTCCCAAGAAGCTCCATGTGTTTCCCCCACCAATTTGTTACACTGGAGGCTTTGGGATAAGGGATAGGGGAGCAGGGGACTGACCTTCTGTGATTTTAGAGCAGTCATAGCCGTGGCATGGCTTAAAATGTTCCTATAAATCTTTAATTACAAAGGATCTGGAATAATCTGAAAATTTGAAAGGGAAGTTGATTAAGCTGTGTATGGATGCTTTGATGCTTTACCAGCTCTCAGGTGAATATTAATGACAGTCATAGAAATGGATTGTGGCCATCTGTTGGTTTACCTGTGCTTTAGGAATTTAACAGTTTATTTTTGACGATATTAAGTCAGATTTAGAATAGGAGTAGCTTATTGACCTACAGACATAAATACTTTTCTTTAAGATTGCTTACGATAAAAATCAGGATGAGTTATTAAATAGCTTTGTCAGACACCACATGATCTGAGTGTACACATTTTTTCTTATGTAGACGGGAAAAGCTGTGTTTTAGAGGTTGAAAATGTTAGTACCTAAAGTCCAGAAACATAAATATCGTTAATAAGTGAGGTCTGATTCCCTTGCTTATTTTTGTTCCTATAGCATTTCATTTCTAGTCCTGTTCTATTTCTTGTTTTTACTTCTCGTTTAATCCATTCTGCTTTCAACTACAATTATTTGTGTACATATCCGTGCCTCTTACTAGACAAAAAGGGTAGTATTTTCAAGGTCAAGCTGATGGCTTGTTTTTATAGCCTCTGCAGCTGTGCTTCTGGTGGGGACTTCAAAAGTGTCTTCAATTAAATCGAAGTGCTTGGGGATAGTTGGCTTGGAGAAGAAACAGTAGTGTGACGGCTGTTTCAACAATTTGAAAGATGCCATGGTGTGTGGCTCCAGGGGACAGACTGTGTATGGAGGGTGAAAGGTTAAAGGAAGGTCTTTCTAAAAAATAAAGATGTTCCAGGGCTGCTGTGTATAGTAGTGACTGGATGACTTCCTGCATTCAAAATTGACACATGCAGTCAGATCCCAGATGAAGGGGTACATTATAATGTAAAAATTTGATTTTACATGAAAGGATGCTGTTTAAAATTCATCATGGTTTCTTTTCTTTTAAGATTTTATTTATTTATTCATGAGAGACACAGAGAGAGAGAGAGGCAGAGGGAGAAGCAGGCTCCCTCCAGGGAGCCTGATGTGGGACTAGATCCCAGGATTCCAGGATCACGACCTCAGCCGAAGGTAGATGCTCAACCTCTGAGCCACCTCAGCCTCTGAGGCGTCCCTCATCATGATTTCTTTAAACGTCACGGTTTCTTTGTGAATTTAAAGTAAGATTTGCTTTGCAAGTATATACCTCAGAGGTTCTCGCTGACACATCTTTACACAGTTGAGGCCAATTGAGCCTCAGCTCAGCAACATATTGTGTTTGGAACCTTTCAGAACTGAAGGGGCTGATGTCTGTCCCAGTTTCCAGGGTGGTGTGTATCTGGAAAAAACGTGCATTTGTCTTATCAGCTTCCCTTCTCTTTAACAAGTGAAGTGGAAGTGGTGCGGAGAGGCCATAAAAGCCCATAGAAGCATCTCTCCCAACACAGGCCCAATCCCAAGAAATGCTGTGTTCTAGCCAGGCCCGGTAAACTGCAGAAAATCCATCTCCACGTTTGCTTTTTTCTTTCTATACGGACCTTCCTCTCTTGCACAATGTGCTTCAAACTAGGGAAGAGGACTCTCAAGGATTCTGAGAAAATTCCTAGTGGATTATGGAGCTTTGAATGGGTAATTCTCGCATGGTTCACTGCCTCACAAAGTTAATGGGCTGGAGGTCCTGACCCGTCTTGATGCACATTCCTTGTAAGCCTTTAAAATAAGGGTTGTGGTGAAGGGGCCTAAGAAATAATACCCCCCTCCATTATGTGAGCTATTGACAAGACAAAGAGGAAAGCAGAGTTTGGGGAACGTGGTATGAATCTGCAGGTAGGTGGACTTGACGACAGTCTCTGCTGCGGAACCAAACACACTCACCGGGGTACAGGCAGGGCTCCCCTAACAAGGGAGTGGGAAGATGTGATCCTGAGAGAAACTCGCTCCCAGAAGGAAGAAGAGGGAGCACCTGGGCTGTGCTTGCTTCTCCTTGTGAACTCACCAATTAGATAAATCACTGCAGGTCCCTGAGGAGGAGTAGGGACAGGGTACGGTGGCCAGGAGTGTCACACTAATGGCTATTCTTCCTCAAAGAAGGAACTGTCATGGAGGCGAAGAAGCTTTCTCCTCTAGAAATAGGTTGTAAAGTCCAGAGAGAGCTCAACCATTTGAGTTCTTCCAGATGACCTGTTCCCCCAGAGTGTTTTTGTTGTGGGACGATAGGAAAAGTCAGAGAGGTGGTATGGTGACCGAAGTGGGAGATTGCCTGCCCCCATTCTACAGATAGAGGCAGGAGGGCCTACACCACAGGCCTGTCTTCGGCTTTCCTTCTTCTTTGCCATTTTTTTATTTATTTATTTATTTATTTATTTATTTATTTATTTATTGTGATATTTTAAAAAATTGAGATATAATTCATACACTATTAAACTCGCTTGTTCATTTAAATATTTATTTAAGATTTTCTTTATTTATTTGAGAGAGACAGAGATAGCGACAGACATAGCGAGAGAGAGAGCGCAAGTAGGGAGAGAGAAGGAAAAGCGGGCTCCTAGCTGAGCAAGGATCCTTGCATGGACTCAAGTCTCTATCCCAGGACCCTGAGATTGTGACCTGAGCCGAAGAGAGATGCTTAACCCACTGAGCCACCCAGGCACCCCTAAACTCACCCTTTCAAAGTATTCAAAGCATACTAAATATACAGTGATTTTTTTTCCAGTAGTCATGTTTTTGTACCCATCACCACTATCTAATTCCAGAACATTTCCACCACCCTAAAAAGAACCCCTCTGTCACATTGCCCTTTAGCAATCATTCCTCATTCCCTTCAGGGGGATCAGGGCTGAGGCCACTGCGATGTTTTTGGCCTTTTCCTCATGGTTTCAAGAAGGCTGCTCTAGCTCCATCATGATATATGATGGATATATGACATTCACCCTATATTCCACATATGAATACATGATATTCACCCTACAGATATACACCCTATATTCCGTTAATGAATGCATGATATTCACCCTTCAGGAAGAGGGAGGTTATAAGGATGAAACCACTGGCTGAGCCAGTCCTGTCAACAAGGTTTCCTGAAGCCCTCAACCAGTGACGTGGCTCACATCTTTTCTTACAAGGAAGATGGGAAATCTAGAAAGGCAACATGCCTAAGTAAAATCAGAGCCTTTTAGAAAGGTAAAAGGGAGAATGGATTTTGTGTAGGCAGCTAGCACTGTCTACCACCCATAATTCGTATATTAAAGAAATTTAACAGAGTAATTATTACATTCATTCCCAGGTAGTAGGACATAGTTCAGGAAATCTTTGATCTCCATGGTTGTCAACCTCAAAACATTAGATCTATAGCCAAGACAAGCTAAGTTTCTGTTAAGTCCGTATTGAATCTTTTCATACCTGATTTATTTCAGTCTTAGGCTTTTCATCCCTCTGTCACTGCCTACAGTCATGGGCATCACTTCCGTTTTCTACCCAGTTTGTCAAGCTGTATGCACTTAGCCTAAAATTATATCTCTTAAATTTAAATGGTAGTCCTTTAGTTCTACTGTTTTAGGATTTGTTCAATAAATTTGTGTGTGCCCTTATCACTCATAATTATAAATAGAGCCACCAGATCCTGCTCCAGGCTTTTATCTCAAATCCTGTAAGTTCTATAAGATGACCAATTTAACCGTTTTGTTTTTCCATTCTTGTGGTTGTTCTGTCTTTATTTATAAAACATGCTGATATTAGTATTTCTGGTTTTGTCAACTTAGGCATGATCTAGTGGCTTCGTGCTATCCTTTATATTATATACTAAATATGTGTGTATACACGTACTGTTAACTTTAAAAGTAAAACTGCCAGGTATTTCACAAGCAAAAAAATAGTTTATTTGGGAATAAAAGAGAATAAACAAGGTGGCACATAACCTTGGAAGAGTCGGGGCAACAAAGGAGAGGCATGCTTTTTTAAGGAGAAAAGGGGTATATTGGGAAGGCTGTTATTATTATTTTTTAAATATTTTATTTACTTATTTGAGAGAGAGAGTGTGTGAGCAGGGAGGAAGGGTATAAGGAGAAGCAGACTCCTAGCTGAGCAGGGAGCCTGATGCGGGACTCAATCCAGGACCCCGAGATCATGACCTGAGCTCAAGGCAGAAGCTTGACTGACTAAGCCACCCAGGTGCCAAGGAAGGCTGTTGTGAATAAAAGGAAAGTCCAGTAAACTGGACTCAAGTCTCCATCAAGACTTGGGGTAAACTGGGAATTCCGAGTATGGTGGCTTCTCATTGGCTGAGCATTGTGGGGGTGAGGGGGACCAGGAGAGGCAGGGGGTGGAGGGAGGTAAGGAAAGCCTTTCTTCCTTAGGTTGGAGTAGTAGAGTAGGATCCATCTTCAAGGTCAAGCCGCTGTAAGGTCATGTTCCTCACTTCCTGTTGGGTATGCAGTGGACTGAGTCATAGGGTGTGAGAGCTCCTCCTGCTGAAACCTCCGGACTCCGTTTTAGTAAAATTTCCCATTACTAATTTTTATGACACTGTGTATTATCATTTACGTAAAGTTCTGCTAGAATCAACATAGAATTCTTGAGATTCCTTCTAGCTCTGGAATGCAATAAATTTATTATCACTTTGAATGAGACTTAAAGTCTAATCAATATACTTATATGTATATTTGCAATATTAGTAATGAATTATTGCAGAAGAGTTAAATAGTTCACTTAAATATTTATCAGCTGGTTTATCTTTCATTCATTATTCAACAGCTACGTGCCAAGCTCTTATCTAGGTGCCAGGAACATGTGTTGAACAAGACAGAAAAAAATCATGCCCTAATGGAACTTATAGGGAAGACAGGAAATTTTAGAAAGTAAACATTTACTTAAGAAAGGAATATCACCTTTGTAATGTCACATGGTAATCAGTACTTTGCATATATAGGAAACATATGGGATGCATTGCTGTTTTAGATGAATTGGTCAGGGGACATGTTGTTACAGGATTTCTTTTCCTTTAGTGCCTATGGTTCTTGGTCATGCCACTTTGAAGAATGTAGAGGTAGACCAGAGGAAGAGTGGGGGGCAGCCGAGCAAAGCTTATGGAGTGAGACTAAAACAAAACTTACCTAGTGATAGTATAGAGCTCCTGAAGAGGGAGAGGACCCGAGAGGGTTGCCAGCAGAGTTTCTAAGTCTACGGCTTAGAGTTTATAGGCCTGTCGGCAGGCTGTTTTAATCTGATTAACCTATTCGCCTGTCACCCAATCAAGTTTTTGTCATCTACCTATCACATGGGAAGGGGTGGAGGGCTCCTTCCAGGGTAGTGTAAAATCCTTTTAAGGGTGGTTTCCTCTTAGGGTGGGCCCCCTTGTCCCTGACTGGCTTTCTGCCAACTATCCATCATCAATATTTCTAAGGAGATGACATTGTGCAGAGACATGAATAATGAAATGGAGTTAGCAGTGAGAAGAAGGGGGAAGAGCATTTCAGGCAGAGAGAATAGTACATGCAAAGGCTGTGAGACAGGAATATGCTTGGCATGTTGAAGAGCACGAAGCAGGCAAATTTGGCGAAATGGAGCAAGCAAAGAGGGCAGTCCTAAAATATGAGGTAGACTCATCAGGCGGGGTCCAGAGGCTGTGGCAAGTAGGACACCTTTTGGGTACAATGGCCGGCCAGTGGAGGGTTTTAGGCTGGGGAAGAAGAAAGTGATAGGACATTTACTTAAGAAAGGAATATCACCTTGGGTGTTTTATAGAGAGTAGACTGCAGAAGGGCAGAGCTAGAAGCAGGAGGGCTAGTTAAGGAAGCTGTTGAGAGTTCATGATAATTTGGACTAGGGCATAAAAACACTATTACCCATTTTTCTAGAGATAGTTGAAACAGAATCAACTTCTTTTTTCTTTTAAGTCTTAAATGAAGTTTGGGGCATTACTCATTTTTCTAGAGATAGTTGAAACAGAATCAACTTTTTTTTTTCTTTTCTTTTAAGTCTTAAATGAAGTTTGGGGCTAGAAATAATTTGTAAAGTGAGTGTAGTGACATGGTTCTGAATATGTAACTAAGTGGCAAATAAGTGACCGGTTGCCTGGGCTGCTCCAGCACCAGGTCCAAGGAGGGCACAGGGGAGGGGTTTTTGCCTTTTCATTGTCTGCAGCTCCTCTCCTGTAGTGCTGCTGACTTGTAAAATAGGTGAGGGAACGTGATTTATTGCCAACATGATTGGAACGACGTCAACCGGTCGTCGTGCATCAGATCTGAGATACCCTACGAGACTTTTCCCTTTATGTTGCAATTCTTGATGGGAAATCAAGATCCTTTGCAGACCTTTCCCAGGCCTTCCATTAAGGTAACGCCACCCACTGGTTCTACATTTCAGTGGGCGTGGGAACCACCTGGAGAGCCTGTGGAGACCAGATTCCAGGACTTCACCTGCAGTTTCTGCCTCCGTAGGGCTGGGGTAGGGCCTGAGGATAAGAAGATGAGCTGAGACCCCAGCTCTGTTGGCGCTGCCAGGCATTGGGCTACTCGTTGAATAGGCAAGAGCTGGACCAGATGTTTCCAATTTCTGTTTACTTCAGTTGCCAGGCCTGCTTTTCCTAATGCTGACATCATAGGGGGCTGCTGGCTGTTGAGGACCTCAGGGGAATGGGCACAGCTCATCCCAGGCCCAAGCAGCCCACCTTCCTGGCCAGCGTCCTTTGGGATCCTCTCAAGCTTACAAATAAAAGGCTGCACACTTTTCACAGACCTGCCTGTGTTCTCTCCTGTTCTGTCCCTCTCTCCTCCATGGTCGGCCTTAGCTGAAGTTGCTCTGTGGTTTTTCTTCCAGTTCCTTGCATATCTACAAGCTGCTGTCTTTCCTTCCGTCTGTGTAACAAATTGCCTTTCTGACTCCCCTTCAGATCAATGCTTGCCACTCATCGTTTCTCCTCCTTTTACATGTATCTTTTAAAATATTTTTATAGCCCTATAAAAATTCCATTTGTGATATATCCTGTCTTTATCGCCTTACTCCTCTTTCTCTTCATATTCGTTTGATACCACAATATGCTTATCATCAGGAAACAGTTGACACCCCCTGTTATTATGGATCTGCTTACACGATGCACAACATTATCTAAGCCATCGATCCTTCTGGATCTTTTTAAGTAGGCTCCACTGTTGTATGGATAGGCTCCATCTTTTGACCTCTTTGGATGTTGGTTTGATCTATCACTTACGATTTCCCAATGTATTTAAACTTTTCTTTGTCAGTTGTGTAATTTAAGTTCAGTAACATTCACACTTTTTAGTGTACAGTTTAATGAGTTTTGAAAAACACATATAGTCATGTAGCAACCACCGCAGTTGAGATGCAGGGCAGTGCCTTCACTCCAGTAAGCTCTCTCTTGCCTCTCTACAGCATTCCTTCCCCCAGCCCTTGGCAACTGCTGATTCGTTTTCTGTCCCATAGTTTGGGTTTTTCCAGAATATGGAATTAAAATAAAAGCAGAAATGTTTTATTGCATTCAAATTTGAATTTAGTCCTTGCATTTAAAAAAAGAATTCTAAAAGCTGAGGATGGGTAAATTGTATGTCAAATATACTTAACTGTCCGTGGTAATAAGTATTTTGTTTTATTTATCCTTTTGAAAAAGAATGAATATGCAGTGTGGCTTTTCGTGATTCTTTGGTTTCAGAATATTACTAGGTTTCTGCAAAAATAGCCTTTTCTGTTTTTATTTTAAAAGAAAATAATTTAAAAAACACTTTCTGAGTATGTACAGATATGAACATTTTTGTTCATTTCATTTACTTACTATTTAATAAAGTAAATGAAAGGTCAGGAAATACATAATGTTTTTAAAGGTAGACAAACTGACATTTCTTTTTATTTCTTTTTTATACAGGTGTTTGCTTCAGAATGGTAAGTCAATTTTTTGCTATTTTTTCTATTTATTATTTCTATTTACAGAGATAGAGCAGTTTTCTATTTAATGCTAGTCTACTGCTTATTTTCTATCCTTGACAGTAAATGAACTATTTGTATTTCTTCCAAATTACTGCTTGAGAATTTTTTTATTAAAGTTGTCTTTTAAAAGTAGTATATCAAAAACGTTACAGCCTGCCTAGTTTGTAGCTAATGTTTTGTATGAATTTCAAAAGCACCTCTACTGGGATAATCAAATTAAACATTCTGGTTAGGTACGCTGAATATAAAATATGGGATCTGCCCCTTGTTCTGGATGGAAGAAAACTGCCAGGCAAATGTCTATATCTTGAATTGCACAATGAAAAGTGCTCATGTTGCATAAAGGTTTTTAGAAGTTGAGACTCCTTATTGATTTTAACATTTTAATTTTGTTAATATACTCCTTTCCTGAAAGTAAAACGTGCACGTATTTTTCACAGACTGTCTGAGCTGACAGTCACTAGATTAGCTCTCTGTTCCTAAACTCCGAGGATTTAGGATGTTCCCAACCATTAAAGTCTCCTCATTTTGAGATAGTCCCCTGCCTCACACTTCAGATTGTCTCTTTTTTCGTTATTATTTTCAGAGCTAGCTCCTACATAAATCCTAGATATAACCATCTCTGTTTAGTTGGGGCTATAGAACGTATAGATTCTTGGTCACTCTGACCTCCAAGACCATGTTTTAAAAAAGTTCCAGTAGACAGGATCCACAAAAATTTAGTATGATGTAGTTAAAATAGTTCAAAATAAAAATGTTGCTAGGTTTTTATTTGTCATTAGCATAATGGAATTTGGAACTGAGAAGAGAAATTTTAAAAAACTGTAAAGAATAATAGGAGAACTAAACTTCCCTTATGTGGCAAGTCCATAGCCAATGGAAGACATCAGAATCTTTTAATTGAATGCTGTATATTGGTCATAACTCGATATTTTCCCTCAGTGATTGAAAATCTTGGAGTGATCATCATTTGGAACCCAGACAATGTAATTCAGTGTTAGCAGGTATAGGAGCAATGCAACTGAATTTTATGGATCCCAGAACACATTACGGAATCTGTTTTCTGAAGTAATTCCCACTAACCATTTATTTTCTCATAATGTGCTTGTCTTTGAGGAAAGTAGAATTTAATAAAAAATACCATTTAAGTGGAGGTTCTTGTAAACAGAGGTATGATTATAGGTCAGCTACATAATTTTCAGCATAGACTGTAGGAAAAAAATTATTATCAGTTACATTTTTTTGATGCTGGACTTCGTTTCACTTATTTTCTCCTAAAACCAGTACACGGAAGACGAGGCTAAGAAAATAGGAGTGGTTGGCTGGGTGAAGAATACCAGCAAAGGCACTGTGACAGGCCAAGTGCAAGGCCCAGAAGATAAAGTCAATTCCATGTAAGTAGCAAGACTAATAATGCACTCATGTGATTAATGAACTTATTTTAATATTTCACTGGACCAAAGAATAGTATCGATGGAACAAATTCAGTTTGTAGATTATAACTAAACCAATGTGCTCTTAGGCATACCAGCAAGGAAATCCTGAGATGGGAATGGAATTTGTACATTTAGGATGGATTTCCCACTAGGGCAGGCCCTCCAAAAGAGCAATGGCGTCATTTTCCAATCTATTTGAATTGTGTTTGTCTCTTCTTATGTGGAGGAAACATCTGGGCTCACATATCATTCATCCAAAGTGGTTGTGAAGAAGCATAGTGCCTTTGGATGGTTCTTGAAATTCTTTTAATTAATTAATTTTTTGAGAGAGAGCATTGGGAGCATGCGCGAGCAGGGGGAGGGAGGGGAAGGTACGGAGGGAGAGGGAGAGAGGGAATCTCAAGGAGGCTCCACACCCAGTGTGGGGTGCAGCTCAACCTCACAATCTTGAGACTGTGACCTGAGCCGAAATCAAGAGTCTGACACTTAACCTACTGAGCCACCCAGGTGCCCTTGGTTCTTGAAGTTCCTAAGGTATACTTCAAGGCAAAAAGGCTGTCCTCTTCTTTTTATAAAGTATCTTATATATTTAATTTTATTTTATTTTTACTGTCAATGAAAGTGTGTTTTATGAGTTGTGTGGTTACCAAAACGAGTCCTTGCATTCTAAAGGAGACCAGGTTCAGTAGTAAGGAAAGTAGTGCCCTGTCATATTCAAAGACCTTATCTTTTCAGTTTCATATTCCACTGCTTTTGTAGCATTTTTAAAAATAAAAAATAGCTAATATTTGTTGAGTATTTGCAGCATTAGGCAATATGGCACACATTTCACATAGTTTATCTCATTTAATCTTCACAACATCTTATGGCATAGGCCCTAAGTCATACCCAATTCATTTTAACTCATTTTATTTTATTGTTTGCAATTTATGTTTGTTTTTATTACTTAATGCTTTCACATTTTAAAAGTAATACTTTTTGAAAAAAAAAGTAATACTTTTTTGCTTATTGTAATAAGTGAAGTAATAAGATGCTGAGAGATAAAAAAGCAAAGCTATTAATCTGCCCCTTCCCCTCTGCTTCCCTCCCCTTGATGGAACCTGTACCTCTGGCCTCTTGAATACTTTCTGAAGCTTTCTCTTTCATTTAAAAGTATTTAAGCATTTGTAGTATGGGCTTTGCTTGTTTTTGTGAAAATAGAATACTGTTTTAAAAAAAGATTTTATTTATTTGAGAGAGAGAATGAGAGAGTGAGCATGTGCACACGAGCACGAGCGGGGGTGGGGGTAGAGGGAGAGGGAATAGCAGACTCCCCTCTGAGTAGGGAGCTGGATATGGGACTAGGTCCCAGGACCCTGGGATCGTGACCTGAACCAAAGGCAGACACTTAACTAACTGAGCCACCCAGGAGTCCCATATTTATGCATATTTTTCTGTAACTAGTTTTTCATTTTATAGACATTCATCAATCAGTAAATTTTTAAAAATATTTTTAAATTTCTTTATAATTAAAATTTTAATTTTAAAATTAATTTTTAATTTTTTTCTAATTTCTTTACATGTAAGTACATACTTTGTGTATAAAACTGTACCCCAACTTGGAAAGTGGGATCTAAAAATTCAGTTTCATAAAATGTACAGTAGCAGTTACTGAAAAACGATAATTTTCAGTAGGATTGCCACAAAATGCCAAAAAGATTATGAGACTTATGTTGTACAGAACTAAGTAGTTCAGTGGATGATAAAGTACCAAATGACTATGAAGTATTGGGAATGGGGGCTGTGAGGGAGGATAGATACTCATGCCTATCATGATATCCTAATCCATGTTGTAGCAGGTTTTTGATTAATATCCTTAACATAAATGTAATGATATCATCCATTCTGCCCATTTTTTCTGGTCAACCCCTGCACACTCCGTTTCTTCCTTCCTTTTTTTTCTTTCTTTTTAAAGATTTCATTTATTTATTTGACAGAGAGAGAGAGCACAAATAGGCAGAGCAGCAGGCAAAGGGAGAGAGAGAAGCAGATTCCCTGATGAGCAGAGAGCCCAATGCAGGGCTTGATCCCAGAACCCTGGGACCATGACCTGAGCTAAAGGCAGACACTTAACCTAAGATTAAGCCACCCAGGTGCCTCCGCTCCCCTGTTCCTTCCTAGTACCACCAGTAATCTAGGATAGCAACTGAGTGGGCTTCCTCCCACATTTGTCTCCATATTCACCCCCCTCCTCCACACACACACACATACACGCTTGGAGGCACATACAATTTTGGCTTGTGATCAGTATTTGCTTTTTAAAAATGGGATCATAGTATATACACTTCTTTGCATCTCACTTTATGATTCAAAAATATATCCAGGAAACAAATGATCCAATTAGAAAATGAGCAGAAGACATGAATAGACATCTCTCCAAAGAAGACATCTGGATGTACAACAGACACATTAAAAGATGCTCAACATCACTCATCATCAGGGAAATACAAATCAAAACCACACTGAGATATCACCTCATACCTGTTAGAATGGCTAACATAAAAAAACACAAGAAATAACTGTTGGTGAGTATGTGGAGAAAAAGAACCATTGTGCATTGTGGGAATGCTAACTGGTGCAGCCACTGTGGAAGAGATTCCTCAAAAAATTAAAAACAGAACTATCATATGATCCAGTAATTCCACTACTGGATATTTACCCAAAGAAAATAAGAACACTAACTCAAAGAGATATGTGCACCCCTATGTTTATTGCAGCATTATTTACAAATAGCCCAAGTGTCCATCCATAGATGAATGGATAAAGAGAATGTTTTATATATAATATATAAATATATATAAAATGGAATATTACTCAGTCGTAAAAAAGGATGAAATCTTGCCATTTGCAACAGTATGGATGGACCAAGAGAGTGTAATGCTAAGTGAAATTAGAGAAAGGCAAATGCCATATGATTTCATTCGTGTGGAATTTAAGGAACAAAACAACCGAACAAAGAAAAAAGAGACAAACCAAAAACCAGACTCTTAACTGTAGAGAACAAACAGATAGTTACCAGAGGGGAGGTGGGCGGGGAGATGGCTAGAATATGTGAAGGGGATTAAGGGTACACTTACCATGATGAACACTAAGTGGTATATAGAGTTGCTGAATCACTATATTGTACACCTGAAACTAATATAACAACTCTGTATATTAATTATACTGAAATTAGAAAACAAAACAAAAATACATCCAGGAAAACCCATCCAAGTCAAATGGTAGAGCTTTAATTCATTCTTTTTAATAGCAGCTTAATATTTATTCCACAGTATTAATGTACCATTATTTATTATCTTATTGCTGATAATTCATTTTGTTTCTCTTTTTTTTTCTCTCTTTTTTTCTAGTAAGAGCAATGCCATAATGGATATTTTACTGATGATTTTATTTTTGGGAGATAGATTCCCAGAAGTATGGTTTGTTGGTTGACATGTCTGTGCACTATTAATTTAAAAAATATTTGTCAGACTGCTTTTCAAAACAGCTGTAAACAATTTACATTTTTTTTCCTCTTCATCTTGTGGGCATTTGGTATTATTGTCTCTAATTTTTCTTTTATCTGATTGGGTGTAGAGTGATGTATTATTTTTTCACTATAATTTGCATTTCTCTAATTACTGGTTGTTTAGAGCATCTTCATGCTTGTGGCTATGTGGATTTGTTCTCAGGAACTAATTCCCTTTCACATCCTCTCCCCATTTTTCTATGGAGCTGCTTGTCTCTTGCCAATTTTTAAGAGCTCTTTTTATATTGGTAATGATTACTAACTCATTATCTGTTATCTCTTTTGCAAGTATTTTCCCAAATCTATCCTTTGCCTAGTCATTAGTTTTGTTTATTTATGATAGCTTTTGCAACATAAATTGTTTTTAATTTTTATAAGCTCAAATATGGTTATCTTTTCTTTCTCGTTAAGAAACAGATTGTAAGTGTTGCTCTAACTTTTTGATGCTTTATTTACTATATTAAGCATTTATTCCATCTGGAAATTGTTTTTTATTTATAATATGGGATTGGGGTCTATTTTGTACCAGATGGATAGCCAGTTGTGCCAGCACTATTATTAAATAATCAATCCTTCCCCATCGAATTGAAAAACATTTTATCATGTATTGAAATATATAAACTGGATTTTATTTCTTGGTTCTCTGTTCTGGTCCCCTACTATATCTGTTTATCTATTCCTAGACTAATACTCCATATGGATTTAATTACAGCAGCTTTGTAGGGTATTTCCCTTTACTATTTTTTTCATGGATTTATTTGCTTTCTTGGACATTTATTTTCTCTCTAAACTTTAAGATTAAAAAAAAAACTTTAAGATACTCATCCGTTTAGTTGGAATTATGTCTGTTTTTAATTTTTATTATTTATTTAGAGATTTATTCATTTATTTATTTGAGAAAGAGAGCACACAGGTGTGTACTTGAGATCCAGCTGTGCTTTGGGCCCTCCACTCAGTGGGGAGTCTGCTTGAGATCCTCTCCCTCTCCCTTTGCCCCTTCTGTTCATGCTGTCTCTGTCTCTCTCTAAAATAAATAAATACTAAAAAAATAAAATAAAATTTTAAAAAACTCCAACAACTATTTTTTAGAACAGTTTTAGATTTTCAGAAAAATTGTAAATGAAGATATTACCAAGTTTCTATATAGTTCTCACCTACTTTCCCCTATTAACATTTCACATTGGTATGATACATATGTTACAATTAATGAAGCAATATCAGTGCATTAGGATTAACTAAAGTTTATAGTTTATTCAGATTTCTTCAGCTTTTACCTTATGTTCCTTTTCTCTTTCAGGAACCCATATTTTACTTGCTATTTAATTCCACACTTTTATGATATTAAGAGAATTGATATTAAATCTTCCTATCTAAAAATAGAGATGTCTTTTCATTTGCTCAGATTTTTAAATTTATCCTTCAATATGGTTCTAGGATTATCATCATATAGATTTTGTGCTTTCTTTGCTGACTTTATTCTTAAGTCTTTGTCTTAGTGTGGGCTGCTCTAACAAAGTCCTATAGACCAAGTGGTTTACAAACAACAGAGATTTATTTCTCATAGTTCTGGAGGCCGGAAGTCTGAGATTAGAGTGCCAGCATGGTCAGGTTCTGGTGAGAGCCCTTTGCTAGGTTGCAGACTACCAACTTCTCATTCTATCCTCATATGGCAGAAGGAAAGCTAGCTAGCTCTCTGGCCTCTTGTTACAAGGGCACTGATCCCATTCATGAGGGCTCAATGCTCATGATCCAACTACCTTCCAAACACCCCACATGCAAATACCATCACACTGAGGATAAGGCATCAGTATATGAATTGGGGGGGAGGTGGACACATTCATTCCATAACAATATTTTATCCTCTTTACATGATTGTGTATGGAATATTTTTCCCATTTCTATTTCTGTGTGCTTATGCTAGAATAGGGAAGCCTAATGACTTTTGTGTATTTATTAGCAAATGTTCTCATTAATTCTGCTAAGTTTTTTTTTTTGGGGGGGGGTAAACTGTAGTTATTGGATTTTTAAGTACACAAATATATAATTAGCAAAAAATAATGTATCCTTTTTTCAGGTTTGTTTCATTTGGCAGACCCATCAAGACAATTTTGAATAATAGGAAAGTGGGGATCCCTGTCTGATTATTATATTTGAAATGGTTTTGTTTCACCAAGTAGACGAGTTTGCTGTTGATTTTCATTAACTATAGTTTATCACGTTGAATTTCACTCTTGCATTCCTTGAATTAAGCTCTGATTGCTTAACTGGATGAGCCACCGAGGTGCCCCTGGATTTTATATTTTAAAAGTTTCTTTTGTATCTGTAGTTATATATTTTTTGAAAATTCCTAATCTTATATAATTTTATTTTCTCCTCCGTTTTCCTTAATCAGGTTCAGAAGGAATTTATCTATTGGTATATTTTAAAAAACAGCTTTTAGATTTATTGACCACTTCTTTTTTTTTTCTGTTCATTAATTTAAACCTTCATCTTTCTGATTCCCTCTTTATTTCTTTGTTGCCCTTTCTCTAAGTCTTCAACATGAGTTGTAGTTTCCTTTGATTCTAGTCTTTTTAAGGTAATACTTCCTTTTTAGTATTTTCCTTCATTTGGACTGTTGGTGATGTGTTACTTCAGTTTTTGTTTCTGTCTGCACGTTTTTATTTTACCTTCACTCTTGAAAAATATCTTTGTTGCATACAGAATTCTAACATGGCAGTTATTTTTTTCAGTACCCTGTGGATACCATTACAGTGCCTAGCATCCATTGTTTTGTTGTGAAATTGGCTGCCAGTTTTACACTTTGCTTCTTTAAAGTAATTTCACCATATTTAAAATGGCAACAGTAGTAAAATTGCCGGTTTTTACAGTTTGTGATAATAAATATAACATTAAGCCTGTCAGTTGGTTTAGGTGATTTTTTCCAGTAATACTTAGTTCTCTGGGTACATAATGCGGAGGAGGCATGAAGTGGAAGTTCATCCAGGGCTGGTTGTTGCCATCTACAAGGAGCAGAAGTGAGAGAGCAGGGCTTGAGGGCATTTACAAAAGTGCACATAGAATGGTGAATCTGGGAATCTAGTTTGGACAAAATGAGAAACGAGCTGGTAGGAAATTGATGGACAGTGAGGAATGGTTGTCTTATTCAATTGTGGGTCTAAGGAATTGTGACAGCTTTTAGGAGCATTGTTGTGTTGCACAATGGAGTCTGGGAATCAGCAGAATCAGTGCAGAAAGGAAGGGATGGAGTGGGAATGTGAGACATCTCTGATATTTCCTGCCCCACTGTGAGTGAAGCGCGAGTGTAGATGGTCTCTTTCACTGACTTTTTCTGTGCCCAATGGTTCTTTAACTGGACTTCATCTGGGTATTGCTAAGTGGAATTTTCTCCAGCTGTCTGAAAAATTAATGAAATCTTGCACGTTTTGGTGTTTGGTGTCATGATTTTTCTTTCTTTACTGCTTCTTATTATGGGATTTTCAAACATATCCGTGAATAGAGAGAATGAGACAACGAACCCTATGTGTCTGCCCAGTTTCAGTAACCAAAGCTTGCATTCTTATTCCACACAGTCCTCCACCCTTTCTTTTGCATTTCTCATTGTTAGAGTATTTAAAGCCAATTTCCTGCATCATATTAGGCACCTGTAAGCAAGGTTGAACAATGTGAAACTGCCAGTGTTCTCAAAACTGCACAAGATGGCAGTTTCACATTGTTCAGTCTACAAGTTTTACTATTTTTCTCTAACAGAAACTCTATATACTATCTGTATATTTTTCTAAACCCACAACAATCTATCTCCAAATGTCAAAGTGCATCCTGTCACCTGTCTGTTGCACCTTCCCTGAGGCTTGTCTTCTTCCCAGGGTAGGCCTACTGGACAGCTGTCATTCTCATCCTGATGCTCCCCTCTGTCCCTTTCCTGTGGAGTGGGTTCCTGCTTTCTCAATCATATTTTTCATCATCTTTGATGTATTCCTTTTATTTTATTATTTTATTAATTAATTAATTAATTAATTAATTTTTTATTTATGAGAGAGCCAGAGACATAGGCAGAGGGAGAAGATGTGGGACTTGATCTCAGGACCCTAGGTTCACAACCTGAGTTGAGGCGGATGCTCAACCACTGAGCCACCCACGTGCCCTCCTTTGTTTTGTTGAAGCATAATTCTCCCTAAGCTTCCCTAGGAAAGATATGTGAGATAAAGAGTTTGTATCCTTGTCTGCCTTCATTTGTCATCATACTTGATTGACTGACCAACTGGGGGGGCTCAGTTGGTCAAGAGCTGACTCTGGATTTCCATTCAGGTCATGATCTCAGGATTGTGAGATCAAGCCCCGCTCTGGGCTCCACGCTCAGTGGGTAGTCTGCTTGAGATTCTTCCTTTCTCCACCCCTCCCTCAGCTCTTTCTCTCTCTCAAATAAGATAAATAAATCAACCTTTAAAAAAGATTCTCTGCACCCAAATCCTCTCCCACTCAGAATTTTAAAGGCATAGCTCCATGACTTTTTGTGCTGCTGTCAAGAGAATTGATGTCATTCTCATACAAAGGAGTGGAAATTATATGTTTATTCCTCTCAGGAAGCTTTTTAGATATGCATTGTATCCCTCTTTTTCTGTGTTTCATGATCATCTGCCCTGGTGCTTGTTTTGATTTCACTTTCAATGCTGGTCTCTTGGAGAAGGAGAATTACCTGTCTCCAACAATTTCTTTCCCATTCTCCTCTTGGTTCTCCCCTGTTGAAACTTCCATGCGGGCCTGATTTTAATTTATTTTCTCACCGAGTTTCCAAACCTTTTTCTCTGGAAATTGTCTCACTTTTATCTTCCAGCTTTCTGATTAATTTAGTTTCTGCTGCGATATTTTGTTTCTGCTTCATAGCACCCTGTTCCTGTTTTCTTTGATTCTTCCTGAGGGTCTCCTGTGTGTGTGTGTGTGTGTTTTGTTATCTTCTGCTTTTTGCATTTTCTCCTTCCTCCAAGTTCCTTTCTTTTTTCTTTCACCTTGCCTTGCCTTTCCTTGCTTTTTGTTTGCTTGTTTTGCTTCTCTGTTTATTATATTTTCCTTACAATCATGTTTTCAGTAACTTCCTCAGTAATATGGATAGACAGCCAAGAATCAACATATTTTTAAGGAAATTTTCCAACTTGTAATTTTAAACTGTTGGCTGGAGGAATGGTGGAGACTTGGGAAGAGTTGGCCTTTTTGCTGGCAAACCTCCAGAATGTTAAATCTGTAAGTCTTGTCTTTTCTTCTTCCTGGTGCCTCCAGATCCCGAGTCTTCTGTGGAGTTGGGAGGTAAGCTGACTTGCTGCTCCTTGTTTTTGGTTCTGCAGGCACTTAGACTGAAGCCTTTTGTTTTTTGTGTACCTACCCTACCTCTGCTTTCCTTCTAATTTATTGAAATCTCTTGCTCAGGTTATAGTTCTCTATCACCTGGAACTATTTTCAGCTGCAAGTTGATAGAGAACCAGACTTAGAATGGATAAAAATGAACAGGGGCTCATTTTTCTCAGTAACAAGAAGTCTGAGGTAGATGGTAACTGGCCTTGGTTCAATAACTCAGTGGTATCAGGGTCAATGTCTCTGTGATTCTCTCAGCCTTCCTTCGTGGTCAAAAAAAGGGAAAGTGCAGCTGCATAGAATATCCATAATTAAGGCTTAAAGACGGCAAGAAGGGATAATGGTTGTGTTGCTTTTCCCGAACTTGCCCAAACAGACATCTGCAAGTGTTTCATTGGCTCGCATATGGTTATATAAATACTGCTTGCTACAAAAAAAGACTGGGAAATTGGTTTGGCATATCGATTCTTTGAACAAAATTGGTGTTCTCTTGGCGAGGAAGAAGGGGAGGGTAACGGGCAGTGGTAGTTAGGCAATAAACGTTGTCTGCTACATTTTTTGTCTTTTGATGCTATCATTTTAATGGGGGTGTCAGATAGAAGGAGATAAATGTGCCATGTTTAATTGCACTGTGAAGATTAAGTGAGAAAATCCACATAAAGCACTTAGCACAGAGCCTGGCACAGAGTAAGTAATAAATAAGCATTTGCTATCATTATGTGACCCATGGTGCTCCATCTCAGCACATGTTGCTTTAGTGGCAGTTGGACTGGCCAGGTGGAAATGCCACTAGGCTCTTGGATATATGGGTCATCCCTGCAGAGAAACTGGGCTAGAGAAATAAATTTGGTTGTCATCACTATGTGGATAGTGTTTGAAGTTATGTTCATGGATGGAATTATCCAGGGAGAGCTTTTGTGATGACAAGCAAGCAGGAAGCATACATCAGAGAATGTAAATCAAGCTTAAGCAAGATTATGAATTGGGATGTCATTACAAATAAACATATTTAGATTGTGGAGAGTGAATTTATTCCTCTAGCGTCTACTTTGTGCAATATATTGTTTAACATACTGAATTATCAAAAAATTAAATCACAGTTAAGAGAAGTTACAGAAATAGGTGGTAAGGTCAGACTAAATGTGGTATATTTATAGTTGAAGAAATATTGCCTTATTTTCTTCTAGTTATTAAAAACTTTATTATTTACTTATTTGAGAATGCTGTGGCATCAGAAAATCAGAATTAAATTGTTTTTAAAAACATGAGTGTGGTTTTCTTCCTGAGTTATTGAAATGTGGAATTTAACAGGGACAATCATTTCGAGGTGGCCTGGCTATGACTGTAGCAACTCTGCTCTGTTCTTGCAAAGGAGCCAGCAGCATCCCAAGACTCGCTGCAGATGTGTGTGCTTCTTTTCCCTTCTGTGTTTCATTTTCTCAGAAGGAATGACTGATGGCTTTCTTTTGCAAATTGCACTATATGATCCCAATTGTGGTGGTAAGTTCTGCCAACATTTTTGGATGCGTAGAAACCATTCGAGTCTATTGTTTTAGTAAACCTAATTTTTTTCCTCCCAAAATTCAACAAAAGTATTTTCTATTTCTTGGTAATCATTTACAATTAATGTATAAAGTTAGGATTCTGGGCATAAACTTTTGACTAAATCTATACAAAATATATTTTTCTTAAAAACTAAATGGTAGTTCTGTAAAAAACAAAACAAAAAAAACAAACAAACCAAACTCTCAAAACACAAACAACTAAAAGCATTTGCATTTGGAGTCATTGAGCCAAATTCTAAAATTAAAATTACATCTTGATTGCTACATATTTTTAAAAACCATATGTCATGTATCTGTACTTTCTGTACTTGAAAGCATCACTGATGGGCTGGGTATGTGCTCAAGAGAGTGATCAAAGAATACGTGGTCTGGAGAACTATGTCACAATACAGGGAATGCATGAAGGCACTGAGGATATTTTAGAGTGGAGAAAAGAATACTTTGAGGGAATCATGACGGTTTACGTCAAATATTTGAGGGGTTAACACCCGGAAAAAGATGAATGTTCTCTGTTGTTCCAGAAGGTGATAATTTTGACTATAACCATGGGTGAATTAGTTTATTTCAGTTCACCTTGACTAAGAATTTTCCCATAAAGGCATCTAATACTTCTAATGGAATTTTATCAGTAACTGGGAATGGTATACAGTAGGGATTGACATACTAGATAGCCTTTGGGCCAGATTTGGCCTATTGCTTATTTTGTAAATAAAGGTTAATTGGAGCACAGCCTGCCCATTCATTCATGTTTTGTCTGCTGTTGATTTTGTGTTACCTTGGCAGAGTTAGCAATTTAAACAGACCTAATGACCACAAAGCCTCAAATATTTGCTATCTGTCCCTTTAGAGAGTTTGCCAACTTGTGCTGTAGATGTCAGACAAGTTAAGGGTGTTGTAGAAGATCTAATTCATTGGATGCTAAGTTAGCGTAGGTGACTTCATAGGTCCTGTACAACTGATTCTGTGGTTTTATACAGAGTTGATAATATACATATACTTAAAATTTGTTCATAGTTTAAGAGAAGTAAATAGATGTATTCACCAATTCAGTTGTGTATATCTCTTCCATAGATATTTAGCATGTGTGTGAAATGTGAATTTTAATAGCATTCTGCTTTGACTATGAAATGCCATTGTTTTGAATTTCTAGTTGTTACAGTGGTGGATTGGAATGAGGCAATGGCTTTTGTAAACAATTAGGTAGTGTCTAATTCAAAGTTATTCAAAATTTTTGAAAATAACTTTTCTCTGGCAGACCATTAGTGACATGGATTTCTATGGAACCAGAATTGCTAGCTTTTCCTAACTTTCCATCTGAGAATGGTAAAGCACTTAGCTAACATTTTTATGCCTTATTCATCAATGTTTCTTACACAAATAGATGGGATTATTAAGAAAGTTGCTTTGAATGTTCTGTATGAGTGTGGGTGTAGGTATGTTTTCCATTGCATGTCCTACTGAAATACAGAAGACATGGACATTTTTCAGGACAAAAATTCATTGAGGAGCTGTAATTTTGGAAAAAAATTTTGGTGTGACCTGATTGATATAAATCATTCCAATGGGGAATTAGAAACATAAAAAATATCTATAGTGGAAGTGGAGTTCTCGCATCAGGTTTTAGACCTCGAATACTAAGTCGTTTATTTTCCTTTGGAATATAACATCTTTATTAAAAACTTCTTAAGTTCATGGTTTTTGCTTGCAAGTTTACATTTTAGATATGTGAATTTAGTAAGATAATAATATTTAAGAAATGTGTAATGGCAGCACTAATTTTAAAAATATTAGGTTTTATTTTTAAGAGGAATTTTAGGTGTACAGGGTGGCTCAGCGGTTTGGCGCCTGCCTTTGGCCCAGGGCGCGATCCTGGAGTCCCGGGATCAAGTCCCGTGTCAGACTCCTGGCATGGAGCCTGCTTCTCCCTCTGCCTGTGTCTCTGCCTCTCTCTCTCTCTCTCTCTCTTTGTGTCTATCATAAATAAATAAATAAATCCTTAAAAAAAAATAAAAAAAAGAAAATAGAGTTCGACACATCCCCCCTCACATCTGCTCCCACCCTAACCCCTTCCCATTTCCTTTATATTATGAACATGGTACATTAGTGTAGCACATTTGTTACAGTTTTTGAGCCAGTCTCAATACACTATTATTAGTTTATATTGGAGTTCCATTTTTGTGTTGTATATCTTGTGGGTTTTGACAAATGTATAATGACACATATCCACTATAGTATCATACAGAATAGTTCTGATGCCCTAGGAATCCCATGTTCCGCCTGTTTATACTTCTGTCCCTCTCCCTTAATCCCTGCCAACCAGTCATGTTTTTATTCTTTCCATAGTTTTACTTTTTCCATAATATCTTATAACTGGAATCCTGTAGTATTCAGGCTTTTCAGATGGGCTTCTTTCACTTAGAAATATGCCTTTAAATTCTTCCATGTTTTTTCATGGATTGATAGTTCCTCCCTTCCTACTTTTGCAGGGGGTGTGTGTGTGTGTTTATGTTGTTTTGAATTTTTTTTCAAAAAATAGATTTTGGTTAGATGGTACTTGTGTACATTGAATTTTAAAAGTTATAGAAACATGGACTTTTTTAAACGTTTTTTAATTTTTTAATTTTTATTTTATTTTTAAGATTTTATTTATTTATTCATGAGAGACACAGAGAGAGAGAGAGAGGCAGAGACTCAGGCAGAGGGAGAAGCAGGCTCCAGGCAGGGAGCCCAATGCGGGACTTGATCCTGGAATCCTGGGATCATGCCCTGAACTAAAGACCCTCAACTGCTGAGCCACCCAGGCATTCCCAAACTTTGCTTTTTTAGAGCAGTTTTAGGTTTACAATAAAATTGAGAAGAAGGCATAATGATATCCTGGGTACGCCTTCCCCCATACATGCAGAGCTTCCCTCATTATCTGTATCACTCACTAGAATGGCACCACCCCCCCTTTTATTAACCAAGGGTGACCCTGCCCTGACACATTGTAACCACACAAGATCCACAGTTTGCCTTAGGGTTCACTCTTGGTGTTGTACATTTTATGGTTTGGCTCATTTCTTTTTATTGCTAAATAGTATTCCACTATATGGATGTACCACAGTAAGTTTATCCATTCAGTTATTGAAAGACATCTTGATTGCTTCCATGTTCTGGCAGTTATTACATTAATTACTTTTGAAAATATAAATAAAGTAAAAAATATACTTAAGTATTTATTGTTATATATATTAAAGTTAGCTTGTATATGAAAATGTGAGCATAAAATATTTTTAAAAAGATCTCAATTTTTCAGCAGCTTGAAACCTAATTCAGTCTACCCACTACAAGATAAATGTGTTGCTTTTGTTTTTAATTTGCAGAAAGTTTACATGGTTGTTGCAAAAATTCAAATGATATAGAATTATATGGGCTAAAAGATGTAGGCCTTGCATGTCTTTCTAAGATCATAGTCTTACACATTTTTTCTTATGTGTGTATGTTAAAAATACATATGGTATAATCCTGTTATAAAAAAACGTACAACTATATATGCCTATGGGTTACATTTATCTCTTTATCATTTACAAAAATGGGATCATGCTATACCTATTGTTCTGCAACTTTTATACATTTCACAGTACTGTGTATTGTGGATATTTAAAAAAAAAAACTATAGTTGACATGCAGAGTGTTACATTAGTTTCAGGTATACATCATAGTGATTTGACAAGTCTATACCTTATGCTGTGCTCACCACAAGCAGGGCTACCATCTGTCACCATACAACACTGTTTAAATACCATGAATATCTTTTCATGGTAGTGAATGTTCTTTTAAATCACTGCAGAGTATTCCACTGTATGGATGAATCATAATTTAATCATTCATCTATTACTGGACATTCATACTCTTGTAATTTTTCGCTATTACGAATCTTATTGCAGGGAGCATCCATATTTACATATATATATATTTATTTTTCATTTATTCTATAATTATTTATTTGGCCTGTTATGTGTGCCAGGCAGTTCCAGGTAGGGATTCAGCAGTGAGCCAGAGATGATGTTCAATTTCTTGTGTGGGGAGACCCACAATAAACAATAAACGAGATATTTTCAGATAGTAAATATTTTCAGATAGTAAAAAAGATGCTGTGAAGGGAGTAGTGGTGGTTTTCCTACTTCAAATGTGGTGGCCGGGGAGGAAGTTTGCATGGAGCTGACATCTGAGCTGAGAGCTGCATGGCGTAGAGGAGGAGATGAGGCTGCCAGTGCATTGAGTCTGGGAGTGTGGCAGGGGCAGGAACAAGCAGCTGTGCACAAGGCAAGGTAGCGGGAGCATCTGCCTGGTACAGGCAATAAGGTGCATGCGTGTAGGAAACCTGAAAATGAGAAAACTAGCTAACATCAGCTTTTTATTACCACCCTATGCCAGCAATTTTAACCAATAACATGGTTCTCCGCCCCCGCCCCACCACAACACTGACATTGTGTGCTTATCCCTATATCTCTATAGTTTTGAAGTATTGAATCCTAGAAATGAGTCAAATGAAAGCTGTGTGCATTTTAAATGTAAATCGGTGGTTCACTTTTAATTATAAACATTATTAAGTATTCAGAGAAATACTGAATATAAAAATAGGGGCTCATGAATGAGGAAGTTTTGTTCTATGTATTTTTGTAAGTAAACAGTTGTATAGGCTTAGGTAATGTAAGTGAGTCAAGACTATTACAAAAATTAAGAAGTGAAAATTAAGAAATGAAATAAAGTCATCCATAAACTTGCCATTTAAAAATAAATACAAACAGGGGCGCCTGGGTGGCTCAGTGGGTTAAGCGTCTGCCTTCAGTGCGGGTCATGATCCCTGGGGTCAGGCTCTCTGCTCAGCAGAATCTACTTCTCCCTCTGCTTCTGCCTTCCCCCCACTCTTTCTCTCTTTCTCTCTCATCTCAATAAAACCTTTAAAAAATTAATACAAACAAATAAATACGGATACTATTTTGATTCATAATGGAACTATTTCTATTTCTGTTTCTCTTTTGCTGGGGTATTAAAGTCAAGATCTTAATGATTTTAGAAGATACCCCAAATTAGGAAATTATAAAGCTGTTAGGCTTAGCAGAGTTTACCTAATATTTTAACCCTGTTAAGGTCCTATTGGAACAGGCATCTCAGCCAATCATGTGAAGAAGGCATACCTGCGTGGGTGGGAGGCCTCCAAAATAGTCATCAGTCAAGTCTCTTATTGGGTAATGTCTTCTGGGATAATTTTTAATAGTTAAAATAGTCTATCGTGATAATTTTTTATCCAGCAGATATGTAGTATACATGCCCCTCTGCTAGGCGCTGAGGGCACAAAGATGATTAAAGGTATCGTGACAAGTCTGGTCTGACTGGGGGAAAAGAGGTGAACAAGTGGATTCAGCACAAGGTGGGGCCTGGGAATGGGTGCAGGGTGTGGGGGTAGTGCACAGTGCAAGGGTGCCCTTCCTGCCCTGGGGAGCAGTCCAGGCCATGCCTCTCTTCTGGCCTCTTGTGCCACTGTTTTTCTCATTGGCTTTTAGTCCCTCCACCACAACATGCTCTTCTACCCTTAGGACTTTTGCAGAAGCTGCTCTCTCTGCCTGGAATTTTGATCTCCAAGCCTCTCTGATTATTCCCCACCCAGCCTGTTAGGTTTAACAGCCCATGCTCTGCTTCTTCATGACACTTACTACAGCTGTTAGGAAGAATTACTTGCTTAATATCCCCCACCTCCACCCCCAGAGAACGCTTGCAGCTGTAAGTAACAGGAAGCCTGATAAACAAGTGACTCGAACTAACAGGGGTTGGGTCTTCGCAGGAAGGAGGCTGGAGGTCAGGGGACGTGGGAGGTGGTTGTCTTATCCATGTCAGGTCTGTGGTGTGCAGGATTCACTGGCTCTTTTCCCTCCTGGTTGTAAAATGACCACCTCAGCTTCTAGCCTTACTCACATCCAAGGCTGAAGGAAGGCATGGCCCTGGGTCTGTCCTTTTTTTGCCTCGGAAGCAGACTTTTCGAGAAGCCTGCAGCACACTTTCATGTGTGTGCCTTTGCCATCTGTAGCTGCGATCAGTTCTTCCAGCAACTGATATGGAAGGTGTTTTGTGTTCTTTTATGAGCTGGTCAATCTGGTGCAGCCACAATAGGAGACAGAGACGCGGAAGGAAAAAAGTTTATTATACTTAGAACTCCTAGAGACAGAGGGTATGGCCTGCCATGCAGGGCCACAGGGGAATCAGGGATCCCCAGGGTGGTCAGGAGGGAGCAAAGGGAAGGTTAGGCCAGAGCCCATGTTAGGGTTTCCGAGGGAAAGGCAAGAGAGGGCACGGTGGACAGTTTAGGATTGCATGGTTTGAGGCATTCCAGAGGGCTTTGGGTTTTGGTTGCCTGGTACCTGGCCCTGGGATGTTTAGGGAGAGGAATATTGCCTCCTGGGATGCAGGGTGTGATAGAGGAGGTGTGAGGCTCTGGATTGCTTAGTTTGCATATTAAAGGTGTATTTGGTGCTGAACTCTGCTATCTCTAAGAATCTAGTCCCCAGGAGAGGCAGGTTCCATGGGTCCCCCCTCGCCCCACTACACTGGCTAGAAGGTTTTTTAAGATGTCAAAACATAATATACAGAAAGTAAAAGAAATAATACGATGAGAGAATAGGGATAATTAAGACGTGTTGGGTTCACTGTTCATGTCCATCCCACCCACCGAGACTCGTCACAAGAAGGGATTGTGTGTCCTGTCCTTCCTTGAACTCCCAATGCTGAGCACAGTACCTGACACACCGACTGGTGACACGTATGTTAGGAAAAGGAGGTAGAATAAGTATGTCCCAGGGAATATTCAGTACAAAGGCATTGAGCTGAAAGAGCCTCCTTTGTGTCTTTGGGGACAAGTGACGGGAGCAAGGCAGGTGACAAGGACAGTCGGAAATTGAGGCTAGAAAAGTAGAGTGGGGTCAAACCGTGAAGAGCCTCGAATGTCACGGTAATTCATCCGTTCCCTGTATTAGCACTGGGGAGTCACAGAAGAGTCTCAGGCAAGACAGTGGCAGTAGGATTTATGGGTTAGGAGATTGTGTTGGTGGTGAGGTGTAGGAACTGGGGGCAGAGCGATTGGAGTCAGGGGGGCTGATCAAGTTTGTTAGGGTAGAGTCAGAATAATTTGGGGGAATTTGGAGAGCATCATTTTGAAGTCCTCTGCTAAAATAGTAATCCTCCAATTATGACCCTGGACCTGTAGCATCAGCAGGACGTGGCAGCTTGTTAGAAATGGAAATTCGTGGGACGCCTGGGTGGCTCTGTGGTTGAGCATCATCCATAGGCCCAGGGCGTGATCCTGGGTCCCAGGATTGAGTCCCACATCAGGCTCCCTACAGGGAGCCTGCTTCTCCCTCTGCCTGTGTCTCTGCCTCTCTGTGTCTCTCATGAATAAATAAATAAAATCTTAAAAAAAAAAAAAAAGAAATGGAACTTCACGGGCTCCTACTGAATCAGAATCCCTGCGGTGGGTTTAACAGTCTGTTGTGACAAGCCCTTCAGGGGACTCTGAAGCACTAAAGCTTGAGAACTGCTACCTAGAGCAGTAGATATTTGAGGTGAAGAGCTTAGTCATCTGGTCTTATGCAACCAACTTGTATGTAGAAGCACCTGTGCAGCTTTAATATATATATTTTTTATGTCAGGTTGGGCCCTAGGTCAGGGCCTCACATCAGATCAATTAAATAAAAATCTCTGGGGTGGGAACCAGACACCAATTTATCTCTGTTCCTCCCAGAGAATTCCAGTGTGCAGCCAGGGCTGAGAACTACCCATCTTGTGTAGCCTTTAATGATGAGAAAACTCAGGACTTCCAGACCTTGCTCAAGGTCATACAGCAAGTTCAAGTAAGAGTGATTCTTTCTTTTCTTTTCTTTCTTTTCTTTCTTTCTTTCCTTCCTTCCTTCCTTCCTTCCCTCCCTCCCTCCCTCCCTCCCTCCTTCCTTCCTTCCTTCCTTCCTTCCTTCCTTCCTTCCTTCCTTCCTTCCTTCCTTCCTTCCTTCCTTTCTTCCTTTCTTTTCCTTCTTCCCTCCCTCTCTCTTGATTTTTCTTTCTTTTTGAAAGAGAGCATGTGTGTGCAAGGGTGGGAGGGGCAAAAGGAGAAAGAGAGACTCTTCAGTAGGCTCCACACACACTGCAGAGCCCAACTGGAGGCTGGATCTCACAATCCTGAGATCATGACCTGAGCCGAAATTAAGAGATAGATGCTTAATCAACTGAGCTGCTCAGGTGCTGTAAGAGTTCATTTTTTAAGCTGTCTTCTCTGTGCTGTAGTGAACACTATCCCCACTTTTTATTGTTTTAAAAGATTTTATTTGTTAGTGAGAGAGCAAGCAAGGGAGCTGCAGAGGGAGAGGGTGAAGCAGGCACCCCACTGAGCAGGGAGCTCAGTGCAGGGCTAGAACCCAGGACCCCCATCATGACCTGAGCCGAAGCCAGATGCTTAACTGGCTGAGTCACTCAGGTGTCCCATTCTCACTTTTTAATAAATTGCTTTTACAGACTGGTTTTTAAATCATTCACAATGACAAAACTGACAAATTATTAGAGGGGAAAAATAGGTTACAGGCAGGATTATAAACCTTTACTTTCTCCTTTTAGTTAACATTACTTCACACTTGAGAAAGGTACCCTTTTTGTAAAAATATTTTTTCAATGTTAATGAAAACTAGCGTATAGATAACATACAGGTAAATAGTGCTTTGTCATTTGTGTGTTTAAGTAATGAGAACCTGTTTTCAAACTCTAGGTGGAGCTCTTTGGTTTATATGTTCATTATTCTATTTATAATTTTGAGAGTCTGTTTAAAAAAATTATTTGGGATTCTTGTTAAAAAGACATTTAAAAATTTATAAGTATTTTTAACATTTCTAATTCTCCTTTTCTTGTTTTAGAGCCATATTGATAAAAACTTCTATTTTTGTTTCATTGCTTGATGAAAGAATCCAAATCCAGGCCTCAAAAGAGTCCTTTTCAAATCCATCTTAAATCCGTACTGTTATCTCCTGATGTTTAATGAATAGGATGTTTCCTATGGTTTTTGTTTCTGATAAGTCTCAGTGTTGAATTTACATAAGATGGGATGCCTTTTGTTGGTGGAGAAAGACTTTGTGGAGAACGCAGTTGTTGCTATAGTAATTTCTTCAGCTGTTTTTACCCCATTGTGTACAAAGGAGTATTAACAGCTACCTTCCTGTAGCAAAAATGAGCTATTTTCCTGCCACTTCTTTTTCTCTTCCTTGTTTACTAGCTCAGTATTCTCCCTTCTACTGAGAGTGCACTTGAAGCAAAATTCCCAGAATAGGCAGCATGTTATTTTTGGATGGCATAACTCAGTGGTTGTGGTTCCTGGACCAGCAGAATCACCACTGCTAACACCTGGAGGTTTGTCAGAAATGCCTATTCTGGGATCCCAACCCAGACCTACTGAACCAGAAACCCTGGGGTAGGGTCTAGCAATCGGTGTTGAGAAAGGAGGTAAATCTCCTATTCGTTGATGCCTACATCCAAAAACTCCTGTGCAGTCAGTCAGCTGTGCTCATTTAGGTTCTCAGGTGCTTTTGAAATTACGTAGGGATTTTGTTTAAAGGCAGAAGTCTTGATTAAGTTTGAGGTGGAGCCTCTTACTCTGCATTTCTAACAAGCTCACAACTGATGTGCGTTTTTCTTGCCCATGCATTAAATTTTGAGTAGGGAGGCTATTGACTAGGATATTGAATACGCTCATGCCCATATAAGACGGTCATCTATGATCTAGTAAAATATTCTTTTGATTGAGTATGCCTAAAGATTGAATATGCCTGATTGAGTCCATGAGTTTTCCCTTATCAATCACAGTGTGAAGAGGCAATTTCTAGAATGTAATGCTGCCTTGTCTAGTTTAAAGTGACTTACCCTTGTTAAATGCTACAAGAGGGTTTATTTGCCGGAATCTGAGACCCTCTATACTAAACAAGCACACTTGAGGATTGCATTATACTTTTTTAATCAAGGAAACTAGTTCATTCATGGCATGATAAAGCTAGAGAGATGATTCTGAAGTTTGGTGTTAGCAGGCAAAATAATTTCAGCCAAAGAAGTGGTTCACAAATGTTTGAAATCGGTCATTGAGTGCTTCCTATTTATTGAGCACTTGCCATGTGATGCATTGCACTGGGCACTTAGGGAAATCAGGAAGAAAAAAAAAAGTCCTTGACCTTGAGGAGATTATAGTCAACCTGAGGAAATAAAACCAATGCCTGTGACAATTAATTACCAGTATAGGGAACATTCTGTTAAATGGTAAAGAAGTGTGCTGCAACCTCAGAAGACCAAAGTATAGCTCTTGACTGAGGAGGTTAAAACTATGGAGTCTGGGTTCTGGGGCTAGTAAAATTGGGATATTTAAAAGGGAATGACAGAAGGGGACTCCACAGAAGACAAGGTGGTGTGAGCCAAGGTGTAGCTTCTAGGAGTGAGCCTTCGGTACACGTGGGAACAGGATACTATTTCAGACCACACAGAGTTTAGACTTCTTGTTTTGGGTACGTTATGAAGGTGAGCTAGAGCTTGATTGGTAAGGATTTAAGTGCCAGGCTTATGAGTTTTTACTTTAATTCTTGTGCACCAGGGAGCTATTGAAGAAGGCTTTGGTGGGGGGCGGGGAGTGTGAATGACCCAATCCTGATGATTTAGAAAAAGGTCATTAAGGAAATATGCAGGATGAATTGAAGTGGCAAAGACTGGAGGCAGAAACACTTGTCAGATTGCATTGGGTGGCCTTGGCAGTAGGCCTGAGAGAACACTGCACGAAATAGGAAGAGATTTGGCAAAGGAGCAATCTTTTTTATTTTTTTTTATTTTTTTATTTTTTCAAAGGAGCAATCTAAACTGAAAATACAAGTATATTAAAAAGTTAAGATAAAGTAATTTAAATGGCCAGCTAGGGGCACTTGGGACTATAGGTCTCTCCTTTTGAGGTCCTCCTTGTAGCAAACAGGCTTATTTCCTGCATAACCATCTAGAAGACCCTGTGTAGAGTAGGTGAGTTAAGTAATACTACCTTTCTAATAGTTTGAGATTTATATCTTATTACACATTTATCTTGTGGGTTTTATATCTCCCTTTATGGTCCTCTGCCTTACTTTCTGCAATCACGAGTATGTTTTGCATACTGTCAGTCACAAATTCCCAAGCTGGAAACCCACTGTTAGGTGGTTCTTTCATCTTTTTTTTTTTTTTTTTTAAAGATTTTATTCATTTATTCATGAAAAACACAGAGAGAAAGGCAGAGATCTAGTCAGAGGGAGAAGCAGGCTCCAGGCAGGGAGCCTGATGTGGGACTCGATCCTGTGACCACAGATCACGCCCTGAGCCAGGGGCAGATGCTCAACCGCTGAGCCACCCAGGCGTCCCTAGTTTTTTCATCTTAAGAAAGCAATCATCTTAAAATTTTAAATCTAGAAGGAACCTGAGAAGTAATTGAGTATAACATATACACATTCTCTGTCTCTTTCTCTCTTACGCTGTAGAGACAGCAGAAGCCCTCCAGAACTTGAGGCAGGAGGAAACTGCACTTGAAAATAATGCCTAGTATCACCATACCTCATCCATGATAAAATGGTTTACAGAGCTGTGTCTGACCTGATCACAGGTGCCTCAGGCTGGAGGTGGGGGGGGGGGGCAATCTTGGTATGAATAGAACACTCTGAACCAGTCTCCAAAGAGTCTCCTCCCTGCTTTACCCCAGGGGAAAATCAGTGTCCCTTGGACCTTAGGTGGAGGGATCTTCTGGCAGGAAATCTAGATGGCTCTTGACAATTGATGGCCTTTTGCAGATTATCTCTCTGAAAAAATCCCTGGAACACTTACAAGGTTTGAGTTGGAACCACTTAGCCTAGCTTATTGAAGAAAACACAATACCTTACTACGCCAAAACACAGTAGTGTGAACTCTAACATTGCAGCCGTGTAGTTTAGTTCAGTTACTCAGCAAAATTGGAGCCTTATCCAGTGGTGCCTCGTCATCGTCTTATAGGAGTGCAGCCTCAATTATCAACATGCCGTCTGGTCAGCTAGCCAAGGAGACTAAGGAGTGCATTTTCCATATGGCTGTGATACTGTCTTGAGAGCATCCAGAGCATTATGTAAAATCTTTGATAAATGATCTGATGCATTGATGATTGTCTGTTTCCTGGAAGGTAAGCATTTATTCATTCCATGAAATACCTACTGGATATCAGGTAGGGTGATGGAACTGTGGTTACAAAGATGAGTAATGTAGTCTCTGCCCTCAAAGACTCCAGGAAAGACGGACAAATGAATTTGTATACAAGATGAAGCAAGACAAGGATTTGACATAAGAGGGTCTTTGGAGCTGTGTAAAGGACTTCACCCTTCTCAGAAACTGAGGCCCTCTTGCTTCCGTTGTCATCTGTATGCCAAGGTGACAATCATTCTGACACTGTGATATTTTATTATTGCTCAATCATGTCCCCATCTTCAGTTTGGTTGATGCTTCTGTCCTTGTGAAATCTGCCAAACAGAACCAGGTAATCTCTGATTGTGGGCCAGACCAAGTGCCTGAGTTAGAAGCCTGAACAGTCAAGACTCACCTTCTCACTAGCAAGGTAGTTAGGCTGCCTTGCTTCTCATTTTGAAGTTTTTCCATAACCATAGACACATGAAGATTTTTGCAGCAGTTTGGCTTTTGTACTCCTGCCTTTCATGCCACTCCTTGTCCTATTTCTTAGTTTGACATTTACCATCCTAGTATCCATGGTAATGCCGAGCTGACAGATAGAACTCACAGGCAGGGAAGGGCAGTGGCTCCTTTTAAGAAAGGATCTGTTTTGTTTAAAAACAAAAACAAAAACAAAAAAAAACAAATACGGGGATCCCTGGATGGTTCAGTGGTTTAGTGCCTGCCTTTAGCCTGGGGCGTGGTCCTGGAGTCCCGGGATTGAGTCCTGGGATCAAGTCCCACATTGGGCTCCCTGCATGGAGCCTGCTTCTCTCTTTGCCTGTGTCTCTGCCTCTCTCTCTGTGTCTCTCATGAATAAATAAAATCTTAAAAAAAATAAAAATAAATTAAAAAATAAAGAAAGAAATATAGGGATCCCTGGGTGGGTCAGCAGTTTAGCCCTTGCCTTCGGCCCGGGGTGTGATCCTGGAGTCCCGGGATCGAGTCCCACATCAGGCTCCCAGCATGGAGCCTGCTTCTCCCTCTGCCTGTGTCTTTGCCTCTGTGTCTCTCTGAATAAATAAAATCTTTAAAAAATAAAAATAAAAAAAATAAAACAAGTACTTGCAACAATTACTTTTGTTGTAACCATCACAAAATGGCAAGCCTTAGGTCCTTTCCTTATTACCACATCTTTTAACCTATGTCCTTCTGCTTCCAGCCCTAGCTAAACATAAAAATATATCCTATGTATCACCACTCATTTCATCCAATTCTTGTTAAACTTAGCCAAAACATTTTTTGGTCTTGATTGAGTTATCCAACACATCCATTATTTTTCCCACCTCATCAACTGAGAAATTTGACAAACCTATTTCTATATCCTTGTCCAAGTAAGTGGTGACAGTATTTTTTTTTTAATTTTTTAAATTTATTTATTTATGATAGTCACACACAGAGAGAGAGAGAGGCAGAGACATAGGCAGAGGGAGAAGCAGGCTCCATGCACCGGGAGCCCGATGTGGGACTCGATCCCGGGTCTCCAGGATTGCGCCCCGGGCCAAAGGCAGGCGCCAAACCACTGCGCCACCCAGGGATCCCAAGTGGTGACAGTATTGAACAGAATAGTGCTCAGTAACATGATTGAAAACTTCTTTTCCTCTGTCGCGTATATAGACACATGTGCAAAAATATGATTAGAGTATTTTGGACATTATAAATATTTTTAAGTGGATAAGAAGTGCAGGAATAGCATAATGAACACTTACATTTAGATTTCATAGTTGTAATATTTTTCTAGATTTCTGTCAAAAATATAGATACTAATTTTTTTTTCTTGATTTGGATAAACTGGGTGTAAAAGATACTTGAGGCACTGTTTGGGGGACATTTGAATATGGCTTGGGAACTGAAAACATTCAGGAAAAGATGTTAAATTTGTTAGGTGTGACAGTAACATCATGGTTAGGTAGGAAAGGTCTTTGTTTTTCAAAACTGTATCGTGAAGTATTTGAAGTATGAATATTGTGATGTCGTTATTTTACTTACAGTTCTTCAACCTGTCATGAGGAAACCCCAGGGTACACAGTTGGGTAGGAGGTACCTAAAGAGAGAGTAATGGCTAATGGTCTGATGTCAGTCTGTACTGACAGAGTTCTTTTGAATCTGGAATGTTTTGGTAAGTTCTAAATAACAAGCCAATTTTTTAAAAAAGATTTATTTATTATATATAGAGGGAGAGTGTGGGGTGGGATGGGCAGAAGGAAAGAGAGTCCTAAGCAGACTTTATGCTAAGCATGGAGCTCGATGTGGGGCTCAGTCTCATCACCCTGAGATCAGGACCTGAGCCAAAACCAAGAGTTGGACGCTTAACCAACTGAGCCACCCAGGAACCCCACAAGCCAATTAAAAAAAACTTACCATATTATATGCAAAGCAGAAATCCTCCTCCTGGTCCCTGTGCCATACCAGAGCCTTAAGCCATCTCATTTCTCCACCCTTAGTATTACTGTAATTTATAATAAAGTGTTTTTTGTATTTTGGTATAGACGTCTCAGAACTGTCCATTTTGCTGTTGGCTCCATCCAAACACGCCCCAGACAAAACCACTGTGTCAAATCTGCTACATCAAAATAATCCAATAAAGGAAAAAGGCAACAAGAATGGTGAATTAGGGACCATAAAAAGTAATGGATATTACCGAGGAAAGAGTTATTACTATAATTTTACACGCATTACCAGGATAATATTTAGACAGGTGTAGTAGAATCAATTATATATCTGCAGAGTTACTTAAAATATATATGATAGTCATTGAATTAAAGTAAGAAATTCCATTTAATAAGGAAGAACCGTGAAAATGAATATAAAACATCTCTTAGGAAAATGTAACATGGATGATAGGACACCAGTACTAGGGAGGATGATTATTATAGATAATACATTAGTTGTAGTCTGGCTGTATCTGTAACTATTAGAGATAAAATTTTGAGTGTTGCAGTTTTCTGGAGAGCTAAGGATGACAAAGGCAAAATATGTATTGCATGTGCTCAATTAAATGGCATACAAAATGGGCAGCCATGGTGAAACACGGCTAAGGTGAGCCCAAACTCTATTTTTGGCCCCAGTTTCCATCCCTTTAAACCTGTTGGGATTTGTAAAACGATTTTGCTGCCTAAAGAGCTGATTAGGAATATTAGAGGGTTGTTTGTTTGTTTGTTTTAACCTTAATAATTTTAGATGCTCTTCTTTGTAAACTACTAGAGTATATTACATTCTTCCCTTTACCTCCCCCTTACAGTTGGAAGCTGTTTTGCAGATGTTGGCCTTTTCTGGACAACTCCAGTCTATAATTTCAGAACAAATATTCCAGGGCCAATTAACATTTGTAGTGTTATTTGTGCTAATGCCAAATGGTCACTGTGTTCTTGAGTTCTCCAGTCCTTCTATGGTATTCTTCTCGACTTTGTTGGGTCTGCTTGGATTTTATTGATTTCTGTAAATTTGGGGGCATGCCCATGAAAGCCTTTCTGTCTCCTCCTAACCTTCTATTTCTAATCTATGGGCATCACTGACATAAATACACACGTACTTTTATTTGGCCCTGACATCAGAAAAATTACTAGACAGTCTTCAGCTTCTAGGAATTTGGCTTCAAACTAGCTATGGTCTACCAGCTATATCCATGTTATTCTAGACATTTTTGACAAACAGCTCACAGGAAAGGTCCACAAAAAATAATAGGTTTATTTTTCACTAAAGAAAACCACAGCCTCGTGTTTTTGTAAGTCAATTTTGTTTTTCAATAAAATAACTGCACTTGTTTTAAAAGTCAAATAGGGCTAAAAATAGCAGCACCCTCCCCTCTCCAAACCATTCCCATCCTACTCCTCAACAATTGTTTTAATGATTTCTTTAGGTGTTCCTTTGAATTTCTAATTAGTATCCTTAAAGTATACTTAGAGTATACAGTATGTATGTCTCTACTGACTTTCTATTACAATAGATGAATCTGTTGATGTTCTATTACAATAGATGAAGAGGTAACTTGTTAAATTGCTTATACCACACTTACATTTCCTCATCCCCCGCCCCCCCTCCCGTGTGTCTTTATCTGACTTTGGGTTAAATGAATCAGCAGTCAGCTTTTGTATTCTGAGATCTCGGTGTTCACTGCTAGGTAGGTAGTGTATCCTCCAAGAATATACTTGTGAGTGCTTGGGAGGCTACCCTTGCAGGTACCTGTAGCTTGCCTCCCCGTTTCCTCCCTCCCTCCCTCTCTTCCTCCCTCCCTCCCTCCCTCCTTTTCTAGACTTATTTATTTTAGAGAGAGTGAGCACAAGCATGTGAGTGAGCAAGGGGAGGGACAGAGAGAGAGGGAGAGAGGAAATCTCAAGCAGACTCTCTGATGAGCACAGAGCCTAGGGTGGACTCCATCTTCCAACCCTAAGATAATGACCTGAGCCGAAATCAAGAGTCAGTTACTCAATTGACTGAGACACCCAGATGCCCCTTTTTTAGAGCCTGGGAGGGAGTATAGCTGTAATTCATCCTCCTAAGAAGCCCCCAGGGAGGAATCTGGCTCCATTTTTTGTCTCCTTTTTATAATTTGGTAATACTTAATGGCATTTGTCAGTTATAGACTGTTGGCAAACTTTTGTCTCTGAATGCAGTTATATTTTATTAAACACTTTTTTAAAAAAAATTATTCTAGGGAGGGTGGAGAGGGAGAGAGAATCTCAGGCAGACTCATGCTGAGTGCAAAGACCAACATGGGGTTTGATCTCAGGACCCCAAAATAATGAGCTGAAATAAAGAGCCAGATGCTTAAGTGACTCAGCCATTCAGGTGCCCCAAGAACACTTTTTGTCATAAGCCAAACATAATTTCTTTGATGGATGTGATCATGTTCATATCTCTGGCTAGAGTTTGAAAAGTCTTGAGGGCAGGGATTCTGAATAGGGGATTTGAGAAGGAAAGGTTAGGATTAAAAAAAAAAAAAAAAAAGGAAAGGTTAGGATTTAGAGAAGCCACAGGAAGAAGGGAATGTCTTTTTTTTATTCTTGGTCTCTTGACTTTATCTGAAGCTCCTGAACTCCTGGAATGGAATATAGTTATGCAGTCAAGGGTGGCAGAAGGATTCTTGCTCATGGTTAACCTTTTACTGTTCTTCCTATCGCTTGTGAGTGGGGGGAGAGGAGTGGTTGCATGAGGCTGAGCATGCTGGTTTTTGAGGCTTATGAGCTGATCTCCTATTCCCAAGGTATCCTGCTGACCTTCCTTCATGTCTGCTCTGGACCAGCCCCAAATATGGACTCTTTCAGTGTCACAAAACTACTTAACTTTAAAGATGCAGGAGCTCAGGGGCACCTGGGTGGCTCAGTGGTTGAGCGTCTGCCTTTGACTCAGATCGTGATCCTGGGGTCCTGGGATTGAGTTCCACATAGAGCTTCCCACAGGGAGCCTGCTTCTCCCTCTTCCTATGTCTCTCATGAATAAATAAACAAAATCTTAAGAAAAAAAAGATGCAGGAGCTCAGTTTGCAGTCACAAGTATCCTCACATTGAAGATAGCAATTAGAATAGGAAATATTGTAGAAGAATGAGTTCATTGTTACCTATCTATTGAGAGTTTTCACTTCTGATGACCAAATTTACAAAAAATAAGTAACTTTAGCTGCTAGGAATTTTTCTTTGCATAAATTGAGCAGACTCTATTGATGTCACTTGTGGTTATATAAGAATTGCAATGTGTTATTGGCTGCTAGATATGTTATTACCCCGCTGGAGAACAGTGGTGGCAGTTTCTTTGTTTACGAAGGTCAGTTTTCGTGAATAGAAGAATTACAAACAAAATTAACTGGGGAACTTAATTTTATTTCATGTAAGAGATTTCTTCACCCCTTAAGTTAATGATTCTAAAAATCTGAACTGGAAAACTTAATAATAGACTAAGTAGATCTAAGCTTCTTTGGAAGTTATACTTGTCAATTCTATTTTTGGTTTCTTAGGAAACAAGCTAAAAACCGCTTTTTAGGACTTAATACATTTCTAATTACATTTCTTCTCTTTAGAGAAGCTTGTTGTTCTTAAAAAGAGGTCCTAAGTTCTTTAACAGGGATATTGTTTTTAAAAATTCATATTCCCTCCAACCATACTCATTAAAAATCTATGTATATGTTTGCAAAGGGATCACATGAAAGTCTTGTGTTTTGTTTTATTTTTTTGAAAGTCCTGTGTTTTAAGTAAACTTTTCACACTGAAGTCATTGAGTATGATCACATGCTTTCATTTGGGAACACATTTGTAGCAACTGAAATGATGGCCTGGGTTAAATTACTTTGATCTCCCCAAATCCGCAACACACAGCATTGTATATAACCCAGGATGGTGAATAGTTATGGAGACAGTTACCTTCCACTCCCGGACTAGGAACAGTGAGCCTGGGTGGTGAGGACGGCGGACTGCACTGCAGGCAGCCCTCCGCTCCTCTGTCTCTAGTTGGTAGCTGGTGGACCTAGCACGTTGCAAGGTTTACATGTTACCTTGATGGATTTCCACTGAATTGCTCACATCTTTTCCAGACACTTTAAAGATGAAAAGTGGAAGGAAAAGGATAATTTTTCAGATGACTTGCTGCCCCTTCTGGGAGTGTGAGTAGAGGGAAATGGTGCAAACTCTCAGCCTGTCTGCCATTTTGATGATGTAATGTCTTTGACATTGACCATGTGGTGGTTACTAATGACTATTCACCTGTACTCACCAAGTTCCAGGGAGATTGCTACTGTCCCTGACAATCTGTAGAGGCATGGGGAGTACATAAACTTTTCTGTCACCCTCTCTCCATTGGCCATGCACCTGTTCCATTGGCCATCTTTGTGCTCCGCCTAATACTGCAAGTTTGGAGGGCCCCCATCATCACATGGTTATCCCCTTGTCATTTAGTTCTCCAATCAAATAGCCCTTCCTCAGAGAGGTTTGTGGGAGACTCCCATCTAGGTATGCTTGGTGTCCCTCTCTGTCACCCTAGCCTTGTTTTCACCATGGCACTTAGTGCCATTGCGTATTTTTGTGTTTTTCCCTATCTCCTTTCAGAATCGAAGCTCCAAGAGAATTGAGCCTGGTTCAGTTCATTCTGACTGGTTCAATGGTATAACCCCATCATCAAGGGAAGGGGTTCAAATTGGTTTTTCTTGTCATGGACCAGATAAGTACTTTAGGCTTCATGGGCTAAATAGTCTCTGTCACAACTACTCAACTCTATTCTCAAAGCTCAAAAGCAGCCATAGACAATATGTAAACAAATGAATGAAATTGTGTTTCAGTAAAGCTTTATGGACACTGAAACCTGAATTTCACATAATTTTTATATGTCATTATTAGTCTTTTTTCTTAACCTTTTTTGGGGGGATAGCTTTATGGTTTTATTTTTTAAATGTATGCACTAACAAAATACTAAAAATAAGCGCTTGGTTTCCCAATGTAATATATATATATATATAATATATATAAATATATAATATGTATATATAAATATATACATGTGTGTATAAATATATATAAATAAAATGTCCGTATACTTAACATATGGTGTTATATTAGTTTCTGGTGTACAATATAATGATTCAACAATTCTTTTTTTTTTAAGGATTTAATTTATGTATTCATGAGAGACACACAGAGAGAGGGAGAGGCACAGAGAGGCAGAGACACAGGCAGAGGGAGAAGCAGGCTCCATGCAGGGAGCCTGATGTGGGACTCGATCCTGGGTCTCTAGGATCATGCCCTGGGCTGAAGATGGTGCTAAACCGCTGGGCCACCCGGGCTGCCCAAGATTCAACAATTCTGTACATTCCTTGGGGCTCATCATGATAAATGAAATCTTAATCTCCTTCACCTATTTCATGCAATCCTCCACCCACCTCCTCTCAGGTAACCATCATTTGTTCTCTGTAGACAAGAGTCTGTTTTTTGGTGTCTCTCTCTTTCTCTTTCTCTCTCTCTCATTTCTTTTTGTTGTTCATTTGCTTGGTTTCTTAAATTCCACATAGAATTGAAATCACTTGATAATTGTCTTTCTCTGACTTATTTCACTTAGCAGTAGATCAATCCATGTTGTTGCAAATAGCAAGATTTCATTCTTTTATATGGCTAAGTAATATATATGTTACATATATATACAATATTTTATATATGTGTGTATATGTATGTATATATCTCTATCACATCATATCTTCTTTATTCATTCATCTAGCAATGGGCACTTGGGCTGCTTTCATAATTTGCCTATTGCCTATTGTAAATAATACTGCAGCCATAACCTTTTAAATTCATAAAAACCATTCTTGCTTGTGGGCAAAATCTGACCTACCATCTGTATCAAGCCAACACTTACTACAATTTATTATAATGCGTTAATTAGTAAAGTAGAATGGAAGGGAGGAATTTTTATATGAAGAAATCATATATTTACTCTAAAAAATAGAATGTGAAAATATTCTTGTAAATCAATTCTGAATAAATAGATTGTTCTGGAAGGATAAGGATAATATTCACTCTTTCCATGTCCTCTGGATTTGGCCTGGCTAACAGAATACATATTGCAAATTGAGTCTCATGTCAGTTTAGACATGCACGATTCTTGTGTTCTTTCTGGTGAATAATGATAGCTATCAAAAAGGTGGTATGGTTAGCTACTCTCATAAACTTTGCTACTACTTATAATAATAACAGGTTTCAGGCAAAATTCAGGCACACACATAGGTTTTTATTAAGCTTTCATTAGCAAGTAGCCCAAAGCAGTTCATTCAAACTTACTATAAACCCAGTGGAATTCTAGTGCTCTGTTCTTATAAGTACTTTGACTGTATCTCCTATGCCAAGTTTATTAGAGACAGATATATGTTCTCAGGGCAAAAAAGATCATGGAGTCAGAACTCCTCTGAAACCAGTAGCTCATATGGGACCAGCTACAGAATCAAACCCCTCATGTCATCTCTAACCGTGTATAAGTCATTGTTTTTATACTATATTTGTGCAAAGATAGAGGAGTGTTTCTAAGCCATTTGAGGTAATCAACATATTTTGAATACCTTTAATTTCACCAGTGATAATTCATTTTAAACATTTGTCGTGCCAACAAGTTGCTAATTCAGTAAAAACTTGTTTTTGATAAAATAGCAGCTAAATAGCAAAGTGTCATTTACTGGTGCAAACAGCAGAAGGATTTGTAGAGGCTGCTTCTGGGATATTATTTTTTATAACATCAAGTGACCACTCTGGACTGTGATTCTTGATAGCAAGCCACCTGACCAGCCCCAGGATTTAAAGTTAAACTAACTGGCATCTACTTATTATCACATTGATTACACTGAAGTGGTAACAGACTTGGTAACAATAGCCTGTGACCTCAGTCCTTATGCCATCCAATGGACTGTGTAGCCCAGGGCACCAACCTTCTTTCCCGTATGTACATCTGCATCCCAGTAGGGATTACAAGGGAAGAGAAATATTTCTTCTAAGTTTTTTTGGCAGTATGTAGATGACCACAAAACAGCAGCTCTCCAGCGTTGCCAGTGCTGGGGTCCTTTACCTTCTCTTGCTGGTTTCTTTTATCCCTGCCCAGTCCTTTGAAAGCAGTCATTTAGCTTGGTCACCTGATTTGAGTGTGCCATCTCTTCCCTGGAAGGACCATGACTCATACAAAGATGAGCAGAAAGCATTTCCCACTTCTTATTCTTCTAAAATAAGATTTTTATTGACCATGTGAAATTCTCATAGATGAACCCGTGTTTCTTGAACTAGTTCCCTGATTTTGAAGTGTGTATACAGTGTTATACTGATTTTTATCACGATACATCAAAGCATTTATGGTAACCATGAAAAACTCCTAATAAACATCTTTTTAAATGTTTACTTTGTTATGGATAAAGCATAAAGCTTGAGTTGTTTATTGAATAGTGACAAGGGATTTGCTCTAATCCATCTGGTTTATTTTATGTAGTGTTTATAATGACAAAAGAAGTATATTTTCAAGATGGTTGGCTGGCTGTACTCTGTACTCTACAGCTACTACAGAATAAAGCAAGGCTGTGGCCTAAACCCACAACTTCAAGTTCTTTAATTCTGGGGTCTTAAAACAGTTGGGCTGGAAGAAATAACACTTTTCCTTGAGTCTGAGATTTTTTTCTGTCTTCTGGGCCAGGTTTTGGATGCTGGGTAATGGACCAGTGACCTTTTTGTTGTTGTTCTTTGTGTGCTCATAATTCTAGAAAAAATAAAAAGCATTCAGTGGAAAAGATTAGAAAGAGAATATAGTTTGATAATGATGTAGCTTCTATAGGAATAGTACCATATTTGAAAACAGTAAGAGTAGGGTTTAATCAAGGAGTAGGACACAAAGCCCACCATATGCTCTTAAATTCGGGGCTGCTAGTTCTCTATCTTACTAGCTTACCCTCTGTAAATTCTCTTAGGTTAACTTTCCCCTAGTTTTACAAAAATCACTTGAGCCCACTCATTCACTGACTCATTCAGTGCTTTCAAAAAATATTTATTGAGCACCTACCAAGTTGCAGGCACCAGGATATGACAGTGAACAAGCTGGATAAATCGCTTAATTGCATACCCTGACATCTTTTAAAGGCACTGAGTAACAAATAAGTAAACAAATAAGATAATCATGAATAATGACAAGAAGGAGATATATAGGCTGATGGAGAGTAAATGAGGTAGGACACTTTAGATTGGGTGATCAGGGATAAGTCCAAAGTCCTCTTGTCACATAAGTTAGCACCCTAGAATGGAATGAGGGAGTCAAATGGAGACCTGGCTTCTGGACCTTTAGCAAATTGCTTAACCTCTTGGAAAGCCTTGACATCCTGAAGATAATGATGCCTACCGTAGTTGGAGAATTAGAGAAAATTCCTGACACTATGAGCATTATTTTCTGTCACATAGGCCCAAATAAATATTAATTTCCTTGTTAAAACTCTTAAAATTATATATAATCTGAATTCCGTAATACCCATTTCCCAATGATCTAACTTCGAAAAACTCTTCTATACATCTATCAATCAATTTAATTCATCAAATATTTACTGAGCACTTACTGTGCTCCTGTCCATGGTGATACATTATGGCAAATCAAATAGATACCATCCCTGCCTTGTCAGAGGTCATCTGATGAGCTTCTTTGTCTGTGACTGACAAAACATTTTCTCACCACTGGTTCTCATGACTAGTGGTGACAGCACTTTACCTTACGGGTAGCACATTTTATGTTAACATTTTGTTGTGGTTGTGAAATGAAATAGATATGTACAAAAATCGCATAAAAAATAGGCTATAAATCTCAAAATCTGATGAGCCCTGTCGTATAAAATGCTTATTATGTGCCAGCCATAAACTTCTGTTCCTCCACTAAAAATAAGAAAGGAGACAGAAAAACAGAGATAGCATACATGACCATCATTTGCTGCCTCGACAGCCTTGCTTCTGGATCGTGTCAGGCTTGGAGGAGTAGGACCGGGGTGCAGTCATGCAAAGTCATACAACTGGAAGTGATTTGAATTTTGAGCAGTTTATCCAATTGGCAGTTGTGGGGGATTTTTGTGTGTATTTTTTTGTTTGCTCTGGATTATCATTTGTATATAGCAGTGGTGTCCACATTGGTGCAGACCAAGCAAGTTCTCCCCAGAACTTGCTAGGAAGAACTGGCCATAGAGTTCTGGAAGGACATCCTATGGAAAGGACAAAGAATATATTAAACTAATATCAAAATAATGTTTAATGATGAAATGCTAAAGGTAAATCCAATTCAAGGTATGAAGAAGATAGGGATATCTGCTCTCAGCATCGTTGAGTCCCGATTTGAGAGTTTAAGGTAATATAATAAAAACAAAAGATATAACAAATTTGTGAAGCAGGAGATAGGATTTGTGTCACTATTGCCCTTTTATATCATTGCTTACTTGGAAAATTCACAAGAACAAATAGAAAAATATGGGAATTTGGAATTAATGAGCTCATTAAGAGAAAAGATACAGGGGCACCTGGGTGGCTCATTTGGTTAAGCATCTGCTTTTGGTTCAGGTCATGATCCTGGGATCGAGTCCCGTAATTTAGCATAATTTTATTTTTTCAAAGATTTTATTTATTTATTTATTTATTTATTTATTTATTTATTTATTTATTTAGGAGAGAGAACACACAAGTGAGGGGAGCAGCAGAGGGAGAGGGAGAAGCAGACTCCCCACTGAGCAGGGAGCCCCACATGGAGCTTGGTGCTAGGACCCTGAGATCACAAAGGCAGATGCTTAACTGACTGAGCCACTCAGGCGCCCCCTCTAATATATTCTTTAAAAATGTTGTTTATTCCCTAAAATATTTAGAATTATGCTAATATTCAAAGATATAGTACAAATTATAATATCTAAAAATTAAGTCATTTAAATAAATGAAGATTTAACGTTCAATCTTTTGAAAACTTAATCTTTTTATAATTTTATCTTGTATTTTCATGAAAATAGAACTATTCTTAATTAGGAGTAGAGTCTGTCTCAAAAGTCACAGTTGGAGAATATTTAGAAAAAGTTGTTCAATTTTGAGGATACAGTGCAAGAAACGTGGAGAAATATTTTCCAGAGGCCTGAATAGTCACAAGAGTTGATGTTCAGCATTGTGGGTTGCATTTGTCACCTCGGGGTATCACTTCCTGAGTAACAGAGGCACTCATGCATTGTTTAATAAATGTTTTTATTAGTGTCTTTTTTTTTTTTTTTTTTTTTGTCTGGGGCTATAGTGCGTGAGGCCAGGGCAGGAGCCCTTTCGCTTGTGTAGAAGGGCAGTACTCTCTAGGTCTTCGTGGTTATGTAAACCAGTCAACTTTCACACAACAAAATAAGATCCCATTCATGATATAACCTTAAATAAAAATTATCTGGAATTAGGTAGACTTATGAAATAGATATGTATAGTATGTATAGGAATAAAACTGTAAATCCTTACTAAAATGAATGTTAGAAAAGCAGAAAATTTGAATAAATGGGGAGAGGTGCTACGTCTTTGGACAAAAAGTCTCAAAATTATAAAGATATCAATGTATTTAAAATTAATGCATTTAAACAATTCTAATTGTAGTGAAAGTTGTGACTGTCTCCTCAAGACCCATTCCATGCCAGATTTATGGGTGCCCCACATTAATCATGGGAAATAATTTTAATACTGTTTTTCTTAATTGAGATTGATTTAGGGAAAAAAAAAAAGAGGATGGGTTGGTGACACGATTTAGGCTAATGGCACGCAGCAAACAATTACTGGTGGTTCCTGGTCTTCAGCTGGCTGTGAATGAGGATGCGATGGTCCAGGTTGCTTCTGGCAGCCATCCTATATCCACGAGGAAACATAGCTGTAAGATGAACTTGACATAATGGGTAGCAGAGCTGGAGGCTGAGAGATGGAGACACATGGGGTGTTAATGACATAGATGGGCCATTGTTTCAAGCAATGCTGAAATGTGATCTGTTTTTGGATTCATGGTTATGAAGGCCAAACAACTCCTTTATTGTTTTAACCTCCTTGAATTGGCCTTTCTGTGTTTTGCATCCTGAAGCATCTTAACTAATAGAGTAATCGTTATCTCCCATGGATGTTTTTTTTAATGAAATGAGAAAAGGCTTTTCAAACTTATTTGGAAAAATGACAAATTTAAAATCCTACAGTAAAAAAAAAAAAAATCCTACAGTAATCTTAGCAGTGTAATACTAATCCAAATACATTACTTAGGTCAGTGAAAGAGAATAGGAAATACAGAAAGAGGCCCTAATGCATGCACTTATTATATGATGAAGATGGATTATTTAATAAACAATGCTGAGACCATGGGTAACTATTGAGAAGAATGTTAGGATTTACGTGGTAGGAGGAAGGAAGCTATCTAGATTAAGTGCTGAAGATAAAAGATTAAATCATTAAATAACTAAAAGAATATATAGATACCAAGTATCTACATTGGAGTTAGCGAGGGCCTTATAAAGTGAAAGGCAAATAAAATGTGAAGGATATATAGGGTAGACTTGAAGTGTTTAGAACTTTATATGGTAGGGGACACTATGAACAAAACTTATGGTCAAAAGGTAAATTGTTAAAATATAGATGGTTAATGTATGTTGTAAGTATAAAATAACAGTAAATATTTGAACAAAACATTGCCTGAAAAAATCCAAATAGAAAAAAAAAATGGCCAGGTAGTTCACAAGAAATTACGGATTAGCTAATGCATACAAAAGGTTTAATATCCCTAGTAGTTACGGAAATTCAATTTAGAGAGCTTTCCCCCACCATCAAATTGGCAAAGATTAAAAAGAATACTAGCACAGTATCCGGATGAGCATGTATAGGTATCTATAGAGTGGCCAGCTATTCTTGCTTGGGAAAGTACTTTTTTCCTTATTCTGGAAGTATGTTCTTCCTCTTACGGTGTCAAAATATCCTTTATGTAATTAAATATTCTAGATAGTATATAATAGTTTTAAATGTTTTCCTAGAATCCTTATTTTTATTACTCTATTTAACAAAATACTCCTATTACCCCTGTTTTTTTATCTTTAAAAAATTTGAAGGATGAAAAGTTGTCAACATTATGGTACTTTTCAAAATTAAAAAAAAAAAAAACTGGTCTGTGAAATCCAAAATTCTGAGCACTGCTCAGAATACAAATGCAGATAACATTCAATTTTATGGATGTAAGGTTCTGACTCCAGCAAAAGACCTGGGAAGTTGTGTTATTAGTAGACTTTGATGCAGCTTAATTAGATTTTCCCTTTTACAAAGAATGGGAAATTGGAATATTTTTAAAATAATAGAAAGTTGGTTTTCAAATAGTCCTTATTTTGAATAATATTAGAGATTTAATTTAAACATGACAGCAAACCTGATCAAAGCCTTTTCCATATCCTACATTTGGATGCGGGTTGAGGGCTTGGTTTAAATTGTTTTAAGACCTGTTGAGGTCTTTGCTGTCCTTTAAAGGAGGAAAAGAGGTCTTGTTTATCAAGGTGTACTTGATAAAGCTTTATTATAACAATATAGAAATAACAGGTACTCTTTGCTGAATGCTTTTGAATCTGTTGTCACACGAATATAGTATCTCATTTAATTCTTAGATTAATCCTGTAAAACGATAATTACTAACAAACTTTTTTAAAAAAGGTTTTAGTTATTTATTCATGAGAGACACAGAGGCAGAGACACAGGCAGAGGGAGAAGCAGGCTCCACACAGGGAGCCCAATGTGAGACTGGATCCCCAGACCCTGGGATCACGCCCTGAGCTGAAGGCAGATGCTCAGCTGCTGAGCCACCCAGGCATCCCGGTGACAAACTTTTTTAACTGTTGAGGAAAGGGAAGTTTAGGGAAGGTGAAGGAGCTTGTTCACCCTGATGCCTTTTATAGGTGGTAGGGCTGGGAAGAGCCCCCACGGAGGACTCCACTATGAGTTTGAATCATGAACTTAGTTCCTGACAACTAGCACACTCAGGATAAGTGCTCAAATATAAAATATATCAAATAAAACTTCATTTTCTGTTTGTTTCCTGGAAGGTGTGTTCTTGTTTTCTCAAAAGGCCAATTTTCCATCTAATGATAATTATGTGAACTTTCACTACCATAAAAATTAACCTCATATTTTTTAGCCTATAATATAGGCTGGGATACAGCCTGGAATGATCAAAAACTGTTATTACACAAATAGCACATTCTGGTAGAACAATGGAAGCAATTTGTGTGTTTTATAATTGCATTATTGTTGTCTATCTGAAAGTGATAGTCATAAATTAGAAAATAGCTGGCATTATGAATTTGCAGAAAATAGAAACATTCCCATTTACAATACAGTTAAGGCTTGCTTTAAAATTACAGAGTAAAGGGAGCCGGGTGGCTCAGTTGGTTAAGCATCTGACTCTTGATTTCCACTCAAGTCTCGATTTAGTGAGATTAAGCCCTACGTGGAGCTCCATGCTGAGTGTGGAGCCTGCTTAAGATTCTCTCTCTCCCTCTGCCACCCTTCTCAAGTAAAATAAGAGTAAAATATTTCTTTTGTTTTTATTTGTACTATGCTCAGAAAGAGAGGCACCTGGGTAGCTTGATCAGTTAGGTGTGGGACTCTTGATTTCAGCTCAGGTCACGATCTCAGGGTCATGAGATTGAGCCCGGCCTCATTTCAGTGATGCTGGGTGTGGAACCTGCTGAAGATTCTCTCTCTCCCTCTGTCCCCCTGCTCACCCCCCTCACACTCACTCTTTCTCTCTCTCAAAAAAAAACCTAAAAACTGGAGTTTAAATAGGCATGATATTTGAAACCTTAAGACTGATCATCTTTCACTCCATTGGCACTTTCTTTTGGGAACACTGTATAATGGATTTTGGTCAGTTCTACAGGAAGACATCAATAATTGGAGATGAAAAAAAATTAACTCTGCATTTTTATTGAATTAAAGCTTTTGTTCAACCCAGCCTCTTCATCCTTGAAGCATTTGAATCAAATCTTAAATGCACTGATTTTTTTTTTCTCTCATCAGGAAGTCCATATTATAATTATATATAAAGATAGAATATATATCATATCTATTGAGTAGTACTATTAACATCAATGACTCTTATTTTCCTCAACATTTAATTTTGTTATTTTCTTTCCTATATTTAATCTCTTTACAAGTTCTGTTAACATTTTTTCTTTTCCTGGGCACCTGAGTGGCTCAGTCAGTTAAGCGTCTGCCTTTGGCTCAGGTCATGATCTCAGGGTCCTGGGATCAAGCCCCATCGTCGGGCTCTCTTCTCACTGGGGAGCCTGCTTCTCTCTCCCTCTGCCCCTCCCCTGCTTGTGCTCTCTCTCAGTCAAATAAATAGATAAAATCTTAAAAAAAATTTTTTTCTTTTCCTTTTGCTTTGTAATTTACAATTGATTTCTTTTTAAGTATAATGTTTTATATTCCTACCTAGATATTAAACATATTTAGGTTAGAAATGAATTATTTTCTTTTATAAACCTTTATGCCTTATTAAAATGCTATCCCCACAGTGGGTGCTCACTCAACTGTGATATTACTTAAAGTGTAAATATTCAGAGTCAATATCACTTGTGAAAACCCTAGGAGCTATTTTTAGGAGGTTGTATTTTCTAATAATGAATATTCAAGTGGAAAGAGAACCATATATGCATTTGCTTGTTTGAGGGACCTCCCCAAACTAGGTCAGAATAGAGACCTCAAAACTCCGGCTGAACAGCATCACTTCTTTTTCTTTAGTTAGATTTTTCAGTAGCAGATTGTGATTTTCAATGAACATGTCACGCAGCTCTCTGCAGGTTGACAATTCTCTTCTCTTAACCTTATTAACTCCTTCGGGAATGTTGTTGTCAGGGGTGGAATGTCTGTTCTTGCAGCACTTCCACCGTGGAGGGCTACACTAGCCACAGACTGATTCAGTCAGCCTCTTGCCCTGCAGCAGACCTTCTCAGGTTCTTAGACTTCGTTGGCATAATAATCACCTGAGAGATGATATTTTACATACAGTTCCTTTGACATTCAGTTATCTTTAATAAGATCTTTAAAAAAAGATTGGGATTCTGTTACTAAGGAAGAAGGGCTAAATGTGTATTATATGGGTATCTAGAAACAACTGCTACTTTTTGATATTTAACCTATTTTTAAGATTTGTCCTTTATTACCAAGTGAGCCATGGAGATATGTTTCATATGGTTTTGTTTCTGTGGTCAACATAAACATTCTGTCAACACTTAATTTTCTTCTTCTGATAGGATTATTTTTTTTAAAGATTTTGTTTGTTTATTCATGAGAGACACAGAGAGAGGTAGAGATACAGGCAGAGGGAGAAGCAGGCTCCAAGCAGGGAGCCCAATGTGGGACTTGATCCCAGGACCCTGGGGAAAATGACCTGAGCCAAAGGTAGGTAGGTGCTCAACCACTGAGCCACCCAGGTACCCCCTGATAGGATTATATTTTTAAAAAAATTTTTAGAGGTTTGATGAATTACATTAAATATTCATGAGGCTCCTATTGTAATCAAGAAGCTGAGCTAGACAGTGTTTCTTAACATTGACACTGTTGACATTTTAGCCAGATAATTCTTTATTGTGAGGGGACTGTCCTGTGCTAGAGGGTGTTAAATAGCGTCCCTGGCCTCTACCCACTAGATGCCAGTAACAGCTCCTAGTTGTGACAATCCACACAGGTTGCTGCGAGTTCCCTGGGGGGCAAAATTGTTCCCATTGAAAACTGCTGTGCCAGAAGATAGCCCCACATTTATTTAAATTGCCTGTTTGGTTTCCTGTAAAAGCATGTCACTGCAGATTTTACTTCGTAGCTGTTTGTTATGAACAAAGTATTGGCCGAATTTTTATCATGTGTCAGGCACCAGGATGAGAAACTGCATAAATTACCGGATGTATTTCTCTTAACAGCACTGCCTTAAAAGTATTGATGACATTAGATAGTATTATTACCCTCACATTACAGATGAGAAAAGTGAGTTTTGGAGGTTATTTTAGCTTCAATTCCCCTGAGACCCAGGTTTGGGTGTGGCTGGTTGATTTGGGAGGCAGTCCCAGAGAGCAGTGATGGAAGAGAAGGAGTGAACAGGGAAGGAAAAACAGCCAATCAGCAACTGATGTTTTGAGTTGGGATCTGGTTACCCCAGGGTTACCCCATGAACATTCTTAATACATTTTTATTGTTTCTTCTATTAACCTGGCATTGGTAGAAGCCTATTCTGTCCATTCTGGTTTCCCTAGCTTGACCTGTTAAGTCCCTGAGCTGTCTGTGCAGGTTTTTTGTTGTTGTTGTTGTTTTTGTTTTTTGCTTTCTTACATCAAGGGAGTATTCTCTCCCAAGCACCTTATAGGTGTGGTGGGTGATGTCTCCTGGCCATAGTAGATATTGCTGATGACCTGTGGGAGCTGATCTCACAAACTGTGGGCCTGGAGAGGCCACTTTCGTCAAAGGCAAGTTGAAGAACCAAAGGAAACTGGTTTGCATCGAAGAGATAATGCCTAGAGAGAAGCAGATAGGTTATCGGTGAGAAAGGGAAGGCTTGGTTCTTGATAGGGAGGCCTTTTTTTCTTTTTTTTTTCCTTTTTTAAATCATTGGTTTCTCACAAAACCTTTGCATATCCCCTTAGGATGCTGGTTACATATGTACTCTTCCACTCCTACCTTTCCCTCCACCCCTTTCTTGAGATGGTTTGAGTTGATTTCTCTTCCCAGATGAGGCAGCAGTCACATCACTGTTGCCTGCGATGCCTTCGTCTCCACACAGGGCTCGGGAGATGGTGGGGACCCATCTCTTCAATACTCTTTCCATAGTGGCTTAGATTTACCTCACTGGGTATCTCCTTTTTAGTTATCTCTTCCAATAATTTCATTCTGTGCCTAAATCCCTTCTCCTAAAATCCTCTTCTCCCCAAAGTTTAGTTTTCCTCCTTGTGCCTTTAATTTGTATAGATTCACCAAAGTGATTCAGATAATTGAGTCAGGGGTACTTATCTGCAGCTAATTTTTCACTTTTCCTGTGACACAGGCTTTGATTTAGGGTTAAATAGATAACAATAATTATGAGTAATTCACTTAGCGAATAGACACCCCTTTTTAGAATATATTTTCTAAAGATTTAGGGCTGTATTCTGTATCATTAATGCATGGATTTACTGTTCTAATGTACTTGTGTTGTCTAATTCAAGGATCACAAAATGGCAGCTGTTTGTTGAATTCTACCTGGGGCTGATGCATTTTGTTGGGAAGGAATAAAGTTGGTCTTGTGTCATTTTAACATAAACTTTTCGATGGGGCATGCACACCCTGCATCCTTGCTCCTCTCTTACACCTCATCTTCCTACCCTACATTTCTGTTCACCCCTTATTCTTGAAGGCATTGGGTTTTAAGTTGAGGAACTTGGGCTCAAGATGTCACTATAATTTGTTTGCCAGTCATTTTCTTAAATACTTGTAATGGATGATACTGGGAATTAGAGGCATGTGTCATGAATTGCAATTTAGATCTGTTATTTATTGTCATTGCTGGCTGCACCCAGAGGATGGCTTGGCATTGTTTTCTAGTCAATTAAAAAGTTCTTTCCCGCAAGTCCTATGGTGTTTATAAAATGTTTCTACCCAAAGCCTGTTGTATGTTTTCACTTAATTAGGTTGCCTGTCACTTTGCTATAGGTATAATTAGTGATACCTCTATTGTGTTTGATTCAAAACTAATATACTAAAAGGTGCTCTGAAAACAAGATAATTTATCCTTTATGCTTTGACAGACCTAAGACTCTTCTAGTTTTCAGAGATGACATCCTTTATTGATACCGGGTGCCTATGAGCATTATATAAATTCTGGATGGTACTGACGTCTCTTCCTTGTTTCCCTGAAACAGGTTTATCAAGCCATTTCACTTTGGTTTAATCAAATCATCTTTGTCATCTTTTCCGGCTGTTGGTTGTTCCAAAATATAATTTACAAATGCAAACTAAATGTCCCCCTGTAGGGGGTGCAGTCTGTTGTAAACTCTTAATAAGTGTAATAAAAGCTATAAACCAGAGAGGGAACATTTGTAGGCTCTCTCCATATTAACACAGGTTCTTTGAGTGCTTTGAAAACCATGAAAATTTGATGATAGGCGATGTTTGCTGCTAGTTATAAAATTGGAATTAGGATAAATGAGATAATCACTTTTTGGTTAGGGTTTTGGGCATTGTATTCATCAGAGTTCTCCAGGGAAGCAGAGCCAATAGGATGTGTCTAAGTGGTATACTAGTATACTATAAGACACACACACACACTGCATATAAATATAGAATCGATTTACTGTCACCGGAAGTAGCAAGTCTGAAATCTGTAGACAATGCTGCCGGGCTAGAAATTCAGGTGTGAACTGATATTGCAGTGTTTAGTCTGAAGACTGGAAACTCAGGAAGAATTTCCAAGTTGCAGCCTGGAGACAGAATTCCTTCTTCTCTTGGAAACCTCAGGTTTTGCTCTGAAGGTCTTCACCTGATTGGATGATGCCCACCCACATTATGGAGCATAATCTGCTTTACCTAAAATCTGATTATAAATGCTAATTACATCCTTAAAATACCTTTACAGCAACATCTAGCCCCGTATTTGACTGAACAACTGAGCACTGTAGAGTCTAACCAAGTTGACACATAAAATTCATCATCACTGGCATCTTGCATACATTTTTATCAATGTAGGGATGAACCTAAATTAAAGATAATGCTAGCTAGGTTTTTTGGTAGCTTGGATTCAATATTTGGCACAACTCTGCAGTAGTAAAGATATCGATTTGTACCTTAGTACTCTAATTAAGTGGGGGGCATGAAACATATACATCATAAGCCATTTTTCTTAATTTGGATTTTTTCCCCTTTTTGGGAGGAGGGGTGAACCTCCTATAGTAGTATTGTTCCAGTTTGTTCTTTGAGACTTAGCTTTCAAGTTCTTTGTGTGAATTCACTATGAGGCAGTCATGAACACATAATTAGAATACTAGCCAAAAGGTACATTAAAGAGAAAAGGCTGATCAACTGGCTATCCTGTAGAATTTCTGAAATCCTAAAATTGTTACAACACAGGATGTTCCAAGACCTCCCACAGATCCATAAAGTGTATCTTCTGGGTTATGTTCCTCATGTGGTTTGTGTATGCTTCCAGCTTTTTCAGCTCAAGGACACGAGGAGCTTGCTTTTCCTTTGACCTAACATGACCCAGTCGGAGGTTGCACTCCACCCTCTAATTTTTATTTTTGTCTCCAAGTTAAAAAAATTTTTTTTTGTAGTTCTCTTTTTCTCTAGAATCCTAAAGTGGTTCTCCTCTCTCCTCTTCTTCCTCTCTCTCCCTCCCTCCTTTTGCCCCTTCAGTTCTGATCCTGCTGTTAATAATATACTGTCCTTAATCTTAGAGTTATTCTCAATTTATGTGACAGTCTTCAACTATATTGTTTCCCTCAGATGATCACAGTTTACTCTTTAAATCTTAGAATAGTGACTGGAAGTTTACTGTGTGTGTGTCTTTTTAATTGTTGGAGCTCGATCTCTACATGACTTTCCATTAACTGGTATCATGTGACCCCTAGGGTTGGGCAGGAAATTAATTTTTGTACAGAATAGCAGGATACAACAGAAATGATTTTCTTAGTCCAAAGCCTCTTTGCTGCAGAAGCACAAACTAAAATAGTTGCTTAGTGATTGACTTAACTCATTAGACAGTCTGCTAAAAATTTAGTTTGAGACTTTGATAGGAAAGGGAGATTGTGTGTGTGTGTGTGTGTGTGTGTGTGTGTGTGTGTTTTCAAGGCTTAGTATAGGTCCTGGTTATAAAAAAAAATTAGGGAGAAAAATTGTTACTTGCATATGGTCCTGAGCAATATTCTTTGTCATAAATCAAATTTTATGAGATTAGTTATCAGATTGTGTTCTCACACTTTATTGTGTGACTGTGTGTGTGTGGAGGGCATATATGTTCACTGAGGCAATCCCTAATATAAAGTTTATTAGCCTTTCCTTTGATTTCTCCTTTCTGAAAGAAAAGTATTGAGGAAATGACAAAAACTTCTTCTTCTTCTTCTTTTTTTTTTTTGGCAAGCTCAGCTTTTTCAAGCTGTTTATTTTTGCAGATGTATTTCATCAGTTCTTAAGAATGAAGCTAGGAACGTTTGCTGGCTTCTAAGTTAGTACCACCCAGAAAGTTTTTTTTTTTTTTTTGTCTTAAATCTGTTTTCTTAAAATATATTTGAGGGGAGGTAGGAAGTCTTTTCATTTTTGTGAGCCAGTAAATTAAGAAAATATTTTACAGCATTTTGAATAGTGCCTTTATATACATAGCTTATTTTAATTCACTCCTGGCTTTTGGACTCTTGTTCTGGGTTGATGTATTCATTACTTCCTAGTTAATGATTGTTATGGAAAGCAGATAAAGGTCTCATGTTTATTTTCTTCAGAAAATTTGAATATGCTGTTCATGTCATGTTAGGACTGTTGATGATGATTTGGAAAGCCACCTACAGAGGTTAGTGTTCAAGGATATTGATACTTACTAATCAATTGTGGCTGTTTGGTCAGTCAACATCAAATTCTCTTCTTGTGGAGTATTTCTTATAGAGTTAAAAGACATTGTTCTGATGCATTTTCTTGGAACTAGACTGGAGTAAGAGGAATTGAGAGAATAACCTGGAATGGTTCATTCCTTTATTTGGCAAAAATTTATTAAGCCTCCCAGTTGTGACAGGCTTTGACGCTGCCCTGTCCCTGCAGAGACTGACAGTTGAGATAAAAATGAAAGCAATTAAAATTCTTTATAATGACTGTTACAAAAAGAGTTCCTTTTCCTGATCGTGTCCAACCATTTCTGGTCATCTCTGGATGGCCTCCTACTTTGATCCCTGAAGTTGAGGAATAAAGCAGAAGCAAGGACACAGAGCAACTAACTTACTTTGAAATAGACAAGTAAAATTTAAGCTGCCCACAGAGAACCATAGTAATATGCTTCCTTTTCTCTTAAATCTTAGATAAGATTAATGTGCCATAAAGCAGAGTTCCTCAAACTGAGGGATTTGTCCCACCTTGCTGAAGAGAAGTAAAATCCCTGCGAACTCCAGTGTTGACTGAAATTATTATATTACTTAAATTACTTATTTTACTTCAGTTCACTCTGTTACTTAATATGCGCAAACTTAAAACTACAATATAGTCTTTTATACTTTATAACTCCTAGACTAAATAAAACCAAAACAAGTTTGCATATTACATATAAATAGGACTATGAAAGCCGTAGAGTTCAAATAAGTATTACAATTAAAGGCACATCCACATGGATTTGATGGGATGAGAGATGGCGTTTTGCTAAAATAGCTGTTGATATGGGGGCTCACAGCAGAAAGATGTCACCCCAGTCTAGTTGTGTCATTCATCCGTTTCTGTATTCGGATTCTGATAAGACTCAACAAATGCCTTGTTTACGTAAGTATGTTATTCAAAGAATGTTACTACCCTGAAATAACTGGAAGTTAGGCTAATCAAGCCTCATCTGTAGTGAAACTCTGACAGTCTTGGAACAGCACATGAAAGCTGCAATACGGGAAACTCTGTAAAGCCTCATCACTTGATAAAGTTAGCCTGACATCTTCATTAAATATACATCTTGGGACGCATGGGTGGCTCAGCGGTTGAGCGTCTGCCTTTGGCTTGGGCATGATCCCGGGGTCCTGGGATGGAGTCCCATATCGGGATCCCTGCATGGAGCCTGCTTCTCCCTCCCTGTGTCTCTGCCCCTCTCTCTGTGTCTCTCATGAATAAGTAAATAAAATCTTTATTAAAAAAAAAAGGCATCTGATGTAATTGTTGTGTTAGTAATAGAAAAGTTATTTTTTGTACTTGCAGTGAAAGGATACATGGTTGGCACAAAGATGATATGGGCTCTTCCACCACTCTGCTTATTTGAACCCCTGACCTTTCAGGCATACGGCTTTCCCTGATGTTAACTGGCATAAACCCACTAGTACATACAAACTACTGCATAAAAATCTCGTGGCAGTATGCAGTTGCGTGGGGGATCATCCAAAAGATGCAGACTATCTTTATATTCCTTTTTAAAAAGTTATAAAAACCAAAATGCATGTATTTTTCTTTAAGCCATCATCCAGAATTTGAAGACCTCTAATACCATATCCATAGATTTCAGTTTGAGAAATACTGCCACAGAGTTCTCAGTAGCTTACTGATACTAAAAACAAGACTTTGGGCTCTGAATACAAATTTCTATCTCTTTAAATAGATTTGTGAATAGGGTCTCAATTCTAGATACACTATTTAAATCCACTAGATCCATATTTAAACCTGTCTAGGACCTGACAATGGAATATCTTTTAAATTTATTTATGGAATACATATTATAAAGAATTTGGATATGTCTTAGGTTTTAACAGACAACCTAACTGCTGTTAGCATATGTTCTTCTGAGGCTATGAACATTTGGATATACTTAGCTGGGCTGAAAGACTGACCACAAAGCTTAGCTTTGGTGTCGTCATCTTTCTTTTGTTAAAGTTTTTATTTACTTACTGTGTGTGTATGTGTGTGTGTGTGAGAGAGAGAGAGAGAGAGAGAGAGAGAGAGAGAGAGAGAGCATGCAGATGTGCAAATGAGGGAAGTTACAGTGGGGAAGGTTAGAAAAAAGAGAATCACAAGCAGACTTGGAGCTGAGTGTGGAGCCTGATACGGGGGCCTAGTCTCACAACCCTGAGGTCTGACCTGAACCAAAACTGAGAGTCTGTTGCTTAACCAACTCAGCAACCCAGGTGCCCCAACTCTGCTTCTGCATCTGTATCTAATCCTGGCTTTGGGCACTGTTGTTGGTTTTGTGTTTGACATTGTAGTTTTATTTTACTTTGAAAACTATGATATTCACATTTTCATGTGCTACTGGTTATATTTAATTTCTAAATAATAGAGGTGATTCATTTACCAAAGAATAAATTTACCTCTAGTCTCACCAGGTTTGTCCCCCACCTTTTTTGCATTTTAGATGTCTGATGTCTGCAATTTCTCTGTGGTTTGCATAGAGTGGCTTCTTTCTTGTACAATTTCAAGACTTTTTATTTCCATCTCTAATTGACCAAAAGGGTAAGACAGGATCGATGCCTGAAAATTCGAGCAGAGCAGACCTGTATTCTTCATGATACCAGAATCTCTGCTTTGCTTGCTTTCTTTTTTGAACATATTTTTAGTAATTTAGATCTAGCATGATTTCAATAGGGCATAACATGGTTACATTTGATAAGGGGCTGATTATAAGCTCCCCCCACTGCCTGCCATGGTGTTTGGCACATAGGTATTCATTGGAGGTGAATGAAGGAACAAACGAGTGAAGAATGGATGGATGAATTTGGTATAGTAGTAGTGGTGATGGTGTGGCCATCCATGTTTTTCAGGAGAGGCATGTTTTAGATTGTTTATCACTTGAAGCTTGAGGCTTTGTCTTACTGATTTTTGTATTGCTTGAACTTTTAGTTTTGGAGATTCAGGAATCTTGTGGAAAATTTGCTAGTTCCTCTAGCTAACGTATTTAGAGGGACCATGATCTTTGGATAACCAAGTGGATGGATTGCCTTTCACATAACAGGAAACAGTTATCATAGATCATACATCAAATTGCACATAGAATTTCTACTTTGTTTTGATTTTCAATTTTAGTTTGTATTCAACTGTCATCCTGGATCTTTGGATGTAATTTCCTATTCCCTGCACTATTGACTGAGAGTGCATTTCTCTGTGCCTTACTGGGGCTGGAATAACCCAGTTTGATCATATGAGTAGTAATCTGTCTTGTAGGCCTTTACCATCTGCTTTCCTGTTCCCAGCATATATATTTAGTGAGGACACTAAAAGAATATAAAGAAAATGGCTTAATTTCTGACCTTGAACATATAGCTTATTATATGTGACCCAGGCAATAAATGTGAAGCAGAGAAGGTCATGTGCATTCCTCATTGATTAGTTTGCCCATTGGGTCAGCAAGTTTCCTTTTATAAAGTGGTTGTGTAATCACTAGCTGCACAGTAGCCAGAGGTACTTGATAAATCAAGTTTACTTTATTTTGACTGAAAGAGTAAATATATTCTTGTGCAAAAATATTCAAAAGGTCTATGTGAAGAAGAAAATAATCAACTATAACCCTACTTCTTAGAAATAATCACATTTTAATAGAAGGTACCTTTGTGTGTGTGTGTGTGTGTGTGTATGTGTCTTGGCTGTTTTCACCACAAGAATTTAAAAATACTTAATAGCCAGGTAACATGTATTTACTTGTAGAAAAAATAGAAGATTTTAAAATTTTAATAATTAAAATAAAAAAATACCCATTGTAATACCATCTAGAGATAGCAAATACTAAGATTTTGGTATATATTCTTGTAGACTTTGAATTGCACTATAAATTATATAAATTTATGACTAGATGGAAGCACACCATACATGCTTATGTATAATCTTTGTGTGTATCTTTCCATGTCAGTAAATAGATATCCCCATTATTAATAAAGGCTGTGTGACATTCCATAAATATATAAATAAATATATATTAATATATATTTAAATATATAAAATAAATATACAATACAATAATACAATAAATATATATAAATATATAAAATACATTATTTAACAAAATTCATGATGATTAAAAAAATTCTCTTATAATTGTTTATGGTAAGGTTTGTACCATACATAAGTTGTCCATTTTTAGGAGTATAATCTCTCTTGTTATGGTTTCTGTTTTTGGGATCATGCTTAGGAATTCCTTCTCAATGCAAATTAAAAAAAAATTATTCAGCACTGTTTTTTTCCCTAGTACTTTGTTGGTTTCTAATTTACCACTAAAAACTTTAACCAATATGAGACAGAAAGCTAAGTTTATTTTTTTCTAAAACCCTTTGTTAAATAATTTATCCCTCCACCAATATGAGATGCTGTTTGGTCATAAACACTGATCCATATAAATAATTAGATATGTTCCTAGACATTTAAAATTTATTTCATTGATATATTCTCTTCCTGTGTAAGATCTGGGTGTATTGTTTTATTTTTTGTTTATAATATTCTTCATTTGATGTCCATTTGAGCCAAACCTCTTAAAGTTTCTTGGCTAGGCTTACAGCCTGTCATCTTCCAGATAAATTTGAGAATAATTTGTCAAGTTACAATTTATTTTGCAACTTGATTTTTTTATTGGTAGTATGTTAAATGTAAAGATTAATTTGGGGAGATTAACATATTTATAATATTTTCCACCAATTCTAAACTATGGTGACTATAGTTAATGGTACTATAGTCTATAATTGAAAGTTACTAAGAGAGTAGATCTTAGATGTTTTCATCACACACAAAATGTAATTATGTGAGGTAACTACCTATGTGAGGTAGTGGATGTATTAATCAACCTTATTGTGGTAATATCACAATATCTGTATATCATGTCATCACATCGTATGCCTTAAACATACACAATATTATGTCAATTATTTCTCAATAAATGTGGAAAAACATCATATAAAACATACCTATATCTATTCATCTTTATTTTACTTCCAAATGACATTTTTTAGTTTTATTCATATAGTTATTGCATATTTTTAAGTTTATTGCAAAATATTTTATTCTTTGTTGATATTGTGAATAGGACCTTTTTCTCTATCTTTTTTAAAAGATTTGTTTATTTATATATTTATTTGACATAGAGAGCACAAGCAGGAGGAATGGCAGAGGGAGAGGGAGAAGCAGACTCCCGGCTGAGCAGGGAGCCTGACTTGGGGCTGGATCCCAGGACCCTGGAATCATGACCTGAGCCAAAGGCAGACCTCCAAGCAACTGAGGCACCTGGGTGCTCCTCTCTTTGTGATTGTTGTTAATACAAATATATGTGAATTTGATTATATTTGTTTTATATCCTAGTTTTTAAACTTTTATTTATTCCAATAGATTTTTATTTTATTTTTCTGGCTTTTTTGTGGAGACTATTATTTTTTTCCATTAGATCTCATTTCCTCTTCTTGACCCATTGTGTTAGGTTCAAACCTGTTGTAGCAAAGTGTTGAAATAACTGGGCTTCCTCGTTTAATTCCTTACTTGAGAGAGAAAGACTCTAGGTTGTCACTGTTCAGTAGGGTATTTTCCCAAAGTCCCATACATGTGGCCATTTGACAACTTGAAATGTGGCTAATGAGAAAACTGAAATTTGAAAACTAAATTTAAATTTTATTTGATTTTGAATACCTTAAATTTCAACAGCCAAGAGTTTAATTGTGTTGGGTATTTATTTTTATTGTATTTATTTGAGAGAAAGCAAGAGAGAGCACAGGAAGAGGAGGGAGCACTGAACAGGGAGCCTGATGCAGGGCTCTATCCCAGGACTCCAAGATCATGATCCGAGGAGAAGGCAGATGCCCAACCCACTGATCCACCCAGGCACCCTTTGAGTATTTATTTTATATGCAGTTTTAAAGATAGTAAAATCAGCTTAGAATAAAGATGATGATGTAAAAGTGAAACACCTTTAGCAGAATGTGGAAAGGAGTAGAGAGTAGAATAACTGGATAAGGGTTGAAGGAAAGCCTGTTTTTCAGCTATTTATTTTGTACTAAGTGTTGTCCTAAACTCAACCCCTTATATATCCACCCAAACATATATCTTCTGTGTTCCTTATTTCTGTAATTCCACCATTATCCTAGCCCAAAACCTTATCAATTTTTCTTCCTTCTTTCTTGTCCCCTAATACCCAGACTCTCCTCCACTAACCCCTGTTTCCACAGACCTACATCTTACCCATTCTTCAAAGTGCTTCACAAATATACCCTCTGTATAAAAGAGCCCTTTTTTGATGTCATTGATTAAAAGTAGTTTTGTCTTCCTTGAAACTCGATTTCAATTGTACTTTGTTTTTATAGTGTTTAGTCCTGCACATTGTCTTATAGGTATTTATGAACACATATCAGATACCTATCTATATTGATAGATTTTACAAAAGATGTTATAAATATTACAAGAGATATACGTATCTATTATAGTTTCTTTTTTTAAAAAAATTTATTCATGATAGACATAGAGAGAGAATGGCAGAGACACAGGAGGAGGGAGAAGCAGGCTCCATGCTGGGAGCCCGACGCGGGATTCAATACCAGGACTCCAGGATTGTGCCCTGGGCCAAAGGCAGGTGCTAAACCGCTGAGCCACCCAGGGATCCCCTCTATTATAGTTTCTTTGAGGGAATAATTCTTGACTGATTTACTTTTCTCTTCTCTGCTGGTGTGCTGTGTATGTGTTATATATATATATATATATATATACACAGATATATAAGTATATATATATACATACACACATATACACATGCTCAGTAAATATTAAATGACTCACATACAATTTGAATTGATCATTTATATCTTGTATGTCTTCAATTAATAACTTTTGAAGAGCAGAGATCATATGTGTTTTTGTATTTTCTGTGTATTAGCACAAGCATTGAACAGTTGTTTGGTAATTATTTAAATATTTGTAAAAAGTATTAAGACCTATCACTTAGGATCCATATGTTGCTCTATGTGGTGGAAATCCAATTAGACTAGCTTAATGAAACATGAGTTATTTTTCTCAAATAGTAAGAAGTCTGGAAATACATAGTCTAGGGGTGGTACAGTGGTGCCATGATGTCCTGAATGTCCCAGGTTATTTTGGTCCCATATAAAACATGTCACATTTTGTCCTTATCATGGGAGGTCTTCCACCTTCACGCATCATATTCATATTTTTGTTCCTTTCTATCAGGAGAGTAGTAGCTTTTCTAGAGGTCTCTAAAAATAGACTTCTACTCATATCTTCAGTCAAAACTAGGGCCACAAGGACATTTCCATCTGTCAGGAATTCTGGAGGGTGAGTGTTTTTAACTGGGTACATTGTTGCCCAGCAAAATTTGGATTCTATTCATAAGGAAGAAAAGGAGAATGAATCTTGGATGGGCCATCTGGAGTATGTATCTTGGGTATGGAATGTACACTTCAAGCCATTAAAATCTGCAAGAAGTTAAGATACACGTGAGAAGTTCAACAAGTCAAGACAATTATATGATAAATTTCATATGCACAGTCAGACAGTACTGCTACTAAAGATTTGAGATACAAGAGCTCTCTGAAAGATGGAGTTGACCAGGAAATCTTAAGTACAAGAGGTAGTAGGACTTCAGCAGAGCCTTAAAAGACTGGTCAAGTATTATACAGGGGTACTGGATGCCTGTTTTGCAAGTGAGGAATAACATGCTTAAACTATGTTTTTGAATCATTAGACCAGTATAGCAAAAGTAATGAACTCCTATTATGGGGCAAGAGAAAATAAGCTGGGACAACACAATGGAGGATTTTGTATGCCACCATGAGAAGTTTGGATTTGAGACTTGTTCAGATCAGATCTATTGGAAGTTGCTGAAAAGAGGAATAGTCGGGGGAAGTAGAAAAGAAATAACAAGTAAATATGACAATGGACATGTTAATATTAGAGAAAGTTTAAAAGAATAATTCACAGATTCATTCATTTGAATTAATATCTAACGTGGTACCTCCTATCCAGTAGTTAAGATGGTTCATAATACTTTTGACCAAAGCAGTTGGTTTTAAGGAGTTTCCAATACTTAAAATAGATATCCAATATTGTTATATTTGAAGTCTCCAATTACAGACTAATGGAACTCTAGAAATCAAATTTTCTGTTAAACTTATTTTTTATATTGCTAAGGAATTCTTTGTTTTTGTTATCACCACATAGATTTTTAATATCATGTCAGCATATTGTATCATATTAACACCCAAGTGTAATCTTTCTTAATTAAAATCATTTCTCTAACCTTGCACTGAATAATTTATAAAAAGATGATTGAAAACAGATTGGTGCTCTTTTGACTAAATGTACTTTTGATATCTATTTTCTCAACCTAGAATTTTAAGTTTGTTGCAAATGCTTAAACTTCAAAGTACTTAAGTTGACCTAATGTTTCATTAGCCTTTTAAAGTCCATCTTAGTACATTTTGCAGAGTTTCTTTTAAATAAGTGGGGTATGTTAGAGCTTTCCCCAATACACTTAAGAATTTTACAAAATGACAGATATTTATTCAACTGTAAATCTCTAAATAGTAAAGATTTATCTTCTATTTTAATAGTGACATCAATTACTTTTGATGATTTGACATAGTTTGAATAAGAAGACAGTTTGATTTGATTAAACACATAAAACATGCTTGAAATTATTTCCTACTTAATTATAAGTGAACATCTGAAGCCCGAGTTACATCATTTATTTAGTAATTGGAGTATCAGAAATTTTCATCTTCATTAGTTCCTTCTGTCTCCAAAATTTCCTCTTAATTACCATAAGATCTTTCCTTTCAGAGATTCCTTAGTATAAATTTAACTCCATGTAGAAATAGATATATAATGCGATTATACTCAACTACTTAGAATTTTATTGTTCACTGTTGACTACTCTGATTGTTCAGCTCCCATCCCACTGATAATTAGTTTGGCCATTGCTTTGGTCAATGGAATGTTGGTGCCCCTTCTTCCACTATTCCCAGAGTGAACACAGGTGGAAGGAGCCTGAGCCCAACCACAGTCTGAAGCAGAGCTACTCAACCAAGCCTTGCCTAGACCAGCCAAACTTCAGTCAACATACAGAGGCATAAGCATGAGAGTAAATGCTTGTTATAAGCCATTGAGTTTGGGATAAAGGATTATTGTGGCAATAGCTGTCTAGTATAGTCTATTAAAAAAATCAGTCTATATTTTCATTAAGAAAAAGCATAATTATAAACTAAACTATCAGCTAAACTATCAGCTCTCTTCTTTATTAGTTGAAAAGTAATAGCACATAACACTAATTGTGTATATCTCTTGGCTAGTGGCTATTGTAAATTTTGAGTAAAATGCCTGAAATGCAATTTGATTAATTCTTTGTTGAATTCCCTCACTTCCTCTCCCAACCCCACCCCTCCCCTTCTTTTTAAACATGGCTGGTACATTAAGTAATCACAAAATGGAATGACATAGGAACCATGGCTAACATTTGTTCAGGGCTTGGCCATTAATATCACATCTTATTCTCCTAGCAAACCTGTCATTCAGTAAACAGATATTTATTGAGCCACAAATTTTATGCCATATTGAAAGTTGTGTCTTACATTCATTTTTGTGGAATGAAGAAACTGAAGTTCAGAAAAGTTAGGTGACTAGTTCAAGTTTCACCGGAAGGGACAGAATTAGGATTTGACTTGAGATCTGACTTCAAAGATCAAACTACTCTCATCATTGTATTGTTCCTGCTCGGAAGGGTGGAAGTAGGAGAGAAGATAGAATTCACAAACTGATTTACCTAACATTTGTTGGTGTGCTGTCCCTAACCATCATTTGCTATATAAACCAGGTATCACCTGGAAGCATCTTAGCATTCAGAAATCAGTAATTAGCTTAGACCCCAGTTGTGGGGATCCCTGGGTGGCGCAGCGGTTTGGCACCTGCCTTTGGCCCAGGGCATGATCCTGGAGACCCGGGATCGAATCCCACGTCAGGCTCCAGGTGCATGGAGCCTGCTTCTCCCTCTGCCTGTGTCTCTGCCTCTCTCTCTCTCTCTCTCTCTATGTGACTATCATAAATAAATAAAATTAAAAAAAAAAAAGACCCCAGTTGTGTTACAGCCTTTGAAAGTCTGAAGCTCTCCCCACTATTGCTAATCTCCAAGTTCATGCTCTTAGGAACCCCCTCCCATGTGTCTGGAGACCACCTTGATCTGCCCTGTCAGTCTGGGTGTAGAGAGCTCTGTCCTTCCTGGTTCCCGTAGCACACACCTTCACCAAGTAATTTATGAACATTAGTAAGGATCCCCATGCAACCCCCAAAGTCTTACACCATTCTCTCTCTCTCACTCTTGCCTCTAATTGCAATGCCCTCTCGAAATTCTCCTCCTGTTCTGCAGAATATCTTTCTATTCCTTTGCAGCCTCAATATTCCAGGCACCTGACAACTCTGGGAATCCTCTCTCTCCCCAGACTGGAGCATCACGGTGTGCCTGCCTTGTCTCTATCTCATTAAAGGCAAAAATAGACTCTCCTGGGAAAACAGCAAAAGTTGGAATTAGTTCCATCAGTGTGACAGCCCCCAGTTAGCTTGATTTTGACTTGAATTTCATTGCATTTTCAACATCAACAATTTTGTTCAACCTTAAATGGTGAGAACTGAAAACTAATATAAGAAAGAGCTACTCTTCTTAGATTAGAAATAAAATATTTTACATAACTAAGAAAAAGCCTATATTTAGAATTTTACTTCCTACCTCTTTCCAAAAATGTGATTTACAAAAATTACAGAATAAATCCAAATATAAGCTTTTTCTGTTCTTTTTTCAGACCACTTTTTCTATTAGCTATTCAGAGTGAATTTTAGGAGGTTGAGAGCTTGGTTTGTTTATGATCCTAGAATTTCGCTACTGGTATAACTTCAAAGAGTCTAAAGCCCTTGCTTCTACAACACTGTATGAGACATGGTTGAAGAACTGCTTTCTGCTTCTGGAGAAGCCCAGACTACTGTCTTGTCTTGTATGATTGGCCACTAAAATTTTAATTCCTGTCAGAATTATTCTTAATAGGAGAAATCTAAAAACCAGTTGACTAAAAACTAATTCTCACTCATTTCTAATACAATATTCATTGGTTCATTTTTAATTTATGAAGCAATTTTCCTAGTAATTCGGCAGACGTTAGTTCCTTTAAATAAAACCTTACCAAAGATGCTGGCCTTAAGAATTTGTTGGAGGAACTCAGGTTTTTTTTTTTTTAATTGTATAAACAGTATATTTTTTAAAAAATTTAAGTTCAATTTGCCAACATATAGTATAACACCCAGTGCTCATCTCATCATGTTTTTTTTTTTTAATATTTCATGGTTATAGTGGTACTTTTTGTTGTTGTTGTTGTTTGTTTTTTTACTTAACAAACATTATTTTCTTAATTAAAGTGTTGTATTGGGGCATGTTTCAAACATGTAAGGAGTAATAAAAGGGAGTGAATGAAAGATGGGGTAGATCCCAGAAGTGAGATGCATTTGAAAGTGGGATGTCTCAAGATTCCTCATTGGGACACTGGTGTTAGTGAGGTCTTACTTCTAAGATTGCAAAAATAACATTTTACCTTTGTGTGTCCTTGACCAAATTCTTTAACCTTTCTTAAACTTCTTATTCCCTATGTGTTACAGAGGGATTGTATTTGCCTTGCCTGTCTCGAAAGGTTGTAAGTAAGGATCAGATAAAAACAGTAAATGGGAAAGTACTTTGTATTATACAGTATCTATAGACATTAGTGATTATATTTGTGGAGCACAAGAGTAAGCAGGATGGAGAAGAAGGAAGGTTTCTCTTAAATTCATTTCCGCAGTGTGGTTGAAAAAGGAATCTTCAAATCCTAAATTGAAATTGAAAGGTGGCAGGGAGGGTACCACCAACGTGGGGCACAGCAATGACAGGTCTCTTTCACTGGCCCTAGTGAATGCCAATTCCAGTCATTTCAGTAATGTTGAGTGTTTACAACGGGCCGGGTGCCATGATAGTCACTAGGGATACCCACAATGACAGGATACAGATCTTGCCCTCCAGCAGTTTCCAGTCCAGCGATGGACAACATGACTGTGCATCCCTAGCAGGGGTGAGCTGGGGAAGGGCTGGGCAGCATGTGATTGGAACAGAAAAGAACTGGTTATTGTGACTGGGTCTTGCATATTTTCTCCATCATTGAATAGGGTAATTTAACCTATACTTGTCGCGAAGTATAGCATATGTTTTAGACTCGTGGAAATCATGTTATACACCTGAAACTAATGTAACATTGTGTGCAAATATATACCTAAATAAAAAAATAATAATCCACCATATTTTTAACTGTTTAAATAAAACAAAATTAAGGGTGTTTAAAAAGGTTGGTGACAACCAAAATTCTATAATCATACTTTTTTCTTTAAAAAATTTCTTTTAAATTTGAGTATCATCTCAAATAGTTTCTTTATCCAGTATCTTAATGTCTTCCTTATCCATTCATCTGTTCATGGACCTTCAGGTTCCTTCCATATCTTGGCTATTGTAAATAATACTGCAGTTAACATAGGAGTGCATGTATCTTTTCAAATAAGTATTTTCATTTTCTTTGGGTAGATAGATACCCACTAGCGGAATTAGTGAACCATATGGTAATTATTTTTAATTTTTTGAGGAACCTCCACTGTGTTCTCCACAGTGGCTGTACCAGTTTGCATTCCCACCAACAGTACATGAGAGTTCCCTTTTCTCCACATCCTAACACATGTCATTTATTGTCTTCTTGAATTCAGCCATTCTGAGGGGTGTCAGGTGGTATCTCATTGTGGTTTTGATTTGTGCTTGCTTGGGCAACACATACACTAAAACGGGAATGATACAGAGATTAGCCTGGTCCCTGAGTATACTTTGTTTTTAATTTTAATAGATGAGGAGTGACAGGACTAGTGTTTTCTTTACAGTTTTGTCATATTTCATGTTTCTCATATGCTCTTTTCAGTTTGCAAGGACACTGTCAGGATGAGATTCTATTCTATTGCTTGTGTTCCTACTGGACACTAAATCTTTCTTTTGTATTCACAAGTTCAATTGCTGGTGAGCTTTATCTTTGGCCATTTTAAAAAGAAATGAGTGGATAATTATTCATATTAACGAGGCCCCAATGACAAAGATTACTTCCAGTTAATGGTAATCATTTTTTTTACTCTAAAATGCCTTAAGGATTTCTTACCAACTTACTACTTTCTTGGAAGAATAATTTAAAAGCAGTTCGTTTTCAGGGTATACAACAACAGAGAGTGGAGACATTCCAGAAAATGCCAAGTAATGTAAGGAAGCTAATCTAGTATTAAAAACTACAGAAAATCCAGGGAGTTGGGGAGTTATCTGGTATTAAATCGGATTCTCTACTGTATCTAACTGCTGTCTTACTCCAGTAGAATTTCTACTTTGGTGCCTACTTTAACCTAAATATTTAGAGGAAATATGGGAAAGTTTGTCTGAAGATGAAGTCTTGTGTAAACATGCTGGTCTTTGTACTTACGGTATAAATCCCACAGTGGCACCAGTATGGCCCAAATACTCAGTGTTACCATTAAGTCACACAATGTACTGAATTCTTTGGGAGATGGTAGCCAACCGCACGATCAGAATTCAAAACAAAAAATATTTAAGTACCCAAGTGAGCAAAAATGGATTCTCTTGGCTGAGTCTGGACCCATCTTTTAAAGATGTTAAGCATCTGGAATTGTTATGTGCCTTTGTGAGTCCCCTGTTTTGCTCTGATAGACAGTCTGTTATTACTGGCTGCAGGCAGTAAGAAAGGGCAGGGTCAGGAAGGACAAAGAATTTACAGTATTGAACTTTCAATAATAATATGTTGATGTCAGGAAGAGTTGAGCCATTTCTGGTAAGAAAGAAGGGTTCATTTCAAACACAGGTGAATGTACTTCTGTGATCTACTCCTGAAAAGTAACAGGGGAATTCATAGGCCGTGGGTCACAAGATGCATAGGGGTAATCAATCCCTAAGTGAAACCACAGAGAGGAGGAGTAAATGCTAGAAGAGGTGATAGAGTTCAGCCCTAGGAATGGAACACAGAGTCTTCTCTGATTGATGTTCTTACCCCAGCTTTAGATTTGGCAGTGGCTACTTCCCTCACCACTCCCTTACCATGAATCAACACTTATCAGCAAGCACAGAGTAAAACATAATTTCAGATTAGAGGTTCTGAACAGGCCGAGTCTTAGTAGCACACTCATTTTGATGCTTAAAGAAATAGGATCACATTTTTAAAAACAGATTTCGGATTTGTATCAATACATTTGGCTGGAGTAATGGAAAACTGCATAAGTCTATGAATTGGGTAAGAGTTTATTTTGGTGAAGGTACATAGAATCTGAAGCTCAGTCTGTAAGCCACTAGGTATAAATATTGAAACTGAGTTGAATTTGATAGTTGACTGCTTTAGCATTCCAAATTGGACAGTTCATGTTAGGATGTATTCAGTTTGAAATCCAACCTTAGTACATGTATATATTTAGAGTTTCTTTTTACATAGAGTGAGCAACAAGTTTTTCTTTTTCCAAAGGCAGTTTAGCTGAGAATTAGATGTTTAAGGACTGGGTTTCTTATTTAACTCTTTCTTATAAGAGTTTGGAGTAAATGACTTTTTATTTCCTTTATTTTACTCACTTTATAAAATAAGTTCACTAATTCTGGCTTCCCTGTGTCTATAGGTGTCACACGTATATTCATAAAATATCAGAAGTAGTGATATTTTAAGACTTTATCAATCCAAGGTATTGTTATGTGGTTGGATAACCAACATTGCATAGCAATAGCAGAATCATGTAAATGAATGCTATATTATTTAACCTATAAATGCTATATTATTAATATATATATTAATTAACCTATTAATGCTATATTATTTAAAAGTGCTTTATTATTATTCATAGTTAATAAATATGTTCATATTTTATAAAAATTCCACAAATATTTGGAACAGTGAAATTATATGCAAAGGTTCATACATGTCTATTTTCAGATTCCATCTTTCAGGTCACAGCTCAACAATTCTAGGGTTGGGACGCTTGGGTGGCTCAGTGGTTAAGCGTCTGTCTTTGGCTCAGGTTGTGATCCCGGGGTCCTGGGAAGTGGCCCAAATAGCAAGGAAATTCCTAAAAACAAAACAAAAGGTCCAGCCCAACAGGCACTGTGTATTGTGGGACTCTCCCATGAAGTATTAAAGACCTATTACAAGAAAATTGAGACTTTAGAAACCCAAGCATGGGAAACTGGAATATAAGGCAAGGAACCAAGATAACAGGGGACTGGAGTAAAATCAGAGGAATAATAATTCAGTACAGAGGCAGAAAGATCTTGACAAAGAATGTCTTACCATGTCTTACCTGCTGGGGTTGGCCCCAGAGATGGATGCATAACTGAAGGTCCGGTTAATTTCATAGATTGAGCTCAGAGGGAAAAAGAAGCAAGGACAGCTGCTGGGTAAGCCATGACAGCCTAACCAGAGTGGGTTGGAGTTCCAGGGAAGAGGCTAGTGCTGCTCATTTCACTAACCTCATTTTTCCCCATGGCAGCTCCTCCTTCTGTGGGAGATGATGAGAGATTATGGCATCGTGGCAGTGACAGGAGATACACAAAGACTGTGGAGCATGGCAATGAACTTTCATAGCACAGTTACAAACTTAAATAGCATCTTTCACATATATCTTAGGGCCCAATCTGTTGGGCTATAGAGTTGCTATTATTGTTATTATTTTTAGAAACATAATATGTTATGTAATATATTGAATGTGGAGTTTGCTAAGACATTTGGGAGGTTATTAGAACAAGTAGATAGGAAATTGTTCTCTAATAATTCATGTCACTTGTTTATTCTGACTTATAATAACTTCTGAAGAATGGATATGATTTGTACCCTTAAAAGATAGAGTAAACATTCAAGATAGCACTACTTGGGAGAGTCATTTAAATAGTTTACATTTGCTATTCTCATCCTCTATTCTGTGGAAGAAAAAAGCAATTTTATTTTTTCTTTCATGTGGTGTTTATCCACTGCTCTCAAATTTTATCTTATAACCGCTCTAAAGACTGTACAATGATCTATTCTTTCTAAAGCTCATGATTTCCTAGATCTAGTTGTAAGGGCTGTTAAAAGTCTCCCCCAAATTTTCTAAGAACCCAGTTTAGCTTCATTTGTGTTAGGAAGCTGTTTTCTAGATGACTGCCGTAATATGAGGTGGTTTCTATTCAAAAATCTTTCTCTTGATCTGTATCTTTGTCCTGATCTCAGTAAATAGCTTTGTTACTATGAACCAAGTCTGAGATGTACAAAAGTACTTACAGGACACATCCAGGAATTACAGTGACTTTCTGTGATGTCCATTCTGTCAGTTGTTACAATTCATGGGCATTTTGGAGTCTCGTTCCCCATTAGAGAGCCAGACTGAGAGGGAGCATGAGAGGGGCTTGAGTTGGGACCTGTGGTGAAAGCAAGTTTCGCTATTTAATGAGCTGCTTAGTCCATTCACTTCTCTGAATTTGTTCCTTGATGTGTCCATGGGAATAGTACCCGTCTTGCAGGGTCCTTATGAAAAAACAAATGTATGTGAAGTTGCAAATGTAGGTTTTCAGTAAAAGCTGAATAACACTCATTGGCACCTGAACTTTAAGACTAACCAGTCAAATTATTTCAAATTGTAAGAAAATACTTTTAATATAGAAGACTGTTACCTGCCTCTCTGGGCACTCCGTGCAGTCTACTATATCATTAACTGTTTGGAGTTAATGGTGATGGCTTGGTGGGCATCTGACACTGTGCCAAGTGATGTCCATGTATGATGTCATTTAATCAGAACAGTCATTCTTTGAAGAAAGTTTTGGTTTCTGATTTTGTACCATGACTTTGAACTGCGTGTATTTTCTTTTAGGGCATATATTCTTTTGACTTCTATCTGCCTTATTCTTTCTATTGGATTGAACTAATTATGGTACTTTTATGTAACCAAACTGTATCAGGAGGCTTTGGGATACAAATAACAGAAAAGCAGAACCAGTCTGGCTCAAAAAATAAAGAGAATTTTTCACAAACATATACTGAATAATTCTTTACTGGGCTGTGTTTCTCTGTGATTCCTTTCACTCTCTCCGCCTCCAATGGCTCCCTTTATTATATTTGAAATTGTTGCAGCAGCTCCTGACAGGACATCTTTATACTACACACTCTCCACTGGAATGAGAGCTTCTGTTCCCTCAGACAGAAACTCTTGTCTTCCTTTGAACCAGTTTAGATCTTGTGTTGTCTTTGACACAGTCCCTGGGAGCAGGGGGTTGGAGCGCATTGACTAACTTATCCCTGTCCTTTCCTGGATTAATCACTGAACAAGAAGAATCTGTTCAGCTGCTTAGCTCAGACCTACCTATACCTGCGACTGTGGTCTGTGTCACCCAAATCAAGGAGGGGGATAATGGAGCAAGGGGTGAAGTGGTACTGGGAAGGCATCTTTGTCTGTTCTCAGTCTCACATGGAGAGCTTTCCACACTTTAATTTGAGCTATGATGTAGTACTATAGGAGGGTTTTCTTTTTTCTAGACTTTCACTGTTAGCTAAAAGTTGTTTTTTAAAATCATGAATGCAAGTTGACTTTTATCAAATGTTTCTTCATTTCTGATGAGATGATCATGTGGATTCTTTATTAATGTGATACATTACTGATCAACTTTTTTTCTAAATTGGCCAACTCATTTTTATTTAAAAAAATTGTTTTTAACATTTTTTTTTTTTCATGAGAGACAGAAAGAGGCAGAGACATAGGCAGAGGGAGAAGCAGGCTCCAAGCAGGGAGCCTGATGTGGGACATGATCTGGGACTCCAGGATCTCTCCCTGAGCCAAAGGCAGACACTCAACCACTGAGCCACCCAGGCATCCCCCCAAATTTTTAACAATACCTAGTACTCATCACAAGTGCCCTCCTTAATACCCATCACCCATTTAATCCATCCCCCTGCCCACCTTCCCTCCAGCAGCCCTCTGTTTTTCCCTCTAGTTAGGAGTCTGTCTTACTGTTTGCCTCTCTTTCTTTCCCCTCTATGTTCATCTGTTTCATTTCTTAAATTCCATATATGAGTGAAATCATATGGTATTTATCTTTCTCTGACTTATTTCGCTTAGCCTTATATTCTGTAGCCCCATTCATGTCACTGCAAATGGCAAGATTTCATTCTTTTTTGTGGCTGAGTAATATTCTATTGTATGTCTATACCATAACTCCTTTTCCTTTTTAAAAACAACTTTAACAACTGCAAAAAATAAACTATTTCTTTATATAGTGGGACCATTCTTCACATATGTATCTGCCTGTGAAACTATCACTGAAATCAAATAATGAACATATTTATCACCCCTCTCCAAACAAAAGTACCCTCATGACCCTCATAATCGATCTCCATTCCTTTCCTTCACATCCGCCCCTGCACATGCGGTCCCAGACAACCACTGATCTATTGTTATCACCGTAGATGACCATCTGCTGTCACTATAAATGAGCTGCATCACTCATCGAATTTTTTTTTCTCATTGAATTTTTGAATGTTAAACTAACCTACCATTTCTGAAACCCAATTGAATCATTATGTATTAGCTGTCTGTCTGATGTATTTCTGTATTCGTGTAATTTCATGTTCTGCTTGGATGCAAAAATCCTATGTTTATAACTGCAATTGGACTCTAATTTTTCTTTCTACTAATGCCCTTGTTGTACTTTGGCATTAAAGTTATGCTGGCCTCATAAAATGAGCCAGAGGGTATTTTCTATTCTGTTGGCTAGAGGAACTTGTATAAAAGAAATATTATTTTTTCCTTAAATATTTAGCTTGAACCAACCAGGGAAAACAACTGGACCTAGAGTTTTCTTTGTGGAAGAGTTTTAAATTACTGATTTATTGTCAAAACAGATACAGTTGATAATGATATGGATGAAACTAGAGATTATAATGCTAAGTGAAATAAGTTAATCACAGAAAGACAAATACCATATTTCACTCATGTGGGAATTTAAGAAGCAAAACAAATGTGCAAAGGGAAAAAGACTAATCAAGAGGCACACAAACTCTTAGTAACAGAGAACTGATGGTTATCAGAGGGGAGGAGGTAGGGGGATGGGTGAAATAGGCAATGGAGATTAAGGAGGGCAGTTGTGATAAGCACTGGGTGATTTATGGAAGTGTTGAAGCACTATATTGAGTACCTGTAACTAATATAACACTATATGTTAATAACTGGACTTAAAATAATAAATTTTTAAAATACATGGAAAAATGAACAGAATAAAATAGATACAGAACTGTTCACACTTTGTTTCTTTTCTTGCTGTCAGTTTTTATAAGATGCATGTTTTCTTGACTTTTATGAAATATACATAAAGTGTGCATAATATAGGTACAAAGGTTGATTTTTTTTTTACAAATGCTCACTTTATTGGTTGTTCATAATATTTTATCTTTTAATATCTGTAGGCTCTATACTGATATCCCCACTTTTATTTCTGATATTGGTTATTTAAGCTCACTCTGTGTTTCTATTCATTATTCTCCTTGATAGTAGGAGGGGGGCTGGTTTATAAGCTTCTCTGTCATTTCAAAAAACCAGTTTTTATTTTTGCTGATCTTCTCTGTGTGTGTGTGTGTGTGTTGTTTTTTACTTGTTGCTGTTTTTACCTTCTTTTTTTGTCCTTTTATTTTCTTTAAGTTCCTTCTATAAATTCTTTTTATGGGTGTCTAGCTTAATGCCTTTCAGCTTTCCTTTTTCTAATATATGTATTTGGGAACATAAATTTTTCTTTCAAAATACTTGGAATGCATCTAATAAATGTTCATGAACATGGACTTAAAAGTATGTTCTGATTTCCATTATGATTTCTTCTTTGACCTATGAGTTATTAGGAATTATATTTCTTAATTTACAAACATTATAAATTTTCTAAGTATATTTTTGTCAGCGATTTCTAGTTTAACTTCTTAGTGTTCAAAAAATTTGCTTTTGTGATTTCAATTTGTTAGTATTTGTAGCAGTTTCCTTTCATATATGACTGATTTTTATAATGATCTGTGGATATTTGAAAGCAATGTATATTCTATGGTTTTGAGGGCCTGTGTTGTATGTGTGATTATTAGGTCAAATAAGTAAATTTTGTTAAAATCTTATATATTTGTATACACTATTTTGTCTGATGTACGTGAAAGAGGTATCTTCAAACTGCTCTGTTTTTTTCGTTCTCTGTTTTGTCAATATTTGTTTAATATATAATTTTTGGGATGTTATTAGGTGCATACAAATATAGAATAATTATCTTTTACTGAAAAACCTTTATAATTTTGAAGTATATGTATTTCTAGTAATGGCTTTTGACTTAGTCCCTTATTTTAATATTTTCATTTTATATGTAATTAAAATTCCCTAATACATTATGATTATTGCTATCTTCAGTTAAAATTCATTTGAATTTATTCACAGGTTTGTCCTTCATATTGGTTTTAGATTCCTTCCAGCACCTTTGAGCTCCCATCTGTGAGCTAAGTACACCCTTTAGTACTTTCTTTAAAGTAGCCTGTTGGTGGTGTTGGGGTACCTGGCTGGTTCAGTTGGTAGAGCGTGCAACTCTTTTTTTTTTTTTTATTTTTTTTTTTAGGATTTATTTATTTATTTTAGAGAGCAACAGCACAGGAGCTAGGGGGAGGGGTCAGAAGGAAAAGGGGAGAAAAACTTAAGCAGACTATGTGCTGAATGTGGAGCCCTACACGCAGTTTGATTTCATGACCACGACCTGAGCCAAAACCAAGAGTCATATTCTTAACTGACTGGGCCACCCAGGCACCCGTAGAGCATGCAACTGTTGATCTGAGGGTCATAAGTTTGAGCCACACATTGGGTTTAGAGCTTTAAAAAAAAAAGTAGCCTGTTGTGAACAATTCTCCATATTTCTTCCCTGAAAAATGTCTGTTTTTCACTGCATTATTGAGGATTAACTTCACTATTCTGTTAGCACTTTGAAGGTCCCATTCTCTTCTGTGTTTCCTTGATTCTTTTGAGAAATCAAGTATCAGTCAATATTTGCTTCTTTGAAGTTCATCTTTTTTCTTTCAGTTTTCTTTTAATATTCTCTCTCTAACTTTTAGCAGTTTTAATGTGTCATGTGTGTTTTTCTTTTTATCTTTATGTTCAGAGAGCTACTTTATGACTTTTTTTTTTGTCTACTTTGGGGGAAATCTTAGCCATTATCTTCTCAAATATTGCTTCTTTCCTATTCTTTCTCCGCCTCCCCTCCCTCCCCTCCCCCCCCCCTCCCCGCCCTCAGGGACTTTCTTATTATCTATCTAACTTTCTGGGCATACATGCATGGATCCCTGGGAACCTGTTTAACCCCATCCCCAGCACACTCTGTCTTATTTCCATAATTATTTCTAATCACCTTGCTGTTTCTCTAACAAGCCAAGCATCCTCCTGCCTTGCGACTTTTGAAAATACCACTTCCTTAGCCTGGAACACTGCTTTCCCTATATGCTCAAGACTCCTTCCATGATTCAGGCCCCTGTTCAAATGTGGACTTATCAGCTGCTAACCCTGATCACTTTTTCAAAATGATTACTCTGATTCTTCCTCCCCTACATGGCACTCTTACCCTTTACCTGGTTTTGTTTCTTTACAGTGCTTATTACAATAGGACACATTTTGTTTTTAATATTTGTTTGCTTATTCTCTGTCTCCCTCCATTAGAATATAAACTCCATGAAAAAGAGACTCTTTTGCTCATGGCTCTATCCCAATCCCTGGAACTCTTCCTGGAGCAGAGCTAGGTGCTCAATAAATGCTTGTGGGATGAATGAATGCATGAATGATTAATAGATAATACATATAGGAAGATAAAGTTCTCTGCAGAAGGGGAGGAAAGCAGATGAAGAAAACTAAAGCAAGGCATTTAAATTTCATTATATCTATGCTTTATTTTTTTGTAAATAAAGATAGTATCAATTGTATTTCTATCATTGTTACCTAAAAATAGCAAAATGAAATGTCAATGTTTGAAAACATTGCTTTCATTAATTTAAATTAATTGGCATCTCATCATTTAGTTTAAACATGTGCCCCATATGCTTTAGTTTTAAAAATATTTTAATTAAAAATAATTAAACCTGTATTAGCTTGGACTGCCATAATAGAATACCATAGAATAGGTGGCTTAACCAACAGAGATTTATATTGTCATAGTTCTGGAGGCTAGAAATTTGAGATCTGGGTACCAACATGGTCAGGTTCCAGTGAGGACCATCTTCCTGGCTTGTCAATGGCTGAATTCTTGCTGTGTCCTCATGTGTCAGAGAGTGTGTATATTGGTGTATTTTTCAGTTAAGGGAACTAATCCCATCAGTTGAGCCTCACACTCATTACCTCATCTAAACCTAATTATCTCCTAAATTCCCCATCCCCAAATACTATCACATTGGAGTTAGGGCTTCAACATATAAATTTGGGGGGTATACAGTTCAGTTTACAGCACCCACCAAATATGATTCATTATTTTCCAGCGAAATAATGAATATGTACATTCAAGACTACTTGAGTGTTTTTCATAGTGTGAAATTATTGTGATTGCACAGAAAAATTTATTGATATATTTTTGCAAAATACTGTGTGAATGCTTATGAGTAACAAAGGCTAAATTGATTATCACTTGGGTATTGTCTATTTCATTTGTTTATTTTGTAGCTATTTAGGGAGTCATATGAATAGATCATTTTTATGGGCAAAATAACTAACTCTGATTTATAAGTGTCTTCATAAATTTCTTCCCCAAATAAACCATAAGTCTACCTATAATGCCTAGACTTACATATGATGTTTGTCATGATAGCTACTCAGAAAGAATCTATAGTGCAGGTCAAAACTAGTTGTCTAGAGAGATTGGACTCCCCTAATAGTAAGGCTTTTTTTTTTTTTTTTTTTTTTTTTGGTCTCACTGCTGCCCACTGTATTTTGCCAGGTTGCCTGAGGTCAGCAGGCCTTCCTGATGTTCATGGACTGTGCTGCTTTTTCAAGAATGTCTCAGAGGGATCCTGCCTGAGAGAAAGATGCCACACTATAACATTTCCCTGATATAAAGACAGCAAGAATGGTCTCTGTCTTGTTCTTTTAGCCAGCTTAAAACCAGATATGGAACTGATAAAGGCATCGACTCAGAGCCTCTCTGGACAGCCCATGTATTTTTCTAGTCTAGAATGGAGTTAATGATATAAATAAGCACTTCCTACAAAGGTTAAGAGGGAAAGCATCCACCATCCCACAGCTCCTCCCATTCCTCATCCTTGAAATAGGATTGTTAGCATCTGATAGGAACTAGAGGAGGATGAGGACTATGCCATATGTCCCTGTTAGAAACACTGATCTCATAATGACTAAGAAACACCAGGGGGTTGTCTAAGCCACCAAGGTTATAGGGGGCACAGCATTATTGCAGCTGCACTAAAATTTAATGTAATTTTTAGTTTACCACCCATGGTGACCTAAGAGGGTGGTATGGCAGAGAAACTCTAAATAGAGGGGCTTAGTCACAGCTCACTGAAAGGCCAAATACACTGTTTTCATGGTGGAAGAGGGAAGAAGAGACTGGTAAATATTTCTAAATGTCATACGTTTACATATGAATTTATTCATTCCTATATTTTTAGGATTTTTCTCTTGTGAAAAGTACTCTAAAAACAATCCCTTAATAAAAAATATTTGTAAAAAAATTATACATATACTCAGCAATTTAAAATTAAGAGTTTTTCTAGAAGGAAGTGTGACTCTAGTGGTTAGAGGCTGAGAGTTCTCTGGTTAGTGGTGGGAATTTCTTCTCAGAATGAAGTTCAAGGTGTGTGCTTGCCTATGTGACCAAGTGGACGGTAGAGAGGTCTCTGGGGTTACTTTAATGCAGATGGGTGGGATTGAGACTGCCCACAGACGTGGCTGGGCTGGGACTAGGGAGCATCACTGTGACCTAAATTTTAGAAACTAAATTTGAGGTGAAGAATGAAGTCACAATCTCATAACTAAGAAGAGAATGATGAATGTATTAATTTAGAATAGAAAACACACCTCATTCAGGAATCCGTCTGCATGTGTACTGAACCCTTTTTGGCAGGCAAAGCACCAAAAAAAAAAAAAAAAGCCTTTTCTATAAAGTAATACATCAAACTATTGTGGCCCAGAAAACTCTCTTCTTCTCTATTCTGGAGATGTTTCTTTCTCTAATAACTTGGAAATGTCTATAATCAGAGCTCTTGTACCATACCCAAAGACATCTAGAACTTTCTTCTTCACCACCTTCTAGCTTTCCTGTTTTCATGGGTGGTCAGAACTTTGCCATTGCAGCATCCCCTGCCTCCTCGTACCCATGGCAGGTTAAAATTCCCAGGTTCAGACTTGTATCACGAAGGGTGCTATAGCCATGTGTGGCTTCCCTGCGGATGGGGTGAGGAACAACATGATGTTTGGGACAGAAAACCTAGGGGCTGGGTCTAGGGCTCCTGTTCCCTCACAGCCTCACCTTGACTATGTTTTTCTGCCTCAGTGGCTTAGGCTTTCACCTTTGACATGTAACTTAGACCTGGCCCTTGACTTTATTTTAGTAATTCTAGAAAGATGTTTAGGCGGAGGGATGAATCTGTGTTCTCATTGAAGCTAAGAGTTTTGTCTCATTCTTTCTTGGTAAAATCTTCATTTTTAATCTGTTTATCTTGATTTGTATTCTTTTCTCTTCTTTGGCTAGCTGGAGAGCAAGGGCCATTGACATGGTCCAAAGAATGTATTCTTTTCACCCTTAGAGCAAGGAGTACTAAAATGGAGCACCCTCAGCCCCTCCCCAAATGCCTATGAATGGCAAGTCATGAAAAATATTTGTTAATTAATTCAATTATTATAAGTTGAATTGATTTCTAATTTAGGCATAGCGTGGGAAACTATTTATAATATATGCCGGTTGACCTTATCCAAATTTCCATGGAAATAGCATTCTTATGACACAGTATGTTCTTGGACTGTTTTGAAATATCCAGCTGCTTTCTGTGATACTGAACTTAAAAAAGAAATCCTTCTACTAACAGAACATTTTTCAAGTATGTACTCAGGTGCTCAGGAAGTAGGCTGAATTAAAAAAAAAAACTCACTGAAAAGATTCTAGGTGTGTTAACTCTGGACATTCCCTCAAACCTCTTTAATTGAAACCTGTAATGTTGTTGGGTTGTTTCTATCTGAAGTCAAACACTGGAAGAGTCTGCAAAAAAGTTTGGTGGTTTTATTTTTTTCCCCTCTATAAGATAGAGATTATGTCTAGAGACCCAGAGGTAATCATATTCTTCCCTTGAATGATCAAATCAAGTTCTTGTCCAGGAGAGAAACCATATTTCAGTAGTACCAGATTTTCTCCTCTAATGCTAAGATGCTAAGATGAAATAATAGTATATGGGAAAATTGGCTGTGTATTTATAATAGGCCTAATAAAAGTGTAGAGGCCATGAGTACATTGCATACTTGGTGAAAGTAACAACTTGACTGTGTTCATAACATTCGAGTAAATCTGTGCAAACTCATGCACACCACTACAGAAGTGACTTTCACGGTGCAGTCACTGCAGTCTGCAGCAGTTAAAACATAGCATCAAACAAGATGGGAATGACCGGGCTTGTTAAATGGAATATCTTTCCTGAGTTTAGTAAACCCAAAATGACCTTGCCCATCACTGATGTCCTGCGAGACAGGTGCAGGCTTGTATTACTCATTTTACCCTGGTCGTGTTGTGGCTATTGGTTTCTCCCATTAAAATGAAAAATAGAATTATGTTTGACAGAAGAAAAATTTATTTGGCACCTTAGGTGAAATAAATACATAAACTGAAGTTAGCATCCTTTTTTTGGCAAATCCCTGGATCAGTGATTTGCAGCCTTTCAGTGTAAACCTTTCACACCATTCTAGAAATTTGGTGATACAAAATTATGCATTCCCAGTTGGTAATTTTTCTTTTGACTTGCTTGTGGATTTTTTTATCATGTAGATTTTTAAAGTCTTTCTCCCCAGTTTTACTGAGAAAAAATTAACATACATCACTGTAAGTTTAAGGCGTACAGCATGATGGTTTGCATACATACACTGTGGAGTGACTACCATGGTAGTCAGCTCAGCTCCATTCTTTCCTAGAGATATGATAAAAATGAAAGCATGAAAAAAAGAATAAAGGGGAAAATTTTTCTCCTTGAGGTGAGAACTTTCAGGATTTGCTCTCTTCACAGCTTTCTTATATATCACATGGCTGTGTTAGCTGTAGTCATCATGCCGTGTGTTACATCTCTGGTACTTATCTTAAAACTGGAAATTTGTACTTCTGACCAGTTTCCTCCAATCAACCCCTATCTCTAGTAACCACAAGTCTCATCTCTTTTTATGTGGGTTTGGGATTTTTTTATTTTGCTTTTTAGATTTCACATTAATGTGAGATCATACAGATTTTGGCTTTCTCTTATTTCACTTAGTATAAGGCTTCAAGGTCCATCGATGTCACAAATGGTAGGCTGTCCTCATGTTTTTTTTTATGGCTGAATAATATTCTGCTGTATCTGTATAACACAACCTCTTTATTCATCCATCAGTGGTCACTTGGGTTGTTTCTATGTCTTGGCTATTGTAAGTAATACTGATAGGATCATGGGGGTACAGACATATTCTCAAGTGTTATTGTTACCTTTGAATTTATTCATCAAAGGGGAATTGCCTCGGTGTCCATCGAATGGATAAAGAAGATGTGGTCTATGTATACAATGGAATATTACTCAGCCATTAGAAATGACAAATACCCACCATTTGCTTTGACATGGATGGAACTGGAGGGTATGATGCTGAGTGAAATAAGTCAATCAGAGAAGGACAAACATTATATGTTCTCATTCATTTGGGGAATATAAATAATAGTGAAAGGGAATATAAGGGAAGGGAAAAGAAATGTGTGGGAAATATCAGAAAGGGAGACAGAACATAAAGACTCCTAACTCTGGGAAACGAACTAAGGGTGGTGGAAGGGGAGGAGGGCGGGGGGTGGGGGTGAATGGGTGACGGGCACTGAGGGGGGCACTTGACGGGATGAGCACTGGGTGTTATTCTGTATGTTGGCAAATTGAACACCAATAAAAAATAAATTTATTTAAAAATAAACTAAAAAATAAAAAACAAAACAAAAACAAACAAACAAACAAACAAACAAACAAAAAACAAAGAGGAATTGCCGGAGCATATGGTACTCGTATCTTTAACTTTTAGAGCATCCTCCGTATTGTTTCCCATAGTGGCTGAACCAATCTGCAGTCCCACCGACAGTGCTCGAGGATGGCCCTTTTTCCAGATCCCCACCAGCATTCATGTTAGCTCTTATCTCTTTATCTTTTCCATGATGGCCATTCCAACAGGCATGAAGTGATACCTCATCATGGTTTTAATTTGCTATCCCTAATGACTGGTGATGCATCATCTCATGTACCTGTTTATCTTCTTTGGATTTGGAGAAATGTCTATTTAGGTCCTTAACCCATTTTTTAATAGTCCTTTTTGCTATTGAGTTGTAGGATTTCTTTATGTTTTGGACATTAACCCCTTATCACATACATGGCTTGCAAATATTTTTTCCCATGCCATAGATTGTCTTTTCACTTTGTCGATGGTTTCTTTTGCTGTGTAGAAGCTTTTTGGCTTGATGTCGTTCCACTTTTATTTTGTTGTTGTTATTGTTGCTTATGCTTTAGGTATCATGTCTAAAAAATCATCAACAAGACCTATGCTAAGGAGCTTTGTCTCTATTTTCTTTTGGGAGTTTTATCATTTCCAGTCTTACACTTAAGTCTTTAATCCATTTTGAGTTAATTTTTTTGTGAGTTGTATAAGATATGGGTCCAGTTTTATTCTTTTACATGTGAATATCCAGTGATCCCAACACCATTTATTGAAGAGACTGTCTTTTCTCCATTGAGTATTTTTGGCTTCCTTGCCAAATATTAGTTGAGAGAATATGCTTGGGTTTGTTTTTATGCCAGTAGCATACTATCTTAATGACTGTAGCTTTATAATATAGCTTGAAATCAGGAGTGTGATGCTTCCTGCTTTTTCTTTCTCAGGTTTGGCTATTTGGGGGTCTTTTGTGGTTCCATACAAATCTTGAGTTTTTTATTGTTTTTTAGCTCTTTAAAAACTGCCATTCGACTCATGGTAGAGATTGCATTGAATCTTTAGATTGCTCTTGTAGCATTGATGTTATAACAATTTTCTTCCAGTCCATGAACACAAGATACCTTTCCATTTATTCATGTTTTCTTTCATCAGTGTCTTATAATTTTCAGCATTGAGATCTTTCACCTCCTTAAATTTGTTCCTAAGCATTTTATTGTTTTTGATGCTGTTGTAAATGGATTAATTTCTTTTTTCAGAAATTTTGTGGTTAGTATAGAGAAATGCTACTGATTTTTGTTGGTTAATTTTGTATCCTGCAACTTTACTGAATTCATTGATGAGATCTAAGTTTTTTAGTTGAGTCTTTAGGATTTTCTAAAATAAAATCATGCCATCTGCAAATAGAGATATTTTTACTTCTTCTCTCCCAATTCTGATACCTTTTATTTCTTTTTCTTCTCTTCTTCCCCACTCCCCGCGCTCCGCCCCCACCCCCCCGCCCCGCCCCTGCCCTGGATGCTCTCGTTAGGACTTCTAGTACTGTGCTGAATGGGAGTTGTGAGAGTCCATACCTTTGTCTTGTTTCTGATTTTAGAATAAAAGCTTTCATCCCTTTCATCATTGAGTATGGTGTTAGCTGTGGGCTTGTTACATATAGCCTCTATTATTTTGCAATATGTTCTTTTGTGCCTAATTGGTTAAGGGTTTTTACCACACATGGATGTTGACCATGTAGATTTTAAATTTTTTTCATGAACTATATTTATCACTATTATCCTTTATGTATGTATCAGTCTTTTCCTTAATATCTCCAGATTTTAAATAATGGAAAGGCCTCCCCACTCCAAGTTAATCAATTCCCTCTTGTGTTCTAGTTTTTTTTTTTATGATTTCATTTTTAAAAATTTAAATCTTCTTTCAAATTTACCCAGTATATATCATGAGGCATAAATTCAAATTAATTTTATTAAAAACATCTCTCCAGTTTTTAAAGACAGTTTTTTGAGTTGTCTATCTTTTCCCCGATGAGTTTAGCTACTATGTTTATCCTACACCAAATTCTATATGCAGTATGGTCTATTTCTAGATTTGTTTTTGCATTTCATTGATTCATCTGTCTATTATTGTCTCAAGACTTTTAATTATTGCAGCTTTATGTTAATTTGTAAAAAGTATTAGGAGTACATCCCCTCATTTCTACTATTTTTTAAAAAGTAACCTCTACCCCCAATGTGGGACTTGAATTCACAACCCCCAGATCGAGTCACATGCTCTACTGACTGAACCAGCCAGGCACACCTTCATTTCTACTCTTTTTTGGAGTGTCCTTGAATTGTTGTTTTTTTAACATACTTTAGAATTTGTCTCTCTCTCACCCTTCCTCAGGAGTTTTTGGCCTTGTTTATTGTAATTATGATAACTTTTAAAATTTGCTTAGGAAGAACTAATCACTTTGAGTTTGAGACTTCTTATCTAAGAACTTATGCCATTCCTTTTCTACGTATCTTTGTGGCCTTCAGGAATGCTTTAAAATTGTATTTATAAATCTTACATATTTCTAAGTCTTGTTTTTGGATACTTCATTTCATCCTGTACTGTTGCTGTAAATGTAGTCTTCTTCCATTTCGTCTTCTAATTTGCTTTTTGTTCATCTGAAATTTACTGTTATCCCTTTAGTAATTCTGTCATGTTACCTTATTAATTTTTCTTGTTTATAGTACTTTACAGTTGAATATCTCAGGTTTCCCACAACAATAACAAATGCTGATATTTTTATTTCCTTTTCTACATTTCTGCACCTCTACTTATTTTTTCTTATTAATTGTATTGTCTGACATCCAGTACTGTTAAATAATAGTGGTGACAAGTGAATGTGAATGCCCTTCTTTGTTCCTAACTTGAGTGGGAATATCCCTACTGTTGCCCCCGTAAGCACGGTGGTGACTTTGGGGCCAAGGTATATTCTATCAAGTTAAGAAGATACCCATTTATTTCTGCTTTATTAAGACAATCATATTTCCAAGTAGTAGTAAAGTCCCAGGGATATGTATCTGCAGCCTCCCTAGCATGAGGGGCTCAAAGCTCTAAAAGGAAACATAAAGACTTTCTACTCCACCTTCCTCTCATCATGAGTAATAAATTCCAACCACAGGGAGATGACACTTCCCCCGAGAAGTCCCAAAATTAGATTGGAAAACAAGCTGGAACTAAAAAATCACTGTCTCTTAGGTCTCACACTAGTATTCCTTTGGGTATGCACAACTAACATTGAAAATTTCTCTTATGACTATTTTTCTCTTCCATTGTACTTTCTCCTTGAGATTTTTCCATTTTACCCTTCTCTTTCCATATTTCTGGGACCTCACATGTATTGCTTGGCTGTGGATTCTTTCCCCAGCCTGCCATTGCTGAGGAGCCAAGTTTATCAAAGATTTCTAGACAGTGACATAATCCCTTCCCCACCCAAAAAGACCTCTGTTATTTGGTCTTCCTGGACAAAGTGAATTGTCTTCCAAATCCTGCTGGTTACTTTGGGACAGAAAGCTTGGTGGAGCCACCTGAACACCTAAAAATATGCTTCAGCTGTGACTGTGCCTGCAGCAAAGTGATTTGAACCAACAGTAGATGTGCCATGAATGCCACTGTATCTTAAAGTCACTTGTGGGCGGTATTCAGATTTCAAAAGACATTAGGTCATACTATGTTGATAATTGTTAAAGGAAAAACAAACAATTATGTATTATCAGTACTGTGCTTCTGATTTTGCACTTAACCTTTGTTGTTAGAACTTTCATTAATCATCAAAATTAGTAAAGTGTTTTATATGCTAAGAATTTTTGTGCACAAATGGGAAAAATCTAAGCCATTGGCAGACTATCTTGATAATTTTCTACTATAAAACAAAAGATAGTATTTCTATCCATATACAGTTATGAGACTCTGGAGCCAGACTTGGGTTTGAATTCTGGCTTTACTACTGCCTTATCTGAGTGACCAAAAACAGGTATCTCAACGGAGTCCCATTTTTCTCATTTGCAAAATGAGGACAGGAATACCTTGTAGAGTTGTATGAGAATTAAAAGAATAATGCACGTAAGTGCTTAGCACAGTGGTGCCATGATGTAGGGACTTAATAAATGAGAACTATTATATTGTTTAGGGCTTAATATATTGCTTAATATCTTATTGAAGGCTCTTTATTTATAGTTTATATATGTAATATATATTATATTTAATAACATAATTTTAATTAATATGTTATAAATATATTTAATATAATTTTAAAATTATATTAATACATAAATCAATTATATTTAATAAATATATTTATTTATCCCTAGGTGGCGCAGCGGTTTGGTGCCTGCCTTTGGCCCGGGGCGCGATCCTGGAGACCCGGGATCGAGTCCCACGTCGGGCTCCCGGTGCATGGAGCCTGCTTCTCCCTCTGCCTGTGTCTCTGCCTCTCTCTCTCTCTCTCTCTGTGTGTGACTATCATAAATAAATAAATAAATAAATTTTTAAAAAATTTAAAAATATATATATATACTTAATATATATTTAATATATTGTTAAGGGCTGTAATAAAGCCTGTTTTTCTTTTTAACTGAGATGAATTTAGAGATTAAGGAGCAAGTATCACAGTTTTGGCACATTTTGGATCTGTAATTTCAAAACAGCTCATTTGTCCACATATATTCCTTTCTGAGACTTGGAATTAAGGTATTTATAAGGATTTGACTGAAGTTTCTGCTCCGGCTCTTTTTTCTTAGGAATTTTTTTGGGTAACTATGCCAGTTAATACCTAAAACCTCAAGCCTAAAAATAGGTTCTTAACTTTTTTTTTGAGGTTTTCATTAGTCAATTATTATTTATATTATTTATTGACCATCTGATAAGTAGGATAAAAAAGTACAAAAGACTAATATGATTTGCTCTACACATTTAGAACTATAAATGAATGTCTTGGGCATCTTTTATTTACACATTCATTAAGTAACCTTAGAGGGTCTATTTTATGTTGTGCTAGACATAAGATATGTATTCCTAGGGATTCAGAGATGAAAAGATAAATCTCTGCTCCGAAAAAGCTTACAGTCAAGTTATGGTATCTACAAAGGAACTTGAAAGCCACTTATAATAATAGAAGCCTCCCCTGACACCCTGAAGCCTCAGCTTGAGGAAACACTGTTCTCATGTGGTCCCATATCATTCTGTGCTTGCTCTTTTTTTTTTTTTTTTTGAAAGATTTTATTTATTTATCCATGACAGACACAGAGAGAGAGTCAGAGAGAGAAGCAGGCTCCCTGGGGGAAGCCTAATGTGGGACTCGATCCCAGGAGCTGGGATCACGCCCTGAGCCAAAAGCAGATGTTCAACTGCTGAGCCTCCAGGCGTCCCTGTGCTTGCTCTTATTTTAGCACTTCTCACACTGTAAATTGTCTTCTGTGCTAGACTCCAGGCTATTTGAGGATAGGACTGTGTCTTATCCCTTACAGAAGAAAAAGATAACTAAAACATTATCTTGGCCCTTAACATGGAGTAACAAAGACCTACAACCAAGTAACATATATAAAGAACTACAGTATAAGTTTGTATGAAATAGATGCCTACAAAGTGTATGCTACAGGAGGTAGGGGGTTGGGGATGTTATTTAGAAAAGATGGCATTTGAATTTAGAAAGAATGACAGGATTTCCATAGGTAAGAAGGTTGGGAAGAAAATGGAAGATGAAGGAAAGGCACAGAAGCCAGGACAGTGTTTGGGCTGCTTGAGGTATAGCACAGAGTCTCATGTGAGTGGGCTCCAGCAAGATTTTGGGGCAGGGTTTTCATTGTAATTGAGTGCAGTAGCAGGGTGTTGGGAATTTGTTCTGTAGGCAGTGGTGGGCTGATATGGATATCTGGGTATAAGGGACTTGATCACTTTGTCAACAGGGTGAATGTTGGGAAAAGAAAGATCAGATTTAGGAGATACAATCTGGAGATTTTCAGTAACATAGCAAGAGATGTTGTAGTGAAACATAACAATGTGTAGTCAAACACAAGGGGGAATAGAGCAATTCTTTTTTTTTTTTTTTTTGGAATAGAGCAATTCTGAAGATGTTATGTAAATGGACTTGTCAGACCTTGATCAAGAGTAAGGATGGGATCCCTGGGTGGCGCAGCGGTTTGGCGCCTGCCTTTGGCCCAGGGCGCGATCCTGGAGACCCGGAATCGAATCCCACGTCGGGCTCCCGGTGCATGGAGCCTGCTTCTCCCTCTGCCTGTGTCTCTGCCTCTCTCTCTCTCTCTCACTGTGTGCCTATCATAAATAAGTAAAAAATTAAAAAAAAAAAAAATTAAAAAAAAAAAAAAACTCTAAAAAAAAAAGAGTAAGGGTTGGAAATTCCAATTTCAGGGTCCTTTTGTCAAAGGTGATGGCAGACACTATGACAGTGGCTAAAGTCACCCAGAAAAAGTACAGAGAAAGCAAGCCAGGCAAAGGCATAGAACTTTGTGGAAAACTTATTTTTAAGGGGTAAGTAAACCTTCAGATTTTGAAGATGAATTAAACTGTATCTTTGGAATTAAGTGACTTGCCTTCAATTTAAAGAAGAACCCCCTAAAACCCAGGTGCCCCCACCTGTAACTAAGTGCACTATTAGTTTAATGTTCTGGACTCTCATTTAATGCTAAGTTTAAAAATCCCACCTACCACCTTTCCCATCTCTATATATCGGTAAGAGAGACTAAACTTGAATTTTTGGACCCCTTTACATGAATCAAAGCAACCTATATGTCCTATGCTTCTGGCTACTAATAGCCAAGAGAAAATTTTGCCATTGGAAAACACAGGACAAGCCATCCAAATGGATGCCATTTAAAATTATAATGTGTAATATGAATTGATAGAATTGTAAAAAGCGTAAGTAAGTCTACCTTATGCTTCAAAGGCAAAAAGCTAATCTTGTGCATTATTAAATGTTTTTATATCCCTTATGTAAAAAAGAAGCCTGCTACATTTCCAACACTGAATTATTTTTATTATCCCCCAATACACTTACAGTATACAGAAATGGACAGATTTTTGCTTAAGACAAACCAATTTTTTCTTTACATTTTTTAAAGATTTTTATTTTTATTTATTCATGAGAGACGGGGTGGGAGGGGGGGCAGAGATACAGGCAGAGAGAGCAGCAGGCTCCATAAAGGGAGCCAGACGTGGGACTCAATCCCGGGTCTCCAGGATCAGGCCCTGGGCCGAAGGTGACACTAAACCGCTGAGCCACCTGGGCTGCCCTTTTCTTTACATTTTTAACAGAAGATTGTGTTGTTATTAATGACAGTCTTCTATGGCATGTGCCAAAGTTGTGGCTTGAAATTGTTTTTAACTATTAATTATCAAGTGAAATATTTATACCTCAAAGAGGGAGGCCTGAAAAGAAAGGCTATGGAACTTTTGATAAAGACTATCTTAATGAGCAAGTATATAATGGGGCCTATCCTTGGAATAGCATCATCCTTGCTGATCAATAGAACTAAATTATACATGGATATTATTAATTTGGCTGGCAGAGCTGAACTTTGAAACGAACTATCACCTCATCAAATAAAAGACCCCAAAAAACAATCACACACACAAAAACAAAAACAAAAGCAAAAAAGAGGAGAAATAACAACCAACACCAGAAATACAAACAACTGTAAGAGAATATTATGAAGAAATTATATGCCAACAAATTGGACAACTTCAAAGAAATGGATAAATTCCTAGAAACATATAATCTTCCAAATACTGAATCAGGAAGAAATAGAAAATTTAAACAGACTGATTATCAGTAATTAAATTGAATCAGTAATCAAAAAACTCCCAACAAATGAAAGTCCAGGATCTGATGGCTTAACAGACAAATTTTACCAAATATTTAAAGAAGAGTTAATATGTATTCTTCTCAAACTATTCCAAAAAGTACAAGAGGAAGGAAAATTTCTAAATTCATCCTATGAGACTAGTATCACCCTGATAGCAAAACCAGATAGATGCCAAAAAAAGAACTATAGGCCAATATCTCTGATGAACATGGATGCAAAAATGCTCAACAAGATACTACCAAACTGAAAACAACAATACATTCAGAAAATCATTCACCATGATCAATTGGGACTTATTCCTAGGATGCAAGTATGCCTCAGTATCTCAAATCAATGTGATCCATCTCTTCAATAAAAAAATATAAAAACTATATGATCATTTCAATAGATGTAGAAAAAGCATGTGACAAAGTACAACATCCATTCATGATAAAATCCCTCAACAAAGTAGCTCTAGAGGGAATATACCTCAACATAATAAAGTCCTTATATGCAAAACTCACAGTGAACCTCATGCTTAGTGGGGACTACCTGAGAGCTTTTCTCCGAAGATCAAGAAAAAGACAAGGATGTCAACTCTTATGGCTTTTATTCCACATAGTGCTAGAAATCCTAGCTACAGCAATAGACCAAAAAAAAAAATAGCATCCAAACTGGTAAGGAAGAAATAAAACTTTAACTATTTGCAGATCACATGATACCATAGATAGAAAACCGCAAAGACCCTGTCAAAAAAACTACTAGAACTGACGAATTCAGTAAAATCACAGGATACAAAATCAGTGTACAGAAATCTGTTGCATTCCTATATGCTAATAATGAAGCAGCAGAAAGTTAAGAAAACAATGCCATTTAAAATTGCACCAAAATCAATAAAATATCTAGGGATAAATTTAACCTAAGAGATGAAAGATCTGTACTCTGAAAACTATAAAACAATTATGAAAGAAATTGAAGATGACACAAAGAAATGGAAAGACATTCCATGCTTATGGATTGGAAGAATGAATAGTGTTAAAATGCCTTTACTACCCAAAGCTATAAACAGATTTAATACAACCCCTACCAAAATGCCAACAACACTTTTCACAAGACAGATAATCACATATAGAAAAGTGTGTTCCACAGATGTACAACTGAGTGAAGTTTCACAGAACTAGAACAAATAATCCTAAAATTTGTATGGAACCACAAAAGACCCTGAAAAAAGTATATATATATTATATATAAGATTGCCAAAGCAGTCTTAAAAAAGAAAAACAAAACTGGAGGTATCCCAATTACAGATTTCAAGTTACAGTACAAAGTAGTAATAATTAAAACAGAATGGTACTGGCATAAAAATAGACACACAGATCAATGGCACAGAATGGAAAACCCAGAAATAAACACATAATTTTGTGGTCAATTAATCTTTGACAAAGGAGGAAACAGTAAATGGGAAAAAGACATCTCTTCAACAAATGGTGTTGGGAAAACTGGATAGCTAGATGCAAAAGAAGAAAACTGGACCACTTTCTTATGCCATACACAAAAATGAACTAAAAATGGAATAAAGACCTAAATGTGAGACCTGAAGCCGTAAAAATCCTTGAAGAGAGCATAGGCAGTAATGCCTCTGACGTTGACTGCAGCAACATCTTTCTAGGTATATCCCCCAAGGTAAGGAAAATAAAAGCAAAAATAAACTATTGGGATGACATCAAAGTAAAAAGCTTCTCCACAGTGAAGGAAACCATCAATAAAAGTAAAAGGCAGCCTATGGAATGGGAGAAGATACTTGCAAATGACAAATCCAATAAAGAGTTAATATCCAAAATACATAAAGAATTTATAAAACTCAACACCCCAAAAATGAATAATCTGATTAAAAACTGGGCAGAAGACATGAACAGACATTTCCCCAAAGAAGATATCCAGATGGCCAACAGACCCAGGAAAAGATGCTCAATATCACTGATCATCAGGGAAATGCAAATCAAAACTACAATGTGGTATTAGCTCACATCTGTCAGAATGGCTTAAAAAACCCAAAACAAACAAACAAACAAAAAAAACCCCAAGAAACAACAATGGTTGGTGAAGATGTGGAGAAAAAGGAATCCCTTGCACTGTTGGTGGGAATGCAGACATTAGTGACCACTGTAGAAAACAGTAAGGAGGTTCCTTAATAAATTAAAACAGAACTACCCTGCAATCTACTAAGTGGACTGCTGGGTATTTAGCCCCAAAATCCAAAAACTCTAATTCAAAGGGATACATGCACCCCTGTGTTTATTGCAGCATTATTGACAATAGCCAAATTATGGAAGCAGCAAGATGCGGTATGTGTGTGTGTGTGTGTGTGTGTATGAATATTATATATATTTAATATATAAGAATAAGAATATATATATAATATATATATAAGAGAATATTATTCAGCCATAAAAAAGAATGAATCTTGCCATTTGCAATGATATGGATGGAGTTAGAGTAAAATCCTAAGCAAAATAAGTCAGTCAGAGAAAGACAAATACCATATGATTTCACTCATCTGTAGAATTTAAGAAACAAAACAAATGGACAAAGGGGAAAAAATACAAACCAAGAAATAGACTCTTGACTATAGAGAACAAACTGATGGGTTACCAGAAGGGAAATGGATGAAATAGGTGATGGGGATTAAAGAGTACATTTATCATGATGGAAAAAGAAATGAACTATCTCACAAGCCATGGTTAATGAACTGTGTATAGCTGAAAAACTCTGATAAAGGTCAGTTGACAAAATGAACAGCTACAGTAAAAATACTAAAAGTTGATGGCCTGTACCTAGATAATTGAATACTTTTATTCTTAGAAAATGGATTTTAGCCATTTGAATTGTGACACAGTAAATGACTCCGTTAGAATTCACATATATGAAATCATTGCCTACCCAGAAAGATCTGAAACATACTCTAGAACTGGCCAGTTATTTTCTAGCATAGAGGTTCGAGAAATGATGAGGTTTTGTTTTTTGTTGTTGTTGGGTTTTGTTTCATGGTTTTATTTTCCTTAGTTTTCTTTGGACTTCTATTTTTGTTCTTCTCAAGTGTATTTTATTAAAGGATAATTACATATAGAAAAGTGTGTTTCACAGATGTACAACTCAGTGAAGTTTCACAAATTGAATACACCCAGGTATCTAGTACCCAGGTCAAGACACAGAACATCCTCTGCCCTATAGAGTCGGGTTCATAGTCCCTTCCAGTCAATAGGTACCCACCCACCCCCTAGAACATTTGGGAGATAATCATCATGGGTCGCTGATGTTTCTGAACTCTTGGAAGCAGAAACCCTAACTGCCTTTGTTCAGAGTATCTCTCCAAGGATATCCATGAATAGCTTTGGAAGACAGAAATAGTGTTTCCCTCCAGAGCAAAGGGCAGGTTTGCTTACAGCCTTGAAAAAGTAGACATTGTGTCCCCTATGGAGCAAAGTGCAGGTTTACTTGCTGTTCAGTATAATAAAGATAATGTGTGCCTTCAAAAGCAAAGGGCAGACGTGCTTAATTCCCATTATAAAGGATTCACTTTTCCTGAGCCCAGGGTTCCTTTCCTCTAACACAACCCACTGTGTGTGCAGGTGTCATGGGGCTTTCTTCATGCTACAGAGTAAGAATTAGAGCCCAAGAGACTGGTGCAAGTACCGATGCTGGCTATTGAGTTGTAAGGTCCTTTGTCTTGGACTCAGCAACTGTTAACTAGGCAGGCTAACACGCTAAGTTTGTAAGGAGGGTCAGATGCCAGAGTCTTCACTGTTCTTGGTAGTGATTACTGTTCTGGCTTCTACCCCCGTCGATAAAGTTTACCTGTTCTTAAACTTCATATATAAATGGAATTATATCGCACATTGCCTTGAGTCTGGCTTCTTTTATCCAACATCATGTTTGTGAGAATCATTCATATTACTGCATGTAGGCATAATTCTTTATTTCTCACAGTATTACATTGTGTGAATATTTAAAACTTGGGTGGTGGGTTTTGTTTTTTGTTTTTTTGGGTTTTTACCAGTGGTGAATATAGGGGCAGTTCCCAATGTTAGGTATTCAGTTGTGCTAGTATCAACACTTTTATGCATGTCTTTGTGAATACATATATGCATTTCTGTTGGGTATGTTCCCAGAGCTGGATCAGAGGGTGTGCATAGATACTGCCAAACAATTGTCTAGAGTATTTGTGTCGGGCTACTCTCCTGCCATTCTGGTTTCTCTGTGTACTTTTCCACCTTGTTATTTTCCATCTTTTTAGTCTGTGTTTTTTTTTTTCAGGCTGACATGCTTTTATTTTGCCATAATGTGGATAAATAAAGATAAATATGCCAATGGTGCCCTTCCAATTTTACAGAGCAATCTCACAAGTAATTTTGCTATTTATGGAAAGAGACACTCAATTACTAAGTTGTTACCAGGGTAAATTGTCAAGACAATCAGAGCCACAAGTTTTTCGTTAGGTAACTTTTCCATGAAGACAACAATTTCTGAAGTCTTGAGCTTCTGACAAGACCAAGTTATGCAAGTTGTATTTCTAAAGATAGTTTTAACAGAAACAGGTGAAAACTGTTAGTAATATTGAGAGAATTCTCTATAGTAAACAGGAAAGAGATGGATATTCTTCTAAATGTTCCCAATTGAAAATAAAACAAAATCTATACCTCCAAGTCTTCCCAGTAAGCAGAGAAAGGAGTAAGACTTCCCAGAAGCAGAGAAAGGAATAGGATTTTATGAAATACAAGTGAACTTCGGGGCACAGTAGTACTGTATTCATCTTCCACATACATAAGGTCACATGAAAACAGGAGGGAAAACAGCCAACATGGCACTATTTTTCTTTAAAGAACCCTTTGCGAGGTATCAGAGTTAAGGCTTTGGCTACCTGCAGTTCTACTGTGCCAGTCCCAAGAAAAATATTCTCCTCCCATCACTACTCCCAGAGCAAGTCTGCCTTCCTTGCAGGCTCTCGGTTGACCCAGTCTTAATTCTAGGCCCTGCATTTCCCTGGCTCATTTCTGCATCTGGCCTTTGGTTCAGTTTTCCCTGCTTAGGGCACCCACCTCAATCTCTTTGGTTCCTTTCATCCATTCTGAACCAGAAACACCTTTCCTTCCCTATGGACTAGTCTTCTGGTAAGCCCTGTAGGCATTGCTAAGGGAGGGGAGGGGCTGGGAGAGCATGGAGGGGCAATAAGAGCTCCAGGAGTTTCCTTGACAGGACACCCGCTCTGCCTCTGGAGATGGAAAGAGAGCTAGATTAAACTGAAGAGCTTGCTCTTGCAGGTGTATCTGGGCTACCACTTTTTTTTCCTTTTTTTTTTTAAGGAGGGGTGGCTACTACTTTTTAAAAAGAGGTAGAAAAGGGACGCCTGGGTGGTTTAGCAGTTGAGTATCTGCCTTCAGCTCAGGGCATGATCCTGGGGTCCCGGGATAGAGCCCCACATCAGGCTCCCTGCGTGGAGCCTGCTTCTCCCTCTGCCTGTGTCTCTGCTTCTCTCTCTCTCTCTCATAAATAAATAAAATCTTAAAAAAAAAAAAAGGTAGAAGAGAGATGAGAGACAAAGAGAAGGAGATGAAGAGGCAGAGAAAAGGTACACCACCCTGGCACCTTTGACACTTCATCATGTTGAGGATGAAGAAGGGAGGCAAATCAAAGTCTCTAAATTTTGTATGAATTCACTGGGTAAGGCTGAGAAAGCCTGGTGCTTTGTCATCAAGGACCCTACCGTTATCCTTGCTATGTGAATAGGGTCTAACTTGTCACTTCAACCACTTGCTAGACAGCCAGTAGGGTTCCTAAGTGATGGTAGTGGTGGTATGGAATTGAGATCTTTCAGGGGAAGAACTGAAATGTGTTTTATGGGCCGGCAGGGAACCTGGGCCTACCATCACTTCTGGAGATCATTGTGCATCGAAACCCAGAAAGTGAAGCTGGCAGTGGTCTGGACGATGTACATCCATCAGGCAGCAGCCTAAGGGGTGGGTGTAGCCAGTAGCAGGCAGCACTCAGTGCCTGGAAGGGCAGGAAGATCAATGGAATTGCATGAATCACATAGGCCAAGTGGCACACTGCTGTTTTCCCTGGGCCTTATTAATGCCCAGCAATTTTTCGCAGGTGATGAGCAGAGTGAGTAAAATAGGCTTCTGAACATAGCTAGACATCCAGGGGGTAGTAACCAGACTAGAGGCCCTGGGAAGAAACAGGGTCCAAACAGTGTAGGTAAAGGCAGTGCAATTTATAGCATCATTTGTTTGGCTGAGAAGAGTGTGAACCATGCCACGTGGCACGTGATGTTAATGCAGAAAAGCCATGAAGGTCTCAATCCTGCGGTTGAGAGCATGAGTGTTTGAAGGAAGGTCAGTACAAAAGCAGCAATAGGCACACCCAGTGCTGTTGCCAAGGCACTTCCAGCAGGAAGTGGTAGGGGATCTTGTATGGGAGTATTTCCGAGGGCAGAGGTTAACCAGATTGGAACCAAAGGGATCTCCATTGGCTTCCTTATCTGGCAAAATCTAGCTCTGGAGGCCCCTTCGTGCAACAGGTAGTATTGGAATAGATTTGGCCAGAGGTCCTCTTTGATAATCTCAGCAATTCTTTCAGGCTCTGGAAGGTTGTGGTCTGAAAACCGGGTGAAGAAGCTGCAGGTGACGCCTTGATTCCTATGAATGAAGGTCTAGAGTTCATGGTTTGGGTGCCATATGATTGGAGTGGCAAGAGACTCCACTTGGCTGGATGATCTGACCTCCTATTCCTCGACAATCAGCTTGTTTCTGCACAAGGGGTTTCTTCGAAAGAGGAATTTGAACTTGGAGCCCATCCTAGGGTGTCTGAAGTCTTTCACCTCCAAGTTGGCTGTGTACCTTAACATGTCTGCTTCTTGGCCTCTACTCAAGGTGGATAGCTGTGGCTAGTTCCAAAACGCACTGACCCAGAAGCTAGGAATATTCCGAATGATGTAGCTCTTCTGCTCTAGGTAGTATTGATGTACTTGACCAAACTTGCACCACAACTGTAGTACGGCTCTGTCAGCCTGAACGTTTATAGTGTCCACTTCCAGCTGGATGGCCTCCAGGGAGCTCACGTGGAGATCCACGTTCAGGAACCAGGGACCTGCTTTCACCTTCACCTCATTTACCACTTTTTTTCCTCCCCCACTTCCATTTCTTCATCTCCTGGCTTCTGCTCCACCACTTCAGCACCCTCCTCCTCAGCCACTGCTCCTGAGAAGATGGCACAACCTTCAGTCCTTGATTCCTTGGCTTTTGCCCCAGCCATCCCTTCAGACCCCAGCTTCCCCATTTCTAGGCGCCTTTCCCACCAGGGCCACGTGGCTTTTCACAGTGCAAGCCATTTTTTAGGCTATTGTCAGTTGCCCAAGAGGCTGCTTCCAGGCCCTCCAAAATTCTGTATTTTTTCATACTGATTTGTAGGAATCCTTTGTACCTGCTAGATACAAATCTTCTTTCAGATAGATGTCTTGCAAGTATCTTCTCCCTTTCTGAGTTACTTTTCTCTATGTTAATGATGTCTTTGGATGAACAAAAGTTGTAAATTGTAATATATTCTAATTTATCATTTTCCCCTTTAGATTAGTGTTTTCTTTTTTTTTTTGTGCTCTGTTGAAGAAATATCCCCTCTCAAAAAAAAAAAAAAAAAAAAAGAGAAATCTCCCCTCTCCAAGATCTTTCACTTTTATGTCTACAATCGATCTCAAACTGGTTTTTGTGAACCGTGTGATGAGTCAAGATTTGTTTTTTCCATATGAATACTGAGTTGACCAGACACTGCTTATTGAAAAGACCATCATTCCCCATGAATTAAATGTTTCTATCAAAAATGTCATGTGTCATTGGCCAGAGCCAGTCAGTTGGCCTTACCTAGCTTCAAAGGTCAGGTAGTAAGTATTACCGTTCCCTGAGCCTGGAAGAAGGAAATTCTGAGTACTGGTGAGCACTATATCACCCATCAAAGAGTGTAACTTGGGGATCCCTGGGTGGCGCAGCAGTTTAGCGCCTGCCTTTGGCCCAGGGCGCGATCCTGGAGACCCGGGATCGAATCCCACATCGGGCTCCCAGTGCGTGGAGCCTGCTTCTCCCTCTGCCTGTGTCTCTGCCCCCCCCCCCGTGACTATCATAAATAAATTAATTAATTAAAAAAATTTAAAAAGAGTGTAACTTGAGTAATGTGTAAAAGATCAGCTGAGTTAGGCCAAAGAAAGTAGAGAAAAGGTAATGAGGAACATAAGAAAAATGAATGACAAAAGAGTACCCCCCAAAGATTAACAATAAAAGGGGAGAGAGAATAAGTAAACAGTGTTTGGAATGAAAAATATAGACACAGTAGTGATCTAAAGAAATATCAGGGAGCACATTAACTTTAAGCCAGTGCATTTTCAAACATGGATGAAATGTATTACTTCATGGAACGTATAACTCATCAACACTGACTGAAATACAGTAGAAAACCTAAACACAGAAAGAAGAAGTAGATTGAATCAATAGTTTGAAAAGAATCTTCCCACAAGAATAGCATGAGGCTGAAATGGTTCTGAGGCAGATACTACCTTTAAGGAATACATACCTTTAAGGAATACATAATCTACTAAACTTTAAATATTTATTGTGTCCTTATGTTATACCTAGCACTATTCTAGGCCTTTTAGGATATATTGGCAAATCGAACAAAGATTTCTTCCCTCAGAGTATTCAAGTAGAGCAACAGGCAGAGGCAGAGGGAGAGAAGGAGAGACAGGCTCCCCGCTGAACAGAGAGCCCAATGTGGGGCTTGATCCAATGGCCCTGGGATCACGACCTGAGCCTAAGGCAGCCACTTAACCAACTAAGCCACCCAGGTTGCCCTTATTTCAGGATTTAGAAAAAAGAACTCAGAATCCGACTTAGGTTCTGCATGGATTGCTCCTGGGTGAAGAATAGACTGGATGGGGGCAGTAGTATATGTCAGGAGATCTTTTAGAAAGCTACAAAAGTAATCCAAGTGGAAGAAATTTCTCAGATCAAGTGTAGCAATGGAGGTGGGCAGTGGATATAGTATGATGGTATAGCTAGCATGGTTTCATGATGAATTGGGTAGGGGAAATAAGAAGTCAAGGATGACTCCTTGGATTTTGACCCAAGCAGCTGGTGAGATGGAGTTGCCAGGAGAGACAGGGAAGATTGTGATGGAGCAGATCTCTATGGGAGAATCAGAAGGTTACTTTTAGATGAGCTAAATTTAAAATTACTATTGGACAACAGAGTTAAGACAGTAGGCATTGGGAATTTGGAGCACAGGAGAGGTCTGGGACAGGGATACATATTTGCAAATAATCAACATACATGATATTTAAAGCCAGAGAGCTGGATGAAATCACCAAGGGTGTGAGTATTGACAGACTGAGCCCCGAGGCTTCCAAAATTACAAAGTCAAGGAGAATAAGAAGACCAAGGAGAGACCAGTAAAGTAGGAGGGAATATGAGAGTGTGCAATGTACTGGCAGCCAGATATGGAAGGGAAAGTGCTTACCTGGGTGACATGGTGCTGACAGGTGAAGTAAAATGAAGTCTGAGAACTCATTATTGGGTTTTACAACAAAAAGAGTTACTGGTGACTCAGTAAGAGCACTTCCAGTGGAGTGGTGGGGGGTTGGAATGGGGTTTGAAAGGAACGAGAGGAAAGAAATTGGAGACAGTGAATATTGACAATTTTTTTTTGAGGAATTTGCTCCAAAAGGAAATAAATGGGGTCATCATTTGACAAGAACAGTTTTGGAAGAGTGGGAGGGTGACAGCTCAGCTATAATGGGTTTAAGAGGAAATGGGAAGGGAGAAGAAGGGAGAAAGTTAAAGCAGCAAGTATTCACGACTCTTGAGTTTTACTTCAGAGAAGTGGGATGATGGCTGGTGGAGAAAGTGGATCAAAGAAAATGGTTTTAAAATGGGACAAAAAGAAGTATGTGTACATGCTGATGTCAGTGATTCAGCAGGGAGGAAAAATTCATGATGTAAGGGAGAGGAAGGAGAATCAGTGGATGGATGTCTTGAATAGATAAGAGCGGATGGAATCTGGTGCCTTGGTGGAGGAGGGGGCTGAAAGCATGCCAAGTTCACTTGTGCGAACCAGCGGGATGGCAAAGGATGAGGATATATGTATCTGGTCAGTGGGTTGAAGTGGTGGTATCTATGAAATTCTCTTCTGATTGCTTCAGTGTTCCCAGTAAAGTAGAAAGCAAGATTGCCAAGTGAGTATGAGGCAAGAGGCAGTGGGACTCTGAAGAGAGATCAACAAGGTCATGAATTTGAAGTGAGGCCCTTCAGCCTGGTTGTGAATTTTTCTTCAGCCACATTCAGTATAAAGGCACAGCATGAGTAAGCAGAGTCAGATTTAGAGCTGAAGCAAGATGGGCAAGAGAATGATGATCATAATCGATCTTAGAATTTAAGCCTGGAGGAGTAGAGGACATACAGGGATGAGGGGCAGTGAAAAGGTGGCCTGATCCATACACTGGAAGACCCAGGGAATTGAAGGTCACTGGGGCCAAGAACCAGAGTGAGCTAGAAGGATGCCATAGCAGTCTGGGAGCGGACTGCAAGGGATGGTTCAGAATCTTCCTCCTCCTCCTCAGAGGGGGGCTGAGATGAGGCACACTGGGGGTGAGGCCGTTCCGGGGAGGAGGTCAATGAATCAGGAGGCCAGGGTGGGAAGGATCACTGATGTCTGTATTGAAAACACTGAAAGCTAAAAGTCCAGAGCAGTGAGAATGAGCCAGGAGCTAAAATCATTAAGAAATGTGGGGGGATGAAGTAGGAGGGGCATGAATGCAGGACATTAGGCCATCGAGACTGAGGTCAGGACATTTTAAAGCTCATTCTGTATTCTAGGGCCATGGTTAATGATACAGTAATGCCACCCTTAGCTGAAATCAGTTTGTGGGAAAGTAGGCACCTTTAAAATTGCATATTAACATCACAGACCCTGTATTTTACTGTTTTTCTTTTTCTCAAAGTGCCTAGATGACAGTTACACATACATTAGCAGGTCAAAAATAAGGAAAGTATATGTTGTTTTTTTAAATCGGAAACTGAGAGGTGATAAAACTGAGTTTACTGTGAAATGTAATTTTCTCTCTGGGGTCTTTCATTCTGTTTGTGTCCTAGACAGACCAGAAACTATTGAAAAGGACAAAATAAGGTCTTAAGTTGGGGCTTAAAACATTCTGGGGAGACACAGACACGCACACACGCACAAACATATATATATACACACACACACATACATTTTTTTTAAAGGGGGAATAAAGAGAGATGATGGAAAACATTTGAGCCATCCAGTCAACAAGAGAAAGTGATGTGAACAGAGAGGAAGAGGGAGCGGGGAGGGATAGAAAGAGAAAGAAAAAAGGAAGGAAGAAGAGAAAAGAAAAATGAGGAAAGAAGGAGGGCTTCTCAGGAGAAGTGCACTGTGGTCACAGATCTTCACACTGTAGAACTGTGGCATGTTTAAATTCCTGGGAAACAGAAAAAGCATGCTTTTTCAATAGATAAACCTAATATAAGGTGAATGAAGAGAGCCTGTGAATTGTATGGTCTTATTTCTCTTGGATTCTTCAAATTTTGTTGAGCAGTTCTTCCTTGCTTTGAAAGGGATCTCTCACTCTTGACTTAATTCTTTAAACAAGTGTATTTGTCTAGTGACTTGCAGAGCCGTGGTTCCTTGGGCGAGGCCACTCAGTGTAGAATGCTGAGGGCCTCAATACCATTTTATTCGGTGAAGACCGGAAAGAATGTGGGCAGGTGAGAGGAGGAGATGCACACTATGTTCATTTCCTCAGTTTCCCATAAAAAGCTCACGAAACTGTGTGTGCCTAGGGGATGATGAGAAAGAGGCTTTACGTGATTAACCAAGTAGCTTCACGGTGGCAGTCATCTCTCTGTGGCCTCTTAGAAAAAGTATATAAATAGAAGTGGAGTGAAAATATTTTAGTTACCAGAATGTGGGTAATGATTTACTCCAGAAAAGTCAATAATTGTGATTTAATCATTTTCTAGTAATGCAGCACTCAGAGCAAATATGCATGATGATGCTTGATGAATCTGTGAGGTTGAAGGTCTGTGTCGGGTGCTGGCCGGGCAGACAGGCCCCAGGGTCTGACTAAGGTCAGCCCAAGGGTATACAGAGCCATTATAAAAATGGAAAAATATAGTATAAAACATCATATCAAATATGTTTGTAATCTCTAAACGTTAAACATAATTATTGTGTGATTGCAATACAATTAATGGTTAAAAATAAAGTTGGTACTCTAGCAAATCAATAAATTTATGAAAATTTGAAATATTGTAGGATCTTTTAAAACATAGCATGACCTTAAAAAACAAAGTGCATCAATGGTGTCATCATTACAAGAGCATATTTTTTGAGCAAATTCTTCCAGCTGCTTTAAAAACTCTTTTATCTCTACAGTAGATACAGAATGGTAAATAGAATTTTGTTCTAATGCCTAGTGAGTTCTTCTCAGCTGTCATTTTTAAATCTCTTTTTGATCTTTTTTTTCTTTAGAAACAACAATATTTTTGTGTTTTGGTGTATTACATCCTCACTGAACCCTGTGAACTAGGTACTATCATTTAGCCCCATTTCATAGAAAAACTGAGGTGCAGAAATAATAAGTAATTTGCTCGGGGACACATAGTAAATGACAAAGTCAAGGTATGAATCCAGGCACTCAGACTCCACAACTCTTCCTCTTAAACGCTGCAGGGTACACTCTGACCCTTTCTCCGCCTCAATTTTCTTCTAGTGGTTGTGACAGTTAAAGATATGGAGCTCAGGCAGGGGAGGCATTGATTCTGTCTTTGTCTGTTTCTGTATTGCTTGATTTGTTATAAAGGACATGAATTATTCATATATTTTTATAATCAAGAAAAAAAATTGAGGAGTGCCTGAATGGCTCAGGTGGTTGAGCAACATACTCTTGATTTTGGCTCTGGTCATGATCTCAGGGTTGTGAGACCAAGCTCCCCCTGTTGGTTCCATGCTGGGCATGCTGCCTGCTTGAGATTCTCTTTCTACCCAGTGCACCTGAGTGGCTCAGTGGTTGAGCATCTGCCTTCAGCTCAGGTCATGATCCTGAGGTTCTGGGATCGAGTCCCGAATTAGGCTCCCCTTAGGGAGCCTGCTTCTCCCTCTGCCTATGTCTCTGCCTCTCTCTGTGTCTCTCATGAGTAAATAAATCTTAAAAAAAAAATAGATTCTCTCTCTACCTCTCTTTCTGTCCCTCCCCCCACCTCTCTCTCTCTCTCATAGATAGATAGATAGATAGATAGATAGATAGATAGATAGATAAATTCTAAGGCCTATAAGAGTACCTGGCTCTAACAGAGAGGCACCTAATAAAGTCATTGCCATTATGTCTGAAAGCAAAGTCCTAGAGTTTCCATCTGATTTACTAGGGATTTATTACCTCTGGGAGCTGGGTTATGAAGGGAAGAAATAAGATAGGCCAATAGGCAGAGAAGAATTCAGGTTAGAGGTTTGTATTTTCCAATGGGAAGGGCTTGTATATCCTAAAGAGAGGGGTGGGAGGGAGAGCAAATCGTTTTAAGTGAATGTGAAAACCGATGGAGTTAAGTCCCAAGGAACAGGCCAGAAGGAGGGATGGTCCTAGAACCTTGGATAAAATAACTTACCTTAAAAAGGTTCATATGACTTAACTGTTAGTAGATAAGCCCCATTTTATGAGCTCACCAAGGTATCAAAATAGGTATCAAAAATAACAAGATCGTTTTGGAAAATGAGATGAGAATGAAAAGCACTCTATGGTTTTATTTATCTGCCTGGTTCTGGGCAATGTGGGAACAGGTTTTCTGAAGAGGAGCCAACAGTTTATTTTTCCATTTGTGGGTTACAATGGTAAAATGATTGTGGCAAAGGAACATCTTTTCAAGCGGCTTCCCTTGGTGTAGGTCAGGGGGGCAACAAGAAGAGGTATTTCTGCAGCTGGGAGAAAGGTTCAGAACTGTCTTTCTGGAATGGGCTCTCATTTCAGAGTCTAAAATAGATTTGAAATACTGTGCTATTTGGGAATTGGGGCCTATTGCTTCTAAGCACATCTGTTGGTAGCTGTTGAAATTCAAATAAATTCAAATAAGGTCCAAGTAATGCTCATATTACTTACCGATTTCAAGGAGCATTTAAAAAATACACATCCAGAAAACCTACACTAGTCACTGACAATACTGAAGACACAATATGGAAAGCCTTGATTTCCTGCCAGCTGTAGTTATTTTGAGCCTGAGCCATAACATTTAATTCTTTAAAACACCCCTTTCTCCCTGCCTGAACTTTCCGACTGAGATTCATTTTCATTTTCAAAAGTTTAAATATGAACTCCGTCACATAGTCCTATATTTCGGTTTTGATCATTCTGCAGCCTTCAGTAGTTGAAATGAGGTTGATGGACTATTAAAGTCAGAAAGCCAGGATTGAACAGATGCATTTCCCTCTGTCTTTTCTTCAGTTTTAGTAAATGAAAGTTTTCATTTGGGTGTTGTGCTTAAAAGAACTTGGTATACCTATTTATTTACACACGATTACGTTTTAGAAAGAAAGGGCATCTTTAAAAAGGCAATGACAGGGGGCACCTGGGTGGCTCAGTTGGTTAGCCTTCTGACTTTGGCTCAGGACGTGATCTCAGGGTCCTGGTATTGGCCCGTATCAGGCTCCCCAGGAGCGATCAGTGGAGTATTATTATTTCCATCTTATAAATGAAGATATTGAAAGATTAAAAATAAGCAATTTGCTTAACATCACACAACCAAGTCAGGATTTAAACCCATGTCTGTTATTCCTGGTTATTAACTCCTAAATTATGTCTGTTATATGTGATGTAGTAAAGGAGAAGATGAAAGACCATAAAAAGAAATTGAAATGTATTAGGAATTGTAAGAAATAAATTAAGATATAAATGATGAAGACATTTGTCTAAAGCCAGGCAAACTTTTAAAACAAGTATTATGGTAAAAGTAAAACATCAGGAAAGGGGAAAACAAACAGGATACCACCAGCCCAGAAAAGGGCTTCAAAGACAAAGGTGTGGCAAAAATCAAATACACTAGTTTCTCAAGGTGTGTTCCTTGCATTCTCTGGTGTCTTTTGGAAACATTGGGGTCTATGTAAGGTTTTGGCACAGTGAAAGATCCTTCCTCTACGAAAGCTAATAACTAGCCATTTGACACTGATATTCTTATTTTCTTCTCTTTACTTTCCTCTAAAATACCATAAGTGTGGGGGCACCTAGGGGGCTCAGTCGGTTAAGTGTCTGCCTTCAGCTCAGGTCATGATCTTGGGGTTCTAGGATTGATCCCTCATCAGGCTCCCTGCTCACCCCTCCCTTCACTTGTGCTCTCTGTCTCTCAAATAAATAAAAGCTTTTAAAAAATAATAAATATGACAGGTGTTGAAAAATATTTGGGTGTTAAAGTCCATAAGGTTTAACAACTAGTATTGTTCAATGACTGGTATAGCTGGTTCCTCCTTCCTCTCCAGATTTATATGCAGAAAAAATATTATCCATGATTCCACTATTCTATGTCATTAGTGACTTTCTTTTTTGTCTTCTTCAGTATACACAGTAAGAGGAATAATTACTGGCTCCCTTCCACCATTAAATAAGAACAGTTTTTTCCAGTTTTTGTAATTATAACTCTAATACCTATATCATAGTTAAGTTGATATAGTACAATTATATTGGGCATTTTACTTGTTTCCAGTTTTTGCTGTTATAAATGTACAAGAATGTTAGTTATATAATGATAATGCAAATATATTATTTACTTGATTATATATTACATATTTATTAATATATATAATTTACATACATTTCTTCATAAGTGAATTGTATGTTTGTATCCTTTGACCATTTCTTGAGGTTTTATTTTTTATTTTTTCTAAAGATTTTATTTATTTATTCATGAGAGACCGGGGGGCGGTGGGGGGCAGAGACACGGGCAGAGGGAGAAGCAGGCTCCATGCAGGGAGCCCGATGCAGGACTCGATCCCAGATCTCCAGGATCACGCCCTGGGCTGAAGGCAGCGCTAAACTGCTGAGCCATCCAGGCTGCCCCTTCTTGAGGTTTTAATATTTTTGTAGGTTTAAATAAATTCTGCATGTGTTATATATACCAGCTTCTTTTTTATTATAATCCATACCAATGTTTCCCAATTGTGTTTCTTTTAATTTCGGGAGTTTTTTTATGTTAGTCATTTTCTTGCTTGATTTTTTGGGAGCCATTTATTTTTTTCCTTTGCTGTAAGCTTTTCAAAGATACTATCCCTCTAAAGATTTCATAAATATCTGATTCTTTTTTCTCTAGCTTTGCAAAGAGTTAAATGAAATATTTAACTCTTTAATTCACTAGGGGCTTACTCTAGTATGTAGTATGAGAGCTGATCCAAATCATATTTTGTTTTGTGTTTGTTAGCCAGTTATCTTGGGAATTAATAAAGTATAATTAGGCAATTATTAAATAATTATTATTTTCCCTAATTTTATGATACATGTAAATTATCTCTCTGATCCGCACTGCCTTGGTTACTTATTTATTCATTTATTTATTTTCAAAGATTTATTTATTTGGAGGGGGAGAAGGAGAGAGAAACTCATGCAGACTCCACACTGAATGCAGAGCCTGCTGTGGGGCTCTATCCCACAAGCCTGAGATCATGACCTGAGCCGAAGCCAAAAGTCAGGTGCTTAACTGACTAAGCCACTCAAGTGTCCCTATGCATATATATTTTTTTAATTAATTAAATTATTTATTTGTTTGTTTGTTTATTTTGGTATTTTTTTTATTGGAGTTCGATTTGCCAACATACAGCATATCACCCAGTGCTCATCCCATCAAGTGCCCCCCTCAGTGCCGTCACCTAGTCACCCCATCCCCCCGCCCACCTCCCCTTTCCACCACCCCTTGTTCCTTTCCCAGAGTTAGGAGTCTCTCATGTTCTGTCCCCTCTCCGATATTTCCCACTCATTTTCTCTCCTTTCCCTTTTATTCCCTTTCACTATTATTTATATTCCCCAAATGAATGAGACCATATAATGTTTGTCCTTCTCCGATTGACTTACTTCACTCAGCACAATACCCTCCAGTTCCATCCACATTGAAGCAAATGGTGGGTATTTGTCATTTCTAATGGCTGAGGAATATTCCATTGTATACATAAACCACATCTTCTTTATCCATTCATCTTTCGATGGACACCGAGGCTCCTTCCACAGTTTGGCTATTGTGGACATTGCTGCTAGAAACATTGGGATGGGGCAGCCCCGGTGGCTCAGCGGTTTAGTGCCGCCTTCTGCCCAGGGCCTGATCCTGGAGACCTGGGATCTAGTCCCGTGTTGGGCTCCCTGCAGGGAGCCTGCTTCTCCCTCTGCCTGTGTCTCTGCCCTC